>NC_067487.1:78254780-79486030 GCF_947179515.1 Apodemus sylvaticus
ACAGATGTATCTCTCAAATTTTTTGCATTGTGAAGTTATATCCTTTGACTAACATAATTCTTTGAAGAGATTGCCTTATCACTCACTTACTATACAATATCACTTTGGTATTTTTTTGCGTGCTTACATTTATTATTATTTAGAATGAGCATGTATTTGTGGAGGCATGTAGTCAGAGAATACCTCTCAAAAGTTGCTTATCTTTTTCTAGGCTCTGGAGATCATCAAATCATCAGAATTAGACAGCAAGACCTTTATCTGCTAAGTCACCTCACCCCCCACATTAGTTGTTTCTGTTTGTTTGTTTTCTTGTTTTTTAAATTCTTTCTTTCTTTTTTTTTTTTTTTTTACTGAAATCTAAATGTAATTCACAGCAAAATTTCTGGGTTCTAGAAATGTCCATACAAAAATGCCATGAATCATAAAAACCTGTATCAAAGTTAATATTAACATTCTTATCACATAATTTAAGGGAAATGCCACTCTTGCTATATATACTTATGTGAATTTTAATGGTATAGAAATGCAAGTTTATTTAAATATTGTACATTCCATTAAACAGCTGTGCAAAACCTTGAGTGACTAGAGCCTTCATGGTCTTAATTTTCCTTTAGATTCTACTACGCATTAGAAGTCAGAACTGTGTTTTTATAATTCTAAATATTTGCATACTGGTATATGTTTCTAGTATATATCAATACTTGAATATCAATAATAAAACACCTAGACATAAAAAGCAATCATATGCTTCATGGGTTGAGTAAAAGTTTATATTAAATACGTGACTTGGGGAGGGCGGCTTTTCAGTTGTTCAGAATTGACTTGAAGACTCCAATTCTGAATGTGCTGTGGGTTTCCTATTAGAGGAGTGATATTCAGTGAGCCATAGATCTCATGAAGCAGAAACTCTATCCAGGGGGTACCAATAGCACGGAACTTCCGGGAGGTGGACAGGAGATATAGTATGCTAATCCTATAGTGTGTTAGACAATGCAAGGAAGATTTCAGTAAAAGATGGCTTGTTCTAGTGTCATTACTGAAAATTAGAAAACAAGGAAGCTTTAACAAAATGCATTCCACTCAGAACATTAACTCCTTAAACAGTATTTGCTCTTCCTACCTAAATGTGAGAAATGCTCGGATAAGAGGTCACATTATACAACTCTCTGTGAGTTCTCAATTCTTACCAGTGACAGACTGGGAGAAAACATGTTAGAAAAGTCAGATTTTTGAGGCTGTATGTAAATTTTTGAAGAAGTAGGGATAAAAGCTTTCTTCTTCCTATGCTAACATGCAGGAAAACATTTTGAGACTCGAGATAGCAATACAGGCGTGTCCCGAAGCCAAGCCCCTTTCTGTGACACATTGTCCTTTCTCCCTAAAGTAGGCCTCATCTCACTTCTAATGTGTGAAAGGGAAGATTATTCAACACCATGGTAGACACAGTTTTGTTCTCAAGAACACTGCGATATCATTAATCTTCTGGCATGCCTGCACAGACGGGTTATGTGAATGCTAGTATTTTGCAAGGCTATAAATAAAGTTTAGAGAGAAAAAGAGACAGAAAGAAAAGATGTTTTCCTGGAGCTTGTATTGCACAGTACGGTCCACATTAAGAGTGCAATAACTTACCAGTAATAACACTTTTAAAATCCTCTTTATGGGGTTTCAACATCTGTCTAGAAAAAAAAAACCTGGCTAAAAATAGAATCTGGTCTTAAAGCACATCTTTCTCAAATTGTGCCATCTAAGCCTGCCTCGCTGGATGGGCCCACATGACTTGCTTTGTAGGACAGTCATGCTTTATCATCTATTTTACATGCGAAGCAAGACTCAAAGTTACTGCCATTAATGTTTGTACAGTGGGACACATGTCTATGTGTGTGCCCGTGTGTGTGGACTTACAGGTCTGTATGTGTGAGGATCTCTCAGGATAGGTAGGAAAGCATCACAGTGCAGCTGTCATTTTCAATATCAAGAATTTCTGTTTGATAACTGAATTGACCTAGGTTTTAGAATTATTGATTTAAAATGCTCTATTAAATAAAGCTTGCTGCCAAAATGTTGTTAGAAGAGGCTTATATAATACTACGACACAGAATATAGATTTATTTTCTCATCTGATTGTAATACAAGAAACTTTCTCATCAGTTGCAACAAGGTCTTTTGTCCTGGTCACACTGTAAGAGGTCAGATTCTACTGACTTTATGAAAACATCCAGCACCATGATATTTGTATAATTGTCTAGAGATATTTGCCTGAAACAAATAGAACAAAAAATAAACACAAATAAAATTGTAATTTCCAACTAGCATAGCCTCTAATTCTATATTACTATAGAAGAATCTAGACAACTTCCTTTTCCACAATATTTTAGAATTTGGAAATTCCAAAGCATTAATGTGTCCTGAATCAAAGACTGTGCAATGAAAGGCTCTTCCTATTGTGTTTTGAGGGACTGGTATTGATAAGCACATTTCTAGCATTTTTTCAGTTGAAACCATCTTTTATTTGGGACAATTTGCCAACAAATCATTTTATATACTTTATCATAATCATAATTTTAGTGTCTTCCTTAGAGGACTTGTGATATAATTTATTCAGTGGTTTTTGAATGTGGCTCCATTCTCCCACAGTCTAAAAGTGGGACTCAGTCCATTTAATAACAAATTGGCCTAGCCAAGTGGCTGGGAATGGCGTGATTTCATGTGATTTGCGTACAAGTCTGAAATGTAGAGTTGGCTTTCTCATCTTGGCAGAAAGTATGGCTCTCAAGACCCTTCAGAGAACAACTCATGACCTCCACAAGGCCAAGACAAAAGTTAATTTGTAAAAACTCATTGCAAATATTAGTTTAGGAAATACTATGCAACCTTATTTTGTTAATTAAAACACAAAGTAAAGGAAAATAAGGAGAACTATAGTAGTTAATGTTTATAATGCTTTGTACATGGTTATTTATCTCTCTTAAGACAGGGCAGGCACTTCTGTATCATCTGATGTTTTTAAAATGAGGAGCTATCTAAGGTAGAATTTGAATCCAATTTGTCCTGATTCTAATTGTTCTCATTGAGGACCCACAGGACTGGTTCAAAATCAGATGCTGGTCAGAGCAAGTCACGTGTTTGGTTCTTCTCTTATTGGTCAGGGACCCCCGCTCCCTTCCCATGGCTCTGCTGTGTTGTCTGACTCCTTTCCATGGGCCTCACTGGGGCACATTCTTGTGCACCTCCATGAAAATGATACTAGGTATTTTTAGTTATATAGTTGGTTCTTATAATTCTATAAATGAATTATGCCACCAAAGTCCTTAAAGCAACGTGGCATTAAGGAATATTGTTGAGCATATGTAAGAAATTGTGTCTTCTCAGAAAAGAATTTCAGTCTTGGGAAAACAATGTTTTCCCATTAAATATTTTAAATGTATTGTTCTTTAAATGCTTAAATAATCATTAGAAGTGTGTTTGAATGCATAAACTGCCCCAGTATGAGATTTTCTATGCTACTAAGCATTATTTTTCAATGTGAATAATTCAATTTATTGGTTGGCTTTATAATATCTTTGCAACGTGTCTAACTATAATGTTTGTCATGTCAACCTTAAGATCATTCTTCGGAATTTCTTGTTAGGCTAAAGTGTTATTTTGTAGGATGAATGGGAATAGCCCAGATACTCTATCAAACATGCAAATAAATAAATTATCTATAATACATCCCTGCATGGTATTGACAAAAGACAATTTAATCCAAGCACAGATTTAAAATATTACTCAGACGTGTTGAGACGGCATCGTGACACTCAGGAGACTGTCACTATTACCCCATTAGAACACCACTACCTTGCCAGTTGGTCATTCTTAAACAATTGGTTTGCTGATGATGCTTAGAAAGAACAGAGCAAATAAACTCAACATGAAATATGAATAAAGAGTCCCTGGTTTTAAATGTTTCTGAAGGCTGCATACGTCTCTGTTGTGTGTATTTGGTAAGAATTTCTTCCACGCTAAAGAATGTTGCCAGGCTCTCTGCAGCTGTTGTCACAGAGCCCTACCCTATTTGAGGCGATCTGTGGGAAGTGAAGGAGACAAATTGTGACTGTCTCTTATCAAAAGACCACACAGTTGTTCGCCACTTTGACTCCATGATGGATCGTTATCTTGGGCTTTGACTGATGGGAGGCTAACTGTCTGGAGAAAAACAGTGCAGAAGCCCAGTAGCCCCATGTTATTGACACTTACTTGATAGTGTGGGGTCAATCAATCTTTCTTGATTGTCTGTAACTTCAGTTTTGTTTTCTGTTCAAGCATCATTTTCCCCACCTCCTCAGGTTGACAGGGTAAAAAAAAAAAAAGCAAGTCATTGGGAAACACTGATACCAAAAGATTCAGCTGCTGTGAGTGTGTGTGCTGGAGACAGACACCACCAACAGACAAATTCTCTGTGGGACATAGGAACAGTTGTGTTTGTTTTCAGCTTTAACCTGGTAAATGGTAGTAGGAAAAAAACCTGATTTTTTTTTTTTATCATCAAAAATTAGATGACATCTATCTTGAGGAAACATACAGTTCTTGAGAAGCCAAACATTAGTGCATATTAAACATACAGGATCATCCCACTTTACATTAGTTAGTTTGTAGGATGTTTACATCACTAGAGTGATTTGGGTGTGTAAATATGGTGAGTTCTTATGTGATTGTGAGAGTTGGATGAGGCCCTGAAAAGCCTTCTGCTTCTGCTCTGTATGAAACTCCTAAGGTGGGAAGAACAGAGAGGTGGGCCCTGTGTGTCTGGTGGTGTAATACAAGAATCTGAATTGTAACAATAAAATCATTTAAACATTTGTATACATGTTTTTCTGATATGGAACTAATAAAAACGCACTGACTTTAAACATGCAATGTGGGGAATTAGTACTAATATCAGGACATCAAACATTACTGTAACCGCCTCAATATTTCCTGTTGGTCGGTTTCAAGATTTATTGGCCTGATACCATGGCTCCCTCCTAGCATGTACTCAAAAAAAAAGTAACCTACTTTTATGTATTATCCAAGTGCAAAGGCCACCCTAACCTCAGCACTTTTTACCACAGTAGAATGGCAATTCTTGAAGTGAGCACATGCACTTTATAGAAGTAAGGCATGGCTGTGCACTAGTTTATACAGTTTTTAAATTTTTCTTGTATCAAGTCTTCTAAGAGTATATTGTTTACTCTCTTTTTGAGGCCAGGTTTTACTTTGCAATTCAGGCTGGTCTGGAACTCAGCATGCAGAGCAGACTGGCCTCGAACTTTTGGCACTCTTCCCTTCTCTGCATTCTGTGAGAGTACATGTGTGACATTCATTTCCATTATGCATGAAGACCTTTTAAGAACATGGCCATTGTGAGCAATTACACAGCTTTCTTATTGTTGGTATGACCAGTATGAATGTACTATATGGATAGTTCTAGCTTCAATTGGTATATATTTCAACTATCAGTTGAGCTTTGCTTTTTAAAAAATGAGCAGATATACAAACCTGAATGTAGACTAAATGTGCATATTCAAGTAGTTAGATATACTATGAATGTTATGCTGTGACCATAGCTGAAAGTCTGGTGCTAATTGATTTGTTAGTCACATACATAACTTATTGTTTCAAAGACATAGTTTACTATGATATTACCAAATGTTTAAACATTGATACTAAAGCACATAGCATATATATTTTTGCTTCTAGTCTCGAGTTCTTTCCTGAAGGAAGGGAGCAGAGTTGAGAGAATGAGTTTTGATTCACTGCAAATGATTCATGCTTCACCTCTCCCTATGTGCCCCTCTGTATGCATAAGGCGCTTGTTCCAAAGAATTCCTAGAAACATCCATTTCCTCTTCTGCGATGCCTGGCAGAAAATGTCACCCATATTACCTCTCCTAGAGTTGCTTAGAAAGAGTGAAAGTTAATTTCAGCACTTTTGTCTAGATGTTCCAAAATTGCTTATATCTGAACCTCCAAACTTAAATGAAAGGTTTTCTAGTGATTGGAAAGAAATGAGAAGCTCAAGGTACTTGAAAGCCAGAGATTTCTGCTGTTATTTTCCAATGACAATGCAAGAGCCTTGAGCAGAATCGTATGTAGACAATGTTGGATAAATGTCTGGTCTTCTGAACTCATGTGAAGCTGTACTCTGAGGCATGCACAGGCCCCACAAACTTTGTTAGATGCTGGAGCAGTTTGCTTTTCCCTCACATGCTCCCTCCTCTAAGTCTCTCTGTGTTTCAGGTGATCTGAACGCAGTCGCATGCATGTAGCAGGTCTTGCAGAGTGACAGAGGCTGATGCGGATGGTAACGACTAGGACATCTTGTGGCTTGCACTCTGTGCCAGCGCTCGGCCACCCAGAGCATCAGGATGGCTGTGGGCTGCGTCTGTTTGGCTGATCCTTGCTTGAACTGAGGAGTTATGTCTGTTCTTTATTGCTGCCACGTGGCTGGCGTTGCTATTTCACAACCTAGAGCCCTTTCTTATTTCCCTCTTTGCCCCAAAACCTTCACTCCTGCATATTTCCTTTCTTCTTACTCAGACTTCCTAACAGCTGAACTACATAAATGCCAAACAGTGACATGATTCCTAAACAGAAGCTGCTATAAAGCAATACCGCTCCAACCAAGAAGCACACATATAGAGGCCCATGACTGACAGGGCTCAAAAGTCAGGTTTTACTAAATGACAAGCATTAAATTCTGATTGCTGCCCTGGTTGATAGTAGCTCATAGATACACACTCACATACACACACAAACACACACACACACACATGCACGCACGCACACACATACACACAAACACACACACACATGCACGCACACACACACATACACACAAACACACACACACACACACACACATGCGGGTGCGCACGCGCGCGCTCATGCGCGCATGCACATCATTCATATTTCAGAACAATTCAGTGTAACTGGCAGCCAGGGAAAGAAAAGACATAAAATCCCTTAAAGACAAGGAAGAAAGGAGGAACACCAAGCTCAAAGCAGTCTCGCACTTTGGGATATGTTGGCATCTTTGGATTAGACTTAAAATTGGAACCTGGAGAATTGAGTTGGGATTTTGATGTGTATTGCATTGAATCTGTAAATTGCTTTTGGCAAAATGGCCATTTTAACTATATTGATTCTACCGATCCATGAGCATGGGAGGTTTTCCCATTTTTTTGAGGTCTTCTTCCATTTCCTTCTTCAGAGTCTTGAAGTTCTTGTCATACAGATCTTTCACATGTTTGGTAAGAGTCACCCCAAGATACTTTATACTGTTTGTGGCTATTGTGAAGGGGGTCATTTCCCTAATTTCTTTCTCAGCCTGCTTATCCTTTGAGTATAGGAAGGCCACTGATTTGCTTGTGTTGATTTTATAACCTGCCACTTTGCTGAAGTTGTTTATCAGCTGTAGGAGCTCTCTAGTGGAGTTTTTTGGGTCACTTAGGTAGACTATCATGTCGTCTGCAAATAATGATAGTTTGACTTCTTCCTTTCCAATTTGTATCCCTTTGACCTCCTTATGTTGTCGAATTGCCCGAGCTAGTACCTCAAGTACAATATTGAAAAGATAAGGAGAAAGGGGGCAGCCTTGTCTGGTCCCTGATTTCAGTGGGATTGCTTCAAGTTTCTCTCCATTTAGTTTGATGCTGGCTACCGGTTTGCTGTATATTGCTTTTACTATGTTTAGGTATGGGCCTTGAATTCCTGTTCTCTCCAAGACTTTAAGCATGAAAGGATGCTGAATTTTGTCAAATGCTTTTTCAGCATCCAGTGAAATGACCATGTGGTTTTAAGAGCAATTATCAAATTCATCTGGAACAACAAAAAACCCAGGATAGCTAAAACTATTCTCAGCAACAAAAGAAAATCTGGGGGAATCAGTATCTCTGACCTCAAGCAATACTACAGAGCAATAGTGTTAAAAACTGCATGGTATTGGTACAGTGACAGGCAGGAGGATCAATGGAACAGGATTGAAGATCCAGAAATGAACCCACACACCTATGGCCACTTGATCCTCGACAAGGAGGCTGAAAACATCCAATGGAAAAAAGATAGCCTTTTCAACAAATGGTGCTGGTTCAACTGGAGGTCAGCATGCAGAAGAATGCGAATTGATCCATCCTTGTCTCCTTGTACTAAGCTCAAATCCAAATGGATCAAGGACCTCCACATAAAGCCAGACACTCTGAAGCTAATAGAAAAGAAACTGGGGAAGACCCTTGAGGACATCGGTACAGGGAGAAAGTTTCTGAACAGAACACCAATAGCATATGCTCTAAGAGCAAGAATTGACAAATGGGACCTCATAAAATTACAAAGTTTCTGTAAGGCAAAGGACACCATCAAGAGGACAAATCGGCAACCAACAAATTGGGAAAAGATCTTCACCAATCCTACATCAGATAGAGGGCTAATATCCAATATATATAAAGAACTCAAGAAGTTAGACTCCAGAAAACCGAACAACCCTATTAAAAAATGGGGTACAGAGTTAAACAAAGAATTCTCACCTGAAGAACTTCGGATGGCGGAGAAGCATCTTAAAAAATGCTCAACTTCATTAGTCATTAGGGAAATGCAAATCAAAACAACCCTGAGATTTCATCTTACACCAGTCAGAATGGCTAAGATTAAAAATTCAGGAGACAGCAGATGTTGGAGAGGGTGTGGAGAAAGAGGAACACTCCTCCACTGCTGGTGGGGTTGCAAATTGGTACAACCACTCTGGAAATCAGTCTGGCGGCTCCTCCGAAAACTGGGCACCTCACTTCCAGAAGATCCTGCTATACCACTCCTGGGCATATACCCAGAGGATTCCCCACCATGTAATAAGGATACATGCTCTACTATGTTCATAGCAGCCCTATGTATAATTGCCAGATGCTGGAAAGAACCCAGGTATCCCTCAACAGAAGAGTGGATGCAAAAAATGTGGTATATCTACACAATGGAGTACTATTCAGCCATTAGAAACAATGAATTCATGAAATTCCTAGGTAAATGGATGAATCTGGAGAACATCATACTAAGTGAGGTAACCCAGTCTCAAAAGATCAATCATGGTATGCACTCACTAATAAGTGGATATTAACCTAGAAAACTGGAATACCCAAAACATAATCCACACATCAAAGGATGTCCAAGAATAATGGAGGAGTGGCCCCTTGTTCTGGAAAGACTCAGTGTAGCAGTATAAGGCAAAACCATAACGGGGAAGTGGGAAGGGGTGGGTGGGAGGACAGGGGAAGAGAAGGGGGCTTACAGGACTTTCGGGGAGTGGGGGCTAGAAAAGGGGAAATCATTTGAAATGTAAATAAATTATATCGAAAAAAATTGGAATCTGGAGAAGCAGCAGAAGTCAAAACTACAATTTGTTTCTGTTAGGAACAAGAGAAAACAAGACAGTAAAAGGAAGGAGCTGCTCACCTTTTACATGTTCTTGCATAATTCTGCTCATCATTAATTAATCCCTGATACCACATATTTTGTATCTACTCACTGCCAATACTAACGGAATATCTATGATAAGAAATGTACAATGGAGATATAATATGGTATCAATTAATTGTATGTTATATATCTTTAAATAGTTGCTGATAAGTTATTTAAATATTGTTTTTCCTCAGTTACAATGATGTGATTCTTATTTAGGAAAAACTGTAACACTATTTACAGGAACCCAGGAAATGAGACAAGTGCCTGTTGATGTCTCAGCTACTTGACCCTCTTCAGGAGCCCATCCTAAGTGTTTGATTGGCTCTTGTATTAGAGCATCAAGAGTGATACTCTGTTTCCGCATAGTCATCTGTAAATTGTCATCTAAAGAATCTCCATTTCAGTATAAGTGCCTAAAAGACTTGGAACAAAGAGCTTTGACATAATATCTAGCATATTACATGGGTTTGAATGGGTTTAACCAAAAATGTCATATATTTCATAAGGATATTCTTCACCCTTAGTGGCAATTGTTCAGGGTTTGTCAAATGGTAAATCTAATCTACTTGCATTTGGATGGTTATCTGAAAATAACATAAGTACATTGACAGTATGAAATAATCAACAAGAGCTGGAGAGATAGCTTAAGTAAAACATTGATAGCTGTGTAATCATAAACACCAGACTTCCAGCCCTAGTACTCATAGAAAACACACTGGGCCTGGTTCTCTGCACCTATAATCTTAGTATATAATAGGCAGAGACAGACAGATCCCTAGCCTATTTGATGAGTGCCAGGCTAGGGAGAGATTATGTCTCAAAAAACAGAAAGTTAACCGTGCCTGAGAAGTAACACCCAGTGATGTCCTATAGCATCCCCAATCTCCTCCATACACAAATACACATACATACAGGAATGTATACATACATGATAATGAATGAAAGTGAAAAACCTCCTAGAAATATTATTTATACACTCTTTTAGTGAATGGGTCATAATTAGTCTTACTAGGACTAGATAGCCTAGGGCGGAGTAGTACACAACGAGGTCTTCCCTTTCTTTGAGGAGAAAGGGTAATAGGGGGAGGAATTTATAAGGGCAGGGCTGGACAAGAGGATGGAGGAGCTGGGATCAGGATATAAAGTGAATAAAAAATAAATTATTTTTTTTTTAAAAAAAGACAGGGCCTCTCTGTATAGTCCTAACTGTAATGGAACTCACACTGTACTCTAGGCTGGCCTTGCTGCTGCTTACAGAGTGCTGGGATTAAAGTACTGTGTGCATCACCACAGCCTGGCATCTATAATTCGAAATATAGAAAATGTTGTTATGTTTCTTCATGCTTTTGGACAAATCAAAATCTCCTATTTTATAGTCGATGAAATGGCCTCAAAGACAATATTGATTTCTACAGTGTGGTGAACTGGTTAGTTGTTAGATTTTTGTTTTTCCCCTGTGGTCACAGTTAGATGTTGCCACATGACTACATGATAGTCAAAGAATGTGGAGACATATGATATACGGTTTCATATTTCTGGAGTAGGTACATATAAAACTCCCTGCTTGGTCCTACAGATTATTCTTATCTGCCAACTCAGAGTGCAGCACTCCGAAGCCCTATGAAACTTGATATCAGGAGAAAGAAGCCTCAGCTCCTGATTATTGGGAGGAAGACTCCTATCACATGACCTACTCTTGTATAGCACCTTATATGATTAGCTATAATCCTGTTTACCAGGCCACTGGTGTTGAAGGCTATTTGTTCTATTATTACTGTTACCTTAATAATTAATTACAGGTCTATACAGAGCAAGCTTTTTTCTTTCTCAGCCGAGGAAATGAAGTCAGAGATCTGTCACTTCTCAACAGAAGGAGTACATCCTCAACCAGCTTTGTCATAGACCTGTTCTCCCAAGAGAGGTTTCGTCCCTTGTCCCTGTTCCTCGCTCATTTTTCATATTTCATGTCTTCTTCCTTTCTAGTCTCACTGTTAGGTCTCTATTCTGGGTCTGCATCATCTGAGCACTTGGTGAAGCAAGACATTTTTAACTGATTTTTGAGCTCTTAGGATGTCTTAGTTCTTGACTTGGGACAATAAAAGGAATATTTTTTGTTGTTCAGAAAGCCCCTGGTTGCTCCCATCCAGGCCTAGAGTAACCAACTGGAGGTTCTGAGATCCAGGTAACCAACAAACAGCCATGGAGCTGATGAGCTGTGCCTTTTTATTTACTTTTGGCAGTATTTACAACCTGAGATAGTAGACATCCAAGGTTTCTGGTGTCTCTGTACAAATGTATTGTCTAGCAACACTGTCTCCCTGTTTCCTTATAAGAGCTGTTAGGGGGATAGAGCAGATACTCTTCAGTTTCCCTCTCTCTCATCTGTGTTATTCAGGAATGCCTGAAGAAGCAGAAACTATTAGAGATAAAGATACATACTACAGCCGTGTGTGTGTCTGTGTGTTTGTGTGTTTGTGTGTGAGTGTATGTGTGTGTGTGTGTGTGTGTGTGTGAGAGAGAGAGAGAGAGAGAGAGAGAGAGAGAGAGAGAGAGAGATCACCAAAAGCAGTTATAAAAGCTGACAAATCCCAAGACAACAGGACAATCAAGAGATCCAGAAAATCATGCAACATTAGGTTAGTAGCAGGCATAAGAGACGCTTGGGACAAATGAAAGCCGTAGCTTTACAATTTAAAACATGAAAAGACAATTTAAGATTGTGTTTAGGAAGAATGTTATCTATTTACCACTGCTATTTAGACAAATACTGCTTCCTGGCATATGAGTATTATACTAAATTCATTATGAATATTATTTCATTTTATTTGAGAACAACTATTTGAAGGTGTTACCATGTTTAGAAAATCTTTTATGTGAGAAGTTAAAAAATAATATATTCCCAAAGCAAGGGCATGACTGAGTTGGAATCCACATCTAGGGAGCCTAACTCCAGAGCCAAATATCTTAACTGGATATTATTCTAAACTATTGTCATATATTTAGGTATGATTTACAAGTATAGCCTAAAGTTAAAATTTCAGTAAAATTTAAGATATAGAAACTGAGAGACTGGAATGTTTTTGACTAGTCGTGTTGCTTAACATGTGGGAGTAGGTAAAGTGTGGAAAATACAGTTTCAAATGACATAGATAATGACATAATCAGCTGAGAAGTTGAGACCTGGAAGAAGAGGACCCTGTTTCCATCTCAGATAATTGCATATCAGTAGCTCAGCCCATGATCTCTTCTGTGAGTGCAGTGAAGCAAAACAATGGGGTATAATACCTTATTCAGGGATATTACAGCGCTGTGTATCACACTGTCGAGATACCTCACATATCCGAAGGAGGGAGGAAGAAGGATGAAATGAAGAAAAGAATATAAATAGGAAAATGAAGATAGTAGTGCAGTGTTCTTTATCAAAATAATTCTTGTGGCTATTTATGAACAAATGAATATGGAATTAATTTTTCATCACATATCCTGTTACTGACAACCTGAACATTAAGGAATTTTAATGCTAGCATCTTGTTATTTGACAGTATCTGGATGGTTACATAGAGCTGATACTTAGTTCTTTTACAATGTTTGACTCTACTCATCCTGCTCCCAAACTGATAGCTGGCCAGATGTGGGCATGTAAGAAGGAATGTTATTACAGTGCCTGGCAGGAAAAAAGTTCAGAGATTCAAGGAATATTTTGAAATGTCACTTTCAATCTCCCTACCATACAACAGGAATAGTTGCTCTGTTCTCTCCTAACGGAGGAGACTTAGATCTAGGTAATGACTGAGTATTTTTAAAGGCTCTTCAAATATGTCCCTTCCCTTTGTGCCACATATCATACATTTTGTCCCACATATCATACACTCAAGAGATTGCAGAATGAAGTGAAATAGCCACATATTTCTTGAAACTGTGGTATAGGACACTTGGGTTTAATATGGTAGGACCTTCACAATGTGCTTGTGATTGCTGGATATTGCTGGAGACTGCTGTGGATGGAATAGCATAGTCACTTCTCATTAAGGTAAGGTACTCGTTTTACTACTAACGCTAGCCAACACTACATTAGTATTTTCCTAATTATTTTGGGAAACCAATTTGAGTATTCTCTTCAAGATGGCTTTGGACTCTGCAATACTGAGAAATACAGTGGCAAAATTTATGTTTACTTGTCACATATATGTATGCAAACAAATGTCTATTTGAGTTTTTTTAGACATTTTTTTATAAGTTTAATTTTATTGTTTTCCTATGTATTCACTTTACATCCTATTCACTGCCCTTCCCTGGTCACACCCTCCCACCATTCTTTGCCAGTATCCACTCATCTTCTCATCTTAGTTGGTGTGCCCCCTCTAGGTAGGCCCTAACCCTGACACTTCAAGTCTTTCTCTTCCATTGAGGCCAGAAAATGCAGCCCAGCTAGAAGAACATATCCCATGTGCAGGAAACTGGTTTTGTGATATCCCCGTTCTAGTTGTTCAGGTTCCATATGAAGAACAAACTTCATATTTGCTACATATGTGCAAGGAGGGCTATGTCAAACCTATATATATTCTTTGGTTGGTGTTTGACCATGTTAGTTGACTCTGTTGGTCTTCCTGTAGAGTTCCTCTCCCCTTTAGGGCCTACAATTCTTCCTCCTGTTCTTCCGTATGAGTCCCCAAGCCCTATCCACTGTTCTGGTGTGGGTGTCTGTATCAGTATGAGTCAGCTGCTTTGTGAATCCTCTCAGAGGACAACTTTATCGTGTCATGCATGTTCTTCTGGAACTGGGTTATTTCATTCCGCATGATATTCCCACTTGCACAACCTTTTTGGATAACTATTTGAGTATTTTTAAAAGGGAAATGTAAGTTCTGGAGGCCCAGAGCTGCTGCTGGGGTCCAGTGGGACTCACTACCCAGCAACCACCAAACCCCTGCCCTCTTGAATACCACTCCCCTTCCATTCCTTCTTCCCCTTTTGCCTCTGCCTGCCCTTTGTGCTGTGAAAGAATCTTGTCAGGTCTGCCACAGTGAAGACACTATCTCCTGATAGTTACTAGAGAACCAGTTGCACTCAGGGCATTTGAGACCAGCCACACTCAGCGTATTTGGAGTGCGGAGAGGCCTGGGAGCACAGGAGAGCTGGTCTCCCAGGAGTGCCTATATACCTGTGTGCACAGAGAGAACAGGAATCCCAGGAGTATATATATGTATGTATGTATATATATATATATATATATATATATATATATATATATATATATATATATATACAGGCTTGCAGGATAGATAAGCCACAGTCAGAGACAGCAAAACCAGCTAACAGCAGAAATAACTAGATGGCAAAAGTCAAACACAAGATCAACAGAAACCAAGGCAACACAGAACTATCAAAACCCAGTTTCCCACAACAGCAAATCTTGGATATCCCAATACACCAGAAAAGCAAGAGCTGGATTTAAAACCACATCTCATGATGCTGATAGAAGAATTCAAGAAGGGCATAAATAATTCTCTTAAAAAAATACAGGAGAACATGGGTCAACAGGTAGAAGCCATTAAAGAGGAAACAGAAAAATCCATTAAAGAATTTCAGGAAAACACAAACAAGTGAAGGAACTGAACAAAACTATCCAGGATCTAAAATTGGAAGTAGAAACAATAAAGAAATCACAAAGTGAGACATCTCTGGAGATAGAAAACCTTGGAAAGAATTCAGGAGTCATAGATGCAAGCATCAACAACAGAATACAAGAGTTAGAAGAAAGTATCTCAGGTGCTGAACATACCATAGAAAATATTGACTCAACAATCAAAGCAACTGCAAAATGCAAAAAGCTTGTAACCCAAAACATCCAGGAAATCTAGGACACAATGAGAAGACCAAACCTAAGGATTATGGGTATAGAAGAGAGCAAAGATTTACAACTTAAAGGGCCAGTAAATATCTTCAAGAAAATTATAGAAGAAAACTTCCCTAACCTAAAGAAAGAGATGCCCATGAACATACAAGAATCCTACAGAGCTCCAAACATATTGGACCAGAACAGAAACTCCTCCCAACATGTAATAATCAAAACACTAAATGTACCAAACAAAGAAAGAATATTAAAAGCAGTAAGGGAAAAGGGTTAAATAATATATAAAGGCAAACTTATCAGAATTACACAAGATTTTCACCAGAAACTCTGAAAGCTAGAAGATCCTGGGAAGATGTCATACAGAACTTAAGAGAATATAAATGTCAGCCCAGGCTGCTATACCCAGCAAAACTCTCATTTACCATAGATGGAGAAAACAAGACATTGCATGACAAAACCAAATTTACACAGTATCTCTCCACAAATCCAGCTCTGCAAAGGATAATGGTTGGAAAATGCCAATACAAGGCAGGAAACTACACCCTAGACAAAGCAATAAAGAATTCTTCTTTCAACAAACCTAAAAGAAGGTAGCCACACAAACAATTCCACATCTAACAATGAAAATAACAAGAAGCAACATTCACTTTTCCTTAATATCCCTTAACATCTATGGTTTCAATTTCCCAATAAAAAGACATAGAAAAACAGACTGGATATGTAAACAGGATCCAACATTTTGCTGCATACAAGAAACCCACCTCAGTGGCAAAGACAGTCACTACCTCAGAGTCAAAGGTTGGAAAACAATTTTTCAAGCAAGTGGTTCCAAGAAAGAAACTGGAGTGGATATCTTATATCAGATAAAATCAACTTTCAACCAAAAGTTGACAAAAAAAAGATAGGGAGGGCCACTTCATACTAGTTAAAGAAAAAAAAATCTACCAAAATGAACTCTTAATTTTGAACATCTATGCTCCAAATGCAAGGTCACCCACATTCATAAAAAAAAAAATAAAAAAAAAAAAACTTTACTAAAGCTCAAATCACACTTTGCACCCCCACACAATAATAGTAGGAGACTTCAACACCCCACTCTCAACAATAGACAAATCATGGAAACAGAAACTAAACAGAGACACAGTTTAAGACTAACTGTTAGTTAGAAAACTAACTGAAGTTATGGACCAAATATGTCTAATAGATATTTATAGAACATTCCATCCTAAAGCAAAAGAATATACCTTCTTCTCAGTACCTCATGGGACCTTCTCCAAAATTGACCATGTAATTGGTTACAAAAGAGGCCTCAACAGATACACGAATATTGAAATAATTCCAATTCTATCAGATCACCATGGCCTAAGGCTGGTCTTAAGTTCAAACAAAACCAACGAAAAACAAATATACATGGCCGTTGATAAAAGCTCTGCTCAATGATAGCTTGGTCAAGGAACAAATAAAGAAAGAAATTAAAGACTTTTTAGAATTTAATGAAAATGAGGACACATCATACCAAAACTTATGAGACACAATGAAAGCAATGCTAAAAGGAAAACTCATAGCTCTAAGTGTCTCCAAAAAGAAAATGGAGAGAGCTTATACTAGCAGCTTGATAGTATGCCTGAAAGCTCTAGAACAAAAACAAGCAAATATACCAAAGAGGGGTAGATAGCAGGAAATAATCAAATTCAAGGCTAAGATCAACCAAATAGAAACAAAAAAACTGTACAAAGAATCAACAAAACCAGAAGCTGGTTCTTTGAGAAAATCAACAAAATAGATAAACCCTAAGGCAGACTATCCAGAGGGCACAGAGGCATATACCCAAATTAATAAAATTAGAAAATAAAAGGGAAACAAACAACAGAACTGGAAATCCAAACAATCATCAGATCCTACTATAAGAGCTTATACTCAACAAAATTTGAAAATCTGGACGAAATGGACAATTTTCTAGATACATACTATTTGGCGACATTAAAACAGGATCAGATAAACCATCTAAATAGTCCCATAATTCCTGAGGAAAAGAACCAGTTGTTTATAGTCTCCCAACAAAAAATTATCCAGGACCAGATGGGTTTAGTGGGGGAAATCTATCAGATCTTCAAAGAAGAGCTAATACCAAAAACTATTCAAACTATTCCACAAAATAGAAAGAAACACTACCCAATTCATTCTACAAAGCCACAATAATGCCTATACCTAAACCAAACAAAGACCAAATGAGAAAAGAAAACTTCAGACCAGTTTCCCTTATGAACATTGATGCAAAAATACTCAACAAAATTCTGGCCAAACAAATCCAAGAATGCATCAAAATAATTCACTACAATCAAGAAGGCTTCATCCCAGGGACTCAGAGCTCGTTCAATATATGGAAATCCATCAATGTAATCCACTACATAAACAAAATCAAAGGAAAAAACAACATGGTCATTTCTTTAGATGTTGAAAAGCTTTTGAAAAAATTCAGCATCTCTTCATGATAAAAGTCTTGGAAAGACGGGGAATTCAAGGCCCATACCTTAACATAGTGAAAGCAATATACTGCAAACTGGTAGCCAACATCGAACTAAATGGAGAGAAACTTGAAGCAATTCCACTAAAATCGGGGGCCAGACAAGCTGTCCACTCTCTCCCTATCTATTCAATATAGTATTTGAAGTCCTATCCAGAGCAATTAGTCAACAAAAGGAGGTCAAAGGTATACGAATTGGAAAGGAAGAAGTCAAAATATCACTATATGTAGATGATGTGATCATATACTTAAGCAACCCCAAAAATTCCACCAGAAAACTCCTGAAGCTGATAAACAGCTGCAGTAAAGTGATTGGATGTAACACTAACTCAAACAAATCAGTAGCCTTCCTCTACTCCAAGGATAAAAAGCTGAGAAAGAAATTAAGGAAATGACACCCTTTACAATAGTCTCAAATAATATTTCACACCTTAGTGTGATTCTAACCAAGCAAGTGAAAGACCTGTATGAAAAGAACTTCAAGCCTCTGAAGAAAGAAATTGAAAAAGGTCTCAGAAGATGGAAAGATCTCGCATGCTCATGGATTGGCAGGATTAATATAGTAAAAATGGCCATCTTGCCAAAAGCAATCTACAGATTCAGTGGAATCCCCATCAAAATTCTAAATCAATTCTTCATAGAGCTAGAAAGAAAGAGTAGTCTCCAAATTCATTTGGAATAACAAAAAAAACAGGGTAGGGAAAACTATTCTGCACAACAAAAGATTTCCACGGGGAATCACCATCCCTGACCTCAAGCTGTACTACAGAGCAATAGTGATAAACTGCATGGTATTGGTATTGGGACAGGCAGGATGATCAGTGGAATAGAACTGAATACCCAGAAATGAACCCACACATCTATGGTCACTTGATATTTAACAAAGGATCTAAAAATATCCAATGTAAAAATACAGCATTCTTTCTTTTTTTTATTAAATATATTCTTTATTTACATTTCAAATATTGTCCCCTTTCCTGGTTCCACCCTCCCCCAAAAATTCCATAAGCAATCTCCCAATCCCCAATCAATCTTCCCCTTCTTCCTTGTCCTGGTATTCCTCTACATTACAGCATCAAGAAAAGACAGCATTTTTAACAAATGGTGCTGGATTAACTAGAGGTTAGCATGCAGAAAAATGCAAATTGACACATTCTTATCTCCTTGTACAAAGCTAAAGTACAAGTGGATCAAGGATCTCCACATAAAACCAGATACACTGGAGCTTATAGAGGAGAAAGTGGGGAAGAATCTTGAACACATTGGTACAGGGGAATACTTCCTGCATAGAACACCAATGACTTATGCTCTAAGAACAGGAATCAACAAATGGGACCTCATAAAACTGCAAACCTTCTGTAAGGCAAAGGACCCTGTCAATAGGACAAAATGCAGCCAACAGATTTGGAAAAGATCTTTACCAATCCAACATCTCTGACAGAGGGCTAGTATGTAATGTATACAAAGAACTCAAGAGAAATTGGTCTGAAGTTCTCATTCTTTATTAGATCTTTGTGTGATTTTGGTATCAGCAAAATTGTGGATTTCTAGAACCAGTTAGATAGTGTTCTTTCTATTTGTATTTTGTGGGATAATTTGAAGAGTATTGGTGTTAGCTCTTCTCTGAAGATCTGATAGAATTCTGCACTAAAATGATCTGGTCCTGTGCTTTTCTTGGTTGGGAGATTTTCAATGACTGCTTCTATTTCTTTAGGGGTTATGGGACCCTTTAGATGGTCTGTATGATCCTAATTTAACTTTGGTATTTGTCTAGGAAATTGTCCATTTCATCCTGATTTTCCAGTTGTATTGAGTATAGACTTTTGTAGTAGGATCTAATTATTTTTGAATTTTCTCAGTTCCTATTGTTATATCTCCCTTTTCATTTCTGATTTTGTTAATTTGGATACTGTTTCTGTGCCCTCTGGTTAGTCTGGCTAAGGGTTTATCTATTTTGTTGATAATTCAGCTATTAAAAACAATGAATTCATGAAATTATTAGGCAAATGGATGGAACTAGAAAGTGTTATCCTGAGTAAGGTAACCCAATCACAAAAGAACACACATGGTATGTACTCACTGGTAAGTGGATATTAGCGCAGAAGCTCAAAATAATCAAGTTATAATTCACAGGTAACAGGAAGCTCAAGAACAAGGACTGAAGTGTGGGTGCTTTGGTTTCTCTGAGAAAGGGAACAAAATACAGGAGCAATTATGGAGACAAAGTGTGGAGCCGAGAATGAAGGAAAGGCCACCCAGAGACTATCCTACCTTGGGATTCATCCTATAAATAGTTACGAAACTGTAACACTACTATGGATGGCAAGAAGTGCGTGTTGAAAGGAACCTGTTATGGTTGTCTCTGATGGGGCCCTGCAATAGCCTTACAGTTACAGAGGCAGATGCTAGCAGTCAACCATTGGACTGAGCATGGGGTCCCCAGTAGAGGAGTTGGAAGGCAGTTTGCAGCCCCATGGGAAGAGCAGTCATGTTGGCTAACCAGACGCCCCAGGGTTTCCAGGGACTAAGCCATCAACCAAGGAGTACACATGATCCCAGCCAAAAGTGTGGCAGAGGAATACTTTGTCGGCATCAGTGGGAGAAGAGCTCCTTTGTCCTTTGAAGGCTCAATAGATGCCCCAGGGTGGGGAAATTGAGCTGGGTAGGTGGGAGTGTGTTGGGTGGAGGGGCATAGTCTTAGAGGTAGGGGTGGGATGATGGGTTAGGGGTTTTCAGGGAAGGGGGAAACAAGGAAAGAGTATAACATTTGAAATGTAAATGAAAATATATTCAATAAAAATAAGTCAGATGTCAGTCCATATCCTCATTGCACTACATTTTCCACCCAAATTTGAAAATAATTTGTTATTGTTTAAATTTAGGAATATTTTATTAGGTTTATTTCAGGATTTTGTACAGTGTAATGTGAACACGTTCACCTTTCTTTCTCTACCTGCACTCATGACCGACATCTCCACCGTCTCCATTTATTTATTTAATTATTTACTTATTTATTTACTTATTTGTTGTGTTTAGAAGTATGAACATGTGGACATCAGCTAACGAATGGGTTATTGTGTATATGTTAGGAATGAATATAAATGAGAAGGTAGGTATATACTCTTTTGAGATAATTTTTGTTGATTAGTCATCCTATACAAGGAGCCCTGCTATCAAACATTAAAGTACAATCAAACATGGTTTGTTAGCATTTGTAAGATATGTTAGCATGTAAAGGCACTAGTCACTAAGACTGCCAACCAGAGTTCTATCTAGATTACTCAAAAGATGGAAAGAGAGAACCAGCTCCCAATATTTTCCTTTGACTTCTACATTAATGCAGTGGTCCATGCAGCCACCCTTACACATATACAAGAAGCACACATATAAACAGAATTGCACACACATACACATACACACACCAAACACATACATCTCGCACAATAAATAAATTAACTAAAACTCACTAAGCACATTAAAAATGATTTATTGGCATTAAGAATCATACTAAGTGAGTTAACCCAGACTCAGAAGATGAATCATGGTATGCACTCACTAATAAGTGGATATTAACCTAGAAAACTGGAATACCAAAAACATAATCCACACATCAAATGAGGTACAAGAAGAATGGAGGAGTGGCCCCTTGTTCTGGAAAGTGCACTGGGAGTGAAGCAGTATAGGGCAAAACCAGAGCAGGGAAGTGGGAAGGGTTCGGGGGAAACGGGGAGGGAAGGGGGCTGATGGGACTTTTGGGGAGTGGGGTCTAGAAAAGGGGAAATCATTTGAAATGTAAATAAAAATATATCGAATAAAAAAAAGAAAAAAAAAGAATTTCTAAAGAATGATTTGTTACAGATTGATGAATTGATTGTCTGAAAAGGAGACAAGGGGTTTGAGCAGAAATGGGAAAGTTTGTGTATAAATCTTCCTTGTCTATCCTTTTTAGTGATATAGTCATATATTTTATTTATAAATTTTAAATTAATTTATTATTTATTGCTACTCTATTTACTATAGAAAGGGAATGAGAAAAAAACCTACTGGCCCATCAGCTAGTAAATGGATAATGAAAATCTGATCCATACACAAAATGGAGTATTATTTTACCCAAAAGAAAAATTAAGCTTGCATAAAAATAGATGGACATGGGATGTATAATATTAAGCAAGGTCACTAAAACTCAGCAAGGAAGCAAGCCTGCATCTTCTTCTTCATATGTGGTGTACAATGTTCAAGATGTAAGTGCAGGAACAGCACAACTCTGAGAAAGAAGGGTGAGAGAGGCAGTGTTCGGTGACGAGAAGAGACTGGATATAGACAGAAGGACCTGTCAGTTATGAAAAGAGATTACAAAGCTGATTGTTTATCTACCTTCAATTCCACCATGACCCACCCCCAGAGGTGGGTCAGTGGATACAAATGTAATTGAGAATTTAAAACTGAAAAGGCCTAAGCAGAGATGAATGCTTTAGAAAGACTGTTGTAATGGTAGAGAAGTTCACTGAGATTCATAAACTTTACGATTGAGAAATTTTATGTTTGGGAAGTTATCTTAATCTGGGTGTATGTTATTTTATTTATGAGTTCATTACAATGAAGTCAGTTCAGAAACCCCTAACTGAATAATGTGCAGAGAGTAAGAGATTTGGGGGACACTCAGTCAAAGTGGTATAATTTCATCAAATCCCCTGCCTCAGGGCTCAGGAAAACTGCAGAAAAACAAGCAGAAAGATAGTAAGCACCTCAGTGGATAGATGACACCATGGAAAGAGTGTCTTCTAGATACAGCAGGGCTGATACAAAGATGAACTCACACAGACTGGGGCAGCATGCACGGAACCACCACCGGTCCAAGATAGACAGAATTCTATATTCTATCACTGAGAGATGTGGATTTTCATGCCTAACCAAGACTCTATTCTCAATGGCATTTGCTTGCAAAGAAAAGTTGAGTTTTCTCTAACAGAGGCTCACTGAGTATGTCAACAAAATTGAGGACAGGCCCCATGCCCAGCAGTGGATGGCCAACACAGAATGAGCTCAATGGTATTTCTCTAGACTAATTTATTTCATACTGCTCTGCTTGGGCATTTTAAAATCTTACTGGTATTTTGCTTATATAATGAGATTTCTGATTTGGGGGGTTTATGCTTTTTTTCCCTTTGTTCCTTTGCGCATGCGTCATGTCCATTTTTTTCTTTCTGATTTTTAAAATTCAATTTCTTTGCTTGCTTGTTTGGTTTCTAAAGAAAGAGAGAAGGTACACGGAGTTAGATGGATGGGAAGATGAGATTGTGAGAGCAACTGGGGAAAGGTAGAACAGAGTCATATTGCACAAAATTCTCAATAAAAATATAAAAAGAAATGATATATTTTAATTTTTATTAATTTAAAATATCTTATTCATGTTTCATTTTATTGTTATCCAGACACTATAAAAATATAAAAATAATTAAACTATGGATAAAAAAATGAAAAACCAGAAAAGGGGAAATCATTTGAAATGTAAATAAATATATCAATAAATTAAAAAAAAGAAAAAAAATTTAAAAAAATTAAAAACCACTATCTTCTAAGTTTTCACAGCTGTTTTATATCTTGAGTTCCCAGTTTCTGCAAGTGCTTGAATTTTAGTACTACAGTATACAAAAAATGGTGCTGGCAGAGGGCTCAGTGGTTTAAGTGCTTGCTGTGAAAGTATAAAGACCACAGATTTGAATCTTCAGGATTCATGTAAATGCCAGGTAACAATAGAGCCAGTCAGTCATTCCAACCCCCAAAGATGGAGACAGAGGACCCTGGCTGCAAAGCAAGTCATGATGTTGAGCTCTGAGTTTGCTTAAAAGCCCATATCTTGCTGAGGAACGTTGAAGTGGGATAAAGGATGACTTCCAACATCAATTTTAGGTCTCCATATACATGTGCACACATGCACATGTGCACACAGGACATGTGCATAGAGACATGAATGTTACCACACAAGTGAAAGAACATGCATACATAAATATACTGCATGCATGCATGAAGAATAGTAGCAAATTATGTGAAAATGAAAAAAACTCAAATTATCATTAGTGGGTTAATAAAAAATTATGGTATACTCATATAATTGGATACTATACAGCAGCATACAATGCCTTGGGCTACAGGTACATATAAAAGCATAGATAAATCTTAAGACTATAATATTGATTAATAGAAAGAATGCTCCAGGATGTAGACTTTTCATTCTAGAATGTAGAAAGATGCTTTTCAGAATGTTCAAAATAAAGCAAACATGGGCAATAGATAGTGCGCACACAGACAAACTTGTGAAATAAAGCTGGGAGATAAAGTCACCACTAAGGGAAAAGTGGGTGCTGAAGACAGAAGGGATACTTAAATAGACAGAGGTAGACCACATCAAAGTTTTCAGAAACCTCACAGAACTCGATTGGCTAACAAAATCAGTAATATTTGTAGTTCAACTACTTTAGAAGACTTGGATAAGGTATTTAATATTTGTATCTTTATTGCAATCATAATGACAAATAAATGTGGTCTACGGTCTAAAAAAAATAGTGTTGCCAAGATAAATGTACTCTAAAGATTTTGTACCTGTGCACATTTACGCAAACACCTTTTCTCTCACAGAAAAATATTTGTGCAATTCTTATGAAAGTTTTTTGCTTATGACTTAAAGCTAGACGAGATAGCTTATGTCTTTGTTGAAGCAAACAGCTAAAGGAATTATCTGGATAGTACTGAAAATAGTAAAAATGAGTAGATAAGGACATAAAATGCTGAGAGCCATTAAGTATGATTGTGAAACTCCCACTCTTAACTATAATTGAAACAAACTTAATTACATTCAGTCCAATGCATTTTCAAGTCTGTATATTTTCATTTGTGAGCCTTAATTTTTTAGTTGAACTAGTAGCTGCTATTTACAATAACATTTTTTTTACATTGCATTTCCAACTGGTGGAGATTGATTGTATTAAAATACAGATTTATTTAGAACACAGCCATCCTCACTGTACGTACTCAGCAAGTAGAAGTTACCCCAGAGCCTCCTGGTGCTTTCCATGTCATCTCAACAAAGAAGTAGAAAGCCAGGAGCAGAGTGTCTCAGGTGGACTAGGTCAGATCGCTAACCCAAAGGGAAAAGAAAGGGAGGGCAGCACCTTTGCAGGCAGCAGTGAGAACTCAACAGGCCAGCCCAGGTGAGACATGGATAAGTTGTCTGTCTCCCAGCAGTCTCTTTCAGGGGTTGTGCTGTGGCAGGCTGTGTAATCTAATGCTGTGGGTTGTCCTGGTGTGGTTTGTATGATGATGTTAATTCTGCTTCTCAACAGGAGCTGTCCCAAGAAAGAGTGGATCACCTACTTACTTAGATGATTTCATGTGAACATTCTCCTTTTTTTTAACTGGTCAAATAAAGGCTAGAGCCTATGATTGGACAGTGGAAGGGAAAGAAGGTGTTGGAGGTTTTAGAGAGTGGGGAAAGAAAGGGAAGGAGGAAGAAGACAGAGAAAGAGGAGGCAGAAGGAAAATGGAGCAGAACCACATGGCCTAGAGAAGCTGCAGTGGCAAGGGACCTCATAACTGGGGAACAGAGTAGTCTAATGGTAAATCTGCCCAGTGTAGGTTTGCAGCTTATAAATATTGTAACTGAGTTGTGTGTTTTTGTATGGGCTTTTTGGAACTGGAGATTTACTACAACAATCTAAGCCTTAGCTCAATGCAAAATTTGAACTTCATTTTGTTTTTTTTATTAGATATATTTCTTATTTACATTTCAAATGATTTCCCCTTTTCTGGACCCCCACTCCCCAAAAGTCCCAAAAGCCCCCTTCCCTTCCCCTGTCCCCCCCCCCCCAACCCCTTCCCACTTCCCTGTTCTGGTTTTGCCTTATACTGCTACACTGAGTCTTTCCAGAACAAGGGGCCACTCCTCCATTATTCTTGGACATCCTTTGATGTATGGATTATGTTTTGGGTATTCCAGTTTTCTAGGTTAATATCCACTTATTAGTGAGTGCATACCATGATTGATCTTTTGAGTCTGGGTTACCTCACTTAGTATGATGTTCTCCAGATTCATCCATTTACCTAAGAATTTCATGAATTCATTGTTTCTAATGGCTGAATAGTACTCCATTGTGTATATATATATATACCACATTTTTTGCATCCATTCTTCTGTTGAGGGATACCTGGGTTTTTTCCAGCTTTTATAAGGCTGCTATGAACATAGTGGAGCATGAATCGTTATTACATGCTGGGGAATCCTCTGGGTATATGCCCAGGAGTGGTATAGCAGGATCTTTCAGAAGTGACATGCCCAGTGTTTAGAGGAACCGCCAGACTGATTTCCAGAGTGGTTGTACCAATTTGCAACCCCACCACCAGTGGAGGAGTGTTCTTCTTTCTCCACATCCTGTCCAACACCTGCTGGCTCCTGAATTTTTAATCTTAGCCATTCTGACTTGTGTAAGGTGAAATCTCAGGGTTGTTTTGATTTGCATTTCCCTAATTACTAATGAAGTTGAGCATTTTTTAAGATGCTTCTCAGCCATCCAAAGTTCTTCCGGTGAAAATTCTTTAACTCTGTACCCCATTTTTAATAGGGTTATTTGGTTTTCTGGGGTCTAACTTATTGAGTTCTTTGTATATATTGGATATTTGCCCTCTATCTGATGTAGGGTTGGTGAAGATCTTTTCCCAATTTGTTGGTTGCAGATTTGTCCTTTTGATGGTGTCCTTTGCCTTACAGAAACTTGTAATTTTATGAGGTCCCATTTGTTAATTCTTGCCCGAGCTAGTACCTCAAGTACAATATTGAAAAGATAAGGAGATTTAAAAAGATAAAAAGATAAGGTCTAGTCCCCAATTTTAGTGGGATTGCTTCAAGTTTCTCTCCATTTAGTTTGATGCTGGCTACCAGTTTGCTGTATATTGCTTTTTCTATGTTTAGGTATGGGCCTTGAATCCCTATGAACTTCATTTTCTTGAATGGATCAAAGCATTAAAACCTTGACAGAGATAAAAAATAATGTGGTTCTAAGTTCATCTTCTGTACTAGCAGCCATCAAAAAATGTCTCCGTAAGCAATTTTGTGACTTCTTTGGAAATTGTAAATGTGCCTCACATATCATGGTTTCTGAGCATATAGATAATCCTTAATCACATCTAAGCAAGCTATAGAATGGTTTAGAAAGGTTTAATGGAGACAAATAGAATAGTCTAATAAATAACATTTATTGAAGTTTTTAATATTATTTAGTAAACACTATGATAGACACTTTATTATTTTGAGTAATAGCATCAGAGTTTTTGAATGTCTTTTATATGCAGCTCATATTTTTAATTTTGAGAGAACAGACTTTCAGGAGAGAAGAGTGCAGATACCATAACCCTTGTGTGTTCTTGTCTAATGATGTACCCATGAGTCCAGAAGGTATGCTTCACACACATTCAACTTTACACTTTTTTGGTAAGATTTATTTTAGTTATTCTGTATATGAATGCAACCAGGGAAACCTTCTAAGGTTCTTAGTACACCTTACATTTCAAAACTTTAAAAGTTCCTTTAGTAAAATGACCACCAATTAATTCAAAACTATGGTTTTTTTTTCATTTTTTTAATGTTACAATCTGATGAAGGAAACATTTATGGTGGAAATTCAGAATCACATTGGCAATGTCTATAAAGTTAGTCTCTACATGCCTTGTGCTTAACTATATGATTATTTTAGTGCTGCAGTTCTTTAAAGGAATTGGAGTCCTGTAGCTTTCCAGAAAGTGAGTTTCTAATCTGTAATGTCCCTTTCCTTCTTGTATCACTTATTCAGGACCCAAGCAGAATTCCTCATTAAAGGTTTCCCCTCCTTTGGATAGTCAGAATAAATCCTCTAATCAAACTCTAGGAAAGAGCCAGAGTTCAAAGATGTCATGGGTCCCTAGGCCAGCCTTGGGTGCTTTGCTGAAAGTTCTTTGGTTTAACATTCAACCTGTGAAGAGAACTGTCAGAGTCGACTACTTCAGTCAGCTTCCAAATAGAAGACACTGAATGAGTAAGCAAGGAAAGCAATGGTATCGTAGCGGAATGAAAAGCTTCCTCATCTATTCCAGCCCTGTCTCTTCGCCTTTCAGCCCTTGCCTGGGTATGAGGTGGTGCTGGCTCCGCAATATTCAACAGAGACGATCTTTACCCTTAGTGATCTTTCTGTACTTTTTACCTCAAATGTATTATTCTTCATCTATTTCTCTCTCATCTTGCTGTTGCTTTCTCTTCTTATAAGAAGTACAAAGATAATGTGTGTGTGTGTGTGTGTGTGTGTGTGTGTGTGTGTGTGTGTAGGAGGAAGTAACATGATCTTAATTGATATATTCCTATAGGATTAATGTTTTCTGACTATCTTTCTGAAAACTAATATTATTTTTAAGGCTGTAAAAAGACAAATTCTATCCTAGGACCTCAGGAGAACAATATCACACTTGTTTGCATTTTCTTCCAGGACAAAATTCAACAGGGATGTATACTGCATATGTCGAATCCAATATTTTGCTCCTGATAAGTATGTAGGACTCCCAGGAGCCCACACTGTAGAAAGAAAGAATCACAAGCTGAGATCTCATGATGCAAATGTGAGAAAAAAATTGTCTATAATTTTAGTTTAACATTTGAAGAAGAAAGTTTCAGTTTATCTTAGTACAGCAATTCTAGCCATTCTTCTGCCATTAAACAATGCTGTCATTATGGATTAGGTTTGATTTCATAATGCACACAATCAGTTACCTTGTTTGTTTTTATGTGACCAAATACTTTGCATTTTCACATTCAGGCATCTTGCTTTCAAGGAGAGTTAATGTCGTTTTCCATATTAAGTGTGGCCAGAGTTCATGGGTGTGTGATTCATTCTAATGTTCAACACTAACATGTGCTTTGTTGTAATGGTCTTAACTCTATAATTGTACAAACAACATACCTCTGACAAGGTAAAACATAAAGGCTATTCTTGCTGCTGTGTTTCTTTACATTGAATATCAAACTGCTTTAGTAAATGGCCCAGTTCTTATTCATCCCAGAATGATTTAAGGAAGCTTTCGACCTTGCTGTCATGGTTTCTGATGTTAGGATTGTCGATGAGAGTATGTCTTTGTAAATCCGCAGTCCATCTATTAACCGTAGTATTTGGATGAGTCAAGTGCCTTGTTTACAGTATAGTTAATGCTTTACGAATCCTGCCTCCTGATTTACTTCAAGTACTTTATAATTATGTTCCTTGAAAACAGATGCTTTTAATATTCAGCTTGAGTGTTTTATAAGCTATACAAATATTTTGTTTGTGGTATTTTCTGATGCTAACAGCCAAAATATGCTAGTCAATTTTTGAAGATTATTTCATAATCCCAGAACCCAGGGCAATTCAAGTTTTAGAGCTTTTCTACCAATGTAGAATATTTAAATATACAATATGCTCTATTGAAGAGGACCAGATGCAACGATTTAAAAATGATTAATTGTATCATGGTAAAATCTTGTCAAGTAAAGACCCCCAATCAGAAATGTGGCTCTTTTTCTGACTTTCCTTTCCTTCTGTTGGACTGATGAGTTTTCCTGAAGCCTTGTAAGAAGGAGGACCAATTAAAACCACTCATTCTTGTACCACTAAAACCCACACAATGCTTTGAAAAAATACCCCTAATTTGAAGCTGTTAATACAGCTGTAATTTTATTTCTTGAACATTGCCTCTTGTAGGGTACTGCCGATCTATGAAAACAAACCAGTAATAGCTCCATTTGAAAACCACCCAGGGCCGATTGTCCTCTTTTCTTTTTTCTAAATAACCTATTAAAAGACTCCTAGCAGCTATAACAATAACTAAAGGACCAGCAGTGCCCATTATGCCTGTGTAGCAGTAGTGGCAGCACAGCTCCAGTCCCAGAAATACTCCAAACCCATCGTCCAGCCATTCTCCAGATCTGCAGTACTCAGTCCAAGCAATAGGTTGGCTGTACTTTAAGACTGAAGTGTATAGTGTTTATATCTATGATTTTTCAAGGTAAAAAGTTTTTAAAGGCAATTTTTATCTAATTCTAGAATGCTCATAGTTTCAATATTTTACTTCCAGAATACTTTTAGCCCCGACACAGCACTGTGGCATTTACTTGATGAATATGTGCTGAAGGGCAACAGAAAGTGTGCATAAAATGCTGAAAACACAGCCCTATAGCTTGTATGCTTACTCGTCAGTAGCTGCTATATTACTGATTTGAAAGCAATAAAGCTGCTAAGTATTGGAGTAATTCTACAAGGCCTATCCTTTCTTTTCTGGAATACGCTCTTTCTTGGGTGCAGACTTTTATGTTCTCTAGATTCTGTCCCAGGTCCCCCTCCAGTTATTCAGTTGACATAATAATATATCAAGCCTGAACTACTTGAAGTTGCATCTTAAGCATCCAAGACACTTAGATCCTGAGGTAGGGACAAGACGGGATTTGCCAGCTGGGAGGTCTAGTTTGCAGTGACTGCTTGGAAAGGGGTGAATTGAAGGAATTTAAAGATCTTCTAAGTTACAGAAACAGTCAGGGAGAATTTTGCCATTTACTTATTTAGAGATGAATCTGTCTTGAAGGGATTCTTAAAGTCAAGATTTCAACTTCGATAAGCACTTCATTATTTTCTGGACTAAGTTGTTATAATTTGGGAATTGCCTTGCAATGTTTTGGAAACAGTGGATCTTTGTTACCTCTTTCCCCCTTTTTATTCTTTCATGTTCAGTTCCTTCTTGTTGCTTTCTCTTTTGCATATTATATCATCCTTCTGGAATCTCTAGTTTATGATTGAGAAGAGAGGTCACGGGGGGGGGGAGGGTGGATGTGTTCTTTAGATTAGTTCTTGGGCCATGTAATAGTTATTCTTACCTTCAGGCATAAAAAGACATCTCTGTGAATATATATACATCCCTCCCAAAGATTCTGCCCTCTGAAGAAACTCCTACACTGGAGAAAAGTGACACCTGAACAGAGATGTCCCCACAGACACATTCAAATTCTCCTTAGCTTCCTGACTGACAAGGCGGGATCAAATTGACTTGAGGTGTTCAAACAGCACTACAGATTACCTTCAGTGTCTTTTTGTGACCCACCACCATACTCCTAAGGGAACATTTGGGAATGAAATTATCCCAGGAACTACTATTCCTCAAAGTGGAATAACAGGAGACTTACCACACAGACATTCACAGATATTATCTCTAACTCGGGCAGGCTAAGTCAAGGCTTTCTTCTTTCAAAGCATAGAGGAGTGGATATGTAAAAATGAGGAGTGGATTCTGTCAAAACTGCTGAAGATTTTCATATATCACTGGGCTTCAAAATAAATTATGTGCATAGTAGTGCTACATTACACCAGCACTGAGAAGATTTTAAAGAATCACAGTGCACTTCTGTCTCCTGAAATAAGAAACAGGCTTAAGGTGGTTATTGTGATCACCCTAAAAGCAATGCTCTCCTGCTTTGGCGGAAAGTAAAAGCATCCATTTTTAACCAACAGGTTTTCCTTTCTTTAGTAGTGCAGGGACAGCCCGTGCCTTTTGCTGATTTAAAAGCAGATGTGTAGAGTTGTGGAGGCAGGCATGGCTTGCTTCGTCTGTGGTTTCAGGCCTGGCCTCTGAGGGGTTCCACTCACGCCAGCGCAGCCTCCTCTCTACCTGGGGATGAAACAGAAGCACCATTGCTCTTTAAGCAAGGACACCATATACAGAGGTACCCCTCGGCTTTATGATTGTTCTTTACCTCTTGTACTGCAAACGGAAAATTGCCCCCAGTGTTGGCTCTCTGACCCCCATCAAAATTTACTTTTAAGCTAGATATGTGTAAAGCGTTTCATTGAGACATGCCGAGACACAGATCCATGTTCCCCAATACTGCCCAAAATGATTGGCCATGAAAATAGGACTGAAAAATTTGAAATTACCAATTCCTACAGTTAAGCACCATGAAAGACATAAGGAAATTTACAGTATATTTTAAAGGGGAACACCTCCACCAGTCTAATAAAATTTGGTAGCTTGGGGGGTCACTTCCTAATAGGTGTAATTTCCTCCATTTTAATAAAGGTATTTTAACACCTGAATTGTATGCCAGATAACATTGTCATTTTTTCCACTGACTGGCTCAAATAAATCCTGGTGGGGGCCAGACTCTCTTCAAATAGTGCTGCTTAATGCCAAACACAACTAACACGCATATGGAAGAAGCCAGGGAAAGCAGTAACCTTCCTAATTATAGCCGAAGGCTCGAAGTCCAGGAAGCCAGGAGAACTTTTTGCTCATGGGCTCCTGGTGTGAACGGGGGTCAGGAAGCCGCTGGGCCGCGGGATCCCTCAATTGGCAGCCCTGCGTGTCCACCCCACCAACACACATTCTCTCTCTCTCTCTCTCTCTCTCTCTCTCTCTCTCTCTGAGCCTGCCAAATTCTTGTCCAACCCGAATTCAAATCTATTTATATTTGCCTTTCCTATTGCAGAGCTCAGATGTTAGCACATACAGTGTGTTGACCAGCACTAAATGTTACTGTGAGAGAGCAGCATTTGCCAACTTACTTGGTGGCTGACAGCAGGGAGACCAAAGTATCTGGAGGGACCTCAATCTTCTAAGCAAAATCCTGGCTTCAAAGAGGTGGTGGTGGCAAGGTTCAACTTAAAAGCACCGAGTCTACTGAAATTGGAGAATTCAAGAGGTTAAGATTTGACGCTGGCTGCAGTCCTTCAGCAGAAATGGGGGATGCCCAGCGTGGACCCGACAGACAGCAGTGGGGATGAGAACCGTCCAGGACCTATGTTCTTAGTGCAAGGGTTCAAGGCCCACCTGCAGAGTGTCTCATTCAGCTGGCCTGGGTCAAGCCCCAAATCTGTTTTTAGTGATCCCCATGAGTGATCGCAATGTAGGTGGTCCGAGACCCCACTTTGAGATGCACTCCCAGGACCACCCTTCCCTCCCCTGAAACACTGGGCCATGTTTCAGAATATAGAAAGTTGGATTTAAAGTATAGAAACTGCTTTAAACACGTTAGCAAAGTGCTGCTTTATTTCAGGTTTATTTAAAGCGTTGGAACAGTGAACTTTGTTGTTGAAGCTTTATTTAAAATTCTGAGGTAGAGTAACCTTTTTCTGAGTTCAATTTTAACAAGAAGCGCTATTTGAAGACTGTAGGCTTCGGTTTGTGAGGTCTGAGCATAAAAAGAAAATAAAACCCTGCGAGTTGGACCTTCTTATGTAAAACTAGACCTCATTCTTTTTAAGAGGTGTGACCTTAAATCATTAAAAATTTTCTGAAGAGAACTGTTGGATAGATAGCTTTCCTGATAAAATGCACTGTGGAATTTGTAAGCAGAGTCTTTGGTTTTCTGTCCCTCATGCTGTCTTAGGGGAGTACTTGAACAAAACAGACTGTTTTAATGTTAAGTAGGTTGAATTCTCTGTAAAACAGGGAGCAACTCCTAGAGGATTTTCATGCAATCTTTTCTCAGGATTCAGCTCTTAGTCTAGAAAAATCAAAAAAAAAAATCCTTCTTTTTTTTTTTTTAACTTAGAGGCAAGTAGAGGTAAATAAGTGACTTTGGGGTTCATTACACAGAACACTTGACAAGGTTTGTTTAAATAAACATTTTAAAACACAAGTACTATCATATAACCATGCCAAATATATTGATGTATCTATTCTAGTATTTATTTGGGGGAGGAGGTTGGAGTCTCTGAATAACAAGGTGGGCATGGAAATACTGGACGATTGGATGGGTAAAAGGGAAAGTGTTGGAGGTTGCGACCTGAGCAAATACCATTAAGGTACAGAAAGCCAAGTGTTTGCTTAGCAGTGAAACACAATTGTTCTTCACCGTCTGTGATTATGAAACACTAGGGAGATTCAGTCAATCGCTTTCTCCAGGAAAAGGAGCAGCAATATTGCTCTAGGCATAAGTTATTTTTTTGTGACATATGTGAAATATCTGATATCTCTGAGGCAATAGGACATGACTGGAAGAAGTTCTTCTGTATAAACACTATTCCAGCACCCAGGCTAGTCCGCAGCTTTGGGCGCCCTGTCTTGGTCTTACCGTCTAAATACTCACTGCACTTCCATCTCTTGATTTGCTATTCTACCGATTCATACATTACTTTGATGAAATTTTGTCAGAAATCCCTTTGGCACCTCATTATTGAGAGCTGTTAGAGCAGTGGTTCTCAATCTTCAGAATATGACCCTCTAATATACTTTCTCACATTGTGGTGACCCTCAACAACAAAATTATTTTGTTCCTACTTCATAACTGAATTTGCTACTGTTATGAAGTATATTGTAAATATCTCAGGAAGCAGGATGCCTAATATGAGACACTCAAAGGGATTGTGACTCACAGGTTAGAAACCACTGTGTTAGAGGAGGTACTAGCACAGTTATTTACAAGCAATAAAAATAATGGAATTTTCTTAATATGCCATTGGAAGAGACCACTGAATACTCTATTGGCAATATCCTTTCTGCATCTGTGCTCTATCGCTTCCCTATTTGTGTATAACTAAGGAGAACAATGTTGCTTTACATTTTATGAGACATAGGATGATGATTCAATCTATACCCTCGGTGGGGACATGAAAATAAATAAGGCCATCCCACGTTGCTGAGTAGCTTTAAATAAATACTATTATGTAATATTCAGTTAAGAAGAAAAAGTTTCTTATACTAGATTGCAACCCAAAATAAAACAAGTTCTTTTCATCTAGTGTAAATTCATGCCAGTGGCAATACAAAAACATTTGTCAATTGTTCACTAGTTTATGAGTGTCTGGCAGATTTTCATTTTGCTTAAGAATTGTATGAAGTTAATAGTTTCTATTACTGCTATAATGCAGCTTGTGACACCTGTATTACACAGAGGCAGTGGACTCACTGCAATGAGGACAGCTCACTCTAACAGAGTTCTTCTGTGGTCATCACAGACATATAAAATATTTAAAGACCCCTCTTCCCCCTCCATTTAGTATGCATTATAAAATAGTTGGATACACTACTAAAAGCATATCTCTGAGCCTTCATAAAGAGTTCTGGAAAGAAAGCAAAAGACATTTAAAGCATCAAAGAGGCTGATGAATAGGGATGCCAGGATATTCAACTCCATTTAGAGACAGTATTGTCAAGCGTGTTTTCTGAGCCATGATACTAAAGATAGTAGGAGCCAGCGAAGAAAGAACTCTGTAGAAATGCAAATATCTTCAATGTTGAATCTATTAATCCACTGCACACTTTCTTCTGAATCATACTTACTCAGATGTACAGGCAACAAAAAGTATTTAGAATATTTGCATAATTTCAAACACCCAGTTCATAAATTATTTATTGGTCATGGTCAAATGAATGTTAGCTATTTCATAATTATCTTTTGTGTAAAAGGTTGCATGGCTTACAAAAATGTTTCAATGGCAATTGCATATCTGTAGTCTTCTTAAACAGTACAGAAATAAATGATACTTAATTATGTAGCACTCATGTACATTTTATCATGTTCAAAAATTCTGAGAAAAATTACACTTAATTTGTAGGTTTACTTTAACTGAACATCAGATATGTACAGTAAGAAAAAGGATACATGAACTACCTCTAAGATTGAAACAAAATACTAACAAATAACAGACAGCACATGATATAAATCAAACAACCAGGACCTCAGTTGTCCTAGGAGTTTGAGTTGTAAAATTACAAAGTCCTAGAACAAGAGGTGGTTTCAACAGCCACCAGTTTAGCATCTCATTTTCATAACTCAAAGAATCTTGACCTGGGATTTCAATGGCTTTTCCAGACCTGACAGACAGCACGTGTGTGTGGGTGCTGAGCCACTGACTCGATACAGCTTTCCCTACACAGCAGTGGATGTACCCCTTGAAAAGAAACATTCCTTTTAATTATGCTAACAAAATCTTATAGACATTTTAAAGGCAGTATGCCTACAGTTCAATCTAGAAGAGTAATTCTAAAGAAGAAAAATATATAAAGAATAGGTGGCATATTATAAATGTTCTTTAGGGCATTCTTTAGTTGAAATAGCAGTGTGAATATGGGTCTAAACTCTAAAAGTTTGGTTCACAGAAACAAAACAAAATACAAACCAAACCAAAAGAACAAAAAAAAAAAAAAAACCCAAAGACCTAAATGAATTCCTTTGGAATTTTGTTTTAATTAATTAATTAATCTTATATTGCTGCATATTGAACACAAAGCATACATCATAAATATGCATATAGTATGATTGGGATATTAATTGGGAGTGCCTGACCACTTTACATCTACTTTTTGTTGTAGAATACAGGTTTTTGTATTCTTATAAAGATAATGTGAAGTTGTGTTATTTTGTGTTTGGAGGATAAATAGCACACACTTACTTGCCCAGTCAATATCGAGCATAAGTTCCACGCCATGGTAGCTGTTAGCCTAGATCAAGTAGCTTGAAGGATATATTTTTTCTTTCACAGTTCTGTAGATAGTCTGAGAGCAGAGATTGAGAGATGACTCAGTAACTAAAGTGCCTGTTACTCTTAGACAGGACCCAGTTTGATTGCCAGAATCCATATTTGGTGGTTCACAACCATCTATAACTTTAGTTCCAGGGAATCATAGACCCTCTTTCCATGATAGACTCCTGCCTAATTAATTCATGTACATCAATGTACATACACAGACACAGACACAGACACACACACACACACATACACACATACACACACACACACACACACACACACACACACAAATCAACCAATTCATCCATCCATCCATCCATCCATCCATCCATCCATCCATCCATCAAGTTTTTAAAAAGATACTTGTGAGATCAAGGTGAGGCTTTGATTTCTAGTGAAGCTTTTCCTCCTGGCTTGTGGCCAGAGTCCTCCTTTGCCCCTTTAGTCACTGTTAGCGGGCAGAGAAAGGAGTACCTTTTATCTCTTTTTCAACATATAAGGACACATGCAGTTTCATGAGGTCTCTACTGCTATTCCCGCAGTCATCTCTTCATCTCTATGCTATCCCTATAGATTCTAAATATATAAATTTACATTTAAAAATTATGTATATATATTCCTTATATATTCTAAATATATAAAATAAGTTTTAACTTATAACCTTTGGCATAACTTATGCTATAAGGAAATAAAATCATAATTTGGGTGAGTTTTACATTACTACATTGCTTAGAAACAAGAAGCACACACATTCTAACAACATAAAAATAGCATTTTTATGTGTACTTGTCTCTTCAATGAGTACTGGTAATCTTAGATAGATGTACTTTACCCACAGTATAAAGTTGCAGGTCAGGACCAGAGTGAGGCATGACCAGAGTTAACACAGGGACAAAATTCAAAAGAAAATTGTCTCAACATTACACCGGTACAGTGACAGGACTTGCAATAGTGAGAGCCTCCCTAAACTTCATGCCCTAAACACGTTTCCTGGGGATGGCTAGTTCAGTGAAGTAGGCAGGATTCTTTACCTAAAGAGAAAATGGGTTCCTTAAGATGTTTTATTTACGAAAACAAGCAAATGAACAACTCCAGTAGATGCTAAATAAATGTGTGGAAATACAAGATGTCTTTCATCATTTAAACTACAGATGTGGTACCTACTCTTCTATGTTCTTCAGGTTTGGGTGCTATTGTGCCAGACGCTTAGAAGGGGTTTTCTGGCTGAGGAAATAAGTAAATACAAAATGTTCTTTGAAGGCTGTGCTTGGTTTTGGATGTAGATTTTTCTATTGGATTCTGGGTCCATGAGAAATGAAGGAGCCTTTCTCCCAAGCTCCTATCTGCACCAAGGACAACTAGCATTGCCGTGCTTACCTTGCTGAGATGAACTACAGATTTTTGAGACCATGAACAAATACAGGCTGCTCTGACCTTATTCCTGCAAGCTATTTTTTCAGCCACAGCAAAGTAACTATCCCAGTGCCCACACATCTGAGGCCAGATTAAATGTGGTCTTAGTTGGGGTTTCTGTTGCTGTGAAGAGACACTGTGGCCAGAGCAACACTTATAAAGGAAAACATTTAACTGGGACTGGCTTACAGTTTAGCCGTATACTCCATTATCATCATGGCAAGAAACATGGAGGTATGCAGGTAGACATGGTGCTGGAGAAGTAGCTGAGCGTTCTCCATCTGGATAGGCCGGGAGCAGAAAGAGCAAGGTACTGAACCTGGCTGGAGCTCCCGAGACCTCTACGTCTACCCACAGTGACATGCTTCTTCCAAAATGGCCACGCTTACCCCAAAAAGGCCACATGTCCGAATCCTTTTAATTAATGCCACTCACTATGGACCTATGTGGCATTTTTACTCAAACTAGTACAAATCACAAATACTGTCATTTCTACTCATACCAAATTAGTCGACCTAAGATGAAGTTAGGCAATATAAAGATACTAGACAGTGCACCAAACCCCAGGCTGTTGAAGTAAAAAAGCATACTTCCTCCATGGACTTGAGTCTTTAATCATCTAGCTGTGTACATCAAGTCATTCTGAAACACAGAAACCTAAAAAAAATGTGAAATTTGTTAATTTTTATGATGACTGGGCTCTTTTCTTACTTCTTTCCATCTGTGTGGTGTTATAGTTCCAATTATTTTTATGACGGCATTCAACTGGAAATTCCTTAGGTGTTGAGGCCTTAAGATGGTCTCTAGTCTCCCAGGCTTCCTAACACTGTGTTGTAATAATTGAACAGTTACTTCAGAATTATTTTGGGAGAATGACTTACAGGAAGGTCTACAGAATGTTTTTATTGGTAATGTCTCATTGATCAGCCACGTCACATGGCTATTACCAGAGACTAAATATTACTGAGCTACACAGGAGCATAAATTTGACAAAAGCCAACAGAACGTACACTCCTTGTTCTTTAACAATTGGTAGCCCCTCTACTTGTAAAGCACATTACCTACCCAGATTTCCAGGGCATATTTACATTTTGATAGCAAATATAATTTTATCATAAGAACAAAAGGGCATAGAGGACATAATGTAGCTCCCTTTAGACTTTTTGTGAGGCCTTATTGTTCTAATTAGGTTCTCATTGTTTAATAACTTCCCAAATAGTCCCACCTCTTAAAAAATATCATAGTGGAAATTCAGTTATATCACAAATCTAGAGCAAACACAAACACCAAAACCATAAAACCCTTGCCAAACTCTAAGTTAAATATAAGTACAAACAAATTTTCTTGGATATGGAATCATTTGTCTATCTTAATTGTTCTTTTACCCTGGTTTCTTGGATTCTAAAGGTTTATAAATGGAAGATTGTATACTTGTGCACAGTGGGACATAAAAATAACAAGAGAAGTTCTCCTTCATAAAAGGTTGAAACACACGATACTGTTAGAGTAATGGTGTAATTGTGCTGGGATATCAATTTAGCTCTTCGTGCTCTGGCTTCAGGGACTTTCTTGCACTAGAATTCACGTCTATACCTCAGGCGTGCTTCTCCTCTCTACTTCACATGGTACTTGATTCTCAACCCCATACAATCAGCTCTTGACTTTATTCTCTGATTCATTCTTTATTTCCCATAAGAAATGGCATAGATTTGGAGAAGAATAAATTGAACACCCTGTTTCCTGTTTTCAGAAGATCCATCAGCATGTTTACGTTTGAACTGTTTCTGTCTCTGGCTGGTTCAACTCATTTAAACAATGTACAGGTTTTCTATATATAAAATTATAATTATAAAATTAAAGCAAAGCTTTCCAGCCTGCTCATGGCCCCTGTGTCTGTACCTCCTGCTGCTTGCCACATTTGCTAGCTTAGAAAGTCATCTAAGTTTTACCAAACAAAATATGGTAATATTCTTTGATATTGACCTCAGCGCCATATTTTATAGTGGCACAACAGACTTTATTTCTTCCTCAGATAATCTAAAAATGTATGTTTTATTTCCACAGCTGTAAAGTCCTGGATTAAAGGAGGCAGTCTAAATTCTACGTAGAAATCAGCACATTCTATCTTTAGTTCATCTCTTTGGCAATACCTTATCCTAAGAGGCCACAAAGAACCAATCAATGTGTTCAATATTCTTCATGGGAATATCCACAAGTTTCTTAAGTGTATTCTCTAGTTCACAGTTATTGAGTAACATTCTCACTTGCTTTTGGATTATTTACGTGTTAGTGTTTCTATAGATTTCACCTCTCACATTCTTTTATTTACTTTTGAAATCACTACTAAACAACATTGACATCTTTCTGACCTCTATTCCATGTTTTCAAGGTCCTGTATCTTACATTTCTGCTACTTTATTTCTGCATCAGCTTTACATATGCAAAACAAAATACCAACTTAGTAATTAACAAACAACTGAGGAAACAAATTGAAGATGGTTCCTTCCCTTTAGCGGTTTCCAATTAGACATATTAATCTAAGTTTCTATGAGATGCCTGCCTAGAGATGCCATTCATAAATGTGTGAGGGAAGAGGATATGAGATCTAAAAGTGTTTTAATGTGGAAATATTTGTTACATTTTTAATTATGTCATGGTTGTTAAACTCTCATCAGCCAAATAGTTACAGAACTACTACACAAGGGCATTGGGTGCACAATGGCTCAGTTTGCTAGGCACTTTCGGTGTGATGGTATGTTATAGATACGGTAAGGGAAATGAGGGAATTCTATATGGTAAGTAATCTCAAAGAACTGTAATTTACAAATTATCTTTTCTAAATATCTTAAGTGCTACATTTTTTGAACCATAGATAGCTGTATTTTCTCACTGTAGATAGCTGTTCAGACACACACACACACACACACACACACACACACACACAATTTTCTTCCCTATAAAATATGTCTTGTAAAAAATTTCATCAAGTAAGTGAAAGGTAAAAATGTCATCCCACTTCTCCATGTTCCTGTCAATACTTCACACCTGTGTGGGAGACAGATAGATGTCTAAGCAGTAGCTGCATAACATGTAAACTGCACCCTCCAATTAACTCACCTTCAGAACTGTCAACAAGACTCCACCGCAATCCAGTTAGCCTATATTGGCAGCAAGCCTAATATCAAAATGCATGTTTAAAATACCAAGTATTTGGAGAAACACTATATTATTTTGCAAAAAATGTTATCATCCACATGTGCAGAGGAAATATGCCTTTCTGGGTTGTTTAATTTTAAATTTGAGACAGTCTTTTCTTAGTAAAGATGATCCATTTGTTACATACTTATGGCTTTATTCCAAAAAATTATAATAAATTTCATAAGCCTACAGAATACTTACTGAACTATATTTAAACAATATATTCATTATTTTTTTTTACCAACAGTGTATTTTTATATACTGATACATATTTTTCTACTGATGATTCTAGAATTGTAGGAACAAAACAAAGGTAATCCTAAGCAAATATTTAGTGTCTTTCAGTGTATAAAGTTCAATAGCCACTGTAAATTAATTATAGTAATTAATATGAAAATTGATCTTCACCAACCCTACATCAGACAGAGGGCTAATATCCAATATATACAAAGAACTCAAGAAGTTAGACCCAGAAAGCAAAATAACCCTATTAAAAATGGGGTACAGAGTCAAACAAAGAATTTTCACCTGAAGAACTTCTGATGGCAGAGAAGCATCTTAAAAAGTGCTCAACTTCATTAGTCATTAGGGAAATGCAAATCAAAACAACTCTGAGATTTCACCTTACACCAGTCAGAATGGCTAAGATTAAAAATTCAGGAGACAGCAGGTGTTGGAGAGGATGTGGAGAAAGAGGAACACTCCTCCACTGCTGGTGGGGTTGCAAATTGGTACAACTACTCTGGAAATCAGTCTGGCAGTTCCTCAGAAAATTGGGCACCTCACTTGCAGAAGATCCTGCTATACCACTCCTGGGCATATACCCAGAGGATTCCCCAGCATGTAATAAGGATATGTGCTCCACTATGTTCATAGCAGCCCTATTTATAATAGCCAGAAGCTGGAAAAAACCCAGGTATCCCTCAACAGAAGAGTGGATGCAAAAAATGTGGTATATATACACAATGGAGTACTATTCGGTCATTAGAAACAATGAATTCATGAAATTCTTAGGCAAATGGATGGAGCTGGAGAACATCATATTAAGTGAGGTAACCCAATCTCAAAAGATCAATCATGGTATGCACTCACTAATAAGTGGATATTAACGTAGAAAACTGGAATACCCAAAACATAATCCACACATCAAATGAGGTTCAAGAAGAACGGAGGAGTGGTCCCTTTTTCTGGAAAGACTCAGTGTAGCAGTGTAGGGCAAAACCAGAACAGGGAAGTGGGAAGGGGTGGGCGAGAGAACAGGGGGAGGAAAGGGGGCTTATAGGACTTTCGGGGAGTGGGGGTCCAGAAAAGGGGAAAACATTTGAAATGTAAATAAAAAATATATCGAATAAAAAAAAAAGAAAAAGAAAATTGAACCCACGTGTGAAGTATAATATTCAAGACATTAGGAAAAATAATTAAATTAATCAAAGACATTCTAAAAATATTTGAGTACTATATACATCTAGGGTCTGATATATAAAGTTACCCAAGATAGTCCATAGACCACATTTTGTATCATTAAGGTAAATCTACTTTGAAACCATCTGAGATTTTGAACAGGATAAACCAGTGCCGTTTAATAATTGACAAATGCAGATGTCTGGGGATTTAGAGTTTCTTTTCATGAATGAGTGAGGAGATTTTAAAATAAATGCAGAGTGAGAATGAGGTGGCCACTAAAGTTTTATGAAACTGTTTATTTTAAACTGCTTGGAACAATAAAGTCACCCACACGAGCCTGTGAGCACCATGTTAGTCTTTCTGCAACAATATTTTATCAGAAGAGACTGGAATTCTTTAAAAAAATCCTACTAGTTATCATATTTTCATTAATAGTTTAATTAAAGAAAATCTTATAGCATCTCTTATATTAACTAGAGGTATACCAAGAGTTTGAGAGATTTAGTCATCATACACAAAACCTTCCAGTGACAAAATGTTGAACTAGGGTAATTGATGATGGTAGGCTAGCAGTCCTAGTGCCAGAGAAAGACAAGGTGCATATTGACACTTTTTTTTTCCTTGAGGGGAAAAAGATCACTGTAACAATAAGTAATATCATAAGCTAAATCTTTATTTCCCTTTTTTCTATAACTTTCCTATTTTTCTTCTGTTTCTTTCATCTTCTATTTTTATTAAAGCAACAGTAGAAACAACAATCATCAATACCCTTGGACACTGGCTTTAGGAAAGGAAGGGGATAATTCTGGTATGTATGTATTTATTTATTCATTTATTTATTGTTTGTTTATTTGTTACTGTTAGATTCTAAAGACAAAATTATTTCATAAAGTATGGAGGAGTTTATTATAAAACTAAGATCATTGTAAATGCAAAGTAGTAATTTTCTTTCTAAGTTTTTAGTACTTTAGAATTCAGATCTGCAGTTGTTTGAGTTTGTTCATAGTCTCATACAGACATTATGACCTGAGCCAGGGCTTGATCACACGAGACCTCTTTTCTCTATTGGCAGAGTCTACCTGCATGTTGTTTAAAGCTGTTTTGTTATCATGGGACAGTCTGACCTGTGTCTTACGTGCTATTTCCTGTACATTCCATTGGCTCAAGTATTTCACGTATGTCATATATTTCATTATGTTTTTTTCCAGAGTACCAGGAGAGATCTGTGGAATTTTACTAGTTTGAAAAGCTCAGAATGAATGTAGCCAATCATTAAAAAAGGTGAATTGCTTAGTATTGTTTAGGAGTTTAACATATTTTAGGAGCAAAAGTAATATTTTACTGCTATCTTAGATCAAACTATATGATTTTAAGCATTCTTTATTTCATTGAGTTTTCCCTTTTTTTAGTAAAACATTGAGAGACTTTTTGCAATGAGCCACGATCAGTTCTAAGTCTTGTCCCTTTAAATGGCATCACACCTATGCCATGATTTCTGCACCAAAGAGTTTCTTTTTTCTGCTAACCTCTTGAGGTCACAGTGGTGGTTTGAAGTCTAAGCAGCAATTCCCTTCAAAGAGTAACTCACAGCAGGACTTGTGCAATAAGGGTGTTCTTGATTCCAGTATTCACATATATTCTGCTTTACTTTTTAGAAAATTTGGTTCTGAGGCTACTACAAAGGCAACATCCTTAAAACATATCATTCTCTATGTATCACTGTAACAAAGGCTTAGATAATGACATTGGAGATGGACTGCTAGAATTTTTTCCACACAAATATCATTTAAAAACTACCTGGTGGAGTCCTTGATCCATTCTGTGCTCTTTGCTCTAGAGTCCCTCCCATTCACCTTTGAGAAGGGCCCCAGGGCTGCTTTCTGGAGAAGGAAGATGGTGTGCCCTTCTAGCCATGCATGGATCCCATGCATTTAAGTATTTATTCTAATTGTGAGTAAAATGTGAAAGGAGTTGAGGTTCAAAGTATGAAGTTGAGAATAGGCATGCTAGAAGCTCACATTTACCCTTTATCAGTTACTTCAGTTTCTGTATCTGATATGGAGTCATAGGGACTAGTGTGAAGAAGAAATGAGTTCATTCATATAATGATTCATGTCTGGTGTACTCAGTGCTACATATGAAATTATCATCTGAAAACTGTATAGTAAAGGTTTACCGTTATTAAGACTGTAGGAGGAATTTTTTCCAAAGCTCAGATAATAAATACCTCGAAAGCTATAGTTACAGTTTATGCAACTTAAGAGGGATAAGTGGAATTATTGTTATTAACATTTCATTAATTAATTTTCCATGATTGATCATACAATACAAATTTTAAAATGGGGTATATTTACACAATGGAGTACTATTCAGTCATCAGAAACAATGAATTCATGAAATTCTTATACAAATTGATGGAACTGGAGAGCATACTAAGTGAGGCAACCCAGTCTCAAAAGATCAATCATGGTATGTACTCACTGATAAGTGGATATTAGCCTAGAAATGTGAAATACCCAAGACACATACACATATTAATTGATGTCCAAGAGGAATGGAGGAGTGGTCCCTGGTTCCGGAAAGACTCAGTGCAGCAGTATAGGAGAATACGAGAACAGGGAAGTGGGAAGGGTTGGATGGGGGAATAGGGGGAGGGAAGAGGGCTTACGGGACTTTCAGGGGAGTAAATAAAAATATATTGAATAGAAAAAAGAGAAAAACTTAAATACTTTAACTTAAATTAACTAATACAACAAAGATATATTGCATTTACAATATATAGGACAATAGCTAATTTTTAGGCATCCTAAATTGAGATAGAAAGTATTTCTGTGGCAAAATAGTCACATGTGTATGATATTTTTGGATTTATGGCCAGTTACAAAAGAGGAAGAGTATGCTTAGAATCATAGTCCAAGCCAAAAATCCATAGTGAGAAAAATCAGTAGCCTTCCTCTACTCAAAGGATAAACAGACTGAGAAAGAAATCATGGAAATGACACCCTTCATGATAGTCACAATATTACATACCTTGTTGTGATTGTGACCAAGCAAGTGAAAGATCCGAATGACGAGAACTTCAAGTCTCTGAGGAAAGAAATCGAAGAGGGTCTCAGAAGATGGAAAGATCTCCCATGCTCATGGACTGGCAGGATTAATATAGTAAAAATGGCAATCTTGCCAAAAGCAATCTACAAATTCAATGGAATCGCCATCAAAATTCCATCTCAATTCTTCATAGAGTTAGAAATAGCAGTTTACAAATTCATTTAGAACAACAAAAAAACCAGGATAACAAAAACTATTCTCAACAATAAAAAAAACTTCTGGGGGAATCTCCATCCCTGACCTCAAGCTGTATTACAGAGCAATAGTGATAAAAACTGTATGATATTGGTACAGAGACAGGCAGGAAGATCAATGGAATTGAATTGAAGGCCCAGAAATGAACCCACACACCTATGGTCACTTGATAATTGACAAAGGAGCTAAAACCATCCAGTGGAAAAAAGACAGCTATTTTAACAAATGGTGCTGGTCCATCTAGAGGTCAGCATGTAGGAGAATACAAATTGACCCATCTTGTCTCCTTATAAAAAGCTCAAGTCCAAGTAGATCAAGGACCTCCACATAAAACCAGATACACTGAAACTTATAGGGAAGAAAGTGATGAAGAACCTCAAACACATGGGCACAGGAGAAATTTTCTTGAACAGAATACCAATGGCTTATGCTCTAAGATCAAGTATCAACAAATGAGATCTAATAAAATTGCAAAGCTTCTGTAAGGCAAAGGACACTGTCAATAGGACAAAACAGCAACCAACAGATTGGGAAAAGATCTTTACCAATCCTACATCTGATAGAGAGCTAATATCCAATATATACAAAGAACTCAAGAAGTTGGACTCTAGCGAATCAAATAACCCTATTAAAATGGTGTACAGAGCTAAACAAAGAATTTTCAACTGAAGAATATCAAATGGCTAAGAAGCACCTAAAGAAATGTTCAACATTCCTAGTTATTAGGGAAATGCAAATCAAAACAACCCTGAGATTCCACCTCACACCAGCCAGAATAGCTAATATCAAAACTCAGGAGACAGTAGGTTCTGGCAAGGATGTGGAGAAAGAAGAACATTCCTCCACTTTTGGTGGGATTGCAAGATGGTACAACCACTCTGGAAATCAGTTTGGTGTCTGCTTAAAATATTGGACATAGCACTACCTGAGGACTCCTGGGTATATACCCAGAAAATACTCCAACATGGAATAAGGGCACTTGCTCCACTATGTTCATAGCAGCCCTATTTATTCTAGCCAGAAGCTGGAAAGAACCCAGATGTCCTTCACCAAAGGAATTGATACAGAAAATGTGGTATATTTACACTATGGAGTACTATTCAGCTATTAAGAACAATTAATTCATGAAATTCTTAGGCAAATGGATGACACTAGAGAGTGTCATCCTGAGTGAGGTAAACCAGTCACAAAGGAGCACACGTGGTATGCACTCACTGATAAATGAATATTATCCCCAAAACTCTAAATACCAGAGATACAATACACAGACCACATGAAGCTCAAGAAGGAAGACTACTGTGTGGTTGATTAGGTTCTTCTAAGAAGAGAAACAATATACTCACAGGAGCAAATATGTACATAAAGTGTAGAGCAGAGACTAAGGCAAGGCCATCCAGAGACTACCACCTGGAGATTCATCCCATATATAGTCACCAAACCCGGACACTATTGCAAGTGCCAAGAAATATTTATTGAGAGGAGCCTGATATGGCTGTCTCCTGAGAGGCCCTGCTAGAGATAAATACACAGCAGGTGCTCACATCCAACTGTTGGACTGAGCCAGGGGTCCCCAATGGGCGAGTTAGAGGAAGGATGACAGGAGCTGAAGAGGATTGTAACCTCAGAGGAAGAACAACAATATCAACCAACCAGACCCCCCAAAGCTCCCAGGGACCAAGCCATCAACCAAGGAGTACACATGGCTCCAGCTTCATATGTAGCAGAGGATGGCCTTGTCAGGCATCAATGGGAGGAGAAGTCCTATGAAGTCTCAATAGTTTTCACAATGTAGCGGCATTGAGGCCAGGAGGTGGGGGTAGGGTGGGTCCAGAAACACCCTCAGAGAAGTGGGGGAGGGAGGATGGCATATGGGCTATTCGGGGAGGGGGAACTGGGAAAAGTGATAACATTTGGAATGTAAATAAAGAATATATCCAATAAATAGAAAAAAAGAACTTCTAATGAATAGTAAGTTTAATGAAGCAGTTTTTGTTAGGTTTCTATTTCATCATCATAAAGATGTTAATTTCAGTGTGTGTGTGTGTGTGGTGTATGTGTGTGTGATATGTGTGTTCATGTATGGATGAGTGTCATGTGATGGCTGGAAATAAACCTTAGTTCTCATTCTTAAGAATACCTCATCTCCATTGAGACAGAGCATTTCAGTTGTAGAGCTTACCAATTAGACTAGAATGGCTAGTCGGGAAACCCACACACCAGTCCTGTCTTCATGTTCCCAGTGCTTGGATTAGCAGTGCATGGATTCCATATGGCTCTTATAGGGATGATACAAGACAAATTCAGGTCTTCATGCTTACGAAAAAGCACCTTACTGACTGTGCAATGTGACCAAGGTAACCTAGATATTATCTGCTCAGTACAACTAAATTTGGTGGTTTAATGAGATGGGTTATAGGAGAGAACTGAGGGTGGAGTAGAGGAAATGATAACTAACTCTAAAGACCTTTGAAAATGCAATGTGGAAGATTTACATATACATATACAAAAGGAATTTAAATGGAACTATATTTTAAGAAAGAACAATGTCTTCCAATGACAACCTTACTATGAAATCAAACAACCAAATTAAATGGAGGGTGTAGCTATGAAAATATTTATCTCCAAATGTCTACTGTGAAAAGTCACAAAGACATTGTATAAAAGATCATTTTCAGATGTGCATTTCGTCCAGTGTCAGAGAGAAATGCCCAAGAGAAAACAAAAAATATCAGGGAAATTGAAAAGAAATAATGGGTTGTAGTAACCTTTTCCTGAAAAAGGTTGTTTATCCCTGGTCATCTGATTAACTATTCTCCTGAAGCTTCCAGAAATTCCTATCTTCTTGTTGAACTCCTAAACTGGTCGAGAATTGTCTAGGATTTATCTAGATTTTTCTACCCTGGACACTTGAAGTTGTATTCCTATTATTTATAGACATCTTCATCAAAAGAACTACCTCAAAAGGTGGAATGAGTTTTGGTGGGCCAATTGTTCAAATAAAAATCATGCATAGCTGGGCCTTTTAAAAATTAATTTATTTTATTTATTTATTTATTTTTATTGGTTATTTAATATATTTACATTTCAAATGTTATCCCCCTTCATTGTTTACCTTCAACAACCGCACCATCCTACTCTGCCTCCCCCCTGCATCTATGAGGGTGTTCCCTTACCCACTCACCCATTCCCACCTCACCACCCTAGCATTCTCCTACACTGGGGACATTGAGCGTCCACAGAACCAAGGGCCTCTCCTCCCTTTGATGTCCCACAAGGCCATCCTCTGCTTATATGCAGCTGGAGCCATGGGTCTCTCCATGTGTACTTTTTGGTTGGTGGTTTAATTCCTAATCTGAACAATGGGGTGTTTTTTTTTCCAAATCCTTTCTTTCAGGTACTCTTAACAGTTTTCTGTGGTTTTATTTTTTTTTTTTTAATTTAGCATCACAGGGAAAATCGTGACAGAAAAGACCAAAACAAGCTAAAGAAGAAAGGAGGCTCCAGTTAGTGGAGCCAGGACTTGAGGAAAGGTATGAAAATGAGTAGCAAGCATGATAGACAGGAGCGGAGATATGGCCAAATTGCTGATGGTGGAAACAAAAACTCACTAGCATGCAGAATCTAGTTCCATAGGAAAGAATAAAACAGACTTCATAAAGAAGTAACGAAGGGGACAAGATTTTCCATCAATCCTCAATATAGAAAACAGGACATAGTTTAACTTTTAGAAGAAAAAATGTACTTGGTCTCAAACATTGGATGATCATGCTGAGGTACCTAGTTAAAAGCTAGAATATCATTATTGTCAACTTGGAAATGAGGATCAAAAACTTCATAGATAGGTCAGGTTGGAGACATGTACTGAATCGTTTGAGGTATTGCTTCATATTGAAGTTCATTGAAGTTGACAAAAAATTAATTTGTCAAGTAAAGTGTTCTTAAATGAATGCTGTAAATTTAGGAAATAGCAAGAAGGAAGAGAGAAAAGGAATTAAGAAAAGGAGTAATAGAACATGGAAGTTTGGAAAAGAACCAAGAAGACCTTCAATTAGTTATAAAAAAAAAAAAAAAAAAAACAGCAATACATTGAGCTAGTCAATATTTTCCAGAGAAACACAACCTTTATTGTGACTATGGAGTTCACCTGGTGCTTGTGACTATGAAGGTTGGCATATACACACTAAGCTGACAACTGGGAGATTACTAAGTCAATGTTCTAGTTTTAGTTCAAGACCATCTTCTAACTAGTCAAGGAAAAGTCCATACTGACAATATAAACTGAAGGCCTTTGCCTGGAAATTTCTTCCTCCTCTTTCTCTCTTACTCCTCCTTCTCCTTTTCCTCTTCCTTCTCTTCCTTTCCCTCCTCCTCCTCTCCTCCTCCTCCTCTTTCTCTTCCTCCTCCTCCTTCTTTTCTTTTGTCTTTACAACTCAGGACATTTAATAAATTCCTTCTATTCAGACTTCAGTTTGGTTTGATGAGGTTAATTAATTTATGGAGCTTGAATTTTTGTTGATACTTTGCAAACTCAGATGATAATATCATCAAAAATATAAGGACTTAGTGTACAAATTACTCAGCATTACCATGTCTGCCTAACATGATTCAGTCTGTAGACTCTTTCACCAGTGCCGCAAAATAAAGAAAAACACTTCACAAAAGATATAAATTAGTATCAGACAAAGTATCTAGCATTTTGTGGCTCAACCAAGTTGAGGTATAAAATTAGTGATTGTTGTTCATCTTTTTATTTATCAGTTAGCATATTTATCCCCTTCATAAATAATACCTAATCTTGAAATAAAGACAGTAACAGAATGACCTTTCTCCATGACATATTATGACTCACTTGTGTAGAGCTCATTAGACACATTTTCTTTTTTTTTTTAATCTTTTTTTATTTGATATAATTTATTTACATTTCAAATGATTTCCCCTTTTCTAGCCCCCCCCCCCACTCCCCGAAAGTCCCGGAAGCCCCCTTCTCTTCCCCTGTCCTCCCTCCCACCCCTTCCCAGTTCCCCGTTCTGGTTTTGCCAAATACTGTTTCACTGAGTCTTTCCAGAACCAGGGACCACTCCTGCTTTCTTTTTGTATCTCATTTGATGTGTGGATTATGTTTTGGGTATTCCAGTTTTCTAGGTTAATAACCACTTATTAGTGAGTGCATACCATGATTCACCTTTTGAGTCTGGGTTACCTCACTTAGTATGATGTTCTCTAGCTCCATCCATTTGCCTAAGAATTTCATGAATTCATTGTTTCTAATGGCTGAATAGTACTCCATTGTGTAGATATACCACATTTTTTGCATCCACTCTTCTGTTGAGGGATACCTGGGTTCTTTCCAGCATCTGGCAATTATAAATAGGGCTGCTATGAACATAGTAGAGCATGTATCCTTATTACATGGTGGGGAATCCTCTGGGTATATGCCCAGGAGTGGTATAGCAGGATCTTCTGGAAGTGAGGTGCCCAGTTTTCGGAGGAACCGCCAGACTGATTTCCAGAGTGGTTGTACCAATTTGCAACCCCACCAGCAGTGGAGGAGTGTTCCTCTTTCTCCACACCCTCTCCAACACCTGCTGTCTCCTGAATTTTTAATCTTAGCCATTCTGACTGGTGTAAGATGAAATCTTAGGGTTGTTTTGATTTGCATTTCCCTAATGACTAATGAAGTTGAGCATTTTTTAAGATGCTTCTCCGCCATCCGAAGTTCTTCAGGTGAGAATTCTTTGTTTAACTCTGTACCCCATTTTTTAATAGGGTTGTTCGGTTTTCTGGAGTCTAACTTCTTGAGTTCTTTATATATATTGGATATTAGCCCTCTATCTGATGTAGGATTGGTGAAGATCTTTTCCCAATTTGTTGGTTGCCGATCTGTCCTCTTGATGGTGTCCTTTGCCTTACAGAAACTCTGTAACCTTATGAGGTCCCATTTGTCAATTCTTGCTCTTAGAGCATATGCTATTGGTGTTCTGTTCAGAAACTTTCTCCCTGTACCGATGTCCTCAAGGGTCTTCCCCAGTTTCTTTTCTATTAGCTTCAGAGTGTCTGGCTTTATGTGGAGGTCCTTGATCCATTTGGATTTGAGCTTAGTACAAGGAGACAAGGATGGATCAATTCACATTCTTCTGCATGCTGACCTCCTGTTGAACCAGCACCATTTGTTGAAAAGGCTATCTTTTTTCCATTGGATGTTTTCAGCCTCTTTGTCGAGGATCAAGTGGCCATAGGTGTGTGGGTTCATTTCTGGATCTTCAATCCTGTTCCATTGATCCTCCTGCCTGTCACTGTACCAATACCATGCAGTTTTTAACACTATTGCTCTGTAGTATTGCTTGAGGTCAGGGATACTGATTCCCCCAGATTTTCTTTTGTTGCTGAGAATAGTTTTAGCTATCCTGGGTTTTTTGTTGTTCCAGATGAATTTGATAATTGCTCTTTCTAACTCTGTGAAGAATTGAGTTGGGATTTTGATGGGTATTGCATTGAATCTGTATAGTGCTTTAGGCAAAATGGCCATTTTAACTATATTGATTCTACCGATCCATGAGCATGGGAGGTTTTCCCATTTTTTGAGGTCTTCTTCCATTTCCTTCTTCAGAGTCTTGAAGTTCTTGTCATACAGATCTTTCGCATGTTTGGTAAGAGTCACCCCAAGATACTTTATACTGTTTGTGGCTATTGTGAAGGGGGTCATTTCCCTAATTTCTTTCTCAGCCTGCTTATCCTTTGAGTATAAGAAAAGCATTGAAAGTAGTTCAATGTAGTTCAATGATGTTGAAATCATTTATTTGATATCCTTTAACTTAATTAATGTTAATATTATTTTGATGTAGTTGGTTATTTCTGTATCACATGGTACCCAGGCATACATAATCATAATAAAATAAGCAGGAACTGCTTGTACCACTTCTATTTATGCAACTGGTCATATGGTACTTCTTTGCACCATACATTCTTGATATATTTGACTCCAGCAAGCACCTATACTCATTCTACTCATTGACTATGTCCTTGTTACCTTTGTGAGGTGATGCAAACCTTTGTTACTAATGAATCTGGGGCATACTTAGCTCTTCTTGAATTGTATAATTTTCAATAACCTATAAACAAAGGGCCTAGAAATACTAAGAGATGCCAGGATTTTATGCATTGTAAACACATCATTCCATATTTCTTTTACAGGATAGAACCTTAGTTTTTCTCTGCAGCCAAGATCAATGTTTCCTCCAGCACAATAAAACCCTTTGTTTGTTGATTCAGAGACACAAAACATCCAAACATCAAAAGGATTATCATTGTGTCTTCTGGTGGAATCATTCTCCCTTTTGGAAAAGGAGCTGGGGTCCAATAAAGCTTAAACTTACAAGCATTGTTGGAGAGACATGTGCTTATGTCCATTTCTTGATACTTGGTTAGTATATCCTGGATGTAGGAGACACAGTGTTATATGTTGGATGCTAATTCTATGTATTTGAGGACACTAGAAAAAACAACCAGTTAGAGTTCATATAGCAATTGATTTGCCACAAACATCAGTCCACTGTTTTATCAGGGCCAATGCTTTAGGATGGTGGAGAACACTGTGACCCAGTGACTTCTGCATAACAGTAGTCTATTGCTATACCCCTTGATTAGAGAAAGCTAAAATGTATACAATATGATCAGTAAGTAGACATTCTGTAAGTCAACGGCAATGGTTATGGAGAATTATTTTTTTGCATAAAATTATGCAAACCTGACCCACAATAATACCAAAAGTCTGTCCTTCTATTGTGGAAATGATCCTGTACTTTTAGTTGTTCACACTAAGAAGTAGACCCATCTAGGGAATCTCTTATTGCCATGGTATGTTCAGACATTTACAAAATAGAGAAGTGGTGTATTGTCTTGGATTTAATTTTAGAAGCCAAGTTTCCTATCCATATTGTTTTCAGAGTAACAATCCACTCTGTAATTTTAATTTGTACACTGACAGAAACATCAATTTTTTATTCAATTAGACTACATAGTATTCTCCATCATCAGTAATTCTAAAAAATTGCATCTAATTGCAGAGAAAAAGAGACATCCAGGTTCTACTGATTTGCTTCATTATGCCCTACTTGACACAGAAGAAATATTTTGAATACTTATTTAGAGCTGAAATTTCACTGGATGCATTTTGAATACTAGAGAATATAGGATTTTAAATACAGATCTACTTAAAAAGTTCACATGATTTGAAAGATTCCAAGGCAGTAGATCTTGACAATGTTCTTAGCTTCATTATCTTTCCTGTAGTGATTTTTGTATCTTTGTACATGTGTCCAGGTAGATTTCGGTTTATATAAAGTGTGTAATACACATAACATTGTAAACTTAAAATGAGACAGGGACCTGGCAATGTTTTGTTCATTGCTTTTAGCCAAATGGCTTGGAGAAGAGAGAAAAAATAATGTTCTTTCCCCCATTATTTTTGAGATTATAATATAATTACATTATTATTTCTTCCTTCCCTTCTCCCATTCCTCCCACATTCCTTTCCTAAATTTCATTCAAATTCATCTTTTTTAATTGTTTAATTGTTGTTACTTGCATATATAATATATATTGTATATTATTAGGAATATATGCATATATTCCTAAATATAAGTCTCTCAGTCTGAATGTTTCTCATATTTATGTTTTTATTTTTGAAAAAATGACTCTATGTAATTAAAAAATCTTTTAAAATGCATTGACACTTTTCCTTCCATTTGAGAAAGCAACACAACCAATCTACAAAGTATGTGAACCATAAGGGAAAGTAGGTGAAATACTGTGCTTTTTATTTATTGCTAAGAGAAAAAGAACCAAAGATTGAGCAAAAGAATTAAAAATGTTCCCACGACAGGACAGTATTTTAAATATAAGCTGGGGGAGATGGGGGATTTGGAGAGTGAGTGGGGTACTCCTCACCTGGTAGCTGTCACCACAGACATGTGTCTCTCTCTATCTCGGCCACAGCTGCTCTGTCTCCATCAGTTGTCTCAGAGTTAGTGTCTTCCAGAGTTACATCTTTAAGTAAACACCGTAAGGCTACTTAGGACTGACAGTGTGAGCAAATCCCAAAGCCAGATTCCAAGGAACTCTCAATTCTAAGGTTGCTGAAAGCAAGCTGTGAATTTTACTGGCATGTGTATCCACAATAAAAATTTTCAGAAATCTTTATCACAGTTCATTTTTTAAGTTAAATTATTTCCAATCTAGGCTAGGACACATACCCCCTGCTTCTTAATTTCTGTTTTGTTTAACAGCTATTGAAAGCTCTCTATCCAAAATGCTTTTGAACCACTTCGCAAACACCATAAGAAAAATTACAAGAACAATTATGATCTACTGCAACAGAAAGGTGCCTAACACTTTTAAATACATGGATTGAACAAATAATTACTTGGTCTTTTAGAGCTTTACTTATCTTTTGGGATCACAAAACACTTGAAGCAGAAAATGACTTTTTAAAATAAATTTGAACATGATTATATAATTGCATATTTTATGTAAATATATAAAATTTAATTTGTTTCCTGAAAAAATGATGATGATGATGATGATGGTCATAATGTTGGTAGTAATCTTATGCATTGTGGCTGCTATGTGTCAGTTTACATGCTAAATATTTGTCTATACAGACTCATCCAATATCCCAGCACTGGGACCATGTTTGCTATATGTCAAGAGATTGAAGAGTATGATATATTCTTGGGGGTCACTGGTGAAGGTGAAACTAACCTGGGAGGTGTGGAACAATTTGTGATTTCACCTCCTACATTTTAGTACCACATTTTATTGAAAAGATTCATTAACACATGAGGTAGATAGATAGCTCAAGTGTAAAGGCACATATTTCCAAGCTTAAAATTCTCTCTGAGATCAACATAATGGAAGGCAAGAATCTCTCTTTCTGATCTTTGATTCTGCACTCTGGTGCATATACCCCTCTCTCACACACACGCATGCACCTCAATAAATGAATAAATGAAAGAATAAACAAACAAACAAACAAACAAACAAACACAAATCCTTTCAGTGTCCCCAAACTTCTATGATCTGGTTACATCAGTTTTCAATTGTAGAAGTAATTTGGCTAACGCTAAAACTACTTCCAATAGTTTAGATCCTTAGCCTCACATAAAATATGTTGACAAGAATTGCAATTCTCTGTGAGAGCTCTACTTTCTCTCCAATATCTCTCTGGAGCAGAAGAGCTAAGAGCACACAGGACATAAGATCAGTGGAGTATATAGCTATCATCTTGGAGGCTCTCCTAGTGCATGACAAATACAGAAGGGGACACTCTCAGCCAGTCATTGAAGTGAGCACAGGATCCTCAATGGGGGAGCTAGAGAAAGGTCATTGAGTTGAAGGGGTTTGTAGCACCACAGGAGGAACAACAATGAGTCACCAGTACTCCCAGAGCTCCCAGGGACAAAATCACCAGCCAAAGAGTATACATGAAGTTACCTTTGGCTCTAGACATATGGGCAGCAGAGGAAGGTCTTGTTAGACACCAAACGGAGGAGAGATCCTTGTTTCTTGAAAGACTTGATGCCATAGTGTAGAGGAATACCAGGACGGACAGGGAAGAAGGGAAGGGTTGATTTGGAAAGGAGAGATGGCTTATGGGATATTCGGGGGATGGGGAAACCAGGAAAGGGAACAACATTTGAAATGTAAATAAAGAATATACCTAATTAAAAAAAAATCAGTGGAGCAGCTGGGACAGGAGCTTTTGGTTGCATTTGCACCAGAGAGTCAGGTACTCCACAGCCTTCTGTGCACAGCCTAGCAGTGCCTCCACTCCTGAGTGCAGAAGTGAGAGCTCCACTTTCTCTTTAATATCTCTCTGAAGGGGAGCAGCTAGGAACACACAGGATGTATGATCAGGTGAGGAGCTGAACAGCCTTTGGTCACTATTTGCACCAGGGAGCTAGGCAGTCCCACAGCATTTTGTGTGCAGCCTGGAGAGAGAGAGAGAGAGAGAGAGAGAGAGAGAGAGAGAGAGAGAGAGAGAGAGAGAGAGAGAGAGAATCTCCCAGCAGAACCTCAACTTCTGAGCATGGAGGTGAGAGCTCTACTTTCTCTCCAATATCTCCCTGGAGGGGAACAGCTAGGAGTGCACAGGACATGTGATCAGTGGAGCAGCAGGGACAGGATCCTTTGGTGGGCATTTGCACCAGAGAGCCAATCACTCCACAGCCTTCTGTACACAGCCCACTGGGAGAGAGATATCTCGCAGCAGAGCCTCCACTTCTGAGCACAGGGGTGAGAGCTCTGCATTCTCTCGAATATCTCTCTGAAGAGGAAAAGGTAGGAGCGCGCAGGACCATCAGTGGAGCAGTGGGGACAAAAGCCTTTGGTTGTCATTCGCACCAGAGAGCCAAGTAGTTCCACAGCCTCCTGTGCACAGACTCTGCTAGAAGATAGTTGGTTTCCCAGGAGTAGGGACACAGCTTTACAGGCCCACAGGAGGGATAAGCACCAGCACGACCAACTAATAAGAGAAATAACCAGATGGCGAAAGGCAAACACAAGAACCCTACCAACAGAAACCAAGGCTATTTGGCAACATCAGAACCCAGTTCTCCCACCACAGCAAGTCCCAGATACACCAACACACTGGAAGGGCAAAAGCTGTATCAGCACATTTTGTGATGCTGATAGAGGTCTTCAAGAAGGACATAAATAGGTAGGTTTGTCCTTATAAGCCCCTGTTTCACATGACTCAGTCCAAAAGTCCATCTCTTGGTCAGTATTTATTATTTAATAAAGCTTAAATATATTAATAAATTTAATAAATTATTTAAATTTGGCACAAGAGGCTTTCACTTTTGAGTGCAGAGGTGAGATCTCCACCTTCTCTCTGGAGGGGATCCAGCTAGGAGCACACAGGTCCTAAGATCAGTGGAGCAGCTGGGACAGAAGTCTTTCTGCCACCATTTGCACCAAGAATCCAGCTAGGAGCACACAGGGCCTAAGATCAGTGGAGCAGCTGGGATAGAAGTCTTTCTGCCACCATTTGCACCAAGAAGTCAGGAGACTCCACAGTCATCTGTGCACAGTCCGCCAGGAAGGAGTGATCTCCCAATAGGCTCTCACTTTTGAGCACAGAGGTGAGATCTCTACCTTCTCTCTGGAGGGTACCCAGCTAGGAGCACATAGGGCCTAAGATCAGTGAAGCAGCTGGGAAGGAAGTCTTCCTGCCCATCACCATTTACACTGGAGATCCGGGAAACTCCACAGTCTTCTGTGCATAGCCCACCAGGAGAGAGAGAGAGAGAGAGAGAGAGATCTCCCAGCAGTGTTTTTATTTTTGAGCTCAGAGGAGTAAGGACACAGGCTTACAGGCACACAAGAGGAACAAATTCCAGCCGGAGACAAAGATACCAACTAGCACCAGATGGTGAAAGGCAAGTACAAGAACCCTACCAACTTAAACCAAGGCCACATGGCAACATCAGAACTCAGTTCTCCCACCACAGCAAGACCCGGATACCCCAACACATCAGAAAATAAGAGTTGGATTTGAAATTGTATCTCATGATGCTGATAGAGGACTTCAAGAAAGACTTAAATAACTAACTTAAAGAAATGCAGGGGAACATATGTCAACAGGCAAAAGCTCTTAAAGAAGAAACACAAAAATCCCTTAAAGAAATACCAGAGAATATGGATCAACAGGCAGACGCCCTTAAAGAAAATACACAAAAATCCCTTGAAGAATTACAGGAAAACACAAACAATCAATTGAAGGAACTGAACAAAACCATCCAGGATCTAAAAGTGGAAGTAGAAACAATAAAGAAATCACAAAGTGAGACATCTCTGGAGATAGAAAATCTTGGAAAGAATTCAGGAGTCATAGATGTAAGCATCAACAACAGGATACAAGAGCTAGAAGAAAGAACCTCAGGTGCTGAAGATACCATAGAAAACAATGACTCAACAGTCAAAGAAAATGCAAAATGCAGAAAGCTGGTAACTCAAAACATCCAGGAACTCCATGACACAATGAGAAGACCAAACCTAAGGATTATAGGTATAGATGAGAGTAAGGATTTACATCTTAAAGGGCCAGTAAATATCTTCAACAAAATTGTAGAAGAAAACTACCCTAATCTAGAGAAAGAGATGCCCATGAACATACAAGAAGCCTTCAGAACTTCAAACAGACTGGACCAGAACAGAAACTCCTCCCAGCACATAATAATCAAAACACCAAATTCACTAAGCAAAGAAAGGATATTAAAACCAGTAAGGGAAAAAGGACAAGTAACTTATGAAGGCAGACCTATCAGAATCACACCAGACTTCTCACCAGAGACCATGAAAGCTAGAAGATCCTGGGCAGATCTCATACAGACCCTAACAGAACACAAATGCAAGCCCAGACAACTATACCCAGCAAAATTCATAATCATCATAAATGGAGAAACCAAGATAGTCCATAATAAAACCAAATTCACAAACTATCCTTCCACAAATCCTTCCACAAAGGATAATTGATGGAAAATGCCAACACAAATAGGGAAACTACACCCTAGAAAATGCAAGAAAGTAATCTTCATCCAACAAACCCAAAAGAAGATACCCACAGAAACATAAAAATAACATAAAAAATAACAGGAAGCCACAATCACTATTCCCTAATATCTCTTAACAACAATGGGCTCAACTCGCCAATAAAAAAACATACACTAATGAAATATTTCTTATGTAAATCATCAATTTTATCAGAAAATGTTTGTAATTCCCCTTTTAATTAATTCAGTAATTTCTTTTATGGCTACCATTTTATCTGCATTATTTTTCATGATAATCCTCAATTTTAATATGTCTTTCTATATACTTCCTCTTATTTTATCAGAAATGTTTCCAATGTAAATCTTTGATTTTATCACAAATATTTCTAATTCCACCTTCAATTAATTTAGAAAGAGTTTTACATCAACCATTTTTATGTAAAATTTTCTATGAAATAGTAAATTTTAACATGTTCGTCTATTTATTTCTTGAATTTTACCAGCAATATTTTCCATGTAAATCTTCAATGTTATCTGAAAAGGTTTATAATTCCACTTTCAATCAACTTATAATTATCTTTATGCCTATCATTTTATCTACATAATTTCCATGAAAATCTTTAATTTTAACATGTTTTTCTATATATTTCTACAATTTTATCAGAAATATTTTTCATGTAAATCTTCAAGTTTATCAGAAAATGTTTATGATTCCACTTTTAATCAACTTAGGAGTACTTTTATGCCTACCATTCTTATAGGTATATAAAATTTTCTATGATAATCTTCAATTCTAACATGTTTTTCTATATTTTTCTACAATTTTATCAGAAATATTTTCCACATATATCTTCAATTCTATCATAAAAGGTTTTTTTCATATTTCAATTATTTAGCAATGTTTTGCATCTCTACCACTTTACTCCTTAATATTCCATGAAAATTGTCAATTTTAACGTGTTTATCTGAAATATTTTTCATGTAAATCTTTAATTTTATCATAAAGTGTTTTTACTTCCCCTTTAAATAATAAATAAATAAATAAATAAATAAATAAATAAATAAAGGACATAAATAACTCCCTTAAAGAAATACAGGAGAACATGGGCCAACAGCTAGAAGCCTTTAAAGAAGAAACACAAAAATACCTTAAGAAAACACAGGAGAACATGGGTCAGCAGGTAGAAACCCTTAAAGTGGAAACACAAAAATCCTTTAAAGAATTTTAGGAAAACACAAATAAACAATTGAAGGAACTGAACAACACCATCCAGGAGCAAAAACTGGAAGAAGAAACAATAAAGAAATCACAAAGGGATACAACTATGGAGACAGAAAACCTTGGAAAGAATTCAGGAGTCAGAGATGCAAGCATCAAAAACAGAATACAAGAAATAGAGGAAAGAATCTCAGATCTCAGGTCCTGAAGAATATAACATAGAGAACATTGACTCAACAGTCAAAGAAAATGCAAAATGCTTATAACCCAAAACATCTAGGAAATCCAGGACACAATAAGAAGACCAAACCTTTGGATTATAGGTATAGAAGAGAGTGAAGATTTACAACTTAAAGGGCCAGCAAATATCTTCAACAAAATTGTTGAAGAAAACTTCCATAACCTAAAGAAAGAGATGCCCATGATCATACACGAAGCCTACAGAACTCCAGACTGGACCAGAACAGAAATTCCTCCTGTAATATAATAACCAAAATACCAAATGTACTAAACAAAGAAAAAATATTAAAGGCAGTAAGGGAAAAAGGACAAGTAACATGTAATTTTATGGAAGACTATCAGAATTACACCAGACTTCTCACCAGAGACCATGAATGCTAGAAGATCCAGATCTCATACAGACCCTAAGAACACAAATGCGAGCCCAGACAACTATACCCAGCAAAACTCTTAATCACCATAAATGGACAAACCAAGATAGTCCATGATAAAACTAAATTCACACATTATCTTTCCACAAATCCAGCCTTACAAAGGACAATAGATGGAAAACCCCAACACAAGTACGGAAACTACACCCTAGAAAATGCAAGAAAGTAATATCCTTTCAACAAACCCAAAAGAAGATAACCATACAAACATAAAAATAACATCAAATATAACAGGAAGCAGCAATCACTATTCCTTAATTTCTCTTAACATCAATGGACTTAATTGTCCAATAAAAAGACATATATCTCCTTTTTCATTTCTAATCCTGTTAATTTAGATACTGTCTCTGTGTCCTCTGGTTATTATGGCTAAGGGTTTAATTTATGGCTAAGGGTTTAAATCCACTCTCCTCAATGGACAGATCAGGGAAACACAAACTAAACAGATTGAATACTTAAACAAGACCCAGCATTTTGCTGCATACAGGAAATGCACCTCAGTGTCAAAGACAACCACTACCTCAGAGTCAAAGCCTGGAAAACAATTTTCCAAGCAAATGGTCCCAGGATACAAGCTGGAGTAGTCATTCTTTTTTTAATTTGATATATTTTTTATTTACATTTCAAATGATTTCCCCTTTTCTGGCTCCCCACTCCCCGAAAGTCCCATAAGCCCTCTTCCCTCCCCCTATTCCCCCATCCAACCCTTCCCACCCCTATACTGCTGCACTGAGTCTGTCCAGAACCAGGGGTCACTCCTCCGTTCTTCTTGGACATCATTTAATATGTGGATTATGTCTTAGGTATTCCAAGTTTCTAGGCTAATATGCACTTATCAGTGAGGGCATACCATGATTGATCTTTTGAGACTGGGTTGCCTCACTTAGTATGATGTTCTCCAGCTCTATCCATTTGTCTAAGAATTTCATGAATTTGTTTCTAATGGCTGAACAGCACTCCATTGTGTAAATATATCAATTTTTTTGTATCCATTCCTCCACTGAGGGACACCTGGGTTCTTTCCAGCTTCTGGATATTACAAATAGGGCTGCTATGAATATAGTGGAGTTCTAAGATCAAGAATTGACAAATGGGACCTCATAAAATTACAAAGTTTCTGTAAGGCAAAAGACACTGTCAAAAGGACAAAATGTCAACCAACAGATTGCAAAAGGATCTTCACCAACCCTAAATCCAACAGAGGGCTAATATCTAATATATACAAAGAACTCAAGAAGGTAGACCCCAAAGAACCAAATAACCCTATTAAAAAGTGGGGTACAGAGCTAAACAAAGAATTTTCACATGAAGAACTTCAGGTGGCTGAGAAGCACCTTAAGAAATGTTCAACATCATTAATCATTAGGGAAATGCAAATCAAAACAACCCTGAGATTTCACTTCACACCAGTCAGAATGACTAAGGTTAAAAACTCAGGAGACAGCAGGTGTTAATGAGGATGTGGAGAAAGAGGAACACTCCTCCACTGTTGGTGGGATTGCAAGATAGTATCATCTTAGAAATCAGTCTGTGGTTCCTCAGAAATCTGGGTATGACACTTCCAGAGGACCCTCCTATACCACTCCTGGGCATATACCCAGAGGATTCCCCGGCATGCAATATGGAGTAGTCATTCTAATATCGGGTAAAATTGACTTTTAACTAAAAATCATCAAAAAAGACAGACATGGAAGGACACTTAATACTCATCAAAGGAAAAATCTATCAAGAACTCTCAATTCTGTACATCTATGCTCCAAATGAAAGTTCATCCACATTTGTAAAAGACTCTTTACTAAAGCTCAAAGCACACATTGTACCTCACACTATAATTGTGGGTGACTTCAACACCCCACTCTCCTCAATGGACAGATCAGGAAAACACAAACTAAACAGAGACACAGTGAACCTAACAGAAGTCATGGACAAATGGATTTAACAGATATTTATAGGATATTTCATCCTAAATCAAAAGCATATACCTTCTTCTCACCACCTCATGGTACCTTCTCCAAAATTGATGACATAATTGGTTCATAAAACACAGCTCAACAGAGGTGAGAAGATTGAAATAATACCATGCCTCCTATTAGATCACTACAAATTAAGGCTGGTTTTTAATAACAACAAAAGCAGCAGAAAGCCCACATGCACATGGAGACTGAGCAATGCTCTACTCAAAGATCAAGAAAGAAATAAAAAGAAATAAGAAAAAAATAAGGAAAGAAATCTAAGACTTTTTAGAATTTAATGAAAATGAAGGCACAGCATACCCAAACTTATGGGACACAATGAAAGAAGTGCTAAGAGGAAAACTTAGTACTCATAAGCTCTGAGTGCTTCCAACAAGAAACTGGAGAGAAAGCATACACTAGCAATTTAACAGCATACTTGAAAGCTCTACAACAGAAAGAAGCTAATACACCCAAGAAGAGTAGACCATCAGGATATCATCAAGTGCATGGCTGAAATCAACCAAGTAGAAACAAAAAGAACTATACAAAGAATCAACAAAACCATGAGCTGGTTCTTTGAGAAAATCAAAAAGTTAGATTAAACCCTTAGCCAGATTAACCAGAGGACACAGAGACAGTATCTGAATTAACAGAATTAGAAATGAAAAGGGAGATATAACAACAAAAACTGGGTAAATTAAAAAAAAAAAAAACATCAGATTCTACTACAGAAGCCTGTACTCAAAACAACAAGAAAATCTAGATGAAATGGACAACTTTCTAGACAGATACCAAATACCAAACATAAATCAGGATCAGATAAACCATTTCAACAGTCCTGTAACCCATAAAGAAATAGAAGCTGTCATTAAAAGTCGCCCAACTGAAAAAAAGCACAGGGCCAGATGGTTTTAGTGCAGAATTTTATCAGACCTTCAAAGAAGACCTAACACCAATATTTTGCAAGCTATTCCACAAAATGGAAATAGAAACAGAAGGAACACTACCCAACTTGTTCTGTGAAGCCACAATTATGTTGATTAAATACACACAAATACACACACACACACACATACACACACACACACACACACACACACACAAACCCAGCAAAGTTAGAGAACGTCAGAACAATTTCCTTTATGAATATTGATGCAAAAGTACTCAATAAAATTCTCGCCAACTGAATCCAAGAACACAACAAAAACAATCATTTACCATGATAAAGTAGGCTTCATCTCAGGGATGTAGGAATGGTTCAATACACGGAAATCCTTTAATGTCATCCACTACATAAAAAACTCAAAGGAAAAAACCACATAACCATTTCATTAGATGCTGAGAAAACATTTGACAAAATTCAGCATCCTTTCATGTTAAAAGTCTTGGAAAGATCAGGAATTCAAGGCCCATATTTAGACATAGTAAAAGCAATATACAGCAAATCAGCAGCCCACATAAAACTAGAGAGAAACTTGAAGCAATCCCACTAAAATCAGGCACAGACAAGGCTGCCCTCTCTCTCCATATCTGTTCAATATAGTACTTGAAGTTCTAGCTAGAGCAATTAGAAAACAAAAGGAGGTCAAAGGAATTCAAATTGGAAAGGAAGAAGTCAAACAATCACTATTTGCAGATGATATGATAGTATACTTAAGTGATCCAAAAAACTCTACCAGAGAACTACAGCTGATAAATAACTTCAACAAAGTGGCTGGACATAACATTAACTCAAACAAATCAGTAGCCTTCCTCTATTCAAAGGATAAAGAGACTGAGAAAGAAATTATGGAAAAGACATTCTTCACAATGGTCACAAATAATGTAAAGTATCTTGTTGTGATTCTAACCAAATAAGAGAAAGATCTGTATGACAAGAACTTCAAGTCTTAAAGAAAGAAATTGAAGAAGATCTCAGGAGAGGGAAAGATAGCCCAGGCTCATGGATTGGCAGGATTAATATAGTAAATATGGCCATCTTACCAAAAGCAATCTACAGATTCAATACAATTCCCATCAAAATTCCAAATCAATTCTTCACAGAGTTAGAAAGAGCAATTCTCAAATTCATTTGGAAAAATGAACAACCCAGGATAGCTAACACTATTTTCAAAAATAAAAGAACTTCTGGGGGAATCAGTATCCTGGACCTCAAACAGTACTACAGAGAAATAGTGATAAAAACTGCCTGGTACAGTGACAGACAGGTAGATCAATGGTATAGAACTGAAATCTGGAAAATGAGCCCACCCACCTATGTTCACCTGATCTTTGACAAAGGAGCTAAAAACTTCCAGTGGAAAAAAAAAGACAGACTCTTGAACAAATGGTGCTGGTTCAATTGGTGGATAGCATGCAGAAGAATGCAAATTGATACATTCTTATCTCCTTGTACAAAGCTCAAGTCCAAGTGAATCAAGGACCTCCACATAAAACCAGACACACTGAAACTAATGGAAATGAAAGTGGGAAAGAGCCTTGAGCACATGGACACAGGGTAAAATTTCCTGAACAGAACCCCAATAGCTTATGCTCTAAGATCAAGAATTGACAAATGGGACCTCATAAAATTACAAAGCTTCTGAACGGCAAAGGACACTGTCAATAGGACAAAACGGCAACGAACAAATTGGGAAAAGATGTTTACCAACCCTACATCTGACAGAGGCCATTAGAACCCAATATATACAAAGAACTCAAGATATTAGACTCCAGAGAATCAAATAACCCTATTAAAAATGGGGTACAGAGCTAAAAAACAAATTTACACCTGAGGAATATTGAATGGCTGAGAAGCATCTAAAGAAAAGTTCAGCATCCTTAGTCATCAGGGAAATTCAAATAAAAAAAAAACCCTAAGATTTCACCTCACACCAGTCAGAATGGCTAAGATCAAAACTCAGGAGACAGTAGGTGCTGGCGAGGATGTGAAGAAAGAGGAACACTCATCCACTGCTAGTGGGATTGCAAACTGGTACAATCACTCTGGAAATCAGTTTGGCAGTTCTTCAGATAATTGGGCATAATACTTCTGGAGGACCCTGCTATACCACTCTTGGGCGTATACCCAGAGGATTCCCCAGCATGTAATAAAGACAAATGCTCCACTATGTTCATAGCAGCCTTATTTTTAACACCCAGAAGCTGGAAATAACCCAGATTTCCCTCAACAGAGGAATGGGTAGTGTAAATGTGGTACATTTACACAATGGAATACTACTCAGCTATTAAAACTATTGAATTTATGAAAATCTTAAACAAATAGATGGAACTAGAAAATATCATCCTGAGTGAGGTAACCCAATCACAAAAGAACACACATGGAATGACCTCACTGATAAGTGGATATTAGCCTGGAAGCCTGGAATACCCAAGATACAATTCACAAACCAAATGAAGCTCAAGAAGAAGCAAAAACAAAGTATGGATAGCCTGGACCTTCTTAGAAGGGGGAGCAAAATACCCACAGAAGGAGATACAGAGATAAAGTGTGGAGCAGAGCCTGAGGTAAAAACCATACAGAGATTGCCTCTCTCCCCACCCCACCCCATCCCATATACAGTTAGAAAACCCAGAAACTATTGTGGATACCAACAAGGGCTTGCTAATAGGAGCCTGATATAGTTGTCACCTGGGTGGCTCTGCCAGTGCATGACAAATCCTGAGGGGGACTCTCTCAGCCAACCAGTCAACTGAGCACAGGGTCTCCAATGGAGGAACTAAAGAAAGTACCCAAGGAGCTGGAGAGGTTTGTAGGTTCATAGGAGGAACAACAATATTAACCACCCTGTACCCCCAGAGCTCCCAGTGACTAAACCTCGAACCTCATACACATGGAGGGATCCATGGCTCCAGATAGATTTGCAGCAGAGGATGGCCTTGTTGGACAGCAAAGGGAGGAGAGGCCCTTGTACCTGAAAAGGTTAAATGCCTCAGTATAGGAGAATGCCAGGACAGGGAAGCAGGAGTGGGTGGATTGATGAGCAGGGGTAGTGAGGATGAGTTATAGGATTTTCAGGTGGGTGGGGGAACCAGGAAAGGGAATGGCATTTGAATTGTAAAGAAAATATTTATCTAATAATAATAATAAAAAAGAATTGCATTTCTCCTCTTTCTCCTCCTCCTCTTCTAAAACAGGGTTATTTGTATTTTAGGATGTCATCAAACTCACTATGTAGTTGAGAATGACCATAAACTTCTAATCTGCCTGCCTCCATAAATTGTTGTGATTTTAGGCAGGCTCTACCAGGCCTGAAACCAGACCCATGCAGTATGGATGCTAGACAAATACTTTTCTACCTTTGGTACATCCCCAGCCTCTATATTTCTTCCTTTGTGAATGATTCAGGCCACAGTGTCTATCTCTGCATCAGGTGCAACTTCCTTATGGTGCCAATCTACCAAGAACCCACTGTCACTCTCAGTATTAATTACAGCTTTCTCAGAGTTCTCATTTCTTGTTACTCATGTGGAAAAGACACAGAAATGGCAGAGGTTACAAAGTGTGCCCTCAAACTTGCCCTTCTGGTTACAAAATAATTTAAACAGAGACCTTCTGGACTTTAGGCCAAGTCGAGATTGCTGTTACTGCTTTAAAAGCCAGGTAGGACATTGATTTCAAGAAAACGCTTGTGACTATGAGAAGAGCAATGTCTAGGTTCAGTTATTGAGAGTCACTCAAAAATCTACCCACAGTAAATGGATCTGATCACAGGAAGCAAATGAAAATGTTTTAAGGTGTTTTATGTCACAATTCTTCACTTTTTCTGAGCAAACTTGTAGCTTTTACATAAAAGTTTGAAGGAAAGAAAGCCTGTAACTTTGAAGAAGAGGAGGAAGAAAGAGGAGGAGGAGAGGGAGGAGGAGGGCAGGAGGGGGAGTGGGAGGAGAGAAGAGGAAGAAGAGAAGAAGGAGGAGGAGGAAGAGGACGAAAAAGAAGACGAAGAAGAAGACGAAGAAGAAGAAGAAGAAGAAGAAGAAGAAGAAGAAGAAGAAGAAGAAGAAGAAGAAGAAGAAGAAGAAGAAGAAGAAGAAGAAGAGGAAGAGGAAGAGGAAGAGGAAGAGGAAGAGGAAGAGGAAGAGGAAGAGGAAGAGGAAGAGGAAGAGGAAGAGGAGGAAGAGGAAGAGGAAGAGGAAGAGGAAGAGGAAGAGGAAGAGGAAGAGGAAGAGGAAGAAGGAATCTACATTTATACAAGATAGTTATCTTTCCAAAAGTTTTTAAGTAAAGAGCCCATATAAACAGGAGTGTTAGTCAGATTCATTTTCACATAATTTATAACCTAGTAATTCCTTTCAGGTTCTAACTATGTATATAGACTTTTAGAGAAATGTATTGTCAAGGGTTAAAATTCACTTGGGCATATATTTCAAAATTCTTCCAAAAGGACATGCATGGTATGTACTCACTAATAAGTGGATGTTACAAGTGAGGATGCCTCAGTCCCACTTGGGAAGGAGAACAAAGCAATTACAAGTGGGGAGAGATGGAGGAACCTGGGAGGGAAAGAGGAAAAGTATACAGGGACTGGGGCTGGAGGGAGTAGGGGGGAGAGGGGAACCTCTGAATATAGGAGGTTGGGGGGACCCTCCAGAATGCACTAGAGACCTGGGAGGTGAGAGATTTTCACAACTCAAAGGGAGGGACTTTAGATGCAATGCCCAACCGTAAGGAGAATGTACTTATAGATCCCATCTCCACCAGGAAGACAGAGCATCAAATGAGGGAGAGGTGGGCCATCCCACAGTCACAACTCCAACCCATAATTGTTCCTCTCTGAAAGAATTACAGGGATGTAAATGGAGAGGAGCCTGAGGAAAAGAAGGTCCAGAGACAGGTCCAAAGCAGGATCCTGCTCAAGGAGAGGTCCCAAGGCTTGCCACTATTACTGATCCTGTGGAGCCTTTACAGAAAGGGACCTACCATGATAGAACTCTGGAAGACCCATCAAACAGCTGAAAAAATCAGATGCAGATATTTGCACCCAACCAATGAACAGAAGCTGCTGAGCCCTGTTGAATTAGGGAAGACTGAAAGAAGCTGAGGAAAAGGGCAATCCTGTAGGAGGACCGGCAGTCTCAGTCAGTCGGGATCCCTGAGATTTCTCAACCACTGGACCATCAACCAGGCAGCATACTACAGCTGATATGAGGCTCCCAACACCCATAGAGGTATCGAATGTAGAACAGTCAGAGGGTGATCAGGGGAGAGAGAAATAAAATACGGCGTGTAAAAAAATTAATAAAAACAAGAGAAAAGGAATTTTAGAGTTAATTCATGTTTAAATTATTACATACTAAGGAGTTAAATATACTGTTTAAACTGTGGAATCAAAAGAGGATTTTTTCTTTATAAAGTTCAATTTCTGAAAATAATTATCATTTTCTTATAATGAGACAGAAGTGTTATACCAAATCAGATCTGATAAATCTAAATTTCTTAAGTGAAATGTGTTCATAGGCTAAAATTTTGTGTGGCACTATTTTGTATTTTGATACAGATTAATTTGAGCTGGTCGATATAGATTTAAAGCATTGACTTATTATACTCTTAAGTTCATTCTTAAGACCTCAATGTCTCCTTGTGTTCCTTGTACAAAATCACTACCACCTTGTTAAAAATGTATGTAGCAAATATTCAAAGATAGTCTGTCTTGGAACAATTTCATATCATGCCAGATTGAAAAACAAACGAGTCCTTGTGCCAAGGTATATTGGTAATCCTTGGATATGAATGACATTGAAAGGACAGCCTTTACAGAGCCGACAAGCACATCGGATGCTCCAGGTGGCTGCATAGCTCCTTTCAGTGTTAATGGCCCTTGTGTTCACACGGTGAAGAAACAGACATCTGGTCTTTGCTCCTTTCAGTATCAAATCTTTTATATCAATATATTTTAAAATATTTTTCATTATTTTAGTTTGACATAAATTTTTAGTAGATGTTCTTTTGTTACTTTTTGTTAAACCAGCTTATAGCGATTGTTTTTTTAACGAGAGTGGATCCAACATATGCATTAAAAACTCTTTTGTTGAACTTAACACTAAAAGAAGGCCAACTGAAAACAATGCATTGTATTTCTTTTTTTTAGATGTTTTCTTTATATACATTTCAAATGCTATCCCCTTTCCTTGTTTCCCCTCTGAAAACACCCTATTCCATATCTCCCATACCTTGCTCACCAACCCACCCACTCCCACTTCCCTGTCCTTTCATTCCCCTACACTGAGGCATCCTCTGCTACATATGCAGCTGGAGCCATGGGTCCCTCCATGGGTACTCGTTGGTTGGTGGTTTAGTCCCTCGGAGCCCTGAGGAAGGTAATGCACTCACTGATAAGTGGATATTAGCCCAGAAGCTTTGAATACCCAAGATACAATTTACAGACTAAACGAAGCTCAAGAAGAAGCAAGACCAAAGTGTGGATTGTCTTCCTGATTGTCTGTCTTCCAGCCTTGGGTAATGGCCAAAGCAACCAGGTAGATTTTATTGGTTACAGTGTGAGAAAGTTGCACAGGCACAGTCTGATTGTTTGATTAACTAACTTTGCTCTTCTTACTTAGATTTTGGAATATCTAGATAATTTATTTTTAGATTGGTTCAGCCCTTGCTTGTGTTCGTAAGAAAGTGCCTAATAAGGATGTATACAGTGCATATGGCCATATGGTAGCTTAGAATAGTCTTGCTGTATTTCGTGGCCATGAAGCAGTTGAAATGGGAGTTATAGCCTTTCCAGGGGGAACAACTTCAGAAATGTATTACTTGCCTGGAGCTTATAGTCACGGATGCTGACTTAACCATGCCTATTTCCTTTCTTTTTCCTTCTTTCTAGTCTTCCTAACCTGTATCAGATATTTGATATAAAATATTTCCTAAACTAGGCATGTGATATACTTATAGTCCTGGCATACATGAAGTGGAAGCAGGAGAATTCAAAATTTAAAACCGCGTTGGGCTTAATAGTGAGACTCTGAGAAACAAACAAACAAACAAATAAGCAATTTAAAGTTAAGGAATATTCATATTTATCCTATAGAAGTACTCTAAAGGATCACTTTGACTGAACCTTGGGCTTAAGTTTCTGGCTTTTTAAAAGAAGGAACAAGGAGGTTAGAATGATTTTGTCAGCAAATAATTGTTAGCTGATGCTACCAATACTAATAATGATATTGGTGGAGTTTTAAAAAAAGGGAGGGCTTCAAATGTTTGTAACTGTGGAAAACATGGAACACTGAATGTGAGCTGACTCTAATTGATATCACTGTTAAAAATCATTGTAAAAAATTTCAAAAGAGGTCCTGTTTTCTCCACTGACAGTGAATGATGTGACCATAGTAACTTACTTTGCCTATCTGAAATCCAGGTGTGCCAGAATATCAACTGAAAAATTCCCTGCTCTACCTCTTATATAATGAAGCTTTAAATGATCCATAATTCCAAATATTTATTAACATCTTCTGTTTATATAATTTATGAGTATTCTGTGAGACAATAAAATTTCAGTTTAATAAACATCAATTTTTGATATTATTAATGTACTAACTTGATGCAAATATATCAAGAAATTCTATAAAGTAAAGGAGATTAATTAATGATCTTTGAAAATGTATACTTTTATAAAATTATATTTGCCATTGTGGGTACTATATTTTTATGCTCCTCATGTTCTATTGATAAATTTCTGACTTATACCTATATTCTGAATTTTATCTTCACATTTTATTCATTACAATCAACAATAAAGGAAATGACATTATGAACATACAGGAAAATGGATGGAACTGGAAAATGTTATAATCAGTGAGGTGAGCTAGGCTAAGGAAAACCAAATACCATATGATTTCTCTCATGTTCAGATTCTAATATCTGCTTAAATATATGGATCTAGGTGGGAGTGGGCATGGATAAAGACCATGAAACTAGGAATTAGTGGTGAGGCTGGAAAGTAGAGTATTTAAGCAGTGATATGAGAAAGATAGCATAACAAAGTGAAAGGGGAGGTACTGGAGTACACTGTGAAAAAAGTGGGACAGAGAGCAGGAGGTCAAGGTGTTGAGAGTCAACCAAAATAATAATTCTATAAGTTAGTACACAAAACTCTGGTGAATAGAAATCTTTTACTTTAAAAACTAGCCTATAACATAAAATAAAATATATTTTAAAATAAATTGTATTATTTCTACAGTTGTAACTCTTCTACTAGGGTCTTCTATATGAATCTTATAATAAAATCATACAAATGCAAAGACAGTGTAGAAATATGAGACAATTATTAATTATTTGATGAATGCTGTTCATTTAGAGTCTCCGTTTCCCATCACAAAGCCAGACACTCTGAAGCTAATAGAAAAGAAATTGGGAAAGACCCTTGAGGACATCGGTACAGGAGGAAAGTTCCTGAACAGAACACCAATAGCATATGCTCTAAGATCAAGAATTGACAAATGGGACCTCATAAATTTACAAAGTTTCTGTAAGGCAAAGGACACCATCAAAAGGACAAATCAGCAACCAACAAATTGGGAAAAAGATCTTCACCAACCCTACATCAGATAGAGGACTAATATCCAATATATACAAAGAACTCAAGACGTTAGACCCCAGAAAGCCAAATAACCCTATTAAAAATGGGGTATAGAGCTAAACAAAAAATTTTCATCTGAAGAACTTTGGATGGCTGAGAAGCATCTTAAAAAGTGCTCAACTTCATTAGTCATTAGGGAAATGCCAATCAAAACAACCCTGAGATTTCACCTTACATTAGTCAGAATGGCTAAGATTAAAAATTCAGGAGACATCAGGTGTTGGCAAGAATGTGGAGAAAGAGGAACACCCCTCCACTGCTGGTGGGGTTGCAAATTGGTACAACCACTCTGGAAATCAGTCTGGCGGTTCCTCAGAAAACTGGGCAAGTCACTTCCGGAGGATCCTGCTATACCACTCCTGGACATATACCCAGAGGATTCCCCAGCAAGTAATTAGGATTTGTGCTCCACTATGTTCATAGCAGCCCTATTTATAATAGCCAGAAGCTGGAAAGAACCCAGGTATCCCTCAACAGAAGAATGGATGCAAAAATGTGGTATATATAAACAATGGAGTACTATTCAGCCATAGAAACAATGAATTCATGAAATTCTTAGACAAATGGATGGAGCTGGAGAACATCATACTAAGTGAGGTAACCCAGTCTCAAAAGATCAATCATGGTATGCACTCACTAATAAGTGGATATTAGCCTAGAAAATTGGAATACCCAAAACATAATCCACACATCAAAGGATGTCCAAGAAGAATGGAGGAGTGGCCCCTGGTTCTGAAAAGACTCGGTGTAGCAGTATAGGGCAAAACCAGAACAGGGAAGTGGGAAGGGGTGGATGGGAGAACAGGGGGAGGGAAGAGGGTTTATGGGACTTTCGAGGAGTGGGGGTCCAGAAAAGGGGAAATCATTTCAAATGTAAATAAAAAATATATCGAATAAAAAAAAGAAGATGGTAAAGAAGATAGATTTTACTATCTTAAGAAGATGGTACTAAGAAGATAGAAAGTGTGTAAAACAAAAACAAAAACAAACAAAAAGAAAACCAAGTTTTTTAATTTAATGGACTCATATTTTACAATAATATTAATTTGCAATGATGTAAGCTGAGATTTAGGGATGATTCTCTTTTTTATAAAATACAACCAGGCTTCAATCAATACTATGAACTAGCAAAACAAGTAATTCATGGTCTGGGAAGATAGCTTAGCATTTGAGAGCACTTGCTAGTCTTTCAGAGTTCCTGGCTTCAGTTACCCACAACTATACAGAGACAACAACCATGTCTTACTTCAGTGTCAGAGGACCCAATGCTCTGTGGACAGATACTATGTAGCTGTACATACAGCCAAAAAATCACCAATACACATTTAAAAAATTATTTGTGGTGTTAATGTGTGTCTGCATGCGTCCAAAATACTTCTATATAGAAAACACTAGAGAGGAAGAAGAAATAAAGCTGGTGGCAAGTTGTCTGTCTTTTTAGTATCATTGTGTTTAATCACATCAGCAGCTGTAGAGACAAGAACAACCAGCACTTTGATCTGTGAGTTAGGGCAACAGAGGGATGGGTCAGTTCACCAATACGAAACAGGCTTTAAGGCAACAAGTCTCTATGAGCCTTGTATGCTACAAGGTTAGCCATGATAGTCAAGCTTGCTCTTAGAGGCATAACTGTTGTAGTCCTGTCTATGCTCTAGTTATTTGCAGTCTCTTGACCTTAGCATTGCACCTTTACTGTCACAGTTTGATTTATTATTGCAAGAAATTAATGCTTCCAAATGGTTGTTGCATTTACACGTTTCATACAGATTTTCCAAGATAGCTGTAAAGGGCAATTCATAAAAACCTTAATTTTTCTAAATTATTTTTACCTGAATTGCATAACTTACTTGTACAAGAATGGTACTAGATTTTTCAGATGTGCTCTTGGCTTATTGCTTTTACTCCCTGGTAAACTTTTAAGATGACATTTGACTTAGGGTGAGCAAATTCATTAAACTAATTATTCACATTCATCAGTCTGTGCAGTTTGTTCATTGTAAGCAAAGGCTTGGAGTAGAGGCTAAAACTCTCAAGCACACTACATGAGACAATAGCTAGAGTGGATAGAAAGTGAAGGAGGTTTGAATTTAACACGTCTGAGTCTTTCAATCCCAAAATATAGTCTTCCTTCCTTCCTCCCTCCCTCCCTCCCTCTCTCCCTCCTTCCTTCCCTCCCTCCTTTTCATCCTTTATTCTTCCTTTCTTTTTTCTTAACTTACCTCCCTCCTTCCTTCCCTCTCTCCTTCCCTTTTCCCTCCCTACCTCCTTCCTTCTTTCTTTTCTTCTTTCCTTCCTTCCTTTCTTCCTTTCTTCTTTTATTCCTTCCTTCCCTCCCACCCTCCTTCCTTCTTTCCTTCCCTGCCACCCTCCCTTCTTCCTTCCTTCCCTCCTTCCCTCCCTCCTTCCTTCCATCCTTTATCCTTCCTTTCTTTTTTCTTAACTTCCCTTCATCCTTTCTTTTCTCCCTTTCTTCCTTTTTGCCTCCGTTTTTCAATTTTTTCTTTTCTCTTGTTTTTTCCCATTTCTTTCTTCTCTTATTTTTCATTATATACAAAATACAGTTACTTAATATAGTATCTAAGGATTCATTTATCTTCCTACATATCATGATAATACATTTTATATTTTCTAAAAAGATAGAATAAATGATTTTGAATATTTTTGGCAAAAATGAGTGATAAATTTTAGAGGGCATAGTTTTATATATGTCAAATAACACATGCTACATCGTAAATACACATAATTTTTGAGTGTTCATTAAAAATTAAAGATAAATAAGACTTGAGGTAAGTGAAAGTACCAGTGCTTTAATCTGTTTTAATCTATATTTGGCTATGGTTATGTGTCATCATAGAGTTATTGTTCTTTTGAGATGTATTTATTTGGACCAATAATTCAATATTTTCATTGTGCTATTTATATTTATTTATATAAATAGAAAAATATATTAATCAAAAAACATTATTCAGCTTTTGTAAGAGATAATTATACTATATAGCTCTTTGATTCAGTAACATATCTAAGTTATAAATCACTCTATGGTGCTTAATGAATAGATGACAGAAAGGTTTACTAAAACATCTTCCATTGATTTTCAACTTAGTTATTTCATACTTTATTTTGGATGGTCTCCAATTACAAATTCATTTGCAAGTTCTGTTTTGTGAAACAATTTAATCATGACATTTACTTTATTCAAAGTCCAATTAAGCTCATTCTACAATATGTCAAGAAGAAATCACATTGACATGACAAATACACATTCTGCAGAAGATGCTTAGAGCTTGTCCTTAAAAGAAATTCTACTAGTAAGTGAGAACTGACAAGAAATTTCTCTGGATTAAAAACACAAACAAATAAAAATTATGGTATTTGTGACTGTTATGCATAATCCCAACAGTTTAATACAACATTATGATATGTGACACATCAAAAGACATACTTATTTATAATTTCATCATAATAAAGATAGAAGATTTATGAACACAAGTAGCTACATACAAACCAGACAAAGGGAGAGTTTATTTTCTATTCACATGCAGGCATATCTAGCTTCATTTAGCTCAAAAATCTTAAAAAGAGAGAGGGAAAAAGAAAGAAAACCCTCATTGTAATTTTAGTTTGCTGATCATAGTCCTAACTGTAGACTGGTAGAAGGGTGTGGTGCCTGAGGGTGGATAACATCTGTGGTTGCCTCACCGCAGTTAGTGCAGGGGACGGGGACCAAGAAGAGCAGGATCGTGGAGACACTGGAAGTTAGCCAGGCAAGGCCATTAATTAAGTTGAATGACTACATTTTGAGGCACAAAGTGCTTCAAGCTTCTGAGAAAATGAAGACTTCAAGATAAAACCTTCAGCTTTTTCAATCAACTTTTAAAATATTCACAATTATGGGCATTCAATCCTATATATGAAAGAGGAAAATTTTCTAAAAATTTGAGCTCAGTGTTAGTGAAGCTGTAGTACAAAGCAAAGACCACAAAATGTGTAGCTTAAAATAATAGAAGTCAATATCTAGCCCTCCCCAGAATGAATAGCTATGATAATGTAAGAAGGGGAGAATTTGTAGTGACTTTGCAGCACTGAGTCAGGGAAGGTTGAGAAATCCCTCACATGCATACTCACCATCTGTAAACTACTACAAGAAAGCACAATACCTCACATGGATATACCTCACAATACCTCTACATGGCAATAACTGACTCTTCATCATAGCCTCTAACAAGAGATGTTCTCTATATAGATACACTAACTACGGACTCACAGCATCTGTAACTACGAAGCTGTACCCAGCATTGTCACTGTAATGATGCCAGATACTTGAAATTAGATAGACTGTGAAAGTCAAACACGCTTTACTTCCCCAACTATGGCTGTCAAGTTTTTAATTTGCCATAATTGAAAGATTACCACATAGTTCTTTTTAATACTGTCCAGGTATTATCTTTGAACTTGATTGATTTTATGATGAAAGGTTTTTGTAAATACATACCTATTTACTGAGTGATCAAATTTTGCCTTCTTCAGACAAGCACTTGACCTGCATGACTGTGCGCCAGGCCTTCTGTGTATATGCTTTGGCTGTTACCTTGATGGTTTTATGGGTTTCCTAACGGTGGAACGGGTGCATCTCTGACTTTTTTGCCTGCTCTTGAGACTCTTTACCTCCTACTGGATTTTCTATTCTAGTTTCAGTCTGAAGGCTTTTGCCTTATCTTAGTGTATCTTTATTTTTTATTTTTAAGTGTTTTTGTTGTGTTGAGTTGCTATCACTTAAAGGACTTTCAGGTCTGAAGGGATATGGAGGGAAGGAGAAGGTGAAGAGTGGAGCAGGGAAGTGTGGTGGGGGGAAATGGGAAACTGGTCAGGATAAATTGTATGAGAGAAAAATTTATTTTCAACAACAACAATAACAACAACAATAATAATAGAATATTACAGATGGAAGTATGTTCCAGTTCTTTTTTGTTGATAAAGGAAAATTTAAATACCAATAGGAAAAGATAAAATACTTGTAGTTCTATCACAGTAATGGAAGGAATCCTAAGGTGAATTAAAGAGAAGAGATTTAGCGATCAATAAAGGACTTAAAGCTTAGTGATGATAAGCCACATTTCCAACAATAATGGAACTGTGATTCAAGGAAACTGAGAAGGTGCTTGGGATAAAGGAAGTAAAGAAATGAAGACTTCAAAACTTTCCTTTTATATACAAATGCCTCATAACTCTTAATCATGGATTTTAGCTATGTTCGCAATATACTTCAGTTAACCATCAGGCAAGAATCAAGAGATTTATTTGTAAGCAATGTAATCCAAAAGTGATTCAGACCAATTTCAAACTTTAAAGAACTCATCCTCTTGAAGAGAAATAAACAATTGTGTGAAATTTGATAAATAGGACAGCAGGGTCACACGTGAAAGAACAATTTATTTTTTTTAATGGTTTTGAAGAGAGTGGATGCTGCTCCAACAGCACTATTGCTCTCTAGAAGAGAGAAGAGGCCAAGAGATGCGGGAAGAGCCCACGAAGTTAGGAGTCTACAGACATAAAGGCTGGCATGCTGAGGACGGTATTTCATTTCTGAGGAGATTCACCTTTACCCTAAAAGGGAAGAGGAAATCATTAGTGCTTTAAACTTGAGGAAGATGGTCATAGTTTTGTTTCAAAATCATAGCTACAACATTATAGAAGAGAGCTGGAGGCTAGTGACGAGCTTCTTAGAAGAGTGTGTAAGGTGCTGAGGATTTTGTCTGTGGAAAATGAGCAAGAATTGTCTTTTATAAAACTTACACTGGTCACGGTGTCTGTTCACAGCAGTAAAACCCTAACTAATACAGTGACTAACTGGGGTATTCAAAGATTAAAAGTTTCTTAGGTTTATACATCCCTTCTGTACTCTGCTGTGAGGTAATGTCTTGAGAATGTCTTGAGATTTTGAGACAGTTGTTGGAGAAATTTATTTTAATGTTTATTTAGAAGTGGTGGTGTCAAAAATTAAGAGGTCTCCCATTTTCTTTAACTCTGTACAATATATTACTGAATACATGGAGCTATTATGACTTTTCTGTCTGTGGAAAACCCATTTTTCTTGTTAAGGATTTTACACATCTGATGTAACCTTAAGATGCTTTGGGAAGAACAGTATTGTATAAATGTTGCATGCATCTATTAACAGTTTTGAGTCAATATGGCAAATTATAGTCTATAATTTATAATTTCCTGTGAATATTAGGTTGAATCTTTCTGGTGTGGATTTTAGTGTCTTCTAGCAATACACTTAGTCCAAGTTATCAGCCCACAGAATGGTGGCCTCTGGTGTTCACTTTGTGAAGCATAGACAATAATTAGATAATTCTTTTTCAGGAATCACGTATGTAGTGCCTGTGGATTAAATAGACATGAGCTATGACTGGAAATCCTTTTGGATATGTTTTAGGTTTAATTTTGTAATGACAGATGAATAAATCAGTCACAACTCTAGGCAAGGAGAAGGAAGAGGAAAGCAAAAACAGCTACAAAGAGTGGGTTGGGGAATGTGGTAACTAGTTCATTGATTTTTATTTGTATTTTTGTAGGAAAGCAAGTTGTTTTGTAGGAAAGCAAAGTCACTAAATAATTAAAGAGAAAACCGAGTCAGTTGCAAAAGGTGGAATAGTAATGGGGATTCTGTGAACAAGAAATATTTTATTTTAAACACTAACATAAATATGATTAAAGAATCATTACTCCAGGGAACATATAAAAGTAACATATTGTGAAATTAATTACATTTTTATTTGTACAGATATGTGGACAGTCCTACAACTCTTAAATGTGTTGCTAGTATTTGATTTATTGCAATGGGGCCTCAATAAGTTTTTTGTTAAGTCGATTAAATGATGAATTTTAAGATAGTAACTATAAATATATCAGACTTCATTTAGTCATAGAGACAACACTAACATAAAAATGACGTTTTCCCCACACTGGAAGGAAAGATCTGGGGCCTCCATGTTGACTTCAGGGATATGGAAAGAGAGTCTGCACAGTTGCCAGATACTCCAGTATAGAGTTTGACCATACTCAGTTTGTCAGCAGAACTAGAGTAACGGGGTGTCATTTGGAACCGAGTGTCTTAAAATCCTAGGTACCAGTACTGGAGAGGTGTGGGCTCAGCTTGGAGGAAAATAACTGTTGGTTTAGAAGTGAGATTATCCTTCAGATTTGACTCGTTTTGCTTTGGGATTTTCATTTTTTTCACTTTTATTTACTTCAGTCCAGTCACTGCCTCCCTCCTGGTGCCCCCTCCAGCAGCTCCCCATCCCATTCCTCCTCCCACCGTGTCTACAAGAGGATGTCCCATACCCCCTGCCCGGCTTCCCCACTCTCTGGGCCCTCAAGTCTCTCGAGTATTAGGCAATCTGATCTTCTCCTACTGAGGCCAGATCAGGGAGTCCTCTGCTCTATATGTGTCAGGGCCATGGACCAGCTAGTGTACGCTGCACGGTTGGTGGCCCAGTGCCTGAGGGATGTCAGGGTTCCTGGTTAGTTGAGACTGCTGGTCTTCCTATGATGCCCCCATCTTCCTTCTTCCAGCCTTTCCCTAATTAAACCACAGGGATCCTGGGCTTCTGTCCATTGATCAGGTGTAAGTATCTGCTTCTGACTCTTTCAGCTGCTTGTTGGGCCTCTCAGGGGATAGTCATGTTAGGCTTCTATCTGTAAGTGCACCACAGCATTAATAATAGTGTGAGGCCTTGGAGCCTCCCCTTGAGATGCAATTCAATTGGGCCGGTCACTGGACTGCCTTTCCCTCAGTTTCTATACATTTTTGTCCATGCAGTTCTTTTAGACAGGAACAATTCTGGGTAAGAGTTTTTGACTATGGGATTGCAACACCATCCCTCCTCTCTTGACACCCTGGCTTTCTACTGGAGGTGGACTCTACAATTTCCCTTTCCCCACTGTTGAGCATTTCATCAAAGGTCCTTCCTTTAGAGTCTTGAAAGTATCTCATCTCAAAGGTCTCTGGTACTTTCTAGAGGGTCCATCCTCCTCCCACCCTCCTCAAGGCTTCATATTTCAATTCATTCTGCTGACCCTCAAGGTTTCTATCCTGACTTCCCTCACCATGATGATCTTTTTCCTCTTTCTCCCCCTCCCCGCTCTCCCACCCAGATCCTTCCCTCTGCCTCTTGTGACTATTTTCTTTTCCCTCTCAAGTGGGATTGAAGTATCCTTACATGTTGGCTAGTATATAGAGAAAGATAAACACTCCTCCATTGCTAGTAGGATTGCAAACTGGGACAACTACTCTGGAAATCAATCTGTAGGTTCCTTAGGAAATTGGAAATAGACCCAGCTATATCACTCTTGGGTATATACCTAAATGATTCCCCACTATACCACAGGAACATATATTCCACTGCGTTTTTAGTGGCCTTATTTGTAACAGCTAGAAGCTGGAAACAACTTAGATGTCTCACAGACAAAGAATGGATACAGAATATGTGGTTTATCTACACAATGGTATACTAGTCAGCTATTAAGAACATAGATATCATGAGCTTTGCAGGAAAATGGATGGAACTAGGAAATATCATCCTGAGTGAGGTTACTCAGACCCAAAAGGATATGCATGATATGTATTCACTAATAAGTGGATATTAGTCAAAAAGTACAGAATACCTAGGATAACATCCATATAACTCAAGAATAACAGACAGAAAGGCCCAAGTAAGGATGTTCTTGGATCTTTGAAGCTGGGAAGCCTAAGGGATTTAGCCTGTCTGATTTACAGCTACTATTCCACCATCATCTAGGTCCTTCTTCATCCCCAGTATCATTACATGACTTCCACTATGCAAACTCACTTTTCACCAAGTTGATGTGTGTGTGTGTGTGTGTGTGTGTGTGTGCTTCTCCTCTCAATGCTGTCAGATGCTGTTTTAAAACCTTTCAGTAGTTTGTTTTGCTTTTGAAAAATCATTCCTCTGAGAATTCATGAATGTGCTTTGATTATATGTACTTCCTCACACAACTTCTCCTAGATCTTACCTCAACCAAGGTTGCATCTTCTTCTTGTGCTTTAATACTCATCAAGTCTAATTTGTGCTTGGTATGTGTGCTTGGTACATATATTCCTTGGTATGTGTTGTTCCACTGGAGTGCAGTTGACTTCCAGGGTCTATGAGTAGTGAATAGTTCCTCACCTAGGGATACCTTCATCTTACCATCCCCCCACCCCATGCTGGATTTTTATCTCACTTGAGCATACACAGGTCTTGTGCATGTTGTCATGACTGCTGTGAGCTCCTATGTGCATCTTCCCTGCTGTATCTGAAAGTCAGCTTTTCCCTGTAGTCATTACCTATGGCTATTACACTGTTTCTGAATCTTCTTCTTCAAGTGTCCATAAGTCTTTGAAGTAGCAGGTAGGGCATAGGTATGTCATTTAGGGCTGAGAATTTCAGTCTCTTATTCTGTTCACTTTGATCAGGTGTGAGTCTCTTGACTGCTATCTAGTACAAACAGTAGCTTCTCTGATGAGGGTTGAAAGATTAATTAATAAATGGATGTAAGCATAAGCCACGAAGTTATTTTAATACTGTGTTCATTTAGCATAGTAATACTAGTAGGTTCTTGCTGAGGGCCTGTGACCTGTCTCATTCCAGGTTCTTGCACCAACAATGTTGACATGTGTGCAAGTCCTGCACAGCAAGATGAAACTCCTTCCTGGCTTTGTTGTTTTTGTTTTTAATTAATTAATTAATTAATTTACATTGCTTGCTGCTCCCTTCATGGTACCCCACCAGAGACCCTCCTCCCATCCCCCCTTATCTTAACCTTATCTTTCTTATGTACATTTCAGCTCTAACCTTAAAATAATTTAACTTGAAGCTTACTACACCTGCCAAATGCTTGGAAATATTCTGTGACTACTCAAGAGAACATCTGAGTTCACTTTTTGTTCTATCAAGCAGAGGATAAGAGAACATAATATTTATTTCAATGATTTAAAGACATTTCAGGGTAGAAAGTAGACACTAAAAATCCGGAATATTTGTTGAAACATATAAAATATCTAATAAATAAATCAAATAACCATAATCAATTTAAATGTCTAAGAGATAACCATAGAGACTTTGTTCATTTTATTTCAACTTTGCTGTGTAATGAAACCATCAATATGTAGCATGTATCCTATTTTGAACATTATTTTACTTTAAGACATAAACTACTGATACTTATTTTTTTAAAGCATTATAGTTAGAAGCATCAGAAAGACTTGAAATTGATAAATTCAGCTAAATGGTTTAGGAATGCAGTGCCCTTTGGAAGGAACAGGGTTGAGAACCTAGTTACTGTGGCTGTTTATACTCAAGGTTAGATGACTGATAACAGCATGTTGTCTGGAGGCTTTTGCAATTAAGGTCCATGCTATCAAATTTTCTAAATTATACCAATCAGGAGTTGATAAGAAACCCTAATGGGCCTTTCATATCTGTACTGTAAGTAGGACGTACACCAGGTATGGTTCTTAGATTGTTACCTGTAAGACATCATTCTGATAATTTGGCTTCCTGTCAAGTGATATGATGCAGAAACTTCTTTCTGTTTGTCATCTTTTACTATATATATTCCACAAAAATGTCATTTTTTAGTCATAGGTTCTGACTCTCTGCATGAGAGTCAGATGACTTACTTACTTAATTAATTACTATGCCAATTAATTATTTTATTATATAAATTTTAAAAGTTGAAAATTAATTATTCATTTACTTTTGATTTTTTTTCGAGACAGGGTTTCTCTGTGGAGCCCTGGCTGTCCTGGAACTCACTGTGTAGACCAGGCTAGCCTTGACCTCAGAAATATACCTGCCTCTGCCTCCCGAGTGCTGGGACTAAAGCCGTGCACCATCACTGCCTGGCTCATTTACTTTTGAAATCATGATTTAGTTCTATAGAACATTTCTAGATTTTTAAAATATAAATTTTTTTGCCATTTAGATATTTGAGTCTCTTCAAAATTTCCCAAAATAATGTCCAAGTCTGATCTTTCATCATCTTTTCACCAGAATTTCCAGCTGCCTTTGGGCATTTTCGTATCTATGACAAGTCCAGAAACTGGCCTTTGTGGGTCATACTAGCCCAGCACATTTGCATCACCTTTGTCTCTATGCTGCCTCATGTTCTCCATCTAATTCTCTGCCTGGTGCCACTGATCCTTATGTCCTCCATCCTTGAAGGGTCTCAGCCTGATTCCTTTCCTCCTGTCTCTCCATCTCTCTAATCACTCCTGCTTCTATGGCCATCAGCTGTTTCGTGCTGTAAAGGCATCAAGCCTTTTCCTTCAGTTCCTGCTCTCCCAACACTCTTGCCTCTTTGTTATAATTTTCCAAAAGGAGCCACCTTAATGTTTTCCTCTGGCTTGCCATTTAATGACTTCATATTAACACATATCGGAATCCACAAAACAAAGACAGGCAAGAATGACATCTAGCTGGCCCTGGTTTTTTGTTTTGTTTTGCTTTACTTTGCTTTGTTTTGTTTTGTTTGTTTGCTTGTTTCTTCCTCCCTCCCTCCCTTCCTTCCTTTCTTCCTTCCTTCCTTCCTTTCCTTCTTTTTTTTTTTTTTTTACTGCATAATGGCAAATGATCAAATTTTGCCACTCAAGACCATTTTTGATCTGGTTTGTGCACTATCTAGATTTTACTACCCATATTTTCTTCGTAGACATTCTTCAGCAAGGCAAATGGCTGTTTTCCTGGTCATGCAGATCAAAGCATGTCCTTTAGAATGAGTGACTAGTATGTTTTGACTGCAACTACTAGAGTTGTTTGACAGATATGTTCATGAGCACTTGAGATTACAAAACACACCGACTTGTCAGCTTTGATGTTATGTACAAACAGGTAACACTATGAAGAGTGAGCAGGTTGTATTGAAGTATCTATAACAACAATCAAAGAAAAAAGAGGCCATGACTTTGAGAGTGTGTGTGCAGAGGATTGTCTTGGGAAAGGCTGTTGGTAGGAATGAAAGGGACCTAAGGGAAAGAACATAATTATAATTTCAAACATTAAAGTGATTATTGTAAAACCCACAAATTATGTTAAATTTTTTGCTAAATAAGCACTTTCTGATAATTGTGCTCTTCCTGGTCCCTCTGTATAATAATATAATAAATTGTATGCCTATAATATACCTATCACTTTATGTGTAGAAATCCTGGAGAAGTTTGCCTTTAAATTGGTTTCTTGGTTTTTGTAGTACTTAGAAACAGCTGTTTCAGGATTCTGAAATCCTAAAAGAGTACATTTCAGTGCTTATTTAAATAAAGCAGATCAAAAGCATATATGCATTTTGATTTTGTTTTTCGTTTGATTTTTTGTTTTTATTGTTTTTCTTATTTTGCTTAAGTCATATGTATAATGCTGACAATTGATTATATGATGGTCTGTGTGTCCATGTTATATACCATAAACTGGAAATAATCTACTTCTGAAAACAAACATTGTAAAGCAAATAGACAAATAAGGAGAAATAGGCTAGCCTCTTTCTGTATTATTTAGAACTAAATGTTGACGGCAGAATTGGCATAATATAAGGAGCTGCTGGTCTGCACATGCAGAGCAAATAATTATTATATTAAAAATTAGAGTTTTAAAAACATTTGCTTTTCATCTGGCATCAAATAAAGTTTAATTGCAAGTTGCTTTATGTCATTTTCTCTTGGGGATATGTGGTGAAATGGATACACAGGCAGCTCACACTACACACAGCTCATTATTTCTCAGTAGGACTCTCACTTGTGCCACCTACACACCATTGGAAGTGCATCCTAGAATCTCTGATGTAGGCTTATACTGGGCTTTTATAACAATATGATTCTTATTTTGTTACATGGTTTTGTAGACTGTTTCAAAATAAGTTTCTAAATTGCCAAAATAAAAAAAAACAAACCATACAACCAAAACCCTTCAATGACTCTCAACAGTTTCTTTGACATATTTAAGCAAAATATTCTATTCCCTTCAACAAAAAGTCACAGAATTTTGGGTTTGGGTTCGAATTACATTTGGCCAGCAGCTGCTTATAAAATTGAGCAGCAGACATTGCAACAAAAACAGATTATATGTGGATTCTATTTCTTTCCTGGACAGCCTGTCTTGTAAATATTTGCTTTTACCATCAACAAAAGAGAGAAGCCCCTTTGACTGTGTCTACAATTTAGAAATGGCTGTAGGAAAAATGTAAAGTGACCATACACTGATTGACATAGTATACTCTACTTAATTTCTTTGATTAAAACAATAAAAAATATTAAAAAATTTACTTTGTGTAGCTCTAAGAATTGTGCATAGACACCCTTCCGGAGGCAGAATAGAAATTGGTTGTTTTATATTTTTTAGAATGAAAGCCTGTATTAAACATATATAACTAGGACTTTAACTTATATATTAGTAAAGAATATTGAAAATTATGTATAATGCTGTATAATGCCATAATTTCTGGACGAAATAGGGTTTTTGAATTGTTGACGGATCAGAAACATTGCACTGTATTGCCTGGATGCTCTGATTACAGTTAAGACATGTCAGTCGCTTCCTGTTGCTCTGGTGGAGGGAGGGGGTGTTCTTAACAGCTTACAAGGCAGGGAGGATCTTTGTCTTCGAGGTCTTTGAGGTCACTGCCTGCTCTTTGGTCTCTACCCACACTGGCTTCCTTTCCGTTTCTCCTATCTGCCAGAGCCTTCCACCAGCATAGCCTTGTTTCCTACAAGGAGAAGGCTTTCAGTGCCTTATTCCCCCATACTCTGCTTCTTTCTGCCCCTTTGTTAAGCATAGCCTACCATCGTATACTAGAATCTAGAGCTTCTCTTTACATTCTTCTGTGTTCTTCTCTTCACATTCTCTGTCTATCTCTCTGTATCTCTATCTCTCTGCTTGTCTCTTTCTCTCTATCTTTGTCTCCATCTCTGTCTCCCTGTTTTCCTCTCTGTCTCTCTCTGTCTTTCTGACTTACTCTGTGTCTCTATCTCTGTCTCTGTATTTCTCTCTTTTGTTTATCAAAATTGCCCTTATCAGTACTATGTAAGTCATGAATCTGTGCCCTCCATTTTCATAGTCATAATGATAACAATGGTCTGCCTGGGTCATCATAGACACCCAAATATTTGTTTAATCTCTACAAACAAAACATCATCTGCTCAACTCTAATTGTGGCATTCTCATTTCTAGATTCCAGTAAACTTAAAAAACAAGTCATTTTCTGCAAAAATCTATTTTCCTTCATGTGAGAACACAAGTTACCATTAAAGGTTCCTGCTATTGTATTTGTCTTCCTGAGCACAGAGGAACAATGCATGTGCGTGCCTGACTTTTAATGTCCAATGACATACTTTGTGTATGAAAGGTAGTATATGAAAATACAAATATTTTCCTGTTATAATTCAACTTTCCATTTTGTATAAAATAATCATAACTCCTTCTGAAGGACATTTTTTCCTTAGGCTAATTTGTCACACAATAGTTCTATAGCAACACTAGAAATTCTGCCTTTTTTATGAATATTTCCTTCATCTCTCCAGGCAGCTGTATTGTGCTCAATCCTCAATGGCTCAAGGGGCACTTTGCCAGCTAGAAACCAATGATTATAACCCAAAGTGGGGCAAACACTATCAGGAAATTCCTGTCTATCTAGTTCCCCTAAGTACTCACCTTGGTTAGTTAGCCAAGGTCATCAATTTAAAATAAATAAGTAAAGTGTGATGGCACTAATGCAATATCTAATCTAGTCATGAGGATTAACTAAGAAACCTTGCATAGGCTCTGCTCTGGTTTAGGTGGCCACACATGTCCACACCACCTTGTCAGCCTTCCTTATTATTGTCTCTGTAGCTATCAGCAGGACCCTCGCATTTCTATCTTATCTCCTACCTCCTTCTCCCTCTCCTTATCCATTTGGAACCCCTACCTAGAAGCTCTGGTCCTGGAGTTGATGGCGTGGGAGTGAGTGGCTGCCTTTTGAAACCATCTGGATGCACTCAGAACAGAACAGCAGCCTGTTGCTTTTCTTACTTTGGAGGAAGTTCTTGGGAACAAGGTTTCTCATTCTCAGGTTATTGTCATGTTGTCAAATGTGATAATCAAAGACATGAAAACAGGACTCAAAATATTTGGAGAAACAACACAGCCCCGTTGAATAGTACTGCTAATAAGCCTTAGACTATTTTATTTCTTATTGTTACCAATAGAAACTTTCCAAGCAGTAAAATAAAACGGACTGTTATTATTTCACACTGTAAAGATGAAACGATTTTTTTAATTGCCTGATCTACTTTTTATTTCTTTGTTTGTGACGAATGGTAAGAGTTTTACTTGTATGTTAAAAAACTCTAAGATGGCCACTGCCACCTAAATTCGAACTCTGGCTCACTTCCAGTATGGGTACTGTCCAAGCCCTTTCTTTAATAACAATAATAAGAAATGCAAACCTAAAACAGTTTTGGTCTTGAGTTTGCATTCCATCCATCTTCTTTGAAATGCTATAACATCTGGTTTTAGGGGGAAAAATCAAGTTCAACATGTTTGGAGAGAAAAAGGCAGCCTACAAAATAAATCAGGGTCAAGTGTTGTTATTTCACGGATAATTATATAGCAGTACAATTTATTAGTAAATCTTGCATCATGCTTACTTATAATCACAACTGTTGCAATTGTTCTTAGATTCTCCTTGGAAAGTGCCTAAATTATAATGTTCAGTAAAATAAGGAGCCCACTGTTATAACAAAGAATCCCATACATACTTTTTATACCTCAGTTCCCTAAGTTTTCCATCTTGCATGTAAGATTTTTGCCTTTGTTGTTTATTTTCCCAATTAATTCGTGAATTTTTTCACCAAGAGTTACTTGGAAACAAAACAACGCCCACAATAAATTATTGAAAAGAGAATGCTTGCTAGTTTAATTGCAGACCAGATGGTTGGCTCAAAGGGTCTTCTTACTGTGTTTCCATAGCACAGCAAGGAAGAAGGGACAGGTTGCAGTGGCCCTGGTAAGCGAATACAAACAAAGTGGAGGAGGAAGAGGCACAGCAGTTTGAAAAATTCAGCTACTGTGAGACTTAATTAGAGTGCAAAATACACTAAGAGCTGATAAGGTATCTTAAGTCTTCCAGGTTGTGCAGATCCTACAGGAACTGAGTTCCTTTCAGATTTCAAGATTTAAAACAGAGCCATATTTAAAATTCATAGCAATCTTTCCTGGTGGGATGGTTCCTTGCTCACTAATTACTGAATATGTGACGGCTTCTCCAGTAATTCTAAGTTTCAGACTTTTTTTCCCTCTAAGTTGTTTTCTGCTTTACTCTTTTCACCAGCCCTCTCAGGTTAAGCATCGATGAATGGCCTGATATTGAATAGGAAAGAATTAGTCTAACTGTAAAAACAATTATACTAGGAAACTATACTTACTACATTGTGTTTGGGAATTCTGCTGCTATATAGGCTAAATTAAGCTTTATTCTTTGCTAAATAAATTAATAACAGTATCAAGTACAATTTGTTGTTGTTGTAGCTTAAAAAGTGAGTTTAGGATGCAGTTGTGCAATCCTATGTGTCTGTACAGTACTAAAGGCAAACCAAACTTAGGTGTGCTATCAAACTTTTATTTTGTTTATTGTAGATTAGGCTGTCTGATAGAGGCTAAATGTTCTGTAAATAAATAAATAAATAAATAAATAAATAAATAATAGAATATGGAGCAGTACAGTAAGTTTGTTGTACAAAACTGGTTTGGTTTTAGGATTGCCTTTAGTATTATATAAACAGTTAAGGTGCTCATTCCTGGGAATACTGATTCTGTTTCTCAGAAGTCATTAATTAGCTGGATAATGGTGGCACATGCCTTTATTCCCGGCACTTGGGATCAGAGGCAGATGGATTTCTGAGTTCAAGGGCAGCCTGCTCTACAGCGTGAGTTCCAGGACATCCAAGAATATATAGGGAAACCCTGTCTCACAACAAAACCAAAAAAGAAAAATAATAAAGGAAAGAAAGAAAAAGAAAAAAATCATTAATTGACCAAGTCTCTTCATCTATGGTTCTGGTCTTGTGTGATTTCCTGCATCCATGTTGGCATGTTAACTGCTGCTGATATTTCTTAGGTCTAATTTAGGCAATCATATTGTTCAGATTTCTTTGCCTATATGGAAGGCATAAATACACTCCACACAGACTTATTGTCTCTGGCTCATATACAATCATTTTTTTTCCATCTCTTCTGTGATATTCCATTGAGTCATAGGTACTTAGATACAGAGGTTGTGTTGTAGATGTAACAATTGGGGTGGCGTTCCCCATAGTCAGCTGTTTCCTGCATTTTGACCAGCTGTGTGTGTGTATGTGTGTGTGTGTGTGTAGAAAAAGCGACAATGAATTTAGGGAGTGACTAGGGACAATGTAAACATTCAAAGAAACAAGGGATAGAGAAATCAATGTATATAGTATCTATTTAAAGAAAAAATTTGAGAAGGGTAAGAAACAGAAAAGTTGAAGGAGAGGGAGAGAGATAAAATTATACACACACATATGCACACATACAAAACTGCTCACACATGTACACAATTAAAAAATTAATAAGTCTCTTGCAGATGACTACCTAGGAACCTTATTTTTTACTTGTTTTTATTAGATATATTCTTCATTTACATTTCAAATGTTGTGCCCTTTCCTGGTCCCCTCACCCCAAGTCTCATAACCCATCTCTCATCCCCCTGTTCCCCAATCAACCCTCTCCCACTTCCCTGTCCCAGCATTCCCCCACACTGCAGCATCGAGCCTTTCCAGGATCAGGAGCCTCTCCTCCCTCTGATGTCCAAGAAAGCCATGCTCTACTGTCTATGTGTATGGAGCCATGGGTAACTCCATGTGCAATCTCTGGTTCATGGCTTTGTCCCTGGGAGTTCTGGGAGTACTGGGTGTCTCATATTGTTCTTCAATGGTACTACAAACCCCTTCAGTTTCTTGGGTCCTTTCTCTACCTCCCCCACTTGGGATCCTGTGCTCAGTTCAATGGCTGGCTGGCTGAGAGTGCCCCCCCCCTCCACTTTTTTTGGTCTGGCTTATAGGAAAATTTGACTTAGCTTATTTTTTTTATTCGATGTATTCTTTATTTACATTTCAAATGATTTCCCCTTTTCTGGGTCCCCACTCCCCGCAAGTCCCATAAGCCCTCTTCCCTCCCCCTGTTCCTCCATCTACCCCTTCCCACTTCCCTGTTCTGGTATTCCTCTATACTGTTGCATTGAGTCTTTCCAGAACCAGAGGCCACCAACAGTGGAACAGTGTTCCTCTTTCTCCTCATCCTTGCCAACACCTGCTGTCTCCTGAGTTTTTAACCTTAGCCATTCTGATTGGTGTGAGGTGAAATCTCAGGGTTGTTTTGATTTGCATTTCTCTAATGGCTAATGATGTTGAGCATTTCTTAAGGTGCTTCTCGGACATCTGAATTTCTTCAGGTGAAAATTCTTTGTTTAGGTCTGTACCCCATTTTTAATAGGGTTATTTGGTTCCTGGACTCTAACTTCTTGAGTTCATCAGCTCAAGCAAATCAGTTGCCTTCCTATACTCAAAGGATAAGCAGGCTGAGAAAGAAGTTAGGGAAATGACACCCTTCACAATAGCCACAAACAATATAAAGTATCTTGGTGTGACTCTAACCAAGCAAGTGAAAGGTCTATACGACAAGAACTTCAGGTCTCTGAAGAAGGAAATCGAAGAAGACCTCAGAAAATGGAAAAATCTGCCATGCTCGTGGATTGGCAGGATTAATATTGTTAAAATGGCCATCTTGCCAAAAGCAATCTACAGATTCAGCGCAATCCCCATCAAAATCCCAACTCAGTTCTTCACAGAGTTAGAAAAAGCAATTCTCAAATTCATCTGGAATAACAAAAAACTCAGGATAGCTAAAACTATTCTCAACAACAAAAGAAATTCTGGGGGAATCAGTATCCCTGACTTCAAGCAATACTACAGAGCAATAGTGTTAAAAACTGCATGGTATTGGCACAGTGACAGACAAGTCGACCAATGTAATAGAATTGACGACCCAGAAATGAATCCACACACTTCTTGAGTTATTTGTATATATTGGATATTAGGCCACTGTCAGATGTAGGGTTGGTAAAGATCTTTTCCCAATTTGTTGGTTGCCGTTTTGTCCTATTGACAGTGTCTTTTGCGTTGCAGAAACTGTAATTTTATGAGTTCCCATTTGTCAATTCTTTTTTTAAAGTTTTTTAATTTACTGAAAAAGGAATTAAAGGAAAGTAAAACTTAAAGGCCCAGTAAATATCTTCAACAAAATTGTAGAAGAAAACTTCCTAACATAGAGTAAGAGATGACCATGAACATACAAGAAGCCTTCAGAAATCCAAACAGACTGGACCAGAACAGAAAATCCTTCTGGCACATAATGATCCAAACAACAAATTCACTAAACAAAGAAAGAACATTAAAGCAGTATGGGAAAAAGGGCACATAACTTATAAAGGCAGGCCTATCAGAATCACACCAGACTTCTCACCAGAGACGATGAAAGCTAGAAGTTCCTGGGCATACCTCATAAAGACCCTAAGAGAACACAAATACCAGTCCAGGCTACTATACCCAGCAAAACTCTCAATCATCATAGATGGAGAAACGAAGATATTCCATGATAAAACCAAATTTATATAATATCTGTCCACAAATCCAGCCCTACAAAGGATAATTGATGGAAAATGCTAACACAAGGAGGGAAACTACACCCTAGAAAAAGCAAGAAAGCAATCTTCCAACAACCCCAAAAGAAGATACCCATACAAACATAAAAGTAGCATCAAAATAACAGAAAGCAACAATTACTATTCCCTAATATCTCTTAAGAACAGTGGACTCAACTCCCCAATAAAAAAAACATAGACTAACGAAATATTTCTCATGTAAATTTTCAATTTTATCAGAAAAGTTTTGTAATTCCCATTTTAACTAATTTAGCAATTTATTTTATGTCTACCATTTTATCTGCATTAGTTTTCATAATAATCATCAATTCTAATATGTCTTTCTATTTGTCAATTCTTGATCTTAGAGCATAGGCTATTGGTGCTCTGTTCAGGAAATTTTCCCCTATGCCCATGTGCTCAAGGTTCTTCCCCAGTTTTCTTTTCTATTAATTTCAGCATGTCTGGTTTTATATGGAGGTCCTTGATCCACTTGGACTTGATCTTTGTACTAGGAAATAAAAATGGATCAATTTGCATTTTTCTGCATGCTAACTGCCACTTGAACCAGCACTATTTGTTGAAAAGGCTGTCTTTTTTCTACTGGATGGTTTTATCTCCTTTGTCAAAGATCAAGTGACCATACATGTGTGGCTTCATTTCTAGGTCTTCAATTATACTCCATTGATCTACTTGTCTGTTGCTGTGCCAATACCATGCAGTTTTTAGCACTATTGCTCTGTAGTACTGCTTGAGGTAAGGGATACTGATTCACCAGAAGTTCTTTTACTGTTAAGAATAGTTTTAGCTCTCCTGGGTTTTTGTTATTCCAGATGAATTTGAGAATTGCTTTTTCTAACTCTATGAAGAATTGAGTTGGGATTTTGATGGGGATTGCATTGAATCTGTTGATTGCTTTCTGTAAGATGGCCATTTTTATTATATTAATCCTGCCAATCCATGAGCATGGATGATCTTTCCATCTTCTGAGGTCTTCTTCGATTTCTATCTTCAGAGACTTGAAGTTCTTGTCATACAGATCTTTCACTTGTTTGGTTAGAGGCACACCAAGATGCTTTATCGTGTTTGTGACTATTGTGAAGAGTGATTTTTCCATAATTTCTTTTTCAGCCTGTTTGTCCTTTTAGCATAGGAAGGCTACTGATTTGCTTGAGTTGATTTTATAACCAGCCACTTTGCTGAAGTTGTTTATCTGCTGTAGAAGTTCTCTAGTGGAGTTTTTTGGGTCACTTAGGTAGACTATCATATCATCTGCAAATAGTGATAGTTTGACTTCTTTCTTTCCAATTTGTATCCCCTTGACCTCCTTTTCTTATCTAATTGCTCTAGTTAGAACCTCAAGTATTATATTGAATAAATATGGAGAGAGAGGGTAGCCTTGTCTATTCCCTGATTTTAGTGGGATTGCTTCATGTTTCTCTCCATTTAGTTTGATGTTGGCTACTTTTTTGCTCCATATTGCTTTTACTATGTTTAGGTAAGATTTGGAAAGATTCCTGATCTTTCCAAGACTTTTAACATGAAAGCATGCTGATTTTTGTAAAATGCTTTTCCAGCATCTAATGAAATAACAATGAGGTTTTTTTTCTTTGAGTTTGTTCAGGTAGTGGGTTACATTGATGGATTTCTGTATATTGAACCATCCCTGCATCCCTGGAATGAAGTCTACTTGATTGTGGTTAATGATCATTTTGATGTGTCCTTGGATTCAGTTGGCAAGAATTTATTGAGTATTTTTGCTTTTGGTATCAAACCAGGAGACTCTTGCATACTAAACAAGCACTCAACCATTGAGCTGTAATCTGAACTCTAACATCACTTTTCTGTGTTGGATTTAGACAAGGTCTCACCAGGAAGCCTTAGATGTCCTAAAACACTACATACACCATGCTGGTCTAGAACTCTCAGAGATCCTTCTGTGTCTGCCCTCACACCCAATACTGGGATTAACGTTTTGCACCACTCAATTTTTTTAACCTAGAATTTAATGTTATTAACAACATCAACATAGGTATGAACGGGCACATGCTGTTGAGTTCTCACATTTCCTCAGACTGCAAGTGATTGAGCTATTTCTAATTATACTAGAGGAAGAATTTCAAATAAAAAGATCTCTATTGTTATGATTGAGGAATTATAAAAGTATCATTTGATTTTTTTTCTTCTTCTTGAATATTTTTGCAAGTGGTTACTAAATCTTTCAATCCCTATTCTCAGTATTATTCTGGAAGGTTTTTAATATCAACCTGGATGACTTCCTATGCCCAGACCCAGGCTTTCAAGTCTTTACTTTTGTTCATTGTGACCTTTATCTCTAGGCCACTTCTGCCTTCCCACTTCATTGCTACATGCTGTGTTTTGTTATAACCAAAAACTTCTTCCAAAGTACTGCACTCAACTATCGCTCTCTGTAATGCCTAAGTTTTATTCCTCACTTTTTCCATTTAACTTTCTTCCAGCACACAGTTTCTGAGTGTTTTTTTCCCTGTCTATTTCTCTCTCACCCATCTGAGCCGGAACACTTTTGTCTATACATACTACCAAACTCAACATATCAATATCCCTAACTCTCTTGCCTTCTGTTCTCAAAGTATGCTTTTGCAAAGAGTACCAATGATGTCTGAAGCTAATTGGATCAATACTAGATACCTGAATTTTCATATTTTGAAAATAAATAAACTTAAAAATAAATGCCACTAGATATTCACATACTGTGAAATCAACTTGTGTCTGACAAATACCAACAATACATCTAGGAATTGTCACTTTGCACTCTGAACTTCTTTCTTTTGCAGTATTTTGAATACTTTCTTATATTCCCCTGAATCCCTGGTTTTTCTTCCTCTACCCCAGAAAATCATATCTCTAACTTCAAATGTAAGCCATAATGAATATGTTGACTTGTGCTACTTTTCAAATTGTAGAAATATGTTCTTCTCTCCGATAGAGCTGTCTCTCCCTGTAATATGGAGAGCTTGTAATCTTGACTCAAGGCTTCAATTTCTTTTTTCACTTTCTCGGGTAACTCTGCAGAAGCTATTTTGAGACAGGATCTCTCTTTGAAACTATATTTGACTAGACTGGCTACTGAAAGAAGTGCTAGGCCTCTGCCCATATCTGTGTGCTACCTCTGGTGCAGGCCGCTGCTCTTTGATTTGGGTGATAGGACTTGATTCCTGTGAGGCAAACATATTAATGAATGCCACTCTATGCTTTAGCTTATATTTCAAGAATATTGGATATATACTACCATATACCTGGAAATGTTCTCTTTCTTGTTATTTGATCATGCTTCCTCTTTCAGCTATTTTTTTAATATTTTTATTTTCTATATTCTTTGTTTACATTCCAAATGATTTCCCCTTTCCCAGATCCCCCCTCCCCATTTGTCCCATAAACCTTCTTCTCTCCATACCTTCTCCAATCACCTCCCTCCTTTTTTTCTGTCCTTATATTCCCTTCCAATGCTAGATCAATCCTTTCCAGGATCAGGACCCTCTCCATACTTCTTCATGGGTGTCATTCATTATGCAATTTGTGCCTTGGGTATTCAGGGCTTCTGGGCTAATTAATATCCACTTATCAGAGATTGCATTCCATGTGTATTCTTTTGTGATTGGGTTATCTCACTTAGGATGATATTTTCCAGATCAAACAATTTGCCTAAAAATTTTGTGAATTCATTGTTTCAAATTGCTGAGTAGTATTCCATTGTGTAAATATACCACATTTTCTGTATCCATTCCTTCTTTGAGGGGCATCTGGGTTCTTTCCAGCTTCTGGCTATTATAAATAAGGCTGCTATGAACATAATGGAGCATGTGTCTTTATTGCATGCCGGGGAATCCTTTGGGTATATGCCCAAGAGAGGTATTGCAGGGTCCTCTGGAAGTGTCATGTCCAGTTTTCTGAGGAACCACTATACTGATTTCCAAAGTGGTTGTACCATCTTACAGCCCCACCAGCAGTGGGAGTGTTCCTGTTTCTCCACATCCTCGCCAATACCTGCTGTCTCCTGAGTTTTTGACCTGAGGCATTCTGACTGGTATAAGGTGAAATCTCAAGGTTGTTTTGATTTGCATTTCCCTAATGACTAATGATGTTCAGTACTTCTTAAGGTGCCTCTCGGCCATCCGAATTTCTTCAGGTGAAAATTCTTTGTTTAGATCTGTACCCCATTTTTTAATAGGGTTATTTGGTTCCCTGGGGTCTAACTTCTTGAGTTCTTTGTATATATTGGATATTAGCCCTCTATCAGATGTGGGGTTGGTGAATATCCTTTCCCAATTTGGTGGTTGCCGTTTTGTCCTTTTAACAGTGTCCTTTGCCTTACAGAAACTTTGTAATTGTATGAGGTCCCATTTGTCAATTCTTGATCTTAGAGCATAAGCTATTGGTGATCTGTTCAGGAACTTTTCCCCTGTGCCCATGTCCTCAAGGGTCTTCCCTAGTTTCTTTTCTATTAGTTTCAGTGTGTCTAGTTTTACATGGAGGTCCTTGATCCACTTGGAGTGAAGTTTAGTACATGGAGATAAGAATGGATCAATTCGCATTCTTCTTCATGCTGACCTCCAATTGATCCAGCACCATTTGTTGAAAAGGCTATCTTTTTTCCACTGGACGTTTTTGGCTCCTTTGTCGAAGATCAAGTGACCATAGGTGTGTGGATTCATTTCTGGATCTTCAATTCTATTGTATTGGTCGACTTGTCTGTCACTGTGCCAATACCATGCAGTTTTTAACACTATTGCTCTGTAGTATTGCTTGAAGTCAGGGATACTGATTCCCCCAGAATTTCTTTTGTTGTTGAGAATAGTTTTAGCTATCCTGGGTTTTTTGTTATTCCAGATGAATTTGAGAATTGCTTTTTCTATCTCTGAAGAACTGAGTTGGGATTTTGATGGGGACTGCACTGAATCTGTAGATTGCTTTTGGCAAGATGGCCATTTTAACTATATTAAACCTGCTGATCCACGAAAATGGCAGATTTTTCCATTTTCTGAGGTCTTCTTCGATTTCCTTCTTCAGAGACCTGAAGTTCTTGTCATATAGATCTTTCACTTGTTTGGTTAGAGTCACACCAAGATACTTTATATTGTTTGTGGCTATTTTGAAGGGTGTCATTTCCCTAACTTCTTTCTCAGCCTGCTTATGCTTTGAGTAGCTATTTTTTAAACATTACTTTTTAAAGGTTCTTTTCTTAGTTCAATCTCTACCCTTATAGAGAGTTTTACTACTATAACATTACTTTCTCTGCATGTGTGGAAAACGTGGTTTTAACTACTCATTGTTGTACCTTCCATTAAGACCATAGTTATACCTCAACTAATCACTGACACAGTTTTCTAAGGTCCTCCTATCCTCTAGACTTGGCAACTTCTCCCATATGATCTAATCAAGATGTCTTAAAATGCAAAACTGATTTCTAACTCCTATGGAACCTTCCAGAATCTTCTCACTGCACTTAAGATAATAGATGATGGCTTTTAAACTTTCCAAGATTTCCACCCTGTCCATCACTTAATCAGTTTTCCCATAAAGTTCTAGGCATTAGAAGTTTTAAATTGTTTTCTTAAATGAACTAGACTGCAAATCACATCTAGGTTATAGCAGGATCTGTTTTTTTGTGGCAAGAGATATTTTCATATCTCTGCTTCCAAACCATCTTTGTGTCTTAGCCTAGAGGTATTCTTGTCCCCAGATTCATCCTATCTTTCAACTTCATCCAGTTGATTATGCTTTAATATAACTGAAACTTGTTCTCATTTCCTTCTCCACTGTCATTTAGTATACTCTGGTTAAACCAAAGACTTCTTAATAAGATTTACTATGTTTCTTGGCCATAACCATTACCAAATGCTACATAGTCCCTGGTACAAAATACATCCTGTTTAAAGAACTCATAGGATGAGTATGTTTCCAGTTGTAAGGAAGGCTCTATTAGACCAGAAGAAAGTAATAATGTAGAAGGAAAAGTTTCTATGATGAGAGTGTGCAAGTACAGTCTGTATTAAAAGGAGATTAAATACTATTTGTCTTCTGAGCTGTTGGATATAAGCGTTTCATAAGGAAGAAAAGAATCATTGAAGTATTTCAGGTATATATTTTGGTGATGTTCAAATTCTGTTATCCTGATATCATTAACTGAGTACAGCATTCTTCAACATGTATGTCTAAGAGAAGTGTGCTGCCCACCCTGCACTGCATTTCTATCCACATCTCCAGAGCTCAGGCCACTAACTCTAACCCAAGTCTTACTATCTGTGGAAAAAAGACTTAAGGGAGACAATAGGATAGCACAGTAGGATAGCACAGTAGGATAGCACAGTAGGATAGCACAGTAGGATAGCACAGTAATTCATTCTGAGGTGGCATTTTCAATCATCCCAGAAATAATTTTTCATACTATTTTTTAGAGAAGAATATATTTTTCATAAAGACATAAATACAACTGGATTTTACAACTAAAGCATAATATGATGCTATTAGAAGTCTCAAGCTGAGTAGACTTTTCTCAACTGGTCTTCGATAACAAGATTCTTTAGTTACCTTTCCTATAACCACACTAAATTATAATATTTCTTCCATTTCAAACACCTTGATCAAGCCTCTCACCATACCTTTCAATTTCTTCCTCCCAAGGGAAGGGTGGAATGAATGTTTGAAAGAGTTTTATCCCTAATGCAATCCATGTGACCTTCATGTCTTCTCAAATGATTTCTGGTGGGAATGCTAGTGATTTGAAGGATCACATGTAATTTCCTGCTGAGCTGTTTAGCATGTGCAAATTACCGTTTGACCTCCATAGTGACATATTTGTCATAGCAATTTTCACTTCTAGTCAAATGAGTGATGCTGCCACAGTACAAGTGACTTTAGCCAGTGACTTCCTACACTCAGCCTTTTACATGTCACTGTGTGTTCCCCAGATTGATACCTGTGATTCAGACATTTCTTTTTATGTTGTTTTTAATAAGAAGCACAATATTTCCATAACTCATATTTGGAATGGTTCCTGGTATTTGGAAGCATATTATTAAAGCTGAGCATATGGAGGTCTTAAAGTAGAACCTCATGGGGGGAAAACAGTTGATCAAGGCTATTTTGCAGTACAGAAAAATTAAATGCATGTAACATCATGGTAAGGCAGGTTTACTCTTTATAACATTTTATAAGCTTAGATTGGTGAACTCATTTCTTAGGTAAGCTCATAGGCACGTTAAAGCCTTTGTGTCTTGTGAACAATCACTGTTTCCACGGTTTCTTTCCCTTTTTAGTTGGCTTAGAAGCTGTCAGTAAACTTTAACAGAAGTTGAAATTCCAATGCTTGACTGTGGAGACAAAGTTGTAGAAAAAAGGGTGAAGCTAATTCTAACTAAGCAGAGCAGTGACATAACCAATCTGATTGAATTTACTGAAATGTTAAGTCCAGAAAATCCATAGGACTGCACAAGATTCAAATCTAGTCAGATACATAGTGCCCCAGATTGGAATCTAGTCACATACTCGCTCCTCTCCTCTATGAACTTTCCGTTTCCTCAAAGGAATATAATTGGAAAGTTGTATGATCTAATTGTGAATAATGGTTGCCTTTGTTTCTACATCACAATTTCCTAAGAACCAGATGTCAGGAATGTGATTTGCATTTGTCACCTAAAAGCAAATAAAATACTATTTCTAAAGTATTTTCAGCAGCTGAAGAAAACACAAAAGCATATGAGAGATACTCCTGGGAAATGTACGTAAAGTTGGAATATTCAACTTAGTCAGCCAATGGATAGAAAGGATATTTTTGAAAAGAGAGGCTATTTAATTTGTATGTAGGAGCACTGCACTTTGTTTTGATTATGTTTTTAAGATTTACTCGGTGTCTGGCAAGTGATGACTATGAAAAGACAAGCAGAATCTAGTCTACTGAGCAGTACAAAATATTTTCAGTTTTTACGAACTATCTGGCAAACTTGTTTTTTGAAAGATGATCTGAACAATGGGGCATGCATTGAAGTAAAGCGCTGTAACTGGTCTTGAGTTCTAACTGAAGAAACTTGAAATCAACTTAGAGCCATGTCTCTTGGTGGTTCTATGAGAATATATTTAGGAGGATTAACTGGGAGGATAAGAAATCCCCAATCCTTAGTGGAAACACTAGGGCATTTCCTAACCAAGAACTAACCAGGTTGACTCTGATCAGCTTTTAAGGCTAGGGAGGTAGGTTGAAGACAGTAGAGCATGTTTGTAAACCTGTCTGATAAAGTATAAATGTTATCCAAACCAAGATAAAGTTGGGTAACTAGATTCTAATAATTACCAAGTGGTGAAGATTTGTAGGGCTACCAGGCATACTAAAACACATGGTGACTTGAAAATTTGATTCTTCCATATTTATTTTCATTCATAGGATATTTAGATGAAACAATTTTCCTGTATTTGTAGAGAGACAGGAGAATCATAGATGGTAACAGCCAATGACTGCTTTTAAGGAATTGTTTAAAATATCCATGACTTCAAAACTTACTCATACAGGCAAAGAAGCTGTCAATATATCTCTAAAATATTTATATCAGAATCATTCCCCTCAGAGACTGTATAGACTAAAACAAGGATCAGATCCTGTGAAATTCCAATATGTTTTTAATAGGCAGGTAAATTAGAAGTGACAAAAAGGAAGAAAAAAGGAAGGTCATACACAGAGTGAGAGCCAATACAATTTTAACAAAGACAGTAAAATGACAAGGATTTGTGAAAAAGAGTCAACAGAATATTTGTCATTTAAGAGTCTGGTAGTCTCTCTTCTTCTGTAGCAGATAGGTTCAATAACCTTATATGTAGTATTTCTCCTATTCATACATATCTGTGATGAGATTTATTTTCTATATTAGCCAAACAAAATCAACTATAAATTTTAGTAAGCCTGTTGCCTACTTGTTCCTTTCCGTATATATCCTAAAATGTTTGCCTTCTTACTTAAGGGAAGTATGTTGCAGTCTATTTTTGGCATATCTGAAATGTGAACATCAATACTACCGTACCTTGGGGCCACAGATAAAAGCCTCTTAAACACAAGCACTGTTGTACTGTGATAGTTGATATGGTGCCTGAGATGAGTTCCAAGTGATACAGTGTTTTAGTTAGGTTCTGCTGCTGTGATAAACAGTGTGACCAAAGGCAACTTGAGAAGACTTATAATGGACTTATAGCTATAGTCCATTATAAAAGGAGATGAAAGTATGAATTCAAGGCAGTAATGCAGTAGAGGAATGCTTTCTTCACTGTTCCCTATGCATCTACTTTCTTTCTTTCTTTCTTTCTTTCTTTCTTTCTTTCTTTCTTTCTTTCTTTCTTTCTTTCTTTCTTTCTTTCTTCCTTCCTTCCTTTCTCTCTCTCTCTCTCTCTCTCTCTCTCTCTCTCTCTCTCTCTCTCTCTCTCTCTCTCTCTCTCTCTCTCTCTCTCTCTTTCTTTTTAATACTGCTCAGAATCAACTGCCCAGAGGTAGCACTGCCCACAGTTTGTTGGGTCCCTGTACATCAACCAATACTCCATTACTAGAGGCAATGTCTCAGTTTTGGTTTTCCTTTTCCAGAAGACTCTAGCTTATTATGTGATGACAAAAGTCTTCTCAGCACAATTGACCACTTGTCAACTTGAAACACCAATGTGTTGTAGTTATGCAATAAACTCTTATTTCTTGATTATCTCAAATTGCTGCCCTGTATGGTGTCTCATGGGATTGCTATGTTCAATGTGCTGTAGTTACTGCTACAACTGAGGCTCCATATTCACTAATGGCCTTTCTCAGCCTCTCTTCAGGAACTCCAACTAGGCAACAAAGTGCCAAGACTTAGCTGTTCTCCATGACCCCTTCATGCTTTCAAAACTAGCCTCACCTGTATAACTTTTACACATAAACAAATCTGGCTGAAAGCAGGACGTGGCCTTTCTCTTAACTGCAACTTCTGCATGTTGACCCTAACAAGAACACTTCTTAGATTTCATTTAAGTAAATGTTGTTGGTCTCTTCTTAATCACAGATGATTCTGTAGCTCCAGCTAACCAGAACTACATATTCTTCATTCAAAATATCATTTTATTGGTTGAGTAGAAGATTTCTTCATTCTGAAACTTCATAAATCAGGCCTCCAATATTTGCATTGCTCTGAACATTATCTTTAATGTTTTTACAATAGCTCATTAAACTCAATGGGTTTCCCAGAGTAAAGTTCCAAAAGTCTTCACAATCTTCCCTAAAACAATATGGTCAGATCTGTCACAACAGTATCTCATAAAACTGGAATCAATTTTTGTCTTACATTTATACTGCTGTGATAAAAACCAAACACAAAGGAAACTTGGGTAAGAAAGAGTTTATATCATCTTACAGTTGTAGTCTATATGGAAGGGAAGTCAGTATAGAAACTCAATCAAAGAAGGGATCTGAGTTCAGAAACTAAAACAGAAGCCATGAAGAAATATTGTTTATCATATTCTCTATGGCTTGTTCAGCCAGTTTTTTTAAAATACAACTTGAGACCAACTACCCAGATGTGGTACCACCCATTCTCAGCCAGCCCCTCCTACACCCATCATTAATCAAGAAAATGCCACCATAGTCTTTCCTAGAGTCTAATCTATGGAGACATCTTCTTAATTGAGGTTTTCTCTTTCTAGATGACTAGCTTATATTAAGTTGACAAACACTAACCAGCACAACTAGGCAGATACTCTATCCAATGTGGTACTATTGAAGGAATAGTAATTCACATTCGGCTTAAGATAGACTCAAGTATGAGACACATCTTCTTAATTACTTAGGGTGATATGCAACTTAAAACTGGTAAATAGTTTATTTCTAGAATTTTAAATTAAAATATTTAATATGTTCAGACAAAACTGCTCAGAGATAGTTGGAACCTTAACAAGATAAACCAAAATAAGAGAGAATTATCATATTGCTCATTTTAGCTTTGTCAGGAGATGCCAAGTTATGGCACAAAAGTCAGATGATAATAGTTTAAAAAATGGGGCAAAATGATGTAAAATGGCTATAGAAATTTTCTATTTAACAAGAGGAAAACTATGATAGTAGTTTGAAATGATTAAGGATTCATGTGATCAGTTCTGTTGCTTATTTTGTGGAACGGTAATAATGGATCAATGACCTCCAATTATTTGAGTGGGAAGGAAGGGAGACAGAGATGGCAGCATCTCAGTGTTCAGAAAAAAAGATGGCTCATTTTAAGGTAAGAAGGAATATGCTTTATCTTGGAAAGACATGCATCCTAATGAGAAAAAACTTCATCTTGCTCTGAGACTGAAAGTATTTGGAAAAGTTGATAGACCAACTGGAATTGCAGGAAAGCTACTATGCCCTCTTGGCATTTTTGTGGATATTAGGTTACATGAATGTATGTATGAGTAACAGTGAGGATATGGAATAAGTTTAGACAATTGCCACTGTCTTGAGTAAAGAAAGCCATGCCATGAAGGGATTAGGATGAGATGCCAGGGTGAGCAGAGGGAAAACAATGTTTTAGAAAATCGCTATAAAAAAACACACATAACAGTTCATGAAAAACACTCCCAACCTTGGAGCGGGAGGAGATGCACTGCAGCATCTTCGTTTATGAAGGGCCCGTCTGAGATCACTGGGAAGGAAGGAACTAAGGAAAGAATACTTGTGTAGATAAATTTGCACATGAATACTTGAGGAGAAGAGGCCATGTGAAGAGGCAGGACACACTACAGGTAGCTTGTAGTTCCTGTGAGCCACTGGAGGCTGAAGAGATATGAGGGGGGCAAGGATGTGGGAGAGACTGTCCACAGTTTTTAATTGCCTCTCTGGAGACTGAAAAAGAATTAAATTAACAACATAAAAAATGTCTGTAGAATGCTAAAAACTCAACATTGGAGAGCATAAATGTGTAATGCTACCAATCTCTGTATGTGTGTGTGCAAAGATGGTAAGAAGATCTTGATAGAAGTAAATAGAAGTAGTTTAAAAATTTTGAGTCATATGTAAAAAACAAAGACAAAGAAGTAAAAATGCTTTGATGTGCAAAGGAAAAGGAGACTAAGGCTGTACTCAAATATATTTAAACATGAGAACTAAATTGGTTTGATTCTTTTTTTATTGGATATTTTCTTAACTTACATTTCAAATATTTTCATCTTTCCTGGTCTGTCCCCCAAACTCCCCTATCTCATCCACCTCCCCCTGCTCCCCACCCTCCCACACTTGCCTCTCCTCACTGGCATTCCCCTACACTGGGGCATCAAGCCTTTACTGTACCAAGGGCCTCTCCTCCCAGTGATGCCTGGCATGGCCATTGGCTATTGTCTGATACATATGTGGATGGAACAATGGGTACTCCTTGGTTGGTGGTTTAGACCCTGGAAGCTCTGCGGTGTCTGACTGGTTGAAATTGATGTTCTTTCTATGGGGTTGCAAACCCCTTCAGCTCATTCAGTCCTTTCTCTAACTCCTCCATTGAGGACCTGGTACTCAGTCCAATGGTTGGCTGTGAACATCTGCCTCTGTATTTGTCAGTCTCTGGCAGAGCCTCTCAGGAGACAGCCATATCAGGCTCCTTTCAGCAAGCACTTTTTGGCATCCACAATTATTTTACATTTTCATTTCTGTACTCTTTCTTTGCAGATAAGAATGTGTTACAGAGTTGATCAAGGGCAGGATGACCGTGGAGAGTGAACTCTCTTGAAGTCCATAGTGTTGATGGTAAAACTAGGGGAGGAAGAAGGGGGAGGAGGAGGAGGAAAAGGAGGAGGAAGAAGAGGAGGAAGAGAAAAGAAAGAAAGAAAGAAAGAAAGAAAGAAAGAAAGAAAGAAAGAAAGAAAGAAAGAAAGAAAGAAAAAAGAAAGCACAGATGTGTATATATTCTGATTGAATAAATTGTCTTAGAGTAGAAAGAATTATGTTTAAATAAAAGTAGTTTGGGGATTAAAAGATGAGGAGAAAAGGCATGAGAGCCATCAAATCAGATGTTAATGACAATAATCTTGTGCTTTGCATTATTTTTATTCATCAAATGAGATCTGAAACAGTAACTCAGTTCTTCAGATTAAAATAAGGTTTGGAGTTCCAGTAGCACTCAACCTAAGACCTAGGAGTTCTCTTTCTACATGATTGACAAATCTTCTAAGTAGTGTATTATTACCACTGTCACTAAAATGAAAAATAACCATTTTACTTTGCTTATTGTACCCAAATAACAAGACCTTGGCTCATTAAATTAAACTAAACCATCACTAATGATTTGATTCCCTGTTTCTTTCACCCCAAATACTTTATAAGTTTCTTCGGTAATTTCGAGAAACATATCTTACAAGTATCGATGCTACAAGCAGAACCTGAGCTTCTTTGTGTTCCTTCTCATGCAGAGTGGTGAAGACAGTGTGCTGGTGCTAGCCTACATTTGTGATGGGATCACACTGGATCATTCAGTCTTTTCACTAACAGGCTCTCTGACCTCCACCTGGCATGGGGCTAGTTCTTCTGGAAAGAACAGCCAAGTCAGAAAACAGCAGTGAAGAAGCCAAACAATACAGTGATCCCAATTAAGGCTGCTCTTTTGCGAGTGCACAACTGACACATGGTATGTTTTAAGAGATTATGTCTCTGAGTCAAGAGTAATCCTTTCTTTAAAAAGCAAGGAAATTTAAATAAAACTAGAATTTGAGGGGCCATACTTGTCATTACTTAGGTATGAATCTTTAACCATGTATTTTCTATAATAGAATCCTTGTGACATGTTTCAGAATTACATGGTCAATTAAATGCTCAGGCATCTAAAGCCCAGTCAGATTTTAATTGTAAATCTATAACTCGGTGAGTTAAGCACATGTGTGCTTCCCCTTTATTCCTTTGCTGGACTTATGTGAAACTCAAACAATGCTGAATGTGGAATGTTCTCAGCATTAATTGATAACTTAGTAATAGATTACAGACTGCCATTTTTTTATAATTGTTTTTTGGACTAAAAACTAGTTGCTTGTGGTCTAATGTATTTGACAAAACAGGTGAGAATATGTTTTTATGTCAGTCTTAATGTTTTCAGTTGAACTTTGAAATTGGTTATTATACATGTTTTAAGGGAAGTTAATGGATTGCATTTGAAGTTTTTATAACCTAGGAGATTGTAAGTAGCCTACTATATACAGTTGATGTTGAAGGATACTTTGTTGCATTACTTCAGAATGCTTTCAAGAATTTTGTGTTAGAGAGGGAAGGCAGCAAAATTTGGGGTGATTCTAAAGAAATGAGAACTTAAAGACGGTTTAGATAGTGTAGGAAGAAAATGATATTGAAGGTGGGAAAGAGATTTACTCTTTTAAAAAGCAAGACTAAAAATATGCTTATGTGGATAGAGTGGTGATTTGTCCATGAATATACAAATGTCTGCTTGAGTCATTGTTTTCATACTGTGAAGTAAATGAGCAGAAGTAGGCTCCATGCCCCATGGCTATTTGGTGTTCAATGCTTATGAGAATCAATTGGCTGTGCCATGTTGTATTCCGGCTAGCATTGGACAATGATTCCAATTTCTCTACATCCTGAAAACAATGCTGCTGATTTTGAAACATTTGATACCTTAATGCATCGAACATATTTTCATGTGCACATTGGTTATTTGTTTATTTTCCTTGGGAAAAATGTTTATCACAGTCTTTTGACTGTCTTTAAACTGGGGTCATTTTGCTTATTTATTCTGTCAGTATCACTTATTTCACATCTTTTATTTGATGAAATTGGATTTATTGTGTTTTATTTCACTGCTCCTATTTTGTTGTCATTTCCAAGAAAGCATTGTGAGTTTCAATCAGGAAGTCCTCTTACATGCTTCTGATAATTTTCTGTTAACCCTAGATATTGATCTAGCATTTGACTTAAATTTATACGTAATATGAGGCAACAATTAGAATCTGAAATTAGGCATCAGTTATTGAAGTGACAGCCTTTTCTTTGAATGAATGAATGGTCTTAATACTTTATTGAAAAGTTACTGATCATATCTAAGACTTTATTTCTGTGTCCTTGTATTTTTTCACGTGTATGTGTACATGCATGTGTATAATTATTGCATGTGTGTGTTAGTGTGTTTCTGTGTGTGTGTGTATGTGAAAACCAGGTTCATACTTTGTGTCATCCTTTATTACTCTCTACCTTATAAATTGAAATTATTTATAAATACATTTTAAATGCATATTTAGTTTCTATATGCATTTTAAATGCATATACGGCTAGTTTCTATAGTCATTTTACTTTGAAATCCCTAGCCTGTGCCTCTGGAGTGCTAAAATTGCAGGAAAGCTCCTATGCCCTCTTGATGTCTTTGTGGATATTAGAAGTCTGAACTTCAGTCTTCATGGTTACATTATCACAATTCATATCCTAAAATTTAAAAAGAGAGTATTATTATTATTACTATTATTATTATTATCTGAATTCCATACCACTCACCTTTCATAAGCGTTTAAGCTAACATCTGAAGGCCAACTTACATATGGTTATCATGGTTTCCAGGACCCTCTCAAGCACGGCAGTTTACCAATCTCTCCTTATTTTTCATTATCTTAATGAAATAATGAGTCTTAATGAAACAATGAGAACTCATTGTCTTAATGAGTTCTGGCCAGAAATCCTAGTTTGCTCCAGTAGTTGGGTTTGTCCAAAGAACAAAGTCTCGTTCTTTGTAAAAAAAAAAAAAAAAAGTTAAGTGCACCTTATTTTGGCTAGTGTCAGAAAAGCAAACATATTACGCTTTTTGTTTTATTTTTTTATTTTCAGTTCCTGTATCTTATTCCTAGATTGTAGCAGGATGCATACAGGTATATAATTATAGTAATGTAAGAACACAGGTTAGACCAAGTTGAATTTTTGATGTTTTTACACTTTATTTCAATTAGTTGTTTATCTATATTAAGTGGATGTAATACCTGATAGAAAGGCAATGGTATATATGGTTTTTTTTTTGGCAAGCTTATGATACCAGTGTAGAATTTGCTTGCATCCCTTTTCCAGCAGTGGTGAGGGATTGTGAAGTGACTCATCCACGCTGGGGAAATGGCAAAAGAAACGCTGAGCTCATCAGGCTGACTCTCAACAAAAACTACAGGCATTTAAATATGTGACCAAAACACGTATGCTATATCTTACAGAACAAAGAACTTACCTCTGTGTTTTAACTCTACTGGGAAAACTATATCAAAATTGTGTATACTTCATGGATAATTCTCATTTTTCAGAAATGAAACTCATTTTTCAGAAAACCCTCCTCTGTGCATATATTCATTAATAATAATAATAATAATAATAATAAAATAAATGACTGCAGTCATTCACTTCACAAGGCACAGCAGCTTTGTGGGAGTTAAGAGAAAGCTACTTTCCACTGCTTAAAATTTTTGGAACATATAAATTGATAAATGAGGACAAACTTAAGCTTGAAGTTTAAGTTTTCCAATAGCATTGGAAAAAACAATGCTATTTTCATAATTTTAAGATAATGCAATTATTTTCAAAATAGGTGGCAATAATATACTATTAAAATGCCAATAAAAATTAGAGAAAAATAAAAATAATTAAGGATGCAAACTGAAGATATAATCTTTTAGATAAAAACTTTCCACTTAACACGTGTGATCCAGTCTATGAGCCTATGAAACTCGGCTTGGAACTTTTTAAAAGAAAATCTGAAGAAGTAAAAGAAAAGTATACTTAAGTTTGGGATTACTAAAAATAATATTGAACACAGAATACAGAAAATGATAGATTTTCTTAGGTCCTGTGAAATATCTTATCTCTTTCTTTCCCTTTAGTAAGAATGAATAAAACTTAGTTCTTTATTTTCTAGTGTTTTTCAATGATTTGAACACACTGTGAATTTTATACTCCAAATGAATAGACTTCTTGGAATTGTAGCCTTTGATCTAAAAATTAGCATAACGTTTCAGATTAATTTAAATTATGTAAAAATTACACACATAAACGTACAATGGTTACTATGGGTTTAAGATATCTTTTCTCTTAAATTTCTTTACAAATTCTTCATTTTATTGCTCCAAATAGTATCCACCTGTGCTAGTCTGTTGAACTGTATTTGTGATTTAAAAAAAAAATCAGCCAATAAAGCCATGAAAACGTGGACCAACTATCCAGGTGATTTTCTAGATAAGTTTATGATTCCCATAGCCCATTTTAATTGAGAAACTGCTAGGGTAAGCAAAATATTCCATATCTCACCAAAATTCAGGATATGTGATAAGATATTAATAATCTGAAGGGAAGGAGAATGAGAGTCTAGTGACACTCTATCACCACTAATTGAGTGGAAGACTATCATACACACACGCATAAACTGTATACACACACACACACTACACACACGTGTGTGTGTGTGTATATGTGTAATATATGTGTGTGTATAATTGAATATATAATCTTTGGAATCAATATTACTGTAAATAAACCATGCAAGCATTCAATAATAATATAAAGACAACTAGAATAAGATTCACTATGGTCCACTCAGAAATAAAGTCAATATTAGCATTGTCTCAATTTTGTTTCATTTAATCTATATAGAGCATCGTACCACAAAATGGAAATATCGTTATCAAATTTGTACTATAAAGCAACAGCAACAGATTTCATGTTGGTATTAACACTTAGTATTATAGCATCAGAGTTTTAAAAATTGTCCCTCAGGTTCATCTCGGAGGTCAGCACACTGCTCCCTCTTCCTCTTCCTGGTTATACTGAGTGGCAGATTGCAAGCTTTCCTTATTATCTTGTTAAATCAAGAGGTAAAATCCTTTCAAGGCTTCTCCTTTTAAACATCTTTTATTAATGCTAATGTGCCAGATGGGAGAAATTAAAACGGTTCTGTTCTTCATGCTGCCGTTTCCCACAATTTTACCACATCATTTGCTGGTTAAGGAAGCATATGAAAATGATAGGTGAAGCTAACAGTAGTAAAAGTTCGAAAATTATGGAATACCTATCTAAGAAAATCCTTTCTTATTTCATCACGGTGAGGTCTGGGCAGCTACCACCCACTAATCCTTCAGAAATCCTGACAAAGCTGGAACATATGAACTCATCACCTGTCCTGTTATCTCAAATTTACCTCACTTTTACATTCCAAACAACTAGCAAGATGATTATGCACGAATCAGTTTCCCTTGGTTAGTAAGGCTAGTTGTACAGAGTTCCTAGGTGAAATGCATTTAAATGACATTTTTCCTTCCCTGCTTTGCATCATCATGAAGTGTAACTTTGTGTGAACTCACCCTCCTACATCTTGGGAAACAGCAGATCACTTTCTTTCCTACCTGCCTAGGAGAATATTTGCAAACCTTTGATGGTCTCAGTTATACAGTCACCAAGACTTCCATACTATGCCAGTTGGATTTTGAGTGGCTCCTCCACCTGCTCCCCAAGCCAAGAGAAGAAGTTCTGAGCTGCATCCAAGGGGTAGTCTTGTTACGATGATAAAGTTTTACTTCAGCTAGGTGACTTATTGATTGGGTACATATGTAATAACTGAATTCAGTTTAAAAAATGCATCCCCCTCCCACCCTTGCTTCCTAACTGATCAGGTCCTTTTATTTGAGAGCTACAGGTCTAGAAAAGTCCAAACATATGTCTTTTTCCTTTTTATTTTTAAGGGAAAGAATGGGATAGAGAATACTTTATTCCCTTCAATAGAATTTTCAATGAATTTAACTTGAATGTAATATTGATTCTTTCCTTGGATATGAAGCAATGTAGTGCCTTATCTCCTAAATGACTTGATTACACATTTATTTCATGTCTCTGCTCCAGTGTTTCTCCACATTTTGGAGCCCAGATTTTACCAGAGTCTCATAAGCAAATCCATGAGTCTACACTTACCTATGATTTCTAAGCCAGGAGAGTTGGTGGGCATTATCCTGCATGGCTTAAATCCACTGGAGAGGAGAAAAATGCATGTAAGCCACTATCCTTGATGGAAACTGAATTGTCAGGAAGTGAAAACAAATTATAGTCAAAAACAAGGCCTGGATTATATATGCACACACACACACACACAAACACACACACATATACACACACAAATACATAAATACACACAATATTTTTTCTGTACCATCTCTAAAGAAACATTTATTTTATTCTTGCTTCACCTTTTGTTTTACTGATAATAACTTTTATACACCCTTAAATCCATTCACTTAAGAATATTTTTGAAAAAAAAATGGTAAGTGCTAAACTTCATTTCTTTTATCACTCTGTCCGTGTTAATGTAGGGGCCACACGAGACATTAAGTTCATATAATATAAACAGTGATCGTGTTTTTCATATGGTTCATTCTGCAAAGACACACATAAACATAAGTTTTAAATTTTGATTCATCTTTTGATATGTGTCTGTTTTATGGGCATATGTGTGTGGTTCCCATGGAGGCCAACAGAGGCTGTCATGGTCCCTGGATCTGGATCTGCAGGAAGCTGTGTGAGCTGGGACCTAAGCTTGAGTCGTCAGAACATCAGCATTCATGCGTGACTGCTGAGCCATCCCTCCAGAATTATAACATCCATATATTTAGTAGCTCCTGTGAGCATACTTTGCCTTTTGAATTGACCTTACTACTTAACTCAATTTCTAGATTATTTTAACTGTCAAGAGTACATTTATTTGAGGTTGCACCTTCTCAGATAAATGTGTTAGCTTGAGTGAGATTGTCCCCCACAGGCTATTTGAATACTTGGTTGGAAGTTGATAGGCTGTATGGAAAGGACAAAGACGCATGCCATGTTCTTGTTGGAGGAGGAGGGTCACTAAGATTGGGGACTTTAAGCTTTAAAAGGCTATACCATTTCCAGTGTCCCTCTGTCTCTGCCTCCAGCTTCCCAATAAGATGTAAGCTAGTGCGCCAACAGCCATGATACCTGCTGGGATGCTCATGCACTAACCATCTGAGATTGTAAGCAAGGAACCAATTATTTGTTGTCTTTTATAAGTTGTGTTGGTCATGTTGTTTCTTCGCAGCAATAAAATCCTAAGATACTGTAATAATCTCTACAGAGAAGAGTGTGCTTGGAGTTCATTTTCATATCCATTTTTACTATGAATGTTTTAGTGAAAACAAAACAAAGGAAACAGAAAACATAGAGTATCATAACCAATGACATATACAAGAAAACAACACTGTGGGTTCCTGTCAGCATGCAGAGGATTCATTTCTACTTTTCATAAGCACGGGTCACTCAGTTTACACCTGAAATGCAAAGCTAGATCACTACTAATTCACTGAATGTTAAAAATCAATAATGAACAATGCATAACAGGGCCCAGATCCCAGATTACAAAGTTCGACGTGCTCTGCAGGCACATTAGTTAGCTCTGGACTTACTAATTGTCAGCATTTTCTTTTCTCCTAGAAACAATATATGTCTTAACCTCTGTCTTTTAATTTTCAGCAGGTTTTCCCATTGCACTGGGTTGCCATGACTCCATTTCTTTCTAATAACTTCTGGTAAGCACATATATTGCACTACCTCACCATGAAGATGCAGCATGGAAGGCAGAAGCATGGCATTGCCACCACTGGGAAAGGGGAGGTACTTTTATGTTGAAAAGAAATAGCCATCACTCGCCAGACCAAGTAGGAGGTACACCATCGGACAGGCACAGCAGCTAGCGCACAGCGAAAGTGGCAGGTGGGGATGCCCCAGATGTCAGCTCTGCTTGTTGGGATGTCTTTTCTAAACTCATTAGAGTTACAAAGATTGCCTAAAAAGGAATTGCTTTTCAGTTTCTGCAACTCATTTTCAAAAACAGCAAAAGAATATATTTGCTCCATTAAAAAAAAAAGTATTAGTTGGCATTCACTGGTGCCAACTCGGGTCTTCTAGCTATCCCAATCACCTCCTATGTTTCTGCATATTTTTATTTTAGGATAATTTTAAAATCTGCTGAGAGAAAACACACTCCAAGATTTATACTTTTCTTCCCCTATGTGGTGATAAGAGGATTAGAGACATACAAACTAGTCTTTAAAGTTTAAGTTAATCATTCCAATTGTTAAAGAAGGGTTGTTACTGCTGCCAACACATGCAAGAATATACACTGTCCATGTTTTTGGATGAGAGAGAGAGAGAGAGATTTTAAATAAAATTTGTCTGACCATGGTATTTTATGGCAGTCAGGCTGTTGCCTTGGTATGAGGTTTCAGGGGCAATGATACAAGCTCTTCCTCATATATTGTGTAAGGTAAGGGGAATTGCATTAGAGAGAGATGACCTGATAGATTTTCTTTGCACAAAGTCCTTGACCAAAAAGACTTTCATTATCTTTGTAGTTATCTGCTCAGCTAGGTATCTAGGGCCACGTAGACTCTCCCCGAAGTGTGTCTGCTGCTACATTTTTTTCTTCTATTTTCACAAGTGCATTTATCTTCTGTACACTCTGGCAACAAGAGATTTGTCAGTGTCAAGGAAAATACTCAGTGTGAGGAATCTGGGCAACACGACTTTGTTTGGATATAGGTGCACATACTATAACATCGCATTGGAAAGCCTGTCAGAAACACTCACCGAGACCGAATCTGATGATTTAAATGTGCCCAAAGCAAACACGATTAGTTTTCAAAATTATGGAAATAAAAATAGTCATGCATGTAGCATTTTAACCATGGCCCCTTGAATAATTCCTTCATGGCAAACTCTTAAAATGTGTCATGCCAGTGTGTGAATTGCTATCTGTGTCATGACAAGAGGTGAGGGTCATAGAGAGAAACAGGATTCCCAGAACTTCCCAGGCATGACACAAGGCTCAACATTAGGGGATCTGATGAGACGTTTGATGTCCACTGCTGCCAATAAAGCCATTTTTTCTTCTAGTTCTGTAAAGTCAAAGAAACCGACTTCTTAAACATTGTTTCACAGGATGAGTTTATGTCATCCAGAAGCAGCAAATGCAGTGTAGCTTCTGAAGGCTGGTTATTTTCTGAACTGAACACAGAGCACTCTATGCGTACTTTGTCATGCATGGTTGTACTCTGAAACATGTTTAGAAGTGATGTTTTTATTTTTCAGACAAGGAGCCTCATATAAATGGATTCACATAATTCTAAATTAAAAGTGAATATTATTTTTTAAGTATAGTGATATCCTAAGTAAATTTTATTTATTTATTTATCTATTTATTTAATCTATTTATTTATATTACTTTCTATGTTCACTTGAAAGACTCACTTTTACAAAAGGAGACAACTTTTCTTAGTGTAAGTCCTGATATTTTAGATAGAAAAACTTCGGTAGCGTCTTAGGGTTTCTATTCCTGCACAAACATCATGACCAAGAAGCAAGTGAAAGGGTTTATTCTGCTTACACTGTGGAAACATTGCTGTTGATCACCAAAGAAAGTCAGGACTGAAACTCAAGCAGGTCAGGAAGCATGAACTGTTTCAGAAACCATGGAGGGATGTTCCTTACTGGCTTGCTTCCCCTGGCTTGCTCAGCTTGCTTATTATAGAACCCAAGCTTGCATATTATAGAACCCACCATCCCAGGGATGGTACCACCCACAAGGTGCTAGGCCTTCCCCTCTTGATCACTAATTGAGAAAATGCCCCACAGCTGAATCTCATGGAGGAACTTCCCCAACTGAAGCTTATTTCTCTGTGATAACTCCAGTCTGTGTCAAGTTGACACACAAAACCAGCCAGTACAATTGACCCCTTGTCAACTTGACACACAAACACATCACTAAGCCTCAACCCTTACTTTCTTATTCCTCTCCAAGATCTAAATAACATTAAAAGTCCCACAGTCCTTACATATTAAAAATTCAATCCCTTTAAAATGTCCAATATCTTTTAAAAATCAAAGTCTTTTAAAAATTCAGAACTGGAATATCACTAAAGGAAGCAAGCCAGTAAGAAACATCTCTCCTTGGCCTCTGCATCAGCTCCTCATCCTGGTCTGCTTCCTTTTTGTGATGACTTCTTTTGGTGATGAACAGCTGTGTGGAAGTGTAAGCAGAACAAACCCTTTACTCCCCAACTTGCTTCTTGGTCATGATGCTTGTGCACGAATAGAAACCCTAAGACAGGTAGACCTCTGTGCCTAAAGGTACAGTTACCCTTGTCTGTGATTTTTGAGGAACCACTGTGGATTTGAATTATGTTCCTCACAGTGAAACTTAGTGTCAGCTCGACTGCTTCATAATAAAGTAATAACAGGCAATGTATTATACTTACATTTATAGTATAATCATACACTTACATTTTAGTTTCTCTGATTGACATTGCCCAAATGGAAAAAAAAATGAGAAAATGTTTGCACTAGATGGAATAAAATATCCCCTCTTATGCTGTAGTCTCTTTATTACTCAACCATTACATATGTGCATAACTTCAATCAAGGCAAAGTATATATTTATTCCTTTAACAAAGCAATTCTTTTACAAACAGAACTCCTAGTTTAAAAAAATGAAGTTTAGAATTTAAAATACTGACTAGCAATACATATGACTCAGCTTGCTACATGTTAAAAAGACAAGTCTTAATTAAGATAAAAATAGTAAATTGCCTAAATATTGAACACATGTATTGGAGTATATTAAATCAATGACTAATACATGCTTTTGAAATCTGGATAAATGTTTAAAATGCTTCTCCAATTAAAGCCTGCAAAAGATATAACCTATAAATACAACTGTTGAAACTGGCTTTCTTTTTGTTACTATAAATATGAAACACTTCATGTGCTACTAATAGTGTATTCTGCCAAATACATTTGCTTGATGAAGCATATCCAGGCTCTTGAGTGGTGGGCAGCAGAATAGAAGGGACCCATCTCTCTTCTTAAAAAGAAGAGGAGTAATGTTGCAGAATTGATGGGAGGCTGACTTAGTTTCATTCTTCCTCTTTTTGGGGTCCTTTCTACCCTTCCCTTATCTTTCTTCCATTTTTCTTGTTCAGGCCTGGCATATAAAATAGGAAGATACCAAGAACAGGGGAGAAATTAAACTGTCAAACTAGTAATGCCAAAACATCAAAATATGTTCACTAACAGAGAACTAAAAGGTGCTATGGGATTTCCTAATAAATACTTTAAGAATAGAAGAGAAATTCTTGGAGGAAATTCCATCTTTATAAGGAAAATTCATTCCCTTTCATTCTTATGAATTTTCTTAGATTTAGAAATCATAGATCATGCAAATCCTCCACAGTTTGGGCTCTGTATTCACTGAACTACACATCTGAATCCTTGCTCCTTAGATTAATCCCCAGCCAGATTACTTCCTGGATGGAGGCACCAGCTCTGCTTGTATTCACAGTCCCTTATTTTGTGTGGGTGTGTTTACTGATTTGATTTCATCTCCAACTAAAGAGGGTGAATTCTTTCTATCTTTTCTTATCTGTCACTTCACATTCTGCTTTTCATGAGAACCACAATTGTATTACTGTGTCTGCAATACAATTCTGATAGACTTAAATGATTCCTTTCAAAAATTGGTTCTTTAACCATATAAAAATAAAGAGAACATGTGAAAATAGAAAATGAAATGTATCTAATGGTGGAGAACTGCACATATTTCCAAATTGACATATCCACTTTTCTGCTAGACAGATAATTATTGTGACTTACTCAGTAGTTGGCCATATCCCAATAATGCTTAAATTCCAATTAAGGGAGAATAACTTGTTAGTTGATATTCTAATTTCTAATTTAATAAAATATAGGTACAAAGAGCTCTGCTAATCTAATAAGGTGAAATATGTATGAATAAGTTCTATTAAGTGATAGTCGAATGGCATGAAGAAGGTATTCAAAAAATATCAGGGGTAAGAAACTTTCTAGTAGCAATAACAAGGATAGTATTTAAACAATCTCAAGAAAATGAAGTTTAATGAGGCTGATGACTGGATTCTGGAAGGTATAGCTTAAAATTAAGTTGGTGGAATGAAGGATCTAATCATTGTAATTTTTTCTGTGTGATCTTAAAGATTCTGAGATTTATTTCCCATACAAAAATATACTTGATTGTTTATGGTATGTTGATCCAAGCTTTTAATTCCAGAACTTGGAAGTCTGAAGCAGGGGGATCAAAAGTTGAGGGCATCCTGGTCTATGTAGTGTCATGTGCCTTAAATGAATGAATGAATGAACCAATTCATTAACAAAATACTTTTAAATACGTATATGAAATATAGTATACCTTCCATATAATCAAAACGTTTCCTCCATTAGTATTACATATTATACCTTCTGAATATAACATATATATGCCTATATACATTTACACATGTTTATATATGTATGTATATCTGTTTGTTTGTTATTAGATATATTCTTTATTTACATTTCAAATGTTGTCCCCTTTCCTGGTTCCCCCCTCCCCTGAAAATCCCATAAGCCATCAACCCTCCCCAGCTTACTTGTCCGGGTGTTCCTCTACACTGTGGCATCAAGTCGTTCCAGGACCAAGGGCCTCTCCTCCGTTTGGTGTCCAACAAGACCATCCTCTACTGCCTATGTGTCTGGATCCATGGATAACTCCATGTGTACTCTTTCATTGACGGCTTCATCCCTGGGAGCTCTGGGAGTACTGGGTGGCTCATATTGTTGTTCCTCCTGTGGCTCTGCAAAACCCTTTAGCTCCTTGGGTCCTTTTTCTAGCTCCCCCCCTGGTGACCCTGTGCTCAGTTCAATGGCTGGCTGAGAGTGGCCTCCTTTGTATTTGTCATGCACTAGCAGAGCCTCCCAGGTGACAGCTATATCCAGCTCCAGTCAGCAAGTACTTGTGGTCATCGGTAATAGTGTCTGTGTTTTGTAATAGTATATGGGATGGATCTTTGAGAGGGGTAGTCTCTTGATTGTCTTTTCCTCAGATTCTGCTCCACACTTTGTGTCTGTACCTCCTTTTGCAGAAATTTTGTTCCCCATTCTACAAATGACCCAAGTATCCATACTTTGTTCTTCCTCCTTCTTGGGCATCATTTGATACGGGAAATGTGTCTATGGTATTCCAAACTTCTGGGCTAATATCCACTTGTAAGTAGGTGCATACCATGTGTGTTCTTTTGTGATTGGGTTACCTCACTCAGCATGATATTTTCCAGTTCCATCCATTTGTCTAAGAATTTCATGAATTAATTGGTTTTAATGGCTGTATAGTACTCCATTGTGAATATATACCACATTTTCTGTATCCATTCCTCTACTGAGGGACATCTGGGTTCTTTCCAGCTTCTGGCTATTATAAATAGGCTCTTATAAACATAGTAGAACATTTGTCCTTTACTGCAAGCTGGAGAATCATCTGGGTATATGCCCAAGAGTAGTATAATAGGGTCCTCCAGTAGTATTATGCCCAATTTTCTTAGGAAAACTGATTTCTAGAGTGGTTGCACCAGATTGCAATCCCACCAGCAGTGGATGAGTGTTCCTCTTTCTCCACAACCTCTCCAGCACCTGCTATTTCTTAAGTTTTTGACTTAGCCATTCTGATTGGTGTGAGGTGAAATCACAGGGTTGATTTGATTTGCATTGTCCTGATGACTAAGGATATTGAACATTTCTTTATGTGCTTTTCTGCCATTCAATATTCCTCAGGTGAAAATTCTTTGTTTAGCTCTGTACCCCATTTTTTACTAGGGTTATTTGGTTCTCTGGAGTCTGACTTCTTGAGTTCTTTGTATATATTAGATATTAGACCTCTGTTGGATGTAGGGTTGGTGAAGATCATTTTCCAATTTGTTGGTTGCCATTTTGTCCCATTGAAAGTGTCTTTTGCCTTACAGAAACATTGTACTTTTATGAGGTCCCATTTGTCAATTCTTGATCTTAGAGCATAGGCTCTGTTCTGTTCAGGAAATTTTCCACTGTGCCCACATGTTCAAGGCTCTTCCCTAGTTTCTTTCTGTTAGTTTCAGTGTGTCTGGTTTTATGTGGAGGTCCTTAATCCACTTGGACTTGAGCTTAGTATAAGGAGATATGAATGGTTTTCCTTCTTCTGCATGCTAGCAGAAAGTTGAGCCAGCACCATTTGTTGAAAAGACTGTCTTTTTCTACTGGATGGATTTAGCTTCTTTGTCAAAGATCGAGTGACCATAGGTGTGTGGGTTCATTTCTGGGTCTTTAGTTCTGTTCCATTGTCTTTAGTTCTATTCCATTGCTCTACCTGCCTGTCACTGTACCAATACCATTTCGTCCTTAACACTATTGCTCTGTAGTACTGCTTATGGTCTGGAATACAGATTCCCCCAAAAGTTTTTTCCTTTTGAGAATAGTTTTCGCTATCCTGGGTTTTTGTTATTCCAGATGAGTTTGTTCTAACTCCATGAAGAATTGAGTTGGGATTTTGATGTGGATTGCATTGAATCTGTATATTGATTTTGGCATGATGGCCATTTTTACTTTATTAATCCTACCAATCCATGAGCATGGAAGATCTTTCCATCTTCTGAGGTCTTCTTCGATTTGTTTCTTCAGAGACTTGAAGTTCTTATCCTACAGGTCTTTCACTTGTATGGTTAGAGTCATACCAAGATACTTTATATTGTTTGTGACTATTTTGAAGGGTGTTGTTTCCCTAAGTTTATTCTCAGCCTGTTTATACTTTGAATATAGGAAGGCTACTGATTTGCTTGAATTAATTTTATATCCGGCCACTTTGCTTTAGTTGTTTATCAATTGTAGGAGTTCTCTGGTGGAGTATTTTTGGATCACCTAAATATTCTATAATATCATCTGCATATAGTGATAATTTGACTTCTTCCTTTCCAATTTGTATACCATTGGCCTCTGTTTCTTTCCTAATTGCTCTAGCTAAAACTTCAAGTACTTAACTGAATAGACATGAAGAGATAGGGAGCCTTGTCTAGTGCTTGATCTTAGTGGGATTGCTTCATTTTTCTTTCCATTTAATTTGATGTTGGCTACTGGTTTGCTGTGTATTGGGTTTACTATGTTTAGGTATGGGCCTTGAATTCCTGATCTTTCTAAGTCTTTCATCATGAAAGAATGCTGAATTTTGTCAAATGCTTTTTCAGCATCTGGGGAAAAGACCATGTGGTATTTTTTTTCTTTAAGTTTGTTTATGTAGTGGATTATATTGGTGGATTTCCGTATATTGAACCATCCCTGCATCACTGGAATGAAGCCTACTTGATTGTGGTGAATGATTGTTTTGATGTGTTCTTGGATTCTTTTGGCAAGGATTTTATTGAGTATTTTTGCATCCATATTCATAAGGAAAATTGGTCTGAAATTCTCTATCTTTGTTGGATCTTTGTGTGGTTTTGGTATCAGCAAAATTGTGGCTTCATAGAATGAGTTGGGTAGTTTTCCTTCTGTTCCTATTTTGTGGAATAGTTTGAACAGTATTGGTGATAGTTCTTCTTTGAAGGTCTGATAGAATTCTGTACTAAAACCATCTGGTCCTGTGCTTTTTTTGATTGGGAGACTTTCAATGACTGCTTCTATTTCTTTAGGGGTTATGGCACCGTTCAGATGATCTATTTGATCCTGATTTAATTTTCGTATTTGGTATCTATCTAGGAAATTATCAATTTCCTCCAGATTTTCCAGTTGTGTTGGGTATAGGCTTTTGTAGTAGGATGTGTTGATTTTTTTGAATTTCCTCACTTCCTGTTGTTATATCTCTTTTCATTTCTGATTTTGTTAATTCGAATACTGTTTCTTGCCCTCTGGTTAGTCTGGCTAAGGGTTTATCTATCTTGTTGATTTTCTCAAAGAAGCATCTTTTGGTTTTGTTGATTCTTTGTATAGGTCTTTTGTTTCTACTTGGTTGATTTCATCCCTGAGTTTGATGATTTCCTGCCTTCTACTCTTCTTGGGTTTATTAGCTTCTTTCTGTTACAGAGCTTTCAGGTGTGCCATTAGCTTGCTAGTGTATGCTCTCTCCAGTTTCTTTTTGGAGGCACTCAGAGCTATGAGGTTTCCTGTTAGCACTGCTTTCATTGTGTCCCATAAGTTTGGGTGTATTGTGCCTTCATTTTCATTAAATTCTAAAAAGTCTTTGAATTCTTTCCTTATTTCTTCCTTGACCAAGGTATCATTGAGTAGAGCATTGATCAGATTCCATATGTATGTGGGCTTTCTTTTGTTTTTGTTGCTATTGAATACTACGCTTACTCCATCTTTATCTTATAGGAAGCATGGGATTAGTTCCATATTCTTATATATGCTGAGGCCTGTTTTTTGGAGAAATTAGCATGAGGTGCTGAAAAGAAGGTATATTCTTTTTATTTAGAATGACATGTTATATGACATGTGTGTGTGCGTGTGCGTGCATGTGTGTGCATGTGCGTGTGCGTGTGCGTGTGCGTGTGTGTGTGTGTGTGTGTGTGTGTGTGTGTGTGTGTGTGTGTTTTAAATCCATTTGGTCCAAAACTTCAATTAATTTCACTGTGTCTCTGTTTAGTTCGTGTTTTCTTGATCGGTCAGTCCATTGAGGTAAGTGGAGTAGTATTGGAGTCACCCATAATTATTGTGTTAGGTACAATGTGTGCTTTGATCATTAGTAAAGTTTCTTTTATGAATGAGGGTGTTCTTGCATTTGGATCATAGATGTTCAGAATTGAGAGTTCTTCTTGGTGGGTTTTTCCCTTGATGAGTATGAAGTGTCCTTCTGTGTCTTTTTTGCTGACTTTTGGTTGAATGTCAATTTTATCTGATATTTGATTGGCTACTCCAGCTTGTTTCCTAGGAACATTTGCTTAGAATATTATTTTCCAACCCTTTACTGTGAGATAGTGTTTGTCTTTGACAGTGAGGTGTGTTTCCTGTATGCAGCAAAATGCTAGGTCCTGTTTATATATCCAGTCTGTTAGTCTATGTTCTTTTATTGGGGAATTGAGTCCACGGATGTTAAGAGATATTTAGGAATAGTGATTGTTGTTTCCTGTTATTTTTGATGTTATTTTTATGTTTGTGTGGTTATCTTCTTTTGTGATTTTGAAAGATTACCTTTTTGCTTTTTCTAGGGTGTAGTTGCCATTTTATATTGACATTTCCATTTATTATCTTTTGTATGGCTAGATCTTGTATAAATTTGGTTTTATAAAGGAATATCATGGTTTCTCCATCTGTGGTAGTTGAGAGTTTTGCTGGGTATAGTAGTCTGGGCTGGCTTTTGTGTTTTCTTAGAGTCTGTATGAGATCTGACCAGGATCTTCTAGCTTTCATGGTCTCTGGTGAGAATTCTGGTGTAATCTGATAGGTCTTCCTTTATATGTTACTTGGCCTTTTTCTCTTACTGCTTTTAATATTCTTTCTTTGTTTAGTAAATTTGGTGTTTTGATTAGTATGTGATGGGAGGTATTTCTGTTCTGGTCCAGTCTGTTTGGAGTTCTGTAGGCTTCTTGTATGTTCATGGGCATCTCTCTCTTTAGGTTAGGGAAGTTTTCTTCTATAATTTTGTTGAAGGTATTTACTGGCCCTTCAAATTGTAAATCTTTGCTCTCTTCTATACCTATAATCCTTAGGTTTGGTCTTCTCATTGTGTCCTAGATTTCCTGGATGTTTTGGGCTATAAGCTTTTTGTATTTTGCATTTTCTTTGACTGTTGAGTCAGTGCTTTCTATGCTTTCTTCAGCACCTGAGATTCTTTCTTCTATCTCTTGAAGTCTATTTTTGATGTTTGCATCTGTGACTCCTGATTTCTTTCCAAGGTTTTCTACCTCCAAAGTTGTCTCCCTTTGTGATTTCTAAGTTGTTTCAATTTCCATTTTTAGATTCTGGATTTTTTCCAGCTTCTTCAATTGTTTGTGTTTTCTTGCATTTCTTTTTTTTTATTCGATATAATTTATTTACATTTCAAATTATTTCCCCTTTTCTAGCCCCCCCCCCACTCCCCGAAAGTCCCGTAAGCCCCCTTCTCTTCCCCTGTCCTCCCTCCCACCCCTTCCCAGTTCCCCGTTCTGGTTTTGCCAAATACTGTTTCACTGAGTCTTTCCAGAACCAGGGACCACTCCTGCTTTCTTCTTGTATCTCATTTGATGTGTGGATTATGTTTTGGGTATTCCAGTTTTCTAGGTTAATAACCACTTATTAGTGAGTGCATTTCTTTAAGGGACTTTTGTGTTTTCTCTTTCAGGACTTCTACCTGTTGACCCATGTTCTGCTGTATTTCTTTAAGTGATATTTGTGTTTCCTCTTTAAGGGCTTCTCCGACCTTTTGGCTCATGTTCTCCTTTATTTTTTTAAAGGAGTTATTTATGTCCTTCTTGAAATCCTCTATCAGCATCATGAGATGTGATTTTTTTTTCAATCCAGGTCTTGCTTTTCTGGTGTGTTGGGATATCCAGGACTTGCTGTTGTAAGAGAACTTGGTTCAGATGGTGCCATGTTGCCTTGGTTTCTGTTGGTGATGTTCTTGTGTTTTCCTTTTGTCATCTGGTTATCTCTGGTGTTAGCTGGTGTTGCTGTCTCTGCCTATGGCTTATCTTTCATGCAAGCCTCTGTATCTGTGCTCCTGGGATACCTACTCTTTCTGTACACTGGTTTGTAGGTACTCCTGCAAGACCCACTATCTTGTGGTCGTATTTGAATATGTAACTCTGAAGACCTAGATGCAGGTGGTAATTGGAAGACTCCTGTCCCAGGATGTTTCTAGGCTCTTGTGTCTTCAGGGTTTCAGGCTGTTTCCTCTGAGCAGCAGCGCTGGTCCTACTTGTGCTGCCTGGGGCCTTTTTGTACTCCTGAGTGCTTAGCTACCTGGGAGAGTCACTTGGATATGGTAAGTGGTGGCAGAGGGTGGTTCCCAAGCTGGAGAAGGAAAAAGGAGGACTTCAGCCTCTGAGGAGGGTAGTTCTACCTGTGCAAGCAGGCTCTTCAGCACTCCTGGGTGGTTAAGTTGCCCCCCTGCACCACTTGGGTATGGTGTGCTGTGCCAGAGGATGGACCCAAGCAGGAGACAGAACCCAGAGGGTTTCTACCAGAGGTTCTGGGCGTGAACCTCTGAGCAGCAGGCATGGTTTTACCTGTGCAGGCCGGTTTCTCTGCACTCCTTGGTGGTTAAGCTGTCTCCCTGTGTCACTTGGTTATGGCGTCCTGTGCCAGAGGATGGACCAAGACTTGTGTGTGTGTTTCTGTAGTCAGTGGGCTCTACATTAAAAACAAAAGATAAGCTTTCTATTAATTGATTAATTACTATGCACTAGTCACATGATATAAATGTAGTTTTCTTGATTCAGCATTGTAGGTTAGTACCAGGACAGAGAAGTCAGAGGGGTTAGATCAGAGAACGGGCAGAGGGAAGAGGGCTTATGGGACTTTTGGGGAGGGGGGAACCGGGAAAGGGAAAATCATTTGGAATGTAAACAAAGAATATAGAAAATAAAAAAAAAAAACCTCAATTTGTTTTTTAATATACATAAAGTTAAGTTTGACTGTTTTGAAAACTACTAAGATGGGATAACTTATCACTATCCACTGATATTTTACTTAATTTTGTACTATGATGATATCTTGAGCATTAATTTAGTTGTTCTTAAAACTGGTATATCCTGATAAATAGCTTAGAAAAATTTCTATACAGCTAAAATGATATTTCTTTTGCATTTTAATATGAAAAAGTCAAAAAATAACTATTAGTGGTATGAGATGTGAAACCAAGGATTACCAAGATGTCTTGAAATTGTTTTGTTATACATTAAGGAAGAAAATGAGCTTGTTTTTCTAGTGTTTTTCAGATCTCTTGTGGGAAATGTGTGAACTTTCTTTTTTAAATTCATTTTTCCCCTTCTTTCCTCTTTTCCTTTTCACTGACAAGTATTTGCAAATAAAGAACTGATAAAAATTGCTTGTGAAGTGGTCCTTTAAATCTAGCAAACTTTATTTGGTATGTATGCTGTTAATAACTATGTTTATTTGTAAGATTTTAAGCAAAGAGCTCCATCACTTAACTTAGCTTATTCAATGTGATATGGGAAAACTCAACTAACACATGTGTTTTATGTAGTTCTTGTCCACAGAGAAGTCAGGGTTTTGTAGTGGCCTTGGTCACAGTGATAAATTCAGAGTTGAATGCAGTCTAGACTCATTTTTGTTTTTGTTTTTGTTTTGTTTTGTTTTAGATCCCATTAGTTAATACAAAGTTCTTCAAAGTGAAATAACTGTGGCATAGAAATTTCTAGTTTTAGAAGAATCCTTGTCACCACTGATTAAAAAACAACCAAAACTTGTAATGATGTGATGTTTTGCTTTCAAGAAGTCATTCTGTTTTAGTACTCAAGATGCTTTGGGATCCTAAAGTAACACATGTAGGGAGAAAGGACATAAAGAAATTGTTATGAGCTCCATGGCTAGCTTAAGGACCTGGGTTCAATGCCCAAGAATCACTCATTAATACATGCAAAAAATAAGTAAATGTAATTTTAGATATCAAAAAGGACAGAACCTAGATTAGAGAAATGTGTTTTCTAAAGGAGAAAACAATTCAGCAAGACAAGTTCAGCTCCAGTGGCTCTCAGCAAGGATGACAATGAGGACAGATGAAGATCCCACCACCCTTTGAATGATGTTTGGTGTCTCCTTTACTCTTTTGAAAGAAATAACAAAACTGTACGTGCAGTCTACCAAAAAGTAAACTTTTATTTGGGGGTACTACTTCCCCCGAGATTATAGATGCTCGATTGTTCACCTGGGAGCCTCTGATTCTTCTCTGGGCTCCTTCAACACTTTTTCTCCTAACCAAAGCCACAATCAAATGTTGTCAGTGTAGAGGAGCTGTCCTGCCATGAGCTTTTTCTGTTGTAAATTCAGAGCACATTTCAGAGGGCACATTTCAGGCAGTTTCTAAATAAGGTGCCCATTGTATTTTTTTCATTAAAAGGGACCATGAGATTTTATTCATATTTAAATATTTGAATAATTGCATTTGTTTATATGGTAAAAGCAAATCTGAGGCAAGTGGCTTTTCAGCCAAAAACAGAACAATAAAAAATCTTGGTTCGAATAAACCATAGTTGGATTCAAAGAAGGAACTAATAGCTGAGTATCACATTTCCAGTTTTCTAGAAAGGGAATACAGAAATATATCAATCATTTTCTTGTGTTTGTTATAGTTTTTGTTGACTCAAAAATGTTCAGCATGTGAATATTCCCATTTAGTATTCATAGGAGACCTCTCTGGATCAGGTTTCTATCCACTGAAAGAACGGAGTGGACACAGCGATAACGATTGTATGAGCCATAGAAGAAATGTTTTGGATACTGGCCATTCATACATCCCAAATTATCAAGAGCAACACTTTCTAAGATGCTCCCTGACTGCCATTGAGAGTGTGCAAAGGCAGATACATTCTTTTCTGCCTTGACTATGTTGACAGTCTAATTAAATGAAATAAATAATATGTACACATAAGGTACTGAATCACTGGGATAATGCGGTTGAACTTGTCCCAGACGTGGATATAATTAAGGATTTGTTTACACTTGTACAATAAGTCTCTATTATCAAGGACTTTTAACTAAGTATTAAAAATTCATTCTTAGCTGCAACTTGCCATTCATGGTCTCAGCTAGGAAGCAGTTCTGTTTTACAAATTTCATGAAGAAGGAAGAGGAAGAGGAGTAAAAAATTCTGCCTTATAATTGAGTTTTTCGCCTTTAATGAGAAATTTCAGTCATACTGGAAGGGGAGATTTGTGCTGTGCAATCATTTAAAAAATTCATTTCTATGTACGTATTTGTAAAGAACTCCTTTTTATGAGGAGTTTGCTCTCTTGGGAAGGCAGGCTTCCCTTGGAGGAGGTGTATTACTAGGGGCCACACCCTTAAAAACAACTGACTTGCATTCACATAACAGCCATCAGTTGTCATAGCTCCTCGGCTAGGCTTCAGAAGTTCTGTCCATTTGTAGATTTTTGTCTTGTGTCAGGAGATCGATTGCATGCCTCCTTTGGATATTATGAGAGCTAGTTCTCAATGAGGAGGATCTAGGCCTAGACTGGATCTTCCAAATCTTGTATCAAAATCATTTAGTGTCTTTAGTGACAAGATCTTATCATCTTTTCCTGGAAGGCACTAAGGGTACTATAGGACTCCTCTGGCCAACAAAAAGAGGTTTCCAGTGCCTGGAATTGTGGTTTTGCTAGAAACCCTATGTTTTGGGGGGTGAGGCATAATTGCCCCAAGTGACATAATTGCAATAAAAACATATAATACAGACAAATATATATAATATGTAATATATATATATACATGTATATCTTACATGCAAGTATATATGTGTAAATATATAATTTTAAGAAACAACAATGTAATTCTCAATGGTTTTTCAAGTATCCTTAGTGCTTTTTATCCCACTTTCTGTCCTTCCCTTATATTGGTCTGCTTATAGTCTACCTAAGATTCCCTAGTATATTTTTCCCTTTCTCCCTTGATAGCAACTATGTCCTACTATTCCCTTCTCTGGTGTCCTGGTCCCTATTCCACAACACACCATCACACTGTGCTTCTGTTTACTTTCTGGTATCTACTATCTCTATAAGCTATACACTCTAACGTTTCAGAGGTGGCACCAATGAATAAGAGAAAACATGGCGCTTTTCTCGGTTTCCTCACTAGTAAACTATTATCTATTTCCATGTTGTTAGCCATAAATTTCATTGTTTTACATCTAAATAGTATTCCATGATGTATATGCTTCATACTCTCATCATCCACTCATAGTTTAAGGATATTTAGATTGGTTCCATTTCTAAGCTCTTGTGAACAGAGTAGCAGTGAACATTGCTGAGCGAAAGCCTGGGGAGTAGGATGTTGAGCCCTTTGGCTGAGTCAGGTCATCGCAGCTTTCTGAAAAATTCTCCTTACTTTTTCCAGAATGGCTGTTTCAGTTTGCAGTCCATCGCCAGTGCAATGGGGCTCGCCATTTCCACATAGCATTTGCTGTCAGGTATCTGGTTGATCTTAGAAACTCTGCCTTAGGTAGCATGAAATCACAAAATTTGTTAACTGGCATTTCTCTAATTACTAAGGATTTCAAGCACATTTTTATGATTCTACATGTTAAAAAGTAAATTTTGAAATGAATTCTTCTGAATATCCTCCCATTATGTTTTTTTCTTTTTGTCCAAACCAATGGATGGTCCAAATAGAGCTCCTCTTGGTAGGTTTCCCTTTCATAAACTGCATGTATATACATCATAAATTTAAATTTAATGAAGATAATGGAAGAACTGAATGAAATGTTGAGATATTGCCTTTAAGGGTTATACAATAGCATTCATTCTTCCATCATCAAACTCTCTGTATCTTGAGGGCAGCATTGGAGAATGCAGAACAATCCCCAAGCAATAAAGCATGCATGCCCCACTCTCCAGCTGGCTCAGCACACACTTTTCCTAATTTCAGTTATTTGTGATGAATTTCATGGACCACAGTACCAATTATTGAGTGTTTTGATTGTTAATCATTGCAAGTCTCCACTGGATTCTTTTGAACATTTTCATCAAGACAGAGCTTTTTTTGAACATACAAATAACAACAAATAAAGAAAAATCTTGTTGAAGACACATATTTGATGAACCCATATTTTAAAATTATAATAAAATGCTTTCATACAGATGAATTTAGAGGTTATAGAAATATACATATTTTAAAAAATGTTATTTTTATATTAACTTTAAACATAAATTGATTATTTTTGTTTTCTACCACATTTATAATAAAATTAATGGCTTTAATAACACGTACATCATATGATATTCTTTATGGTTTAGAAGTTTGGATATAACTTAGGAACTTTCATATAAATCTCTCAACATGGCAGTCTCCTTGTGATTACATTTGAATTTGGAAATTAGCCTTAACCTGGAAAAGTAACAAATACTCATCTCAAATATTAAACAAGTTTCCCAGTTGTTGCTCTCAGTATATAACAGCAAGTTCAGTGGGAAAGATGGAAATTAACAAAATAAATAACAAAAATACAAAATTACAATTAAAGTTCTGTTCAGAAGGAAGGAAACTGTGCCATGACAGTTTTGATAGGGAAACTTTCTTGCCAAGAACAGCGGTGAAGGATTGCCTGAAGAGGAGCAGTCCATCTGTGTTTAAAGATGAGGAGAAACTCTTTAACTTGAATATTAGGGATAGAAAATTTTTGAAAATGAAACTTTATTTAAAAGCTTATTGCTAAGTTTATATAAGTTGATAGAATTTAGAATCACTGACGAGAGTATAGTTATAAGGGGTTGTCTACTTTAAGTTAATAGTGATTGAGACCAATGCTCAGTGTAGGTGGTACCATTCCAGGGGCCTGCATCTTGGACTGAAGAAAAGGTAGATAAGAGAACTAAACATGGGCTGTTGTTTATTTCTTGACTGTGGAGGCAAGGTGGGCTGCTGTCTCTTGCTCTGTCCACCATGCGTGTCCTATCTCATGGAACTACATTATCTCAAAGAGTAAAAGTTTTCAATGTTTTGTCCTAGTAGCAATCTGTATCAGACCTAAAAACTTTGTTTATGAGGACTAACGTGCATGGTACCAGAAGGCACTATGCAAACTTGAAAACAAAAGGAAGCAGCCAATGGTTCTACACAGCTATGAATTACAGTAAGACAAACATAGCCAATAACCCTTAGGCTGCAGTAGTGGCACATATACCTTGGTGATAATTGAGTGCTCTCTAATTGAACTTAAGTCTTTCTCAACAAAAGGAAAATCATGCCTGGGACTAGAAAACAGCCAACAATCTTTAGACAGGGAATTCTCGGATCTTGGAGGAAAACCTACAACTTCCAGCACAATCCCTAACTACATTCTAAATATTTATTCTTATATACACAGCTATGTAAAATTCTCACTTTTCATCCAAGAAACTTCACTTTAAAATAGTTAGAGATCATATAAAAACACTCAACCAAAATTCGGAGCATAAGAAATTGTGCATTTGATAAATCTACAACACAGCTCCTATACTTAAACCTCAGGTATTGCAGAAGTGAGGGTCAAAAGATTGTAAAATCTGAGAAATAGGCTCTTAGAATGGGCTTGAATGAAAAGATGTTATAGGATTAATTCTTTAACAATTAATTATTAAACATTTACCACCATCATAAAATGCAACAATGAAGAGAAAAATACCACATAGTGTTCTTAAGATTATGAGGGAAATTAAAGAAATCTAAAATGTAATAATACTTTTGTGTAGAGTACAGATCATATTTTTAAAAACTTTAGTATAGAGTGAACACTATAAATAACATTTATTATTGTTGAACACATTTATGATTTTATTGATCTTTGTCATATGTGTGTGTTTTTTCGTAATTGTCACTGTAGTTCTGTTTAGCTGCTTTTAGGCAACAGTTGACCAGGAATATGTTAATAGGATTGTAAAAGTCATCTTCACATCATAAGCCCAGTTAGAAATCCATGAGTTAAAGAAACCAAAGGCAGCTACAGGGTTTACTGTAGTGTGAGCACATCTGTTATAAATGTTCGAAGTTCTAATGATGGAATTACTCTGCTGGTAATTACTTAAGATGCCTTTTTGCTATTTAGCAATGTTTCTTAGGATTTCTTGTTTTGTTTTGTTTTTTAGATTTTCAAGTTGTATGGCATAGATATTGAGTTCATCCTTTGGGCTTTGCCTGGTTTACATTCTGACTTGGTAGTTGGGAAAAACACATCACATCTCTTGAAGAGAATAATAAGCTTTATTACTACAAAATTTCAATTTGGCACTCAAAGAAGATTTCTAAGTCACTAAACATTTTTATTTTTAATGCATTTCTTTGATTTATGTGCATATTTGCTTTTCTCATGACATTTAAAAATTCATTTAAGGGATAAATCCAGCCTTATTTATCACAAATGAAAAAGAATAGCAGAAAATATCTGAGAATCTCAGAGTAGTTAGCTCTTGACAAGTTAGAGGATATTCAACAACCTCTACTTCAGAAACACACATACACTCTTTAATGGCACAACATGCAAGAGATGTAAGAGCCAAATAAAAATGTTTGAAATGGGAAAATATGAGTTAACCTCTCCAGAAAAAGTATTGGGTAATAGTTAAAATATAATGTCAAGACCCTCAATTTATAGCAATTTAAATAAATCATCAAACAAAATAAATAAACAAAATGAATGTTTCTTGAAGAGAAATATAAAATAATTTATAGTCTATATTCAAGAAGAATATGGAAAGATGGATGACCTTTAGTACTGGGTTACCAGTTAGTATACTTGTTCCTAGAAAATTCTATTTCTTCCACTGTCAGCACCTCTTGGTTGTGTATAATTCTTTGAGGAGGGCTGAGGCACTGAGGGCTTTCCCTTGTCTGTTTGGCTTGTATAATGGTGTCATTCCTATGCTGTCATGGTTAGGCAATCGTGTTGGTGAGACTTATGGATGATGTTTCTGACATTATTAGCAGATGCAATCTCACAAATTTGAAAAAAAACATATGAGGAATATTATACAGAAAGAACTGGTCATATTTAGGAATAGATATGTATATATACCTACACACACATACACACACACACACATGTGAGCGTGTGCAATAACAATGACAAAACAGTCCATAAATATGCAAGAGAGCAAGAAAGAGTAGAACAGATGGTTTGAAAGAGGAAAGAGAAGGAAGAATGATGCAATTATATTATAATCTCAAAAATATTTTTGATCTGTATCAGGCACATGTAAAATTTACAGGAATAATCATTTAGATATAGTTTCTGAAGATCCTTCAACTGTTGAAAAATGTTATAAATAGAATTTTCATAGATAACCAGAGGGCAACGGATCAATTACCATAACAACTCTTCTCAACACAAGCATACACACACACACACACAGAGTGAATGATATTGGACTTGATGGCACATTTCTGTAATTTTAAAATTTGGGAAGTTGAGGCAGAAGAATTGACTATGACTTCAATGACATATTAAGCAACATAAGGAGTTTCAGTTTAACCCATACTATATGGTACGAGTCTATATCTAAACAAATAAAGAAACAAACAAAAAATGAACATACAAAAGATGGATCATAACTCCCACAAAGTGGGTAGAGTCTGGTAGCTTGAATGAGAATTAGCCTATAGGCTAACCCCAGTTTGTGAAACTGTTTTGGGAAGCATTAGGAGATGTGGTTTTGTTGGACTAGGACTCTTACTGGGATTGGGCTTTGAGGTTTCAAAGACTCACAACAGACCCCCGTCTCTGTCTCTCCGTCTTTCTGTCTCTCTTTCTCTCTGTCTCTCTGTTTCTCTGTCTCCCATCCCTTCCCCTCTCTGAATCAGTCTCTGCCTCCTGCTTGGTTCAACTAACCTAGACCCTAGGGAGCCCACAGAGACTGAGCACACCAGGAAGCATACCTGGGCTGGTCTGAGGCCCCCAGCACATATAGAGCAGAAGACTGTGTGGTTTGGTCTCCGTGGGAGAAATGTGCCTAATCCTCTGGAGACTTGAGGCCCCAGTGAAGGGCTCCCCCTGCACCCTGGTGGCAGTGTGGTGGGGTCGGGGTCGGGGTGGTGCACCCTCTCAAAGGCAATGGAGAGAAGGAATAGGATGAGGAACTGAAGGATGGGGACTGGGAGGGGGACAAAGGCTGGAATGTAAATAAATGAAATATTTTTTTGGAAAAAGAAGAATGAAACTATACCATTTACAAAGAAATGGATATAACTGGAGGTTTCATATTAAAAAATATCCAAGTACATAAATAAATAAATAAATAAATAAATAAATAAATAAAGACATTTTCTCTTACCATAGTATCTAGTTTTTACATAGACACATAAAACCATGCATATATATTTGTATATAAAAGGAAAGCACAAAATATGAAGACAGAAGTAAAACTTTCTAGTATGACAAGAGGGGCAATATGATGATGTGGAGGGAAATTAGGGGTAGAGAAATTTTAGAGAGATTTGGCCAACATACAATATTTAGCATATATACAACATATATGCAACCTATAATACATTGTTTTAATTATTTTTTATTATTGTTTTAATTATTGTTTATAAAAGCCTAAGGAGAAATGATGACATCAAGCAGTATGGTGTCTTAGTATTCTGAAACAGAGAATGACTATCACAAAGAAACTTAGTGAATATAGTCCCTTTAGAGGAACTATTAAAGGCCTTTAGAGGAACATTGAAACTAGAAGAGTCTCAAATTCTCATATAAAATAGCATAGAATCTGCATAAAACTTGTGTACAACCTTTAACATATTTCAAACCAACTTTAGATTGCTTATGATATGTAATGATATATATATATATGACATTAGCAATCTATGGTGATAGTCTAGCACTGGATGAAGAACTCCAGTCTCTATTGGCCTGAACTCTGCAGCATGATGATATAAACAAAAGAGATGCAGCCTCAAAAATGAGATAACATGTGAGAACTGACTCCAGAAAGTTTTTCTCTGACATTCCCATCCATGGGCATGTGTACATAATACATGCGCACATACAAATGTATGCGGAAATAATCAAATAATGAATAAATAAATATAATAATATTTAGTTCTTACTTCATTCACATCTGTTAAAAAAATCTGCTCTTTTTTCCTTTTGTAGCACCTTCTTGGAATCTAAGCAATAAAAAGCCTCCTTTAAACATGCCCATGCAATTTTGCAGTTTTCAAAGTCTTAAGTAGCTTGTTTTTTGACAAAGGAAACATCTGAGTTTGAACTCTACCTGACATATATGACAACTTGTAAGTATATAAACTCTCTGCATTCATTAGTCCATCAACTAATGAAAGCAATGGTCATGTATTGCATGGTCATTCTCTACATAAAACTCAGCATCTCTTACAGTGGATTAAGTACAATAAAAACACTAGCAATTGCTATTATTATGATTATGTATACACACTTAATCTATTTTTCTTATTTCTACACATGAATACTGAAAGCCACAGAAATAGTATTTTGTACTCAAATTTTTACAAAGAAAAATATTTAGGTAGGTAATTGTATCAAATTCTCAAACTTAAGAGAAATACATTTGAAATTAGGATATTGGATTGTATAGTGAGAGCCCAGTGCACCAATTCCTCTACATTAGTGATAGTCATTTCACTTTTGCTTAACCTAAATAGCAAAATCTAGAAAAATAACTTTTGTCTGGACTGTCTGGTTGAATCAGACATTTTACTGACATGGTGTATTTTGCTGGGGAAATCCCGTGGTCTTTCTCATGATCTTTGTTCTACTTTTGCCTTTCCGTGGAATTCAGGTGTATTAAATAGGCAAACACTATAGTTTTCACCCTAATTTAATCTTCTCAGGAATTTTTCCGTCATTAGTGATTCTAGTGAGGCTTCTGAGCTTCTAAACACCTAGACTATGGTTAGACTTGTACATTAAGATGTATATCAGGCTGGGCATTCTAACTAGGGCTATGATTACTTTTCCAAAGAAAGCTTTCCCCAACATTAATGTCTCCTTGTGTTGCCTCAGAACATTCTCAGCATACAATGTCTTAAGGAATTTCCTGGGATAATATATGTTCTTTCTTGCTGGACATGAGTTTTCTAAATGTGTTTATTAAAACTCCTGTTGTCTTTCATTGGATGTTCCAACAACTGTTTTAATATAAACCAGTGAATATTTGTTGGTGATGTTAGTTGAATTATAAATACTTACAAGTGTGAATAGTTTATTGGTTTAAATAGTGTTTCCTTTTTGGATTCTAATTTAATGTAGATATAAATGATGAAGGTGTTTGTGAGCACTGAAGGAAAAGATTTTATAGACACTCATTACATTCTTTTTCTTTCTTAGAAACAAGTGCTATAGAGACACCTCTTAACAATAAATGGATCTGAGTGAGGATTAACATTAATTGAGAGGTTTTAACAATAAGTTGAAAATAATCAAATTACATGCATCTTGCCTTTCTGTACTTTGTGGCTGAGGACATATTGAAATAATGTTATGAAGACATTGCTTTTCACGTACATTCATTAGTAATTCAAAGATTTAGTAGCTGATGGTGATGCTAGTGTAATTAGCAGGGAAAAATGGAAGAAATGCATGTTGCTATAGCAATATGTTCATCATGAATGATCTACAGCATAAACACCCAGATTAATTTGCAAGATGCCAGGTAGAAAACTGCATGGCTGACTAGGCTACTCAGATGCCATCGTATTTGTTTTTATTAAGTATAAACATTACAGTGGGGCTTTCAAGGTATGTGTGCTTGTCGCTGTCAATCACACTGGGGTTGCATTTCAAAAGAGTTTTCAATTCATTTAAAAAATTTAACAGGCGAAGAGAAACATGCTTTTTTTAAGGGAAAAAATAAGCAGCATGTACAAGGACAGATGACATTTTGACACCAAAACAAGTTTAACAATCTTCTTGTTCATGGCCACAGTAAGTGTCTGTGTCATCTTAACTCACGTCCAGCAGTGTGGTGGCTTTAATGTGCAAACACATTTAAAAACACCAAAATTGGAAGTGTTGCTATGAGGAATCCTCTTAAGAAAGCATTCGTAGATAGAATGAAAAGCTAGATGATATTTTAGACCACCATTGTAGAGACTTAAGGCATAAAAATGCATCCTTACCTCATTAGACATGGAAATGTGATATGTGGATATATATAGGTGCGCATTACTGAGCATGTCTGAAAGAAACAGTCGCCAACTGGATTCTGGTTGAAGATGGTATTTTGAGGACTGGGGCCAGACACATGGGATGGTCCTAAAGACTCACATTCTTCAGATTGGTTTTGGATGGTTCTATAGTCTCAGCATAAACATAGAGCATGCATATGATATGACCTCCTCATTCCATTGTCAAAATAGATTGACAAAGAAGCTGGACAAAGATTAGACAGGGCTGGAACCACAGATAGGTTGAGATAAAAACTCATGAGTTTTCTAGTATGTGTAGCTTAGATAAGTTCACCTTCAATTTATAGCATTTATATTTTTGATTCCTTGGTGATATAAAGGTTGGATATGAACTGTGTTGATGATATTCAATGGATAAGATTTCTGTCAGTTTATTCACACATGTAAACAGTTCAAATTCTGAGATATGATTTGGTTTTGCTCAATGATTGTTTAATAGAATTTAGTAAGTGCGGAGATTGTGTATTTTAATAGGACATCAATTCATGGTGTCCACATTCAGCCACTATATGCTTATAGATCACCTACGTTAAAGAAAGGCCATTGTTTCTGGGAGGAATGTAAAGTTGTAAGGCTCCCCGGTGCAAGTATACTAGTTTTATGTCAATAAGCATGAGGTCAGAGACTTCAAGGACACCAAGGACTGTCAGAGTGGAAGCTGTTTTCTCTTTAGTCTAGAGATGGATTTGGTCTCTGGGACTAACTCCCAACATCTGGCTAAACCATGCATGTTATGAGACTTGGCCAAGGGAACTTTTAAACTTCAATCCAGGCCTGGCATTCACCAATCCTGTTATGAGATTTAGCCTGGGGGCAAGATGTTGCCAAACCAATGTTTGGACCCTGCATTACGTACACTGGAGAGGCAGACACTGTGTGGACGAAATGAGCAATAAACATGTTGTCCTCTGGGCTTCGACAAAGGAAAACAATAAACTTGTTTCAGTCCTGGATCCAAGAAAGGATGGGTTCCTTCAGGCTACTGTCCAAATAAAGATTGTTGTAGGCCAGCTAGGAGGCAGTCCCTGAAGAGACAAGCAACTTTCCTTGTTTGCTCCACCCTGTTGGGAAGCCAAGGCTGGCCACCAGTGAAGCTGGTGCTAATCTAATCAGGATGTTTTCCTTTAACTTCTGGTGTGGCTTGATGTCTGGATTAAGAAGGAAGAAAGGGTTTTATGAATGCTACAATTCCAATTGAAATTGTTTATGTGGGTGTCTCTGCCATTGAGCCAATACAAGTTTTAACCCAGGAACATTGGTTTATGATAGATTTAGACTTTTCTAACCTTATTAAAAATACCAAACAATGGTTCTCAATCTGGAATAATTTTGTGCTTTCCCCAGAGACATTTGGCAAAGTGTGGAGACATTTTCAATTGTTATGACTGGGTTGGAAGGATGTGTGTGCTGCTGGCATCTAGTGGGAAAGACCAGGGGACCGTGCTAATGTCCTACAATGCATAGCACAGCTCTCTACAGCACAACTTTATCTAGTGTCAACAATATTTACCAAAAAATTCCATCTAGTATACTTATAGAATGGATACTTAATACTGACACAAACTACATGCTAAGGAAAAAAATTCAAAGGCATATCTAAAGCCTAAAGTCATAAATAATGTTTTCATTATCACCATCAAGTGGCATATACATAAATTTACAAGCTATTTGTGTGTATGTGTGTGTGCATAATTTTAAAATTTAATTTAATTTTTTTCTTTATACAATTTGCCACATGTTCACTGACCCCACCCCTGGTCACACTCTCCCAAAATCCTTCCCCTATGTCCCCTCCCCTTCTCCTCTGAGTATGTGAGGTCTGTCTGATTATTCCCTCACCCTGTAGTGTGTGTGTGTGTGTGTGTGTGTGTGTGTGTTTATGTGTGTGTGTGTGTGTGTAATTTAAACTGTCATGTAAAAGTGAAAAAGATGTATTAAGTTACATTAAACTAATCAACCATATAATAACATTTCAGATTCTTTCACAGATTTTAGGTATAATAGAAGAATAAAGATTCAGTGAAAATAAAGTTTTTGAGGATGATGCTTTTACTTCCAATTTGTTATCTAAAATATGTCATATAGTCTAAGCCCTCACATACCACCTTGAATATATTCATCCTTTATCTATATGAGGTTTCAACTAACCTAAATATTGATACCATTCCAAAGTCTCCTTACTAGGTTATTTTGAATGACAGCAAATTCTCAAGTTGGAAAAATAGTATCTTTAATTTCTGAAATTTATATTTCAAGCACTGATATGTGCAACGTCTTCTCTCCCTGCCTCTCTATACATGCATGGATGCATATATATAAGTTATATGTAATTTGAATTTCTCAACAAACCTTTCAGAAAGGCGTAATTATCCTATGACATCAATTACGTGAGATAACTTTTCTAAGATTTGAATTTAGATCTCTTTTTTTCTTAAGGATTCAATGTTTTGTTTGTGTGTTTGTGTGTGTATGTGTGTTTGTGTGTGTGTCTGTCTGTGTGTTTGTCTGTGTCCATGGAAAGCCAGAAACTAATGCTGGATTAAGATTCCTTAGTTGTTCTTCACTTTATTTTTTGAGACAGGTTTTCCTTCTCAACTAACCTGGATGAACTGGTTGCCTAACAAGACCCAGGGATACCTTCTCTCTGGCCCCTCAGCCCTGGATTATAGGTATTTGCTGCCACATTAGTTTGTCCAGTGTTGGGGATGGAAATTCATGCTTATTCAGCAACTCTTTACCTGCAGAGCTATCTCCCGCAGCCCTAGACCCCAGTGTCTTATATTCCATAAGCTGCTTCTGACTTGGTATTAATATTAACATAACCACATGGATTTCTAGGTTTGTGAAGCACAGAATCACACGACGCATAGGGAGGGTGAGAAAGAGTCGCCTTTTCTCTAACTCTCTGACTTGGCTTTGTAGAAGTCTTTAAAGTTTACAAATGTCATCCTTATTTCTACTCTAATACTTCTTCCAGTAAACATGCTATTGCTGTGTGATGTTTAATTACTTAATATTTGTCTTTCTCTCTGAGTACCAAGAACTCTTCTAAGCCTGATTTTAAGGGTCATAGGAATTTCAGCAAAAATTTGTGTATGTCTGTGTGTGCATGTATGTGTGTGTATGTGTGTGTGTGTGTGTGTGTGTGTGTGTGTGTGTATGTGTGTGTTTAATATGGATGACGGTGAAATCTGGCCATCCAGGAGAGGGTGAGAACATTCTTAGTATGGAGGAACAAACAGTGACTTGTTCTGGAAAATCCAGATTAAACTCAATTGAGTTTCTGACCCGTTACATACTTTTGGATAAAGTAATTTCCAGGGCTACTGTTTTATCATTTATATGATGAGAAAGTTGAACGCAGTATGAAGACAGGTGAGCAAGATAAAGAAAGATGGAGAAAATAAAGGAATGTATGAGCTACAAAGACACAAGGCAGCAGGAAAGGTGGTGAAGCAAAAGAGTAGGCATGCCCACTTTCCTGAGTTATAGAAAGGCTGTGGCGGTGTGTAGCATTTTGTTACCTCTGTTTCTAAACTGTGTGAAAACTTTCCATATGTACATGCTATTTAAAATTCACAGTGAAAAGTAATTACCGCCGAGGGAAGCAGAGTCAGTGGAGTAGGACCCTTGTGGATCTCTTTCAGGATTATTCTACAAGCCAGCCCACTGCGCTTGACTCCACATAAAAATCTGAAAGAGAAGCACAATACTAATGGGACAATAATGAAGAGGATGGGCACCAAGTGTTTTCAGGGTGTGTGACTAATACGTCCATGGGTACCATGTTTCCTGGGGTATTGGAATCATTTATAGACTGATCATAAAATAAATGTGCTACTCCCACCAGTCAGACAAAATTTTTCTTGGTATAAATTAGACTATGGCTGGCCAAACTCTGCTCAATAGTAAAAAATATTTCCTATTTTATTTATAGTAAAGCATAAAGTTCAGTTCTGAGCAAGGAGCTGAGAGTTTTTCCATATATCCATATCCTTCGCCCTAGCCAAAGTTATTTGCAGTATTATTCTCTTACCTCTCTCTGGGACAACTCATGTGCCCTCGATCTTTCTACACCACATTATGTACATTGTGCCTCAGAGTGTTCACATCAAACCCACATTCACTTAGAAGGCATTTTCTGTAACAACTGATACGATGAGTTCCCTTTACTACTTCAAATATCTGTAAGAGCATCACAAACATAATGATGTTCAACCTTTCCCATTCTACTTATTTCACCACTACCTGTGATGTTCAGATAATTTTTAGTCCACTCTACTTAGTCCTTATATTAATCATTTATTTTCTGATTTCCTCAAGAAATCCATATATCTCTGCTACTTTTATAGTGCCTAGAATTGTACCTGATACAAAGTTTACACTCAAAAAAGCATTTGTTCAATGAGAACATGGAGATTCTGTGTAGCTCTTTTTGTTGGGACATTTCTCTGGGCCAAAATTTGGATATCTGTATTTTATTTTGTCATATGTAGCTATTAATATAAAGATAAAAATATTTTTAAAAATTTAAAATTAGATACAGTTTTATTGGCGTAAGTCATAGTTTGAATAATCACCCTCATTCATGTTTATTTACACTTAATGAAGTATAAAATAGAATATGTATATTTACCTAATAATATTGTGTATTTGGCATTGTCATAGATCACAGCATTTAGATTTGGTGGTTTCTTTGCAGAATACACTAGCTGTAAGATGCATTGACTATTAATGAAATGTCTTACATTTGTATTTATTGATGGGACTCTAGTTATCGTCAGTCAATTACTATCTACTACAAATAATTAACCACCTGTTTCTATTTGAGAATTATAAAATAAAATATAACTAAAGGAAAATAATGTGGAAGGCACTTGAACTTCAAAACTTTAAACATTTTGCTATACTGAGGTATAGATTATACGTAAGTAGAACCAAAAATATCAAGCAAGTATGGACATATACTGTTGTGATAAAAATGAAGCATGGGGAAATTGTTTACTGTCTGTGTATTTATATAGAATCATGTATGATTGAAATTGTGTTTCTTTCATAGCATGTCCTCACAGTTAAGTTTTTATAACACTTAATGATGATGAAACCAATAACCAACTGTGCTGTGGATGTTGTAGTAAGCATCACATGTGCCTGCAAATCTTCACTGTCATAAAAAACAAACTAAATACAACAACAAAACAACAAAAAACCAGTATGGTCAAAGTTATTCACCAAATTCAATAAAAAGTGTAGCATTTATGAATTCTCTGTCTCTGTGTCCCTCCTTCCGTCCCTCCCTCCGTCCCTCCCTCTTTCTGTGCCTGAGTGTGTGTGTGTGTGTGTGTGAAAGAGAGAGAGAGAATGTATAATTGAAATGCAAGTTTTATTTTCCTTAAATAAGTTTTGACTTACATGATTTTAATGATGGTGGAGAACATTCTTTAGATACAAGGTATACATACAACTGAAATTGTGCATTATTCAGAAGTATAATGAGATTTCATCATATTTGTTCTTGAGAAAATTATCATGCCATGAAGTCCATTTCTCCACTGTTGTTACTTGACATTGCTTTTTATGAATTGCACAGAACAATTTTCATACAGTAAGGAGAGTAGGGAAACTTCCTTTGGCCATTTAATATGCTATCTAGAGAACAAACTTAATTTTCCTTATCATTTTTCTCTGTTGTCTTATCCAGAAATGATCTTAATATGTGTAATTTTTGGAAGCCAGTTTTGATGAAGACTTTTGAGTGTTATATTGAGCCCTATGGAACACCAACGTTTAAGTTCTCCTTTAAGAATGGGGAATAATATAAGAGAACAAAAGCAGGTTACAAAAGAACATAGAGATGTTGTCATGGAAACGAAGGGAAAGGAACACATAGAGAAAGGCGTGGTTAAGAGAGAAGGGTGTTGTCAAGAAGATCAAATGCCACAGAAGCCCTTGGGTCACATATTTTGTAGACAGCTGTCCCGGCTGCCATTTCATCTTTCCAAGTTACTGTTCAGGTCATAGCATCATTTGGAAACATGCTAAAATTAAACCTGGGATCAACAACTTAGTAGTTTTGTATATATCCAGATGCTTTGCAGGCAAAGTTAACAAGGTAGATGTAAATCAGAGAGCTCATAAAGACTGGCAAAATGAATATTTTTGTTGTCTACAATTAATATGTGTCATATCTATAAATTGTTGTATGGTTTTTGGTACAAAATTATTTTAGAGAAAAACACTATTGAACTTGAGTCAGTTACAAACTTGTATATGCATATGAATTTGAACACACATGCATATATTTCTATGCAATTTTGGACAGTAGTTTTTTAAAAATGCAAAACCACTTTAAAGAGCCATAACAAAAAGACAGTTGTGAGATTTACTGTCAAAAATGATAAACATCCTTTATTTTAGCCTTAAAAATTGTCATAATTTATCTTGAATTTTTTTTATCTTCAAATGTATTAAACATTCATAACAGTTTTGATTGATAAGTTTTATAATTAATTTAATATTTATTGCATATTAAGATGATCTTTGCAATTTAATAATTATATATACATCTTAGTTCATATACATTCAACTCTTTGTAGCAAAAATATAGCATAATTGAACAGGTGATTGAATATATAGTAAGGGAAACAGATTGGGTGTTCATAAAGTATAAGGTAAAATAAATCACTTTTTAAAACTCACATTACATCCTTTCCATACCCCAGAATATGTATAATTGCTCAAATAATATCATGAATATTAAACTTTATCATGAAGAACATTGATAATGAAATTTTTAATGTTTTGAAAATAATAGTATATTTTTTTAATTTTTTTATTCGATATAATTTATTTACATTTCAAATGATTTCCCCTTTTCTAGCCCCCCCCACTCCCCGAAAGTCCCGTAAGCCCCCTTCTCTTCCCCTGTCCTCCCTCCCACCCCTTCCCACTTCCCCGTTCTGGTTTTGCCGAATACTGTTTCACTGAGTCTTTCCAGAACCAGGAGCCACTCCTCCTTTCTTCTTGTATCTCATTTGATGTGTGGATTATTTTTTGGGTATTCCAGTTTTCTAGGTTAATAACCACTTATTAGTGAGTGCATACCATGATTCACCTTTTGAGTCTGGGTTACCTCACTTAGTGTGATGTTCTCTAGCTCCATCCATTTGCCTAAGAATTTCATGAATTCATTGTTTCTAATGGCTGAATAGTACTCCATTGTGTAGATATACCACATATTTTGCATCCACTCTTCTGTTGAGGGATACCTGGGTTCTTTCCAGCATCTGGCAATTATAAATAGGGCTGCTATGAACATAGTAGAGCATGTATCCTTATTACATGGTGGGGAATCCTCTGGATATATGCCCAGGAGTGGTATAGCAGGATCTTCTGGAAGTGAGGTGCCCAGTTTTTGGAGGAACCGCCAGACTGATTTCCAGAGTGGTTGTACCAATTTGCAACCCCACCAGCAGTGGAGGAGTGTTCCTCTTTCTCCACCACCTCTCCAACACCTGCTGTCTCCTGAATTTTTAATCTTAGCCATTCTGACTGGTGTAAGATGAAATCTTAGGGTTGTTTTGATTTGCATTTCCCTAATGACTAATGAAGTTGAGCATTTTTTAAGATGCTTCTCCGCCATCCGAAGTTCTTCAGGTGAGAATTCTTTGCAATATACAGATTTAATGCAATACCCATCAAAATCCCAACTCAATTCTTCACAGAGTTAGAAAGAGCAATTATCAAATTCATCTGGAACAACAAAAAACCCAGGATAGCTAAATCTATTCTCAGCAACAAAAGAAAATCTGGGGGAATCAGTATCCCTGACCTCAAGCAATACTACAGAGCAATAGTGTTAAAAACTGCATGGTATTGGTACAGTGACAGGCAGGAGGATCAATGGAACAAGATTGAAGATCCAGAAATGAACCCACACACCTATGGCCACTTGATCCTCGACAAAGAGGCTGAAAACATCCAATGGAAAAAAGATAGCCTTTTCAACAAATGGTGCTGGTTCAACTGGAGGTCAGCATGCAAAAGAATGCGAATTGATCCATCCTTGTCTCCTTGTACTAAGCTCAAATCCAAATGGATCAAGGACCTCCACATAAAGCCAGACACTCTGAAGCTAATAGAAAAGAAACTGGGGAAGACCCTTGAGGACATCGGTACAGGGAGAAAGTTTCTGAACAGAACACCAATAGCGTATGCTCTAAGAGCAAGAATTGACAAATGGGACCTCATAAGGTTACAGAGTTTCTGTAAGGCAAAGGACACCATCAAGAGGACAGATCGGCAACCAACAAATTGGGAAAAGATCTTCACCAATCCTACATCAGATAGAGGGCTAATATCCAATATATATAAAGAACTCAAAGTTAGACTCCAGAAAACCGAACAACCCTATTAAAAAATAGTATATTTATAATAATATTCTCTTTTTTTTTTGAGACAGGGTTTCTTGGTGTAACCCTGGCTGTTCTGGAACTCACTCTGTAGACCAGGTTGGCCTCGAACTCAGAAATCTGCCTGCCTCTGACTCTCAAGTACTAGGATTAAAGGCATGTGCTACTACTGCCCAGCTATAATAATATTCTTAAAAACATAGTATGATACAAATTCTGAGCCAATATAACTTATTTTGTAGGTTTTCAGTTCAACAGTATGGTTAACCTGATTCTGAAAATCATACCAGACTTGGTTTTCTTTATAAGGATCATGTGAAGAGCACTTAGCTGTTAGTTCTTCTAGAAGACATGAACATGGAAGGACCCTAGTGCTGCATTGTTACTGTGCTGCAGGGAGACATCGGCAGGATATCCTTCTGGATATCACCTTGCACACTAACTCTGTGTCCTACCAGATCAATTTCCACATCCTTGGCCAGCCTTCTCCATATAGTTGATATCATCTTCAGATCCACTGTTATCTATGCTTATTGTATATTATTTGTTGGAGATTTTAATTTGATAGGGGGAATCTGTCATGTTTATTGTCATATTCAGGGTCCAGTGCTGTACTTGACATATAGTAAACTTTAATAAGTCTTTTGTTGAACAAACCAATCAATCATTCTACAGTTTCTTCAAAACTAATCGTCTTAGTTACAGCAACAATTTATTTTCTGAATTGCCTTTAATTGTAGAATATAAGATGCTTTAGAACATCAAAATTGAATATAAAGTTCCAAACGGTAAATGCTGAAAATGTAATGCAAATAACATATGGACCTAACAATTTATATTTATGAATATATATTGTATATGAATATAAATATATATCTATTTACACATATATATGGACTAAACATTTATGAATGAAGCACAATAAGGAGGCATGAATCAAAAAAGAAAGACAAAAAATGTATGTGGGATTTGGAGGAAGGAAGGGAGCAGAGAAAATATAATTATATTTTCTCCAACATTAAAAAATAAATAAATAAAAAGAATAACTTGGGGGGAAATTTTTAGCTGATACTCTGTTTCATAAAATTTCCAAAAGAGGGGAATAGCATGAATTTACAAACCTTTCTTTTCTTAGTCTCAAGTAAGCCTAGCTGTTACTAGATATTGTTGTTTTAAAGTAATAGGGGGGTAATAAGGCAGATTACTCTTCAGCTTGGAGCTGCGGATATAAAATTCATTGCTGACCACATGCTTACAAAGCAATCTGCTTAAACAATGACTTCTGAGCTGAGGGAAGGGATTTGATGCAGACTTCCCTTTAGGCTGAATGCTTTCTCCTCTGTCTCTGTGGGAGGTTAGCTGCTCATTCCCCAGTGTCTTTCCGGCACTTTTCTGCATTCATTCATTAGCAGTTCCAGTACTGTGTGGCAAGGATTCAGGGGCAGTTAGAGCTCACTTCTGGATTATGGGTCCATGAGTTCCAGGTCTAAATGAGAACATTTTTTCCCAACTTAGCCAACGGCCTCATACATGGTGAACATTTAATATTTCCAGGCTATGAGAATAAATCCCTGGGTTAGTCTCCCCGGCTGCCTTGCAGAGTCTGCTTTCTGTACACATTCTCCCTCACATGTTATTTTAGAAAGGGGTGGTACCTAAATCCTCACAGAATTACAGCTGCATGAGTAAATATTACTTACCTTCCCCATTTCTCTCTCTCTCTCTCTCTCTCTCTCTCTCTCTCTCTCTCTCTCTCTCTCTCTCTCTCTCCCCTCCCTTCCTCTCTCTCTCTCTCTCTCCCTCTCTCTCTCTCTCTCTCTCTCTCTCCCCTCCCTTCCTCTCTCTCTCCCTCTTTTCCTGAAAAACGTTTCTTACCTCAAACTGAAGCAAAGCCAAAAAGCAATAGGAAGCCTACCATCCCCTTGTCTGTATTTATTCTGTCAGAAATAGCACTGGACTTTTGTTATGTGAGGTTTCCACATGATTTGAGGGGAAAAAAGTTTTAACCTGCTGCTTGGTTTAAACAGTAATGGCAAAAACTAAAAATAACACAAGATTCCAAATGTGTATATGGAAATTAAAACACAATTTTGGGCAATTGCTGTAAAAACTCCCACTCCCTTTACACACCTTTAAACTTAGCCCCAGCCAGCTCTGCCCACAAAGGCGACAGTTAACTGATAGGTCTACTCTGTCAAAGGCCTCCTCCAGGGGCCACATCTTGAGGGGTTTGGGGGAAGGGAAGTGTGTGGTTCTCTTTAAATTTCATCCAGAACTTCTCTCCCCATCTGACCCTGGAAATTGCTGCAATTTTGGCTTCCTGTGGCATGCAGTTAAAAAAGAAAAAAAAAAAAACTAAATAAGAAATGGGTTGAAATACACTTTACCAACGAAAGGAGGTCATAAACTCAGTGTGCTTCGCCTGGCTATGTATCGAAAAACAGCCCAATTCAGCCATTACCACGCATCAACCTTTCAAACTCCTTGACAATTATTCAACAACCAGGGCTACTGTCGTAAATGTACGTACATAAATACATGCATATGCAAATTGAAAATGACGTATAAGCAATTCTTATAAAAATAAGAGAAGACAACTACATTTATTATAAGACATTACTTAGGAAACGTCTTCTCTTGAGACGATCCGACTAAGGTTGGAGAAAGGCAGTGCGGAGAGGAAGACTCTGGCAAGGGAAGCAGTGTGAGGAGGTGGCCATATAAAGAAAGGTCACCGTGAATCAGCCAGCTAAGTAGCCTGAACTAAGAATATCCCACGGCTGCCTGTTGGACTAAGATGGCTTTGATGAAAAATGACAAAAGAGATTGACAGGGGCATGTGAACCCTTGCAGCTGTCCCATCTCAGGCATTCTTTCCCGGGGTGGCTACTGCTGGATTTTACCAGCAGCAGCCATTTAAAGAAGCGGACACCGTGTCAAAATCACCTTAGAATGCAATTTGCAATATAGGATCCCTTTGATCGGCAGGTGTAGACCTGACCACCCCACTGTTTGCACTGGCCTCTGATGATGGCCGCAAGCTTCCCTATTATCTTCCATTGCTCTAGTTCATTATTTAACTTAATCTATGAATAGTTTCCAAAGTTCAAGGTCTTTAAATAACTCACTGCTTATATTAATGTAAAACAGTATAGTGTATAATTTGAAAACCCTTGATGTAAATATGTATTTTTTTAACTTAAGTGACAAAATACTTTTATCTATTATTTATAACAAGCTGTTTAGAAATTTGATATAAAAATCTGGTACTTGCTAAGTGAAGCTGATTATGGTACTCGTTATTAATAACATGAATTGAGGTATCTCCAATATGATATTGGGGTACTGTTAGGCAGACTATCGGTCCTGAGGGACCATCATCTTGCCATGTGGAGTAACTGCATTAAAACTATATATAATTAAAGGTGTGATGGTGCATGCTATTAATCCCAGTCCTGAGTCTTAAGCTAGCCTTGTCTACCTAAGGAGTTCAGAACAACCAGAGATACATATTAGAGAGACCATTCCTCAAACAGACAAACAAAATATCCATTATTTATAATTAGCAATTAAATCTATACATATTAGTATGCTTTAATGTACGCTGATAAGTAATATCTTTTCCTGAGATGCTCTCACACAGCCTGCCGTCCCTTATTCCTCCCTGTTGCTCTTCCTCTGAATTAACCTCCAGCTCCATTTCCATGTCACACCTCACTTGACCCCGCCCTCCCCAGAGCAACTGTCCTGCGATCCCCCTGGGTGGTGTGTGCTTATTTGTCTAATAGCAGGTGCCTCTGTAATTTCAACGTAAAATTGATAAACCAATCCCTCTAGCATTATTCTTTTGGTCGGTATTGCTATAGCTATATAGAGACTTCCAAGCTTCTAAATGAAGGCTAAAATATTTTGCTCTATTTCTCTGAAGAATGTTGTGAGATTTTAATTGGAATTGAATCCATTTTATTCTTTTCGTAGATAAAATGTTTTCACAATATTAAGTCTTCCAACATATGAGTGTAAGGCCTGTCCATCTTCTAGTGACCTCTTCAACTTCTTTATTCAAACATTAAATGTTTTCATTGTAGAGGTATTTCATCTCTTTGTTTAGGCTTAGTGCTGGGTAAGTCCATGATGCTCTTTTTAAAAGACTTGTTACTAGCATATAAAAAGGCTACTAAATTTTGTACTTAAATTTGTATTCTGCCACTTGGCTAAAAATGTCAATCTTTCCTAGTTGTTTTTTTTTTGGGGGGGGTGTGGTGGAATCTTTGAGATTTCTTCTTGTAATGCCCTGCTTCAATCAGGAGCCGCTTTTTTTTTTTTTTTTCTAATTTGTGTCCCTTTGATTTTCATTTCTTACCTGATTGCTCTTACTAGGTCTTCATGCAAACTAATTAGACTTAGTAGTTTGTGTGTGTTTGTGTGTGAGAGAGGATGTGTGTGTGTGTGTGTGTGTGTGTATGTGTGTGTATGAAAAAGTTTATAAAACAAGGGCTTTAATTTGAAAAGAGTGCTGTAGATGACCTGTGAGAGAGGTTGGAGGTACAGTGTACACATGTATGGAAGCTTCAAATTAAAAAATATGCATTATCTCATGTACCATTCACTCTGGTGGTGAAAACAGTTAAAATTTATTTTTAGAAAATTTCCAGAATATGATTTCATATCATATATCATATCATATCACATCATACCATGTCATATCCTATCATATCATATCAATCATATCATATATCTTACACTTTGAATGTTTTCATCAACTCAGATCCATATATTTCAAGTGTGATTATCAAAGCAATAACATTGGGATGCATAATGAGAGATATTTAGGTCAGTCCTGTGCTACCATGAAAAGACTAATGCTGCTAGAAAGAATGTTCACATTGCTCTGTTCTGCTATGAGTAATAGTGTCTTCTCCACACACTGGAAGATGCAGGAGCTTAGGCGCTTAGGACATTATCTCCAAAAAAGATCTATTAGCACCTTGACCTTGGACCTTGCAGTATCTAGACACATCAAAATAAATTCCTATTGTCTGTGAATTATCCAGCCTCTGGTACTCTGCTATAGAAGCACAGGACAGACTAATGTGTCCTGCAACACACTTTATTTGCTGTTGTCACCCTTGCACCAACGATCTCAAACTTCTTTCTCTTAAATTCAATTTGTTATTCTGTAATTATCATCTTTTTACCCCCCTTCTCCTCAGCTTTTGGCACCATAGTCCTATTTGATAGCTATAAGACACAATCTGCTCAGTTTGTATAATTTTTTGCAAGTATGTTTCTGAGCTGAGCATTTTGTATTAGATAACCAATTGTATTCTTCCTTAACATTTCCTTTTGAACCAGAATCAATGGTCTCTTCTTTTTATGTTGTTTGTCATGTACACACCTAGTGTGTATGTGTATGTACACAAATATAGGAATACAATGTACTGAGTGCATTTTTTGTTGTTTGTGTGTTGTGTGTATAAGATTTCAGAACTTACCATTGACCACCAGTTATAGGAATCATCTGTGTGAGTGGCCACATTTCCCTCTCAGCAGTAATTAGGTACTTTTAGTTATTTGTCTTGGGATGGGATTCAGGCAGACTTTCCACATTCTGAACGAGCACATTTGCATCAATATTGTGGCTGTTCATTTCTTTCACAGGCAACCATTTCTAGGAGACACAGTCTCGCAAAAGGCAACCTGATCTTTTCTGTGATTTTCCTTGAACTTTGGGTGCAGAAGATTATGACTATTGCTTTTGCATTGCATCCATTTACAGTTTTCTGTAATGTTTCCCGTTTGCAGTAAAGAGAAACTTCTTTGGTGAGGGCAGAGAGCTACACTTACTTGTGAGTATAACAATAATTTTTATTCATTCTTTGTTTTCTATCTGTACCATATGGTTTTGATTACTATAGCTTCACAGTCTATTGGAAGCTACTGAATCCTTCCTCATGAAAGTGAGTAAAATAGTACATTATAAAACCATGGATAAAAGAATGATATCTCGAGAGTGCTTCATTACTTTTAAAGGCTGTATCTAAAATATGCATCATATAAAGCATTAATTTTATTGCAAATAATTTTATAAATTTGGGGAATATTTTATAAAGGCAAGTTGTACTTTTAAAATCCATTGGGGACTCAAGTACTTTGCCATTTTTATATACATATGTATATAAGAATAAATACGTGTAAACATCTGAGAACATGCATTTGTACTTAACACATAGAGGGTCTTTTCCTTTATTTTCTCCCACATAGAACAACTGCTATTCATATACCAGATATACTCAATTGTGTGTTATGCATTCAGCAACCAATATGTTTAATATTATACCATTTAATGTGCAAGATGACTGGTAGAATCAATCTCAATCAATACTGAACTGAAGGATAATTATGCTCCTGAACATACGCATACACATGATAAATGTGTATACCTGATGTTCAGGTAGAGATTGTCTAGTTGCTGTAAAATGAAAAAAAAAAAAAAACCTCTGCTATCTATAGATTTATGTGTTGTTGTTAAAATATCTAATATGTAAATAACATGAGTAGAAAACAATAATATGCCTTTTTCTTATTCAGTTTTGTCATAGTTGCTTTGGCATATGTTAGTATAACTCTAAGGAACACTTTAGAACATGAATCAAGTTAGATCAAGGTACTCTGAACTAACAAGTTTCTCCATGCTGATGATGTCCAACTGTCCATTTTGTCCTCTATAGTAACAATGAAAGTGTTTAGTAGTATTCAGGTCAAGCTATTTTAAGTTTATCTGTACAATCACAGACATTTCTCTTGTCATAATATAGATTAAATGGTTTTTATAGAAACTGGATAATTTTTACAACCATGATGACATTGGTAGATTTCTCTGGCTTTTATTCTGAGGCAGTGCCTTTTTTAATTTAAACTTGATCTGTTATATTTAGATTAAATACCAATATATTGTTTATTACCTAACAAGTGACTTTTTTCTTGCTACTTAGAATTAAATAAACCAAGACACAACACATGTCTTAAAACCACAATAGTTTATTTATGCGAAGAAAGACAGCCTATCAAAATTTCCACAGGAATGCTGAAAATCCTCTGGGACTCTAAGCCTTTACTTTCTTTCCATTCATACAATTTTGGTTTTGGCCTAACACTTAGTACAATATTCACTTCAAAGGAAAATCCCTTGCATTTAAGTAAACAATCATTGTTTTACACAGACACTTAATTTTTTCCCTCTGCCCTTTGCTTCTTTTCTTCCACTCCAGTACTTGCTAGTATTACATCCCAAACACATCAGATTAAAAACTCTATTGTTTTGCTTCATACTTTGATATGGGTGATTTGTGAAAGACCAAATTGTTACATTTGTTTCATTTATAGAGACTCTTTACATAGATACAGTTTCTTAACAATTAGATATGATACTTTTTTTTTTTTTTTTTTTTTTTTTTTTTTTTTTTTTTTTACAGAGGATGAGAGTGAAAGAAGCAACTACAATTAGAATGGAATATGTTCTGGCTTCAGGAATCTAAAATCAGTTTGAACATGATGCAAGACAACAAAATTTCTTTTGGGGCTCAAATTCTGTGGTTCTGGATAAGTTGAAACACATGCTGTTAGAGAGGCCTTGGTTTCATTCAATGTGGGTTTCATAAAGTAATTTAAAGTCTCATTTTCAAGGAACCTCCTTAGCAATAATCAAGGGAGAGTCAAAAAGGAATATTTGCAAATTACTAATCCTGACACTTGCTTTTCTGTCCCAAGAACAAACTGATAAACTGTGGCTCTGAGTGTGTTTGACAGCCAGAGTGGCCTAAAATACATAATGTTCGGGCACGTCAGACCCACTGAGGTATGCAAATCTACTTTTGTTCTATTTACCATGAAAATACTAAAGAACTGCAATCTTATCAAAAAGTGTGGCTCACAGAAGTCTTAAAATGAATGGTATACTGTTTAGACAAAACACATTTGATTTGGCAATAAATTGAAAATACTTTCATGATGAAAGCAATTACTTTTGTTGTATAAAAATATTGGAGTAAGCAGTATCTGGATAAGTAGACAACTCCTTTGAACCTCAGACTCATCACAGACCTTTCAATGTTTCCTCATAGGTAATCATCTAAGTCTTCCACGTAAATAATGTTGTTTCCAATCTTGCTTGATATCATCTATCTAAAGGCCTTTGAAAATAGTCTTGGGTGCATTAAAATATAAATTTATAAATATGTATCATACTGTAAAATAGAAATATAATATATATATTAATCTCTTAAAATATGAGATTTAATTGCTTTTATTTATGCATTCTTTTACTGAAAAGACATCCTCGCTGGTGCTGTACTTACTAATATTTTACCATTTATTCTGAAATGCATGTTTATTGTCTAGTCTTGGTCATAGCTGACCTTTCTTTCAAGTTATGGCTATGAGGCAGTAAGGGGGATGTATGAAAACCCAAACATAAGAGAAATACTCGAAGTTTATAAAGAAAGAACTCAGTGGGCATAGGAAGAAATCACTTCCTTGTTGTAGCTAATAATCTCTTGTCACTTTGCCGGTTGCTGTTTGGGCCTATAACAGATGCTTTCACTTGCTTTTCCCTGGGAAATTAAGTTTTCAAAATGCTATTCCCTTTTTTAAAAATGTGTTCAAGGGAACTCAACTTTTGGAACAAATATTCTGAAGTCAGAATCATTATTCTACTAGTTTCCATTTCAGTGACCAAGGTGAGAAGAGTTACCTACAAGCCCTCTGGTTCCTACATCTGAAAAAGTGAGCTTAAGAACCCAACCAATGGACAGAAGCCAGGGACCTCTGTGATAAAATTAGGGAAAATCTGGAAGAAGCTGAGGGGAAGGGTAACCCCATAGGAAGACCAGCAGTCTAAACTAACCTGGACCCCCAAGATCTCTCAGACACTGAATCACCAACCTGACAGCATACACAAGCTAGTCCAAGGTCCCCAACACATATACAGCAGAGGACTGCCTGATCTGGCCCCAGTGAGAGAAGATGTGTCTAATCCTCAAGAGACTTGAGGCCCCAGGGGGTGGGGAGGTCTGGTGGGACAGGAGGGATGGGGACAACCTCTTGAAGATGGTGGAGGAGGTATGGGATGAGGAACAATCAGAGGATGGACCAGGAAGGTGATAATGACTGGACTATTAAAAAAAATGTTAATGGTAAACTCCATGGTTTATTATATATTGGGTTTTTTTTGCATTCTTTCCTATGATTATTGGTGATGTGCTAGTTGTCCTTAATTGATTTTTGTTGTATGTCTTGTATGTTTTGGAGTTACTACTGTGTAGAAAGATTCTCACTGTGGTAAAGTATTTACCCATTGGTAAAAAGCTTATGGCCAATGAACTGGGGCAGGGAATAGGAATGGAAAGTTTCAGGAGAAAGAGGAATCCTAGGAAAGAGTCAGGTGCCAGAGATTTGCCCTAAACTCTCTCCATGCATCCAAGGAGACAGATGCATGAAAGTGAGAAAAATACAACCAGCCACCTTGCAGATAGACTAAAATTAACTGGTTTATTGAGATATGAGTTGTTAGGGAACAGAACCAAGGTTATTGGCCTAGGTATTTATTCTTATAAAAGAAGTGTAGGAGTCATTATTTCTGGGAACAAAGAGGCATGGGTGAAAAACTTCCAATTACACTACTGTTACATGAACTGGTTATCTCCCCTCTAAGAGATGCTGGAAATCCTTCAAGACAAAACTACTTAATAAGAAGACTCCGTGTAAAGCTGCAAGAGATCCCAATCCCAATTGATGAACAAATTGCAACACAGGAACATGACAAAGCACTGTGACCAAAAGTAATCTGTAAGTTTAGAAAAAGGATAACACTGAAGTCTAGATGGTTATTAGGAAATATCTTGAAAATTTATAGTCCAATGATTTGGAAAACCCAAAAGACGTTCATAAATTTCTAGGCACATACAACCAACTAAAATATAACCAAGATGCTATAAACAATTTTGACGGATGAAATGCTAATGACATTGAAAAAGTAATTTTAAAAATCCTTCCAATAAAACAATGCTTGCAATAGAAAAAAAAGAAATACAAACTTTCATGGTTAATATTGCTGAAAACCGGGGAGGGCTGGTTATGTAATAGGATGAATGTCATTATTCCACTGGTAATGTGGGGCTGTTTCTGAGTTGTGTAAAACATGAAGACATGTCTAACCGGAAGCTGGAGTCAGACTAATGTAGGGTGTAAAACACAGCATAAAGAGATGATTAATAACTTTGCTTTCATTATATCATAAGGTCTGGAGACTAAACCACCAACCAAAGAGTACACATGAAGGGACCCATGGTACCAGTTGTGTATGTAGCAGAGGTGCCATGTCCAGCATCAATGGGAGGAGAGGCCCTTGTTCCTGTGAAGGCTAGATGCCACAATATAGGGGAATGCCAGGGTGGAGAGGCAGGAGTGTGTGGGTGGATTGGGGAGCACCCTCATAGAAGCAGAGGGAGAGGCTATAGAATAAGGGATTTCCAGAGGGGAAACTGGGAAAGGGGATAACATTTGAAATGTAAATAAAGAAATATCCAAGAAAAGAAAAGAAATAGAAATAGAAATTGCCTTGCCTCTTTTTTCCAACTATACCACTTTAACAAATGTGGTTTACAGTTAGTAAATACTTACAAATCATGTGTCACCTATTTTACACATTTAGTCTTTTATTCATAAACAATTAAGAAATCATTTCATGCCCAAGAGTGGTATAGCTGGGTCTTCAGGTAGAACTATTTCCAGTATTATAAGGAACCTCCAGATTGATTTCCAGAGTGATTTTAACACTTTGCAATCCCACCAGCAATGGAGGAGTTTCCCTCTTTTTCCACATCCTTGCCAACATGTACTAACACCTGAGTTTTGATCTTAGCCATTCTGATTGGTGGGAGATGGAATCTCAGGGTCCTTTTGATTTGCATTCCCCTGATGACTAAGGACTTTGAGCATTTCCTTAAGTGCGGCTCAGCCACTTGAGATTTCTCTGTTTTGAATTCTCTGTTTAGTTCTTTAGTTCTCTCATTTTTTGATTGGGTTGTTTGGTTTTTTGATGGTAAGCTTAAGTTATATACATATATTTATATATATTGGGTATTAGCCCTTTATCTGATGTGGGGATAGTGAAGACTTTTTCCCAATCTGTAGCTTGCTCATTTGTCTTATTGAGTATGTCCTTTGCCTTACAGAAGCTTTCCAGTTACATGAGGTCCCATTTATCAATTATATTTTTATTATTATTTTTATTAGATATATTTTTTATTCACATTTCAAATAATTTCCCCTTTCCTGGTTCCCCTCTCCCTGAAAATCCCATAAGCTATCTCCCCTCCACCTGTTCCTCAAACAACCCTCTCCCACTTCCCTGTCCTGGTATTCCCCTACACTGCAGCATGGAGCCTTTACAGGACCAAGGGCCTCTCCTCCCTTTGATGTCCAACAAGGCCACCCTCTGTTGCCTATGCATTTGGAGCCATGGGTAACTCCATGTGTACTATCTGGTTGTTGGTTTTGTCCATGGGAGTTCTGGAAGTACTGGGTAGCTCATATTGTTTTTCCTCCTATGATGCTACAAACCACTTCAGGTTCTTGGGTCCTTTCTCTAGCTCCCCCAATAGGGACCCTGTGCTCAGTTCAATGGCTGACTGAGAGTGTCTCCCTCTGTATTTGTCATGCACTAGCAGAGCCTCCCAAGTGACAGCTATATCTGGCTCTGATGAACAAGTACTTGTGGGCATCAATAATAGTGTCTGGGTTTCATAACTGTACATGGGATGGATCACCACGTGGTATAGTCTCTGGATGCACTTTCCCTCAGACTCTGCTCCACACTTTGTCTCTGTATCTCCTACTGTAGGTATTTTGTTGCCTCTTCTAAGAAGGACTAGAGTATGTGGAGAAAGAGAAACACTCCTCCACTGCTGGTGGGATTGCACGCTGGTACAACCACTCTGGAAATCAGTCTTGTGGTTGCTCAGAAAGCTGGACATAATACTACTGTAGGATCCTGTTATACCACTCCTGGGCATATAGCCAGAGAATTCTCTAGCATGTAATAAGGACACATGCTCCACTATGTCCATAGCAGCCTTATTTATAATAGCCAGAAGCTGGAAAGAACCCAGATGTCCCTCAATGGAAAAATGGATAAAGAAAATGTGGAATATTTGCACAACAGAATACCTCTAAGCTATTAAAAACAATGAATTCGTGAAATTCTTAGGCAAATGGGTGAAACTGGAAAATATCATCCTAAGTGAGGTAACCTAATCACAAAGAACACATGTGGTATGCATTCACTGATAAGCGGATATTAGCCCAGAAGCTTGGAATACCCAAGACACAATTCTCATATCAAATGATGCCCAAGAAGAAGGAAGAACAAAGCATGGATACTCTGATCCATTTATCAATCCTTGATTTTAGAGCCCGAGCCATTGGATTTGTTTAGGAAAATACCTCTGTGCCAATGAGTTGGAGTTTTTTTCCCACTTTCTCTTCTATTAGATTCAGTGTATCTCGTTTTATGTTGAGGAGCTTGGACTTAAGCTTTGTGCAAAGTGACAAATATGGGTCTATTTTCATTTTTCATGTTAATTTAAGGTAATTTTTTAAATTTCCTAGGAAGAATTGTGTTGGAATTTTAATGGGAATTGCACTGAATCTGTAGGTTGCTATTGATAAAAATGGTCATTTTCATAATGTAATTTTGACTAATGTATGAGTATAAAGGATCTTCTCAAATTCTGATATCATATTTCTTTGTCCAGGTTCTCAAAGTTTTTATTATACATCATTCACTTCCTTATGAAATAATACTTCAAAGTATTTAATTAAAAAAATAAGCTGTTGTAAATGGGATTATTTCTCATTGTTTCCCTTGGGATATTTGTCATTAGTATATGAAAAGGCTATTAATTTTTGTATTATTTTGTATCCTGCTACTTTGCTAAATATGTTAATCAGTTTCAGGAAATTTCTGATGGATTCCTTAGTATCTTTTATATATGGAATCATATGAAATATATCATCTGAAAATATAAATTCTTTGATTTTTCCTTTCTTTTTTCTATAATTTTTGTCAACTTCTTATTTCTACTGTTCTAATTAAGACTTCAAGAATTATACTAAACAGGGATATATAGAGAGGACATCCTTGTTTTCTTCCTGATACTAGTGGGAATGTTTCTTGAGTTTTTCTTCCTTGCCTGATGTTGGCTGTGAGAACAAGTACCAGAAAAGAATGGAAAAGTGAAGGCAGAATCCATGAATATCTGGAATTCAGGCTCTAGAGACCAGTATTAGGGTATAGATCTATCTCTATTGTTTAGTACACAAGCTTATTTACAGAATTTTACCCAATTAGGGTATGTTTAGGTGTTCAAGAGAAAAGCAGGACTTGATACACTTAATTTTTAGTGAATCTGAATGAGCTGTCCAAGAGCCTGGAGGGGAGGGGACAATGCCTCTTCTCCTGCTCCTGGGGATATTTCTGTGAAGACAGGGGAAGCAGTCAAAGTCCTCAAGTCCTTGTATTGTCTCACCAGTGTGGCTGGAACCATTTCAGATCAAATTCTATGTATGGTAGACAAGGGCTCCTTGGAGAGCTGCAGAAGCCTGTGGCACCTGACTCTCAGACCCATGTTTTCCTTCACCAGGTTCATATCCACACTCCTACAGTTGATTGTGGATATTTTTATTATGTGGAGGTATGTCCCTTATCTCCCTGAGCTCTCTAGGACACTGATCATGAAGTGATGTTAGATTTGTCAAAGGTATTTTCTACATCTGATGAGACCTGTGATCATGTGGCTTTTGTCCTTTAGTCTATGTAGTGGTTCATATTTTTTGATTTTCTATATATTGCATCTCTGGAATGAAGTCAACTTGATCATTGTGGACAATATTTTTGATGTGATTTTAATGCAGTTTGTATTTTTTAAAGCTCAAGACTATTTTGTTTATTGTTACAATATTATTACATTTTATTTCATAATTTCATACACTCATCTTTAACAATATCAACTAACTGAATCACTCAGAGTAACCAGGGACTAAACCACCAACCAAAGAGTATACATGGAGGAAGCCACGGCTACAGATACATCTGTAGCAGAGGATAGCCTCATCTGTCATCAGTAGGAGGAAAGGTCCTTTTTCTTGTGGAGGCTTGATGCCCAGCATAGGGGGAAGCAAGAGCAGAGTGGGTGGATGGGTGGAAGGGCAACCTCATAGGGGAGAGGGAAAGAGAGGATGGGATGGGGGATTGTGGAGGGGTAATCTGGATGGGGGATATTATTTGAAATATAAACAAAGATGTTGATTAATTTAAAAAAAGACAAAAAAACTTTTAAATGCATTATATTGAGAAATTTCAGATTTATGTTCATTAGATGATGCTTTAATTAGTTGTCTTTTGTCTGGTTTTAGTACCATGTAATGTGGATTCATTAAAGAGTTTGGAAATGTTTCGTCCTTTAGTACATTATCAAATACATTGAAAAATATTAGTCCTGAATCCCCTTACAAGGACTGGAAGAATTCTGTATTATATTGACATGTTCTTAGATGACTTTTAGTTGGAAGATATTAAAAAATGATTACACTGATTTCATTGACTGTGATAGATGTTTTAAAATTATTTTCTTTTTCATGTTCACTTTGAATTCTGCCCTGCAGATCACATCTCCTCCCCTTCTCTTCTGAGTGGGTGGCCCCATCCAACCCTATTTCTCCCCTTACCACCCTGTATCTCCCACAGAGCAAGTCTGTGAAGATAGATGCATCTTTTCCCACTGAGGCCAGAATAACTAGCCCAACTAAAAAGTCACATCTCACTATGTACAGAAAATAGAGAAGTATCGAACAAACACTCAGGCGATTCAAAACCTTATAAGACTATGCATTAAAATTCACACCGAGGGCCACTCCAACACTGCTGCCTATACTGTGGATCTTTAAAGAAAATCTTTATAAGGTTTTGAAAAGCCTCAGTGTTTGTTGTATATTTGTATTTTCATTTCTTAATTTATCAATTTATGTTTCCTCTCCTGTGTGTAGATTAGCTCAAGGTTTGTTAATCTTGTCACTCCTTAAAAAAAATAACTCCTCATTTCACTTATTCTTTGTTTTTTACTTCAACTTTATTAACATCAGCAGTGATTTTGATTTTATATTCTTATGTACTGGTTGGGGGAGTTATTTCTTCTCTTTCCTAAGCATACAGGTGCACCAGTAAGTTATTGTTATGCCAATTTGCAAGTGCATTGCTTCAGGCCCTTAGTTCATAGATTTACTTCTTAGGATTGCTTTTATTATGTCACATCAATTTCTGCATGATGTATTTTAATTTTTATTGAATTATAAGACTTTTTAAAGTTCCACTTCGAGTTATCCATTGATAAAATTTTCTTTCTGTAGTGTGGTGTGTTGTTTCCATGACCTTGTATATTTTCTTCAGTTTCTATTGCTATTGAGATCCAGATTTTTTTAATCTGTTATCAGAATTTCAGAATGTTGATTCAGTTTTTTAATATTTATTGAGACTTCCTTTGTTTTCTAACATGTGTTTGGCTTGGGAGAAATTTCCATGAGCTTCTAAGAAGAAAGTTTGTTCATTAGTGTTTAGGAGAAACTTTGTGTAAAAATCTGCTACATCTATTGTTTTATGATATTTAACTACAGGTTTTCTCTATTTCATTTTTATCTGGATTATCTGTTTATTGGTGTGAGTGTAGTCCTGAAGTTTCCCACTATCCCTGTATCCGGTTCAATATAGGGTTTATTTATAACATTATCTTTCGGCAGTTTTTTATCCTTTAGTGAGTATAAGATATCTTGCCCTATCTTTTCTGATTAGGTTTTGTTTAAAGTCTTTTGTTGGATATTAGAATATCTATATGCTCTTTTTTTTTTTTTAACTCAGTTTAATTTGCTTAGACTACCATTTTCTGTCTTTTTATTCTAAGGTGTTGTTTATTGATATATGTGTTTTATATACAAGCAGACAATCTTAATTTGTTAGGAATTCAAAAAGTAATAATAACATTAATAGTATGTTATAACTGAGCAATGATTATTAGTTTGTGTTATTTTATTGTGCCGTTCCTTTCTTAGATCATTTTTGATTAACTGTTCTGGAATTGCTTATTTATTTCTGTGCTCTCTTGGGTGTGTTTAATCTTTTCTTCACACCAAAGTATTTCTTTCTATTATCATCTGTAGAGCTAACTTGTTAGTTACAAACTCCTAATATTTGTTTTCATCATGAAAATAATTTCGTTCTTCTTCCTTTAAACCTGATAATTTTGCTGGGTATAATATTCTGGGTTGGTATCTATTGTCTTTTACAACTTTTAGAACATCAGCTCAACTTCTTATGGCTTCTAAAGGTTCCAATGAAGTCAAGTCATATTCTGAAGGCCATGACTTTATATGTGGCACAGTCTTTCTGTCTTTCAGTTTTTTTATATTCATTATTTGTTCTGTACATTTAAGTTTTTTATTTTTATATGACTTGAGGTGTTGTTTTGTGGCCCCTTGTGTTTTGCATTCTTTTTGTCTCGAGTATAATTGGTATCTCTTTCTTAGATTTGAATTTTTTCTTCTATGGTTTTGTTGATAATATTTTACATCTTTCATCTCTATACCTTTGATTCATTGGTTGGTACAATGGTTTGAATATGCTTGGGCCAAGGAGTGGCATTATTTAAAAAAATGTGCCTTTATTGGAGAAAGCATGTCATTGTTAGGGTGTCATTGTAAAGGTTTTCAGGCTATTTCCCTGGAAGCCAGTCTTCTTCTGTCTGCCTTTGGATAAAGATATAAAACTCTCAGATCCTCCAGCCCCACACCTGCCTGGACACTGCCTTTTCCCCACCTTGATGTTTGCTTGTTTGCTTTGTTTTGTTTTTTCTTTTTTACTTTTGAGTTTTAGTTTAGTTTAGTTTTTCTTCAGAGAATACATCAATTATTAATTCTTGCTTAAAACCTTCAATTGTCATTATTTCATTAAATAGTTTGTCTTTGGGTTCTTTACTCTGACATTTAATTATATTCACTTGAAGTTCCTTGAAGATATTTATAATTACCATTTTGAACTAATTGTTTGTTCACCAACTAAATTATTTTCCTCATTTAGTATTATAGTGAGGTCTTTAGTTTCTGTATCAAGCATATCGTCTTGGTTTCTCATGTTGTTTGTGGTTTTATAATAGTCATCTGGTGTTAGACTGCTGTTGATGTTTCTTCCTATAGAGATTTGGTCTTACCTTTGTTCAACTGACATTTGGATCTAACTTCTTACTTATGCTTATCAGTTTGTAGTATGATTAATGGTGCATTAAGATCATACTTGGGGAAATGTACTATGTTGATGGAGTATCATAAAGGGTTCCTAGTTTAGTTTGGAATGGGCGAAAATCTTTAGCCCAGAAGGAAACTTTCTAGAAGGTTAGAATATTCTCATTCCCAATTTTCAGAATTGGGTGAAGGCTTGCCAGATTCTGTTTCTCAAATAGTATAATAGGTGGGTTAGGTGGTAAGTGAGCACGTGCACAGACTGGGTCTGTGGGTCCCTCTGTGGATGTCCAGGTTGTAAGATACCTAGTGATTTTAGTGGCATTTTTAGTGGCATATTTTCCCTGAAACAAAAATCCTTTACATATTTTTCTAGCAATATGGAACCTATGGAACCATAATCCAAAAGGCACATGGGACCACAAGTACATGTGATTGTAAGTATGCTGGGCATTATCATTAGTTCTCTAGCTTAGTGGTGGACCCACCTTAATGTTTAGTAAACATATATGTATTATGTCTTCATTATGGATGCATCTAAATATTTCCTATATTTTTCTGCTCACCAAAGAATAGGGAATTTTGGATAATCTTATACTTCCTGGTGTATCATTTGAATAATGGACTACTGCTTCCACATATTTATTCTAGTACAATCTTCTTCATGAGAAGTGAGTGGTTCTAGTTCAGCCAAGATAGGATAGAACAATGGCATTTCTGTGGCCTCCTGATATAAGAGTAATAGATTTTAAAAAACTGTGTCCTAAGAAGGAAATGAAGAATACTTGAAAGTAATCCAATTTTGACAGAATGAGGAGAAGTAGATGGAAGAGGAAGGAGACATCTGAATATATTTGCTCATGAAGTTTATAAAGTCCCTAATTCAATGTCAGGAGGAATGACCTCTTAAAATAAATATCAAGTTAAAACTGTTTGAGACTTCCTTGATCATATAGTTTCTGTTACCACAGTTCAGCTATACTGTCGATCAAAGACAGCTGTAGTCTAAATAAACTGAAAGTACATATGACTCAATTAGACTTTTACAAAATGTATGAGAAGCAAAGTGTGGGAATGAGGTTTAAAGACATAGTTTACTGACTCTGGTTCTAGATGAAGACATTAAGTTATAATCTTAATGTATTTATTACAAGGATATTCTTTATTATTTGTTCAGTAGTACACAGTATTCCAGTATGTACTTTAATTTATTTATTTATATTCATAATAATTTTATTTTTTTACCTTTCAAATGATATTCCCCTTCCTGGTTACCCCTCTACAACTCACCATCACATCCCCCCTCTCCTCAATCCCCTTTGCTTCTATGAGGGTGCTTCCTCTACCTACTCACCCACTTCCACCTCACCACTCTGACTTTCCCTTATGCTGGGTCATCAAGCCTCCCATCCCCCCCAGAGATAAGGTCATCCTCTGCTATATATGTATCTAGAGTCCTGCCTCCCTTTATGAATATGCTTTGGTTGGTGATTTAGTCACTGGGAGCTCTGGTTGGCCCAGTTGGTAGATACTGTTCTTCTTATGGGGTTATAATCCCTTCAGTGCCTTCAGTCTTTTTACTAGCTCTTCTATTGGGATCTCTTGGCTCAGTCTAATGGTTGGCTGTATCTACATCTAGAACCTCTCAAGGAACAGCCATACCAAGCTTCTGTCAGCATGCACTTCTAGGCCATCAGCAATAGTGTGGGGGTTTGTTGTCTGCAGATGGAATGGATCCCTAGGTGAGGCAGTCTCTGGATGGCCTTTCCTTCAGTCTCTGTGCCATTTTTTGTCCTTGTCTTTCCTTTGGGCAAGGAATATTTCTGGGTTAAAAATTTTGGGATGCGTAGGTGTCTCCATCCGTCCACTGGGAGCCATGCCTATATACTAGAGGTGGTCTCTACAGGTTCTATCACCTCTTTGTTAAGTAATTCTGCTAAAGTCATTGCCATTAGCTCCTAGGAGCCTCTCCCTTCCCTGGAGCTTAGGACTTTCTAGTGGCTACACCCAGTTACCCGTCCCCCATTGCTACATTTCTCTATTCGATCTTCCCTCCTGTCCCTTGCAGTACATGTTCCTGCCCTCTTTTTTCCCTCCCCCTCTTCTCTTCCTCCAAGGTCCCTCTCTCCCTCTACCTCCTATGATTACTTTGTTCCCCATTCCATGTAGGATTGAGGCATCTACACTTTGGTCTTCCTTCTTCTTAAGGGGCATATGGTTTGTGGACTCTATCATGGGTATTATGAGCTTTTGGGATAAAATCCATTTATCAGTGAGTAAATAGCATATGTGTTCTTTTGTGTCTGGGTTACCTCACTCAAGATGATATTTTTCTAGTTCCATCCATTTTCTTACAAATTTCACAAATTCATTGTTTTTAATAGCCGAGTGTTACTTCATTGTGTACCACATTTTCTGTATCCATTCCTCTGTTAGGGACATCTGGCTATTTTAAATAAGGCTACTATAAACATAGTGGAACATGTACACTTATTATATGTTGGAGCATTTTTGGGTAAATACACAGGAGTATAGCTGGGTCTTAGATAGAACTATTTTCCAATTTTCTAAGGAATATTAAAATTGATTTCCAAAGTAGTTTTACCAGCATGCAGTCCCACCAGCAATGGAGGAGTGTTCCTCTTTCTCCACATCTTTACTAGCGTCTGCTGCCACCTGAGTTTTTGATCTTAGCTATTCTGATTAGTGTGAGGTGGAATCTTAGGGTAGTTATGATTTACATTTCCCTGATGACTAAGGATGTTGAAAGTTTCCTTAAGTGCTTCTCAGCCTTCCAAGATTCTGCAGTTAAAAATTCTTTGGAATGGGAGGGGGGAGGAGATGACTTATGGGATTTTTTGGGGTGTATCCAGGAAAGGGAAAATTATTTGAAATGCAAATAAAGAATATATCTATTAAAAATTCTTTGTTTAGCTCTGGACCCCATTTTTAATAGTGTTAGTTGGTTCACTGGATTCTAACTTCTTAAGTTCATTTTATATTTTGGATATTAGCTTCTATCTGAAGTAGCATTGGTAAAGATCTTTTCCCAATCTGAAGCTTTATATACTTTTTAAAAATCTCAAGTCATTCTTGTTTTTATATAAGTCACACTCTTCAACATCTGTTTATATTTCTAAGTGTCTCATGATTTAATATCTTATTTGGGGGGTTGTTATTTATTTTCCTAGTGATAAACATTTTAGGTCCATTACTTCATGGATAACAGGTCTTAGGGGGCATGAGAGTAAAATGCATGTTAGACATGCATATCATTAAAATTATATTTACTAGATGAACTGTCACATTATAAAATTATTATATTTACTTCCTCGTCACCTGTACATTGGTTGCTAAACAATGAAGAATTTCTGTTATAGAATATATTTGGAGGTTCCAACCTCAGTTACCATTGAGACTCTATTTTTCGTGATGCTGTATTTTTACTTTCTTTTGGTTGGAGACTCTTACTAGCCTTCCAATGACATTAAGATTGGCTTTCTTTTATAAAGTTCTTTATCTTATATTCTCTAATTCACCTCCCATTTCATAGTTTCCCAACTGTATGTGAGATAGGGTAGACTAGAATAGATGGTCAGCAAATGTGTTAAAAAATTAACATAGTTGTGACATGCATGGGTGCAAAATGTTTGCCCTTGTCTTTCCCTTGTTACTAGTACAATAGTGTGACATTAGCCATGTGTTTTACTTTGTTTTAGATGTGTTTAATATGTGCATTGCACTGTGTTTTCCTTCTAATTAGAAAGGTAAAGGCAAACTTCCAGGAGTTTGTTTTATTACACACTTGGAGAATGTGTAAATGCTATGACTTTATTTTTTCCATAGATTTATAAGTCACAGTTTTCCTCTCAAAAGTAGCAGTATTGGCACCACTACAAACTTCTTAAACAAGAATATAGTACTTTGAAGTAAAAATATCTGGCTTTGTTCATGTAATAGACAGTGAAGCATTATGCATAGTTTCGTTCTTTTTCGCCTACTACTGTCTATATACTAGATACTAGTATTGTCGCTATGATTAGATGCTTTTCAGGCATTTGTCTTCAATTAAGTTTCCATATGTTTAAGGCAATGAGTTACAAACACAGAATTTTGGCATTCTCATGTATTTTATTCCATTGCAAACTTCTATAGCGTCTGTAATTATTTAATGATCAAAACAGTACTTGATCTTGTCAATATTGCTATTTCCCAATGAACATATGAAAGCAGAGATGTCCTTTTTTTAAACCAACTTTTCTTATATTAATTATCACATGAAATTGAAAAACAAAGTGAAAAAGTTATCACTCTTAAATAATTACTGCTTGGTGTCCTAACCTGAGAAGACTTGAACTAAGTGAAGAACATTACCATTATAAACAGAGAAATTTAAATTAAAGCCAGAATTTGGGAGAATTCTGCAAATCAATTTACCTTGAGTTAATAATAGTTATATTTTCTACATTTATCACAAGAAAATTTAACTGAAAGAGCTCTATGTACCTAGCTTGCTTAACCACTGGACTATGCAAGAGTCTGAAAATTCTGTGATGTTATTTCACTGCTCATAAATAAAAATAAAATCATGGTTCAACAGATAGATTCACAGAGCTTTCTATAATAACAACATTATAATTAAGATGTTTTTTGTAAGTAACAGCATTTCATTTGATTTTGTCATTTATTTTTGAGATTGTAATTTGATTACAACCTTTCTCTCTTTCCTTTCCTTTCTTCAATCATTCCACTCTACTCTCCTTCAAATTCATGACCGCCATTTTCTCTAACTGTTGCTGCATTTCATTAAAATTTCACAAAATTTATAAAACCTTCAAGATAATATTTTGCTTCCTCAATTACTGTTTAATGTATCTAATTATGAAAATTCAAATTTAAGAACAGCAACCATACTATGTGTTTGTGTACCAGAATGACTGTGTTGAGCAGAAGCCACAAAGCTGGCATGAGTAATAAGTAAAATTCCACTGGGAAAGTAAATGAAATGCTCTATGTAGAGCCCAGATGAAGGTGTTAAACTTTTAACTCAGAAGAATGACAAGACTTTTGAGGAAAAAGTCAGTTGGTTAAAATAAATCAATCAATAAGATCAGGCTTCCAAAGGAGGAAGAGAATCCAAAAATAGAGAAAGATCATAAGGCTAATCTACTAGACTGAAGACACATGTTCAAAAAGTTCAAATGGGGCAGAAGATTAAACAACAGAAGAATAACTGAAGAGAAAATCTGCATATAATAAATGTCAAAGCAAGCAAAAGTTTCAGGGAAGCCAAAAGACCAAATGATACAGAAAGGACAATGAACAGGATACAGTAGAGAGAATTTTGGAATCTTAAATATCTACACAATAAGAAAGGCTAATAGATTATAGTGGATTACAGAAGAAATTCATGGTATCGGTTAGGAAGAAAGCAAACAGCTAAAATGCCTATAAAAATCTGTTAATTTGAAGTAAATTTTCGGTTGAGTCTAATTTTGAATTTCTTAATATCTAAATTACCACTCGGTGTCATAAGGAAGACACTCCAGAGCTCTTTTCCAGACTCCCATCATGCCTTGCTTTGTGATGACAAACTCTAGAGCTTACGGTCCTCCTTTTTTCCTTAAGATGATTTTCTCAATCTTCGTTAGAATAAAGTCCATTTTTACAGCTGAGGACTGAACCTTGTATTCCTTTGTATTTCATGTAATGTCATTTTTCCCATTTTCAGGACTGTAGAAGTGAGACTGAATTATTTTAGGTTTTTTTCTTAGACATTGTCAACTAAAATTTACGTTGTTTGTTCCTTTCTTGTACATCAAGCTACTCTTTTAAACCAATTTTCTATCAATTGCAATCATTACTATGCTATTGTCTTTCATCATTAAGCTTTAGGTCCATTTGGTTCTTTATGATTGTTACCACAATTATTTAATGAAACATTTACTGAGAATCTTTTCCTAGAGGAATCCTTATACATTCTGTACTTCATGTAGTTCAGTAGATCAAAGGAAAGCTATTTAAATTCTTCTGTCAGACTTTTAGTTTGTATTTTTGTCTCTTAGGGCTTTCTCTATCTTGGACTTGGATAGAGTTGTAGGCTTTGAGCCAGCTGGAAGCCGGACTGATTTCTATGAGTGAAGCCACAGCACTCATAAGTTAGTATAGAATTACAGTGGTTTTCTGTTTTCCATTAAGCATTTAAGAAACACTCAAATGTGATCAGCATTTTGCAACATAAGTTCTCTATAACACTGGTAGCCCCTGAACTCTCAATAGCAAAATAGGATGCACAATGAATGTCTAGGTTTTGAGACATGCAGAGCTATATAAAATTTTGTCAGGAATGGTAGAAGGTCATGCACCCAAAAATATATGGGAAAAAGTAAAAATGGTCTTGATGGGCTTTCTCTCTCTCTCATTCTTTTTTTTTTTAAGAGGACACAACGTTGGATAAATTGAGAAGGAAGTGGATCTTGGAGGATTTGGGATTGGTGAATATTATTAAAGTACATTATAAGATTCTCAACAACCAATAAGAAGAGGTGATTGTTTTGACTCCCTGTTTAAAAGCACATATGCTACATAATAAAGTCAGACCACTACAGTGACCCATGTCTTGAAACTACAATGATAATTATTTCTCACAAATTAGTTATTAGGACTCAATTTATTGTCTTAACTGAAAGTGATGTAATGAATCAGAAAATTATTAAATAGGATAAGATGGCTAGGCAACATTTGAAACCCACCAACCCTTTCAGTTTTCTCCTTTAGCCTATCTCTATTCCTTTATGTCACTTACCTACCCAAAGAAACACTTTCTACCAGAGACTCGCAGTGGCCACATTGGGTTTGGATGAAACTAGGTGATTTTTCCATTCTTGCTGCCCTCCATTATGATCTTGCCAGACATATTTTTAAACCTGTAGAAGCTTACTTACAAAAACTTTACCTTCTACCCCATATACATTCTCCAAGGACTCTGACATTCCATATAGACCCTAATACCCTTTGCATTTTACTGTAGCTCTACTCAAACGTTCCTTCTAGGATGTCTTCATTTCTTTTTATCTTCTTCTGACCTGAAGAAGTGTATTCTCTATCAGGCATTTACTGTCACTATACTTGCATAGGATCTAGAAAGGGCAATAACAAACAAAGAACGGAAGTCCCATACAACAAAGGTAAGGCCAGAGAGAAGCACCACAGTCATCTCAAACATCTTAACTAGAGATCACAACACAAAATACACCTTCAACAGCCAAGACAAGGGTTTATCACAAGTCAGTGAAACTATTGCAGTAGGACCTAAGAAATGTAGTATATCTACATCATAAGTCAAAGACAGAAACAGTGACTGTGTATATGTTCAAAGACCTTAAATAGGATTTGAGTAAATCTACTAATTAAGTCCATGAAAACACAAATGAAAAAAATAACAAAAAAAGATGTGAAAGCAGCATTTAACAAAGAAATGAAGTCATTCTCTCCTCTTTCTCTTTCTGTCTATTTGTCTCTCTCTCACACATATTTACATAAATGAAATAATATTAGAAATTAATATCAACGGTCTCAATTTTCCCTAATAAAATGACACAGACTAACAGAATTCATCGTTTTCTCTGCATTCAAAAAAAAAAAAAAACTTTACTGTAAGGGATTGACTTCACCTCAGGATAAACGATGGACAAAGGTATTTTAGCAAATGGATGCAAGCAGCAAGAAAGTGTAGCAATTTTAATATCTGAGAAAATAGACTTCAAATCAAAAAAATCAGAAGATGTATGGTGAGATACTATATACTCATTAAAAATTCATCTAGAGGATATTACAATACTCAATATTCATGCAATCAGCACAAGGACACCCATGTTCATAAAATATACACAGCTAAAATCACACATCTACTTGTACACAATGATTGTGACTTCAATATGCCACTTTGGCCCATAGGCATATCACCCAGACAAGACAAAATATTGTTGTTAAATCATGTCACGAATCAAATGGACCTACAAACATCTACACAAAGAAAAAGGACCTACAAACATTCTATACAAAGAAAGAGAATATACTTGTTTTTCAGACAGCTTATGTACCTTTCTCCAACACTGACCATCTTTGATAAAAACAAATCTCAACAAATAAAAGAAAACTGTATTCAGTCTGACCACCAAGGATCCCAACAAGAACAAAATGTATACAAACACATGGAACTCACCACTTAAATACAAATGCACCTAGACAAAAATCAAAATGAAAATTAACATTTTAGGCGTGAATGAAAACAACCCAGCAGCCCAGCATGCCCAAGCCTACGGGACAAAATGATATGGAGAATCAGTGAAATGAAGAGCTAGCTGTATGAGAAAAATCAACAGACTGACAAAGTCTTAGTCAAATTAACAAAGAGAGAGGAAAGACCCAAATAAAATTAGAGATGCAGCAGGGTATATTGCAATGAATATAGGACATACAGAGAATTGTAAAGACATACTTTAAATATTTGTACTTCACCCAAACTGAAGTCCTAAAATAAGTGAATGCTTTTAAATATGTTACCTCTCATTGTTAAATTAATATCACATAAGCAATTTATTGAAATAGAAGCAGTTTTTCAAGCCTCCCTATCTAAATAAATAAATAAATAAATAAATAAATAAATAAATAAATATACCTGAGGCCAGCTGGAGCCAGCACAGACTTCTAGCATGTCGTCAATGAATAACTACTGGTAGTATTTCTTAAATTATTTTGCATAATTGAAGCTGAAGAACCTTTTTCCAATTTTTTTACGTGAGGCCACTGTTATCCTGATAGTTAAATCACGTAAAGACTCAACCACAAGATTATTAACCAATATCCCTTATGAAAAATCGATAAAAATATCTTAATAAAATACTTTTGAGGTGAATTCTAGTACACATCAAATGGTTTATCTATAATGATCCCAGAGATGAAAGAACGTTTGGGGATATGTAAATCTATAAATGTAATCTACCATATACTTGAAAGAAGTAAATACAATCCAGTGCGTGACTGAAAGAAAAATACACCACCCAATTATGGCCTTAGCTGAATATAGGTCCTGTGAAAAAATGCAATATCCTTTCATAATTAAAGTCCAGAAAGGTGAAGTATGCAGGGGATATTCCACAATATAAAAAGGCAATGTATAGCAAGCTCACAAACAAAATAATCCTAATTGGAGGAAAAACTCAGAGCATCAATTTCCTATCATCCATCAAGATAGGAACAAGACAGGATTCTCATTGTCTATTCAATACAGTACCAGAAAACATTAGCTAGATTAGTAAGACAACTGAAGAAGATGTAGAAGATATAAATAGGAAAGGAAAAAGTCAAAGGATCTTTATTTGCACATGGTACAACATATATTTAAAAGACAATAATAAACTGCTAGAGCTGAAAAACACTTTCAGCAAAGTATCCAAATATAAAATTAATATAAAAATCAGTATCCTTCCTGTATGCAAATAGAGTGCTGAGGAAATCAGGGAACCAGTGCTTTTCACAATAGTCACACACACACACACACACACACACACACACACACACACAAATAAAGTATTTTGGGATAAGGCTAACTGGGCATGTGAAAGACTTGTATAACAATAATTTTAAGAAATTGAAGGAGATGGAAATTTTCCAGCTGCCATTTTTCCCAGGGAGCTGGGCAGCTCCACAAATATATCTATCCAAGTTTGTTTTCTATTTGTATGATAAACACCATAACCAAAAGCAACTTGGTGAGGAAAGGCTGTATTTAAATCTTATATCTTATAGTCTTCCATGAAGGGAAATCAGGCAGGAATTTAATACAGGATCTTTGAGGAAAGAACTGATTAGAGGCCACATAAAGTATTAATTACTGGCTTGCTTCCCATGGCTTGCACAAGTTGCTTTCTTATACAAGGTTGTCCCTTCCTAGGGAGGGTACTTTGCACATGATGTTGGATCTCCTTCTTAAATCATTGATCATGAAAATACCCACAAACCTGATAACAGGTCAATAATGTTAAGATGTTTTCTCATTTGAGATTTTCTTTAGCCAGATAACCCAAGATTGTGTTAAATTAATGAAAAATAACCAGTATAACATCTAATATTTATTATTTATTATAAGGAAAACATTGTTACAAAAATATTTAATGCATTAGTTAGGGACTCTACGATAAAAATATTTTAGATAACTTCTTAACTCCCTTGAGAAGAAAATAAAAAATATGTATGTTTGGTATTATACATAAAACTTAAAGGCTATTATTGATGCTCACTGAATATAACCCTAATCAACCTAAATTATTTTCATTAGATAATTGAAATGACCAAACTCATATTTTGCTGTTAGTCATTCATTATCAGCTATGCTCATATTTTAAAAAGTATTTCTGTTAATTTTTTTAGATTATAATATTATTAGACTACTGCTTTTTCCTTTTCCTCCCTTTAAACCCTCTCATACATGCTTCCTTTCTCTCTTCAAAATCCATGGACTCTTTTTACATTAATCATTACTATATGCATATTTGTGAATGTAAATCCATAGATACACATGTAACCTATATATAACCTGCTCAGTCTGTATAAAGTTTCTCACATGTATGTTTTCAGGGAGGTCCATTTGCTATTGGAAAAGAAATTGATATGTTCTTAACTGGTGAAGGATATATATATATATATATATATATATATATATATATACTTCCATTCCTGTGTATTTGCTAGTATAAGATTATTTATTTCCTGTGTACTGATGTGTGTAACTTTCTTGGGATGGAAGGTGTATTTCCTAATATGTTTGGTAGGGATTTGTAGATGGATATTGTTTAAATATGACATCATTATGCAATATCTTTTTTCCCCATCTGGAGTTTTATTTTTGTTTCATATAGTAGTCTGGACTGACATCTGTCACCTATTAGAGTCTTTCAGCTCTTGTCCTGGCACTTGGATTTTAGAGACTCCATTGAGAATTCAGGTATAATTCTAATGGGTCAGCATTTACATGTCACCTCGCCCTTTTCCTTTGACTCTTTTAATAGCCTTTCTCTGTTCTGTATCTTTAATGCTTTGATTATTATGTAGTGAGAGGCATTTCTTTTTTGGTTCCTGTTATTTGGAAATTTGTATGTTTCTTGCATTATTATAGGCACCCCCTTCTTTAGGTCATGGAAACTTTCCTAATGATTTTATAGAAACATTTTTTAGCCTTTGAGCTAAGATTCCTCTCCTTCTTCTATTTTTATTATTCGCAGGTTTAGTCCTTTCATTGTGTTCCAGATTTCCAGGATGTTTTGCAACAGGAAATGTTTAGATCTAATATTTTCTTTGACCAACATATCTATTTATTTTACTGTGTCTTCTGTGGTTATGAGTCCCCTGTTCAAGTCTGCTCTGCCACTGAGCATAAGTGCATGGGGAGGCAGAACATGAGAAGACAGAGGGCACTTATCTCACGCTGCACAGGGCTGGTGGGATGCTGGATAGCTAAGGAACACTGCTGGGGGTGGGGGGGCAAGCACAGCTGGAGGTGCAGGACAGCCTGAACTGTCTCAGGGTTCCCAGGCCTGTGAAAAGCCTGGGGCCATGGAGTTCCAAAATGACTTCTATCATTTTCATAACATTGTTTTTAAGGTCTTTTTCTTATGCTTTTGTTGTATTGGAGTTTTCAGGGGTTCCTGTAGGAAGATAACTGGGCTCTACTGGTGACATGTCACCCTGACTGTTGCTAACCTTGTTCTTAAGCTGGCATCTAGGCATGTGGGTTTGGGGTGATTGTAGGTCTAGGTGCCAATTTCTGGATTTGTGTTTGTTGGAGGGATGTTTTGTGTGTTTTTGGTTTCTGTTTCCTCTCTGCTCTTATATCTTGTGTGGTCTGTGACTGAGCATGGGGTCTTCACCCAAGTTAAATGCTGAACTTCTGGTGACTGGCATAGTCTCTTGTCATGCAGGGGGTCTTCACCCAAGTTGGGAGTTGGAGTTCTGGCAGCCTTCGTGGTCTCTGATCCAGCAGGGAATGTATGTCCAATCTTAGGGCTGGTACAAGAGGGATAATGTGGGTGGGGAGCACTAAAAGAGTAGAGGATTATGGATGGACAGCCTACCTGGTCATTTGGAAGGTTTGCCCTGTGCTTGGGTAGTCGGTGTCCTCATTTATGTAGTTTTAACTCAGACTTTATTTAAGGTCTTGGTTACTGGAAAAGTCAGCCTTTAGCATAATATTCATGGAGACATATTAGCCTTAAGAGAACACAGAAATGCAGGGGCATAGAGTAGAGTAGAGACCGAAGAAAAGCCATCTATAGACTGTCCCACCCAGGGATCCATGCCATCTGCAGACACCAAACCCAAACCCTATTGCTGATGTCAAGAAATGCTTGCAGACAGAAGCCTGGTATAGCTCTCCCCTGAGAGGTTGTGCCAGGGCCTGGCCAATACAGATGCAGATTCTGGCAGGCAACCATTAGACTGAGCAAGGGGAACCCAGTGAAAGATTCAGAGGAAGGACTGAAGAAGCTGAAGGACTTGCAACCCAATAGGAAGAACAATAATATCAACTAGCCAGAGACCCCTGAGCTCTCAGGGACTAAACGACGAACTGAAGAATATACATGGAGGGACCCATGACTCCAGCTTCATATGTAGAAGAGGATTGCTTTATCTGGCATCAGTGGGAAGGGAGGCCCTAGGTCCTGTGGTGGCTCAGTGCCCTAGCTTAGGGGGTGATGAGGCAGGGGAATGGGATGGGGGTTTGTGGAGGGGAAATCAGGAAAGGGAACAACATTTGAAATGTGAATAAATAAAATAACCAGTAAAAATAACCATTTTCTTCTTGTCATTGTTTTTAATATGTATAAAGTTCTGTATAGAAGGAACATATAAATACAGTGTTGCATTTCAAGTTTCTATGCACTGCTCTAGAAAGAGAAAAAACAATATTTCCTGTCTCTTAATATTACACAAAAGCAAGCCAAAGATTGTTTTCTTCAAAGAAATGCTAAATTTTCATTCTATTTGTGCTTATGAGAATATATTTATTATATATACATATATTTATAGATGTCTAATATATCAATATATGAGAATATGCATATATATATATTTATGAATAAACATATATGGATATATATGTATATATGCACCTTGTATATATGTATGGGGGTTGTGCATTCATAGAAAACCCCTAATATCCAAATCTAAAGTCAGGATATTCAAGATATTTAATATTACTGCTTATGTTATGGTTTTTATAAAGCAAAAACAGGCTAGACTGCAAGTTTATGATGATGTTACTGCCCCTCAGGAAATTAGATACCAATCAGTATTTCTCAAATGGTAGTATTTACATTACTCACTGGGCAGGTGAGGGGGCAGTTATGAAGTGAAAATTCTGGTTTAGTAACTCTAAGATTGAATTGAAATTCTGGATATTGAGAAAGCTTCCCGACCGTGACAATACTCCTTCCAGTTTTTCTTACTTTGTAAAAAGTGACAAAGAATTATAGAATGGCTTTAACTTGATGCTTGCTGTTAAGTCACCCTTCTTTTCTAATCCCATGTTTCCTATGAATGTAGCAGATGTGCTTTGTAAGTGACATCTTGGTGACCCTGCTCCCATCCACACCCAAGGTCTGCTTCCTTGCTTTCTAAGAAGACCACTTAGGAGCTCACTTGTCACTTAGCCCATGGCCATGCTTCTGTGGCAGCCTCATAGAAGAAAGCTCGCAGGTCTTCTTACTGGAAAATGTTGATTTCCCTCAAGCTTGGCCTAGAGATTTCTCCTGCACACCAGTGTCACTGTCAATAACAATTGTTTCATTTGCGCATTATTAGAAAATGCCTGTTTTCCTCATTAAATGGTAAAGTCTGTGACATGAAAATATCATTGGTATAAGTTTTTAGTTGGTGCCATAATTTCTCTTTGAACCATGTAAATGAACACTCTCCCCTGATCAGAATCTCAAAAGAATCTAACTTTCATGGGCTTCATTTGAAATTCATTAACTCTCATGTTAGCACTTATAAGCCATGCAGATTGAAGCTCAACTGTGCATACACAGGTTCTGTTCCCATCACACTTCTTTAGGTCTTCTCCAACACCACATCAGCCCCTTCCCACAGCAACAAACTGTATGTGGTTGCCTTTGGAACCCAATAGGGTCACACTGGGGCCTCTTATTCGCCAAAGTGGAATTTCTTTAAATCTTGTGATTTGAGATTGTCAGAATAACACTTTGGGTGTTTTGATGTAATTCAAACTGTTTAAAAAGATAAAGGCCATGAAAATATGTTCTAAGGTTATGAAAATAATGAGAGTAGTCCTGTCCACCTTAATCATTATTATGTATTTTTAGTTACTCCAACACAAAACGAAAAACCTCCAAGTCATACAATGTGACAAGATCTAAAGGGATGATGCTAGTTCTGACACTGATAGACAGAGCCTTTAGCCACTTAAATATTTTTTGGCTATCAGATAATCCCAAGTATCACAACCCAAGCCACAAATATGACAATTCTTTGATCCACACTGGTAAGGTAGCACACACCAGTCTGACTACATTAAGGCACAACCTATATTCTTTTGGAGTGTTCACTCTTCCCTTATTCTATGCTGTGGCACTGATATCACAGCGTGTGTTCCATATGTGAAGCACAGTTCATGGAAAGCTGTCTTTTCTCCTCCAGACATCTGTACTTACTATATTAAGCTTTAAGTGTGATGTCTGAAGGTAAACCTATATGAGTAATACAATCTGACATGCTGCATCAGGATCTGGTACAAAGCAAGTGCTGTTCTTGAGAATGACACCTAAAAGAGCAGTGTTCTAACAAGTAAGTCATGTTTGTTACTCATATCACTGCAGAGATCTTTTCAGGGTGAATCTAAGTGGAGACAATGCTTTCCTTTTCTCTTCTAACTTGGCATGGACTACCTACAGAAACTAGGGGTCTCCCTTAAGCAGGACAGTTTCTGCGATGTATGGTGTTTGTGTTGCAAGATAAGGAGATACCACTATTCTTTATATGAATTTTTTTCCCTCTGAACATTCTTGGTAAGTCAAAGTAATTCAATTGATTGAGAAAAAAAAAGTACCTGTTAGCTAATTTTTACTCTTCTAACCAGAGCAGATTCAATCTCAAGACCATGGTCTTAAGAAAGTGGAGGCAGGACTGGAAGACCAACTTCTCTTTCTTTTAAAAAATACTAAATTTTGGTATTACAAGGAGCATCGTTAGATTTGGATAATGAAGTCATTTGACCTTTCTGGTCTATGACCCACCACAAAGTGTCTTTCCCAAATACTTGTTCTCAAGATCAGGAAGACCTCTGGGATTTCCCTTTACTTTGTGTCCCTATCACCATCATGTGAGGTAGACCAGTTGTCATTTCTCTGAAATTTTGACGTTATTTCTCACTCACTGCTCTCCTCTCCCTGTTGTTGTCTCCTATTAGATAGAATTAGTCGTCCTCACAATGGCTCTGATAACCTTGCACTTCTGAATAGACTTGCACAGGTTTCTCCCACTATTTTTGTTCCCCAGAGCTCTTACGTATTCTCTGAATTCGATGCTGTCCATAATTTCTCTCCTCTCTTGAGACTGAACTGCAGGAGCAACATTAGGAAGAGACAATTGGGTGTTAAGTGTGCTGCTGTGTCCTCTAGGCAGGTTGTTTCACAAGAACAATATGCCTTTGCCAAAAATCCAGTTCACTTGCCTTGCTCTCCATTCCCAGACAGTTGCAGCTCTGCCCACATTCTGGATCCTCATCATTTGCTTTATCTTTGTAAGTACTGTGTCAGGTGGGAGTGATGGTACTTCCTCCCTGTTGCCAACAAATACATCGCACACTGTCGAGAGTTAGCCTTTACCCTTCCTGATGTAGTCCATATCACTTTCCTTATTAAACACTTTAAAACTGTAACCACCATTGGATTATTCACTGCCTATACAAATGTTAAGAGAAAGGAGAATAATTTATATTCCACAAAAGTCACCATTTTTTAAAGTGCATCATCCAGTGGATTTTAGTTTATTCCTATTGTTGTGAAACTATCATGGTCTGAAGCTAAAATATTCTTGGAACTTTGAACGGAAGCCAGCATTAGTCTGTAGGCACTCTTGAGTTTCCCTTGCCCCAAGTGTCTGGCAAATACTAATCTAAAATTAAGTATCCATTGTTTAAAGAAAAATTCTGATAATTCCAGTGTTCCAAGATTTATCTGCATTGGAGTTTGCATTTTATTCTGTTCTTTAAACTCATTATATTAGATTTTTATAGATTTATAATGCCTTGTTTTAACCTTTCGTCAATGGATGGAAAGTTATGTTGTTTCTAAGTTTGAGCTATTCTGGATACAGATTCTGTGAGTGGTCATTAGCAATGCTATTGACTGAATATGCAGTTTTAATTCTTTTAGATATACACCTAGGGTGAGAATTGCTGGATTCCAAGAGTGATGACAGATTAACTCTTTCAAGGGTGACTTGTGTTCTTCAACATCTTGCATTCTGTCAACAACAAATAAATATAATAACTTCTCTACATTTTAACTTTCCTATTATTTTTTAAATAATAGCCATTTAATGGATATTTCTGATATTTATCCAATATTTAACTTTCACCTCCCTAAATGCCAATAATGTTGAGCTGAAGACTTTCCTTTTCCTTTGTCCTTACTAGCTATTTGAGGAAGTTCTTAAAAGAATGGCCAATTAAATTTCTTTATAAAATTCTTTCCTTTTGGAATTGTAATACCATTGGTAGTACCACACAGCATTGAACACAAACTGGAACAAGCTACCCAAGCTCCCTGTCACTTACCACGTCCAACTCTGAATTGGTTTTCTATTACTGAATTTCAACATTATTTTGTCCCATGTGGATGACTATCACCTCACCCTCTTGTGATGACATCCTTTAATAGGTGAACATTTTCAACTTTCACGAAATCTTGTAACAGTCTTTTAATTGATTATTTTGGTTTTTGAGTCATATGCAATAAACTACTCCTTATACTAGGGTTATGGAGATTTCTAAATTAAATTTCACCTACAGTTTCATGGTATTAGCTCAAATTTTGTTCATCTTGATCTGATTTTTGGACAATCTATTTTATTTTTCATGTGGCATTCATCTTTCAGAAAATATTTTTGAAAGGCTGTTCCTTCACACTGAATGGTCTTCACAACCATTCCAAAAATGAACTGACCATAGACACATGGCTACTCTGAATTCCAATCTGCTGATATGTGCACCTTTTCTTCCTCACTTTCTCTTGAATGCCTAGGCTTTATGATAGGATGTGAAAACAGAAATTAAGCTTTCTCAGAGTTTGTTATTTAAGAGATAACTTTAGCTATTTTGGACCACTTATCACCTGTATGAAATTTGGGAACAGTTTACTCATCTATAAAATAGGTAGTTAGAATTCTGATGAGGTTTTTATTTGTTATCAACATAATGAGTTCTGATTTCAATATGTTCAATATTAAGACCCACAATCTAGATTATAAGATGTGCTTTCACTTACTGGGTTCTTTATTTCACTGAACACAGTCTCAGTTATTAAAGAACAAGCCTTGTACTTATTTGGTTAGCTGTTTAAGTAGTTATTATATTATCATAATTTGATTTCATAATTTATTTTTACAGATCTCATTGGTCCATATATAAATATAGTTGATTTTACCTCTATTTATTTTGTATGTTATAGCCCTATTGAACTTGTTTACAACAATGCCATTTTAAATGTTGACATACAGAAGCTTCATCAAATATTAAATTATTCACAGTCATAAGTGAGATTTTTATATTTTCCCCAGGACTACACATTTAATATTTGCAGCATGTTATAGTGTGAAATAGGCTAAGAAATATCTTCCCTAGTCAACGGTAAGTGTAACCCCCAATGCATACTCTTTTATGCCCTTCATAATGCTTATATGTGTAATCATAGTGCTATGATGGTTCATGTTTTAGATCTGAGGAAATTGGAGCACAGAGATGTTAAATAAGTCAGACAAAAGGATGAGGCTGAAACGTGCTAGATACAGTGTTTGAAGCCTGGCAACCTGGCTCCTGTGTCTGTATTTTTGTTCACAGAGCTCTATTGGCTATTGTAATGATATGGAAATAAGTCTGCAAAGAACTATTCTTGGTGGCTGAAGAGAAGCTAGACATTTTTAGTGCTTTCACCATTCTTCTCCAATTATGAAGAACTTAAAACATCAGACTACCCCAAGGATTATCAAACATGCAGAGAAGAGGAATGGAACACCATCTGAGCAAGACCAGAATGATAGGAATAGCTTTGCACACTTAAGAAATGTCTCTTTTATGTAAGGACGGTTTAGAAAAACTACGAAGACAGCCTTGGAGTCACCATGCCCTTCCTCCTTTCTTTCCATTCCTAGTCATAAGCCACTGGAATTCTAATAGTTGCTCATTGAGAAAATGTGTTTTTCTCTTTCAATGTTATTATTTGTTTTCAGTTTATATAGTTCCAATATGATTTATGTCAATTTGTGAACTAGTCCTGATCAATAATTTGGAGGCCCTGTGGTTTATGGGGTTAATATTTGTCATTAAGTTTTGAAGTATTTGTAGCCATTTTTACACAAAATATTTTTCTACTTCATTATCTATTGTAAAATTTGCAAAATTTAAATAACCTTTCAAGGTGTTACAGTTATTGATATTTCTGCTTGGGATTTTTATTATTGCTTTCCATTTTATTTTAGTTTGAGAAGTTTTTATTGACATAGTTTGAAATGCATCAATTATTTCTCTTGAAATGTGTGTTCTATGAGTATATCATCAAAAATTTTCTTTATTTCTTTGTATTATTTCAGATTAATTGAAGTATAATTGATAAACAAATCATGTTTTAAGATATACAACCTGATATTTTGGCAAACATGGCTATGTTAATTAGCACACACATTACCCAATAATGCTTCCTTTTCATGTAATAATATCCATTGCCTACCAACATTCAAGTATTCAATGATATCCTATCAACTATATTTACCATGTTATATACTAGGCATCTTGATCTGAGTTTTCCTATATAGCTGACATATTGTGCATTTTAGCCAGTATTGCATTCTTTTCTACATTATTCATTTCTGGAATTAACCATCTAACACTTACTTTTCCATTTATTTAACTTTTTGGTTTGATATATAACAGGTGTTATGTACTAATTGTGTGTCTAGTTTATGATACTTAGCATGATGCCTTCTGCGTGCATTCATAAGATCATAAGGCACAAGTAAAATTTATCTCCTGATAAGAAGAAATAATACTCTATCATGATTCTGTGGTACACTACTTGTCTTTGAGTTTCCAGGCAGGGTTTTATGTAGCTCAGGTTGACCTCAAAATTCACTATGCAGTTGAATCAGGCCTTGTATTCTTTACCCTCCTTTCTCCAACTTTCGAGTGCTTGAACTAAAGATGTGTACCACCGTGCTCCACACATATTTCCTCTATCCATTAATTCACCGATAGAGGCTGTAGCTGGTTTCACATAGTGATATTGAATAATGTTGCGAATTATCTCGCTGGGGCAGAGGTGGCAGCAGAGGCTGGTCCAGCTGAAGGGCCATCAGCAGTGGAACCAAGGTGACAGGGTCCAGGCAGGCCCTGCACCCACGATCACTAACCTTCACTGGCCAGCCAGGCTGCAAGCAGCGGCGGATTTACTGTGCCTTTCACCACACAGAAGCCACTTCAGAACTCTGCCTCCCGCCAGTCATGAGAGACTCGCCTCCATCTTGGTTCTCAGACTCCAGAGAGATCAGACAGGCTGAGGTACTCAAACATAACCCGAGGCCAACATGGCGGGGGTCTAAGCCTGACTGGCGTTGGCCTGAACCCAGGCCCTGGGCTGTTCAGGGGCGGGGCATCGGGGTGCCAACTCAGCCAGGAGATTTTTGCCCAGGGCGGACACGTGCCTCCATTTTGCCTACAGGATGCCAGAGAGCTCTAGCAGGCAAAGCCCAAGGCTAACATAGCGGGGGGCTAGGCCCCAACAGGCCCTGGACTGACCCCAAGAACTGGGCTGCTCGGTGGGCCATCTGTGTGTCAACCCGCCCAGGAGGTTGTTAGCCCAGCAGACTCTCCCAGCACTCTCAGGGAGCACCTGTGCACACCCGCCATCCTGGCCACCTGATAGACCCAATTAACAGTCATAGCCAGAGGGGAACTTTGCTTGGACCTTGGCCTCGCAGGCTTTTGCCTAGAATCAGGGCCTGAGCACCTAGGCTAGCCATGTGTGCACCAACCTGGTTGGGAGATCGGCTACCCAGCAGAGTGATCAGCACGCTGAAAAGGCGCCTCAGCATACACCCTCAGCACTCCCTGAAGGAGCAAATGGGCACCATCTGGTTCACAGACACAAGCTCTGGCAAAGCACACTAGGGCTGCAAGGGCACCCAAGAGGAGGACAGCACATCACCAATCTGCTAGAGGGGAAACCCAGCCATCCAGTGTTGCAGAAATAGCCCCAGAGCCCCTCAGGAGGCTCAAACACAAGCCAGAGACAAGACCAACTAACTCCAGAGAACAAGATGGCAAAGGGCAAACACAGGAACGCTACTAACAGAAATCTAGGCAATATGGCAGCATCTGAACCAAACTCTCCAACATCAGCAAGTCCTGGTTATGCCAACACACCAGAGAAACAAGATTTGGATTTAAAACCACTGGTCATGATGCTGCTAGAAGAACACAAAAAGGACATAAATGAATCTCTTAAAGAAATACAGGGGAACATGAATAAGCTAGAAACCCGTATAATGGAAACACAAAAATCACTTAAAGAAATGTAGGAGAATAAGGCTCAAGAGATAGAAGCCAATAAAGAAGAAATGCAAAAAAACTTAAAGAAATGCAGGAGAACTTGAGTCAAGAGGCAGAAATCATGAAAGAGGAAACACAAAAATCTCTTAAGAATTACAGGAAAACACAAACAAACAAATGATGGAACTGAGCAAAACCATCCTGGATCTAAAAACAGAAGTAGAAACAACTAAGAAATCACAAAGGGAGACAACTTTGGAGATAGAAAACCTTGAGAAGAAATCAGGTGCCATAGATGCAAATATAAACAACAGAATACAAGAGATGGAAGAAAGAATCTCAGGTGCCGAAGATACCATAGAAACCATTGACACAACAGTCAAAGAAAATGCAAAATGCAAAAAGCTTGTATCCCAGAACATCCAGGAAATCCAGGATACAATGAGAAGACCAAACCTAAGGATTATAGGTATAGATGAGAGTGAAGATTTACAACTGAAAGGGCCAGCAAATATCTTCAACAAAATTATGGAAGAAAACTTTCCCAACTTAGAGAGATGCCTATGAATATACAAGAAGCCTACAGAACTCCACACAGACTGGACCTGAGCAGAAATACCTCTCACCACATAATAATTAAAACCCCAAATGCACTAAACAAAGAAAAAATATTAAAGGCAGTAAGAGAAAAAGGCCAAGTAACATATAAAGGAAGACCTATCAGAATCACACCAGACTTCTCACAAGAGACCATGAAAGCTAGAAGATCCTGGGCAGATCTCATGCAGACTCTAAGAGAACACAAATGTCAGCCAAGACTACTATAACCAGCAAAACTCTCAATCACAATAGATGGAGAAACAAAGACATTCCATGACAAAACCAAATTTACACAATATCTTTCTACAAACCCAGCTCTGCAAAGAATAATAAGAGGAACACTCCAGTACAAGGAGGGAAACTACACCCTGGAAAAAGCAAGATAGTTACCTTCCTTCATCAAACCCAAAAGAAGATAACCACTCAAATATAAAAATAACATCAAAAATGACAGGAAGTAATAATCACTATTCCTTAATATCTCTTAACATCAATGGACTCAGTTCCCCAATAAAAAGACATAGACTAACAGTCTGGATAAGGAAACAGGACCCTACATTTTGCTGCATACAGGAAACACACCTAAATGTCAAAGACAAAAACTACCTTAGAGTAAAATGCTGGAAGACAATTTTACAAGCCAATGGTCTCAGGAAACGAGCTGGAGTAGCCATTCTAATATCAGATAAAATTGACTTTCAACCTAACTTCATCAAAAGAGACATTGAGGGACACTTCTTGCTGGTCAAAGGAAAAATCCACCAAGAAGAACTTCCAATTCTGAACATCTATGCGCCAAATGCAAGGGCACCCTCATTCGTAAAAGAAACTTTACTAAAGCTCAAAGCAAACATTTCACCTAACACAATAATTGTGGGGGACTTCAACACTCCACTCTCCTCAATGGACCGATCAGGAAAAGAGAAACTAAATAGGGACACAGTAAAACTAATTGAAGCTTTGGACCAATTGGATTTGACTGATATTTATAAAACATTTCACCCTAAAGCAAAAGAATATACCGTTTTCTGGCAATTATAAATAGGGCTGCTATGAACATAGTAGAACATGTATCCTTATTACATGGTGGGGAATCCTCTGGATATATGCCCAGGAGTGGTATAGCAGGATCTTCTGGAAGTGAGGTGCCCAGTTTTCAAAGGAACCGCCAGACTGATTTCCACAGTGGTTGTACCAATTTGCAACCCCACCAACAGTGGAGGAGTGTTCCTCTTTCTCCACACCCTCTCCAACACCTGCTGTCTCCTGAATTTTTAATCTTAGCCATTCTGACTGGTGTAAAATGAAATCTTAGGGTTGTTTTGATTTGCATTTCCCTAATGACTAATGAAGTTGAGCATTTTTTAAGATGCTTCTCCACCATCCGAAGTTCTTCGGGTGAGAATTCTTTGTTTAACTCTGTACCCCATTTTTTAATAGGGTTGTTCGGTTTTCTGGAGTCTAACTTCTTGAGTTCTTTATATATATTGGATATTAGCCCTCTATCTGATGTAGGATTGGTGAAGATCTTTTCCCAATTTGTTGGTTGCCGATCTGTCCTCTTGATGGTGTCCTTTGCCTTACAGAAACTCTGTAACCTTATGAGGTCCCATTTGTCAATTCTTGCTCTTAGAGCATACGCTATGGGTGTTCTGTTCAGAAACTTTCTCCCTGTACCGATGTCCTCAAGGGTCTTCCCCAGTTTCTTTTCTATTAGCTTCAGAGTGTCTGGCTTTATGTGGAGGTCCCTGATCCATTTGGATTTGAGCTTAGTACAAGGAGACAAGGATGAATCAATTCGCATTCTTCTGCATGCTGACCTCCAGTTGAACCAGCACCATTTGTTGAAAAGGCTATCTTTTTTCCATTGGATGTTTTCAGCCTCTTTGTCGAGGATCAAGTGGCTATAGGTGTGTGGGTTCATTTCTGGATCTTCAATCCTGTTCCATTGATCCTCCTGCCTGTCATTGAACCAATACCATGCAGTTTTTAACACTATTGCTCTGTAGTATTGCTTGAGGTCAGAGATACTGATTCCCCCAGATTTTCTTTTGTTGCTGAGAATAGTTTTAGCTATCCTGGCTTTTTTGTTGTTCCAGATGAATTTGATAATTGCTCTTTCTAACTCTGTGAAGAATTGAGTTGGGATTTTGACGGGTATTGCATTGAATCTGTATATTGCTTTTGGCAAAATGGCCATTTTAACTATATTGATTCTACCTATCCATGAGCATGGGAGGTTTTCCCATTTTTTGAGGTCTTCTTCCATTTCCTTCTTCAGAGTCTTGAAGTTCTTGTCATACAGATCTTTCACATGTTTGGTAAGAGTCACCCCAAGATACTTTATACTGTTTGTAGAACCCAGATATCCCTCAACAGAAGAGTGGATGCAAAAAATGTGGTATATCTACACAATGGAGTACTATTCAGCCATTAGAAACAATGAATTCATGAAATTCTTAGGCAAATGGATGGAGCTAGAGAACATCATACTAAGTGAGGTAACCCAGACTCAAAAGGTGAATCATGGTATGCACTCACTAATAAGTGGTTATTAACCTAGAAAACTGGAATACCCAAAACATAATCCACACATCAAATGAGATACAAGAAGAAAGGAGGAGTGGCCCCTGGTTCTGGAAAGACTCAGTGAAACAGTATTCGGCAAAACCAGAACGGGGAAGTGGGAAGGGGTGGGAGGGAGGACAGGGGAAGAGAAGGGGGCTTACGGGACTTTCGGGGAGTGGGGGGGCTAGAAAAGGGGAAATCATTTGAAATGTAAATAAATTATATCGAATAAAAAAAATTTAAAAAAAAGAAAGTGCACATACAAAAGTTTGCCTTGTCCAGACACTGTTTAAAAAATGAAATAAAAAAAGAGCACATATCTTCCATTCATGGAAGCTTCTCTCTGCTTACTACATCCTCTCATTGAGGCCAAGGAAAGTATTTATTGCAACCCTGTCAGGGCTAGAGCCTTGTAGTGGATTCCATTGGCATTGCACATAATGTTCACAGTACAGAAGACCATGCATGTTCCCACCCTGGTAGCGTATCCACTCTCAGTTCTGCCTCACACAGACTCCATTGTTTCACTGTGGTTTGTTTTTGATTCTTCAGTATGTCTCATCCTGCCCTTTGTATATGTGGTCCTGACACCATGCTATTACTTACAATGTTCCCACTTTGTTGGGTTAGTTCTGCCTTATCCATTAACCCCACCCCGACCCCAGGTGCATTTCTATGGGAAGTCCCGTTTCAATCTACATGCTAGACTCCTATCAATGAGTAGCAAATGTGTTAAAGCTAACATGTATGAAGTGTTTGTTATCCAACAGTCAAAGAAGGAAGCATACTACATATATTAACTTTATTAATGTGCCTCTAATCCCTCTGCTTTGGAATATATTTTTTTACTTGTGTTTTTGTTTGTGTGTGATTTTCTTATCAAAAGCATAATGTCTCAGACCTCTAAAAAAAAAAAAAAGAATATACCGTTTTCTCAGCAACTCATGGTACCTTCTCCAAAATCGACCACAAGACAGACCTCAACAAATACAAGAAGATCGAACTAATCCCATGCCTCCTATCAGATCACTATGGTGTAAGAGTGGACTTCAATAGCAACAAAAAACAACAGAAAGCCCACATACACATGGAGGCTGAACAATCTCTACTCAATGACACCTTGGCCAAAGAAGAAATAATGAAAGAAATCAGAGACTTTTTTAGAATTTAATGAAAATGAAGGCACAACATACCCAAATCTTTGGGACACAATGAAAGCAGTGCTAAGAGGAAAACTCATAGCCCTGAGTGCCTCCAAAAAGAAAATGAAGAGAGCATACACTAGTAGCTTAACGACACACCTGAAAGCCCTGAAACAAAGAGAAGCCAATTCCCCCAGGAGGAGTAGAAGACAGGAAATCATCAAACTCAGGCCTAAAATCAATCAAGTGGAAACAAAGAGAACCATACAAAGAATCAATGAATCCAGGAGCTGGTTCTTTGAGAAAATCAACAAGATAGATAAACCCTTAGTCAGACTGACCAAAGGGCACAGAGAAAGTATCCAAATTAACAAAATTAGAAATGAAAAGGGGGATATAACAACAGAAACTGAGGAAATCCAAAAAAAATCATCAGATCCTACTACAAAAGCCTATACTCAAGACAGCTGGAGACTCTGGGGGAGATGGACAATTTCCTTGACAGATACCAAATACCAAAATTAAATCAGGACCAAATAGATCATCTAAACAGTCCCATAACCCCTAAAGAAATGGAAGGGGGTCATAGAAAGTCTTCTAACCAAAAAAAAGCACAGGACCAGATGGTTTCAGTGCAGAATTCTATCAGACCTTCAAAGAAGACATAATACCAATACTCTTCAAACTATTCCACAAAAGAGAAACAGAAGGAGCACTACCCAATTCCTTCTACAAAGCCACAATTACACTGATACCAAAACCACACAAAGATCCAACAAAGAAAGAGAACTTCAGACCAATTTCCCTTATGAACATCGATGCAAAAATACTCAATAACATTCTTGCTAACTGAATCCAAGAACACATCAAAATGATCATCCACCACGATCAAGTAGGCTTTATCCCAGGAATGCAGGGTTGGTTCAATATACGAAAATCCATCAATGCAATCCCCTACATAAACAAACTCAAAGAAAAAACCGCTTGGTCATTTCATTGGATGCTGAAAAAGCATTTGACAAAATTCAGCATCCTTTCATGCTTAAAGTCTTGGAAAGAACAGGAATTCAAGGCCCATACCTAAACATAGTAAAAGTAATATACAGCAAACCGGTAGCCAGCATCAAACTAAACGGAGAGAAACTTGAAGCAATCCCACTCAAATCAGGGACTAGACAGGGCTGCCCCCTTTCTCCTTATCTTTTCAATATTGTACTTGAGGTACTAGCTTGGGCAATTAGACAGCAGAAGGAGGTCAAAGGGTTACAAATTGGAAAGGAAGAAGTCAAACTATCATTATTTGCAGATGATATGATAGTCTACCTAAGTGACCCAAAAAACTCCACTAGAGAACTCCTACAGCTGATAAACAACTTCAGCAAAGTGGCAGGTTATAAAATCAACTCAAGCAAATCAGTAGACTTCCTATACTCAAAGGATAAGCAGGCTGAGAAAGAAATTAGGGAAATGACCCCCTTCACAATAGCCACGAACAGTATAAAGTACCTTGGGGTGACTCGTACCAAACATGTGAAAGATCTGTATGACAAGAACTTCAAGACTATGAAGAAGGAAATGGAAGAAGACCCCCCAAAAGGGAAAAACTTCCCATGCTCAAGGATTGGCAGGATTAATATAGTTAAAATGGCCATTTTGCCAAAAGCAATATACAGATTCAATGCAATACCCATCAAAATCCCAACTCAATTCTTCACAGAGTTAGAAAGAGCAATCCTCAAATTCATCTGGAATAACAAAAAAACCAGGATAGTTAAAACTATTCTCAACAATAAAAGAAATTCTGGGGGTATCAGTATCCCTGACCTCAAGTAATACTACAGAGCAATAGTGTTAAAAACTGCATGGTATTGGTACAGTGACAGGCAGGCAGGTCAATGGAACAGGATTGAAGATCCAGAAATGAACTCACACACCTATGGCCACTTGATCCTCGACAAAGAGGCTGAAAACATCCAATGGAAAAAAGATAGCCTTTTCAACAAATGGTGCTGGTTCAACTGGAGGTCAGCATGCAGAAGAAAGGGAATTGATCCATCCTTGTCTCCTTGTACTAAGCTCAACTCCAAATGGATCAAGGACCTCCACATAAAGCCAGACACTCTGAAGCTAATAGAAAAGAATCTGGGAAAGAACCTTGAGGACATCTGTACAGGGGGAAAGTTCCTGAACAGAACACCAATAGCTTATGCTCTAAGGTCAAGAATTGACAAATGGGACCTCATAAAATTACAAAGTTTCTGTAAGGAAATGGACACTATCAAAAGGGCAAATCGGCAACCAACAAATTGGGAAAAGATCTTCACCAACCGTACATCAGATAGAGGGCTTTATATCCAATATATATAAAGAACTCAAGAAGTTAGACTCCAGAAAACCAAATAACCCTATTAAAAAATGGAGTACAGAGTTAAACAAAGAATTTTCACCTGAAGAACTTTGGATGGCGGAGAAGCATCTTAAAAAATGCTCAACTTCATTAGTCATTAGGAAAATGCAAATCAAAACAACCCTGAGATTTCACCTTACACCAGTCAGAATGGCTAAGATTAAAAATTCAGGCGACAGCAGGTGTTGGCGAGGATGTGGAGAAAGAGGAACACTCCTCCACTGATGGTGGGGTTGCAAATTGGTACAACCACTCTAGAAATCAGTCCGGCGTTTCCTCAGAAACTGGGCACCTCACTTCCAGAAGATCATGCTATACCACTCCTAGGCATATACCCAGAAGATTCCCTAGAATGTAATGTTGAGGGAACCCAGGTATCTCTCAAGAGAAGAGTGGATGCAAAAAATGTGGTATATCTACACAATGGAGTACTATTCAGCCATTAGAAACAATGAATTCATGAAATTCTTAGGCAAATGGATGGAGCTGGAGAACATCATACTAAGTGAGGTAACCCAGACTCAAAAGATGAGTCATGGTATGCACTCACTATTAAGTGGATATTATCCTAGAAAACTGGAATACCCAAAACTTAATCCACACATCAAATGAGGTACAAGAAGAACGTAGGAGTGGCCCCTTGTTCTGGAAAGACTCAGTGAAGCAGTATAGGGCAAAACCAGAACAGGGAAGTAGGAAGGAGTGGGTGGGAAAACAGGGGGAGGGAAGGGGGATGATGGGACTTTCAGGGAGTGGGAGTCTAGAAAGGGGGAAATCATTTGAAATGTAAATAAAAAATATATCAAATTTAAAAAAAGAATAATGTTGCAATGAACATTAGCATATCGATCCCTTTTGAGATATAATTTTTTTTCTGTGTAGACCAGAAATGAGGTTGCTGCATTATATGCTATTTCTATATTCTATTTATTGATGAAAATCCTACTCTTTTTAATAATAAACATGTAAGTGTACATTACCAAAGTGTTAGTTCCTATTTTCATTACTGCCACAAAATAATGGACATTAAGAAATTTAAAGGCATTTCTTTTTTAATTAGAGATTGTTTGGGTCACACATTGAGAGCACCCTTTTATGGCAGGGAGGACATGATGGAAGCCATGTGATACAATTATTAGACTATGTTTCTTTTATATTAAGCCCAAGACCACACCACTTGGCTTGGTATTACTCACATTCAGAGAATAATGTCTTACCTCAGGTAAACATCGCAGTCAGCACTCTTAAATGCATACTTAGAGACATATATCTTGGTAATTCTGAATCTTGACAATTATGGCTTCTGCCTCCTTTATTGGATTTATTTGTTTCATTCACTTTTTTCCCCAACTCTTCTTAGTTGTCTCTGTATTCTTGCATTTCACTGAACTTATTGTTAGTTCTTTGAGAATCTCATTCAATCTGTTTGTTTATATGTATTTAATGACTTTTTCCAACTCCTCCTAAACCCATTCTCCTTTCCTGTTCATCCTACACTGAGTCCTATTTTGTCTTTGCTTGATTTGTGAAAACTGCACCAATTTGTGCTATCAGTAGACTGTTGAATATATAGTCTTCCACTGGAACTCAGTTGACTTCTTATCAGGTCAATACCTTTAGAAAACTGACTTATCTTCTTTTACTATCTATTAACTGTCAGTCTCTTTAGCTAGACTTGGACTTCATGCATACCTCCTTATTCATGTCTGTTTTTCTGTGCGACTTGAGCTTACTTGGTCTTATGCATGCTATCAAAACTGATATGATTGCTTTAAGGGTTCTTATGTGCTCCTACCACATTGTATCTGGACAACACTGTGAATGTGAGCTTTGAAACTTCTGTTACATGTATTCCATTTGGAATACCATAGAGGCTGAGAAGTTAGTGATAAAACAATTGGGTGAATGATTAAAGAGAGGACACATATAATAGAATGCAGTGGTATAAACTGTTTAAGGATAATATGGAGAAGACAGATTAAAAGAAGGGATGAGAGGACAAGGTAGATGAGGGAATGCTTAGAAGGCTAAGTAATGCAAAGGACATTTTTAAACAGCATATGGAACCCCCCCCACACACACAGACACACCAAAGAGTTAAACTGGAGTTACATTAAAACAGGACAACAAAGCTCTTACTAGACACTATAAGGAAAAAATTCCCAGTTGTGGATTCTATCTTTGGAATTTGTCATTCAGTATGTCCTACAATATTCCAACTTTATGAACTATTAATAATGCTCTTATTGACCACTCACACAAACAAACAAACAGACAAAATTTTGATGGTAAAATCATTCTCTTGAAGGTACCATACACATAGCACATGGAGACCATAATAATAGAACATGGTGAAATCTAGCTGTACTGACCAGGAATTTTCATTTCTACTGGGTAGCTTTCTACCTGAAGAGAAAAGTTATCCTAAATCTTTTCCAACTGTTAATCCTGTGAACTGCAATATCTACCAGCCTGGCAAGATATTCTCAGTTACAATAGTGGCACAAATGTCATAGGAATAACCATCACTTCCTGATTAGATTTAAGGCTCTTTCCACACAAAATAACTTATGACTTTCATTGTTATATGGTAGAAGAACCTGAAGGTAGATAGGTCATAGTCCCTAGGAAATCACCTACAACTACTAATTTAGGAAATTTTCTAAATGGACATAGTATTAAATAAATTACTAAAGATTATTATACCTATAAATTAGTACATTTCAATCCTATTCAGAGAAGGGTCTTTTTGTCATAGATGGTGAGTAACATGGAGACTCATTTAAGCAGATCAAGGTGCAGAGAATAAGCTGTGGAATTTCCAGCCACAAATGGGACATGTATATTATACTTTCTCTTCCCAAGATTCAAGGTTCATTCAAAAAGAGGGGACAGAAAGATTTTAAGAGTCAGAGACAGTGGTGACAATCACTCTCCTAGTGTAGTTGATTATTCTCTGTATCTTTGGAATGCACAATAGTATTCTGATATTTATTTTTTTTGAGCTATTATGTTTCCATGAATATTGTGTATTGGAAGAAGTAGAAACATTTTTAATGTATTTTTAGACTAGCTCTCATTTGCAGTGCTTTAAAGATTCTATAAAGTGCTATAAAGATTGGTCATACTGGCAAGGATAGAAAACTTCTGAAATCTTTAGTGAATTTTCTTCTCCCCTTGTTCAGTGAGATAGAGGGTTTTGCTAGTATGCCAACAAGGCCCAGCTTGACTTCTGTGTCTTAGAAGACAGGTTTGAAGCCTGGGCGCATGTAGATGGACCCAGAGTTTATCTGCAGATAAGATTCCAAAGTCCTCTATGATAAACCTGGTGAATAAGTTTTCACACGCTTATCTACTCTGATTACTGTCTAGGTGTATATGAATGTTCTTAAGGCTATATCCACGTATGTGGCTAGGGCTCATTATAGATGATTTAAAGCTAGAGCCAAAACTGCCATGCTTCAAGGAAAGAGTTAGAATCTTGAGGCCTGGAAGCTGCTGATACACTGTTGTGTTCTTGGAGTCTCATCCTATTGGTGTTAGTCTACAGCCTGGGGTTAATGGAAGTAACCTTGGACTAGAACGGCCCTAGTGTGGGGAATTTTCATAAGACCAGAAAATGTTTTGGAGGTGGGGAGTGTTGGCATCAAATGGAGCTTGATTTTTGGAACGAGGCCTGGATCTTAGGTATGTGGGAAATAACTTATAATATAAGGCTTTGTGGACCTTGCTCAACTGTAGTGAACCAAAATCCTGGAATTGTGGATGCTGTTTTGGTACCCATCTTCATATGAAGATTCTTGAATCTAGCACACGGTGCGGGTGTGGTATGGAATCTGGCACTATAGAGTTCCTTGACACTGATGTAACTTGGGGTACTTAATGCATGAAGATAATCATAGACTGAGATCTGTGGGGCTTGCCTAGAATTCAGATAACCTTGGATCCTCAGCCCATGATAGAAAACCAGATGTCTGGCTGGAGGTTCAAGTACTGACCCAAAGCCTGAAGCCTTCTGGATCACGGATCAGCCTATTTCTAGAACTGAGTAGAATCTTGAGGTCACAGTATTCGTCTAGTACAGACTTAAATACTATGTTTATAGGTTTATTCTCATTTTGACAAGGACTTGGAGTCTGAATCTTTATTAGTCTTTTCCTATGAAATCCCTATAGCTGAGTTTGTGCCAGATAGTCTAGAGACAATGGGAGAGGGGTTGAAATTTAAGTCCTCAAGAGCTTTTGGCTTAATGTTTGAGGGATCACCCAGCGCTGCTGCAGGTCTGAAGCCTGTAGCTATGGGGATCAGCCATGTTCTCAACTTCTTTGGGCTGGACCTGTTGCTGGGATGCAGCGTAAAGCCTAATGACAATTCTTTTCTGTATGAGTCTGAATCTCTAAATTTCTTATCTAGGTTTCTGGGAAGGGGCATTTTATCTGTATCTTCATATTTGTCTGGGTATGTTTTACTCTGCAAGTAAAATTTTCTAAGATTTGTTCTCAGGTAGTAATTGAAACTGGTAGTCACCCTGAAATACACAATGAATTTGGAATTTAGAAAAATTAACTAAGAATAGAATATAAAGACAGGATATTTCTATCATACCTGTGCAACCATTGGATTTATTGCTAAAACTACATCATACCAGATGTAGCAGCATCAAACCAGAAGAAAAATTATTTTATCTCCATAAAGTATATTGGTTAATACTTAGGTACTTGATGCAATTTACAATTTATCTTCTTATGTACAGAGAATTCGGCTTTAATTTCTCTTTTGACATGGTGGAGTTTTATAAGAAGTAGTGTAACACTGGGTGACTCATTTTTTCCATGATTTGTTTTATCATGTAAAACAGTCTTCGAGGGAGCACAGTAATGCCACTTTCACTGAGATGTCACATATTGGTGCCCAGTTAATGTTCCCATCATGGATGCTTCTTAGTTCATCAAACACTACTGGATGAATATTGTAGGATCAAATAAGTATAAAGGGTCTTATTTGGAATGATTTAGATGTGTTCTGTACTGTTGTCCTGGCTATTTGATCACATTACATAATCATTATGCATTTGACACAGTATGTTGCTTTTGAAACAGCTTCATGTTTAAGGAAGCATGAAGATAAGATTGCTCATAAAATCAGAAAGACAATATATGTAATTCCTGCCTCCCTCCCTTCCCCTCTTCATCTCCCTGACCCCTCCATTTGTGTGTGTGTGTGTGATGCAAAAACTAAAGCACTCCACCTTTAGTGTATAGTAAAGGCTTATGCTGAGTTAATGCTCTATGATTAAGGACTCAAGATAAATAAGCATTGAAAGCTATTTTCCATTATGTGCTTTTTCATTTGATGAGGAATTTCTATTTTTAAATTCTATTTATTTCATAATTGGAAAAATTCCTGTTCACTCCAAAAAGCTTAAGTATGAGAAGAAAAATATGTCAATGTATATATATATATATATATATATATATATATATATATAGCATACATTGTATACAATATATATACATTGTATATGTATTGTACATGTACATGTATTGTACATGTATATGTATTGTACAATGTATATATACATTGTATACTATATATTATATATATATATATATATATATATATATATATATATATATCACAGACTAACTTCTAACGGTTCTATTTGAAGGGAGAAGAAAAAATAACAAGGACCCTTCACATACACACACACACACACACACACACTCAGTAGATGGACAGATCTCTAGCAGTACTGAGGAGTGAACAGAGAAGGAATAGAGCTGTCCACATTGCAAATGTGTTCTTTATACCCTTGCACAGACACAGATCTCCCTTTCCTATCTTATACCCGCTTCTTCAGTGTAATCAGATTTAATTGGGAGCAGTCACCTCAACTTCAAAAGCTGTAGAATATACTCAGAAATCACCCTTGGAATCATCACAAACATTTCCTTCATCTTTACGCTGTTCTAGTCATGGACTTCTAGTATAAATGTATGGCTTATTTAGATGGACACTTTAAGATAAATCTGAAAATTAGCCCTGATCATATTATATCACTTTTGAAATCTTAGTCTCTGCTCCTAATTGATTTTTTTCATTTTAAAATTTATTTCTAATTAAATAGATTTCAGTTTTAAGTTTCACTTAGAGTACTAAGCTATAAGAAGGGTCTGCTTACGTCTAATCGCGATCAATACTATCATTCTGATAAGCAAAGGTGGCAAAGAACAGCCAAATGAAAACAAACATTTGGAAAACAAATTCTTTGGGATCGACCTCTAGAAATATTCAAAACTATTCTGCAGTGAGCCATACTATCTTTAATTATTAGGATTTTAGTAGTTTTATAATCCAGCTGTTAAAGATTTTTATTGAGACATTTTAAGAATGCAAGGTTAAAATGAAACAAACTATCAAAGCACACATAATTTAGTGAAGGTATTATTTCCTGATTAATTTACTGAATAGTATAGTATAGTATTACAGATGCTTTTGAAGTTGCTCTCCTCTCTTGTGCCATGCAGAAGAAATTGATGCAATATCTTGTTGTTGTTTATGTTTTCTTAACTATCTGATCATTTAACTTTCCATGGTAGGGGCATTGTATGCTTGAAAATCACCTCATGTTACAACTGGGATTGAATTCCTGCTTTATCAACTTCATAACCTTGAATAAAGGATAGGGGAAATGTTAAACCTACAGATTAAATTTAACTTTCTTTATATGCTGTGTATTTTGAATAGCACAAATTTAAAGAAATATTTTCCAGTTTTTAAAAACTAGCCTTTAATTCAATGAAGTTGCTCAAATATATCATGGACAAATGAGTGTGAAGTTGTGTATATGACCCTTCTGTTACCATCCTCATGTGTTCATTACTGGGACTTTAGATACTTCTTAAAATTATTATAAATGTATAATTAACTTGTATACATGCTTAGATGCTGTCTTTCCCCCCAATAAGCAGTGCTGTTCACACAGGAAGGCCTCTAGAAGTACATGAGAGCTGTTCATTGGGCCTACTATTGATTGGTGCTTCAGCGGTGTTGGTGTCAGCTCCACTGATGTAAAGTATGGGACAAACTTTCATGACATGGAGCTAACTACTGTGAAATCAGCAAACCAACACATTTACTGAGTTGCCAAACTGTTCTCTACTGTGCCTAAAGCAATGCCAAATTCTCTTCTCACCCATGACTTTAAAAGTTGTAGCTTTGGAATATAGACTCCACCTTCCAGGCCCTTCCCAAAGCTCTTTGCAGGAAGGGGGACTGCACGGAACAGTCAATGAAACTTGTCAGAGTTTTCTTAGCCTCTTGTGCTACCATTCAGGACCTTTGTCTTTGATACATGTCTTTTATCTATTTGAAGATACATGTTCTATACTTGAACATTTTTTCAATTTTAAATTATAATAAGCTTCTTTATACATTTTGGTCTCTTTTTATGGAACATTTTTTCTCCTCTAGCTACTCTTCTTTAGTCAATACTCAGCTGTCATTCACATTTGCTTTATAGCTGCATGGTTCAGAACAGGAACATGGATAGACAGCAACAGATTTATTAGATATTTAGTAATCACCTTGCAGTGGTAAAGGGAGCTTTCTCATACATTTCTTCACATCTGAACTGAAGAGAGGATGGTCAGAACATAAAGAAGAAACTTCAATCAAAGGTACAACCCTCTAAACCCCCATATATGAAAAATAGTTTGTCCAAAAATAATAAAGGAGAAGTATCATTGCATAGAGGATATTCTTCCTAGAAAGAATATTGTCTACATTGTAAGAAACAGTTGGTGATCTGGCCAGAGTGTTCTCAACTATGCAATAAATATCAGTTTCAAAATGTTGTATCTTGTCTTTGGGGGAGAGGACTGTGCTGTTAAATACTCTGGCAGGGACAGCAATTATAGAAAATCTGCTCAGTACTCCTCAGGTTTGGGGATTTTAAATAGTATCGAATTGTTTATGGGCAATTGGTATTTCAGGCATTTACCTAGCTCTGTTAACAGTGTTCACATTTTCAAGAATTTGGGAAGCCTTTTGACAGATCCGAGTACTACAATTGCAGTGAATTACAAGGCTTAGATTAATTATTTGGCACCAAGTTGTTTTCCTTGAATAATATTTATAGATTTTACTCTTGCTAGTAAAAAAGACAAACATTTACATTTTACCTTTCAGAATAAGTGACATGCAAAGGTAGAAATAAAACCACAAATTTCAAAATGATAAATTATTTCAAATGTAAAAATAAAAAATCAATCTCATGCTAGTTTCCAACTGTGTCCTTGGCTTTGCTTAGCGCAGTCTGAACATGTGTACCAGCCTTTATTCTATATATTCTCAAATGTGTCTACGTGTAGATATATCTGAATGCATTGTAACTTGAATTTGATATGGGTAAGGGCTTTATATGTGTAGTCATAAGCTTACTGAGAGATTAGCATGAAAAATTCTCCTATTGACTATTTTGTGTGCAGTATACATGGGTTTATGAGGCTCTAGTTTGAAGTATTAATTGTGCCTTTAAAACAGAGAAACAGGAAAACAAGATTTATCAATAAGTTATAGGCTTAAATAAGTTCTAGTGCTTCTATAAATGTACTATGCTACATTGGTAGAAAAATCATACACACATACTAAAGTGTTAAAATGGAAATATAAAATCCGTGGATTGTGAGGTGAAAGACATTAGTGTTAAGTGTCTAAATGATAATCTTCTTGATAAGCAATAAAAATAATAAAGATTTTTGCCCATTTACTTGCATATGTATATATGTATATGTATATGTATATATATATATATATACACTGTACACACTACACACAAACACACACATATATACAAATTTATCACAAAAGGAAGTGATTGAGAAAGTCAAATGATTAAGCTTAAGAATCAAAATTTTACTGAAATACATTTTTACTGAAATACAAATCGAAATAACAGAATAGATAAAAATTAAGAAAAATGGGAAATAAATTATTCATGTCTACATAACATGATGCAATGATAAGATTACAACCTCATAATTTTTTTCTGAATTATAATTTATATAAAGGAGAGAACACTGGCAAGAGTGGAAATGACCTTGTATGGGTGCTACATCTGTAATGCTATAGTAGAAAATGCTCATTATGGTGATTCACAGTCTTTAAAGGTGGGACGATTGTTGATTTTTATTTTGTTTATTACATTATTCCTTATTTTATGAAATTTTACCACACATTCCACATTGCTAAAAGAGGTAGAAAAGTAAACCCTTTAAAAATATGATGGAAGTTCTTTTCAAATAGGCTAATTGAAGACAATGACTCCATTTTGGTGCCTTTCTTAGTTGGGAGTCGAGGACATAATTTATGCTTGGAATGAAGGTGACTCCTCTACCCCTCATTTCTCAATTCCCCACCTCTTTCATTTTCTGAGTCAGAAAACTTAAGACTAAATACTTACTTAGTTCAGTAGCTCAGCATCTCTGTAGCTAGAGTGTAAAAATACAGAATCAATATGTATAGTTATCACCCTATAGCAGTCATGTTTTTAAAAGACATTATAAAATACACTAGAATATTGGCCTTATTGTATTAATTTTAATTATTCATGGATTTGTTAAACATTCTAGTGAATAAAATATGTTGCATTCCTGTAAGGCTAAACTTAGTTGAGTTAGGCAAGGGGGGTGAAGAGATTTGAAGGTCAGTTATCTAAACATTTCACAAAAAAACCCAAAAAGTGTGCTGTAAACAAAAAGAGTTCAGCCAGCACAGAAGGAAGGCACAATTGTTCGCAGTCACAGAATAATGCTCGCTCGTTTCAGTGTATGACGAGGACAGACGGTCTTCAAATCCAAGTAAGCATCTAACAAGCGTCCTCCTGCTTTGCATTTATGTAGTTTATGTCTTAGCTTGTATAATGTTCACTTTTTCACACTGAATGGAAGTTGAGATGATTTTCTATTCTTCTCTCTACAAAATGAATCAGTAAGCAAACCAAGCAGTTTTATATTCTATTCTTCCTCCAAGCCACTCTTTATATCATTTTACCATTTCCTGATTCACTTGATCACCTGATTCACTTTGCTTGAGACACTTGTTGCCCTTCTCAGAAAGTGAGGTTTCCTACTAGCATATTTTATTTCTATCCATTTCCTAGTTTATAATTTAATTTCTTTAGAAAGTCCCTGAAGCAACTACTATTTCTCAGTGATGAGCACCAACAGTGAAATACATTTCAAATACAGAAACTTTTGTGGAGCTTTATTCTTTCACTGTGAAAACTCTTTCAGTGAGTAAGTTGTTAATGCTTGTCCATCCAGTTAGACCCATTCTTTGTATATTTCCTAGAAAGTCATGCTTGATGCTTATCTGATGTTCAAACTGACTCTTTAGCTAATTTGGAAATTTCCTGGACATTCTGTCTCCTAATATATCCTGTATTGCAAAACTTGTAGTTAAGATCCCCGTGACATTTATAAAGTAGTGCTTGATTACATTCTTTCTATGGGTGTTATGTTTGGATGTTTTAGTGATTTTGTTTTAAGTTCTGTAGTTCTGTATTCTGTACATTTAAGTATCAATTTTGCCAGATTAAAGACCACCCAGAAGACTCAGGTGTGATAGGACATAGTTGGTAACCCAGCACACTGAAGACTGAGATGGGAAGACCCAGTTCTACAGGCTACCTGGACTACATGAATCACATTTTGATGAAGCTTTAGGATAAAGAAAACTAATTGATGACAGAGACAAAAAAGTAATTTCAGCAAGGATAAGAATCATGTAGAAGCATATACAGTCCAAAACTATGGGGATGCTTATTATATATGTGTTAATTATTTAACTCTATTTTTATTTACATTTCAAATCTTCTCCCCTTTCCTGGTTTCCCTTTGAAAATTAACTCTTAATACAATTTGTTCATTTAACTGTGCATAAAAAGCGCATCCTCTATGAGAACAGACACATTGTCAGTTTTAGTTATTGATATGTCCCTTAAACTCTATATTCTTGTCACATAGAGTAAGCAGTTAGCAGTTTAATTTGTACCTTGGTGACTGAATTTATATAAAATATTTTGGTGGGGTATGAAATATCTAACCATTCTATGTAGAGTCTTGTAATGACAGAAACTATACTTCAGTGTGGGCAGTTAGACAACAAACTTGTAGCTGGCTATGAGAAGAGCTACTCAAAAGATCAGTGTTATCTGATAGATTGCTCACTACCCTTTCCACCAAAGCAAAACAGAATATGAGCAAAAGACATGGCTAGCAGAGGACTGTGTGCAGTTTCCTATGGATTACCTAATGTGTGCCACATGCATTAAAAACAATTTACGTGGGATAGCAAGATGGTCTGCTAAAGCACTCGTTGAAGGAGAGAGATAACTCCTGGTTGTTCTTTGACTTCCACATGTGTTCTGTGGAATGCGCATACCCACATGCACACAAACATACGCATCACAAGCAACAAATAAACAAAAGTAATTTCTGTATCTTAATTTGCCTTCTGCAGCAATTCTGATGACTACTTTATTGCTATTCTATTTGGCAATACCCTCGGCAATATAAACAACATAATAGCCATAATTTTCAGTCCATACACTGTTAATATTGCACAGACACATACACACACATACACATACACACAACCTGGCTTACCATGAAGAAATAATGTGCAAATACGATACATATATAATACATATATTCATAAATATTTTCCCATGTTGCTTATATGTTTAATAATTATAATTGCATTATTTGTATACTTTTGAAGTTTGGTGTTTAACTATTTTTGAGAAGCACCCCATTTTCTTACACACCACTTTACTTGGTTTGTTTTACCGTAGTCTAGCTTTCCATTGTACAAAACAAAAACTGGACTCTATTTGACATGACTCACATTTGTCTTTTCAATTTTGATTTTCTACCGCAGTTACCACTTGAAAATACTATGTCTATGTCTATGTCTATGTCTATGTCTATGCCTATGCCTATGCCTATGCCTATGCCTATGTCTATGTATATGTCTATGTCTATTTGTATGTCTATGTCCATGTCTGTCTGTGTGTGTCTGTGCCTGTCTGTCTGTCTATGGAATTTTAATTCATCTTTATATCATGTGCTATAATTACTTATCTTGTTTGATGCATGCTCCCCTTTGTCTTGAGTCAGTGAAAGTGCACTTTGCTTGATGTCATTAATTAATGTTTGCCACTTAAAGGTAGGTTTACCCAAAGCCCTGTCTTTGCATTTTCTCATCTCTCACATCCTGAATGACATAAATTTATATTCACTTTGTATCCAATGGCACACCAAACATGCCCGGTTGAATGTCATACTTGACCTAAATTTGCACTTCTTCCTCTCAAATTTGTTCTTCTTTCTCTGCTTCCTATTTAACTGGCTGTGGCACCATCTTAACAATCATTCGGGCTCAAAAGCTTGGAATGATTTATAAGTCCCTTGGGCCTCATCAGTTGCCAAGACCTGCAAATTACTGTTCCATTCATTCTGCCAAATTGGTTCCTACTGCTACTACCCTAGTTTAAGCACCACGACTTCTAGACTTTTCACAATAGCATAGCTTGTTTCCCTGCTTCTAAGTGTCTTTCTTCTTCCTAGGCATCCTGTATCCTGCTTGATTAATTTTCCTAACGCACAATTCTGTTCATAGTATTTCCCTGTTTGAAAGCTTTTAACAGCTTTGTTATTGTCAAATAAACTCTATTTGCTTTAAGGTGAAATTCTTGCTTCTCTGAAAACTGACTTGTTTATCCTTTCAAACTTATTACTGCTTTATTTAATATGTCACACATGCCTATCAAATGGAATATCTCCCTGTTTCTTTACCTGTTTGTATGTTCTAGGCCAAACTGTGACAATAAGTCACTGTAAAATCTTTATAAAAATGATGAAGATTTATTTCTCACAAACTATATGTAGTACTTTCATCTCAGCAGAAATTTCTTTGTTTACTGCAGCCACTTAAAGGCCCACGGTATGGGACCATCCATGTTCTTCACTGTCGCTGTTTGGAAAGCATGATAGAGGTTTCCACACTAACAGATGCTATAGCAAGGGAATGACATATATCACTTTAACTGACAGCTCACTGACCTAAATTAATCACGTTTCTAATTGATCCTAAGACACACTAGAAAATTCAAACAAGCCATGTGAAATAAAAAAAGACTCAAGGTCCTCTTAAACAACTCTAATGGCCACTCTTGTCCTTAAATTTGTTTCTAGCATTTTCCCCTGAAAACTACTTCCCATCAAGCTTAAAATGCTTTTCATCATCTGTTTGCCTTGCATATATTGTCTATTCTAATTCCCAGTATAGCTTACATTTTTTCAATGAGTTCATTGTGGGTTTTTACAGACATATATTCTTTCTCTGCTCAATTTTACTATAGTCCTTTACTGTTGAAATAATTATTTATGGCTTGGCATTTCAATCTTACAGACCAAACTGTATGCTTTATTCACCATTGAGTACATGATCATTAGCAATGAACACATGAATTCATAAATCCAGTTAGTGTATTGTGATCACTTACAGCTTTGTTATTGGCAGGGAGGAGGAAGGACTGACTTCTATTACTTATTTATGAGGAGAATATTTTATTATTCTCACTATGTGTAAGGTTGGATTCTACACACACATATAAAATGGTTTCTTCATGCATGGTATATGTATATTTATATATCTTATGTATATACATATAGTTAGCAGATCCTAGCTTGTATGGTACAAATATAGAGTAAATTAATTATGAATCTGCCTTATTCTCACTCTGAAATTGCTGGCATTGCTATTATAACTCTTTTAACTCTTCTTTTTCTTTTGACAAATGGTTTATTTTACCATGGCTCTTGTATAGTAATAAGATATAGAGCCTATGGGTGTTTTATAAGCAGGATATTTTGTAGACTACCTATAAAAATCTGTGCAGAAAAGATAAAACAGTGATGTCCAGTTGTCATATCGTTCTTATTCCTTTATCAAAGTATTATTGGACATGTTGCCTGGTTATGCTACTGTGGTAAGATGTGATGTTAGATTGGGAGTCTTGGGGGAAACATAAAACCTGAAACAATGCATTCATTCTACTAACATGGTTCCTTATGCCAAAGCAGCTCACATGTATAACAGTTCCTCCAATAACTGAGGTTGGAATCAATATTTCTCCAACAGTACACCTAGTCTGGGTTGATTAGGTTCTCATTCACAGCTTAAATGTCATAGTCTTTCAAAGCCCTACTTCATTTCCCAGATATTTCAATGGTGTTTAGAAGAGAGCAAAGAACTCAGTAAAGTTTGCACAGGAATTTTTCAAAAATGTGTTAATTGGAGAAGGTTTTAATTCTCCAAGGAAAGCAAAAATAAAGAAAATTGTTCATTTATCATTTTAGGAAAATGATAGAACAAACACAGGTATATATGAGTAAATCATTATTTCTGGAGCTTAAATTGTTTAAAAAGTGTTACATGAAAAGAAATTAAGAGTCGTGTGGGAACCCAGTTTTGAATGGCTATACGCCAGCCAACAGGGTACTATTAAAGCATGTGAAAGACTGAAATAAATTGACCTGATTTATTCTACAGCAGCTAAACTCTTGATGGATTATGGAGAAATAATTTGATGATGAGGGCAGGAGAATATAAAAGGTGTCTCTACATTTAAGAAACATTCCACAGTGATAAGATGAAAGGAGATTAGAGGGGGAAAAAAACCCAAACTATTTAAGAGGAAATATATTATGATGACTGCTTAAATAAGCAGGAGAGCTTCTTGGGATGGGTCAGTTAGTAAAACTGAGATCTAATTATTTCCCCTAAGGGATCCTAATATTTAGTATGGAGAAAAAGAATAGGTGTTGGAAAGATGGTTCAAGCAAAATGACAAGATTTGAGGGAATGGGAGTGTGGAATAATAGAGACATACAACATTCGAGAACAGCTCTGAGGTGAAAATTTAAGAGTGCAAATATTTAGAAGACTCTGTCTGCAGATCTATATTGCTCAAATGCAGATCCAAATGGGTAGATAAATGATAAATTCAACTTTAACGAAATGTTATAAAAAGGATATATGTGCAAAGTAGCTGATACTATTAGAGTCTATATAATGAATTAACTGAGGCAGATAAGGAGGAGGATGGATTCATGAGATGTTCCAAGGACTGGTTCAGGTACAAGAGGAGGTATAAAAGAAAGGTTCCAGGAAGCAGAAGAGTGTGCTCAAAGAGAGGGCCTAAATTTCTCATGTCTGGGATGAGCTTTGTTTTCAGGGAATGTCAGGAAGGAAGTTGAGAAGAGACATGGGGTAAAGAATGGTGGAAAGTTCACTAGAACTGAAGTGGCTGTTGTGGCTGTGGAGGTATACCAGGGAATTCATTCATAGAATGATAGCATTCAGGATGATGATGAGCATTCAAGCAGGAGGAGGTATCTGTGGTCTAAGATCTGCTCATTGCTTATAGGAGCCAATCACCTAGAGTCCAACTATATCAAATGAAGGGCGAGGTGTCTTGTAAGAAACAGATTCATTTGATACTATTGATTCTGTGCAAGTATCATTATTTATATAATTGGTTTTAAGCTTGTGATACTTTTGCTTCTGTCTCTTAAGTGATGGTCTTACCAGCATACATCACAGGTCCATAGATTACTCTAGAAAATACTTGAGTAGATAAACTTACAAAGAAGAAATATTTATTAGCCGTCATGATTTGAGTCCATAGTAACATATATCTGTGAGTTGGAACCTGTGGTTGACAGAATTATAGGATGTGGAGTGTGTATAAAGATGAAACTATTTATCACATAGGGTTGGGAAGCAGAGAGAAGGGACAGGGAGAGTTGAAGAAGCTGTAACATAAGTAGAAATATTGGGAAAAAGTGTGATTTAAATTAGATCAAGATTTGATAGGGCCCTTTTGTGTCTTGTAATGATGATTGAGGAATTAGTATTTATGCCCTGAGATTAATTTAAAAGGAAGGAGACAAAAGAAGAAAAAAGACATATAAGTCATCAAGACATTTTCTTGCTTCCTTTTGTGATGCTTTGAATATTTTTGTCTTCAAATTATTGCATTATTCATTGGTTCAATGGATTAAAGCACTAACTCACAGAATCTTGGCTGAGAATTGGGCATTTGAAAGAAGCTGGCCCTTGGGGTCATGCCTTTGTAAGGTATGTCTTGTCTCTGTTTTTCCTCCTGATTGCCATGAGACATCAAATTGCCCTTGTCTCCAAAAGGTGAGCCACAGTAAACTGTCATCTTCAAGCCCTTTGTCTCAGGCATTTCACCATGGTGACTAAAATCTCTTTATATCAGACAAACTGTAGCACTACATCAATTTCATGCATGTTCAAATTACCTTGAAATAGTCCCAAGAGTGTGGTATCTGGATTTTTAGAATGGATGAAGACAAGTATTCAATGGTAGCAGTATGAAGTGGGGTGAGAATATGTTCAATGTACACCTATAAAAAGCTTTTGATGTCAAAACAAGCCTAGTTTAGGTCTTTAGGATCTGAATGCTTAACATATGCCATGTCATTGAATTAAAGTCTGATAAATAGTAATAAAACTTATAAAAGATCCCAAAAGTGTTTTTGAACCTTGGAGCTCTTTGACAGTAAGACTGCCCGTGGGACTGACATCAGCTAGGCAGGAAAGTTCTCGCCTCAACTCTCCATGTCCTCCAAAAAAATCACATATGCTTTCTACTCATACATGACTAGTAGGAAGATTACTTGGTGGGAGGACTTCTTCCCACTGTCTATATATCATACCAGTCTGGTGTGTACTTCTGAGTCTTGGGGTCCTATCTCCTTTCAGTTTCACAGCATGGTACATAGAACAGAAAGCTTGAGAAATTTTTGCCTGAGTGTCAGTAATAATTCTAGGACTAGGAGAAATAGATGTTGTTAACTTACCTCAAATTTTGAAACTTTAGAGACCAGTGATTTGGGGACTAGAGCCTACTTTTAGATAGGAAACATGACTAGAAATTGGTTGAAACTTCATACTAGCATGGTTATAAAATATGAGCAACAGAAATAATTTAGTCAAGAAATAAGAATGGCATCTGAGAAATGACAATGTCTTTATTCTAGATCTAGCTTAAAGAAAATTAAGGCGAAAAACATTGTTATCAGCATTGCATCATCATATATTATAACTAAATTGATGTACTATTTCCTATCAATTTATATTTGCAATCATCATTTGAACAATCAATTCATGTCAGCATTTGGGAAAACTATGTTACTTTGGAAAATGTATGACAGTCTTTTAAAGAAGGAATTTTGTGTGCTTGTTCATTTTTTAAATTCAAAACTCAGAGAGAAGTTTAAGATAATTCATGAATTTAATTCCACTCATACATAAATTTAGGTTAATAAACAATTGGAGTTTTATTAAGAATGTTTGTCAGTATATAAGAAAGCATACTCTTTTCTAACTTCCAACATGTATGGCTTGAGTATATTTGGAAGTAAACATTTTATCTAGATATGTAATCAGTGACATCACTGTAAAGATGTATGGGTTGAAGCTCACATTTACATGTATGTGTTGCCTCTATGATTGGGTGTACTGTTAGTGTGAACTTGTAGCATTTAAATGTGTATTCAAAGAGAACCTAATAATAGCCATTCTTGATCTCTTTGAAATAAGAAGAAATATAAAACTTGTAGTTAGCAGTAGTTCCAATTCCATTCTGATGCTGTGATTAGATGTTTTCTTTAGACCTGAAGCACATATTGGGTCCACACACACACAAAAAAGCAATCCAATCAGCCATAAAGGATGGATAAAGGAAGCCTGTATTCTGACTATAGTCACCAAGTTCCTCATATTGACAGGTGAGAGTTTCCAAGCATATGCTTCTAGGAAGATTACAATGTAACTGGGACAAGGTGAAATGCTGCGGCTGAGGTCAGGAGGGTCCGGGGGCCTGATTTTGTTACATGTTCATTTGCTCATTTAAGCTCAAATCAAAGCCCATAAGCCCTAATATGTGATTATGCAATAAAATGCTGATTATTTAACGCCAGTCCATGTTACTTACATTGCATAATTCTAACCAGTTTGTAGATTTCTTCTGATAAAACCGCACGAGTTCATAAATCAAGTTCTTTGCTTTGCTTTCAATTGATACTAGAAAATGTGCTTGGACTGAGATTGTCTTTTAAATTCCTAAAGTAATTTTTTTCTGCATTTAATATGGATTTTTAAGTTAAGTTGGATTTATAATACAGAAAAATTCTTGTTTTTTTTAAGAAAATATGTGACTAGGTCAACATGAAAGTTTCTGTCACATTTTTTTGAAAGTTGTAATCCTTTGTCAGTCATTCACTACTCTTCCTAAGAATAGAATACTAATAATTTCTGCCTGCAGAGAATCATGAAGACTTGGTAGTAAATGAAAATGAACTATGGAAAAGAACTAAATCCAACACTTTCAGCTATCTAATTATCTCAGCATAATTAACTGTTTGCTAGATTTAGTGCCCAAATCCTTTTTTTTTCAAACTTAAATTTCATAGTCCTTTTGATTGCGCAAATATGATAGTCTATCATGTATGTGAACTATGGAGAGCACATAAGGAATAATTAGATTCACCTGGATTTCTTTCTTTCTTTTTAACTTCATCTCCACCCCCTAAGCTTCAAATGCAAATTTAAAGTATTGCTTCGCCACATACAATCACACCGTCATTATTTCTTCCTTCTTACTAAATCGCAACCTTGAAAATGTGTCTAAATAAAAACAAAGAAATCACACATTTGAAGATAATTAATGCTTTGGTTGAGAAAGATGTATTCGTTCTCAAGACAGGTTTCCATGTCCACAGCAATCAGCGTTAATCACTTAGGTACCTTCAGATTCTCCATCAGATTTCAAAGTTTTCTCACAGAAGTAATAGTTTGTAATTCATTAATTCTTTTCAAAGTTCCAAGAAGGAGAGGAGCAAGTCACCCAGTGAGCTTTCTTCTTGACCACTAACACAGGCATGTGAGAAGCCGGAGAAATGGCCAGTGAATGGGGGAAATGCAAATATTCTTCACCCCCATTGCTGTTTTGACACAGCAATTAGATTTGTGCAGAACAGCAAGATTGTTCCAATTCTATTCTCCCAAACATAAGTCTTAAAAAAAGAGGTTACATTTGTGACTGTAGCTCGCGGAGCATCCAATCTGGCATCCTGAAAATCCATATGTAAGCCACACTTATATCTTAAACCTGTCAAACAAATAAATGTACAGAAGCAGTAATTTATGTACTTTATAGACTGTTTTGCCCTTTTAGAGCAAAAGCCTAATTTTCAAGTGTTGCTATTTTAACTTCTGGCAGTGCCTGGGAGATAACTGAGGTTCAAAATGTGAATTTTACAAGTAAAATGCGATTCAAAAATTGATTTACCCTGTTCTCACTACATGTGAGACAGAGAGGAGAAATGCTGGGTGCCCGGGAGCTCCAGGCACGGCGAGACATATTGCTAAGTACAGAAGCCGCGCACAACTTTGCGGGTTTTCAGTTTAGACGTGAACTTGAGCCTTTCTCAGTTCAAGTTCTGTTTAGGGCCGGCAAAACATGACTTTCTGATTCAAAGAAAAGGCTTAAAAAGGCTTATAAAACAGACTTGCAGGCTTCTTGTACATCAAATAGCTCTTACACAATGGCATTTAGATGATTTAAGTGTAAACGAATCAAAGACATATGGATTGCATTTCCCTTGAAATACGCATGGGCTTTAAAATGAGGGGAAACACACTTGCCAAAATCTTTTTGGGTTGTGCTGCATCAAAAACATTTGGAAAATGACTTTAAATGTTTGGAAAAACCCCAGACATTGGGTTCAGCCACCCCTGGAGATTAAATCAGTGTCCTTCATCCAATAATAACTAGGCCCCTGTTTTGCAAAGACATTTCTTAAAAAATGTCAAGTTCCAACCCTGACACTCCTGAAAACCAAATTTCTCGATACTTGAATTGCTAATTCAATGCTAGGGTCTTATTACTGAGTCTTCCCCAGAGACTGGGAATCCATTTTGTGTTAGTCAAACTACCAGAAGCATATTTCGGTTTTTGCCCATTTTTTTTTTCAAGTGTGGTTAAAAATTTGAGCTCTCTCTGTCCTGGAGGTAAAAATTAATGCTTCTAGGAAGCCAAAGGGAATTGAGGTTTCAAGCTGAATGAAAGGAATGAAAGATCAGGAGATAAAAATGGGAAACTTGTTTGTTATAAATGTATTCAGGCAGAATTCTGACATCATATGGCTCTTAGCATAATTAAAAAATAAAATGAAATAAAGGAAGGGGGAAAGAAAACAAGAATGAAGGAAGAAAGCGGGGTGATAAGATGTTCTTGGAAATGAAAAAGGTCTTGAATGAAATGCAGAGACAAGTTAGCAGAAGCAGGTGGTTCTTGAAAGTAAGTAAACACCAGTGGGGACTAAAGGCAAACCGCATAAACTCTAAGGATGCTGATGCCCAGGAAGATACTCTGCTGAATAAACGAAACAGCCTTGGTATAAGAGATTGACAATGTATTGAAAAGGAATAGAAACGAGGAAATGTGCCGTTAAAAGAAACCATGCTAGAAGACAAAACCAGGAAAAGACTAAAAACATAGGGAATATCAAAAATTACAGGAAAAATACAAAGACCAAGAAATACAGGAAGACCATAAGGAGCATGTGAAGGGCTGGTATTTAAGTCTGCTGCTGACTGGCTTCCATTAGAAAGCCCTGATTCTGCATGCAGCTCTGAAGTGAGAGGAAACAGCTTTCAGAATTGTTTAATGACCTCCTGTTAGGAAGGTTAACAGGATTATCATGCAGTTCACTGGAGGATGGACAGAGGCTCTCGGCAGGCCGCCTAGCCACTGTGCAATTCCAATATTCTCCTTAACAGAGAACTGTAAAATCATTGTGCCACTCAAAGGCATTAGTTAGAAAGTTGGGATGCTTTTAATGAGGGAACTTCAACATAAAAAAGAAATGAGGAAGGGGAGAAATGGGCACTAAAACCCAGGCTCCTTTAAATTCCTTCTGCCCTAGTAACTGTGGGCGTGTCTGGCTGCCGTGGGCAGATTCCTTCTCTGCCTTCGGCTCTGGTCCTGTCGCTTCCCACTGGGGTGCTGACAGCCCAGGTAACCAGGAAGTCCCTGGTTAGGTGGCAGGTCTGCGCTCCTCTGTTGGGCTCCCCAAGCACTTCCTTATTAAAGCAAAATACTTCCCCCTTCTCTTCTGTGATGCAGACCGCCCTCTAAGCAACAGTTTTGTATTGTCAGGACCCTGTTGAGAGTTTAATGGCAAGTGTCTTTGTAATTACCCGGCCCCAAGATTTAGTGGCCTTAGCACCAGCTGGACATGAGAAAGGGACTATGGAAAAGGAAAGGCAGAGGTCTGAGGACCCCCTGGTTAATGCTTATCAATTAGCATCATAAAAGCACAAATTTTAACGTTCCTACTCGATGACTGGTCACTTCAGTTCTCACATTCTCTAAATCATGAAACGCCTTACTAGTAGGTAATTGATAGCCAGTTTATGTGAAAGAAAAGCTCTAAACTCTTGGTCATTTTACTCTTAAAAGATTTGTTATCTTTTGGTTATATCACTATTAGTGTGGTAGGCCGATTTCCCATTCTGGAATCCTATTTCTAACATTTTGAAGTCGAATCTTTTAGGAACTCCTTTGAGGTCCTTCCGTGGATTGTTGATTATATAGTTGTTAAGCAGAGTAAAACTGATAGTGTAATGGATTTTGTGTCATGGTTAGAAGTGATATGAATTCCTACAATAAGGTTAAAATTGTCACCGCAAAGCATACTGGGAAATGTAGTCTACACGGAAGCAGTTAGTCATCTGCTGCATTCATCAAGAGATTTTTCACCTCTAATGTGGATTAACCCTTACCTAGTCTTTCTTTCCTGCCTTTTCCATGTGTTTGGATGTGACTAAATTCACAAACATTACTTAATTAGGAAACAAAGACTAAATTTTGAGTAAACATAGCTAATAAATGATAGTACTAGGATTTAAAACAAATTTGTCTGAATTTCAAGCTACATTCTCTTCAAAATAATTCTTTTGGAATGGCACCAGAAAAAAATCAGATTAGAGATTTTTCCTCTTCCCTGAACCATCGGAGAAGTCAGAGATACCAGAATTTCAATGGCATCAATCTTTTGGTTTGGAAGATCCTACACTTGAATTGGTGAAATATTTTTCCCAGGTATATAGAGGAAAACATAATTTGACACTCTCACAGAAGGGAGAGGAGAAACACAGAAGAATGTTCATTCGAATTGTATATATGACTTGTCAAATGCTCTCAGAAAATATTTGTTTCTCTTTTGACCAGAGGGTTGAAGAAAAGTCAAGGAAAGACAATTGAGAACAATTCAAACTTTTATATTAATAAAAAAATAAAATATCATATCTTAACAGAACCTCTTGCCAGTAACCATTAGGTAATTAAACTAAGTTTCTAAAGTGTCAAGAATATAAGAACTTATAAAATGACGAAAATATTTTATTTACAGCTATGTTTGCAGTACATACCAATTTTCTTAAACTGTGTATTACAAATTAATAAAATAATATAATTTAAAATATCCCATTGGTCTTATATATAAAATCATAATGAATCTAAAAATTCTTATATAATATTATGTCTTTAAATTTCCTATTTTTATTCTAATTACGTCACTTGAAGGACTATGTCATCTGGATGGGCTGATACCCTGACTACTCGATAGGTTAGGGACTAATAACTTGCTTTCTTACAGTTTAGAGGTCAGATTGTTGGGTTCTGATGAGGACTCACTCGTTTACTGGGTCACCTCCTTGCATTCTCCTGTAGTGGAGAGAGGGTTCTGAGATCTTATGAGGTCCCCAGGTTTATTAGATCAGTGTTAACCTAATAACCTTATTCAATCTTGATCACCTCCTGAGGGACCCAGAGTCCCAATCCAGTTTCATGGAGCAGTAAGTCACAGGAGTTGCATTACTGGCTATATCAAGTAATTCTTTAGAGTTATCATAATTAAAATGAACAGATAGATAATTCTAGTTTGATTTTTTGCATTTAAGCTGGTATATATTTAAAATAGACTCCAATTGATTTTTCCTTAAAGACATGAAAATTCTCATAAATGGAATTCATAAATATTATAATTATTCATTACTACAGTTTTAGAATTCATTCACATTTTTATTTTTAAATCTTCTGAACATTTTTACAGCTGTGTGGCTTTTATTTTTTTCTTGCAGATAGTAGGTAATTTTCAAATGGTATCATTTAATCATGATTAACAGTATGTTTTAAAAAGCTAACAAACCAGTAGCCTGGTAACAATGAAATAGTCACTGTTTATTGACTGAGGACAGTGGTAGGAAAATCTATAGCTTCTTGGTAAGCCAAAAATGAAGCACCACATCTCCAGTTATGTCACAGTGGCAAAAGTGCTGCCTGATCCCTATGGAAAGATTTCTGGTTTCGATCTCTTTAGTTCATGTATAATAATGAAAATTACACCTAGTTTTCTCATTAAATTCTCATTCTATTTGTTTTGTCCTTAATCCAGCTACCTCTACTATAAAAAGGGAGCTGAGACAGGATATCTGTAGGTGTTGTTTGTTTCTGTGTGCCCACAGAACCATCCGTAGGGGAAATGTTGACCTTGGAGAAATCACATGTGCCTTTTACCCATGTATTCTGGCATTGTTGTGAAACAGAAAGGATGTTTAGCTCCTCAGTGCTAACTTTCAACGGAAAAATGAAGTCACAGTAAGTAGATCAAATGAAACTTAGATGTCATGCAGGCAGGTACAGCTGGACCAAGAAAGTTTTAATTTATGTGAACAAGAAAATAAACAGATCTTACACCTGCTGGCAAATTCTTGGTAGAGTATACAATCTGACAAACAAAATGAAGGCAGAGTTTCAGCTTCCATTTGTCTCTCTAAGTTGACAACTACCTACAATAATCTTGAGCAGCCTGCTGTTGGGGACAACATTTATGAGTAGCCAACTTGTAAACCTTTCCTATTGAATAAAAAAAATGATTATCTCAAAAACAAAACACAAATCAATATTATTTAGCCAATTTTAGAGTCTAAGTAAATTTGTATTGGGAGCGTCACACATTTTTATGTAAAAGAATTATGTATTCCCTTTCTGAACTTAGACCAACAAGTCTTTGTGCAATGGTTTCAGAGAAAAGATTAATATGTCAAGCCCAAAGCTAAGATCACACATGCTGATTTCTTCTTGCCAGTAGACATCTTCCACCTCCATGAGGACTGTTGTAATGTATGCCCAAAGGAAACCACGATGGTTTTTCTCTTCAGATCCAAGACCAGCCACCTGATTCGCAGAAAGGACACGATAGGAAACTCAATTTACCCTTCTCAGAAGCTGCTACTTAAGGATGAAATTACTCTGGTTGAAACAGTAATTCTGAAAAATTCATAGCCTGTATTGGCACAGTGTCAGTATCTGGCACCAGTCTAAGCATCAGGCTCTGTTAGCCGAGGAACCAGACATCCACCTATCTGTTCCTCTTGCTACAATCAAGGCCACATTTAAGCTTATTCTAGAGGAATTTGAAAATTTTTCACTTTGTCTTTAGATATCTCATTTTAACCATTCCAGAAGAGGCAAGCAAGCCATGCAGACAGAGATGCTGCCTAGGAGGAACACACAGCAATCTTGTGTAGGAATTGTTATGCAATAGTGAGCTCTGATGGTTTTAAGTTGATGGTGGGGATGGCTTAACTTTTTTAGAGTCCCATCTCTTTATTCAGAAAGCATGTTTAAATGCTGACTAGGTCTCAGGCCAAGTACTAAATGATACTATCTATCTATCTATCTATCTATCTATCTATATATATATATATATATATATATATAATATGCACATATATTATATATACTATGTACAATATATTATATAAATGATATTGAAAAATCCAGATGTGCTCTGGATGTTCCATGGATTTATCTGCTAATGCAGAAATGATTGTCAGGTTGAAGAGGTCTCTGAAGTTAATTTATAGTCAAGAGTTCTCTGGCAGCAAGACACTGTTGTGTTAGAAACATGTCTCTGTCATCTTCAACTTCCACTAATTCTATTCCTATATTTAAATTATTTCTTCCCATACAAATCATCTACTATTTTCTAGCTAGATCTCTCTGATGCTAAGGAATATAAAATGTAAAACTTGTTTTAATACTTCATTCCATTCTTTATTAGTGGTGACAATAAGAGCAGGAGTGTCACTGGGGTCATGTTCTTCAAGATGTCAATTGTTCTTGCTTGGTTAGAATTGAAAGCTTATTACTCACTATTTAATTTGGTCCTAGCCCAGGTATATATTCTGTCCATAGGTATCTATGCAGTAGATCCTATCCAATAAAATAACTACATTAGAAAATGTTTCTTTGGAGTGACTCACTCAAGAAATTCTGGGAAAATAACAGTTATAACTTAATAGAAATAATCTTTGTATTATAGTGATATTAACAGTTCCATTTTGGTCATTTCCTATAATGACCCAGACCCAGTCTATAAAGAGAAGAATTGGAGCTAGAATTCATGCCATGGTGGGGAGGATGAATCCAAGTCTGGTTTTGAAAGTCTCCACAACTATAACCAGGATAATGTTTATTTCCTGTTTCTCCTTCTATGAATTTGGTCATTTATAGCATTTGCTTCCTGGTGTTATTGGGAAGCTGGGTGGGATCATACAAAGCCTTTCATGTCTAGCATATAGCATGTGCTTAGTGTTGGGGTGACAGATGCATGAGGAGAATTGTTATTGGAGAGCAGTTCTCAGCTTTACATGCAGGTTTTAAGTCAGTCAGAGGCAAGATCACACCGCCCTTGTGAAATCTAAAGCCAAAAAAAGAAAAAGTTGTCTCCTTTAGCCATGTTGGACGGGTGTGTGTGGCCCTAAGTCTGGCAGGGACTGAGCTGAACAGAGCTGTTCGCAGCAAATCTGTGAGGAGGATCTTCTGCCTTCTAAGCTGTGGGTGGCTCCTTCTTTGGGAAACAAGTTATAATCAGAACTTGGAACAAGCTACTCTCCAAACAATGCTCTCATTGCTTCTCCTGCCATTTAATTAATGCCAGTCTAATTTTATAGCAAGTATAGAAATATGATTTATGCATTTTTGCACCTATATTTGCCATGAGGCTTGCCATGAGGTATATAGTCATACAAATTATATCCTTCTGATAAAAACCATTGGCCTAAATAACTAACCTTATTGTGACAGCCCCATTTCAGGGAGAAGGCAAACACATGGGTAAGACCACACTTACCCAACCTTTATGTTATCACGGAGTACCACCAAGGCTTGAATCGCCTGACTAGTCAAGATTGTATTTTGCTGGAGGACTTACATAGATTTTTATCAGCTAAGATTCAAGGGCCTTTTGCTAGTGTTATCTTTACCATGCTTATCAAGTTAACTAAAGAAACTCTGAGACCTGTAGGCTGCCACTTAAAAGCTATGCCAACATGTGCTGAACATTCTGCTTTTGATTTTATGTTTGTAAAATGAAATCAGAGCATGATTTCAATGTCCTCAAGTCCTGAGGGAGTTGCCTTACAGGACCATTTGGATGCAGTAGGAAGGATCTGCTGTTTTCGGACATCATTTATAGTATGTCTGTAAGCATGTGTGTCAACAAGCAGATCTTATTAGTAGAAACTTTGAAGAAAATCCTGTTCTTTTGTACTTTTACCAAAGATAGGCCTAAAAAAATAATACAAGGAAATTAACATTGTCAAGGCACACGGAGCACAATCCTAAGCAGGAGGTTGGAAACCTGTTTGTGCTTCAGTCCTTTATCTGATTTAATAAACAATAGCAGTACATATTTTTCCAAAATATTTTCGATCCCTTTGCAACAGTGCTACTACAAGAGCCCAGACTTCAGCATATTCCTATTTTTCCATTTGAGTCACATTTCCATAGGCTTCCCAGGTCAGCCAGAATCATATTTATAAGTGCAGAGACAAAGAAAGTCTCCCTCTCTAGAGCCAAACTCTTGGATTATTAAGGGATTATAGCACAGACATTTGCTCTTCTTTTCTTAAAATATTCTACAGAAATTACAGAACCTTAGGCATTAAAATGCAAAATTATAATCTTTAAAACATTTAACCCTAACACATCTGTTGTTATCTTCCTGGAAATTTCAGATACATTTCTGTTTTTACCCTTGCTCTACTTTCCTTCCATATTTTAACACTAAATGGAACCTAAAATGTGATGCTCAGTAGGAATATAATGGTAATTGCAGGATCATGTGTGGATGGGTGCACCTTGGGCTAAAATTTCCGTGTAAGAATAATTATTGAATGGCTGTGAACAGAGCTATGGTTGTTCCCACCCCCACCCCCATGTTATCATGCTACATAGGTGTAGGGGTAAGGCCTCTTTGATCATTATTTTGCCAAAGTTATCCCCTGGAAGACATGACTTTAAATGTTTTTCAAGCCTTTTATTTAACTAATTTAAATTCATAGTTAGAATCAGGATATATACTGTTTTAAAAATAACATTTCATGTTTAATTTTAAACAATCATCTAAATAGTCAGGATAGGTGTCCAGTGGTTGTCTGTGCTGACATGGAGACACAGTAAGTCAAATGGCTTGCACAGTGTTATATAATCAGCGTCATGGCCACAGCCCGGATTCAGGGCGCAAGACACTCTTTACTACCCTGCACAAAAGTAAACTGTCGAATGAGACAGAGCTCTAAGGAGGTGGCTGGCTGAAGTGATGAGGCAGCTATAGGGAGCGGAAGATTCTCGTGCTCTGCAGTTTATTACGGCATTCCTGGACATCGAGCTCCCGGGACAGTTTCTGGAATTAGTCTGAAGTTATAATGGTGATTTCAAGCATGCCGGAATATGGCATTGGAGACCTGGGGAGGTCCAAGTAGTGGACTGGAATAGCTGCAGCTATTAAATATCTAGGTCATCCTTTATATAGGGTTGTAATTTATACTCTAGCTTCTGATTTCCGTGCTGACAGAAGAAAAAAAAAATTCCATCCTGCTAAAATGTAGTCAGATGGCAGTTTGTCTTTCCAAAACATTATTAGGTATTATTACAGACCATGAACACCTTTCATTCCTGACAAACAGGAAATGATGCTGAACCGTCGGTATGTCAATCAGAGTGATAGCATCAATTTTATGGTTTTTAATTCATCCCCACCTCCTGTGGAGTCTTTTGCTCATCCTAAATTATGAATCTTAAAAGGTACATGATTAAGAAGAAAAAAATACCTCTGTTTGTGTGAAGAGCTGGGAGGTAGATATTTAAGAGATTTGAAAGCATTCCCTAGTTACTGAGAGGCAAATGCGTTTCCTGTAGCCAGGGTTACCGCTCTCTGCCTTCTCCATGATCTTTTGCTAGATGTATACTTAGGTGTATATTTGTAATGTGTTGCCACTTTTGTATTTTTAAAACATAAGTAATGTAATAAATGCTACATTTGTTAAAGCTTCTAAAATCTGTTTCACTTTATGTTTTCTATGACTATTTCTTGAACTGGGATGTTTTCTTGCTTTTTGATACATTAAATGATAAGAATCTAGGCATTAATTAGAGTGATAGGTCACAGAATCTTTTCTCTCCTTCCTTTTATTCTTTTCTTTAAAATATAATAATTAAGAACATTGTCAATTCAGCATGAAGTGAAGCTTTGCAAAAATAGTGTCCACACACACACACACACACACACTTCACAACAGGGGATTTGGGAGCCTGGGGCGTCTGAATCTGTCCTTTCCTGCTCTTCTCTTGTTTCTGGTGAGGAGCCATTTTTCTTGTTTTTCCTATGTAGCTCCACCTGGTCTCCATTTGTTGCCATGAACTCTGCAAACACAACCCACTTTTATGCGATCTGGGAGTGTGACCTGTTAGTCCCTTGTTGGAAGGTGAAGCGGTAATTGGCAGTCTGTGGAGGGCAGTTCTCCCCTAGTGCTGACAACAAGCGGAAGGCTTCCTGGTTGACAGGCAAGTTTATTTGCTGATAGTACACAATGAGGTATTTTGGAGATCTTTTATAAGAACTCTCACTATATAGTGGCCTTCATGTTCAATTCACACTTGGTCATTTCCACCTGAGCTTTCGCAGTTTTGATGTTCAGTGTACCAGCATGAGTTCATGAAGTTTTCAAGCAACCCATGAGCTATTCACTTGCACAGACTTTCTCACTCTGCATTTGCTGCAACTTCTTTATGATTCAGGATTGTACTATGCTGGTTCTCACGAAAGAAAGAAAATGAAAAAATAACCAAGAATTCAGCGTTTTCTGATGGGGCCCCAGCATCAGACATTAGTGTCAAAGAGTTACGATAAATAGGTATGCATAACTGTTTAATATGCTAAGACCTCTCTTACAGGGAGGGAATGCTCTGAAGAAAAGTTGTCTTTTCCAATGGGGAAGAAATGAAGGATTTTGGACTTGTCACGGAGCTTCATGAAAGGGCTCTTCCTCAACCATCTTTGTGTTTGTGGTGTTACCATATCCAACATGTAAATATCCCCTCTCACCTTCCTTAACTCTTCTGTTAGCCACTGTTCCACAGTGCCTGAGCATATGAAACCAAAAACTCAGAGTGTTGAACGACTTGTCTTACCTTCATTGATGGTGCATGGTGGAAGCCAATCTTGAACCTGTTTTCTGGTTCCTGCATATTATTAGAATCACTTATTTGTCCCCCATTTTATTTGAATTTCTATGTAGCATATTTGATTACAAACTCCTTAAAGAAAGGAATGTACTTATATAATAGGGACTTGCACATGGTGCATTCTACCTGAGTAATTTTGATGATGGAATTAACCTGTTTTCCTCATTCAGTTCTCCTTCATGTGCAATTTAACAATATGAATGCTTGTAATTATTTCAAACTTAAGACAGGCAATGGAACACTAGTTTGTTATTATGGATGAAATGATAATGTTTCCTTCAAATTCAACTTTTGAAACCCCAACATTTGGTGTGACTGCATTTAAGATGGGGAATTTAAGGAAGTAATTAAGTTGATAAAATCTTAAAAAGTCTTGCATTGATAGGGTCATACTGTTGTAAAATGTGACATCACAGAAAGAGAAAGGGGGTTTGCCCAGCAGGCAAAATCATGCAAGGATATAGAGAAGACAAACTTATAAAACAACATTTTTTTTGTTGAAACTAAATATTTATAGTCAAAAACATGAAATTATAATGAATCTTCAAATATGGATTTTTGTTGCTAACAGAAGTTATTTTGTTTGTTTCTTAAGTTCTGTCTTTTACTTCAGCAAGTCAGAAATACCACCCTCACCTAATACATTATTATGTGGAATCTTGAGAATGGATTCTCAAGCCTCGAGATCTGTAAGAAAATATGTTTTCTGTTTTATCTGCACATTCTAAGGTATTTTGTTACAGCAGTTTTGACAAGTTAAGTACCTTAAATATGTATACTTTTGGAGTATGAATATGTGTACTTGGTTCCTTTGAGAATAAATCTCAGTGTTATTATATCAGTGTGGACAAAACACTGTCAACATAAAACAGCAAAATAAAAATTGATTGAATAGAATATTGGTTCTAGAATTTCAAGTGGCTGTTACTGTGTGTGTACACCCAGTATCCAAAGAGATGAGCCCATGTCTTGAAGAATTGACAGCAACTTTCTTGCAAGTATAATAGAAATATATGGACCTTCTGCAGAAAGAGCTGTGGTGTGAGAAATGTGATAGAACCTAGATTTTGGAGAGTCTCCAAAGTGATGAACTAAGTCAGGGCCCGTGGAATATCTGGGAAGACATGGCTGAAAAACTAAGGGCCAGTCCATTAAAACACTCTGAATTCTGAGCTTTTAAATCAGACTTTGATCTAGAAGCAACATGGAGGACATAAAGAAATTTGGGGCCAGAGACATGGTTCATTCAGTAGTTAAGAACAGCGATGCAGTTTGAATCTTAGCACCATCCTCAGACACCTCACTATCACCTGTGACTCAAGCTTTAGGGAATCCAATGCCTTCTCATGAACTCCAGAGACAGCACTCAACTTCCACAATCTCTCTGTCCCTGTCTTTGTCTCTCTGTCTCTGCCCCTCTCTGTCACATACACCTGTATACATATACATAGAATTAAAATGTTTTTTAAACAACATTTTATTTTTATAGTTATAGAATCTGGTTTATAATTTTACAATTTAGTTTAGGTGCATGAGAGATCATAATAGAATCAGCCACAGACACAGGCCTTCAGATGGTACTTTAATGATGCCGTACTATAAATATTTTGCAAATGGTTATTGAACATGGCCTTTACTGTTACTATCTTACCTAAAGAATTCAGCTCAAAATTCTACCTACTTTAAAGTTCAGTTAAGCCTCTTTTCTTCATTACAGTCCTTATCTTGTTTTTTTTTTTAAATAAATAAGCAATACCTCTATATCCAAGTTCTATTTTTGGGTGTTGATTTCACATCACATAAATGGTACCCAAAGTCTGAATATTATTAAAATTAGAGTGATCCCACATGGGTAAGATAGTGACCGGTGGCAAGCCTAACATTGCCTACTATTTCTTAATACTTTTTGATGTGCCACATTTTGCCATGCTTTTAGCTAAACCTACCTGTGTTTCCTTAGATTAATGTTTCAGAGGGCAGTGATGGAACAAGTAAGAGTATTCTCTGACTAGTTATGAATGCCAGTGTGAATTCAGTGTGATTACTAGCATGAACAAAATCATCCTTTTCTGGCCAAGAGGTTTTAGATGTAAAGTAATCAAACAATGGAAGAAACGTTTGTGTTTGTGCGATATGCACTGGTTTTAGATTTTTTTTTATGTGTGTGCCTAAAGTAACTTAAAACTACTCATGGCCATTATCCATAAACTCACCTTAAAATAATTCATGTTCAGAAAAGAGGGAGAGTTTTGTCTTATAATCAGTGTGCCTTTCTCTATGATCTGTTCTTTCTTTTATGTTTAAGCAAAAGAAAATATCAGTACTGTGGAGAGGGCCTTTTGCGAGCACATGGAGCTTGAAAGGGACTCTATGATGATGTGGTTATCAGGACACCAGCAAGAGTCCTGCTTCTCGTGCACATATCAATCTGAGAATCTTGTTACCCTAGTTACCCCAGAATGTTTTCTTCTGACTGCATTCTTTCTATCTGTAAGTAACTCTTTTACTCAACAGGGAACATGGGGCCAGATGGCATGCAGACATGTGCTTAAGGCTGGGTGAGTTTCATTTGTTCTCTATTTCTTGATACTTTCTGTCACTCTGTAACTAACCACACATAAGGTATGCACCCTGTGGGCTGTTTTTTGCTGTATATATCTGACATATTACTAGAGCAATGTGTTTTTGTTAGATTATTGTTATTATGAGTTTCTCTTTTGTTATGCTTGTTGTTTTAATCTGCTTGAATTTTCTGAAAGGTGAGATAAAAATAAGTTCAACAATATAAACAGGTCAGCCAGAAGACTGGCATGTAAATACAATGAATGTTGCCTCTTCTAATTAAGAACCTTGAGCTTATTCCAAAAGCAGCATTACAGTTCAAAAATAATTTTATTTAGGAAATTCATTTTGGAAAGTTTCCTTTGAGCTTTTCCCTATCAATCACAGCAATCATCATCCTTTAAGGTTGGGCCTGAACTTTTTTAAGCAACTCATTGAACAAATAATTGTTAGGTGCTTAATAAGTGGCAGCCAATATACCAGGAGCAAGGAGCAAGACAGACATGGTTTCTGCCTTCTTAGACATTTAAGATTAAATCTGAAATGAGTGTCTGAGAGCTGGATAATGCCTCTTCTGATAAGTGCAAGATGTGACTATACAGTGACAACCATAACTACCTCAAATGACAATTTTAAAGAAGAGATTTAAAACATTTTGAGTAATGTAAGCATCTCTGAAGTAACTCTCAAACCTACTATCCAGTAAGAAAATACTATTTTTTTTCACATATTATATGGTAATATACAGATCTTGCATTTTATGTACACTAATATCACTCTTCTCAGACCATAAAACTTGGACTGTTAAGAAACTGTGATGGCTATTCTTGGTTGTCAACTTGACTGAATCTGGAACTAATTAAGAGCCAGGTGGCTAGATAGACTTGTGAGGATTTTTTTAAGTCATTTAAAATGGGAAGATCCATTTTTAATACTTACTTTTTGAGGTGGGAAGATATGCCTTTCGTATAGATGTTTTCTACTGGAAAGAACCACCATTAATCTGGGACACACCTTCTGATAACAGCCTATATAAAGGACTTGGAATACAGAAGGTCTGTCTTTGTCTGCCTGCTGTCCACTTGCTAGCAAGTTCATTCTTCCACTGTGTCAGGATTGTGCTTTCAGGAATCTGGCATATATAGACTCATCAACTGAACAACTATCGATTAAACACCTGAACAACAACTTTTGGTACAGCCTAATCAATCATGGTGTTTTCAAGCATGAAGTAGATAAGATGCCTACTGCATTTTTTCTTGACCCATGTAAGTGGGCAAATTCTCAAGCAAATAAAATAACTGAGGCACTGAATCATGGTAAATAGGAAATTTGGATTGTGAACTAATTCTAGACTGGATCAGGTTTAAACCCAGAACTCTGGAATGAAAGGAAGGCAAGATTCCCTTGAGGAAGGACCTGGGTATGAATTTTAGTGTTAATCTTTCGCCAGTATGACCCTATAGTGACTTAAGGCTTATTTCAAAAGCAACTGTATAATGAAGAAAAGGAAAAAACTGGACTGTCCATAGTCTCTTGGATACTGGTTCTGAATTGATGCCAATTTCAGGAGGCCTCGGAAACATTCTAATTCTTCAGTTAAAGAAGAGACTTAGGGAAGGTCAGGTGATTAATGGAGTTTTGGATGAAGTCTATCTCACAGTAGTTGGTCCCTGAACTAATTTTGTGGTATTTCTAATCCCAAAATGTATAATTGGGATAGATATACTTAGAAGTAGGCAGAATTCTTACACTGCTTCTTTGACCTAAAGATTGGGGACTATTATGTTTGGTGATGCTAAATCAGTGGTTCTCCACTTTCTGAATGCTGTGATTGTTTTGTTTGTTTGTTTGTTTTGTTTGTTTGTTTTTCTTATTCACTTTACATCACAGACACTGCCTGCCCCGTGCCCACTTCTACAATCCTCTCCCTGATCCCATTCTCCTTTGAGCAGGTGTGTCACCCCGAGTATCCACCCCCCAGCACTTCAAGTCTCTGTGAGGCTAGGCGTTTCCTCTCGCACTGACTCCTGAAAAGGCAGTCCAGCTAGTAAAATATATTCCACAGACAGGCAACAGTTTTTGGGATAACGCCACTTCAGTTGTTCATTACCCACATGAAGACCAATCTGCACATCTGCTACATATGTGAGGAGAGGCGTAGATCCCACCCCTATATGCTCTTCAGTGGTTCATACCCCGAGAGTCTCAAGGGTTCAAGTTAGTCAATTCTGTTAGTCTTCTTATGGAGTTCCTATCCACTTAGGAGCCTGTAATTCTTTCTTCTATTATTCCATAAGAGTCCCCAATCTCCATTCAGTGTTTGGCTGTGGGTCTCCCCATCTTCCTGAGTCAGATGCTGGATTCAGGACAACATGCTCTCATCTGCAAGACAACAGAGTATCATTAATAGTGCTAGAGATTGGCATGGTGCTTGAGCATGGCATGGAATGGGTCTCAAGTTGGGCCAGTTATTGGTTGGCCATTCCTTAGTCTCTGCTCCATCTCTTGTACTTATATTTCTTGTAGACAGTGTAACTTTGGGGTTGAAAGTTTTGTGGGTATGTTGGTATCTCTATCGCTCTACTTGGGTTCCTGTCTAGCTATGGGAGGTGGACTCTTTAGGTTCTATATCTCCAGTGTAGTGAGTTACATACTGTGACCTTTTAATTTAGTTCCTCAGATTGTGGTGACTTCCAAGAATACGATTTTTTTGTTAATTCATACCTATAAGTTTGTTACAGTTATGAATTATAATTAAATAGTTTTGGAAATAAAAGTTTTATCAATGGGTTGTGGCCTGCAAGTTGAGAACTGCTAGATTAAATAGAAGCCTGAAGAGTTGCCTCTGCCAGGTAAAATAATGAATCAGAAACAAATCACTTGCCTGGAGGACCTTCAGAATTTAGTGAAACCATCAAAGACTTGAAAGATGTAGAAGTTATAGTAACCATAACATTTCTTATTCACTTTCCTCACTGACTGGATGGTCAGATTTTTTTTAGATCATAGAGAATGAAAGTTGACTATCAAAAATTCGATCAAGTAGTGACTCCAATTACAGCTTCTATAATACATGTAGTGTCCTTACTTGAGCAGATTAACACAAATCCTGATGTATAGAATGGAGTTATTGATCTAGTAAATCCCCTTTTCTTGGTGCCTGCCATAATGGCCACTAGAAACAATTTGCTTTCAGTTGGCAAGAACAGCAATATACCTTCACAGTTTTACCTCAAGGATATGTTAACTCTCCATACATTTGTCATAACATAGTTAGAAAGGGTCTTGGTCCTTTGTCTCTTCCACAAAATATCATAATAGTTCACTATATTGATGACATCATACTGATTGGACCATGTGAGCAATTACTAGCAGTCACTTAGTATTTATTGGTAACACAGATATACTTTAATGGATGAGAAATAAATCTAACCAAAACTTGAGGGCCTTCTACATTATTGAAATTTTTAGGAGTTCAGTGGTATGGAGCATACAAATGAAGTGCCATGAGAGAAGTACAAAGTTTAGTGTGCTTATTCAGGAGAGAATGCATTCCTCACTTAGGTGTGTTATTCTGGCCCACATACCAAGTGACATGGTAGGGTCTCAAATAGGAGAAGGCCCTTCAACTGGTCCAAGCTGATGTGAAGTCAGTTCTACCACTAAGATTGTTTCATATAGCAGACCCAATAGTATTTGAGGTATTAGGGGTAGATAGGTGGTTGTTTGAAGACTTTTGGTAGGCCTCTATAAGTGAATTACAGAAAAGACCTCTTGTACAGCACCTGCACAAGAGCTCTGGATTCACAAGTAAAAGACAGACAGACAGACAGACACACACACACACACACACACACACCAACTAATTTTGATATGTCTTGACTAGCTCAGTGGCTGGCCACTTCTAAACCTCCCCATGACTAGTAAACACTCCCTTGGTATTCATGATTTAACATCTTTTAAATCTGCATATCATCTCTGATACTCCAGACCCAATCAAAGAAGTGGACCCTAGGGCTACTTTCCTAGATTATGACATGCCAGCAGGCTTTTAAGTTTCATCTTTCTGCTTCTTTGTCATGGCATTTCACCTCCTCTCTCTCCTTCCCACTCAGACCCTTTACTGTACAATGTAAAAGTACCATCTCTATCTCCCTATCCAGCCATTAGCTTTATAGCAATTCTTTATTACCAGTTGAAGCCAGCTGGGGGCAAGAACCTTCAGGTCTAGAAGCCCAACTCTTGGGAGCTGAATTAAGATCATATGACTCTAGGTGCTACTTCCCCATTGGGTCTGGGATAGCAGAGATGAAAAAATAAATTTTAAAAGATGTTGAGAATATACAGCTACAACCTCTGGTATTTTGGAGCTAGGCTCTAGCATAATCTATTCTCTATTTATGAGGTAGCTCTATTGGGTCTAAATGGAAACTGAGTTTTCGACAATGGAGCACTAAGTTAACATGTGACATGACATTATCAATCTGGCCTACCAACCCACGAAGTAGGATGTACACATCAGCGAGTAATTGAAAGTAGTGTATATGTGATTGGGTCAAAACTGTTCCTGAAGGCACAAGAAAGTTACATGAAGAAGTTGCTCAAATGACTATGGTTTCTACTCCAGCTGAAATGCTGTCTACTGCCAAGTATGCACACATAGCCTCATGGGGTGTGTGTTATGATCAATTTATTGAAGAACAGAATAGTAGGGCCTGGGTTACCAATGACTGCATGCAATGCAGGCACCATCCAGAAGTGGGCAGCCCCAGTGTTACAGCCCTTGTTTGGGAAAATCCTGAAAAACACTGGAGAAGAGAAATGTTTAGAATGGGAAGAACTTTGGGTAGTATATGGTCATACATTTTGTTTGGAAGGAGAAATGAGAAGTTGTGAAGATGTTCACTGATTCACTGGCTTTGGCCAATGGATTGGTTAGATGGTCATGGACTTCAAAAGAATGACATTAGAACATTGGCAAGAAAGAGATCAGTAATATATAGAAAGAGATAGATAGATCGATAGATAGATAGATAGATAGATAGATAGATAGATAGATAGATAGATTATTCTAAATGGAAAAAGTCTGTGTGTCATTAAAATGCTCATCAAAAGGAAACTTCAGCATGAAAGGAGTTAAATAAACAAGTAGATTAAATGACCCACTCTGTGGATAGTGATCTTGTTTTCTCAGCTATCCCTCTCAGTGCTCAAAGGGTCTGTGGTGGCACAGATGGAGGTAATGCATTGGTCTGACAGCATTGACTCTATTCAAACTGACTTGGCTACAGCTGTTGCTGAATGCCACATCTGCCAACAGCAGAGAAAAACACTGAGTCTCAGACATGACACCATTCCATGGGGTGACCAGTCACAACTTGATGTCAAGTTCCCTACACTGAACTACTTCCATGTAAAAGACAATGCTTTGTCTTTATAGGAGTAAAAACGTACCATGGTGATGGATTTGCCTTTCCTTCATGTAATGCTTCTACCAAAACTAGCATCTGTGCACTTGCAGAATGCCTTATCCACCATCATGGTATTCCACACAATATTGCTTCTGACTATGGAACTCACTTCATAGCCAGAAAAGCGTGACAGTGGGTCCACAATCACAGAATCCACTGTTATTACCGAGTTCATCACAATCCTGAAGCAGTTCTCTTGATATAAAGATGCACTGGCCTTTTAATGACACAGTTATATAACTAATTTGGTATCAGTAGCCTGGGGAGCTGAGGCCAGATTCTCCAGAAAATGGTGCATGCTTTGAATGAGTGTCCTATACATGGTACAGTTTTTTTTCATAGCCAGAATTCACAGGACACAGAATTCACAGAATTCACAGGAATCAAGGCATGAAGAGGGAATAGTTCTATTCACTATCTCTCTAAGTACCACACTAGGAAATATTTTGTTTCCTGTTCCCTTACTTAACCTTAAGTTCTACTTGCCTAAAATTTTGGTTCCAGAGTGGGATCATGCCTGACAGGAGAGAACATTCTATTGAGCAGACTTCCTCTGACCACTTTGGGCTTCTACTGCCCATAAACCTAAAGGAAAAGAGACAATGTTAGGAAGAGGGTTGATATAGATTACCAATGAGAAAATAGATTGCTTCTTCACAATGGAGATAAGAAAGCTTACTTCTGGAGTGCAAAATATTCATCAGTGTCCCTTGGTGACTCTGTCCTATTATTAAAGTTAATGGGAAAATGTAACAACCTAATCCAGGCAAGATGCTAAAGGACACACAACCTTCAGGAATGAAAGTATCGTACTCTTACCTCCAGGTAAGAGTCAAGACAAGCTGAGGTGCTTGCAGAAGGTAGAGGAAATACAGAATGGGTAGTAAAGAAAATTATAAATACAAGCTAAAGCATCTAATCAGTTGCATAGGTAAGCATTATAGGTGACATAAACATTCCTGTAATATTTTGCTAAGAATGTTTGCACAAATATTTGTGTTTTCTTTGCTTGACTTTTTACTATGAAATGTACTATAAGTTAAGAGAATATCAGTAGTTATTGTATTTAAGTTTTAAATACTAAAAGAACATCCCGTATGGGACATTACCACTTATTCTAAAACATTTAATACATCGCAGTGTAAGAAGGATAGTTAAGTCACTCTAGGCATAGCTATGCAGCTGGAGCCATGGGTTGCTCCATGTGTACTCTTTGGTTTGTGGTTTAGTCCTTGGCAGATCTGGGGGGGGGGGTCTGGTTGGTTGATATTATTGTTCTTCTTATTGGGTTGCAACAGGTCCTACAGTCCTTACCCTAGCTCTTCCATTGGGTTCTCCGTGCTTAGTCTGATGGTTGGCTGCAAGCATCTGCATCTGTATTGGTCAGGCTCTAACAGAGCCTCTCAGGAGATGGCTACATCAGGCTCTGGTCAGCAAGCACTTCTTGGCATCAGCAAGAGTGTCTGGGTTTGGTGGCTGCATATGGGATAGATCCCCATGTGGGGCAGTCTCTGGATGGTCTTTCCTTCAGTCTCTTTTCCACCCTTTGTCACTGTATTTCCTTTAGACAGGAGCAATTCTGGGTTAAAATTTTGGAGATGAGTGGGTTTCCCCATCCCTCAATCTGGAGCTGTGTCAAAACTATGGATAATGTCTCTACAGGTTCTTTCTCCCCTGTTTTGGGGGTATTTAAGCTAATGTAATCCCTGTGGGGTCCTGGGAGCCTCTTACTTTCCAGGTTTCTGGGACTTTCTGGTAGCTATCCTCAGTTTCCCATCCCCCATTGCTACACACATCTGTTTTCACTTGAAGTGGGAGCACCCATTTTCAATCTGGCTCTTGAGGTAGAAAATGCTACCCTTAGTCTGGGTCACGCCTTCTACTGGCAGTCACATAACACACATGGAAGAAGGAAGCTTGTTCTTCTCATGCTTGCTCTTGCCTATGACTCCATTCCTTCACTGTTATTAAAGCCTATTTCTTTGGGATTCTGGGGTACAATGAAGACTATCTGATATTCAGCCTTGTGAAATGAACATCTCCTGGATTTGTGGACCTTGTGTTGGTAGATAGCTATTGTTGGACTAGCTGGACCATACCATGCATGCCATTCTTATAAATCCCGATTTTTATCTATCTATCTATCTATCTATCTATCTATCTATCTATCATCTATCCATCATCTATCTATCTATCTATCTATCTATCTATCTATCTATCTATCTATCATCTATCTAATCTATCTATAAATCATCTATGTAGCATCTACCTATCTATTGTCTATCATATATTCATTGATATTTCATCTATAGATCATTTATAGATAGTTTATAAGTATATAAGTTCTGTTCCTTTACTTTGATTAATACACTAATTTCAGGTGTAACTTTTTTCTCTTAATAATGAATTATTTCTAGACATTTTTGTTACTTTTATGTTCCCAATTCTGTGCATTCACAATGTAACAGGACTTTCTAATTTTATAAAAGTTCCGCATGGCCTGAGTTCAATGTCATTTCCCCTGAGACCTGTGGAGAATAGGATCATGAGAAGGAATGCACTGGGATCTCTCAGTGTCTAGCTGAGGAGCAGGGGAAACAGAACGAAGCTATCCATGCTAAAAATGAGGGAGATTCTGAAATATCGAGCTAAATAAATCAAAGAAAGGAAGGAGACCCACAGAAAAGGGTTGGGTAGGCAGAGGGATGGGTGAAGTGGCAGAACCTAAAAAGTTGCCTTAAAGAAATGTGGTTTCTTTTCATGGGGGGTGAGTCAGAGACCAAAAGCCACTAGAGTGGTAAAAGGAATCTTAAAAAAAAAAAAAAAAAAACTGGCTTTCCCCTAATCCCCTCAGTTAAACAACTGAAATAAAAATAAAGTCTAACTGCACTCGAAAATTTACCTTTTCCAATCCTTGAGATTCCTTTTAAATAAAAATGTTGAGTGTCTATTAAATGGGACATCTTGTTAATCAGCTGACAGAAAATTATTGAGAAACTGAAGTTGACTTTCCTTTACCCCCCCAACCCCCTTGAGCTTTCTTTGTTTATATTCAAAATAGAGATGATTCTAAGTCCAATATGAAAGTAATTTACAAATGATTTTTTCTGTCAAAATGTATCCTCAGTAAAGATTCACAAGAAACTTGTATGAAGACTCTCTCAGCCCATACAAATGTGCACAGTGTTGGATTATGACATTTTTTTTTAAAACTCGGCACCATGCCTGCCTGTGTGTCACCAAACTTCCTGCCATAACTATAATTGACTGAACCTCTGAAACTATAAGACAGGACCAATTAAATGTTCTCCTCGATAAGAGTTGCTATGGTCACAGTGTCTTAATGTACCACAGAAGTAGAGACATGTAAGTCAGTGGTACTGAGGGTAATTTGAACTTTAGAAGCTTGGATAAAGTGGTTTCAGAGAAGAATAATATTAGTGTGTGGCCTAGAGTCCAATCTTGTGTTATTTTAGCAAAGAATGTGGCTACTTACTGCCCTTGTCCAAAAAAAAAAAAAATCTGTCTGGTGCTAAATTAAACAGCTTTACATTAAGGACAGTGGCAGAGGAGATTTCAAAACAGGCTAGTATTGACTATATTGCTTGGTTATTAGTGGCCAGTCTCAATCTAGAATTATAATCTGTAATGAAAGGTTCTTTGAGCAACCTGATCAAAGAACAATGCAAAATGTAGAAAGGTGACATAAGGAAGTGTACTGGAGGGAGTGATAATCTCAGAGCAAGTCTTTGTCCAGATAAGCTTCCAATTTATAAAAAGAATTAGGAAAAGTTTAGGGCTGGACTAGGTGGCACACACATTTAATCCCAGCACTCAGCACTTAGGAGGCAGAGGTAGACAGACATCATAGTTCAAGCGCAACCTGGTATAACAGAGCAAGTTTCAGGACAACCAATTTTAGGCAGTGAAAGAAAACATCAAAAGCAGAAAGCTAGTGAGGCTGTATTTGAATGAGGGGCCATATTCCAGCCCCAGTAAGCATCAGAAATTAGAAGCTTCAGCCACATGGTTCTGCCTTTAGGTTCAAGGATCCGAGTAAAGGGTTACAAAATGTCCCTCTGTGATTAAGGAGAGTTGCTGAGGTCAGAAGGGTGACAGAAATGTTCCTGCGTGGAGACTGAGAAGGGCCAGTTCCTGAAGCTATAGAAGTGAAACCTGGAGAACCTTGAAGATGTCCATGGCGCAGAGCCATGGGGAACCTGCTGATGGGGCTGCAAACAGGGAGTAGAAATGTCTAAGGAGAAAGATGTGTGCTGTAGTCAACCAAGCTGAAAGGACGTCGAGATCGGAAAGAGGCTTTGAAGATGCAGAGTTTGGAGTTTGCGCAGCTGGTTTTAGGCCCTGCATTGGCCCAGGGCCCAGTATTTCTTCCTGGTCCTCTCGTTCCTCCCTTTGGGAATAGCAATGTATATTCTATACCATGTTGTGGTGGAAAGTAGGGTGAAACTTTTTTTTATTATTTTGATTTTATAGGAAATTATAGTTAAAAGAATGTCACCAGTCTTCAGAAAGAGTGTGAACTTTGGCATTGAGACTATGGTAAACTATGGGGACATTTTGGACTGAATACATTTTTGCATAATGATATCGCTATAAGCCTATGGAGGCCAGCGTGTGGAATATGGAGGTTTAAATAAGAATGTACTCAAATATATAAGCTTATATATTTGAATGTTTGGTAGCCAGGGAGTGGTACTTGTGGTCTTGTTGAAAGAAGTGTGTATCTTTGACACACTTTGAGGTTTCAAATGTTCAAGCCAGGTCCAGTATTTGTCTCTCAATGCAGCCTGCTGAGCCTGATGAAGCCTGTCTGTCTGCATGCCGCCATGATGCTACACGATAATGGACTAAACCTCTGAAACTATAAGATAGCTCCAATTTAATGTGTTAATTTAATAGGAGTTGCCATGGTCACGGCAATTGAATACAGACTAAGGCACGAAGTGTCCATTCGTGGCTTAAACACACACACACACACACACACACACACACGTAAGAGTCAGAGACACATGAAAAAGTACTTCTATTTGTTGAAGATGTGAGAGACCGCTTGAAATGTTTTGCTTCAGGCCTAGTGTTTTCTCCGATTTCATCTCCATGTTCTACATTTGTGGCTGTGTCCTCTCACAGATAACATATTTGTTCAAGTAAGAGGAAAATAGCTTAGATGAATCCATATATTAATTGAATGGTAAAGGATCAAAGTTAATGATCTACATTCAAAATACTATGGCTTTAATTTTGATTTGCTTTTGTCACAGACACAGGAATAATTAATCTAAAAAGTAATGCTCTCTACCCCCTTTTGAAAGATTTCTCTGTATCTAGGCATTATTTCTGTCAGCCACATTCTGGAAGTTTGACATCAGTGAGTTCGCACAGACCTTCCATACTTTGTTGTTGTTTATTCCACTTGACGAATTTATAACATGAGGTCACACTCTATCCATGAAGTTTTGCTTTCCATCTGTTCTCCATCTTTACTCTATTATTAGTCCAAGCTTCTGGTATTTTGATCCTGTTTCATTTCCAGGACCCTTGTTGACGTCAGTGAGAACCCTAGGCAGAGGGTTGCATGGTAATCAGCATGGCTCCACAGACTGTCTACAGAAGAACGAGTGGTCTCCTTGATACTGCACTGCCGTTGAATGAGCCTGTGCCTTCTTCCTATGGACAGTGGAGCCCGTGCCGAAGGTTTAATGCAGCCTCCAGTACAGGATGATATACTTGCTCCACCACCTATGTGTATTGACTTTCTGCTAGAAGGCTTTTAGCATAAATTTTAAGAATTAACCAAATACATCATAAGCTATTGCTGAGAACACAAGGTTTTTAACTATGTTTCTCCTATATTGATTTCAGTTAGGATATTTTAACCACCCCCTTATTTTACTATGCCTTTTAATTTGTTATTCATTTGTTTCAAAGCAGAACTTTACAGAAGCACTCTAGGCCCACAGGAACTGAAATAGTTTGCTTTCATTATCTGGTAGACCTTCTCGAGTCAGTAGCCCTGGCAGAAACCACAAAACTGTAAAAACTGGCAACTGTGGGTTTGTCTGTTCTCTATTGATTCTATTTCTGGAAAGAAACACACACACACACACACACACACACACACACACCAATGAATAAGCTATGTGATTGCACCCTTACTTTAAGCTACTGTCAGAACAGGGACAGGGACATTTTGCAAGCGGGTCAAGATGGGACCTAAGGCTTTTCTGTTTGCATTTATCCATGGATTTTGATACCTTTGACTGTGAACTTTACCTCTGAGTGTTCTGCAACCTGAAATGCAAAAGTTTATTGTTTCTAAATATGCTGTTAAAATTGTGGACTGCCATGGGTCAAACTGTTTAAAAATCTAATAAGCTGCATAATAAATTACACATATAGGCTAGTTTAAAGACTTAATTCTTTCTTCCTAGAACTGCAAAGCAACTCCACCATAAAATTTTAAAGGGAAAAATGCACTTGTATCCTTTAAAGACTGAGAAACTCTGACTTTTGAATTGTTTTCTTCTGTGATCTATCACTATGTAGAGTTTTATTTGCTTAATAATTTTATTATCTAATATTGTTATGTTGCATGCCCTAGTGAAAAGGTTCTGAGTTTGGCTTTAATAAGCTGTGTGCCCTTGGACCTTTTCTTTCTCATCCATTAAATACTAAATGATCAAAAAACCTCCAGTGACTGTCCTAATATTCAAATTCAAAACCAGCCTTTGGCAGCACAGGAGAAATCTCTACAGTGGGAAAGATCATAGGTAGTGGAGAAAGAGCAGAATTCTGTAAAGTACACACATGCCTTCATACACATATACACGTTCAACAGAAAAACCAAAATAGCTCCTCTCTCCTCCTCCCCCAACGATGACAATGCAGCCATCTGTTGGATGTTCCACTTCACTTAGCAGCTGCTCTCAGATACAGAACTCTGCATTCCTGCAGCTTGTGTGGTGTGCGGGCAGCATGTGTGGGTGCTAGCCTTTGACACTCCCACCCAGAGGAATGGTTCTCATTGAATAAAAATGACCACGGGGGCTTCTTATTCTCCCGCCTCACAAATGCCTGTTTCCTGACCATTGGCACTTGGGCTATCTCTGTTCTTCTGTCTGTCTTAGACATTTCACAATGAAGAGGGCAACCAGCGAAGGGCTTCAGCAAAACCCTTGGCCTGCCAGAAACTCACTCCTTAAAGAAGAGGGAGCACAGCAGCTGGAACATGAACTTCCATGTGACTTTCATTTTGCCCATACCCCCAGCGACGCACTTAAGTACCGAAGAATAACCATTGTTCAAGTGGAATGTAGGAGGCTTGAAAGGCAGCATTAATCTTAACATCAAACCAAGAGAAAATATATACAACAAACTTTAAAAAAGGCATAAAATGAACTTTTCTGAATAGTCCTCTCCCAGACCCGCTTTCCCATGCTGACATTTGTCTTCAGCATATATGTTATATAAAGTGGCATATCTTTCTTTTTTTTTTTTTTGTACTTGAAGCATGGAGGTTGTGAGGAGCAGCAGTTACAAGCACAACAAGAAAGGGTTCTGCAGTCTCTTGAAGAGAACCTTGTGTAAAATTGGATCCTCTTTTGAGTGCATAATTTAGGACATTTGTTACAAGATTACTGTGGTTTTCTATAAATGTTAGTTTGCTGTATTATTTTCCATGAACTAGTTTTCCAAAGCGCAGAATATTTTGCCCCCAAAACATGGAAGCACTAAAGCTAGCTCGATGAGACGCTGATTCATGGGGTGTCACCCAGAAACAGCTGGTCAGCCATCTGCAGCCCCAGAGTCCTCTTATTTTTACTATATTCAGCTAATTCTTTATGGAGAGGGGAGGAAGACACATAAATCCCAGGAGAAAAAGCATGCCTTGTGTGAGAAATGGGGAAAGACTTGTGCCAGCGAAGGGCTGGTGACCCGATGTGCTGATTGGGGAGGCCTCTTCTCATGTGCACTAGACTCACACTCTTCACTACGTGTGCATTATTTTATTTGCATCCTGTTCTTTTGGAAAAGGAAAGAAATGATGGTATGCCATTGATTGTTTTGTGGGAATTGGTCCAGATGAAGGCTCCCTCTGGAGTCATAAGCAACCATTTCAAAGCAGGCCTGAGTCTGCAGGAGCAAGGGTAAGCCTGGTATTCTCACCTGTGTGTTTGTCCTCTCATCTCTCAAGTGCACTAAACAAGACCTCTTTACAGCCATAGATCTTGTGGTAAATATTGAGCATAACAAGTAATACAAGGTAGGGAGTTTTTGGTCAGAAACATTACCTAACAAAGTAAAGTTTTAGGCAACATTCCTTTACTTTAAAATTGGTAATACTGTATTAAAGTTGTGTACAACCAGAATTACCTTTTTTGTTTTGCTTTGTTTTGTTTTCCTTTCTGAATTGGCATGGGGCCTTTTTGGAAAAGGAATGATGGCTGTGATATTATCCTATTTAGCCAGATGAGTATCCTTGAGGCAACTCATTCGGATAACCAAGCCAGATGACTGTTGACTGTGTGGAATGGAAGATGTTGGTAGGTGCCCAGGTGTGTGCTGCTTTCAGGCGGGTGTAATTATAATTTAATCTGATCCTGTGTGTTTTGGGAGAACATTTTGGTCATGGGGATATCTTTAAATATTTTTCTTGAATCATTAAGTCTTTTACCTATTCTTCCCATAAACATGGATATGCAGTGCCTTACACACACATACACACACACACATACACACACACACACACACACACACAGAGAGAGAGAGAGAGAGAGAGAGAGAGAGAGAGAGAGAGAGAGAGAGAGAGAGAGAGCTTTCTAATTTTATTTCTTTGTGTTGGTTTATTAGCATTAAGATTTTAAATTTCTTAAATCATTTGAAATGTAAATAAATTATATCGAATAAAAAAAATTAAAAAAAAAGAAAAGAAAAAGAAAAAAAAAGATTTTAAATTTCTTTTATTGTGTATACCACCACAGAACAAGAGTAATCTTCATCCCTATGATAAACAAGCAAGAGAGAGCAACATTACTGCTTGTTAACTCTTATGATATTAATAAGGCTCAGACATAATTTACTTATCGTCTGTAGTTTTCCTGGTACGTATCTATGTGACAAATCTATGCTAACATCCTAGAATAAGAGATAAGTATACCTTTAATTGATAAGATAACATTTCATGAAAGTATTGTAAAACCATCTGTACTACAAACTTTTGAGTATTTTATTCATTCCTTTTTACTTCTTTCCTTATTTCAAATAAAGATTGTTTTCCCCTCAGCATCGCACAAATCACGTGGACTATCCTTCAGGCTGTCAGTCACAGGAAAGATATACATATGCCCAGAGTATACACTTGTGCTTGTTCAGTGTTATTTGGAGAAAATATGTTGCATGTTCTCCTGGCTCTCCTAGTTTTACATCTTGAATTAATGCAATTTATTCTAATTTATGGCAACTGTTTGAAATGCTCATTTTCCATTTTCTCATTTATAAAGAGGTTATTTACATGGAAGTGGAACATAGTAGAAGAATGAATTGATTTGGAAAATTAGGTGGATTCAGGTAGAAAATCTGAGTGGACTTTGGTTTTGCATCAGCACTGTGCACCAGAGCTGGTAGTGAGGACATCTCTTATAATATTTTTATGCCTCTTTAGATATAAGAATAAATTTATGGAGAACTTTTTCATGCTTCTTAAAAAAGCCTTATACAATTGAGCTAATTGCCTCCCCCTCCTCTCTTGTTCTCTATTCTTGTATTTATATAGCAGCTATCACAATAGTAGCTACACATGCTGATAAGAGAACTAGTTAAAAAGTGAGAGGAAGCTTACAGAGAGGGGAAATGTTTCTTTTCCTAGGACAAAATTACTCTAAGGTCAAAAGACAACAAGAGGAACTGTCCTATTTTCCCCAAACGCTGTCTCAAGTCTAGCAGGTTGTTTTTTGGGAAATCTTTGCTCATTGTCATCACTAGCACCCATTTTTTGAAACTGCTTTGCTTTAGACAAACTCCCTTTGCACAGTGCTGTGCCTTGACTTCATTCTTGCCACTGGGACTCTCATCTGAAAGGGCCAAATAGTGGAAATGAAGTCTCCAAGGGGAGAATACTGAGGTGTTTGCAGTAGAAGTAGATACCTTTGTCCTTTGAAGCACTCATGGAATTCTATTTCCTGCATCTTATTATGTGGAATTCTGTAAACACAGTTACTAGTGTGGAAAGTAACAAGTCACACGAGTAAGATGTGCCATGTTGCGTATATGAGCTTGCGATGGAGGAGCACACTGCATGTCCGTTAGTGAGCAGACAGAGACGAATGTTCGTGCTCAGCTTGCTGCCTTCCTTTTAAAATAAACCGACAAAGAATTATTTACTTATTGGAAAGATTCCTTCTTTCACATCTTGGTTGTTTAGAGCTTTATATCATGCTATTAAAGCTAGTTAAGTTAAAAGAAGAGAGAGAGAGAGAGAGAGAGAGAGAGAGAGAGAGAGAGAGAGAGAGAGAGAGAGAGAGAGAGAGAGAGAGAGAGAGAAAGTCTTCCAATAACTGGAGTGGAGGCTTACCCTGGGAGGAAGGAAGGAGGGAAGGAAGGAAGGAAAGAAGGAAGGAAGGAAGGGAGGGAGGGAGGGAAGAAGGGAGGGATGAAGGAAGGAAGGAAAGAAAGAAAGAAGGAAGGAAGGAAGGAAGGGAGAAAAGAAGAATTCTGTCCTGGAATGTAATAGGATAGAAAGAGGCACAGGCCCCATGAATCTGGAAGGCTTACTAGAGGAGGCATTAATGATAGTTGATTGACCAAAGAAGCATTTATTCAACTACATTTTTGAAATCAGTCTCCCTGTTAATATAAGATATATAAAGATAATATATACAGCAACTCTAGGGCTAAAAGAGAAAAATGTCTTTCTCTGAGTCACATAATTCTTGTAGGCTCCCAGTCTGTATCTGAACCTTTCTATATTCTGTGGAACATGACTGAAATTTATTCAGGCAGGTGGTGGAGACACAGTCCCCAACTCTCGGTGTGCATGCAGTTTTACTCCAAGTCCACCCTGAGCCATCTGCACAAATAGACATAGGAGAGTCCTTCCACTTCTCTTCCCATCACTATGTTTCAGGCTGGGAAGTCAGTGTCTGAGCAAATATCAACATTTAGATGTGGGAAGTCTGTGCCTTCCTAAAGCTGAGTGTCAGCTGTGTGGTACACTGGTAAGTACGAGGCCAGCAACTGGGTGTATCAGTCACTTTTGTGTTGCTATGGCAATCGTACCTAAGAGAAAACAGCATAGAGAGGAGGACTCATGTTGGCTCATATTTAAAAGTGTCTGTCCATCACAGAGAAGACGGCACAATGTGCACAGCAGTACAGAATGCTGCAGTCTCATGCCACAGCTGGTTAGGTACCCAGAATTGTGGGTTATGATCCACAAAACTTGCCCTTAGTAATGGCTTCTACCAAACAAACTCCACCCTCTAAAGTGCCTACAATTTTCCACTATATTGTCAACATCTTGGAAACAAAAATTCTGTGGGGATGTCACACACAAAGAACAGAGGTTAAAATATATTGCCCTTTAGTGACCTACTTGCACAGAACTCTGCAACTACTAGGAGAAATCATAAGGAAAATAATTTCTGGGATAGGAATAGTGAAGAAATGTCTAAAAGAGACTCTAGTCATTCATTAAAACGTGCCACATATGCACATATGAGACCACATGAAATCAAAAATCTTCCCAGTGAGTTTGCAGAGTTGACACAGTGGGTAAGATGAAAGGGTAAGAACTTGAGTTTGAATCTAGACAAGTTATGTGAAGTCAGGTGTGATAGAATACTAAGGCTAGTAGTCCTTCAGAGAGGTAGAAAGTCAAGACAGAGTCTACCAGTGGGAGAGGCGCCAGTATGTCTGGAGTAAGCACTGTCAAGCAACAAAAGATCCAGTCTCAGAAAAGATGAAAGGTGAGGACTTACTCCAACATTGCTCTCTGTCCTCCATTCATTTCCTGTAGAATTTACATACCCACAGTCATGCCCATATTCAGGAATATGTACATACACACACACACACACACACACACAAACTCACACACACAGAGACAAACATACACTCACACACAGACACACACACACATTCACACTCACACAGACACACACACAATCACATACACACACTCACACACCCCCCTACACACACACTTGCATACACAAAGAGACACACACATACTCTCACATACACTCACACACACACTTTCACAGAACAAAGAATCATTAAAATGAACACATATCCTAAAGAATTGGGAAAATAATCTCACCAGGGAGTTAATAGCTAAGATACATATATATAAACATCTGAACAAACAAACAAATCCATAAATATTATTCAAAGAATAGTAACTGGTCAAATAAATTGAAGAGACATTTCTCAAAAGAAAGTTCAAACTTCTTAGCTATCAGAGAAATATAAATTAAAACTACTGTAAGGTTCCTTCTCATCCCAGTAAGAATAGTTTGTATATATATATATATATATATATATATATATATATATATATATATATATATGAAAAGGCAGTTATTATCTTGAGTGTGAGGGTCACAGGAGTGGTTTGAGAAAAGTATCTAGGAGGGCAAGAGGGAGGAAAGTGATATAATTCTATTTCAAATATAACACATTAAAATAAAACTACCCAAAGACATGGATGAAGAAACAACTCTTTACAACTGATATGACACTATAGAAGAAAATCACCACTGTGATAGTTTCTCAAAAAAGATAAGTAAAAGAAAGGAAGGAAGAAAGGACGAAAGAAAAGAAAAGAAAGGAGAAGGAAGGAAGGAAGGAAGGAAAGAAAGAAAGAAAGAAGAAAGAAAGAAAGAAAGAAAGAAAGAAAGAAAGAAAGAAAGAAAGAAAGAAAGAAAGAAAGAAAGGAAAGAAAGAATGAAAGAAAAGAAAGAAAGAAAGGAATCAGAACTTCCATATGATCCAACTACAATCACTTCTGGGTACACCTCTAAATGAATTTAAGTCAGTACGTCAGAAAGAAATTTGCATACCTATGAATTGCCACATCATTCCCAGTAGCCAGAAAGTGGAGCCAGTATAGATGCTCATCAATAGAAGTATGAATGGCTGAGGTATATTACACATGCACAATGGAGATTTATTCAGATATTGAGAAGAGTTAAATGATAGCATTGGCATGAAAATAATGATAGACTCTAGATTTGCAATATTTACATACACATATACACTAACACAGAGATGTGTATTGAAACTAAGTGAGGTACTATGTACAAAGAGGAAACAGGCATAGGGAAAGTAGAAAGTACAAATTTTTTGTTTTTTATTTCATTTTTTATTTTTGATATAAATATGTTTCATGCAAATAGAAGGAGAATAACTCATAAACAAGCAGTTATGGAGAAAAGAAGTGGTTGGGAATGAAGAGGAGAAAATAGGAGAAAATGAATGGAACACACTTATATCTTGAGGGGTATAGAAGGGAAAGAAGGCTAGAAGACTGCAGCAGCATGATGAATGCAAATATGATAGTCTCCAACAGTCAGACAAATCATCTGTACAGGATACTTTCTTCATTTACTTAAGCAAGATACAGCTTAACATTGTTGAATACCTTGCCCCAAATCTTAGAACAAGTGATAGCTGGTTTAATTTGCTGTCAGTCAGACAGCCAACCCTAATCCCTATTTATAACACATGGTCAACTTCAAAGTCTTTAAGAAATGAAATGGAAGGTTATACTCAGCCTCTTACTTAGAATCAAAGCGCCACTGCCCTGCTCAGTATGTGCTGAATGTTCTGATCATCTGTGCTTAGCATCTCCTGCTGCATACCCACTTACACTTGGTATTGTTTCTCAACATTCTCTCCAGTGCTCTGCTTCTTTCCTTTCCTTCATATCCATTTCTTATTTAGTGGGCCCCATCTTAAGCAGGATGAGTCACTCTAATTGAATCATGGACAATTCAGGAACATGGGGCTCATTCTTTTTATTTCCATGATTATCAATATTGTAAGTTTTTTCAATGTCTATTGTTTCTTTCTTAAGCTATATTTTATCAGGTCTCTTTGTTATAGGTATAGACAAAGAGATCCTTACTTTTTGTTTGCACTGTTTGCATCAATCAACCTTTCTTTGTTGTGAAAAAATACCCATGATGATTAAGAGATCAGTTGTCAAATTTATGAGATCTAGAATCCCCTGGGAAATAAAGCTCTGGGCATGCCTGGTAGATTAATTTGATTAGTTTAACTGAGATGGGAAAACTCACCTCCTATGAGTGGCATTGTTCCCTGATCTGGGATACTGAACAGTATAAAAAGGAGAAAGTGAGCTTGCTATACACAGACACTGTCTCTGCTTCATGATTTGGATACTTGAGAAAAGCCGCCTCAATTCCTTCTGTCATGACTTCCTCGAGGACAGAGTACAACAGTGAACAGTGAGTACAACAAACTTCTCCTTTCTTATGTTGCTGTTGTTATTATTTTATCAGAATAATTGGAAGAACAACTAAGGTAATATTTAGCATATGGATGGGGAAAATACTCATTTTGCTCAAGTTTCCAGAGGTGTCAGTAATGGACCATTTTTTCCAGGGCCTGTAGTGTAATGGTGGACACATAGTAGAAGTTATATAGTAGAACAAAGCTGGTCATTTATGTGGAGAGAGGGAGGAAGGGAGAGAGAGAACAAAAACAAGAACAAGAAGAACAAAAGAAGAGGAAGAGGAAGAGAAACAGGAAGAAGAACAAGAACAAAAGAACAAGAAAAAGAGAAGAGGAGAGGAGAGAGGAGAGGAGAGGAGGGGATGGGAGGGGACGGGAGGGGATGGGAGAGGAAGAGAGGAGAGGAGAGGAGAGAGGAGGGGAGGGGAGGGGAGGGGAGGGGAGGGGAGAGGAGAGGAGAGGTGAGGAGGAGGGGAGGAGGAGGGGAGGAGGAGGGGAGGAGGAGGGGAGGAGAGGAGAGGAGGAGGGGAGGAGGAGGGGAGGAGGAGGGAGGAGGAGGGGAGGAGGAGGGGAGGAGGAGGGGAGGAGGAGGGGAGGAGGAGGGGGAGGAGGAGGGGAGGAGGAGGGGAGGAGGAGGGGAGGAGGAGGGGAGGAGGAGGGGAGGAGGAGGGGAGGAGGGGAGGAGGAGGGGAGGGCAGGGGAGGGGAGGGGAGGGAAGGGGAGAGGGGAGGGGGGGAGGGGAGGGAAGGGAAGGGGAGGGGAGGGGAGAGGGGAGGGCAGGGGAGGGGAGGGGAGGGGAGGGGAGGGGAGAGGAGAGGAGAGGAGAGGAGAGGAGAGGAGAGGAGAGGAGAGGAGAGGAGAGGAGAGAAGAGGAGGAGAGAGGAGAGGAGAAACATACCTTCAAAGGTACTGGCATATTACACAGTAGCCTACATCTACCAGTGAAGAACTACATTCTAGTAGTCCCTTTAATTTTGACCACATCAGTGGGCAAATCCCTTGGTAAGTTGGTGACTTCATGGTTTAATCACTTCTCAGAGGTATCATGAGCTAGTGCCTGTGAAGGATATCTTATAGACACATCCTAACTCTATTATATAAAGATTTTGACTAATTGTACCTTCCCATCAGTTGAATACTTCTTATCATTCCTCTGACTATTCTCCTTTCCTGTTTAGAAGTTTTGATTGATTCTGTGAAATGATTCCATGGTAGGTAATGCATTTTAACCCACACATTTGAAAGAATTAGAGGTGTATGCTTAATAAATTATTTTTTTCAATTTTACTATCCTAATGTAGCTAATGATACTTAAAATATTCATGAAATCAAACATTAATACTGAACAGTCAGATTATGTGGGGAGTATGGGCCATCTTTTTATGCACACCATTGGCCATGGCTGAACTTTTTTCTATCGGGTTGGTTTACTTTAGCAGAAAATCTGCTGAGATGCAGGCAAAACTGATTCTTCACATAATTATCTGACACTGGAATCTCTCCTAAAAGCCCACTAAAGGTCCACTTAGTTTTGTCTTGAGACATAAGAAGGAAGCTTCAAAAAGGAGCCTAGAACTTTAAAAGGTAGAAGGTTCAGATTTTCTGTGAATATAATTCGGAATATCACCTATGACATCTGCTCAGACTTCAAGATCCTGTAGACAGACCTGTAGAGGACATAAAATGTTCCTTCTGAGGACTTAACTTTACAGTTATTGGTTAGATGGTCATTTTCTACCCTCTTTCTAATTCTCTAATCCCTCTGATTCTCTGTCTCTCTGTCTCTGTCTTTCTATGTTTCTCTATCTCTGTCTCTCTGTGTCCATCTCCCTCCCCCTCCCCTTTCACTCTCTTCTCTTTTTCTCCATTTCTTATGATTGTTCCTACTTTTTCTATTGTTTTCTACTGATTCCTTCTCTCTAAATACCATCTCTATTCCTCAACTGAATAAAATTATAATCTGCTCTACATATTTAGCATATTCATTAAGGGAATTTTCATACCTAATACTCAAGTTAATATTGCTTTGTTATTCATTTTCTCAAAAACAAAACTATGTCAAGACAAAAAAATGTTATTTCATGGGTTGGGGGAAACTTAAATGCTCATTTTCATTTTCTAAAGTGACAAACAGCTGAACTCACTGAAAGAAAGATGCCACTGTGGTCTGAGAACAGAAATCAGTTTCTAGAAGGGCAAAGGAAAGAAGGACATGCTAGTAAAAAATGAGAGAGAAGAAACTCAGGGACTACAGGTATAAATAAAAATATATTTATACAATAGCAATACAAATATCTAGAAATTTAAGTGAGTATCCAGACCCCTGTTTCTTTTCCTTCTAGACTTAGACCCAGGTGTGATTGCAATATAGTCCAAAGATATTCTGAAGTCCACACACTGCCACTTTATACTATGCCTGGATTCAGTCATGTGAGAATGATATGGATGCTGATGTTGGTGTTAACCTGCCTGTGCTTCTTTTACCATACAAAGAATCTTCTTTTGGGGGATTATGATTCCATCGCCTTCCCTCTGTGTAGCCAAAGTGTGGCAACAGAAAGCAAAAGCCAAAGGGAGCAGAGAATCAAGAGGGAACCTGCGCAGGGACGGCTCCTGAAAGGTCCGGATTAAGTTCAGTACAGAGAGTGCACTTAGCTATGCTCCGTATGTGCATCTACATGTCTGTCCCCCACAGGCACAGCAGAAAAAGCTCCACCTTCTGTGGTGGAAGTAATGCACAGCAGAAACTGCCTTTGTGCTGCCGGATATTAATGCTAATGTTCAAGAGTTAAATATAGCACAAAGCAAGTGTATCAGAAGGGAAAAATACTGAAGCAACTAACTTTACACTGCAAGGGGTTAGGTAGAGTAGGCAAGATGTTATTACTGAGCATTAGAATAAACTGCAAAAATGGTAGGTTATTAAGAGAAGATGGGGACTCAGTCATACTAACATACTGTCTTCAGTACCAATGGAAACACAAGAATATCATATGCTAGGGTTTGGATGAGGTGTCTTGAATAAAGATACAAACCTGCCGTTATTATGTACAATGGTTATTAAATGATATTTAAATGCTGATTAATAAGATGGATCAATAGGAAATATGCCCCATTCCTTTTAATTTTCTAGCAAATTCAGTAGGTCATAATACATATAAATTCTATTATTCTGCCTGTTTCCCATTGCCTAATTATGAAACACAATTTTAAAGAGTTCTAGAAAAAAAGACTTTATGGGCACATTAACTATTTTTATGATTACAGTGACAAACACCTGGTAAAAAGCACTCAGGAGGAATGGCTGTACATTTTGGCAAATGGTTTGAATAGACATATGTCATCATGGTGGAGAAGGCATAGTGGGCTGTGTCATTCTTCACTTGCAGTCAGGAATCAGAGAAAGACAAAAGCTGAGGCTCATTGTCTTCCACCTTTATGTCCACTCTGAAGCTTCAGCAATGGGAGGGAATCCCTCATATTTTTTACTACTACAGGTCATTCACAAGGATATTAATTGTGGTAAATGACTGGCTGTAGACCATATTCATCTATACCCTGGAGCTATGGCGAACCCTTGCTGTTTCTCCATAAACTAGAGCAGCTGACTGAGTTTATGCCTGTTCATAGCTTTATCTCAGTAGCCGCTACATCTTTATCTAATAGACCTTTCCCCAGGGCTTAGGATAATCAATGCATTCAGTGAATGTTCAGGAAATCTGTGGAAAATCAGCATAAATATTATGTCCAGCTAAATGGATACTTACACAAGTCATTAAGTGCTACAACAGATAATGAGAACTCTTTCACGTTTTGCAATATTGAATGTTAACTAAAACCAAAAGGCTACATACAGTCTCTCACTTACTACATGGGAGCTATATACAAGTCAGGAGGTCTCTTTAGCTTTTTGAGCCCAGTATTCCTATAAAAAAGAATTCAGAGCTACTACTCTATCTCTTTCATATGGCATGATGATGATTAAAGGTTCACACTTGGGTAAGCGTGATAAGACTCAACCCTAATCCCAGCATTCCAGGTGCTGGGACATGAATGAGTTCAAAGTTAGCTTGGACTACATAGAAAAACTCTGTCTCAAAAGTAAAGAGAAGCAACACCAGGCAGTGCATTGCTGTAACAGTAATGGGAAAATAGTAAATAACCAACAGATACTAAATATACTGAAATTGGGTTTGAAATCTATGTGCACAAAACAAAGAGCGTGAGCTTTTCCTCAAAGTCATATCAGATGTAAGGGTATTTAAATGAATTATGGTTTGCTAGTTATTTACTCAACAGAAATGAAGTACTTCTGCAAGCTTTTCCATAAACCAAATTGTGTTAAAGCATGAGGAGAACCCAGGAGAGAGTATTCATTTAAAAAGCAAATTAACAAGTAAGCAACTACTGTTTAAGGAACAGAGAATTCCATGAAGGAAATAACAATCTGGATCAAGGTGGTGATTTTGGATATTTTGGGTCAAGACATCAAGACAAGGATATATAAGAGGATAAGCTTAAATGTGACCCCTTCATCAAGGACAGATTGTCTGGAAAGATGAAGCCCTAACGCTCAGAAGAAGTTGTGTATCATGGTGATTCCTAGAAATAAGAGAGCCAGTGTAAGTGACAAGCAGAGTGCTCAGGGACATGCTGTTTGGGGCTTGAAGATGATTCCCAATTTCAAGATGGAAGGAGTGCTTAAAGGGACAGGAGCTTATCACAGACACATAAAGTTAAAGTGTAGGGGTGGTATAGTTATTAGAAGAAAAACAGATCACAAGCCTGAAAAAAAGTAGAAGGTATGCCTGCTTTAAATCAAAGCAACTCTGGTTGAACTGAAATAGGACAGAATAGAGCATTAGGGAAAGAAGACTTCAATTCATCAAGCCACAATTTTATTGTGCTCTTAAGCTAACAGTGTAAGTAATTAATGTCAATCCTATGATGTGAAATTGATAGCACCCCTATGCATTCTGCTTTGACGCTACTGGCTCAGAACGTTAGGCTAACTGTAGAAACAGGCAACAGTCTTGGCAGCTGCTGACAAGTACACTATATAGAAGTAAAAGCAAGGTACGATGAAGACAAAGATGAGACAAAGAATGAGAGGATAAGGATAAAGAGGAGCAGAGGGAGGAGAAGAAAGAGAAGAAGGAAAAGAAGAAGGAGGAGGAGAAATCAGGAGGAGGAATAGGAAGAAGAAGGGGAAGAAGAAGAAGAAGAAGGAGGAGGAGGAGGAGGAGGAGGAGAAGAATGAGGAGAAGGAGAAGAAGGAGGAGAAGAAGGAGAAAGGAAAGAAAGAAGAAGCAAGAAGAGGAAAAGAAGAATTTGCAGCAGCAGCAGTAGACCAACATGAACTACAGAAAAGAAAACTAAACTGAAATGAATAACAAATGAATGAATAACATTCTTCAGACTCAGAAAGATTAACTTCTTGATTCAGTGACATTAATAGAGAATAGTCTTATTTGGTGGTTTGAATAGTTTTGGCGTCCACATATTCATGTGTTTGTATGCTTAGCCATAAGGAACTGTAGAATTAGAAATCCTTATTGGAGGAGATGTAGCATTGTTGGAGGAAGTGTGTCATTGTGGAGGTGGACTTTGAGGCCTTCTATGCTCAGGTTTGCCCAACATGGAAAGTAGTCTACTTCTGACTGCCTTTGGATCAAGATGTAGAACTCTTGGTTCCTCCAACATCATGTCTGCCTATATCCTGGCTGCCTTGCTTCTTGCCATGAAGATATTGGGCTGAACCTGTGAAACTGTAAACTAGCCCAAATTAAATGGTTACCTTTATAAGAGTTGCCTTGGTCATGGTGTCTCTTCACAGCAATACAAACCTCACTAAGACAACCTAGAAAAGGTACAGAAAACTAGTCACTCCGTTTCCCCAACTAGGAGTCTGGGTAATGACATAAATGTTAAAAATAGTCTACACATTAGAGCAAGGTTTCTGAAACTCCTTCTGTAAGGCCATAAAGCAGTAGTTTTCAACCTTCCTGATGCTGCAGGCCTTTAATACAATTCATATTATGGTGAGCCCAGCCACAAAATTATTTTGCCGCTATTTCATCACTGTATTTTTTCACTGTTATGAATTGTAATGTATTGTTATGAACTATAATGTTATAAAATGTAATGCAGGATATCTGATAGATGACCCTCAAACGAGTTGTTACCCACAGCTTGGGAGCAGCTGCTTAAAGGGATGTTGAAAATGAAACTCACTCTAAAATCTACCTGAAACAAACTTCTAGAAGGGAAAGATCAGAAGCAAACACCAAAAAAAGAGAAATACCACCTAAGTCAATAAACACAGTCCAACAGCTTAGTGCATCCCCCTACAAGCTAACGGGCTTCTGTTAATTGGCACAAGAGAGATTCTGATATTACAGTAGTAGCACAGGACAGCCTTGAAGATAGTGCCCCAGTAGAAGTATGATAAAGGAAAAGATGTGAAAAGTCTATGTTGTGGGCAAAGTGATCAAAACTTCACAAAATGCTATAGGACAATAAAGGGCTCCGAGCAGTCCGGTTTTATGTTCTTTAAACATAAAGAACATAACATAACAAGCAATGTTTCTTCACCAACTTTATACAGATGTGTTGTTACTTGTTTTCAGTTCTTTAACTGACTTTTTAGTCTCTTCAGTGTTGAAATGATGCAAATATAGACACTAATTAGAATTGCGTGCACTCATAGGTACAGTCCCCATCACATGATCTTGCCTTTCTGCCTGGTTTTAGGAATTCTCAGATGCCAGGCAACTGCTGTGATCTGAAAGATGTCAAAACCACGGTTCATTCATGTCACCTCCATGTGGTGCCACTGAATGGGAATTATCCTTTTTTATCTCAGTTTTGCCAAATGTTTGAGATCTAGGAACTCATGAATTTGTGGCCACACTATGGGCTCATGTTTTGATGAAAGATATAAAAAGCTTTAAAAGCACATAGAATAGTTACAAAAATGTCAGGGCAACTTTAACAAAAATAAGATTAAAATTATAACACAATTACTCAAAATCAGTCTTGAATTTAGTAATTTTTGCTATACTGAAGAGTCATAATCAGTCCTAAATTTATCAATTTTTTTTTACTACAGTAAAGAGTAAACCCATAAGAAGACACATTTAAAAACTAGCCTAGGGAGGAAAAATAAGTGACTAGAAAATGCCGTAAAATGGTCATTGTGCCTATTGTTAGAGAAATGAAAACCAAAACAACTTTGAGCATCACAAATATTAAGAAAGTAATGGATCACAAATGCAGGAGAAGATGTAGAGTAAAGGCATTCCTCATGTGGTATTGGTGGGACTAGAGACTGGTCCAACCACTCTGAAAATTAGTGAGAGGAATTCTGAAGAAGCTAAAACTGGATATCATGTGTGATCCAGTTATAACACGACTCAACACTTACCCAGAGGACCTGGCATCCTATTTTGCTGATACGGCTTCAGCCATGTTCACTATCACTACTATCACTATCACTACTAGGTATGGAACAGAAACAGTCTAAATGTCCGCTACTAATACATGGAAAATGACAATTTCGCAATGAAGTCCTGTAAAGACAAGTGACATCATAAAATGTACTGACAAATGAATAAGACTAGGAAAATTTACATATAAGTAAGGTAACACAGTCATAGAAAGACAAACATCACATGTTATTTCTCACGTGTGGATCCCAATGTTAAATTTTAATAGGCAGGAGAAATGTAAATACGGAACTAGGCAATCTGGAGTAAAACTATATTGAACAGAAAAGAAAAAAATGTTGCCCCACTGGAGAAAAGTGATATCTTTTCTTTCCCAACCTTTCTCAACAGGTATAAAGGACAGTTCAGTCTAGTACCTAGCCTAGGTTTTCATTCATTCATTCATTCATTCATTCATTCCTTTTCTTCCACAGAGGTTTTCACTGTGTAACAGAGCCCTAGCTGTCTTGGAACGTGCTTTGTAGAAGAGGTTAGGCTTGAACTCTCTGCCTCCTTGTGCTTGGAAAAAAGGTGTGTGCCATCCCACCTGGCTGTTTACTCGGTTATGAAAATATGTAACAAAATAAACTATAAGATAAAACAAAATCTATCATATCAAATTTGGAAAAGAAAAACCAACAGATGATAAAAAAAGTCAGAGAGAAGGCAGACTATTAAAGGACCACTTATTCATACCCTCAGGAATCTCATAAAAATCCCATGAAACTGGATGCTGTAAAATATCCTCAGCGGACATGGTAGAGACCCACACAGGTCCTGTGCATGCTGCTTTAGTCCCTAGTTCATATGGGTCTTGCTCGTGTTGGTCTATAGACCCTGGCTTTCTTGGTGTTGTCCATTCCCTCTGGCTGTTCTAGTCCTTCTGCCACTTCTTTCTAGTGGCTCCCTGAGCTCTGAGAGGATGGATATGATAGAGACATCTCACTGAGGGCTGAGTAGTCCAAGATCTCTCACTTTGCATTAATGTCTGGCTGTGGGTCTCTGAATTTCTTCACATGTGCTGTAGGAAGAATCTTCTCCGATGGTGGCTGAAGGAACTGATCTATCAGTATAGCATTGTATAGTAAGGAGTCATTTTACCACTATATCCCCACCCCGATTTTAAATTAATTATTTATTTGCATCCAAATGTTACCCCCCTCTTCCTAGTGCCCTAGTGTCTCGTGAGTCTTCACTACATTCATCCTCTCCTTTCCTTCTGAGATGAAGCTTCCCCCACCCACCAACCTCCTCCCACCTCACCTTTCTATCATCCCTCTTCCCTGGTGCATCAAGTCTCTACAGGATTATGTACACCCTTTCCACTGAGCCCAGACAAGGCAGTCCTCTGCTACATACATAGCAGGGGCCCTAGACCATGGGCTGGTATCTTAGCCTCTGGGATTTTTGAGGAGTCCTAGCTATTTGATACTGTTGTTCTTCCTATGGGATTGCAATCCCCTTCAGCTCCTTCAGTCCTTCTCCTAACACTTCCATTGCGGTTCCAGACCTCAGTCCAATGGTTGGTTTTAAGTATCTGCATCTTCTAGTAAAGCTATCAGAGGACAGTCATGCTAGGCTCCTGTCTAGAAGTACACCATGGCATTAATAATAGTCAGGGGAGGTTAGTGCCTGCACAAGAAATGGATGCCAAGTTGGGTGGGTCTCTGGGTGGCCATTCTTTCAGCTTCTGCTCCATTTTTGTCTCTGCATGTCCTTTAGACCAGAACAATTCTGGGTCAAGAATTTTGAAGATGTGTGGGTGGCCCCATGCCTTAAATAGAAGTCATGTACAACTACAGGAGGTGGTCTCTTTAGGTTCCATGTCCCCACTTTGGGCCGTTTAGGCTAAGGTCATCCCCAGTAGGTCCTGGGAGCCTCTTACATGCCTGGTGTCTGGAACTTTCTAGACTCCATACTGCTTCATATTTCTATTCACTCTCCTGGCCCTCTGGGCTTCTCTTCTGTCTCTAATCCTGCCCCCTTTTAACTTCTCCTTCCATTCTCCCACCCAAGTCCCTTCTCTCTGATTCTTGTGATTATTTAGTCCTCCCTTCTAAGTAGGATTGAAGTATACACAATTGGGCCTTCCTTCTTGTTAAGCTTCATATGGTCTGTGAGTTGTGTCCTGAGTATCCTGAACATTTCGTCTAATATTCACTTATCAGTGAGTACATACAATGTATGTCCTTTTGGGTCTGGGTTACCTCACCTAGTATGATATTTTCTCAGTCCATCTATTTGACTGTGAAATTCGTGATGTCCTTGTTTTGAATAGCTGAGTAGTATTCCATTGTGTAAATGAACCACATTTTCTGTATCCATTCTTCAATTGAGGGGCATCTGGGTTGTTTCTAGTTTCTGACTATTACAAATAAGGTTGCTATGATCATAGTGGAGCAGCACAGGTGCTTGTGATGTAGTGAGGCATCTTTTGGGTATATGCCTAGTAGTTGTATAGTAGTAGCTTTCAGGTAGAACTATTTCCAGTTTTCTGAAGAATGGCCAACTTGATTTCCAGAGGGGTTGCACCAACTTGTAATCCCACCAGGAATCTCACATCCTTGCTAGCATGTGCTGTTGTTTGAGTTGTTTATCTTAACCATTCTGATTGGTATAATGTGGAATCTCAGGGTAGTTTTGATTTGCATTTACCTGATCACTTAGGATGCTGAACATTTCTTTAAGTACTTCTTGGTCATTCCAAATTCCACTGTTGAGAATTCTATTTTTAGTGGATATTAATTAGCCCAGAAGCTCTGAATACCCAAGGCACAATTACCATAACAAATGACTCCCATGAAGAAGTAAGGACAGGATCCTGATCCTGGAAAGGCTTGATCTAGCATTGGAGGGGAGTATCAGGACAGAGAAAAAGGAGAGAGGTGATTGGAGAATGGGTGGAGAGAAGAAGATTTATGGGACATATGGGGAGGAGGGAACTAGGAAAGGGGAAATCATTTGGAATGTAAACAAAGAATATAGAAAATAAAAATATATAATAAAAGAAGAATTTCATGTTTTCTAAGAGATGTGTCATGTTTGGCTTAATGTATAAAATCCCCTGCTTGAGAGCTGCAAAATAGACTCAGATTCAAACTGAAAAAAAAAAAAGAATTCTATTTTTTAGCTCTGTATCCTATTCTTTAATCCAATCATTTGGTTTTCTGAAGTCTAACTTCTGGAGTTCCTTGTATATTTATTTTGAACATTAGTACTCTGTCAGACATAAAGTTAGTGGAGACCTTTTCCCAACTTGTAAGTTGTTGTTTTGTTCCTTTGTCTTAAAGAAGCTTTTAAGTTTCATGAGGTCCCATTTTTCAATTGTTGATCTTAGAGCCTGAGCCATTGGTGATCAGTGAAGGAAATCTTCCTCTGTGCTGGTGTATGCATGACTTCCCCACTTTCCCTTCTAGTCTATTCAGTGTATCTGATTTTATGTGGAGGTTCTTGATCCACTTAGACTTAAACTTTGTACAACTTGATAAGTATGGATCAGTTTGCATTCTTCTATATGCAGACCACCAGTTAGACAAGCACCATTTACTGAAGATGCTTTCAGCTCTGTAAAACCACTGTATGGTTTTAGCTTTACCCTAGGTCCCTGGGCTATGTAGTCTCAGCTTCCTCGTAAGCTGAGATGTCTTGGACATACATCTCAGATATACCTACAGGTTTGTCTCCTAGATTCTTCTCGTTCTTGATGAGAGTCAGTGTTTACCATCACACTGCTTACCCTGTTAGTGTGACCAACCTGCTGTGCTGCTCTACTGTGACTTCTCTCTCACACGTAGTTACCACTGCAAAGACATTCATTGGCTGGTGTTGAACACATCGTATAGCAGGTAAACTATCTTCAATACAGGAAATTTAAAAATTGACTAGGCTTTGAATCTAATTTCTTTTATTTCTATCTTAGTCTTTCATTTTACACAGATTTATAATCTTATTTTTAAATCACTAAATAATGTAAACACTTTTATATTCTTGTGTGATTAAAATAAGACTGAAACATTTCAAACACATGAGTTGTTTTCTTGATGTTTACTGTAAGGAGGACTATTTCCTCTGAAAGTCTTTCCTTGTATATAGGTGATCACCCCCTCTGGCTGGCCTCCTTAGAGAGCAGGGCTCTTCATTTTGCTCCTCAGCTCTCCTCTGTGAATCTATAATGAAATTCTTTAAAACTCAGGAAAAAAAATAGAAAGAAAAAGATAAAAGAAGAGAAGAGTAAAAGAGGAACGTTTTCTAAATGCCACTGGAAACTTAGGTAGTGCTAAGGCATTCCTTGACCACTGGAAGGACTCGTGGCTTTGAAGTGACAGTAGTGAATTTATTTGCCTTAATTCAAGTAAGTGGGCAAACGCTGTATAGCATCAATATAAAGCAAAGCAAAATGAAACTACGACCATCCAACTCTATTCCGAGACGCCATGTCAGTGCTGCAGGACTGAGCTATTTGTCAATGCCATCTTCAGCTGCCCTCATTTAGGAGGTCAGGAGTCAAAACTACTTCCAGTTACTTTTAATTCTGGAAGATGGATTCAAGCAGCCTGTCTGCTTTTGTCACACTGTTGGAGGAATAGAACAATAATTAAAAGTCTCTATGATTGCTTCTAGTTTTTGAAAAGTGTTTATTCATTGTACAAAATAATGAATCTCATTATATTTTCACGTATGAATGTACTATTGGCTATACATTGGCCATATATACTCCTGTTCTAGCTTGATTTCTATTGCTATAATAAACACCACAATATAATCAATTTGAAGAAATAATTTATTTAATTGACACATCCTGATCACAGTTGATCATTGAGGGCATTCAGGGCAGGGGCTCAAACAAGAAAAGAAGCAGGGACCATGGATGAATGCCACTTATTGGGTTGCTTCTTTTGTTTTGTTCAGATTGCTTTTCTATATAATCCAGCCTCACCAGACCAGAGTGGGCCAAGCCCTCTCACACCAATCATTAATTAAAAAAATACCCCATAGACTCACACAAAGACTATTTGCTGGAGTTATTTTCTCAGTTGAGGTTCCCTCTTACAATGTTATTTCAAGTTGACAAAAACAAAAGTGTCTCAGTTAGACTTTTACTGCTGTGAGCAGACACTATAACTAAGGCAACTCTTGTGAGGACAGCATTTAATTACTGATGGCATATAGGTGCAGGGGTATAGTCTATTATCCTCAAGGCAGAACCTTGGCAGTGACCAGTTAGGCATGGTGCAGGAGGAACTGAGCGTTCTACATCTTCATCTAAAGGCCTTTAGAAAACTAACTCTTTTATACGGGCAAGAGCTTCACAGCCCTTGCCCACAGTGACACACTTCCTCCAACAAGGCCACACCTCTTAATAGTGCCAATCTCTGGGCCAAGTATATTTAAACCACCACAACAAGCAAGGAAACAAATAAACAAAACAAAACTACATCAACATATGTGATTTACTCACACCTTCCCTATAATTATCTTTTCTCTTCCCTCTCCTCTTTTTTGTTTACCCTCTCCCTCTTCTCAAATAGTTCTACTCCAACATTCTTTTTTTTTTTTTACTTTAAATGTAATTTTTACAAATAAAAGACAATATGCTGCATTTGTCTTTCCAAATAATTTATTTTGGTCATGATCATGATCACTAATTGCCTCCATTTTCAGCAAGTTTCACAACTGAGTTCTGATTTAAAGATGAATAAAATTTTGTTTTGGTGTGCCATAACAATTTCCTAGTTTGTGCTTCTAACTTTTGTTGTGCTATGTAGACTTACAGAGCAAGCAACCAAATTTATTCTTATTATCATTGAGGATATATTCTCTTTCAGATGAAGAGCCAATAAAAGTGAATATCTTTGAAATAAAAGCTAAGTTTATTTTTTATTCGATATAATTTTTAATTATATTTCAAATGATTTCCCCTTTTCTGGCTTCCCATTCCCCAAAAGTCCCATAAGCCCCCTTCCTTCCCCCTGTTTCCCCATCCACCCCTTCCCACTTCCTTGTTCTGGTATTGCCCTATACAGCTGCACTGAGTCTTTCCAAGACCAGGGGCCACTCCTCCATTCTTCTTGGACATCATTTTGATCTGTGGATTATGTTTTGGGTATTCCAATTTTCTAGGCTAATATCCACTTATTAGTGAGTGCATACCATGATTGATCATTTGAGACTGGGTTACCTCACTTAGTATGATGTTCTCCAGCTCCATCCATTTGTCTAAGAATTTCATGAATTCATTGTTTCTTTTTTTAAAAAATATTTTTATTTTCTATATTCTTTGTTTACATTCCAAATGATTTCCCCTTTCCCAGTTCCCCCCTCCCATTATGTCCCATAGACCTTCTTTTCTCCATCCATTCTCCAATCACCTCCCTCCTTTTTCTCTGTCCTTATATTCCTCTCCAATGCTAGATCAATCCTTTCCAGGATCAGGACCCTCTCCATACTTCTTCATGTGAGTCATTTGTTATGTGATTTGTGCCTTGGGTATTCAGAGCTTCTGGGCTAATTAATATCCACTTATCAGAGATTGCATTCCATGTGCATTCTTTTGTGATTGGGTTACCTCACTTAGGATGATATTTTCCAGATCAAACCATTTGCCTAAAAATTTTGTGAATTCATTGTTTCTAATTGCTGAGTAGTATTCCATTGTGTAAACATACCACATTTTCTGTATCCATTCCTCCTTTGAGGGACATCTGGGTTCTTTCCAGCTTCTGGCTATTATAAATAAGGCTGCTATAAACATAATGGAGCATGTGTCTTTATTGCATGCCGGGGAATCCTTTAGGTATATGCCCAAGAGAGGTATTGCAGGGTCCTCTGGAAGTGTCATGTCCAGTTTTCTGAGGAACCACTATACTGATTTCCAAAGTGGTTGTACCATCTTACAGCCTCACCAGCAGTGGGAGTGTTCCTGTTTCTCCACATCCTAGCCAACACCTGCTGTCTCCTGAGTTTTTGACCTGAGGCATTCTGACTGGTGTAAGGTGAAATCTCAAGGTTGTTTTGATTTGCATTTCCCTAATGACTAATGATGTTGAGCACTCCTTAAGGTGCCTCTTGGCCATCCGAATTTCTTCAGGTGAAAATTCTTTGTTTAGATCTGTACCCCATTTTTTAATAGGGTTATTTAGTTCCCTGAGGTCTAACTTCTTGAGTTCTTTGTATATATTGGACGTTAGCCCTCTATCAGATGTAGGGTTGGTGAATAGCCTTTCTCAAATTGATGGTTGCCATTTTGTCCTTTTAACAATGTCCTTTGCCTTACAGAAACTTTGTAATTTTATGAGGTCCTATTTGTCAATTCTTGATCTTAGAGCATAAGCTATTGGTGTTCTGTTCAGGAACTTCTCCCCTGTGCCCATGTCCTCAAGGGTCTTCCCCAGTTTCTTTTCTATTAGTTTTAGTGTGGAGGTCCTTCATCCACTTGGAGTGAAGTTTAGTACATGGAGATAAGAATGGATCAATTCGCATTCTTCTGCATGCTGACCTGCAATTGAACCAGCACATTTGTTAAAAAGACTATCTTTTTTCCACTGGATGTTTTTAGCTCCTTTGTCGAAGATCAAGTGACCATAGGTGTATGGATTCATTTCTGGATCTTCAATTCTATTCCATTGGTCCACTGTGTCAATACCATGCAGTTTTTAGCACCATTGCTCTGTAGTATTGCTTGAAGTCAGGGATACTGACTCCCCCAGAATTTCTTTTGTTGTTGAGAATAGTTTTAGCTATCCTGGGTTTTTTGTTATTCCAGATGAATTTGAGAATTGATTTTTCTAACTCTGGGAAGAAGTGAGTTGGGATTTTGATGGGGATTGCGTTGAATCTGTAGATTGCTTTTGGCAAGATGGCCATTTTAACTATATTAATCCTGCCAATCCACGAGCATGGCAGATTTTTCCATTTTCTGAGGTCTTCTTCAATTTCCTTCTTCAGAGACCTGAATTCTATCAGACCTTCATAGAAGACCTAACACCAATACTCTTCAAACTATTCCACAAAATAGAAACAGAAGGAACTCTACCCAACTCGTTCTATGAAGCCACAATTACGCTGATACCAAAACCACACAAAGATCCAACAAAGAAAGAGAACTTCAGGCCAATTTCCCTTATGAATATTGATGCAAAAATACTTAATAAAATTCTTGCCAACTGAATCCAAGAACACATCAAAATGATCATCCACCATGATCAACTAGGCTTCATCCCAGGGATGCAGGGATGGTTCAATATAAGGAAATCCATCAATGCTATCCACTAAATAAACAAACTCAAAAAAAAAAACATATGATCATCTCATTAGATGCAGAAAAAGCATTTGACAAAATTCAGCATCCTTTAATGCTAAAAGTCTTGGAAAGAGCATGAATTCAAGGCCCATACCTAAACATCCTTAAAGCATTATACAGCAAACCGGTAGCCAACATCAAACTAAACAGAGAGAAACTTGAAGCAATCCCACTAAAATCAGGGACTAGACAAGGCTGTTTTCTCTCTTCATATCTCTTCAATAGAGTACTTGAAGTTCTAGCTAGAGCAATTAGACAACATAAGGAGGTCAAGGGGATAGAAATTGGAAAGGAAGAAGTCAAATTATCTCTATTTGCAGATGACATGATAGTCTACTTAAGTGACCCGAAAACCTCCACCAGAGAACTCCTACAGCTGATAAAAAACTTCAGCAAAGTGGCTGGTTATAAAATTATCTCAAGCAAATCAGTTGCCTTCCTATACTCAAAAGATAAGCAGGCTGAGAAAGAAGTTAGGGAAATGACACCCTTCACAATAGCCACAAACAATATAAAGTATCTTGGTGTGACTCTAACCAAACAAGTGAAAGATCTATACGACAAGAATTCATTGTTTCTAATGTCTGAATAGTACTCCATTATGTAAACATAACACATTTTTTTGTATCCATTCATGTGTTTAGGGATACCTGGGTTTTTTCCAGCTTCTGGCTATTATAAATAGGGCTGCTATGAACATAGTGGAGCACCTATCCTTATTACATGCTGGGGAATCCTCTGGGTATATGCCCAGGAGTAGTATAGCAGGTTCCTCCGGAAGTGAGGTGCCCAGTTTTCTGAGGAACCATCAGACTGATTTCCAGAGTGGTTGTACCAATTTGTAACCCCACCAGCAGTGGAGGAGTGTTCCTCTTTCTCCACATCTTCACCAACACCTGCTGTCTCCTGAGTTTTCAATCTTAGCCATTCTGACTGGTGTAAGGTAAAATTTCTGGGTTGTTTTGATTTGCATATCCCTACTGACTAATGAAGTTGAACATTTTTTAAGATTCTTCTCAGCCATCCGAAGTTCTTTGGGTGAAAATTCTGAGGACCTCATACAATTGCAAAGTTTCTGTAAGGTAAAGGACACCATCAAAAGGACAAATCGGCAACCAACAACTTGAGAAAAGATCTTCACCAACCCTACATCAGACAGAGGGCTAATATCTAATATATACAAAGAGCTCAAGATGGTAGATCCCAGAAAACCAAAGAACTGAGTTTATTAAGAAGCCTATAACTCAGGGTTGTCAACCTTCCTAACATTATGAATAACGATCTTGATGTTGTGTTGACCCCCAACCCTAAAACTATTTATATTGCTATATCATAACTGTAATTTTGCTATTGTCATGAATTTAAAATATAAATATCTATGTTTTCCTATGGCTTGAAATGACCTCTGTGAAAGGATTGTTCAACTCCCAAAGTAGTCACGAAGCAAAGGTTGAGAGCCACTGCTGTATTTGTAGGAGATGTTTTGGTTGTATAGCCACAGTTGAAAGTCCATAGTAAGTTTTTTCTAGCTCATTGTTTACTTACACAACAAAGACCATGGACATTTTTATGATGGCATTATGACAGATGCTTATATTTCATTTGGAGAGCTCTTACCAACCTGGTCTCTGGAGAATAAGGAGTAGAGAGAGGAGAAGTGATAGAGGATAATTAGACCAGAGTAAATAGCCTGCTAAGGCAGCAGCGGGGAGGGACTTTTGATTTCTATTAGAACAGACTTCAATTCAGTCAAAAATGTTTTTAATCTCTTTAAGTTCAAAGAATCATCCATTCCCTTCTCCTCTGATTCCTAAGCTGCTTTTTGTCTCTTCTCTAGTTATAAAGCATTATCTAATTTATTTAAACATTTTTTATTATTATATTTGTTTTCTTGGTCTCCTCCCCTACCTCTCTCTCTCTCTCTCTCTCTCTCTCTCTCTCTCTCTGTGTGTGTGTGTGTGTGTGTGTGTGTGTGTGTGTATGTGTCTTTACTAGCCCCTCCCAACAACTTGCATTTACTGGTATTGATCCAAGCTTTCTAAATTTTCTTTCATGTGTTGATAGTTTGATTTTAAAATAACAATAGCAGCAACAATGCAAAAGTCATTTTAATAGCATCCTGTTACTTAATGGGCAAATCCAATTTTGCAGAACCTTCTAGCAAGCTCACATGTTTGTCCCTACCTAACAGATGAGGCTTACTGTTTTCCAAAGAAACATTCTACAACCACATGCTTCTGGAACAGTAGCCAGAAGCAAATAAACAAAAGCCATTTCAGTTCTCTGAACTTGCTTTTTATCTACAGCTTTATGTAAAAATGTCCTCTCTTTTATACCTTTGCAAACTCATTCTTAGGTTTCTACTTGCTCAAATGTCACATTTCCATAAAGTCTTTCCTGCAACATCTTTGCCTCTCAGATGAGTTTAAGTGGTCTCTACTCTGGGTACTCAAATCACATAGCATACTTTCTTTTATATAATAGCTCATATTGCAGTGAATATAACACTGTGTTCTATGGCATCAGGTATTAGAGGCCATAAGCCTTGATCCTATTTTACTTGTCATCAGAAGCTGACACAGTGGCTTGTATTGCCATTGCCAAATACTATTAATGGATAAATAGACATCTACTAATACTTGCTCCATTTTTCCAGTTAAAACAAATAAACAAACATAATAAAATGAGTTTTAAGTGACCTAGTATTTTATAAAAGTTGTCCATCATCTTCTTGGATACGAGAGAAGTAGGAGGCTCAGTAAAAAAAAAGGCACTGGGTTTGCAACACCTCCTCTTCTAAGTATCATCTGCCACTCAAATATTAGAAGTTGACACAAAACTTTATGCTAAGAAGTTTCTATTGCCGAAAATGTTAGAAAACTACCATGGATGATGTGAACATGTTCTCTCATTGCAAAGCAACAAAAATTAGGCACTTCTAGTTGAATATGAAAATGAAATTGGAGAGTAGGGAAGTTGGTGTCAAGAGCTGATTTGACTTTCAAGACAAGCTACAGCAAAGGGCTTATGATTTTCACTAATCATCTTCTTTCCAAGATGTGTCAGTGAGAACATTTAAACGGCAGAATCAGAGAGTTGAGGTTCTTACTCTTCTAATCAACTCTGGCTATTGGTTTTAGTACTTTATGCACAACCTGTGAATCTCACTTTCATCATCCATCCAATTAAAAAGGGGGAGATTTATATCTAGCTGACAGCTAGAAATAACATCTATAAAAGCAGTGTCTAAATTGTGTGAGATCAAGATCACAAGTTGACCAATATTAATTCTTTTCTTCCTATATTACATTTCTTGCCTCCTGTTCAATGAGTAGGTACATTGAGTACTATTTTCGAAAGACTATGAACTGGAGCAGTATACATCAGTTTTGGCCAAGATTCTATAATGGACACTTCATTTCTCTAAAAGGGAAATAGTCTATATTTCTTTCTTAATTTGTCTATTTAAATAAAAATACAGGTGACTATAATGATGGAGTAATAAGATCAAAGAATCCCAGGGTGCTGAATAATCCTGTTAAAGCAAAACTGTTTACCAGTTAAAAACAAACTTTTTGCGTTATTCTGTGGGCAAGGGGAAAAAAAAACATATTTAAGTCATTACATAGCTGTTTAGAAACTCTGAGCTACTGTTTCATGTCTTGCCCTAATTAATTCAGTTACTTATATCCACGAGGTACAGCTGTGTGCATGTTATATCACATTCTTGTTAATAACCTCTATCTCATCCGCTCCTCATGGGCAAAATACACTCTAATAAACAAGCCATAATCTGTAAGCTTTGAGTGTTCTAACATAGACTCATTTACATTTTTCAGTTATAAGATGATGGTAGTACAGATTCTTTTCATTAAATTTAAGATTTATTAGCATTAAAGGTCATTAAATAGTAAGCAAAACTTACTTTTTAAGAGTGAGAAAATAGACATGACTTTCATAAATGATATAGAAGAATGAGGCATTTCTTTGTAAGTATCTGGATATATATATATATATATGGATATGTATTTCATGATATACCCAGCTTTTGATTGTAAAAAGAAAGGCATTGGAAGACTTTAATATTTAGAGAAGAGAGAATATAAAAATATTCTATTTTATTTGGACGTATGTGGAAAATATTAATATAGAAACATGTAACACTAATTATTTCTTTTATTTTAAATCAAGGACACAAATGAGAACAAAAAGGTAGATCAGAATATTATACCATACTAAATTTCCAATTGGTTATCTAAATACTTTGCACAGGGAAGATCCAAAATAGAGGATATGTGCTGTGAGCAGTATAGTTCTGATAGGAAAAGTCTAGACGTTCATATCTATTAGGAACATTGCTGCAATTATTTAGAAAAGTAATAAAGAGATAATGAATTAGAAAATTAACAGCATGAAAAGAAAGGTTTAAGATTGCAGAAGGACAAAAGTAAAGAAAGAATTAGGACCAATATATAGAGTGTGCTTGTATAGAAGAGAGTGAATAAAAAAAAAAAGACCAGAATGCCATGAGTAGCTTATGCCATTGCTGTTTGTTGAGACAGGGCCTATCAGGCTCAGTGTAGCTTGTTGTCCTCTTCTTGCAGTATCTCGAGTGTTCTTTCACCAATGCCTCACATGTTGATGATGATGAGTTTGTTTAAACTCTTTGAGTTTCATTAGAATTTTATCTAATAAAGCTGACTTGGTTTATGTCTTATTTCTATCTTTAGGATGTAAATAGAAGACACTAAACAGTTCTTCCTATATAACGGATATGACTTTAGAACATTTAACATATATTAGTTCAATAAATGTTTAAGTAATCGTGAAGAAATTTCTAAATTATCTTTGTTTTGCAGGGAATTAATATGTTAAAAATAATCACACAACTATGAACATGGTAAAAAAAACAATTTCAGTTTATGTAGTCTGGCATAAAAAATAGCCATGTTTTTGTCATAGAACTTCTATTCTTTTACATGCATATAGGAAGATACTTTCAGAAAAAGAAAAAGATGTACACTGTTGTACTTAGGAATAGTTATAACTATTATGAACCCATCCTTTTAGTGGTTTTGTTTCTCTTTAATTGAGCTGCTAGAATTTGTGAAATACTCCTCACCCATAAGCTAGTACTGAGTGAGTTGGCAGTGTCAGGATCTGAATGACTCCTATAAGACTCATTGAAATGCAGTTGCCACTGTGAAATTTCAGAGTGGTACCTTTAAAAAGTCAATGTGTTTGTACCATTATCACTTGAGCAGGTAAAGCTGTTACAAGAGTAAGTTTTTCTCTTTTCTGTCTCACTTATTTCCTCAACCATAAGTGTAGGAAGGCCCCCACTATTATATTGGTTCCATGCTTCCATGATATGATGAATTCATCCTTTTCTTTCTAAATTACTCATTCTGTCACATTCTGTTATAGATGCACAAAATGAACTTGATAGTAATTTTTCCAGACAGAAATATTTTTAGAAAAATTTCAGAATCTTTTAAGGGAATGGAGAAAAAAGGTGGGATCTGGTATGAGGTTGTATCACAGGAGAGGGGATTTCAAAGCATAACAACATGTTAGTGGCTCACAAAGAAAGCCAAGCCAGTTTGTCAGCTTTGGCTCTCACACATGGCCTTTTTCTTTGTGGTTGGTCTTCAGCCAGAACAAATCCTCACAACTGACAGCTGTCAACTGTCACAGGTTACAGACTAAAGTGACAAAGTACTCAGAATAGTGGATAAAAATACTACAAAGTCAGAGAGACTAGGCAGATTCTTCATATCTAGATTCTTAGCATTTGGAGTAACTTCAACCTCTCTAACCAAATCTCAGAACAATTTTGGCTCCATAGTAATGCAAATAGCTTGACATAGCTCATTAATTTTACTTTCTAGCTTAACTAGAGCAGTTGAGCTTATCTCTTCTTTTTTTATGCTAATCTAGAGGCATAATGTGGGCTATGGTTGGAATGTCAGTATTTCTCCTAAATTTTTATTTTGAAATCTTAACTCCAAATCTGTTGGTTTTAAAAACTAAGGTCTTTTTTAAATATAAGCCTGTTTGCTTCTTTGCTTTCTAATAAGTGATAGCATAGAAGTTAACATATACAGGCAATGAGCTTTTTCCAGCCTGAATCTGCTGGTATCTTGATCTCAAATTTGCTTGTATCTAGAATGGTGAGAAATAAAAATTTACTGGTTATGAATTACCCAGGCTATAGTAATTTGTCACTGATGCATGAAGCAGTAGAGGACCGAGACAAATGTATATATGATTATAGTCCAAGTCTACCATATTTTATGCATGCCCTAACACATTTACACTGAGAAATAATCAGCAACTTACTATGAGTAACTGACATTCTATACTTCAATATGAGGGCTGAACAGGGTGATGCCAAACTCTACTTTTCCTGATCAATCCTCTTATTTTTTAAAAAATTATTTGACTCTATTATCAACAACTCCTTCAACCACACATTCAGAAGATTTGTGGTTTACATCATGAACAATGTGACCATTCCCTTGTTAGGTAAAACATTAGGATTCCAGACTTGGATTCATCTTCATTTTTGTAATGTGATATGGTCCATGATCTGAGGGGACTTAGAGATTCTCTGCTACACAGGCCAACATTAATAGCCTGGTTACAAGCAGCCTGTGACATTTCTTCCCATTTTATTATTTCTGTCTTTATTTTTGATTATTACATGATGGAATATTTAACTAATTAAAGAAACTTAGAAATATTTGAACAAATAATATGATCCAATAAAGTAAAACAGACTACGGGCTTTTGATCATGCATCTGATCTCACCTCTCATTTTTCATGTAGAGGGTCTAAATTTATTTAGGTGGTAATGTATCAAGTTCAAGGCTACATTTCTCAGAGTTATTTGCATCAAGATTTACAGTACAACAAATGTCTGTTACAGGAATGTGATCCAAAGCAAGTGAGTCCTTCCAAAAATTTTATCCTGAGAGGAAGGAGCATGACTTTGGAATGTACTGGAAGAAAGAGAAAAGGAGGAGCCATCACCATCTATACCATGGCACATGTTATATAGAGAGAAAGTTCCTGGGCTTCCAGGTGATCCTGCAACCCCCCCTTCATTCTGGAGTGTCTGGCTCTAGATAACTTTGCTAGAAAAGAAAATTCAGCTCTTTCTTGGTTGTATGGCTGTTGTCCTGTTTTTGTTGACATGAAAGTACACTGTTTTTTGTTGCTGTTGTTGTTGTTGTTGTTGTTGTTTTTAATTCTGTAACACTTAATTCTTAACTGACTCAGAAAGATAACACAAAATCTTCCATATAGTTACCTCTTGATAGCCACTGGTAAACATGACCCACAGACTGCTTTGGATAACTAAATCTTGTGCTGACCAAATACCTAATTGTCTTAGGGTTTTACTGCTGTATACAGACACCATGACCAAGCCAACTCTTATAAGGCTAACATTTTTTTTTATTCGATATATTTTTATTTACATTTCAAATGATTTCCCCTTTTCTAGCCCCCCACTCCCCGAAAGTCCCGTAAGCCCCCTTCTCTCGCCCTGTCCTTCCACCATCCCTTCCCACTTCCCTGTTCTGGTTTTGCCCTATACTGCTTCACTGAGTCTTTCCAGAACAAGGAGCCACTCTTCCTTTCTTCTTGTACCTCATTTGATGTGTGGATTATGTTTTGGGCATTCCAGTTTTCTAGGTTAATATCCACTTATTAGTGAGTGCATACCATGATTCACCTTTTGAGTCAGGGTTACCTCACTTAGTATGATGTTCTCTAGCTCCATCCATTTGCCTAAGAATTTCATGAATTCATTGTTTCTAATGGCTGAATAGTACTCCATTGTGTAGATATACCACATTTTTTGCATCCACTCTTCTGTTGAGGGATACCATTTATTGGAGCTTACTTACATGTTCAGAGATTCAGTAATCAAGGTTCCCACAGTGTCCAGGCAGGCATGATGCAGGAAGAGCTGAGAGTTCTACACGTCATTACAAAGGCAACCAGAAGGCTGACTTTCAGGAACATAGAAAAAGGATTTTGAATCTCATGGCCACAGTGACACACTTCCTACAAGACCACACTTGTAATAGTACCACTCTCTGGGATAAGCATATTTAAACCACCACAATATGTAAATGTGACTGAGCATATTCTTCAAGTCTAACTGTTGTATCTAATATGATGTAAATACAAGATAGATACTTGTTTGTATTTTTCAGATAGTGTAAAAAAATCTGCAGTCTTAAAAATATTTTCATCCAAGGCTGGTTGACTACATGTATATAGAGAATAGACTATGAAGAATTCAGAATGGAAAGCACTTAATGCAATGAAACTGGGGTTGTGCTAGACAGGAAGGGAAGGAGACAATTTCTTTTAAATGGTCTGTAGAATTTTTCCATGGACAACTTCCATCGAGAAGAATTCTATTATTCAAAATATCAGATGTAACTTCTGAGTAGCAGAGGAGATACTCCCTGTGTAAACAATGGAACACACAGAGTATGGTCAAATAATGCTTAGCTTTCTGAGCTGACTCTAAAACAATATGAACCCAAGTGCCAACACTTTAGCTTGGATGTCTGGACAACTTACTTTAAGGAAAAGCTTATTATAAAATAGTATGGTATCAATTGACTACAAAATGCTTTCACAACTTCCCAGAAGAGCTTTAGCTCATTTCAGCACAATATGACTGGGTAAGACTACCCATTACAATATGCTAGCACATGCATTCATTATGTGCAGCAACTAAGCCATCAATGTTGATCTAAGCATTTTGAATTTTGATGAGTGAGGCTCCTAGATCTATCATAATCCAAAGTCTGAAGTTGTAGCTTTTAGGAAAACAACATGGATACTTGGTTCCGTTACCTTTTGTAGAATCAGAGGGCTTACACTTGGGTATCTAAGGGCTTGCTAGGAGTGGGAGCAGATGGTAGTTTTTATTTTTTCTTTTTATAAATGCATTTTGAGCAGGTTTTTTTGCATGAATATTTCATTTATGACAGGGTGCTGCTTAGTTATATAAAAAGTAAATACATAATGAGTGAGGTGTAAGTATAGCATCAGTGTGTAGTGTTGAGGCTAATGGGTGGAGAAGGTTTTAAAAATATGAAGGATTCTCATCTTCAAAACTGCTTTGCAAACTTCAAAAGATAAGGAGCTTGTTTTCTGCCTTCTTCTGTTTTCCACATCTCTCCCTGTGTTTTGTGTGATTAACCAGGAAAAGAAAAGGGTTTGTATTCAAGAAGTCAAGCATCTGATTTCCAATTTTTATTATGAATAATATTTTCATTACTTGAGAAAGGAGAAGACAATCCACATGATGTAAAAATAGCAAGGGCGAGTGCCACAAATAGCAACTTGAGGCTGGGAGACCTGGATGGAGGGAAACACAACCACCATCAGGAAAAAAGAGGCATGGAAAACAGCAGCTGCCACAAGCTAAAAGGGGACCTGGATCTTCACAGGGGACAGGTGGCCGAGACATGCCACTCATCACTGTGTGACATGGCATAGTCACAATGTAAAGGGGGTCCTGGATCTTCACAGGGGACAGGTGGCCGAGACATGCCACTCATCACTGTGTGACATAGCATAGTCACAATGTTCAAGGTTTTAGAAACTATTGCCAGACTTATTCATCCTAGAAAAATATTCAAGTCAACTAGAGAAAATGCATTAAGTCCACTTTCCTACGGGACTGTTTTGTCCTAGATCCATACTATACACTATCCAAATAACCGAAGTGCATTTTTTTCAGATTCTGAACTGTATTTCAGTGCATTAAATATACAAATAACCATATGAAAAACAAATGCTAATAAATAAGTCTATAGTTTGAGCTAGTATTTCAAATCTTGTATAGTAGAAGTGCACATTCTGTAGTGATATTGCGTATCACATTTAGCAGAATATAGTTAAACACATGTCCCGATCTTAAAGGGCACTTGAAATGACATTCATATCTGTACTGATCTAGATATGATAAGAGTTATAAGAAGCTAGCGATCATAAAGTAACACTGTTCTCTAGATGCTCATATAGATAAGAGCTTTATTTTTCCCCCAGTATTCACAAATGACAACCCAATCCAAAGTCTATGACTATTGTTCAGCATGTAAGTGCCTCTGCAAAGCATTTCTTTAACTGGACTAGACTTGACTTGCTTGGTTGCCACTTCACTTTCATCACCAGCACTAGTAGCTAACTTTATTTGTGGGGATTTTTCCCTTACAATAAAAGTAACTTTTTATCATGTCATGAGAATAACTATGTAGTAAGTTGACCACAAGCAAAGAATATATAAACCACTGTGAGAAGATATGTGGACCAGTCATCTAGGCATAGTCCAGCTAAGGAATTCTTGCAAATGACTGGTTGCTTGCCACATGTAATTCAATTTCATGCCTCAGCAAAATTACAAATTGCTACATGTCATGGACCCCTGACTATTGCTTGAGAATAGTCAAAGAAGTAAATTCTCTTTCAGTGACATCTTTCTTTGTATTTTCTGAAAGTGTCAACTAGAACCAGTTTCATAGAGTAGATTACGCTTTTAGGTTGGTTAATGGTCTGATTGAGTGTTGGATTTGACAGGTGCGGTGGGGATAGCTAATGGGTAGGCCCATGGAGCACCCCACATTGACTTGCACTCGGGCCCCCTCTAGTGCTTCTCTAAGAGGAAACTTCTCTAAAAGGGAAGTCTTAGTTGTGAATAGCATTAGAGGAATGGGAGCTAAGAGGTGTCACAGCTGTTGTGAACGGGGGAAAGGATTACACAGGACACAAATGTGGTCTGCATAGAAGGGATGGATGAAAATGTTAGAATTCCTTCTAAACTGCACTAACCTTCTGTTAAAATTCTTTTTTTAGAGATTTCCAGGGAGTTGGCATAAGCAATAAATTAGTAAGTCAACTAGCCAATTTCTCTGGAAGCTAGAAATTCGTGTTGTTAAACCTTAGGGAAATGCATGGAGATTATTTTGCTTTGCTTGTAGATTTTGGGTTCTATGTAGACCACTTCTGTTTTATTCAAGGAGTGATGCAAGATGTATATACAATACTTAAGATAAAAGATGCAAATCTTGCTATCCAAAGGGAAGACTTGTTTGCTGTCCTTGAATAATACTTTAGATTTAATTCACCATCTAATAATAAAATTTTAAAAATTTTAAATGTTTTTTAACAAAAGTCCTAACTTTTTATTAATTTACTTGTAACATTTACAAAACAGAAACTGGATTAGATATAATTCATATGATCCTTAGCTGTATATAGATCAGTTTCAATAAAAGTCAGGGAAAAGTAGCCCTTCTCCGGAAGTCACAGAACTAAGAGCAGGCACTGGGAAGCTAGGGCATGGCTGCCTTCTATGGCTTCCTGACATAGATATTACAAATTCAACTGGCTCTCCAATGTTTTAAATATAAATATGATTCATTGTTATAAATTAATAATCCAATTTAAAAAGAATGACAACCTTCTTGGTGTCTTATCTTCCATAAAAAATTCAAAATCGGTAAGTGAATAAACAAAACAAATAATTGAATGATGCTTTTTTTTTAAAGAGGTGATTTACTCTAAACTTCGATTTTTTCTGTAAAACTGGACCATTCTCATGTTTACTGTTTTAGTAATCCATAAACTTACTGAATTCTTGTAAGATAAAATATTAAAATTTTTATGTATTGTCAGATTTGCGCAATACCACGTAGACATTTGCTAATAAAATATATTAAAACCTTGTTATCATTTCCTGTCTTAATTCTCAACCAGATTAATGTTTGCTACTTTCAGGCTTCTGACCTTAAGCCTTAAAACCCATTTTCAAGGCTGATATACATGCCATCTGAGCTGCTTCATTATAAAGCGCAAATGGAAAGACTGGAGCTTTCTCAGATTATGAAGATTATTAGAAATAACTAATCTGCCTAAATATCATGAGAGTGAAGTTCAGTAACTTGAGAGTTCAGGATCATAGGTGACAGAACATTCTGGGTGAGAGGCTTAAGCATAAGTGAGAATGGTGGCCAGGACTCAGACACAGGGCAGAGAGAACCACAGGCCTGACTGAGAAGTGGCAGATGTGATAGTAGAGGAAAAAGGAAGTAAAATCAGGGTTAGGCAGTGAAGGAACTTGAAACTGAGGGTGAAAAGGATAGCTTTCATGCTGTGGGCAAACCAAAAGTTTAATTAAAATACTATTTTATATAATTGCAAAACACACCATAATAAGTACATTTAAAGTGTGTTTATAAGATGAGTTTCTGAGGCACGCTTTTCTGATGCTGTTTGGACAGTGATTTTCAGTGCCACACAGAACTACTGAACTCTCCTCATCAATTGTCACTATTTCAACATCAGCATGAATAATGCATATGAGAGATAGCATAGGAAGAGGGATTCAGATTTGCAAAAGAGGAACAGCAGACCCTGGAAACCCTAATTGTGGTTATTGGGCAATGTTGTCTAGTCCATAGCTCAAGACTTTGACACTTACTGACTTTAACAGGGTTGTGCAATCCTAGGACATAGACATTTAGCTTGGCTGAAAATGAATGCATTTTACCTGATAGTTTTCTCAAGAAGATGATGGCTTTCAATGTCTAAATTCATATTTTGACTGAAGTCCACCCCAGATGCCTCATCTTTACCCTGTACAACTGAAGGCTTGTGTTTGGGGTTGGTGAATAGGGGACCCAGGATTAGCACTAAATTGTAAATGACTGAAAAGAAGCTCATTTGTGCCTATTTATTCATCTTTATTAATAGATTTGGGCATTTAGAAATGCCTCAAGGAAAGGCAGAAGTGCACGTAAATAAGTCTGTGAATGATCCCATTAAATCCTGGGATATTCAAAATACACAAAACTGTGGGAAATTACGGCTGCTAAAATCGCAAAAAATCAGACTTTCTATGATATATTTATAGCCCCAATTTAAATTATTGCCTCCTGAATAGTAAATGTTTAACTAGTAAGCATGACTATCATGTTTAAGTTCAATTAATTATTCTTTTCAATATTGATGTGAAAATCTATCAAGATAATTTTATTTAAATAGTTTTTAGTGAACTCCTACCTCATTTCAAGCCACATAATTGGAAGATCGTTACTGAGCCCTTCCTTTTCTTTCAACAAGGTTTATGTTAGAATAACTGGGTAAAGAACATAACAATCTGATAAATGAACCAACCGTTAGAGTGATTCAGAACACCAAGGTTTAGTCCTGAGAGATGACAAATCCTCTTTTACTTCTTCCATGGCAAAAGACCACAAAAGAAAACAAGAGATAAATGAACAGAGAAAAGTATGAATAACCATTTTCTGATATCTCATTGTCATCATATTTTTATTTAATTAGGAAACTCAAATTATCTATTCCTCATTTTTCTTATCAATGAAATCAAAGTTTTAGAATAAAGAACATGAAAATACTATTCCATCTTAAATGTACTGATGTATAAGGTAGATGCTTGCAGACTTTGCAAAGCATCTACCTTATACATCAAAACAAAACAATTTTTTGAGCCATATTATTTTGTTTTGTGGTTAAAATTAAAGTAACCATAACTTACTAGAAAATTAGATACTCATTTTTCTTTATCACTGTTTTCTCCGGTATTTTTAAATGATGGTAGGTTCTATTACTTCCTTTTATAATATGAACAATAGTTGATGTAGCACCCCACATTTATAATTGTAGTTTAACTCGTTTTGGTGATTCTATGTCTTTCCTGTTGAAAAGTCTGCTCTCAAGTCTGCTCTCTCCATCCCTGTCTGAGCTCAGCAAATCTCAGCGCCTGCCTCTCAAGGACTCCCGTCTTTATGATCAATTGGTTCCACCTAACAATAACATAGTAAGCAGGTCAACTACTAATGTATGCTCACTTGGCAATTAGGCCTCAGATTTCAAGAAAGTGGAAAAGCCCCCCAAAAATTGCAAGTCTACAAATCAGAGGAGACGGGAAATCCCTTGGAGTTGTTTTGAACATATAAGTAAGTCTGTGGATGATAATCACTATATTTATTAAAGAAGATAATTTGGGCCGTATTTTGTATTCTATGTGTAGAAAAAGTAAGCTACATGAACCAATAGCTAAGTCTTTTGTAAAAGCATATAACCAAATCTTTTAAGTTATATGTGTATTTGAGAAATAAGGGGCATATTTGGTAATTTTCTGCACTAAGTTAATTTTCTTCTGATAATCATATTCTCATTGTCTGACATGATTGTTCAACTCAGGTAACGTACTGCAAAATTTAGAGAATAAATACTGTCCTTATCATAACTGATCAAGCTCTCATATTAATGCTAGTGCATAATTTTACAAGGAATCTCTTGTACTATAGAAGTCAAAGCAAAAAGACTATGAACACATTTAATTTTTCCTTGTGTAAACAATGTAGAACCATTTAAATGATAATTGAAAGATTTTTCTGATGACAGATTTATGCATTTGTCATGTAGGGGACGAAGAGAGGGAAACTTTCCAGAGGAAAGTGTGGCTGCAAAGATAAAACTTAGTGCTCACCATGCAGGCAGTCCCAAAGAGGAACTGACACAGTGAAAAAAGGTGTCGGGTGTTGCCAGGGGTACAGTGGAAGTTTTCTGAGCATTTTCAAGTGAGTTAAAAACAATGAAGTCAAATTTTCAATGGCCAGGGGGATGTGCCATGACTAGGAAGTGTCATGAAGTGATGGCCTTGATCATGTTGACGTTGAAAGGGAGAAAGCTTCATTGAATTGCAAAATGGCATGGTTTTACTATCTCACAAAGTTTTTTTCTATTTATAGAATGTCCACTTATCAAAAAGAAAATCATTTCTTTTTCATTTAGGGCATCTTCTTTTCTTATTGTTTACAGCTGTGGATGTTCCAGATGTCCAATGTGACTTGGATTTGATGATTGCTGTCATGGTGTCATGTGCTGCCATCAAAAAAGGCAGGAAAGGCAAGCCCACCCGTGACGTCATAGTTTCTCTTTGGTGTGGATAAACTGGGACCCAAAGCTGCCCTTGCTCATACATTAATGACATCCGCCTTTTACGTATACCATTGTGGAAGCAGTGGCTTCATTCTCAGTTGGTTATTCTAATACATGGATTCTTGACAAAGACAAACTTGCCTCAAGCTTTCTACTGAGTTCATTTTGATGTTTTTGCAGCAATCTGTAAGTGCAAAGCAACTCGTCTAGTGGCTGCCATTGTGACTTGAGAATATATTTTAAATGTTTACTATCGTTAAACCTACATCCTTCTATCAGAGATGGCAGTGTTATAATTATTTAATTCCTTGCACTCTTAAGGATAGTCTTTGCTTTCAACAGGTATTGTTTTTGTGGGGATTCCTTTTAGATACCTAAAGTAATGGAGAGGATTATTGCACATTGCTCTCAAAACAAGATTCCTTTAAAAACTCATCACAGAATATTTACCTTCATTTCTTTATAAAGAAGTAAACCATTTCTTTAACAGCCATGTAAAAATAAGTGGTCAATGTTTGTTTAAAAAAAAGACTGTATGGAAACTTTCTTTTTATGATTTCTTTCAAGAATATGTTGAAAGCATACAGGAATGTTCTGTATTTATTTAATTTTGTTAAACATTGTTCACGTTCATGTCATTTTCTCCCCTTGGGCTTTCTCTAGACAACACTTTTTAGAGTAAATACTTGCTATGGTTATCAAGGTGCCCACCAGCCATACTCACTTACATACAGGTGGAAACCAACACACAGCTGGGAGAAATATTTTGCTCCTGGTAATTGACTCAGCTCTTAGGCCTCTGACAACAACAGATGCCAGTTTCCTATAGGAAAGGAACATATATGCACATGGATAAGTGATGAGATTTCAACTTTTTCAGGGTTATTTTGGGGATTTTCTGGGGCTCTGTAAGATGTATATGATTTTGTTACCTTGTCATTTCCCACAGGTACAGAATGGGGATCTCTGACCCTTCATTTACAAGCAAGGGAGCCCTTTCTCTGCCCACATTAGTACATTCTTGTTTAACTCTGTGGTTCTGGTTTGTCTGTCTTCTGTCACAACAGGAGAGCTACTGTTTTATGTTTGTTTGTTTGTTTGTTTGTGTTTGTCAAAATGATTTGATGTGATATTTTGGAAACATGACAAAAGAAGGCAGATTCACTATTAAAATGCTTGGCCGGCCCTTTCTGTATTTTAAGCTCTTGCTCTTGTATCAAGCTCAAATGTTGTAAGTCATGATGGTTAATGTAGAAAAGAAAATTCAAACTTAAAGAGACAAGGGGTTGTTGAGAGACGTGGGAAAGAGTTAAGTGAAGAAATAAGGAAAAAATTGGGATGCAGAGCTTGCACCCTTAGAAGCAGGCAGTCCCTGGAGCTGAAACTTAGAGCTGAGAGTGAGACCTGGAGTTGTATAGCATGAATTAGTGCTATGAGCTACAGTGGGGCAGAGCTGCTGCTGGAAATGAAGGGCAGAGCAGGTGGATATGGTGCATCAGCCACGGGGTCCCTGCTGCCTGGTGGTTATCGTTCATTCTCCAGAGCCTCCAACTGGTGAGCACAAGCAGAAGGGGAGAATCAAGGTGAGGCAGGACACGGAAAGCCAAGCACCAGCTCCAACCACATGAAGACAGAGGTGTTCATTGCTTTTGGCTTTCCTTCTCCTCCGGAGTTAGCAGCAGCAACACGGATTAAAGGGTAAGTGTTTTAAATCAAAAAACAAAGTAGTGTGATAAAACTATGAAAGACTTAGGGCCTTACACTGTCAGATGGCTCCATCAGATTTCTACACTAGTAAGCCACGTCAAATTACTGTGCTCATAAAGTGCTATTTTAATTTTCCATGCTCCCACCTCCATTTTTTTAAAGGAAAACAAAATCTACACTTTAATGAAAATTACCTATATTAGACAAATACTTTGGAAATGGCTGGTAACCTCTCATTGCTCCTCTTTTCAAACTTCTAACTCTTACTCTTGTCTAGAATTTTCAAATCCAGTCTCAAATGTGTGGCAATGCCCCCGCCCCCCCCCCACGACCTTTACTGCCCAAGTGGGTGGTAGGCTCGCTATCATGTGTGTGAATCTGTCCTAATATTTCTAGGCAGTGTATTCACACCTCAGCACAAGTTAACCAGCTTTCCAGCTCTTCATCAACCACTTAAGAAACTCCTAGCACGTGACAATACTTACTAGACACTAGCTATATGGGGAACAAGAGTAAGTTCATTTTCTCATGGAGATTATAATTTAACATGGGTTAGAGTTAAATATAGTAAGTAAATATGTAAACAAGATTGCAAGACACTAAATATAAAGCAATTGAATGTATATTTGTAACATCTCTGGAAACATCTGTCACCATCTTTCATTCAATGTGCTTTCAAAGTTTTAAAACTTTACAAAATTTAAAACTTTGTAAATGTAAACACAGATACACTCCAGGAGGCCGGAGATGACTTTCCACGGAATATCTGACTTGCCGTTTAAGTCTGACGACAATCCGCTTTCTCTGATAACTTCTCCACTTACTCAGGCAGAGTGTGCCTCCTCCACGGCACTTGCTCACACCCTGCGTTTTCCATTGGCGCAGTGTGGCATCCTTCTTCCTGTCCCCTCTGGCTGGCACGTCCTATCAGCACTTTCCGCTCAGAAATGCCTCGTTTTGATCTGTTGCCTGATGGAAATCTATTAAGTTCTAGCAGCTCCATGAGATTTCCATGGGTCACTTGGCTCAGGGTTTCCTCAAATGTCTGCTCTTAATGTATTATATTGTGATTGCTTTCATAGAGTATAGATCCATTTAATATATATGTAAGCAGCTGCCTATTGTTTCCTACGAGTGAGAAATATATCTCTGCTTTAGCACAGCTTTAATTTTAGCTTGTTCATAAAACATAGTATCTCAAGGTGAATGTTTTCAGGTAATCATGCTTAACTCTTGAATATAGTCAAGATTTTGACAGTCAGGGTGAAATAGTTATCCTGATGGGGTGAGAGGGATGAAGGAAGCAAGGGAGGGAAGGAGGGAGGGAGAGAGAACATGAGCTTGGTGTGTGGGTAGGTGGGGGAGAAGTAAGGGGGCAAGAAATTATTAAAATCTATTGTATGAAATTCTCTAAAAATGAATAAAACTCTTTTTAAAAATCACTATGCTGTTCATCTGTCCAAATGTCTATGTGCCTTCTGTTTTTAATTTTTACTGAACATAAAGGATTTTAATAAAATACATTCTGATCAGTTTCTTTTCCCTTGTCTCTCAAATCTTTTGCTTCCTGACCAATTCAAACCCACACCTTCTTTCTCTTAAGGAAACAGAAAGGACAAAAAATAAAAATAAAAACCAAAAGCCCAAGAATAAAACAAAAATTAACAATCAAAACAAGAAAACATAAACAACAAAAAGTCAAGGTGTTATCTTGTGTAACTTAAATATATATTAAAACTATTGAAGACTTTATCTTCTAAAATATATGCCAATTCTTCCCAAAAAGAGAATTGGCAGAATATATACAGAATACAAATCTGTATATAATATATAGTAAAAGAAGGTAGTAATATTGGTACTGGTATTTGTCTTTGTCATTCAATGTTTTAAAAGGGCAACGATTTGTGGAGAACCTTGAATATTTGAATGGTTTAACTTTTCACCGCACAGTGTGTGTGTGTGTGTGTGTGTGTGTGTGTGTGTGTGTGTGTGTATGTGTGTGTGTGTGTGTGTGCACTAAGGTTTACCCCCCCATGTGGCTCCCATGAACGCTATATAGAAAAAGAAAGAGTAGAAAGGAGAAGTAGGCACATTACATTTTGCTTAGGTCTGCTGGCAGGTTTCCATGATGTCAGCCCTATTTCACTTTGCTCTAAAAGCAGGGGCTCATGGGCTTGTTGCCACGTTTCTCTAAGCTTGTGTTCACTCATAGTCCTGAGTTCCTCCAAAGATTATCTTCAAGCACTTATAATTGTGACAATTCAAATAAAGGAGCGCATGCCTTCATTTTTCTTTGCAGTTGATGTGTGGCCCCAGTTGCATTCTGACTGAGCTCATGGAAACAGTACTGAGAAGCTGACTATAAATAAGTAGTTTTGTTTACAGGAACTTACTGTGCAACTGGACTTTGAACACCTGCCATTAGTTCAAGGCTGAGAATGGAGAGGAGGGGTTTCAGTCCTCTTTACAACTGCATACAAGACCCCCCACCCACTCAAAGCAGATATGGATACAATTCTCTCACTAATTCACCACAGGGACTGTTATAATGCTTTCGTTCCCCCCTCCCCCATTATACCTCTCCTTATTATAAGCTTTCTAAAAATCCACTGAATTTGACAAATGTGTCAAATAATCCCAGGATTGAAAAAAAAGTATGTGAAAGCAGAATACCGAGAATTATGAAAATAAATATCTACAAAGTTTTATACTTACCCCTAATTTGTAATTTAAGCGACTAAGAAACGTCAACCCTGTGGGCGACTGAGAGACTGGAGTCCACGCAGAGCTTCTCAAATGGCCTTGAAGTTGGCAGGCTACAACTGTGACAGTGCTTCTGCCCTGCCCTTTCCACAGCCAGATACTCTGTCTTTTCTGTCTTTGCTGCATGGTGTGTCACAGCAGATATCATTGCTATATTTATTTGATATGGTGATCATTCAGATAATAAATAATGAAAGCCAGACATTGGTTTACCTAAGATATATTTTGTGAACTTACAATTTCATTAGAACAGAAAGGCAATTTTTCTTCTAATGTAAAGCTTCCTGAAAACTTACTACTAAGAAAGTAAAAAAATGAGTAGGCAGAGTTGTATCCTATAAGCATGGGATAATGTGAAATAATAGTTTGAAAGAGAGTATGGGGGGGAAAGTCCCCTTTTCTCTTTCCTTTTAGCCTGTTAGGCCACACTTGCAAGTGGCACAGCCCACGCTGACTCTGATGGCTGGGAACACATCTCTAAGAAGAACCAGTACTGTATTCTGAGTCACATTTTCTATTTTTATGTAAAGTCCTATTTAGAGCTTGGCTGCTATTAGACTTGTCCTGATTTCCCTTAGTTACTGTGATTTAGTCGACTGGTTATTTGCAACATGTACTTTAGGAGTTAGAGGCAGTTCTTGATAGATGCCCAAGGTTAGAGCAACACACAGGTAGCCTATAAGACAGAAAATTAAGTCACCTTTAGAAAGCTTATTCATTCAATTAGGAAACAGAACTATATTCTCTTACAGAAAGTAGGAAAGAATGATTTAGAAACTTTCACCAGAAACCATCTGTCAATGGATATAAAAGAACTGAAGAAGAATTCACCTCTCCTCTCAGAGTCGTGTTTTCATTAGTAATTATAAGAAAGTAGATCCGGAAATAGACATGCAGGAGAGGAGATGCCACTGCAGTGGCCAGTACTTTCAGATGTCACCACAAAAACATGCATTCAATATTTCACAATCATCTTCCCTGGCAATGTCACAACACTGCCTCAGGCAAGGTTCTCCTATCCTTTTAGAGTAGAATGTGCCCCTCCTCCCATAAAGCACTTTTCTTGAAGGGCAAGCTAAACTTTCTTGGTTTCAAAGCTTGTCACAGAATGGCAAACCTTGCTCAGACCATTGGAAAAGTACCCGAGTGTTCTTGGTTAGCTACAGAAATGTTCAAGAGCACAAGTCCTGGCACCCTCCTGTGTTCAAACACAGAGGCCTAAGAACAGAACCCTGAGGTGTTATTACTAACAAGTTTTGACATTATCTTTGTACATGTAGAAAGGATTCATATCTTGTTTATGTTGCTACTTCAGTTTTCTTACTTTACTGAGCTTCTGATAAAGCTTATTTAGGATAGTAAACTTAGTCACACTGAAGACTTTATCTTGTCAACATATTTCTCTTATTTTTCTAAAGAGCCTCTTGGGTTTCCGTTCTTCAAGGTTACCAAACCGTAAGTGAACTGCAGAATTTGTACACGTATCAGTTTCATTGATGATAAAATATGAAAATAAATTCTTAACTTTCATTTTTGAATGTTCAGTGGGGGTTGATTTTTATACTTGAATAGATAACAGCTTGGATGAAGCCCTTATGAAGGAAAACATCTCAACTAAATACGTTTATAGCGGTAAAGCTTGGTAAACCTTAGTGAGAGAAGAATCTTGTGTTTTCTATCATCAGTTCTTTAACTCTAAAATTCACTGCTGTAGAATCAGTAGGAAGAGAATTCACAACCCAATGAGGACAGAAAGGAAATTATTGTAAAATTTGAAGGCTTTTTTTCCTCTTCACCTCACTAAGGGGTAGGCTGCATATCTGAAAGGAAACTTACCCATTTGCTTATATTTTAATTAACATATTAGGGATGGTATAAATTCACTAAAAATATAAAGAATGGTGGCATAGATATTACATTTTGGTAGTATAAGCATATTTCCAAATTCACTTAAAAAGATGGCAATTAATGTATTAAAAATGAAAAGAGATAGGATTAAAGCTTCTGTGATATGAAACAAATTTAACAATTTCACTCTTACTAAATTCTATCTCTGTTTTGTAAGAAAATAAGTACAATTATTGTTTCATTTGATGATATTTTAAAATTGGATGATTGATTTTATTAGATAACAATTTTAAATGTTTTATCGCTCAACTCACATAAGTGTGATAACTGATAATTTATGCCTAAAAGGAATTAAGAAGCCAAGTTAAAATCTAGAACTGTTTTTCTGGGAAAAATCCTGTTTTCCCAACTTTTAAACTTCAAATAAAATTATTGTCAATTTACTTGTGACAGAATACTCAGAACAAGAATGGAAAATTCAAATACTTAAATTCTTAGTAGGCTTCCTTCATGAGGAAAGGGTTTCATTCTTTAGAACATAGTAGTAATTATTATTAGTTCTTCTGACGTCAAGATCACTATAGTTGGCACATTATATTCACCAGTCTCAGAAGAAACAGAGATTTAGGTAAAAATGTGTGGCTCAGGCCCTTCTATATTATAATCTGCTCTTTGCCTTGGTTCTTTGTCAAGAGCCACTCTTGTCAAGATGATGGAGATTTAGCAGGAAGAAGCAATTGCTTCTCTAGTCAGCAAAGCTTTTACAGATAACAAGAATAACTGTCCTTAGCAGAGGAAAGGATGCTTTGCATACCTAACCTGTACATCACCACTTTCCAAGGGTACTGATTGGGTTGGAGAAGATAGAATTCACTTACTCATTCATTCATTAATTCTATGAAGACGTGTTTTTTAGCAACAATTTCTATGTACCATGGAGCTGTAAACAGCATCAATGAACCTTGAGACATTTATGAGAGTTGAGCTATAAAAGTTTAAAAACTATTGTCTAATTTATTGAAAATGGTATCAGCAAGATCTCTGGCCAAATTACTTGGCAACTGATAAACTTAAGCTGAGTGTTTTCACTGTAATTACAGCAAACAATAGGTTTTCTGAAATTTTGGAATCCCTGTATTTTTCAAATTTCTTAACACTATGTAGCAAGAAATATATGTGCATATTTACTTAGTTCTATTCTTTGTAACTACAGATAAGATATAAAACTTGTTTTTGTTTCTTGTGTGTGTGCATTACTCTTAAATAATAGTTTATGTTCTTGTTGAGGAATGGTGGGGAAAAAATCTGTGCAAACACAATGTTCAATAACTCTCCTTTTAACAGTAGGGTGGACTCTAGTATATGCGCACCTTTTTAATGGTTATATTGCAAATGGGGTGCTTATGAATCAAGAGTGGAATCATTTCTAAGTAGTCATCTGAAGTCATCTAGAAATAACATTGCTGGTGTCCAGGCAAGAGCCAGCAATGGATGTTTATGAGAGTGATTTCTGCAGTTAAGAGTGATCAGGTCTGTTACGTAGAGAAACAATGCTTCTAGCTGCTCAGCCTCTACCTATAGAGTGAGGAGTGAGAGCAAACCAGAAAGAAGACAAGTCATTGTGTTCCTTAGCTCCCCTCCTCAGTCTAACACGTTAGACTCACTAACAAGGCCAAATTATTACAAGATGTTTCCCTAGGTTTTGTGGGGCCTTTTGTAATTTGGAGAATGTTTTTCAAAATGTAGGATAGGAATTACATGTAGTACAGTAAGTTAAGGGTTCTTGTTAAGTTAGGCCCCTGAAGTTTAAGTTCCATTTGCAAAAAAATTAGTTCTTTGGCAAAAAATAAAGTTATTGAGTATGAAATACTTTTTATTTTGCAGATGCTGTAATTTTAAAGACCAATAATTTTTTTTTTTGTGTGTGTGTGTGTGTATATGCATCTTTTATAATCATCACCATCATCATTATCATAATCATCATTGTCAATCATCACAATATGTAGTTTGAACCTGAAAATGACTGCAAGTATAATCTATGCCTATTCTCTGACCAAGGAGCACAGAATGCAAATCTTTTGTAGTTTATTAATGAGCAAAGACTGGGGAAGAGTATAGTTACTTTCTAAGTAACCTAAAATCACTTAACAGTTTCGGCTACAATACTGCCGAACCTGTATGTATGGTAAACATTAAGTGAAGAATTGGCCCAGGGAACATAACTAAGCAACCCATTAGGAGAAAGAAGGTCCAGATTTCTTAGTGCTTGTATACTAAAGTAAGCATAGAATTTGTGAGCATCCCATCATTGATTGTACACTTGATATGAGTATTTGCCTCAGGCAAATTATAGGTGGATAGCTTTAACTCTTAAATATATTGCAATATTTCTGTTTCATATTTTTATGAGAGACTGGAACGCTATCTACTTTCTGAGGATTTCTAAGAGTAAATAAATGAAACCTTACAAATTTGGTGGGACTGGGAAGGTAGCTTTGTGACAAAGTGCTGTCAAAAAGAGCTGTGTAAGTAGCCATTTTGGTAGCTGTCAAATATTCTGAGGCTGAGGAGATATCTGTGGATAAAATGTTTCCCTAAAAAATGTGAGGAACAGAGTTTGACTCTTCAAAACCTATGTAGAAGCTGACCAACCAAGTTTACTGGATGTCCAAAACAAAGACTGGGGATTCCTGAGTCACTCTGGCTGGCTACCTAGAAATTCTGTCTATAAATATATTAGAGAGGGGTAATATCATTAAATTTTGTCCTCCACATGAATGCACATGCATGTGCACATACACATGTTTATTCTCCCACATGTGTAAATATAAATAGAAAAGTAGCACACACATGAAAAACAGGAAAAATATTCTAACATTATTGAAGTCTGAATTTTAAATAAAATCATGCAGCATTAACTGTTTGTAGCTTACTTCATTTATATTTCTTCTAGGTCCATTAGTGTTTATATAAGTGACTATTTTCATAAAACGGAGAGGTATAGGCAGTTGTCAGAGACTAGAATTGAAGGGGACTGGGAACATGGTAAGCAAGGGACACAAACTTTTAGTAAGACTTGAGAAAAGTTCAAGAGACAATATTATATGTCCTTGTGGTGATAGTTGGTAATAATAAGCATTTGAAACTTCTGTGAGGTGAACTTGTCTGTTTTTCAACATAAAATGTCTATGAGCTATTTCTAGGTTACATAGCCTGATTCAGCCACCTTATGATGTTTGCATGTGTCAAATCTTGGTATTGTGCATCATAATATAAAAGACTTCTACATTCATTAAAATTAGGGCTGAAAATGTAATTCAGAATTAGAGTATTTGCCTACTATGGACAAGGCCTATACTTGAGTTCTTAGTACTTTTAAAACTAAACACAAACCAATAAAACAAACAAACAAGCAATCACATCATGATGCAGTTAAACCACCGTCTGTTGAATTCCTATGTCCAATGTTTCTGAAGTAAAATCTATCTTACTGTCTGTTGAGTGAATTTGTAAGTGATGTAACTAAATTGGAATTCTTCACTCTGGAGTTTCTACCACTTCAGTGTGGAATCAGAGAATAGGACCAAGCAGAGTAACTGTCAATCACTCAGAAGCCCCAGCACTTAAATGTCATGGTGGTGTTGGGCTTTTGGTAGGGCTGTTGTAGTGAGGCACAACAAAATGCTCCTCTCTCTCTGCCGTCATCTTTGAGGGCCACAGGTCTTGTCCACCCTGACACTGAGGTTTTGTCCTGCCACCCATTTGAGGGCCATCTCCTTGTTCTAATGTTATCAGTGGGACACTCACACTTCAGGAAGTGTCACTCTCAATAGAAGAACACATCTTCAACTTGAAAGCTCCTATTTACCCAAGTAGCATGTTCATCTGTAACCAGAACCCTAGAGAATACTTTCAGTAATAGTATTGTCATATGTAGTGCCATCCACTTTCCTGATTTCAAGCTGCAAATACACTTGTGTGAAGATATACTTAAAGGCAGGCAGAAGGTATGTTCAAGAGCCTGATTTATACAGAAATGTTTAGTGTTTAATATTAAGCCCCCCTTTTGTATCATTTATTACCTCTCATGATATTCCTTCATTTTATCATATATCTTAACTCTAATGAGATGATATATTTATTGACAGTGACTCTCAAAACCACGTTGTGTTCTATTTGCCATTATAACATCTGTAGGTCTATTACTTACTTGAAAAAATGTTTAGGCATGCATTTACTGACAAGACTTTCATTTTCTAGTCATTCTTCTATATTACTCTTCAACCTGATATACTTATATAAATGAACAGATCTGGTGAGGGAAACACACTTCAAATGCTTTTAAAAATCTTATTAAGGAAACAATGCTAGCTCATATTTATGTTTGACTCAAATTTCTCCTCTCAGTGTCAAGGCATGCCACACTATTTAAGATTATTCCCACCATTGCTTTCTTCACAATACCGTGTCTCATTGTTAACCTTTGGGTTGTCCTCTCTGATGTACATGACCTGTCCTAACCTTCTCCTCCCTGATGCTTACCTCTAGGTCTCCAGCATCTATCTATCTACCCATCACCTCACATCCATCCTAGATGAACCTGTCCAGAAACTACTGTGTGTCTCAAAACATGTGGTGATTCCCGCTTTAGAGCACTTCATGTAAACAGTTGGAATTAATGCTGTTAAATATCATTTATCTAGTGTGTGAGTTACTCTTTATGAATTGTATTTTTTCTCCCAAGTTGTGACTTACCTGAGGTCTGTGCCTGTGCTTTGGCTATGCAGTGTTCTGATAATTACCTGGGCTGTGGTAACTGCTTTGTATAATGTAAATTCCATAACTGTTTCAAGGAAGTACACATTCACTCCTAGCACATTAAATGCATGATATAATTAGAATTACATTTTAAAAGCAAATGGACCATGTCTTCTTTTATGAAGGAGGTGGTGACTAAATTTTCACTTGCTTATTTTTCCTACTGAAAAAAGCATGGGCCTTTAAATGAAAATATTCTTTTAAATAAAAGGTAAGGAAGCTTGAGAACATGACTTACAAGCCCAGTTTAATAATTAAGTCATTCCTTAAGTGACATGTTTTAGATGAAGTGCTTTTCTATCTGCTGCATCTACCTGGAGAAGAATATGGAAGATTTCTCTGCCCATGACTTTTTCTCTTAACAAACTGTATTTGATACTTTTGTATGCTCCTTGTCTAAAATAGCACACCAGCTCTAGCATTTCCTTAGATGGCTGATTACTTAAGAGCATTGCTTAAACATTGTTTGCAGTTATTTTTATAAACTAGAGTTTCTGCTCTGGGAAATTACTTCAAGTGTTTGGCCAACTTGGGCCTTTAACAAATAGTACTTGTCAATAAATATTAAACAATCATATGAATATGGAATTGGAAATCTGAATTCTATCTATACCATGGGATTTAAAACCATCCTATCAAGGTGCCTGGGATATGGAGGCTAAAAGGTCTACAGCAAATCCTGTATTATTCATTGAGAACACCACAGAGGACCACACCAGGAGACTTACCACTGTTAAGGAGTTTTATTATAAGGAGACTTTCTTCTGTGTCTTTTTTTTCAGAAAAGAAAAAAAAAAGATGCTGACAGAATGTTAACCTGCCTTTAAAGCTGTGGTTTACTCAGGACTAATAACCTGAGCTGTCAATTCAGGGCATTTGGACTATGAGGTTTTATTTTTATTTTTGCTGGATTGTTTAAGAACTAGTTCAACTCAAAAGGAGCTGTGTACAGACGAATTGTTATTATCTGGTATAGCCTGAGCTACAACAGTGTTTGGAGGGTTTTATCTGGTATAGCCTGAGCTATGGCAGTGTCTGAAGGGTTTCATGAGCCGGTCGGGGTTTCAGATGTTTTGTTTTTGTACTGATTGGCTTTTGACTTCAGTGATGGTGGAATCAACAGTATTTCTCTTATGCATACTGATCATGGGAGGAGTAATCACAAGTTGAGTATGAACCTGGAGTCTGGAGCCTTGTTTGGATCACTGTTCTGCTGCCTATTCCTCTGCAACTCAGAGTAATTGTCTAATCTCTGAGGCAGTTTACTGACTTGTAAAAACTTATCTGAACATACTCTTGGTCATTGTAAGGCTTAAACTAGTTTTTTTTTTCTTTTTCTAAGACAAGATGTCTTGTGACACAGGTTGGCCTCACTTGTTTATCACATAGTATTTCTTTAAACTCTTGATCCTGTTTGTTCTAAGTACTGAGATTGCAGACATATGCTACCACACTAAAAGAAATACTTAAAATATTTCCTATCACAAATTAAGTTGTGTTTCATGTGTTAACTATTACTTCCAATTCAGCCTTCACACCCAGAGTGGTACTTACTGTATGGTAATCACTCAAGAAATCCTAAATGGAATCTTAGCGATCTTTAGACTCATTCAGAAATTATTTGAAAAGCCATTTGTGGTGATCTACAGATTACACCTCCCAGTTCATTTTGTCCAATTCTGTAATCTGAATAAACATCAGTATAGCACAGACTTGCTCTAAACTTAAGTCTGCCTTGTTAACTTTTCCAGTTGTGCTGAGACAAAAAGTTCTGTTCTTAACACTTCAATATCTTTTTCACAGAGACCGTGATGCATTTCAGCATGTCTGAGTAACAGGAAACAAAGACCACCTGCAGATTGGCAGGTTTCTCAAGAATAAGGATGGAGACAATGTGAGTTTTATTCTGGGGCTCTGTTCTTACTTGGAGAATAAGTAGAACCCAGGGGGATTTCCAGTTCTGTCTGACTCACCCCAGTGCTAATACACTGGATATGGTCCTAATGCGCCAAGTTGCAGTATGAAGACTGTCACATCCATACTTGCCTCACTGCTTTGGGCTCCCACTAAAAGTATCTATCCTGTCCAATCTACCATGGTCCCTTTGCTTTGTTTTGATGCTGTAATTTTTCCTCTCCCAGAATGGTGCTTGAGCCACAGAGCAAAGTCCTATTTCAGCTTCTAGTTCCCTGAAAGGATGAATGCTCTTAACTGAGGTTGGTTGTCTAAGTCAAAGAGTGTGATCTCCTAGACACATTACTGAACAATACTTTCAGAGAGAGCATGGGAAGTTTGTAATATTGGCATAATAGATCAAGACTTTCATCAACATAAAAGGAAAGGAATTACAAGGCACTTGCTGACAGGGAATTGTAGCCTGATCGGGCACTCAGAGGCAGATACACTAAAAGCATTTTGACACAGTGAAGTGTGTTTCCTGGACAGATGTCTTCCATTCGTGATAGAAGGACCTTGCACTTCTCCAGAGCTTTAAGATGCAAGTTACAAGGAAGCTGAGGCTGTGTTGTGTCAGCCACTGTTATCACAGGAAGTCCAGCATTGTCACCCTCTTAAAGTGACAAAGAAAACCAGACCAGTGCTGCCTTAGGAGGGAAACACAGAGGTTCCATTTTTTGTTTAGTGCTTTTGAGTCTCGGTGGTGAAGAGACGAACATGAGCACGTTTTATGTGATGAATGTGCTTGTAAAACCTTAGCTATGCTAGCACACAGCTTTATTTTCCTTTCTATAATTTATCGTCACGATTTGCAAATATTATTAGTACTATGGACATTTGGAAAGGTGAGCTTTCCAAAGGTGTTGCTCAAAAAGGGGAAAAATATTAAATATGTTTCTTCTCTTGAATAGAAAAATAATACTCAGCAAAATTCTTTCTAATGTTTTAGTGGAATCACAATAATTTCTCCATTGTGTATTGGCAGTTGCTTTTTCTACTTTTCACAGTTACTGTAACATTTAAGCTTCTCCCAGTGTAGTACTTAATTTCTTTAGGTATGAATGTGTTGATTAAGGTTTCCTTCGTTCAGACAGGCCCCTTTCACCATAAAATTGAATAAAAAGGCTCCAAAGATAACTAGGCTGTACTACACTACCCTTTCAAAGTGAATGGAAGGTAAACTGAGCTTATCTGGTAACATACTACAAATGGACTCAGGCAGCAAGCACAGAAAACGGTTTTTCTGCCCTGAAACATCTGCACAAATGTGGAGAATATGGTTAAAAACATCAGCGGCAGCCAGTTACTGGAATAGCTAGCACTTCCAGGAACAAATGCATTCCTAATGAATTTGTGGACACTGCATTTACCGCAACAGCAGCAGGTTTCTCACACAGGCACTCCGCGGCACTGCTCGGGCTTTATTGACCTTCTGCACACAGTGATGGGAGAGTGGGCTGCCAGCGAGAGAGAGGCTAAGAGCCATCCACAACATCTTGGAAAGGCCTCTGAGAGAAAGGTTTTCAGTGTTTAGAAGATGCACTCTTTTTCTCTGTGCCAAATTTCAGGTATTTTGTTAAAGGATTCAAAGAGTGAAAAAAATTATTTCGTTTTCTAATGACATAGTCATGCAATCTCTTCCCAGAGCCACAATACATCAAGATTGTATTTCATTCTGAGGCAACTCAATTGCAGGATAAACATATAGTTATAACTACCTGAGAAGGGCTTTCTTTTCTCTCTCATTACTTCCGTGTGATTCTGCTATCTGCATTGCATTACACAGAATGTAGAACAGCATCCTTCACACGGCATAGAGCAGCTCTCGTCTGGAACTAAGAGGACACAGATCACGGTTCTCTTCATATCTAGCTGATTCCAGAAGAACAATAGTCATCAAAGAGAAAAATTTAATCACTTTAAGTCACATTCTGACTTATCACTTGGAGGTAATCAGTTGAAAGTGAACATGTCTCAAGTTTACAAAACTGCAAACGACATTTTGCTGGAACCACTGAATAGAAGTGCCTGCTCCTGAGAGGCGTGCTGGATGGACTAGTGAGACCAAGATGCCTACGTTTTAAAATATCAGGCTAGACTTCATCCGTACAGCCCTGGTCTTATAAGAAAACACATTTTTAACAAGAACATGTTAGTTGTCGTAAATATGGTAAAAGTCACATGTGATTTACCTTTTCTTTTGGTTTTTGAAATTAAAGTAGTCAAGAATTTTAGTCAAGGTCTTTCGTGTTTGTGAATCAAAGGTGGACGTAGTGAGGGGGCCTATGGATGTCATTCACAGGTGTCACTCTCCTCAGCCAAACACAGAAAAAAGAAAATCATACCACGAGAAAGGCAATTAAACATTAAATCCCCAGGCATTTACTGCTATTATAGTCCTGGAGTTAATAACATGGACAAACTCCATAGATGGGCATTTACCATTCCATTTTACCCATAATACCACTACCTTCTCTAGGTCCAGCTCACCACAGCAACATTAATGACCTTTTCTAAACTTTATATTTAGGCTGGGTGTCTTGTTTGTACTGGCTGATTTGCTGAGTTGAACTTGCTCCTCATGAGTTATGGACAATAATCGTCCAGGTCAGAACAAAGGAATGCAGCAGACCTTTATGAGAGGTATAATGGATGGACTTAACTGTCAGACAATAAAGATCTGAAATTATCTCTAAGGCATGTCTTAAGTAGGAAGAGCCCTAGAGGGCTTCACCCACCCAACACAGGTTCCTGTGTGAGGAATGCCTACATCTCTTCACTGCCTGATAATGGAGGAAGTAATTTCTGTGGCTATGTAACTTACATCAAGCTAAAAGAAAACACAACAATAATACATTGCCCTCAACAATGAAGCAAATTGTTGGAAAATTATGTAAATGTGCTTGAGTTGATTTTTAATTTCAGGGTAAAATTGATATTCAAGAAGTTGATAATACTTTTTTGGAAGGCATCCACTTTTTCTAATATGTTTTATTAATTCCAAAATATTTCTTTGTCTTTGTCTTGATTCTTCTTAACTTGCCTGGATATTTCTTATCTAGGAGACTGTGTCGGCAGCATGCAGACAGCCTACTTTGTGTATTTATTTCTACTTTTCCACAATTCTTTTTGTGCATGGTGTGAACATATCTGTATGCATGTTTAGGTTTATCTGTGTGTGCATATGTGTAGATGTTATATGCATATGTGTATGCACATGGATATGAGTGTAGATGGGTGCATCTATGTATGTGTGTAATGTATATATTTATCTAAGTATGTATATGTGTGTTTGGACAGGTATATGTGTATATATGTATGTGTCTATGTGAAGATTTCTACTGCTTCAATGAAACACTGTTATAAAATATAAGTTGAGGAGGAAAGGTTGTATTTATCTTATACTTCCACATTGCTGTTCATCACCAAAGAAAGTCAGGACAGGAACTCATACAGGGCAGGATCCTGTCAGCAGGGGCTAATGCAGAGGCATGGTGTGATGTTCCCCTTGTTTTTCTCAGCCTGCTTTCTTATAGAACCTAGGACCACTAGCCCAGAGATGGCACCACCCACAATGCACTGTGCTCTCCCCCATCAATCACTGAGAAAAGCATTGTAGTTGGATACTAAGGAGATATTTTCTCAACTAAGGCTCTTTATGTCTGATGACTCTAGCTTGTTTCAAGTGGACACATTAACATGCAAGTATAGTTTGTACACATATGTTTGTATGGGTGGTCATATGTATGTATGCATGAGTGGTGTGTGTGTGTGTGTGTGTGTGTACATATGGATAGAATGGATGCCAGAATCCAATCTTTGGTATTATGCTTCAAAAGCTACCAACATTGTTTTTAGAGATAAATCTATCATTGGGACCCAAGGTTCACTGATTCTCAAAATGGTTGGCTAATGAACTCTAGATATTCTCCTGACTCTGTCTCACCAACTTCTCCCAACACTACTTGTGGATGTTTGCATGTGTGTTAGGGACTAAATGCAGCAAGTTCTTTGATGACTGAGCTATGTCCATTCAAAAGAGTATGCAACAAAAGCTATTCTTTTAGTTAAAATAGACCCTAACTGAAATATCTAAATAAAATATTCAAAGAGATTTTCTCCACTATCCACTTCACCAAAAAAGAAAAGGAAAAGGGGGAAAAGAAAACAAAAAATATTGTGTGAGAGGACACACAGGACATAGCCCTAAGAGGTAGTATAGTGCTCTTAGGGTACAGAACTTACCAGTTGAGGAGAAACGTTCATGAATCACTTTTTGACTGGCCTGGAGGAAGATACAAACATACCTTTGAAATTTTTTTGTTTTATTTTTGATTATATTTATGCCTGTCCCCCTCCCTCCCCCTCTCCTCTCCCTCCCATTTGTCTCACTTCCTCTCCCTCCCTTTCTCTCTGTCTCTATCTCTGTCTCTCTTTTTCTCTCTCTTTCTCTCTCCATCTCTCTCTCTGTCTCCAACTCTCTCAGTTTCTCTCTGGGCCTCTCTTTGTATGTCTCTCTCGGTGTGTCTCTCTTGTGTGTGCACACCGTCCCCCCCCCACCCAGTCGCAAGTGCAATATTCCTATTGCATCAAATCTTCTCACTAATATTGTAAACATTTTGAAAAATTTAAACTTTTGGTTTTAGTAAGAGTATGAACTTTTCAGATATTTACCTACTAAAAAATTTAGTTTGAAGCAACCATTTAATGATGGAGTGATTTAAAAAAATACCACAAACATAGTGCATGAAAAATTTGCTTTGGGTAAATCTGTTGAAATAATGGTAAAGAGGTCTATGTGAGGAGCTAAATGGGAAAATATATCTATAAGATGGAGAAAAGGGCAAGACAGCACAGTGGGGAGGGGAAGGGGACATGTTTTCTCATATAAGTTGAATATATGTGAAATGAAAGCAGAACAGGAAACCCTGGGGTGGGGTTGGACTGAGACGATGAGGGACAGTGAACAGTGGCGGGTACTGGAGCACAGCGAGAGCAAACCCCATGAAACATACGTGTGAGAAGGTCTTATTGAAATGCATTCCTTTGAATGGCAACTAAGAATATAATTAACCAGAAAATAATGAAAGTGTTAGATAGTATACTTTATTTCAAAACTACAGCTAGATCCCATAAATAAATCTCTTAAGGAATTATGATTTTTTTTTCTACTACAATGAAATTGAAAAGTTATATTCTTTGTAAGACTTTAATTTCAATGAATCACATAATACATACACAAGGCAGGAAGTTCACTCTGAAGCGATAGTCTAGAGTTTGTTTGCTATAGTCTAGAGTTTGTCAGTGGTAACATTGCAAGGCACACAGTTCTGTCCAAGTTTGACAGAAAAGCTCAACATTCTAAAGCCTGTATTTTGGATACTTAGTACAATGCCTAGTGATTGCATAGTCGGCAACCGCTCAGCAAGAGTGTTGGCATGTGTCATCTATATGGCATCTTGGAGTCAAGGTAATCAATTCTGATTGCCAATAATCAGACATAAACTTTATGTTTTTGAGGAAAGTCTATAAGTTTTCTTGAGTAGGGTATTTCTGAAACTCTGAACTCCAATTTCACTAATTCACATTTCACTGTTAACCGTATCACTTTGAGACTTGATTTTCAATTTTCACCTTCTTCTGTTCCCAGATGAAGCTGACTTCTAAAGAAATGCGCAGGTTTTCTGCTCTGCCCACTCCTCAAGGAGTGGGTCATGAATTGAATCAGGCAGTGTGATGTTTCTATTGCCCACTTGTAAAGGTTTCCACAGATTCTTGGAATGAAATGCTCTCAGGCACTGTGTTTATTTTTGCTTCTTGATATTTATGTTTGCATGGTGCTATAAATATGAGTTCAAACTCATTTTGAAATGAACTGATGAATAATACCACCCAAACGTTTACACTTTAGTTTGTAGGAGAAAGATGTCATTGTCTATGGTGTAAACTCCAAATATAATTTGTTGTAGGCAAGAAGTTAGGATTCTTTTCTTCTATGTTCTTTTTTACTGAAAAAAAAAAGATGCTTATTACCAGGGCAGTAATAGGAGAGCAGTTCCCAATGAGAAAAGGATGCTCTTTGGGTGTTTTAGATTGTTTATTTATTTCATGGTGTTGATTAGTTGTGCAAAGTAACAGATTTCATTATGATATTTTCTTGCACACTGTCACATTTACCTCTTTGGCATTTTCTTCTGCCTCTCTCCTCTCCTTCTGTCTCTTCTATACTCCCAGTAGCTGTTCTTCTTGCCACCTTTCCCTGATCTAGATTCCACTCCAAGGAAGCATGCAACTCTTGTCTTTATGGGACTGTTTTAGTTAATGTTTATAGCATAACTCTTTGAAAAACAGCTTTGATTATGGTTCAAAGCGAGGGTTTAACCTTGTATTTATCTGCCAATCCTTCCTGGATTCTTGAGTTACAGAGATGCAGCATCATGCCCAGAAGTTGTGGTATTATGGTACATCTTTCACAGACAAAATTTCTAGTTATGGATCTTTTTTTTTCTTTTTTTTTCTTTTCTATATTTTTTGTTTACATTCCAAATGCTTTCCCCTTTCCCAGTTCCCCCATCCCCATAAGCCCTCTTCCCTCTGCCCATTCCCCAATCACCCCTCCCATTTCTCTGTCCTGGTACTCCCATACAATGCTGGATCAAGCCTTTCCAGGACCAGGGACCCCTCCTTCCTTCTTCTTTGGAATCATTTGATATGTGAATTATGTGTTGAGTATTCAGAGCTTCTGGACAAATTAATATCCACTTATCAGTGACTGTATTCCATATGTATTCTTTTGTGATTGGGTTACCTCACTTAGGATGATATTTTCCAGTTCCAACCATTTGCCTAAAAATACATGCATTCATTGTTTTTAATTGTTGAATAGTATTCCATTATGTAAATATACCACATTTTCTGTATCCATTACTCCATTGAAGGACATCTGGGTTCTTTCCAGCTTCTGGCTATTATTAATAAGGCTTCTATGAGCATAGTGAAGTATGTGTCCTTATTGCTTGAGAGGAAATGTTATACTCGGGGTTGTCTCTGTGTACCTGGAGCTGCCTGTCCTGTCCAACTGGGAGCAAAGATGGCGGTGGAGAGCCCCTCCAAGTGCTGATTACTCTGCAGGCCAAATGACCCACGACAGACTGGCACACAGATGAAACACAGAGCTGCCTAGGTCTTGGGTGCAGGCAGAAGCCTGGCGGTCTGTGTCCCAAGTGATGTTAAACTCGATATATCTCTGTACCTGGAGCTGCCTGTCCTGTCCGGAAGATGGTGGCGGGGAACATAGTTATAGATCTTGAAGTTAAGGATGCAAGTAGAAGACAAATGAGATGAATTTTGTGTGACTCCTTGTCATTTTCTAGTCTTAACAATAAGTGTGTTATTTTTGTTGTTGTAGTCTTTTTAGCATCGTCTTTTTTATTATGAGTTCAAATAAAGAATATGTTTCTGAAGTAGAGAGGCCAGAAATAAAAAAAAAATAGAACATACAAGAAGGCAAAATTGTGTTCTCAGGACAAAAAAACAAAGGTCACTGTGACAAGTTTTGACAAGATTCGTATTGGTGAGCTGTACTGTGCTATCTTTTCCATATAGCTTTTACTTCTCAGTTAAAGAAAATTATTGTTCATACCTTTTGTAGCTGTTGACCTTTGGTCTCCTATTACTACCCTGGTAATAAGCATCCTTTTTTTTCAGTAAAAAGGAAGACAATAAAAAAGAATCTATGTTTTACTTCTTGCCTGTAACAAATTGTATTTGGAGTTATACCTTAGACAATGGCACAAAAGGGTATACAGAAAAGAAAATGAGAGAAAACAAATTTTATAGATAAGATCATGAGTAACAACTTAGTTGTAAACTCAAAGTATTTGAAAAACATGTTGTATAGCAAAGAATGTAGCTAGTTGCCAAAGTATCCAAGTTGTCTAATAAGATTTATGCTACTCTCATAAGTAATAGAAAAATAAATTTTCTCTACAGATGAGGTAAGTCTCCATACTATAGATAAAATAAATATAATTACATATATATGCTGTAGCTTTTGCTATATGAAATTATAAGGTAAAATAGATTTTGAAAACATGCTGAAGCTGTATAACAAAATATTTTAAATTTCCATTAAGTTTACTTTCTTTTGGTATATAGCCTAAGGGACTGTGATGGCTATTCCTGGTTGTCACTTTGACTACATCTGGAATGACCTATAATCCAGAAATGGAGGGCACACCTGTGATCTAGATCTTGAAGCTGAAAGTCACAGGCTTTTGATCTGGATCTTGACATGGGATGATACATACTTTTGAACAGACCTTCAGGCATAGTGTCCAGGAAAGCTTAAGCCCAGGCACGCTAGTACATGCCTTTCTTTGTTTTTATTAGATAAATTCTTTATTTACATTTCACATGTTAACCCCTTTCCTGGTTTCCCCCTTCCCCAAAAAACCAATAAGCCATCTCTTCTTCCCCAATCAACCCTCCCCTGCTTTCCTGTCCTGGTATTCCTCTACACTATGGCATCAAGTCTTTCCAGGACCAAGGGCCCTCTCCTCTGTTTGGTGTCTAACAAGGTCATCCTCTGCTGCCTATGTGTCTGCAGCCATGGGTCCCTCCATGTGTACTCTTTAGTTGATGGTTGTGTCCCTGGGAGCTCTGCGAGTACTGGGTGGCTCTTATTGTTCTTCCTCCTGTGGCACTACAAAGCCCTTCAGCTCCTGGGGTCTTTCTCTTGCTCCCCCATTTGGGACCCTGAACTCAGTTCAATGGCTGGCTGAGACTGAGGCGAGCAGATCTCTGAGTTCAAGTCCAGAAAGTTTGTTTTTAGAATGAGGTAGTGTCATACCTTCCTCTCCAGGGAGACTCCCTAGCAAGTCACTTTAGCTAAAATAACAAGATTATTTTCTCAGTTATAGACCCTGTATCAACAACAAAAATAGGAGAATAAAATAAGGAAACATCCAACATAAATCTCTGCTTTACACACAGAGAAACATACACACATGTGCATAACTGTACACAAGTCAAGTTTAAAGCTTGGCGGTAGTTTTTCTTCTGTTGACATGATTGAACTTCTTCTTTAAATAGCAAATACTGAGATAGATTAATCCCCATTTTACACAAAGCAAAGCACGGACTAAAAACTCACTAACATCCGAACTGTATTGTTTTTAATTCCTGTAGGCACATCAAACTCCAGCCACCATGTGTGTGTGTGTGTGTGTGTGTGTGTGTGTGTGTCATATATGTGTTTCCTTTTTCCTTCAAATGCTACTCTGGAGGAGGGAAAAAAGGAAAGAAAGTTAGAAGTCATTTATAGGGCAGAGAACCCAGGTCTAGTCAGTGTTTTCCCATGAGTTTTTTATAAACATCCTCTCTAGGCCACTTAGAAACTTGAAATAAACATTTAAGACATATACTGAAATGGTTCTTTAATATTCTTGAAAACAACCTCCCACATATTTTCCTCTTCCTCTTGCCTTTCGCTTCCTCCTTTATCAGATCTTCTGTTTTCAGATAACAGGTCAAGCAAACATTATCATGACACCTCACTGTATCTTTCACTCCCACAAAAAGCTGCCCTATACAAAGTAGAATTAACTCCATTAATGTCTAAAATTCCAATAATGTACTTGGAAGGACTTTGCTTATATTTTTAAAAGATAGTTTTGATGCAGACTTATGAGCTTTTCAAAGATTTAAAAAATAACTTTACATTTTTACAAGAAAAGTTGTGCCATGTATTTTGGAATATTCTAGGGTTATACTCCTGCCAGAAAAAGTATGTACTATTAATTTCTCTTTTTAAATATTAGCATATGATGAAGGATTTTCCCTCAAGCTTAACTGATATCCTTCCAGTTAACTACACAATTAAATTATTAGATAAATATTCCTATTCTTTTCATTCTAACTCATAAATTATGGTATGCTGTTAACAAACTGAAATGATTATTTAATTTGCTTTATATAAAACACTGTATATAAAAATGTTTTATAAACAACTGCAAACATTTTATAAGTTCTAGTGCCAGTTATTTGCATGAATCTAAGCCAATGAATATTCTTTGAATTTATATGTTATTTCAAACTTCTCTCTTTGAAATTTTTTGTTCTGATATTTGATATCAAATACCTAAATGAAACAAATATAAGAATCAAATTACGATTCACACTTCCTACAATTCATACCATGCACAATGTCACATGTAAGCAGTCCTTTACTATGCATATATACTACACTTGGTAATAGTGTAGCTCAACCTTCCAAAGACTTCTATGATATTCTTCCAAAGAGAATGGTCAGGCATGTCAAAGGAATACCCCACTTCTGGTACCATTTTTTCATAGTTTTCTTTTTATTACTTTGATAAACCCAATGGAAGAAAGAACTCAGAAGAAAGGGTTTATTTTATCACACATGTACAGATCATAATCCATCATGAATCACATCAGGGTAGGAATTCAAGGCTTAAGTATTAATCAAGAGAATGACCAATAGGCTGGTCTATAAGCCAATGTGTTGAGTATATTTTCTCAGTTGAGATTATTTCTTTCCAAATAACCCTAGCTAATGCTAGGGTGACAATAAATGAATAAATAAGTAAGTAAATAAATAAATAAATAAATACTATCCAGTACACATGAATATCTATATTTTATACTCGTTTTTATTACTATAAACCATGATTTAATGACTACTACTGTTTCATACTTAATTAGGTACAAAAAAGAATGGTAAATTCTACATGCAAGATAATGAGAAGATATCAGTCATTTAAATGCTGATGTGTGTCACTATGTTTCCTAAACAATGTCAATAGGTTATATTTCTATATCCTAGCCAACTCTATTTTAATCTAATAACCATATCTAATTGTATATCTTCATTTTCATAGCTTATATAGCTTATATGTAGCTATGAGTCTACATAATATATGTATTTCTTTCTATGACTACCATTTAAATGATTTCTCTGGCTATTGTTTAAAATGAACAAAACAACTATACCTACTGTCCCATCTAGAATGATTTTCTGCAAAAACAAATATGGTCATTCATTTTGAAAATATTATAATATTTGGTTTATCATTTGGCAAGGGTTTAACCATATTCTCATTAACTTAAATCAACATGTTCACTTCTGTGCTCCCTCAAACTGCAGAGAATAAAGTATCTTTTCTGTTTTGTCACCAATTCTTAAGCAACTAGTCCTCTGAGGTAGAGGTGAATATTGGTTAGTGGAAATTTCTTTCATGAATATCTATTTATCTTTGGCACAAGCTAAATTTCTATTATGTAGAGAACATGAATAATTGTATTATGATCTAGAGATGCTATAAATTTTTCACTACAAAGGTTACAGTTACAGCCAAGTAAATGGGCTTGCGGTTATTTCATCATTCGTAATGCTTTTCAAAACTTATACAAATACTTCTCTATTTCAGAAGTTAAACACTCTAACTACAGTGTGTCACTTGACCTGACTCTCAGCTTCAGATTCTAAAACATGCACACTTTAAATGGAACCAGCCAGTTATAAAATACAAACTCTACCCCAGGAAGAGTTGGGATCCTTACTTCTACTGTGATTGTGCCTGCATGGTCTTGATTCATGTACTAGTCATGATTCTACTGTTGGTTCTGCACACTGAGTGTAAAGGAGTTTATGCCCCGTCTTCTCATGAAATATACTATCATTTTTTTCTAAGGTTCAGTGACCATATGGTATAAGGGACTATAATGCATTCCAGGAGACACAAATATCTCTATGAAAGTACACAGGGCACTGAGAGCCCAATGTTCAAGTTAGTTTCAATTCTCTATTTCGGGTGTTAACATAGAAGGAATATATTCTATCTTCTTCTTTATTCTATGTTAATCACTTTATTCTTTATTCCAGCTTAATTCATGCATATCACTTCAGTTTCCCCAGAGTTACACTTGTCTCCAGACATTTGTCCACTAAATTTATAATGTTTGCCTTACAAATAATCAAAGCACCCACTACTCAGTTTATTCTTTAAATATTGAATTGCCTTATTTTATGTAAGCTTTTTGGATGTGTGTGAGAAATTGTATATATCTATTCTGAGTTAAAAAAAAATCGGTGAAATAAATAACAGAACAAAATTTTCTAGGTTCAAATTATCATAGTTCTTTCATATCTGAGGGGAATATATGAATTCAGTATTTTGTATATTGAAGTAACAAGAACCACTTTTGCCTCCCCTAAGAAAGCTGTGCTTGCTTTAACTACTTCGATCATCAGTGCAGTAGGAATACATTTGTTTACTGAACCACCTTTAAAAAAGAGATTTGAGCCTTTAATCCCAGCACTTGGGAGGCAGAGGCAGGCATATTTCTGAGTTTGAGGCAAGCCTGGTCTACAGAGTGAGTTCCAGGACAGCCAGGGCTATACAGAGAAACCCTGTCATGAAAAAGAAAAGAGAGAGAGAGAGAGAGAGAGAGAGAGAGAGAGAGAGAGAGAGAGAGAGAGAGAGAGAGAGAGAGAGAGAGAGATTTGAAATGATTGTTTTCAGGAAAGGGATTTTGTATCCAAAAAGTCCTCTACCCCCTTTTTCTCTTTAACTGTAAAATGGCTAAAGAGATGGCTCAGATGTTCAGAGTATGTATTCCTCTTGCAGAGCTCTGAGTTTGTTTCTGAGCATGTGTGCATGTGTGTCAGGGGGTCATAAATGTGTGGAACTCCAACTCCAAAACATTTGAAAGCTTTTTCTTGTTTCTTTATGTATTGAGGTATTGAATTCACTTCACATATCTACACACACACATAGACAAACACACACATACACACACACACAATTAAATATAAATATTAACACCGCAAACTATATATAAAATCATTTAGTTAATATGTAAACTATATTGCTAGACATAAAATATGCTCTTTATCAAAAATATTAAAAATTAATGAATGTAAACTTCAAATGGGAATTACTAAAAATAAATGCTTTCACAACAAAATAGTTGTAACTAGATCCTATTTACATTTTTTTTTTTTTTTTTTTTTGGTTTTTCGAGATAGGGTTTCTCTGTGTAGCCCTGGCTATCCTAGAACTCACTCTGTAGACCAGGCTGGCCTCGAACTCAGAAATCCACCTGCCTCTGCCTCCCAAGTGCTGGGATTAAAGGCGTGCGCCACCACTGCCCAGCCCTATTTACTTTCAAATGTTCTGGGTTTCAGATTTTTTTCGTTTGTTTTTCTTGAAGAAGAAAATAGATATAAAAAAGTAATTGTAAAATGAATGTTGAGATTTTAATGTTTTAACTTTATTTTATGACACAACACCAATAAGGTTCACTACAACTAATAATTTTGTGTCTTAAAGTAACACTCTAGCCCTAAATTAAGATACGTTATTTCATTAGTGTTATACAAACTCATTACAACTTAGGTGTTTTCTACAAACCACAGTGATAAGACTTTTCTATGAGACTTTATGTTCTGACCCTTTAAAAAGTTTCAAGAGTTTATGTTCTCTAAAGAAGTCCATAATTCATCAATGTAATTTAAATTGGAAATGTGTTATTTGAATGAAATAGTCACCAAGTAAGCATCAGAGGTAAGGAGAATGTCAGAATTCATTGTTTCTAATTTTCTTTGAGACAGTTTCCTACAGACAAAATTTATGACATACCATTTATAGACACAAGTTCTGCTTAAGGAAAGGAAAATTCTTGGTTTGCCCGAAACCTACAGGGAACTATTCCAGGTTCTCTACATATATTATAGCTATTACCTCAGTATTCTATGGGACTCCTGAGTTTGAGAACAAGTGTGTCTCTGGCCCTTATGCCAGCTCTTGACATTCTTTTACTCCTATTGGGTTTCCATGACCATCTTTGATATTCAAGTTTTCATTCATCTTTATATATATATATATATATATATATATATATATATATATATATATATATATATGATTTAAGGGAAGCATTTTTTCTTTTCAAATTTTTTATTAAATATATTCTTTAATTACATTTCAAAAGATTTCCCTTTTCCTGGTTTCCCCCTCCCCGAAAGTCTAATAAGCCTTCTTCCCTTCCCCTGTTCCCCAATCAACCTCCTCCTGCTTCCCTGTCCTGGTATTCCCCTACTCTGCTGCATTGAGCCTTTCCAGGACCAGGGACCTCTCCTTCTTTCTTCTTGGGCATCATTTGATATGTGAAGTGTGTCTTGGGTATTCCAGGCTTCTGGGCTTATGTCCACTTATCAGTGAATATATGCCATGTGTGTTCTTTTGTGATTGGGTTACCTCACTTAGGATGATAATTTCCAGTTCCACCCATTTGCCTAGGAATTTCATAAATTCATTGTTTGTAATAACTGAGTAGTATTCCATAGTGTGTTATATCACATTTTCTGTATCTTATTATATTTTATTTTGTCATTTTGGTTTTTATCCCTTAGAAGTCTGTTCTTTACAGATTTCTGTTGAATTACAGAAGATACAGGGGTTACTAGGAGGAGTTGGTGGAAGGGAAACTATAATTCAGATATGTTATGAAGGATAAGAATCTATTTTCAATAAAAATATAAAGTAATAGTTGCTTTGAGGAACATAAGACATGTTGAAATAAAGCTTTCTATTGACTAAAAGAAAACAAAAGAAGGAACAGATGGAGAAGGGGAAGAATAAGAAAAGAAAAGAGAATCGAGAGGAAGCTGGTATGAGAACAATTTTATTTTGCATTCCTAGTACAGTCCCCATTGTTATTTTGTTCTAAAAGGATGAGCATACACTAGTATTTAGAAGTAAAACACCAAACAAATATGCCTGTTTTTGCATCTGTAACATATTATCTAATATTGAAATAATAGCTTGAACAAAGGATGTTTTCTCTCTTGACTGAACAACAAGAAAATACCCAACCTGTGTATTTTGAACCATTTCAAGAAAGTTATACATAATGCTTTTTGTGTAAGTTCAAAATGTATAAGCTCAATGGAGTTGGCATTTCCAAAATGGAAAACCACTAGAAATTTATATTTGTATTTTCATAGTCTTATAACTAATCAAACTCCTTTTCCTTCCAACCATCGACTCATTTTTATAAGAGTAAAACTTGTGCAAATTTTGAGATTCCTGGCAAGTGAAACTACAGAATAACTAATAACTACATAACAAACTACATTCATCAAACTGATTGACAAGAGATGACAGATACCTTAACTGCTTTCAGGTTTAGTTAAGCTAAGAGCAAAGATGACTGTGATGGTTATTCTTGATTGTCAGTTTGACAGAATTTAAAAATCAACATGGAAACACATCCATTGTCATGCCTATAAAGGGTTTTCTGCGATAGATCATTGGATCAGTGGGAAGACCAGCTATATTGTGCGTGGCATCATTCCATAGACTGTGTTCCAAGCCTGAATTTAAAAAGGGGAAGAGAAGCTAAGCAATAATACTTATCCCTATGTTTTCTAAATGGGAACGGAAGATGACCAACTTCTATAACCCCTGCCAATATTATTTGCCTACCATGATGGAAAGCATCCCACTGAATTGTTAAAGCAAAACAAAGTATCACACTATCTTCATTACACTTTTATTTTCCACCAAGTATTTTCAGATAGCAACAAGAAAAATAGTTAATATGCAAGGCATATACTGAGAAACTTTTAATTTTTTTATTTGATATGTTTTTTATTTACATTTCAAATGATTTCCCCTTTTCTGGCCCGTACTCCCCAAAAGTCACGTAAGCCCCCTTCCCTCCCCCTGTTCCCCCATGCCCCCTTCCCACTTCCCTGTTCTGGTTTTGCCTTATACTGCTACACTGAGTCTTTCTAGAACCAGGGGCCACTCCTCCATTCTTCTTGTACCTCATTTGATGTGTAGATTATGTTTTGGGTATTCCAGTTTTCCAGGCTAATATCCACTTATTAGTGAGTGCATACCATAACTTTGCTCCATTTAGTTATAATATATCAATGAGAATTTTTGAGATGATCACTTCCACAAGTTGTCCTATGACCATCAAATGAGAGCTAGGCATGTACATGTACATGTCCCTCCTACCAAGTCAGCAAGTGACTTTTACAAACATAAATAAATCCCACAAAGACCCTTGCACACCCATGTTCATAACAACTTAGCTCATAAGAGCCAGAAACTTGAAATAATCTAGAAGTCCCTCAGAAGAAAGGATAAAGAAAATGTGGTACATCAATGGAATACTATTCACTACACAATCAAATAAAATTTACTGCACAATGGAATACTATTCAACTATTAAAAACAATGATATCATGAATTTTGCAGGCAAATGGATGGATCTTGAAAATATCATCCTAAGTGAGGTAACCCAGTCCCAAAGAGACATGCATGGTATGTATTCACTTATAAGTGGATATTAGCTATAAAATACAGGATACCATGCTGAACTCCACTGACCCAAAGAGGCTACACAAGAAGGAAGGTGCAAGTGAGGATGCTTTAGTTTCCTTTAGAAGGGGAAATAATATTGTCATAAAAGGCAGATGGAGGGAGGGTATTTAGGTGGGTGATAGAATGGGGAGTGACAGGATCAGGTATGGCAAAGAACATTATGGATGGCCAGATGGCCATGAGAATGAATAGAACAACTAACAGGTATGGGGAGGTGGGAGGCATCTGATGAAGACAAAGACCTGGTTAAGGGAGGTACCCAAGAATCAATGGTAGTATCATTAGCTGTGACTCCCAGAATTGGGGATATGAAACCTGAAGAGGCCACCTCCTATAAGCCTGGTAAGAACCCCAGTGGAGCAATAGGGTTGTTCCACTGTCAACCCAAAATTTATCCTGTCTACATGAAATACAGGGACAGGGGTATGGAGCAGAGACTGAGAGAATTGCCAATGAATAACTGGCCCATTCTATAGCCCAGAGAATCAGGGATTGGCCAGCTCCGATCCCTGACATTATTAATTATACTCTGTCATGCTTGAAGACAGGAGTCTAGCATGGCTGTCCTCTGAAAGACTCTACCTAGAAGTTAACTTAGACAGATGCAGACACACACAGCCAAACAGTGGATGGATTTTGGGTAATCTTATGGAAGAATAAGAGGAAGGATTGTAGCCTTGAAAGGGATAGGATCTCCACAGGAAGACCAACAAAGTCAACTAACCTGGACCCTTGGGGCACTCAACAGACTGAATTACCAGCCAAAGAGCATATATGAATTAGACTGGTACATATATAGCAGACATGCAGTTTGGTCTTCATGTGGATCCAGGAGAACTGGAGAAGGGGCTATCTCACAAGCTGTTTCCTCTACATGTTCTTCCAGATAGCTTCAGTGGAAAAGCATATACTGAAGTCCACTATAGACTTGGTAGCCCAGGATGGGAGGAAGCACAGAGACCCCCTCCTAGCTACACAGAGGAGAAGGGGTGTGGGGAATGGGGGAAGGATGGTGGGAAGGTTTGACAGGAAGTAGGGAAGTAAGTGGGATGGAACATGGAAAAAAACATAAATAAGGGCCAGGGATAGGGATCTTAGGCTAAATGCTCTTTGTGCCAAGCCTGACTCCTGTGTCCAGTTTCCATAATTCAAATGGGGGATAAAGAAGATATCTGTAAATGTTCCACTTATCTCCACATGGCCTGGACATTTGTGTACTACAAAAGTAAAAGAAGTATATAATAATCCACAAATAGTCAAAAGAAATCAATAATCAACAGAAAGAAAAGAAATTATTCAGGGAAAAATGTTACAAAAAATTACCATTTGAAAGTATAATACAGTAGAGAATTTCAAGAAGTGTTACTGTCATCAGTATACACACACACACACACACACACACACACACACGCTTGGATTTGAGGCTGAACTTCACCATTTATCAATTGTGTTACTTGGAGAAAGTCTAACATTAGAACTGAATACACAACTTCAGCATTTGGGTACTTACATGGATATTGGGTTTCTTTCATGGGATTCTGGCAAACTAAATAAAGATAAGTGTGCAAATCATTCAGTATATGGATTCGGTGATGCTAGACAAGATATTCTGTTTGTCTTTTGTTATTTTAGAGGCTCCTCTCAGCTATAGAGAGATCAGGAAGTGGTATGATTTGGTAATGTTAGACAAAATTGTTGTTAATTAGGAAGTGAGGGTATACAGGAGCTGTAACTAAGTCTTGGGGAGATCAAGGAGGCATTCTTGGAGAGCCAACATCTGAATTCCTAGTAGATTCAATGGGTTTGACAATGTGGAGAATACCATAAGGATGACAGAAAGGGACTCAGGCTAAGGAGAAGGAACCACACCTTGGGTTATTAATTAGTTGTTTTTCTATAGCTGTGATAACATACCCTACCAAAAAGCATGTTATAGAGTCAAGTTTTTATTTTAGCTTAAAATTCCAGAGGGGGATATAGTCTGTTGTTGTGTCAAGGGAGAGGGGCAAGCCTTCCAGTCCAGAAGCAGAAGATCTCATTTCATCCACACAAGACAGTACACACACACACACACACACACACACACACACACACACACACAAACAGAGAGAGAGAGAGAGAGAGAGATTGTGAAATTAGACTAAATAACCTTAAAAACTGCCTTCAATAATATCATTGTAATAATAAATATAATTAATATAATATAATATAATATAATATAATATAATATAATATAATATAATATAACATAACAACATAACATAACATAATATAACATAACATAATATAATAAATATCCTTCAGAAAGGTTGCACCTCTTAAATCTCCCATAACTTTCCAAAACAATGTCACCTACTGGGGACCAAGGCTATGGCTGTAACTTTTCATTCAAACCATCAATTTCTACATCTGGCTGCTGTAAGCTCATGGCACTTTTATGTGACAAAATTCTAAGTTTAACTTCAAAAAAAATCATCTGATCTCTGTTTTAAAGGTTCCAATTTCCAAAGTTTTTTTTTTCTGTGAATCAAAAGAGTCACTTAACAGTGAATCTAGGTAAAATAAAAGTGAAAATCACAGACTTCCAGCATACAATGGAAAAGAATATACAGTGGGAATCTATATAGTGAGGAAAGTTTGGACCAAACCAAGACCAAAACCCAGCAGGGAAAACATAGACACATGTTCTCTATGTCTGATATTTGGGGTACCATTCCCTGTGTGCAGGTCTCCTGGGCAAATGTTTAGTAGCACTGGAATCCTTAACAGGTTTTTGATCCTACCACAACATCGACCCCACTGTCACAGTTTAATAAAATGGTTTCTCAGGGTTGCATTTTAGGGACACCAGCCCTGTGGCCTGTTTCCTGATATAGGGGAAGAATTCATCATCCTTCAACCTTGTATCTTTCATGCTTCAAATACCAGGACTGCACGGATGACATTTGCACTTTCACCAGCCAACCTAGGATGGCCCTTCCCCAGCTGGATCACTATTGAAAACGTTTGTTCATGATGACAATAAACACCCTTACAAAATAACAGTATAAGAACTGGAAACACCTTAGTCCCCTTCCTTTCACAAACTGGAGGCTTAGGTGGGTGGAGTCTTGTTCTCAGAACATCTTTACCTGTGTTCCCCATGCAGAGCAGGAGGCAATTCTGTAAGGACAGCAATCTCTTTAACAATTACAGCTATTTTTTTTAACACATAACTTCACTGCTATATTAATCATCCTACTTCTTTTTCTCTTGAAACTTTAGATTTTAAAATTTTATTTCTACCACCTTGCTTTTCTATTTTCATGTTACACCTGTATAGGAGTATTCACTAATAACCATGTCAGAGGCACAATATTTTGCTATCTTGAAATTTCTGCAAAAGAACACTGGAAGAACACAGATTGTTTTTTAGTGGATGTATGAGGTAAGTCCCCAGAGATGGTTTGCTTCCTTTTACTGCTCCATGAACTGAGCCTCTACAGTCCACATTCCTCTTTGAGTTGCTGACTGCTTTATTATTATTATTATTTTCTATAATCATTGTTTACATTCCAAATGATTTCCCCTTTCCTGGTCTTCCCCCCCCCATAAGTCCCATAAGTCCTCTTCCCTATGCCCGTTCCCCAATCAACCCCCTCCCACTTCTCTGTCCTGGCAATCCCCTACAATGCTGTATCAAGCCTTTCCAGGACCAGGGCCCTCTCCTTCCTTCTTCTTGGGAATGATTTGATATGTGAGTTGTGTCTTGGGTATTCAGAGCTTCTGGGCTAATATCCACTTATCAGTGACTGCATTTCATGTTTGTTCTTTTGTGAATGAGTTACCTCACTTAGTATGATACTTTCCAGTTCCAACCATTTGCCTAAGAATTCCATAAATTTATTGTTTTTAATTGCTGAGCAGTATTCCATTGTGTAAATATACCACATTTTCTGTATCTATTCTTCCATTGAGGAACATCTGGGTTCTTTCCAGCTTCTGGTTATTGTAAATAAGGCTGCTATGAATATAGTGGAGCATGTGTCCTTATTGCATACCAGGGAATCCTCTGGGTATATGCCCAGGAGTGGTATAACAGGGTCCTCCAGGAGTGTCATGTCCAGTTTTCTGAGGAACCACCAGACTGATTTCCAAAGTGGTTTACCAGCTTGCAATCCCACCAGCAGTGGAGGAGTGTTCCTCTTTCTCCACATCCTCGCCAACACCTGTTGTCTCCTGAGTTTTTAATCTTAGCCATTCTGACTGGTGGAGGTGAAATTTCAGGGTTGTTTTGATTTGCATTTCCCTAATGACTCATGATGTTGAACATTTCTTAAAGTGCTTCTCAGCCATCTGAATTTCTTCAGGTGAAAATTCCTTCTTTGTTCTGTACCCGATTTTTTAATAGAGTTGTTTGTTTCTCTAGGGTCTAACTTCTTGAGTTCTTTGTATATATATTGGATATTAGCCCTCTGTCCAATGTAGGGTTGGTGAAGATCTTTTCCCAATTTGTTGGTTACTGTTTTGTTCTTTTGCCATTTTGTCCTTTGCCTTACAGAAACTTTGTAATTTTATGAGGTCCCATTTGTCAATTCTTGATCTTAGAGCATAAGCTATTGATGTTCTGTTCAGGAACTTCTTCCCTGTGCCCATGTCCTCAAAGGTCTTCCCCAGTGTCTTTTCTATTAGTTTCAATGTGTCTGGCTTTATGTGGAGGTCCTTGATCCACTTGGAGTTGAGCTTAGTACAAGGAGACAAGAATGGATCAATTCCCATTCTTCTGCATGCTGAAGTCCAGTTGAACCAGCACCATTTGTTCAAAAGGCTATCTTTCTTCCACTGGATGTTTTCAGCTCCTTTTTTGAAGATCAAGTGACCATAGCTGTGTGGGTTCATTTCTGGGTCTTAAATCCTATTCCATTGATCTACCTGCCTGTCACTGCTTCAATACCATGCAGTTTAATGACTAATTAAGTACTGCCTGCAGAATCCAATAAATCTTTCCTAGAGTAGCAAGTTCTTCCACAAAATAGTATAGAGGCATAAAAGTCACACAGTCAGGATTATCACAGCAACAAAACCACTCTCAGTAGCAAGTCATGTCTCAGGTTTTTTTTTTTTTTTTTTTTTAATGTTACTGTGGGAATAAAGAGACATCCTGATGAATATGTTTATTTGGATTACACTTTCTGGTTAGTCTATCATTGGCAGATCTTAGAGAAGAAGTTCAATACATGAACATGGAGAGATGTTACTTGTTGACTTGCTTACTGGCCTACTCACTGACTCATACCTAGCTAGCTTTCTGATACACTCTAGGACCAACTCCCTAAGGAATTGTGGAACCCATATTGAGCCTTCCTGTATAAATTAACAATCAAGACAATTCCTCACAGACAAAGTATTATAGTCAGTTCCTCAGTTGAGTTTTCTCATCCCAGATAAATCTAGTTTGTAACAAGTGACCTATAAAATGCAAATCACCAATATTGGGTAAGATCTGAAGCAGAGACAGAGAAGAAATCATCTTAATAGGTGCTCAAGATTAAATTACATACTGAAGACCCTAATAAGATTTATTAAAGATGTGACATTTCAAAGGTCCAGATTGAGAGTTTCCCCTTAACAAATTATTGCTGCTGCAATTTAAAAAGTTGCTATCTGACTAGAAACAGCAGCAAGACTTAAAATAGAAACAAACAAGCAAACAAATGCACATATGCAAGCACAATTACACACACACACACACACACACACACACACACACAAAAACTTAATCAAGAGATACTAAGGGTCTATAAGGAAGGGAGTGATAAATGATTACATATAGGCCTAGTTTATCATCTTGTTGAGTTAAACCAAAAAACTATGTGAGATCTGAAAAGGTAGACAGAGCAGTTTTAACATTTCATAATTATATTTAAAATTTAAAACTATGGGAATAGGATAGGAAAATATAACCATACAGATGCAGTTATGTTTTTCTTCTTTTTCTTCTTGTCCTACTATTTTCTTTCTCCCACTTCGTTCATAGAACAGCATTTTAAAGATTGGACATCCATCTTATTATTTGATGTTTTACATTTGCTACCACATGCATGTTTAAGAAACTACTTTGGTAGATTATTAAAAAAAATGTCTATTCTCTTTTTTTTTTATTCGATATAATTTATTTACATTTCAAATGATTTCCCCTTTTCTAGCCCCCCCCCACTCCCCGAAAGTCCCGTAAGCCCCCTTCTCTTCCCCTGTCCTCCCTCCCACCCCTTCCCAGTTCCCCGTTCTGGTTTTGCCAAATACTGTTTCACTGAGTCTTTCCAGAACCAGGGACCACTCCTGCTTTCTTCTTGTATCTCATTTGATGTGTGGATTATGTTTTGGGTATTCCAGTTTTCTAGGTTAATAACCACTTATTAGTGAGTGCATACCATGATTCACCTTTTGAGTCTGGGTTACCTCACTTAGTATGATGTTCTCTAGCTCCATCCATTTGCCTAAGAATTTCATGAATTCATTGTTTCTAATGGCTGAATAGTACTCCATTGTGTAGATATACCACATTTTTTGCATCTACTCTTCTGTTGAGGGATACCTGGGTTCTTTCCAGCATCTGGCAATTATAAATAGGGCTGCTATGAACATAGTAGAGCATGTATCCTTATTACATGGTGGGGAATCCTCTGGGTATATGCCCAGGAGTGGTATAGCAGGATCTTCTGGAAGTGAGGTGCCCAGTTTTCGGAGGAACCGCCAGACTGCTTTCCAGAGTGGTTGTACCAATTTGCAACCCCACCAGCAGTGGAGGAGTGTTCCTCTTTCTCCGCACCCTCTCCAACACCTGCTGTCTCCTGAATTTTTAATCTTAGCCATTCTCACTGGTGTAAGATGAAATCTTAGGGTTGTTTTGATTTGCATTTCCCTAATGACTAATGAAGTTGAGCATTTTTTAAGATGCTTCTCCGCCATCCGAAGTTCTTCAGGTGAGAATTCTTTGTTTAACTCTGCACCCCATTTTTTAATAGGGTTGTTCGGTTTTCTGGAGTCTAACTTCTTGAGTTCTTTATATATATTGGATATTAGCCCTCTATCTGATGTAGGATTGGTGAAGATCTTTTCCCAATTTGTTGGTTGCCGATCTGTCCTCTTGATGGTGTCCTTTGCCTTACAGAAACTCTGTAACCTTATGAGGTCCCATTATTCTCTTAACATACTTTACAAGTTATCATTTTATTGAAATTTATGAATGGTTATACATATAGATCTAACTTAGTCTAAATGTTCTTTCTTTCTGTTATGTGAATAAAGTTTTCTATACTTTAATATCTATTTTGAATGCTGTGAGATTCATTTTTATTATTCCACATATAGTTTACAATTAAAATAGGTAACATGTTCAACATGACAATGGATTTTACTAATTTTTCTATAAAACCAGACACACTAAAACTAATAGAAAAGAAACTGGGGAATACCCTTGAGCACATGAGCACAGAGGAAAATTTCCTGAGCAGAATACCAATAGCTAATGCTCTAAGATCAAAAATTGACAAATGGGACCTAATAAAATTATAAAGTTTCTGCAAGGCAAAGGACACTGTCAATAGGACAATATGGCAACCAACAATTGGGAAAAGATCTTTATCAACCCTATATCTGACAGAGGGTTAATATCCAATATATATGAAGAACTCAAGAAGTTAGACTCCAGAGAGCCAAATAACACTTTTAAAAAATGGGGTACAGAGTTAAACAAAGAATTTTCACCTGAGGAATATCAAATGGCTGAGAAGTACCTAAAGAAATGTTCAACATCCTTATTCATCAGGGAAATGCAAATCAAAACAACCCTGGAGATTTCACCTTACACCAGACAGAATGGCTAAGATCAAAAACTCAGGAGAAAACAGGTGCTGGCAAGGATGTGGGGAAAGAAGAACACTCCTCCACTGCTGCTGGGGTTGCAAGCTGGTATAACCACTCTGGAAATCAGTCTGGCAGTTCCTCAGAAAACTAGGCATGACTCTACCAGAGGTTCCTGGGCACATACCCAGAGGAATCTCCAGCATGTAATAAGGACACATGCTCCACTACGTTCATAGCAGCCCTATTTATAATAGCCAGAAACTGGAAAGAACCCAGATGTCCCTCAATGGAAGAATGGATACAGAAAATGTGGTATATTTACACCATGGAATACTACTCAGCAGTTAAAAACAATGAATTCATGAAATTCTTAGGCAAATGGGGGGAACTGGAAAATATCCTAAGTGAGGTAACCCAATCACAAAAAAACCCACACATGGTATGCACTCACTGATAAGTGGATATTAGAACAGAAGCGTGGAATATCCAAAATACAACTCAAATGCCAAATGATGCTCAAGAAGAAGAAAGAACAAAGTGTGGATACTCTGATCCTACTTAGAAGGGGGAACAAAATACCCACCACAGAAGGAGATACAGAGACAAAGTTGTGGAGCAGAGACTGAGGGAAAGACCATCCAGAGACTACCCCACCTAGTGATCCATCCCATATACAGTTACAAAACTCAGACACTATTATCAATACCCACAAGTACTTGCTGACTGGAGCTGGATATAGCTGTCACCTGGGAGACTCTGCTAGTGCATGACAAATACAGAAGGGAACACTCTTAGCCAGCCATTGAACTGAGCACAGGGTCCCCAATAGGGAACTAGAGAAAGGACCCAAGGAGCTGAGGGAGTTTGCAGTATCATAAGAGGAACAAAGATAGCCACCCAGTACTCCCAGTGCTCCCAGAAACAAAAAAATCACCCGGATAGTACACATGGTGTTACCCAGGGCTCCAGATGCAAAGGCAGCAGAGTATGACCTGGTTGGACATCAAAGGGAGGAGAGGCCCCTGGTCTAGGAAAGGCTTGATGCACCAGTGTAGGGGCATACCAGGACAGGGGAGCAGGAAGGGGTTAATTGGGGAATGGGGGAGGAACGATGGCTTATAGGATTTTCAGGGAGGGCAGGAAAGAGGAAATCATTTGAAATGTAAATACAAAATATATCTAATAAAAAAACAAAAAAGGATCTAGAGTATGATTAACAAGAACTCCCCCATCAGCCAACTTTATGTTATTGTTGAATCTATTTGTCATCTAATTTTGTCTGGAGCTTGTTTTTAAGCCCACACATTGTTCAACATTTTTTCAACTATCTTATTCTTATCTTCTTTATTCATTCCTCATTAATATATTTTTTTAAATTATTATCAGTTTCTGGTTTTCATACCTTTACTATCTGCAACTGGTGTATCACAATTAATGACCTAACTAACATGATTTAATTATTAGTGTTTACTTCTTTGTTGTTAAGTCAAACAATTCATATGACCGCTCATCTTTTCATTAACATATGGTGGTTCATTTAGGGTCTATAAGAAGAACTATATTCAAACTCTGTAAGTATAAAAGTATTCTTCTTTCGTCTTCACTCACTAATTCTTAGCAGGCTTACTTTGACAAGCATTTTCCCTGAGCACTTTGGAAACACTGTTCATTTGTTTCTGGTGTCTATTGATGCTGTCAGTCTAACTGTCATTCCCTTGGAAGACATTTATCTGTTCTTTCTCATAGCTTTTAAGCTTAAGACATACATAGTTTTGATTTCCTCATAAGCTTGCTTTATTTCTGATCTTGTGGACTGTCTTGTAAAGTAACAGAAAAAATCGAAGTTTTCAAAAGTCCAACATTCCTGGAGATAGCCATGGCAAGTGTGGCTCTGGTGATGGGAGCAGAATTGCTAGATCATAAAAAAGATAAATAGAAAGAATGAAGTATTAGTGTGTCGTCTATGGTGGACTCAGGAATCATTCTGGCGAGAGGACGTAAGTTCCTAAAACTTGCTTTATAAATGTAGTGGTGCTTAGTGAACCTTACTCCAGGACACTTTTCAAGGTCTTCCTGAGTTTCACCCAAAGCATTACTGGTGGCACCTTGTAACCAGTCCTCTTTGTTTCTGGAACTAATTTTAAGCTAAGAATATTTGAAACTATTTAAACTCACAAAAGGACTGTTTTGTAGATCAATCTTTCTTCTCTCTAAACAGTTAACTCCAACTACAGTGCCCAGCCCATTTTTGTTCTGTTTATTTATATCTTCTTTTAAAGACTAAGTCTCACACAAATTTCTGATCTACCTATTAGAAATTCAGAATTTTTTGAAATCTTTCTCCTATATTTCCTTTACTATTCTATATTGCCCTTTATTAGCATGTTCAAAATCTTTCTTATACACTGAGAATATAAATCACAAGTCAAAGGTCAACATAAACATAGTGAATAACAATAGAGTTTAAATAAAAACATAATAAACACCACATGACCACATGTGAAAGCCTTTGCCATGTGTTAGAGTTAAATAGTTAAGCACATGCCTCTGGGCCATGGGTCTTAAGGTTAAAGATAGTTGCTGATTTAGATGAAAGATTCATCAAACAAAATTAGATATAAGACATTTATTTCTGCTTCTTAGTTTGTATTTGTATTTGTATTAACCATGAGTTGATTCCATAGGAATGAAAATGGTAGTGGCAAACACCAGTGTCCTATTGCCCTATAGTGCTATATGTGTTCTTGGGTGTGAACACATGTGTATGTAAACATGCTTGCAAGTGATTAACTTGAACTGTAAAAGTTTGTAGTTGTTTTATTGTTTTTCAGGATTACAAGACTAATACCCTTAGCATACAGGGCATTTGCAAACACAAACACCACTAAAATGGAGACAAATTTCTTAATAGGAAAAAGGCTGCTATTAAATATGGGTTAATAAACAGAAATAGCAGGACCTTTCCAAATATTTTTTATTCTTTTATTCCCCAGCTAACAGTCTTGAACATTTTTTACAGTCACTTTTCTATTCTGAACCCCTTTTACAAACATAATGTGTATATCATAGATCACAGATCATGTTTCCTTTCCCCATCCTATAAAAATAAAAATATAAAAGCAACAAGGATATATTATAAAAAATTACATAAGTTTTAGCTAATACCCAGAGTGTAAGCCACAAATTATTCTATATTGTACCTTTTTTGATTGAAGATTTTAAAAATGTTCTATCTGATAAGAGGATGAAATTAGATTCTCAAATGAAATGAAGCCAAAAATCTTTTACAGTCAATAATATCACTCTCTGATGGATAACAGTCAGGACTTCAAAGCTTATTTCTTTCAATGATTAAATTTTGCAAAATGCTTCAGCAGTTACTGTTTGAAACTTTCATATCTTTTCTTTTCCTTAATAAGTAAAATTTCCATAGCTTACAAAAGACTGTGAAAGACTAGCAAGTAACCATGGGGTTGCATCCTGAATTGGAATGCCACTGTGAAGAGCATTCCAGATGCCTAGCCACCGCCAGATGCCTTTCCTTAGACCACTGCCACATTCCTGGAGCTATCGTCTAGTGTCTATCAGTCAAAGTACATCATTTTAGGAATGCTACTGTCTGTTCTTTCTTAGCCAATTCAGCCCCCACTAATAGTGAATGGTTCTCTGAAGGTCGCTGCTATGTCAGCTAAGAGTTCATAACCACTATGTAGAATCTGACAGCACTTTTTAATTCTGTTTTCTTCTTTTGGTTTATGATATCTAACCTGCATGCCATTGTGATATTCCTTCCCGATTCTAGCTTAATCTTCCCTTTCATATTCATTTATTGAATAAAGCAGTTGCACTTCCCATTTGGTCCTGGTATCTGCTTCTAGAATATTTATGTGGATGCAATTTTTATGGACATAAGTGCTTATGAGAAATCATAGCCTACTTGTTGAAGTCTAAAGTTATATAGTCAAAATGGTATATTTTTATGTTTATCAATATTTAAACTGTGTGTGTGTGTATACCATGTGTGTGTGCCTCATCATCTGATGCCTCTGTGAGTCAAGGCTGGTATAAGATTCTGAAGTTCTCCATTCTATGTAATCCAAGTCTAATAGCCTGCTATGTTGAGTCACCCTGGCCTAGATACTGAGGTTCACAACTCCCAGTAACTAAATAAGAGCTCATAATAAGCAGCCTCCATCCCTTAGTTCTAAAGATGTGATCTTGATACGTTACTCTCTATGCCATACCTGACTGTAGTTTCACAAGGTTGTCAGCTGCCATGTGCCTGCTAAAAGGTGAATGCAAGTCCCTTGTAAAAGCAGTTAGTGTTCTTAACCAGAGGCAGCTCTACAGCCCCATCAATACTATTTGACACGTTAGTTACTATTTTCCATTCATCACAACACAACTGTCTTCAAGTATATAAAGCAAACCTTAAGAATGATCCATAGAATTACAAAAAGGAATTGTATCTCTTCAAATAAAATCCACTGCAAATTTCAGTGAAAAATTACTTTCGAACACTAAAGAAGTTCAAACCAGATGTTTCATTTATTGTAACTTCAAAACAACTAATCAGACTGCAGGATAATGAGCAGGAAACATGTTCCAGACCTGAGGGCTCAGTATCAAGAATTCTCTGGTCACTATTCATTGCCAACTCTTGGAAGAAAGTAAGGGGATCCCATTCACTATACTCCCAAACTACTTACTACCAATTCTGAGAGTTTTATGGTCAAGAAACTTCTACTTCCTGTTGACAAACCAGGAGGCTACAAAGTTTTGGCAATACAAAATGAGTCTGTCTATAGCCAAATTATAACCATTATAGTTCATTGGGAGGGTAAGAACATACTTCAAATGCTTGCCCCACCCCTTTAGGAGGATACAGTTTGAATTACAAAGACCAGAGATACTTTTATCCATAAATAAGTAATGTATTTCATTCACCAAATGCAAAGAAGAAGAAGTAGAGGGGCTATATGCAATAAGCAAAGACACAGAATTAGAAGCAGCAGAAGCATGAATTTTCAGAATAGCTCTCAGTTCAAAGCAAAGAACAAATGAAAAGATGCTGAGCAGACATAATGCTCCAGAAATCTGTTTTCAAATAGATGGTAGAGCAGCAGCAAAACCGCTCCCTGAAAAAACAAATTCAAGTTTGTTTACGCTAATGTCTTCCTTTCCATGCAACCCAAGTCCGAAGAGCCTCTGGCAACAACCTGACATGTTAAGTCACCCTGGCCCACATATTGCGCCTCACTCTCAGTAAGTAAATAAGAGCTCATAATTAATAATCTCCATCCCTCAGTTGTAAATATGTGATCTTGGCTTGTTCCTGCCCATGCCTCATTTGACTAACAGTCTCCTCAATGAAGATTCATAGTCTGTTTTAAGACAATCTTAGGTAGATACTTTGACTCCACAGACTAGATATGTTCTCTGTAAATGTGTTATTAATTTTTTTATTGACTTATCCTCAGATACAGGAATACCTGTTTTCTATTCATTTGTTATTGCTTCTCCAATCCTGTAAGCTCCTTATCACTGGTAATTATTTATAGCAATTGCAGTCATCAATGAGCCACTCTTGAACAAGGTGGTCTAGATGGTGAAGTTTTCCCAGATTTATTTCCAAGAAATAAAACTACTGTAATTACATAGATTGTATTATAATTATGTTTGGAGAGGTGCTCTCCAAAGCTGTGTGTACTTGACCTACCATATTAACTGAAGAGTGGGAGGCTTCTGCCAGTGTGGGTGCTCTGTGCAAACCTCACAGCAGTTCAGTGGAAGAGCTGACGCCACATGAGCTCACAACCAAGTGAGTGGCACCCGCCTACGCTGAGCAAGTGCAGAGTCATTTATTTAAAAATTAGCTTTGAGAGCTAGTTGTTCAATGTCTACTTTCACCATTCTTATAAGCTCAAGGCAAATGAACATTCTTTATGCTTTATCCATTCTGAAATATTTTTACATAATAATTCTAATTAAAATGGGCATTATTGTAGAAAGAATTTTGTTTTTATTAATCTCTTCTCCCCTCACACTTCTGATCAATGTCTGTGAGTCCAGCCTCTGGACACAGAGGATTCAGACATTGAGAAAATAACTCTTTGTCAAACGTTTTGTCTCACAGTGCTTTTAATGTTTCAAGTTGAAAATTCAGGAAACAGCTTCTTCTCTCATGATTATATTAAAATCTTATAGCTGTCAGCATGGAACAAAAGAACCTTTAAATAATATTTTTGATGAAGTCGGTGCAAAAGTTTGATGTTCCCTTCCCTGCAAGAATAACACCTTTTTCTTAGTTACAAATCATTTTCAGTAAAGAATGTGGTGTTCTAGAAATTCAAATTTAATGAATATTATGTTATAATTTCTATGCAAAATTTTACATGCAAATAAGTATATTAATGATAACCATAATTGGAATTCTGTACATGCCTTCTGTGAATAGCTAATATTTATATACTGATATTTTATACTCTTCATGCCAATCCTCTCAGATAAATGCTGTTATCCATGTTTTGGTATCAGAAAAATGAGTCTCAGATATTTTAAATGTTATTATTATTCGGTAGTAATGCTGGTCTGAACAACTTTTTTTGTTTTAAACTACTCTAGAATACTATTTTCTAGTTAACAAAAACAATAAAAAAAGACTGATTTAAAATACTTTGGTGAATACCCAGAGCTGGTTGGTTCAAACTGAGTCTGTCCACAGCCCCAGAAGGCTGGCTTCACCATACTAAGTAGGAGTCTTAAGCACCATAAGAAATGGGTTAAATAGAGGCAAAACAATCCCTAGAGCAATATATTCTGAAAGAAAGAAAGACAGACAGACAGACAGAGACAGAGAGAGACAGACAGACAGACAGAGAGAAAGTAAACAATGTGTTGAAAATAATCTCTGAATCAGTGCAAAAACAGATACGAAAGAAAATTATTGCTATGCAGAGTACGCGATCTAACTAAGAAGACAGACCCTAGTGTGCAGTACAGAAACAGGACTCTAGTGAGAATCCAGAGAAGGAGCACAGCCCACGTGCTTTATACCTCTGCAGCTTTCGATTTTATGATCACAATTTATATCACTTGGCAATAACTACAGGAGACAGCTAAGTTGGCTTGATGATTTCCCTCACTCTGAAGTCTTATAATTACAGTTTGGTGCTCCAAGATTCTAGGTACTGGCTCCTTTGTATTCGAGCGAACCTGTTGACTGTATACTACGAAAACCCAAGGACAAACATGAGGCATTAGTAAGCCATGTGAGAAAGATGGAAGAATTTCAGTAATGGTTTGTTTTACAAATTTTACCCCATGGTAAGAAATGTAGCTGAATGACTTCACAAACTTAAGATGCTATTTAAAGACCAAAATCGGCGAATATGAAGCTGACATTTTCATAACAAAGAAAAAGATAAAAGAAAGTAGTTAGCCATTGTTTAGTCTCTGTTAGAGAACAAATACTCATAAGTAAACTGTAGCTGGAATCCAAATGTACTTTGGGATAAACAACCACCGAATGGCGTCCAAGATAAAATTACAGTACTCGGTTTTCGATTGTTGGTTTGTTCTGTGAGGAGGCAGGACTGTGGGATTCTATGATTCCATGTTCATGTCTTACCGCCATGGAGGTTCTCCTTGGCTAGTGTGCTTAGCAACTTTCTTGAGTCTACCCATTTGCTGGCTATCTGGAACTATTTTATAATCTTACTACCAGAAATACAAAAGGAAAAATGAAGACAAGAAGGAAGGAAAAAAGTGAAAAAGAAAGGAAAAAAATCCAAGAACTCTAGCCTAATTACTTCACATTTCTAGAGGTGGTGTGTCTATGCAATTCTGGTATCTACACAGCCAAAGGGTCCCTAATAACTTCAGTTTATCTAGCACTGGCTTCTACCACTGAATTATCCTTAGAAATATGTAGGTTGTGATCCATTATTACCGCTATAGATTTCTGAGAGGAAGCTTTTTTGGTTGTTGTTAAACTAACTTATTTTTTTTCTATTTATAATAATTTCCATTTTATATTTTTCAGGTTGTTTTGATCCTTATGAAGACGTGGTTAAATCTGAGATAAAATTTGATCAAGAAAATGTTTTTTAACAAAGCAAACAACTTTCAGGGAACATGTTGAGCTCACACCTTGCCACGGGCTGGGATGGAGAGTGAGGGTTGGATGAGATAGTAACACGGCAGGTAATGCGTGCCTAAATGACTAAGCACCATTTCAATCGAGGCTAAGACTGTCTCCAAAACGTTTGTTCATTATCCAGTAGACATGCTTGTTCGTCATTTTTTAGGACAAAACCAAATGAAATACAGCACCAATAAAAAAAAAAATAGTCTCAAGCTAAAGCCTTATCTGTTTAGAATCTGTGGGAAAACATTCTCTCATGAATTTATAGTGTTCAATAGTTTTCATTCACACCCACATACTGATCTATAACACTGAATAACTTAATATGAAAAGCAAATAATGAAGATAACTCAGTGCTTAAGACACAAAGAAACCTCCAGGCGTCATACTGGAAGGGAATGGACCTTAACTCTTCTGGCAGACTTCCCAATCATCGCGTTCCCTCTAACTTCACAGTAAAGGGGAGAATTTTATTGTTGACCTCTCTAAAACAGGGGTCAGTAATTAAGGCACGCACGTGCCAAACAGCCTGAGGATTTATTTTCATTGGCATGCATGCTTGTAGGGTTCTCTTGAGAGAATAATCACCAGCTGCATTTTGTGACATGTGAGAATGTGTGGGTGGAATAACCACTTCCCCACTTATCTTCTGCTTGTGTCAATATCGTGCTTCCCCACCTGGCTCACCAGAGAACAGGTGCTATCAGTGATGCTTGAGGACATCCACCCCAGCTATGCCCACAGTGCAGTCCTTCCTTAATCCAGCTCCAGGAAGCTTTGTCAAATGCAAACAACAACAAACAAATGAAAAACAGCATCAGATGAGAACTCTGGACTATGCGTATTTTTTTTTTAATCTCCATGGAATTTAGACAATTTTTCTGAAGGGCAGAGTCAGAACTGGTTTTGGGATTTAAACCTATAGTTTCTGGCTCTGGAGTCTATTTTGAATCCGTGTTCTTTGAGCCTAGATTTTCCTAGAAGCCAGTGGTTGTCCATCAAGGAAAATCTCTTATTTTCTTCTGGAAGAACTGTTTCAAATTTGTCGTCATAAAAGTATTTTGATATAAATTATTTGGAGACTGTGAGTCCAAAGCTACTGATCTGTCAGTAGAGTGCCTTGGAGCCTTTAGTACACTATGTGCGGAATCCTGACAAGTGCAGTCAGAATGGGCAGAAACCCATTCTGTAAGTTTGCATGGTGCCTTCACTGTCAGGTCCTTCAGTCAGTTTTAGTTGAGCAGCATGGACAAAGTCTTCAGTTGTATTTCTTCTTTTACACACATATGTAATAATTATAAATTATGTGAAGTGATATGTTGTGATATGAGAAATAAAGATTTGTCCATGTTTTATAAGCCTTATTGATTGATTTTGACTTAAATTTGTATGGGATGACTAGACTAAGAAAGATTATTTAAGATCTAAGGAAAGTTAGCATGCATACTGTTCTATCTATTGAATTTACTATTCATAGACAATTCATATTTCCATAAATGGGTATACACTAGTAATAATTAATATAGAGGGGGGTTTAACAGGAGATTCAAGGGTGTCCCTGCTTAAAATCCAATAGGTTTTTACTAGCAAAAAAAGGCTTCTTTGTAGCAATATGATCAATATTTCATTTCTAAAATTACCTCTTAGCTAAATGCTCATAGTCAACCATGTTACTCAATTTCTTGAGGATTTAATACACATTTAACATTTGTTTTGAGGTCTGTACATGAAGGCCAAAATCCTACTGGTTTTCAGTGATCTTTAGAGGCTATCTTTGTCATCAGCCAGCCATTAGTTTATAGATTTTTAAACCTGTTCCCTAGAAGCTGCTTCTATATCTTCTTGTTATATACTTGGTAGCTTCCTGTATCCTATATGTTATATACTTGGTAGCTGCCTGTCATCTATACCTAACATTCTTTACTGTTGAGGACTGTGTACCATTTTTGTTTACTTAGATTCATGTCTCTCTCTCTCTCTCTCTCTCTCTCTCTCTCTCTCTCTCTCTCTTTCTCTCTCTCTCTCCTTCTTTATAGATTGCATCCTGGGTAATAGAATCAATACTTGTAATTCTTCAATCATATCTGTCCTTATAATTTTTCACCATGCAGGTTCCAATGACCTTCATCAGCACAAAATTTATAAATACAACTCTAAACACAAGAAACAAGGGTCTAAATCTTCAGATGAGAGCTCTGACTTGTCCTGATGAGACAAGGATATATTAAGGGTAGAAGTTAGAGGGAAGGAGGGCATTGCTTTTCAAAAGAGTCACTGAAACAAGACAGGAAGATGAATAGCAACATTTTTATGTGAGCATTTTAATGCGTAGTTGTTATTGAAAACATGAAAATCTATTTATATATTTTATGGGAATTAAATAGAAATAGTTTGTAAGGAAGTGACAAGTTGTATATGTAAGTTAGAGGCTTGCTCTGGAAATAGCTTGGTACAAGACATTTAGAGGCAGGAATGGTCTCATATGGAGAGTAATACAGACCTAAGCTTGGCAGTTAAATCAAGATATTACTATAACCACATTAAAATGTGAACATTAGAAAACAAAATTATTTTCCTGCTTTGTTTCCAACTGTATCTACATTGTCACCACTCTATCTACTCAGCCACTATGCATTCTTTCTGAGCCAAATAATGGAACTGGACTAATCATAATATAGTCTTTGAAGGAGAAAGCAAAGGATAGAGGAAATTGAAACACAAACATGTAACACTGGTGAATCCCATCAGGGAGATGACATTGTTAGAATGAAAGCAAAGGAAGATAAGATTTCATTCGTGACAGGTATTATTTTGGTGGATATCCTGGGTGATGACACAAACTGGTCATCATTCATTGTGTTTCCTGTTTATTGAAATATACAAACAACCAGAATCTCTTCCTTGAATATTAGAGCTCAAGAGGTTTGACAGTATGTACAGCCATGTGACCTGCACAAGTATTTCCATCCTCCCATAGTATGTCATCATGTCTCTTCCTAGTCAGTATCTACACATAGGTGACCATTTCCAGTGCTCGGACCATCCTTGCCACTTTCCCCTTCTATCCTGTTAGATGTAAATTAGATGACTGGGTACCTTGCCACAACTTACCAGGGCTTCATTTTATAGTCAAAGACTATATTAAGATTAGTGCAATTGGCTATTTATTGAGATTAGAATTTTTCCACAATTGTTTGCTTTTAGAGTTCTCATTTCTTGGTTGTTATCCCAATGATTTTATATATTACATTTGATAAAAATCTTGGACAAATATTTGCTGTTTTGAAACTACTATACTTCTAGCATCTATATCATTTCTGAGTTTCATTGTCTTTAATTATGCTGTTGCATATTTTTGTCATTTGTTACATATTGAGTAAAATTTTTTTGAATTTTGCATTTTGAAGATACCACATTGAACCAAGACTGAATTATCCTACCTTTAAAATATGCATTTTTTAAAGCAGGTATGTAATTATTATTGGGTCACCTTAACCTAGACGAGGCTTAGTTTTAGACTTAGTTAAGATTGTTTCCCAATAGCTCCTACTCAAGTTGTAGGTCTGTCCGATCTTGCTTCCTGGTTTGATCAGAACGAATGTCAGTTAGTCATCCTTTCCCTGGCTGCCTAGAATTCTAGTGTCTTTCAGGATGTGTCCACTGCAATCTATTTCTATCTTGCAGTTCCTTGCTAGCCATGGTTTTCAGGTTTGAATGATTTATTATGTATATACTGATAATTGTTTAACTGGTTCCTTAGGGGGAAAACTCTTCTTTACTGGGACATCTTTCTTACTCATGTTTCCTTGCACTAGAAATATTTGAGAATCATTCAGAATATATCTCTTATTCTTCTACCTGGAGATGCCAGCACCTAGACTATTTCCCACTTGTATTGCAATCAAAAAAGGGGGTCAAGGGGCCAATGAAAATCTATTTGTGCTTTTTTTTTTTCAACAGCAAATCAGATGTATTTTTCATTCTACAATTTCCAAAATCAGTTGATACCTATTTTGGATTAGATTGTCAAGTGTTTAGGTTAGATGGCTCCAACTTTTCCTAGTCTTTTATAGCCAGGAGTCTTGTTCTATAGAATGTTTTTGGTAACTAGAATCATTTCAAAGGCATTCTCAGATTACTTAGAATAGAAAAGGAACAAGTAAACAAACAGGCCAATGAAGGACAGAGCTAGACAAGGCTACATCTGAAATCTGGGCCATTTTCATGACTATGAAATCATTTATTCTACTGTTTTTCACTTGCAAATATTTTGGGGGCTTTCACGTGGACAATCTGTATTCACAGTTGTTTTGGAGTCACACCACATGCCTTAAGTTATGCATAACAGTGCACTCTACCAAATGACTGCACAGCTGGAGAGTTCACTGGGGAAGCAGCTGGGTGAGGATCCTCAAAAGAAGGGTGGATACTGAAGGAGTTCCTTCTTGCTTTTGTACTCTGAAGGCTCACTATTAGCATCTTGCAAACACAAAGAAGAGATTAGAGTTTATTGTTCCTTTTCTCCCAATGGGGAAGCCTTGTATGTTTATGCCCTGAAGATTGCACATTTGAAAGGAACAACCACTTTTGCTAGGAATTAACCAAATTGACTATCTTCCCAGTTTGAATTCACTGGATAACTATTAATCCTCACTTCACATTGTGCTCCGAAGACTCATCCAGTGAATTCTGAAGGCCTGAATTTCCAGGTTTTCTTATCTGTAAAACAAACACCAGTTAAAGACATAATATCAATTCCTGATACTCTCAAAGGGCATCGAGCAAGCTGGCTAGCATCACTGCAACATTTTAATTACTGATGCTTACTACAATTTGCAATAATTACAGTTCATTTAGTGAGCCGGTTCTTAATTGCAGACACTGCTAAAGTAACAATTAAATAAAAAATAAAGTGTAATTTTATATATGTGTGCATCTTTCTGTTTTGTGTGTGTATATGTGCTTATGCATGTGTGTGCATGTATGTGTTTGTGTGTGTGGGGGTGTACAAATATATATGATTGTGAGGAACGCAGATCAGATAAAGAAATAAAAAAGCTAGGGTAGCATATTCTACTAATCTAATTTCATTTTTTTAATTCTAGTTTTTTTCTAATCTAATTTCTAAAGAGAGATGTTAAAATAAGTTTTCAAAGACTAGGGCCTGAAAATATATCTAATCATCACAAGTTCCTCCATCATTCATCACACTGTTGAAAATGAATTTGTATTTTCTTTGTATTATGAAAAACTTAATAATAGAAAACCACTTGGCCAAGTAAATTTACCAATATGTTCTAATTAACTAAGTAAATTCTCTAATAAATTCTATTCACTATCAGGAGGCAAACCTTGAAGTTGGGAGCAATATCTAAACATAATTTTAATCTAGGAAAGGAAATATTGTACAACTCATTGAAGATTATACTCTTAGTCATTCTTTTCCTCAATGTTGAGAAATACACATGAGATTTTGTCAACACATATGAAGGTAAAGTGGGAAAAGAATGTCTAGACTCTGAAGACACAAATAAGTTGTAAAGGTGAATTGATTGGCCCCTGATAGTATCGCTCTTGAAAAGAAAGAATGCAGTCTTCTGATTATACCATTTATCATACATTTCTGGATAGTCTTGAGAAAATGTCTTAAGCTGTTTTTAGTGTTTTAGTTTGAAGAAATATGTGGTATAGGTTACCTGGCTGTGCCCCACATTCCAGGGGACAACTGTGGTATGCTGGAGCTCTGGCTACATGTCCTCTGGTTTTCCCTCTCAAGGTGTCCAGATATCTTAGCACTTTGGGCTTGAAGGATGAAACAGTCTCCAGCATGGGTGGGGTTTTTCAGATTCCTGGTCTGGTTCAGAATGAGTGGAGTGGAGGTGGCAGGTTCTTCTCTGAGAATATTAGTGTTACAGCTATTTTAGATGAAGGTCTTCTTGGGTGGGGTCTTCAATGAAAATGCTCTCCTAGACAATCTGAGCTTGTACAAATACCTTTCTTCATGGTGAGCTTGTATGCATACACTTTATTTTGGGTGAACCAGGAGTATATATGGACCTTGGAGAGTGGAAAGGAGCTTTTAGGGTAAATGAAAACCATTGGATAGATTTAAATTTCTATAACTGCCCCATTTGTATGGTGAGGCTTCCAGGAATCCCTTGCTAGGCAGGATCTCATCAGGGACAAGAAATTTGCAGGTCTGCCAAGGACTACTCAACGTTCCCCAAGTAGAGGGTGTGGGGAGTCTGGATCTCCAGACAAGATCAGAGAAGGGGAAGTTCTTTTAGTAAAAGAAGTCCTCCATTTTGCAAAGAGCTCTGAGAAGATATCTGATTATGGTAGACTGTGACCTTAATTTGCATGGCTTACATGCGCTCACATACACACAAACACACACACACACACACACACACACAGAGAGAGAGAGAGAGAGAGAGAGAGAGAGAGAGAGAGAGAGAGAGAGAGACTGTTCATGTACTGGGTGAATTAATATCCTTGGTCATTTAATGCCAAATATAGAAAGTAGAGAGAGAACTTAAGAAACAGACATGATAAAAATTAGGACTCTGAAACACTGTCTTCCCATGCAAAAGCGTTCTGAGAATATAAACCATCAAACACTAAAATAATAATAAAAAAATACATCCCCTTTTTGCTTTCAGAAATCTTCCCCTGAAGGAACAGAGAATTCTAAGACCTGAACTAATTTCATGAAAGTTCTATATCAAACTATTCTCAGTTAATTGGCTATATAATAAGCAGGAGTCATTTATCTAGTTAATGCAAAAAAGTTTCATAAATTAATCTTTAAAAATTTTACACATATTCAATATTAAAAAGAGAAATTTATTTATCTTCACCAATAAAATATGACGTACATCATTTTTTCAATAAATTTTTTCGGTTGTTTTTAATTGGATATTTTCTTTATTTACATTTCAAATGTTATCCCCTTTCTAGGTTTCTATCCCCCCACCTGAAACAATCTATCCCATCCATCCTCCCTCCCCCTGCTTCCACGGGATCTTCCCCAACCCACACACCCTCTCCTGCTCCCCACCCTTGAATTCCCCTACATTAAGACATCAAGCCTTCACAGGACCAAGGGCCTCTCCACCCATTGACGCCTGACAAGGACATCCTCTACTTCATATGAGGCTGGAGCCATGGGTCCCTCCTTGTGTACTTTTTAGTTGGTGGCTTAGTCCCTAGAAGCTCAGGGGTGGCGTGGAGGGGGGTCTGGTTGGTTGACATTGTTGTTCTTCCTATGAGGTTGCAAACCCCTTCAGCTCCTTCAGTCCTTTCTCTTGCTCCTCCATTGGGGACCCAGTGTTCAGTCCAGTGGTTGACTGCAAGCATTCCTATCTATACTTGTCAGGCTCTGGCAGAGCCTAAAAGGAGACAGCTATATCAGCTTCCTTTCAGCAAGCACTTCTTGGCATCCACAATAGTGTCTGGGTTTGGTGTCTATATATAAGGTTGATCCCCTGGTGGGACAGTCTCTGGATGGCCTTTTCTTTGGTCTCTGCTTCACACTTTGTCTCCTTATTTGCTCCCATGAGTATTTTGTTCCCCTTTCTAAGAATATGATAAACATAAGAAGGACCCAAACACCCACACTTTGGTCTTCCTTCTTGAGCTTCATGTGGTCTGTGAATTGTATCTTGGGCTTCTGAGCTTTTAGGCTAATATCTACTACTTATGAGTGAGTAAATACCATGTGTGTTCTTTTGTGATAGGGCTACCTCACTCCGGATGATATTTTCTAGTTCCATCCACTTGCCTAAGAATTTCATGAATTCATTGTTTTAAGAGCTCAGCAGTACAACATTGTGTAAATGTACCACATTTTCTGTATCCATTCCTCTGTTTAAGGACATCTGGGTTCTTTCCAGCTTCTGGCTATTATAAATAAGGCTGCAATAAACATAGTGAAGCATGTGTCCTCGTTATAAGTTGGAGAATCTTTTGGGTATATGCCCAGAAGAGGTATAGCTGGGTCCTCAGGTAATACTATGTCCAGTTTTCTGAGGAACTACCAGACTGATTTCCAGAGTGGTTGTACCAGCTTGTAATCCCACCAACAATGGAGGAGTGCTCCTCTTTCTCCACATCCTCAACAGCATCTGCTGTCCCCTGAGTTTTTGATCTTAGCCATTCTGACTGGTATGAAGTGGAATCTCAGGGTTGTTTTGATTGGCATTTCCCTAATGATTAAGGATATTGAACATTTCTTTAGGTGCTTCTTGGCCATTCAATATTCATCAGTTAAAAAATTCTTTGTTTAGCTCTGTACCCCAATTTTAATAGCATTATTTGGTTCTCTGGAGTCTAACTTCTTGAGTTCTTTGTATATATTGGACATTAGCCCTCTATCAGATGTAGGGTTGGTAGAGATCTTTTCTCAATCTGTTGGTTGCCTTTTGTCCTATTGACAGTGTCCTTTTCATTACAGAAGCTTTGCAGTTTTATGAGGTCCCATTTGTCAATTCTTGATCTTAGAGCACAAGTCATTGTTATTCTGTTCAGGAACTTTCCCCTATGCCCATGTGTTCTAGGCTCTTCCCCACTTTCTCCTCTTTAAGTTTCAGTGTATCTGGTATTATATGGAGGTCCTTGATCCACTTGGACTTGAGCTTTGTACATGAGATAAGAATGGGTCAAATTGCATTATTTTACATGCTGACCTTTAGTTGAACAAGCACCATTTGTTTAAAATACTGTTTTTCCCACTGGATGATTTTTGTTCCTTTGTCAAATGTGATCTTAGGTATGTAGGTTAATTTCTAGGTCTTCAATTCCATTGATCTTTTTGCCTGTCTCTCTACCAGTGCCATACAGTTTTTATCACTGCTCTGTAATACAGGTTGAGTGTTCTTTTATTGTTGAGAACAGCTTTTACTATGCTGTTTTTTTTTTTTTTTTGGTTTGTTTTTGTTTTTGATGTTCCAAATGAATTTGCAAATTGCTTTTTCTAGCTCTATGAAGAATTGAGGTAGAATTTTGATGGGGATTATATTGAGTCTAGGATTTCTTGTGGTACAATAGCCATTTTTACTATATTGATCCTGCCAATCAATGAGCATGGGAGATCTTTCCATCTTCTGAGATTTTCTTTCATTTCTTTCTTCAGAGACTTGAAGTTTGTATCATACAGATCTTTTAGTTGCTTGGTTAGTGTCACACTAAGGTATGTAATATTATTTATGACTATTGTGAATGCTGTTATTTTCCTAATTTCTTTCTCAGCCTGTTTATACTTTGAGAAGAGGAAGGCTACTAACTCATTTGACTTAATTTTTTATCTAGTCGTTTTGTTGAATTTGTTTATAAACTCTGGTTCTCTGGTGAAATTTTTGGAGTCACTTAAGTAAAATCATATCATCTGCAAATACTGATATTTTGACTTCTTTCTTTCCAATGTGTATCCCTATGGCCTCCTTTTGTTGTCTAATTGCTCTAGCTAGAACTTGAAGTAATATGCTGAATAGTTAGGGGGAGAGTGGGCAGCATTATCTAGTCCCTGATTTGAGTGGGATTGTTTCAAGTTTCTCCACATTTATTTTGATGACAGCAACTGCTTTGCTGTATATTGTTTTTACTATGTTTAGGTATGAGCATTGAATTCCTGATTTTTCCAAGTCTTTTAACATGAAGGGATGTTGAAGTTTGTATAATGCTTTTTCAGCATCTAATGAAATGATCATATAGGTTTTTTTCTATGAGTTTGTTTATGTAGTAGATTACATTGATGGATTTCTGTAGGTTGAGCCATCCCTGCATCCCTGGGATGATGCCTACTTGATCATGGTGAGTGATGATTTTGATGTGTTCTCAGATTCAGTTTACAAGAATTTTATTGAGTATTTTTGCACAGATGTTCATAAGGAAAATTTGTCTGAAGTGCTCTTTCTTTTAGGGTCTTTGTGTGGTTTTGGTATCAATGTAACTGTGGCTTCATAGAAGGAATTGGGTCGTAATCCTTGTTTCTATTTCATGGAATAGTTTGAAGATTATTGGTATGCGGTCGTTGAAGATCTGATAGAATTGTGCACTAAACCCAACTGGTCTTGGGTTTTACTTGCTTGGGAGACTTTTAATGACTCCTTCTATATCTTTAGGGGTTTGGGGACTGTTTAGATGGTTTTTCTGATCCTGATTTAACATTGGCACCTGGTATCTGTCTAGAAAATTGTCCATTTCATCCAGATTTTCCAATTTTGTTGAATATAGATCGGCTTTTATAGCAGGATTTGATGATTTGCCGAATTTCTACTTTTTCCTTTGTTATGTCTCACTTTTCATTTTTGATTTTATTAATTTCGGTATTGCCTCTGTGCCCTCTGGTTAGTTTGGCTAAGGGTTTATCTATCTTGTCCATTTTCTCAAAGAAACTAGCCCCTGGTTTGGTTGATTCTTTATATAGTTCTTTTTGATTCTACTTAGTTGATTTCAGCCCTGAATTTGAGTATTTCATACCTTTTACACTTCTTGGATGAATTTACTTCTTTTTTGCTGTAGAGCTTTTAAGTGAGCTGTCAAGCTGCTAGTTCCTTGCTCTCTCCAGTTCCTTTTTGTAGGCACTCAGAGCTATGTGTTTTATTCTTAGCACTGCTTTCATTGTGTCCCGTAAGTTTTGGTATAATGTGCCTTCATTTTCATTAAGTTCTAAAAAGTCTTATTTTCTTTCTTTCTTTATTCCTTGACCAAGTTATCATTGAGTAAAGAATTTTTCAGCTTCCATATATATGTGGGCTTTCTGTCATTTTTTTGGGGGGGGGAGATTAAAGACCAGTCTTAGTTTATGGTGATCTGATAAGATGCATGGCATTATTTCAATCTTTTTTTTATCTGTTGAGGCCTATTTTGTGATCAATTGTGTGGTCAGTTTTGGAGAAGGTACCATGAGTTGCTGAGAAGAAAGTCTATTCTTTCTTTCTAGAATGAAATATTCTATAAATATCTGTTAAATCCATTTAATTCATAATGTCTATTAATTTCACAGTTTCTCTATTTAGTTTGTTTCCATGATCTGTTTTGCTGAGAGTGGGGTTTTGAAGTCTCTCACTATTATGGTGAAATGTGGACTTGAGCTGTAATGAAGTTTCTCTTATGGATGTGGGTACCCTTGCATTTGGAGTTCAGAATTGAGAGTTCTTCTTCTTAGATTTTTCCTTTTACCACTATCAAGTGTCCTTCCTTATCATTTTTAATAACATTTGTTTGAAAGTTGATTTTATTTTATATTAGAATGGCTACTCCTGCTTGTTTCTTCAGACCATTTCCTTGGAAAATTGTTTTCCAGCCCTTCGCTCTGAGTTAGCATCTTCCTTTGTCACTGAGGTGTGTTTCCTATATACAGCCAAATGCTGTGTCCTGTTTACTTATCCAGTCTGTTATCCTGTCTTTTTATTGGGTAATTGATTTCATTGATGTTAAAAAAAAATGAAGGAAAAGTGATTGTTGCTTCCTATTATTTTTGTTGTTAGAGGTGAAATTATGTTTGTGTGGCTACCTTCTTTTGAGTTTGTTGAAAGAAGATTCATTTATTGCTTTTTCTAGGGTGCAGTTTTTCTCCTTGTGTTGGAATTTTCCATCTATTATCTTTCGTAAGGCTGGATGTGTGGAAAGATATTGTGTAAATTTGTGTAAATCTTGGTTTCTCAATCTATGGTAGTTGGGAGTTTTGCTGGGTATAGTAGCCTGGGCTGGCATTTGTGTTCTTTTAGGGTCTGTATGAGATCTTCCCAGGATGGTCTAACTTTCATAGTCTCTGGTGAGAAGTCTGGTGTAATTCTGATAGGTCTGCATTTACATGTTACTTGGCCTTTTCCCTTACTACTTTTAATATTCTTTCTTTGTTTCCTGCATTTGGTGTTTTGACTATTATGTGACGGGAGGAATTTCTTTTCTGGTCCAGTCTATTTGAGTTCTATAGTCTTCTTGTATGTATAAATGGGTATCACTTTCTTTAGTTTAGGGAAATTTTCTTCTATAATTTTGTTGAAATTATTTACTGGACTTTAACATTGGGAATCTTTGCTCTCTTCTAAACTTATTCCTTTCCAATTTGTATCCCTTTGACCTTCTTATGTTGTCTAATTGCTCTAGTTAGAACATCAAGTACTATATTGAATAAACATGGAGAGAGAGCTCAGCCTTGTCTAGTCCCTAATTTTAGTGGGATTGCCTCAAGTTTCTCTCCATTTTGTTTGATGTTGGCTACTGGTTTGCTGTATATTGCTTTATTATGTTTAGGTATGGGCTTTGAATTCCTGTTCTTTCCAAGACCTTTAACACAAAAGAATGGTCTTTTAACACAAAAGAATTTTGTCAAATGCTTTTTCAGCATCCAGTGAAATGACCATGTGGTTTTTTTTTTCTTTGAGTTTGTTTATGTTGTGGATTGCATTGACTGATTTCCTTATATTGAACCATCCATGCATCCCTGGGATGAAGCATACTTGATCATGGTGAATGATTGTTTGATGATTTTCTGCCTCCTACTCCTCTTGGGTGTATCGACTTTTCTGTTCTAAAGCTTTCAGGTGTGTTGTTAAGCTGCTAGTTTATTTTCTCTCCAGCTTCTTTTTGTAGGCACTCAGTGCTATGAGTTTTTCTCTTAGCACTGTTTTCATTGTGTCCCATAAATTTGGATATGTTGTGCCTTCATTTCCATTAAATTCTAAAAAATGTTTTGATTTCTTTCCTTATTTCTTCCTTGACCAAGGTGTCAATGAGTAGAGCATTTTTCAGCTTCCATGTGAATGTGGGCTTTCTGTTGGTTTTGTTGCTATTGAAGACCACCCTTGCTTCATAGTGATCTTACAGGAGGCATGAAATTAGTTCAGTCTTCTTATATCTGTTGAGGTCTGTTTAGTGATCAATTATATGGTCAATTTTGGAGAAGGTACCATGAGATGCTGAGAAGGTATATTTTTTTGATTTAGGATGAAATGTTCTATAGATATCTATTAAATCCAGTTCATCCAAAACTTCTGTTAGTTTCACTGCAACTCTGTTTAGTTTGTGTTTCCCTGATCTGTTTATTGAGGAGAATGGGGTGTTGTAGTCACTCACAATTATTGTGTGCGGTGCAATGTATGCTTTAAGCTTTACATAAGTTTCCTTTACAAATGAGAGTGTCCTTGTATTTGGAGCATAGATGTTCCAAATTGAGAGTTCTTCCTGGTAGATTTTCCTTTGATTAGTATATAGTGTCCTTCTGAGTCTTTTTTTGATGACTTTTGGTTGAAAGTCTGTTTTATCTGATATTAGAATGGCTACTCCAGGTTATTTCCTGGGACCATTTCCTTGAAAAACTGTTTTCCAGGCTTTTACTCTGAGGTAGTCTTTGTCGTTGACACTGAGATGCATTTCCTGTATGCAGCAAAATGTTGAGTCTTGTTTATGAATCCAGTTTTTTACTTTTGTTGTTTTTATTGGGGAATTGAGTCCATTGATCTTAAGAGATATTCAGGAATAGTGATTGTTGCTTCCTGCTCTTTTTGATGTAATTTTTATGTTTCTGTGGTTATCTTCTTTTGGTTTTGTTGAAAGAATATTAATTTCTTGCTTTTTCTAGTATGGAGTTTCCCTCCTTTTTTTTGATTTTTTTTCTTTTTTTTTTATTATTCGATATAATTTTTTATTTACATTTCAAATGATTTCCCCTTTTCTAGCCCTCCACTCCCCGAAAGTCCCGTAAGCCCCCTTCTCTCCCCCTGTCCTCCCACCTACCCCTTCCCACTTCCCCGTTCTGGTTTTGCCAAATACTGCTTCACTGAGTCTTTTCAGAACAAGGGGCCACTCCTCCTTTCTTCTTGTACCTCATTTGATGTGTGGATTATGTTTTGGGTATTCCAGTTTTCTAGGTTAATATCCACTTATTAGTGAGTGCATACCATGATTCACCTTTTGAGTCTGGGTTACCTCACTTAGTATGATGTTCTCTAGCTCCATCCATTTGCCTAAGAATTTCATGAATTCATTGTTTCTAATGGCTGAATAGTACTCCATAAAAATGGCTCGTGTGTGTGTGACAATTCTTGCCTCTGAGGGCAAACAGATTTTGGGGTTCAGAATTTAACATTTGTATAAATAGCCCAAGACCAGCTCCCAACATCATGTTTATAATTTGGATATCTTAACACTTCCCAGTTGTACATAATAAGTACGTAAAATCTTAATATTTCTACTATGTTTTATACCATACCTAAGTCAATTTATTTTTAATTTATTTTAACTTATTTTTATGCAAAGTGTTAGATAGGCTGGACTCAAATTCAGTATTAGCTAAGCCTGGCCTTCATTGCTTTATAATCCCATTTTAGCCTCCTGAATATTGAGATAACAATTAAGAGCCACTATACATACATGACCTTTTAGAATTTTAGTGTTAAAATGCATTATCAACATTAGGGTCTTCTTCATAGTTGTTTAACCATTGTTTAAAGTATGTTAGATATTATGAACAGAAGTCAAACAACTTAACTCATAATATATCACAAATGCTAGCTTTGTCCTTGTTGCCCTTGCTGTCACTGTGCAGAAGGCAAAACATTTTGCTGGGAATTTGACACCTGAACTGGATTCCAAATTTTCAACTGAATAACAACCAACTTTCAGAGCATTGTAGGCATGGGTTGATGTCATTATAAAGTTTCCTTTCAGTTCTAGCTCTTTTATTATAATGTGAATTGTTGAGCTTTGTGCAGTGCTAACTCAAAGCAAAAATGCAGGAATTGTGTGTATGTGTGTGTGTGTACATTGCTACAGATGAAATCTATGATGCTATGCATGTTCAGAGAGCATTATACCATTAAGCTATATCCCTAGTTCTGCAAGTCTTCAGTATGCATAGCATATTTCTAATGTCTTTAGTGTTTATTTCTCCTTTTCTTATAACAAAAGTACTATACCAGATGTTAAAGATTGTACCGATGCCTGGTGATATCATAAGAACTTTTACTTTTGTAGCATAGAACATATTTTTTGTCTTTTTTAAATTTTAATTTTCTTTATTGATATATTTTTATTTACATTTCAAATGATTTTCCCTTTTCTGGGTCCCCATTCCCCGCAAGTCCCATAAGTCCTCTTCCCTCCCCCTGTTCCTCCATCTACCCCTTCCCACTGCCCTGTTCTGGTATTCCCCTATACTGTTGCACTGAGTCTTTCCAGAACTAGGGGCCACTCCTCTATTCTTTTTGGACTTCATTTAGTATGTGGATTATGTCTTGGGTATTCAAAGTTTCTAGGCTAATATCCACTTATCAGTGAGTGCATACCATGATTGATATTTTGAGACTGTGTTACCTCACTTAGTCTGATGTTCTCCAGCTCCATCCATTTGTCTAAGAATTCCATGAATTCATTGTTTCTAATGGCTGAATAGTGCTCTATTGTGTAAATATACCACATTTTTTTGTATCCATTCCTCCATTGAGGGACAGCTGGGTTCTTTCCAGCTTCTGGCTACTACAAATAGGGCTGCTAGAACATAGTGGAGCATGTGTCCTTATTGTATGCTGAAGAATCCTCTGGGTATATGCCCAGGAGTGGTATAGCAGGGTCCTCAGGAAGTGTCACGCCCAGTTTTCTGAGGAACTGCCAGACTGATATCCAAAGTGGATGCACCATCTTGCAATCCCACCAGCAGTGGAGGAGTGTTTCTCTTTCTCCACATCCTCACCAACACCTGCTGTTTCCTGAGTTTTTGACCTTAGCCATTCTGACTGGTGTAAGGTGAAATCTCAGGGTTGTTTTGATTTGCATTTCCCTAATGATTAATGATGTTGAACATTTCTGAAGGTGTTTCTCAGCCCTCTGAAGTTCTTCATGTGAAAATTCCTTGTTTAGCTCTGTACCCCACTTTTAATGGGGTTATTTGGTTCTCAAGGTTGTACCTTCTTGAGTTCTTTATATATATTGGATATTAGCCTTCTGTTGGATTTAGGGTTGGTGAAGATCCTTTCCCAATCTGTTAGTTGATGTTTTGTCCTTTTGATAGTGTCCTTTGCCTTACAGAAACTTTGTAGTTTTATGAGGTCCCATTTGTCAATTCTTGATCTTAGAGCATAAGTTATTAGTGTTCTATTCAGCAACTTTAGCATAGAACATATTTTACAAACATTTTTGATATACAATAGATTCATTCTGCTTATAAAAGAGCTTTTATAACAAAGAGTCTTTCAGAATAGGGCTCACTTAAAAAAATAAGTAAGAAGGAGAAGGAATAAAAATCACTGAGGATGATTGAAAACTCCATAGAGAAAGATAATATTTTAAATTTAGAGAAGTAACAAAGTGGAAATGGCTTGAGTCTTTTTTTTTTCAACTCTCAAAGCCACATCCAGTGACATACCTCCTCTACCAAGTCCATTCATTCTCCACTACCTTTAATTGCACCACTAGCTGGGGATCAAATAATCAAATACATGAGTCAACGGGGGACATTCTCATTAAAACTACCACATTTAACTTCCTGGGTCCCTTTTAATCAGAAGAATACTAGAATGCAAATTAATTTAATTAATGTTTTAAAATCATGATCGTCTTTCACAGTCTCAACACTGTTTAGAAGTCCAAAATCTCTTCTGAGCCACATGACACATCAAGGCAATTCAAAAAGCATGTTTTCTCTTCAAGTATATGATAGCACAAAATACATACTTACCATTTCAAAATAAATAAATGAGGGCATAATAAGAAAATACTGAATCAAACCAAGACTGGAAGCTAGGAGGACAATTTTCTCTGTTAAAAATATTAGTCCATTACTTTTAAATTTAGCTTCAGGTAAGTTTTAGGGCAATGGCAGAAAGCAATCACATTTTAATCAACATATCACAGGAACACATTCCAACTGAGTTGAGAATATTGTTCTCCTCCGAGACCCCTTTAGCTTACCCTCCATAGTACATAATGATTTATGCATTATAATCCAGGCTCCTAATAAGATGGTCATTTAACCTCTGCCTATAGCATTGACCAATTATGTAATTCAAAGTCAAAAAAAGTCAAAAAGTCTTCCACTTTGCTCCAAAACCCAACAAAATCACATTCTTCAAAGAAACAGCCTGCTTTCTAGCATCCATTTCTGTATTAGTTAGTTTTCTACAGATATGATAAAACTCCATGACTAAGACAATTTGTATAAGAGTTTATTTAAGGTTATGGTTCTAAGGCGATAATAGACTGTCATAAAAGTGAGGCATCATAACAAGCAATAAGCATATCAGATAAAGTAGAAGCTAAGAGTTCACACCTTGAACTTCAAACATGAAGCAAAAGGCAAATTGAGAATGGTGTGAGTCTTTCAACTCTCAATGCCAGCCTCCATTGACATACCTCCCCTAACCATTTACACCACAAAGCTATCTAATATTCCCCTAATTTTGATACCAACTGAAGACTCAGTGGGCAAATACATGAGCTTATAGGAGATATTCTCATTCAATCCAAACCACCACAATGCTTTTTATTGGTGTATATGTGTGTGTGCTTATGTGTAAATATTATTTAAATGTAGTTATGCTCACTGAGATATGATGTTTTCCATCCAGAGTCAAAGACTAACAAAAATCCCAGTGAAGGGCATGCATGGGCACCAACCTTTTATTTGTTTAACAAAACAGTGCAGTAGACTTCCCAGACAGCAAAGCTTATTTCTATTGTTCTTGGCTTCTACCAAGAACTTGAATTTGAGAATATATTGCTAAAGCCACTGCACGCTTTGGACAGAAGACATGGAATAATCAACTGACACTCACCTGTAAGATTCACTGGACATTCTCATAATATCAGAAGTTGCTATGAAAGTTACTAAAGAAGTGAACAACTAATAGTTTTATCATCTATGAGCTATAACAATGACAATGTGAAAATATCCCCACAATGGTATAATAATGGAAGTTTTATCTAATCGCATTTAAGGTCTACGCAAAAAGAGGGAATTCATGTCTGGTACTGTAAATCATGTGAACTATTAGTAGCAGAGACAGGTCTTGAACTGACATTTCCCTAAAGCAGTATAATTTCTAATTCTGTCCCAAATCCTTATATTTATACCCATGATAATTTTAGCTCCCACCCTATCAGAGAAGACACAACTACAGAGATTCATAACTGGTTAAAGTGCAAACAACAAGTGGTTATGAGGTGTCCAATACCTATTGACATGTCTATGATGAAACCTCTACTCATAAGGAACGATCATGCAAAAAGGGGAGGGGGCAGAAAGATTGTAGGGGTCAGATATCTCGTATATTTGTTGTGAGATAGTATCTAATAGCAGTGGTGTTGCACTCAAAAACTCTCAACAGTATGTCTGCACAAGTTGCAAAAAGACCTCAGCAGTCTATATACCCACATGGATAGAGGAAAATTCAAAAGACTTCATCCCCATATAAAGAGCTAAAGGCAATCAATAGCTGTTGTGGAAGAGAAAACCCTTTTACTTCAAGAATGACCTCTCAATATTGAGTGGTCAGATCTAACCACATGTAGCTACAAGCAATACTAACCAGACTTAGGAGATTATATATAGCAATAATAATTATAAAAGAGGTACAGAAATTGGGGAGGCAAGAAGGATAGGAGTTAGAAGGGAATGGGAGAAATCTGAAAATGATGTTAAATACTGTATTCTTATAGGAAATAACAAAGAAAATTTTAAAAGGAAATTATTTAAAACATTTAGAAAAAGGAGGGAGGTGTTTGGAGAAGGGATGGAGAAAAGAAGGTTTATGGGACATATGGGGAGGGGGGATCCGGGAAAGGGGAAATCATTTGGAATGTAAACAAACAATATAGAAAATAAAAATATTAAAAAAAATAAAAAAAAATTTAAAAAAAGAAATAAAATTGACAAAGAAATAAAAAAACACATTTTTTATATTGCTATACAACTGGCTTTGCTCTGGCAGTCATGTAATATAATAATGTACCATGTGGCAGCACCTTGAAATCATTCCTCTGAAAATAACTATTCTACAGATGCTTCTTAAATTGAACGATTTGATTAGAACTGGGTTATTATCATTTTTAATTTTTAAAAATGAATATCTTATATAAAGAATCATTCAGAAGAGAGAAGAGCAACAGCATAAGTTCAGTTTCAACATATTACAAATTATTATATATTTCCATATAAAATAAGGTATAAAGTTATTCAACAACTATTCATGATGTTTGGTACTAATAAGAAATAGTAAGCTCACTTTATCCTGCCTCTCTCATGGAATACTGTCATAAACTTTACAAGTCATCTGAGGCCCACAAAGGGGAGTTATGGGTGAACCATTAGAATGGACAAGAAGTTCCTGTCCAAATCAGGCAGTGATTTTACCATGGTTGTTTTTGTTTTTGTTGTTGTTATTGTTGCTTCTGATTTGGTTTTCTATTGGTCTGTTAACCTCTAGTTGGGACTTAACTCATCCTGAAACTTGAGTTGTCCATTAATTTGAACAGAAAAAGCTCCAAAAGAAGGTCTAAGATCAGAAAATCTTTAGACTATACTGGTAGGGAAACAAGTACCCCTGCTTAGTAACATTGTCACTGAGAACCCACGCATGCTCTGTATTAACAATCATTGGTTACTACAGTAAAACTATGAGACAAGGTATTGATAAAGACAATAAATGTTATGTTAACTAAACATTTATGGATATAGAGTCCAAATACCAGGGCTGGGTCTAACATGGCTATCACTTCCTGGGACATCAGATGGAAGATTGTCAGGAGGACAGAGACCAGTATCCTTAAAACTAAGCAAGTGATTACAATTACAACTAGGACTGGGTGGAGGGGGAAAAGAGAGAAGCGTACTGAGAGAAGCAGGCTATTATATGCCTTGGAATTACTTTCAAAAGGTTCAGTTTCAGTTACTTAAAGACCTCTCTCATTAGATAACTCCAAAAGTCTTTAGCATCTTTCAGCAGGACTATTGTGGAAATCAATCCTTTTGTTATAAAGTGCTACCCACCATTAGAGCTCTTACAGCAACTGTAATTCAGGGGATTGTTCCTAGTATTTGTCTCTGTTTCTCTGAATCTCTGTCTTGGTCTTCCTCTCTTGTTATGGTTTGTACAAGCTTGGCCCAGGGAGTGGCAGTGTTAGAAGGTTTGGTCCTGTTGGAGTAGGTCAGTGTGGGTTTTAACACCCTCATTCTAGTTGCCTGGAAGTCAGTCAGCCTTCCATTATCCAACTTCAGATAAAGTGAACCTCTAACCTCCTCCTGTACCATGTCTGCTCAAATGTTGCCATGCCCCCACCTTGATGATAATGGACTAAACTTCTGAATCTGTAAGTCAACCCCAATGAAATGTTTGTAAGACTTGCCTTGGTCATGGTGTCTCTTCACATCAGTAAAACCCTAACCAAGACATTTGCTTATCTCTATCTCTTTCTCTGCTAGTTCTTGGTCCTGAATGAGGCAGCAATAATAATAGAAAACATGATTAATACGTCTACTAGCCTCCAGACAGATACTATATGGAATTTCAGTGGAAGGTGTGGTTTGGGAAGACAACTGTGTTGGTTAATACTTGTGACCTTCACACAATTAGAGTTATTTGGAAAGAGGGAATGTCAACCGAACAATCTTCTCTATCAGATTTTCCTGTGGGCATGTCTGTGGGGGCATTTTCTTAATGATTGATGTGGTAGTATCCTGCCTACCATGGGTAGTACCAGCCCTGGTTGAAAATGTATGCCACTTGTCTTAGGTTGTATAAGAAAGGAAGCTGAGTAAGCCATGGAAAGCAAACCAGTAAGCAGTGTGCCTTTGAGGCTTCTGCTTCAAGCTTATGCCAGTGAGTTCCTGCCTTGTCTTTTTGCTTTTATGGACTGTGGTCAGGATATGTAAACCAAATAAACCATTTCCCTCATGAGTTGTTTTTCTTCAGAACAGTTTATCACAGAATCAGAAAGCAAACTAGCACAACAACTTCATTTATTATAAGCTCTTGACTTCACTTCTGAGCTTTGTATATATGGACCTGACCCTACAGATTATTCTAAGAACCCAAAATACTGAAATAATACACAGGCTATCACTTAAATCTAAGACTGGCTACCGATTGTAGTAAACATATGATAGCTATAAATAGCTTTTCAAAGGCTTTGAAAATGATAATGGCACAAAACCCACAATCCTCAAAACACTAGTCAGACAGTGGTCAAAATCCAACTAAATAGATTTCCTGCTAAACAAATTATCAACATTTTTCTTAAATGCAATACAATTTCATACACTCACAATATAATATTTATAACATGCATAATTCAAGTCAAATTCCCAAGAGTAAGAAGAATGAGAAAAATATCTGATGTAAATGGAGAAGAAACTAGCATGTAAAACACGCAGATGACACACAAATAGAATTTTCTGTCAAAAAAGCTAACGTTACTATTATGAAAATGATAGAATAAGTAAAGGAAAATATTCATTTGGAACTGAATAGAGAGAAATTCTCAAAAATGTAATAGAAGATTGAAAAAGAACCAAATAAGTCTGAGAACTAAAAACTTGAATAATTGTAATAAAAATGTTAGTGCTACTGGATGGTTTCAATAACAGAATAAAAATGACGATGAAAGGATTTCCTAAACCCAGGGAAGTATCATCCAAAATTATCCATTACATATTTTAATTAGAATGTGGATCTGGAGATATTGGGTAGATCTGCAAGATTGGTGTAAATATAGAAACAACATTACTATCCAGATCATTAGAGTCCTAGAAAGAGAAAATAAATAGAAGGCAGAGATAAAGCTTCAGAAAACATAATAGTTGACAAAAAGTACTTTGGCAAAAGCTAGAAACTCAGTTTAAATAAATTAAACCTCAACCATTTTCTGTCCAGATAGAGTAAAACCATTGAAAGCCAAAACCAACAGAAACATCCAAAAAATTCTTTTGAGAAAAATGATATGCCATTTGCAGAGAAAAATAATTTAAATGATGGGGAAGTCTCATTTAAAACCATAGTGGATGGGACTGAGAATAAAATTTAGTAGCAGAATATTTTTCAGCATGGAAACCCAGAGTCTGTTCCCAGCCCTGTAAGAATAAGAAAGGAGGGCAGAGAGAAAGAGGGTAAGAAAGGGAATGAGGTGAGAGGAAGTAAGAAAGAGTTAATAACATAAGAAACATTTACTTCTAATTCTACACTCAGCAAGAATATAGATGAAATAAACATATTCTATATGATGAAAACTTAAGACAATTCATTATCTGAATATTTACCCTAACATAATTTTGAAAAATAATTTTTTAGAAGTTATTTTATTAGAAGTTATTTTATTAGAAGGACATCTTATGATAAAAAGGCTGGAATTGTTAAATATCTTTGTGAATACAATAGATTATACTTCAATTATTTGAACTAGATTTGCTTAGAGGTTAAGTGTACTTGTTGATCTTCTAGTGATCCAAAATCAGATCTCAACACCAATGTTGGTTTTTCTGACAATTGCCTCTAACTCCAATTTCAGGAAATCTGATACTGTCTTCTGGAATCTGTTAGGAATCCTTGTACATGTATAGCACTATGGAAACCAAAAGACCCATAGATTAAAACAAGATAATTTCGCACGATGCGGCATTTCCTTAAAACGTGGTTTTCATATATTTTTCTGTGTATAAACCGTCAACTATAAGGAAAGCACACACATTCATATATAAGGAAAACACACATTTACAAACATATACTCACATGTCTATGAGTCTCTTTATAGTCCAAATACAATCGATTTTTAAATGTTTTTAATTGTAATAGAATTCCAACCTTTTCTCCTTTCAACTCTTCCCAATTACCCTCCTTTCTCAAACTATTCTCATGCCCTTGCTCCCCTACTTCTCAAGTTGCTTGCTTGTTTTTCTTTTTATTTGTTATACTAATGGATATTTTGTTGTTTGTATGATTATGGTTTTAAGACTGTGGAATATGCTTAGCCCAGAGCGTGACATTATTAGGAGGTGTGGCCTTGTTGGTAGTGTGTAACTGTGGGGGTGGGCTTTGAGGATTCTATGCTCAGGCTCTGACTAATGTGGATGAGTATCTCCTCTTGGAAGCCTGAGGAAAGGCGTCTCCTTCTGCCTGCCTTCTGATCAAGATTTAACACTATCAGCTCTTTCTCTAGCACCATGTCTGCCTAGATGCTGCAATGCTTCCTGCCATGATGATAAGGGACTTGAGCCTCTGAAACATTGTTTGCCCCAAATGCTGTCCTTTATGAGACTTGCCTTGACCATGGTGTCTTTTCACAACAATGAACCTCTAACTAAGAAAGGCTGATTATACTGCGTTGGATAACCAGTATGGGAATTCATTCCTGAGAGAGGCCAGTTTTCCTTTCAGCTGTCAATAGCTGCCTATAGTTTTTGTTTAGGGGTGTGATCTGGCCAAATATTCCCCCTTCAACTTTAACATATCCACTGATATTGGTATCGTACCAGTCATTTTTGGTCAGTGAATTCTATTTTGTAATGGTATTAAGAGAAAACTGAAGTAGAAGGTGGGAGGGACTTGGGAGGAAGATCAGAGGGGGAGAGGAAAAAGAGAGGAAGAGTCAGGTATGGGAGAAGATGGAGGAGATGTACAAATGGTCGGGAAATTGAACAGAGGTGTATAGTGAAGCCAACTCAGTCAGTTAACAGGTTCTTCAGGGCAGGAGTGAGGGTCAAAACAAAAAAAGACAATTAGACAACAATTAGAATGGCCCCATTCAGGAGGTGTGTTTATTTTTTCCCAATCTGCTTTTATACCATTTTAATTACATGAAATTAATAAGGTCAGTTCTAGGTTAAGGAATAGGTAAGACAATAAATGCAAATAGTCAGGAACAAGCAAGGCAATAAAAAAAAGTCCCATAATAACTCTTGTGGTCAGTGTTACTAAGGGTTTATCAGGACGACCAAGATATCTGAGCCTATTTCCCAGGCCTACCCCGAAGTTGTTTTCTTGCCTGAAGTCTACTTCTTTGTGCTAGCCTAAAATTAGATTACTTCCTGAGCTTATTTCCTTGTCATGCCCCAATGTCAAATTCCTGCCTGAAGCCTACTTCCTCGTGCTGGCCCAGGGTCAGATTCCTGCCAAAGGTCTCCAAAAGCTATCCACAGTGTAGCAATGGAGGATGGGGAAGTGGGGGTAGCAACCAGAAAGTCCCAGATACCAGGAAATTAAGAGTCTCTCAGGACCCCACGGGGATGACATTAGCTGAAGTACCCCACAAAAGGGGAGGGAGAACCTGTCCAGACCACATCCAGAGGTTAGGCATGGCCCCTTGGTTGAAGAATGGAGCCATCCACCCATCTCCAAAATTTAACCCAAAATTGTTCCTGTCTAAAGGAAATACAAGGACAAAGAGTGTAGCTGAGGGAGCCTAAGGACTTTTCCAGTCCCTTACCCTCTTTACATCTTCCCCCTCCTGCCTGGAGTAAAGGCTAGGCCAAGTTCCATTCTTTGCCCACAGGATCATTCTTGAGTAAAACCTTCTTAGACTGTACTGACTGATATTTACCTGGCCCTCTAGAAAGTCGCAGGTAGAGTTCAAATGCATGCCATGGTTGCTCGCTAGAAGATTTAAAGGTCAATATGCTTAGCCAATAAGTTTGAACTGCAACCTTGCTGATGTAACCTGTGACCCTACAAAGTATATAAACTCTTTTTAATAACCATTTGGGGTTGCCTTCTTAGTAATTCATCTTGAGACTAATTGAAGTTCTGTGTATAAAACGTCAACTATAAGGAAAGCACACGCATTCATATATAAGGAAAACACATTCACCAACATTCCATGTTCCAGAAAACAAACCTCTTGCTTTTGCATTGATCTGCATCTCTGTGCCTCACTTGGGGGCAAGGGGGCATCTTGAAGTAAGGACCACTGACCGAGAATTGAGGGTCTTACGGAGCAGAGACTGAAGGAAAGGCCATCCAGAGACTGCCCCACCTAGGGAATCCATCCCACATGCAGACACCAAACTCAGACACTTTTGCTGATGCCAAGAAGTGCTTGCTGACAGGAGCCCGATACAGCTATCTCCTGAGAGGCTCTTCTAGATCCTAACTAATACAGATACAGATCTCACAGCCAATCATCAGCCTGAGCACAGGGACCCCAATGGACAAGTTAGGGAAAGGACTGAAGGAGCTAGCATCAATGGGAGGGGAGGCCCTTGGTCCTTTGAAGGATTGATGTCCCAGTATAGGGGAAGGCTAGGGTGGTGAGGTCGAGTGGGTAAGTGGGTGGGGGAGCACCCTCATAGAAGCAGGGTAATGGGGGAAAAGGATAGGAGTTTTGCAGAGGGTAAATAGGGAAAGGGGATAACATTTGAAATGTAAATAATGTAAATAAATAAAATATCCAATTTAAAAATTTGTAAGAAAAAATCATGAAAAAAGCCTAAAGGATACAGGTAAAAATATACCCATATAAAAGCATCTACCTATAAATACTTTTATGGTTAATACTTTACTGTGATAATAAACTACTGGGATAGTTAAATGTTAATGTTCCCCATAGGTTCAAATGTTTAAATATATGTTCCCAGCTTGTGGTTCAGTTTCAATATATTTAAAAAGTATGGTATTGCAAGAAGATCTATGTCATTGCTGGCAATCTTTGACATTTCAAATCACTTGTGATTCCTAGCTTTTTCTTTCTGTTTCCTGCTTGTGGCTCAAGATGTGAGCTATCAGCCCCTTTTCCTGCTTCCAGGCCTCCCACTTACTGCAATTATGGATTCAAAACCTCTTAGAACCAGAAGCCCAAATAAACCCCTTTCCCTGCAAGATGGATTGGTTATAATGTTTTATTACAGTAATAGGAAAATAACTAATTCACAAGCACTCATTAGAAGACAGGTTGCCATGAGTTTAAATCTGATATAACTTCGATACTTGATTTTATCTATCACCCTCAATGGACTTGAGATGTATAGACTTAGGCTATTTTTGAGAGGAATTTTGGACAGAATCAATGTCATAACTAGCAAAGTGAGTAAGAAAACTTGTTGTCTCTAGGCTGGGTGTTTTCACTCTACCAAATGATAGCTGAAAATGGATAACCTTCCCCCAGTAGCTGAGAAGCTCCTCTTGCCTACCTGCCTTTAAGTTGGGAGATGAACTTTCTTCATTTACTCTCCTGGTTCTCAAACACCAATACATAAGTTGACTGGGTACCTGGTAACTTGTCAGCTTTAGCTGACATGACAAAATCCCTTTCATAAGGTTGGAAATTGTAGCTTTAATTTCTACTTGAATTTCCTTCCCATGAAATGCAGTCTTCCTGTCCACAAATGTACACTTCTGATGTAAGCTAGATAATCACAGGATAGCTGCTTAATAGCTGGGGCCTGATGTAACCACTGAGCAGTATTATAACAGAAAAATCAAAAGACCACTGAAATAGTACGGGCACAAACCAACTGAGACCAAGATAACAGTAAACTGAGGTACCTGGCAACTCTGCTTCATGCTAATGGCATCTCAATACCATTATCCTTTTGAAACTCTCTGTCCCCGTGTATCTGATACCACACAATAGACAAAAATCCCAGCAAGGACAGATGATGTAATATAACTCTTTCTGGAAAATCTGGGCTCATGTTTCTCATTTTCTAAAACAGAAAACCATATCAGGATAAGAGATGTTGCTATCACAGACCTTGCTATAAACTTAACAGAACTATGGAACTGTGTAAACCCAGGTAAGCCTTAGATTTCCTACTGCTGTGATAAAACACAGACCAAAAGCAGTGGTGGGCAGGGATTATTTTATCATATATTTCTGTGTACCAGCCCATTAATGTAGAAAGTCAGAACAGAAACTCCAAGGGAGTAGTATCCTGGAGGCAGAAACTAAAGCGGTAGCACTGGAGGAATGCTGCTTATTGGCCAGCTCCATGTAGCTTACCCAGCATGCTTTCTTGTAGAACTCATAGCCACTTCCTGTAGGATGGCATCACTGTGGGTGATCTAGGCACTTGCACATCAATTGTTAATCAGAACAACATCCCACATAACTGCTCACAGTCCAATTTTATTAAGTTATTTTCTCAATTAGGGTTTCCTCTTCCAAGATATATCCAGGTTTTTTTTTATCAAGTTCACGAAAATGAACCAGAACATAATTGTGTTTTCTGAAGAAACTTACAATGAGAATAATGATATTGCTAAGTTTAAAGCAATTTTTTTAAATGCCACAGATGTAAACATCAACCAAAGGAAAGAGAAAGTAACTATGTTAGCAACAGACATAAAATTCAGACAAATACAATGTAGACAGGAATAAATACAAATATCATGTGATAAAATGAATCAATTTTACAAGAAAATGTACTAATTCTAAAATGATTAAGATAATGACAGTTTTAAATTTTATAAAGCAGCAGTGGTGGGGCACGCCTTTAATCCCAGAACTTGGGAGGCAGAGGCAGGCAGATTTATGAGTTCAAGGCCAGACTGTTCTACAGTGTGAGTTCCAGGACAGTCAGGACTATATAGAGAAAACCTGTCTCACAAAAACAAACCAAAACAAAACAAAAATTTATAAAGCAAAGACTGACACAGACAATGTTAAGATTACCTTTAAACATTTAAACATTTTTCCACAATTGATAGAACTACTAAATAAAACATAATTAGGATTCGTGGAAATATATAATAAAATCTATCAATTATTAATCAGCATTGATGCAACTGTATCAAACAGAACAACAATACTCAATATTTTCAAGTGACAGACAACATTTTCAAGTAACAGGTATGAAATGAACCACATTCTGTGTGCTAAAATAAACTTTAACATATAAACAATAAATTAACTCCAAGTATGTACTCTAACATTAATGAAATTAAATTTGGTAATTCTAGAAGAATGATGATATTTTCAAACAGTTAGAAATAGTTCTTACATATCAAAGCAAACAAATAATTATACTTCTTTAAAATTTATTTTATGCATTTGCCATGCTTACATACATAAGCAAGCGATGCTCAGTGGTATAATGTTACTTGTATGAGTGTTTTCAAGGCGCAGCATTAATTTAGTTTTTTAAAATAAATAATTAAGGTAACAGATCTAGAATTTGCACTATGTGAATAAAGTACTTAGTGACAGGTTTATATCATTAAATGCTTATAGTAGAACAAAAGAACTGTCTTAAACCAATAAACCAACTTTCTGCCTAAAAAGATTAGAAAAAAATGAGTTAATTTAAAAAGTAACAAGAGGGCAACAAAGAAATAAAAGCAGAATCAGTGAGATTATAAAGAGAATAGAAAATTTATTAAATATGTTCACCTTAATGTGATCAATCAATTAAAAAAACATTACTTAGATTGATCCAAGGAAAAGAGGTATTACAATTATGACACACATGCACGTGCTTTAGCTACCAGGATTTATGGAAATAATATATTTGTATAAAAACCCCAAATTCTAGTGAGTATCTGCTGCAATGGAACTCAGTGTGCAGAAGTGAGCTGAAGCATGGTCAGAAGCTGCCGCCTCAGAGTGGCTGTTCTATCAGTCAGCTGCAGGTAGAGTTTCTCAGAGGACAGGCATGCCAGGCTCCTGACTGCAAGCACAACATGGCATCAGTAATAGTGACAGGGTTTGGCACCTGCCTGTGGGATGGACCCCAATTTGGGCAAGTCATTGGATGGCCTTTCCTTCAATTTCTACTCCATTTCTGTCCCTGTATTTATTTTGTTAAGTCAGGAACAGTTCTGTGTTAGAGTTTTTGAAGGTAACTTGGTGATCCTACCGCTCAGCGCAGGGCCCTGTCTGTGTCCTGGGGGTGATCTCTTCAGGTTTCATCTCACCGTTGCACATTTCCTCTAAGGTCATCTGTGTAGAAACCCTGGGAGCCTCTTACATTCCAGTTCTCTGGGACTTTTATATAGTGTTGTTTAACATAATTTTTAAATTTCAAAATATTACCATTTATAATTATGTTACTAAAACTGTTTATGTATAAATTTATGAAAACATGAACAGGATTTGTATAAAAATGCTAATTGATGTGATGAAAATATTGGAAAATACTTTCTTCATACTTTAAATGTCCTAAAGAGTGAAAAATATCTCATTTCTCTAGCCCTGACTTATATACCTAACACAATTACCACTAAATTTCTAACAGGAATTATGCCAGTATAAAGAAAACAATTTTAACATTAAGCAAACAGGTATCATAATTGTATAAACTGTGAAGGAAACTGTAAAGGAAAAATATCTATGTCTGTTACTCTTCGGTCACAATGTTAACATATAATCAGCATGTAGTGATATTCATTCGTGTGAACTGTTTTATTTAGATATTTCTGATTTGTTCCCAAATTTTTGTAACTGTTACAAAAGTATTATTGTAGAACATTTTAATACATCAGAAGAACCTCTATGCTCTTTTCAGTGAGCAATTCTTTCTTTCTTAGTCTTGAAAACTGTCTCAGAGTTTTATTGCTCTGAAGAGACACTGTAAAATTAGCAACTCTTATCAAGGAAAGCATCTCATTGATGCTGGATTACTGTTCAGAGGTCCACATTCTGCTCTCTGGCTCCCACAGGCTTGTGTTCATATCATAATGCAAAATGCATGTGGTCTAACTTCAGAAGTCCTCATAAGCCATCACAGTCCCAGCACTGTTTAAAAGATTGAAGTCTTTTCAGAAACTCATGGCATTATCTTAATTATAATCCCCTGTGAAATCAAAATGAAAAGAGCAGGTCACATACTTACAAGATACAATGGCCCAGAATATACATTACCATTCCAACAGGGAGTATAATGACAAGATACTGGTCCCTGGACCAAAGCAATGTCTAAAACCACCTGAGCAAGCTACATACTCTGCATGTCTGATGTCAAAGTGATTTTCAGATCTCCGTGTTTGTTGACTGCAGCATACTTCTCTCCTTTGGTTGGGTCCCACTCCCCGTTAGCAGGTTCCCTCAGCAAGTCTACCATGGCTTAGACATTTTCAATATCTTTAGGTCTCCAAGGCAATGAAAGGCTTCACCTTCCCAGAGTCATGCAATGGCCTTTCCGGGACCCTGCATGACATGGCTACCCTATGCCTGGCCTCAGCAGTTTTCCTTAGTTGCAAACAGAAATTCCAAAATTCTTTTCTTGAAAGCCATATCCACATCACTGAAGCTGCCAAGATCTGCTGCTATCTGGGGCTGAAAAATGGCCCCCTTGTTCAAATATGTTGTCACCAACTTTCTTCGTGTGGTGGTTTTCTTCACTGCCTAAGATTGGCTGTTCTCTGTAGACCAGGATAGCCTTGAATTCCGATCTTTAATTTATTTTCACAATTTGGAAGCCTAACCAGGTGAGGTCACCATGCCCTTTATTCTATTTAGTTTCAAGCTTATCTGTTTTCTCCTTGAGCAGAAAACTTGTTCCTTTATAATCCTTGGTTCCCCCTTTCTTCTCAAACTGTCCATTTTGTATTTTTCCTTGCTTAGTTTGTTCCCTTTCATTATAAATCTGTATAATCATGGCCACTAATAACCAAAAAATACAGTCAATACCAGGTTTTCTGGAAATTTCTTCTGCCAAAGTTATTAATCCATAGCTTTTCAATTTAGCCTCAGGACAAGGACAGAAAGCAGGCACATTCTTTGCTAAACTAGTACTAGACTGGTCTCTAGGCCACATGCTAATATTATTCTCCTCTAAAACTTCTGGATCTGGGCCCCCACAGCTCAAATCACCACCAGCACCTTATCTTTCCTGTTCCTACTTGTATAGGCCCTTAGGACCTACATAAAGTGCTCAACTGCTTTTTCTAGTCCAAAGTCCCAGAGTGTCCCATATCCCTCCAAACAAAATCATGGTCACAGAAATACAGCAGTCCCTCCTATCATCTTACTTAGGGTTTTATTCATGAAGAAATACCATAACACAACAACTCTTCTAAAGGCAATAAAGGCAAAGATTTTATTGGGGCTGGCTTGCAGTTTAGAGGGTAAGTATAATTTTTTTTTTTAATGCTAGCATGCATGCTTGCAGACAGGCAGACAGACAGGGACCTGGAGAAATACCTGAGAGTTCTTTATCTTGATCCACAAACAACAGATTGAGAGAGAAAAAGAGAGAGAGAGAGAGAGAGAGAGAGAGAGAGAGAGAGAGAGAGAGAGAGACAGAGACAGAGACAGAGACAGAGACAGAGAGAGTCCGGGCTTACCTAGGAATTCTGAAACTCAGAATTCTATCCCCAGTGACATACATCCTACAGTAAGACCACGCCAACCAATAAGACCACAAGTCCTAATCCTTTCACATCGTGACTCTCCTCATGAGACTATGAGGACAATTTTATTCAAAACTAATAACCATTATTCTCAGAATCAGTATCTAGAATATTCCGTTCATTTCTACAAAAGGAACCACATGTGTGATTCTAGGATGGTGACAGCAGGTATGATTATAAAAGTATGACAGAAGAGATCTCTACTGTGTTTATTGTGAAAATAATATATATGTCATAGTATAATCACTGATATACTAATTGTAAATTTGTATTACAATTTGTAAAATGTTATTATTAGTATCATTAGGAACAATTGTGTGAAAGGCATCTTCATGAATTATGTTACAAAATCTTTTTTTTTTTTTTTTTTTTTTTTTTTTGCTCTTGCTAGGACAGGTTCAGTTGGCACTGGATCCATATGGATGCACATGTTCCTCGGTACCATCAGCTCTGGTATGAAATGGTTTTAAAAGTTGACCTGAATTTCTCAGCCTTGGTATTGTCTTTTCAGTTTGGGCTTGCTTTTGTTGTGAGGATTATGCTTTACCTTATAGGACATTTTAGAAATGTAACAGCAATGCAAATGTTTTCTTTCAGATGTCATAATTATGTTTTATTTTAAAATTTTATATATTTAATTTTATATAAATACATATAAAAATTAAGATCTATGTGGAATTTAGTAAGGTAAAATCAGTCATTGATATGCTATAATTTAAAATAATTTCATGTCATATAATAATGAAATTTAAGTTCAAAAGTTCCATGTCATTTCATGTTTTTTTTTTGTTGTTGTTGTTTTTGATTTTTTTTCTATTTCTTTTTGTTGTTGTTGTTGTTGTTGTTTTTTCGAGACAGGGTTTCTCTGTGTAGCCCTGTCTGTCCTGGAACTCACTCTGTAGACCAGCCTGGCCTCAAACTCAGAAATCTGCCTTCTTCTGCCTCCTAAGTGCTGGGATTAAAGGTGTGCACCACCACTGCCCAGCCATTTCATGTATTTATAACTGGTCTGGCCTTCCGGTTGTAATCTGCACCTGAGTGCTGAGGCTGTTCCACAGCCCTCTGTGCACTGGTCCTGCCAGGAGAGAGCTGGTCTCCAGGGAGGGCTCTGACTCCCAGGCTCAGAGGTGATATCTCCATTTTCTCTCCAGTGACTGTCCCCAAGACATGACTGTCAGGAGGGCACAGGGCACAGGAACAGAGCAGCTGGGACAGTGTCCTTCTAGCCTCTATATGCACACCAGAGCTGGAGCTATTCCACAGGTTTCTGTCCATGAGTCCTGCCAGGGCACAGTTGGTCTCTAGGAACTGCCCTAACTTCTGGACTAGGAGGAGTGCTGACCCAGACTTGCAAGCCCACAGGAGGGACAAGCTCCAGCCAGATACAGCAAGACCAACTAGCACCAGAGATACTCAGATGGTATAAGGCAAGTGCAAGAAACTTACCAACAGAAACTAAGGCTACATGGCATCATCAGAACCCAATTCTCTTATAACACCAAGTACTGGATAATGCAACACGTTGGAAAGGCAAGATTTGGATTTAAAATCACAGTTCATGATGCTGATAGGGGACTTTAAGAAGGACATAAATAACTCCCTTAAAGAAATACAGGAGAACACAGGTAAACAGGTAGAAGCCCTTAAAGAGGAAACACACAAATCCCTTAAAGAATTACAGAAAAGCATAGTCAAACAGGTGAAGAAATTCAACAAAATCATCCAGGATCTAAAAATGTAAGTAGAAACAATAAAGAGATCACAAAGGGAAACAACTCTGGACATAGAAAACCTAAAAAGGAAATCAGGAGTCCTAGATATAAGCATCAGCAACAGAATATAAGAGATCGAAGAGAGAATCTTAGGTGCAGAAGATACCATAGAAAACATTGAATCAACAGTCAAAGAAAATGCAAAATGCAAAATGCTCCTAACACAAACCACTAAGGAAATCCAGGGCACAATAAGAAGACCAAACCTAAGGATAATAGGTATAGAAAACAGCAAGGATTCCCAATTTAAAGGGCCAGTAAATATCTTCAACAAAATTATAGAAGGAAACTTCCCTAACCTCAAGAAAGAGATGCCCATGAACAGATAAGAAGGTAGAAAATTCCAAATAGATTGGACCAGAAAAGAAATTCCTCCCATCACATAATAATAAGAACACCACATGCACTAAACAAAGAAAGAAAATTAAAAGCAGTAAGGGAAAATGGTCAAGTAACATATAAAGGCAGACCTATCAGAATTATACCAGACTTCTCACCAGAGACCATAAAAGCCAGAAGAGTCTGGGCACATGCCATATAGACTCTAAGAGAATGCAAATGCCAGCCCAAGCTATTATACCCAGCAAAAGTCTCAATTACCACAGATGGAGAAACCAAGATTTTCCATGACAAAAATGAATTTACACAATATCTTTCCAAAAATCAAATTCTTCAAAGGATAATAAATTGAAAACTCCAACATAAAGAGGAAAACTACACCCTAGAAAAAGTTAGAAAAAAGTTTGGTTCTTTTAACAAACCAAAAAGAAGACAGCCACATAAACATAATTCCACCTCTAACAATAAAAATAACAGGAAGCAACAATCACTTTTTTCCTTAATATATCTTAATATAAATGGACTCAATTCCCCAATAAAAAGACATGTGCTAACAGACTACAAATATAAACAGGACCCAACATATTTCTGCATATAAGAAACTACCCTAAGGGACAAAGAGAGACACTACCTACCAGTAAAAGGCTGGAAAACAATTTTCCAAGCAAATGGTCCCAAGAAACAAGCTGAAATATCCATTCTAATACAGAATAAAATCGACTATCAACCTAAAGTTATCAAAAAAGATAATGAAGTAAACCTCATACTCATCAAAGGAAAAATCCACCAAAAAGACCTCTCAATTCTGATCATTTGTTCTCTAAATGCAAAGGCAACTGCATTCATAAAACACTTTACTAAAACTCAAAGCACACATTACACCTCACACCATAATAGGGAGACTTCAAAACCCTACTCTCATCAATGGACAGATCATAGAAACAGAAACTAAGTAGAGACACAGTGAAACTAAGAGAAGTTAAGATCCAAATGTATTTAACAGATATCTATAGAACATGTTATCCTAAAACAAAAGAATATATCATCATCTCAGCACCTCATGGTACCTTCTCCAAAACTGACTATATAATCTGTCACAAAATAGGCCTCAGCATATACATGGAAGCTGAAAAATACTCTACTCACTGATAATCTGGTTAAGGAAGAGAACAAAGAAAGAAATTAAATACTTTTTTAGGTTTTAATGAAAATGAAGCCATAACAAACCCAAACTTTTGCGATACAATGACAGCAGGGCTAAGAGGAAAACTCATAGCTATGACCGCATTCAAAATGAAACTAGAGAGAGCATATAGTAGCAGCTTGACAGCTCATATGAAAGCTCTAGAACAAAAAGAACCAAATATACCCAAGAGGAGTAGGCAGCAAGAAATAATCACAGGGTTGCAATCAACCAAGTAGGAACAAAGAAAAGTATACAAAGAATCAACCAAACCAGAAGCTGGTTCTTTGAAACAAGTCTACAAGATAGATAAACCCTTAACCAAACTCACCAGAGAGCACAGAGACAGTATATGAATCAACAGAATCAGAAATGAAAAGGAAGACATAGCAACAGAAACTGAGAAAATATAAAATATCCCCAGATCCTACTACAAAAGCCTATACTCAACAAAACTGGGAAATCAGGATGAACTGGGCAATATCCTAGACAGATACCAGGTACCAAAAGGATCAGATAAATGATCTAAAGAGTTCAAAAACCACTAAAGAAATAGAAGCAGTCATCAATAGTCTCCCAACCGAAATAAGCCCAGGACCAGATGGGTTTAGTACAGAGTTCTATCAAACCTTCAAGGACTCTTGAAACTATTCCACAAAATAGAAACAGAGGAACACTACCCAAATCATTCTGTGAAGTCACAATTACTCTGATACCCAAAACACACAAAGATGCAACAAAGAAATAGAACTTCAGACCAATTTCTCTTATGAGCATCTATGCAAAAATAGTCAAAAAATTAACAAAAACTGAATTTGAGAACACATTAAAATCGTGATCAAGTAGGCTTCAATGCAGGGAAGGCAGGATGGTTCAATATATGGAAATCCATAAACATAATCCACTATATAGATAAATTCAAGGAAAAAACACATCATCATTTTATTAGATTCTGAAATAGCATTGGGCAAAAATCAACACCCCTTCATGATAAAAGTCTTGGGAAGATCAGGAATTCAAGGCCCATACCTAAACAGAATAAAAGCAATATATAGCAAACCAGTAGCCATCATCAAACTAAATGGAGAGAAACATAAAGAAATTACACTAAAATCAAGGACTAGACAAGGCTGTTCACTCTCTCCCATCCTGTTCAATATAGTACTCTAAGTCCTAGCCAGAACAATTAGACAACAAAAGGAGGTCAAATGTATACAAATTGGAAAGGTAAAAGTCAAAATATCAGTATTTGCATATTATCTGATATTATATTTAAGTGGCCCCTAAAATTCTACAAAAGAACTCCTGAGCCTGATAACTTTAGCAAAGTGAATGGATATAAAATTAACTCACACAAACCAGTGAACCTCCTCTACTCAAAGAATAAACAGACTGAGAAAGAAATTAGAGAAACGAAACAACACCCTTCACAATAGTCACAAATAATATTACAGACTTTAGTGTAATTAACCAAGCAAATGAAAAGATCTATATGACAAGAACTTCAAGTCTCTGAAGAAAGAAATTGAAGATCTCAGAAGATAGATCTCCCATGCTCATGTATCAGTAGGATTAATATAATAAAAATGGCCATCTTGCTAAAAGCTCTTTACTTGGACTTGAGCAATTTCCATTAAAATTTCAATTCAATTCACCATAGAGTTAGAAGGAGAAATTTCCAAATTTATTTGGAACATCAAAAACCCCAAGATAGCAGAAACTATTACCATCAATAAAAGAGCTTCTGGTGGAATCATGACCTCTTACCTCAAGCAGTACTACAGAGCAATCATGATAAAAACTGCATGGTATTGGTACAGAGACAGGCAGGTAGATCAATGGAATTGAATTGAAGACCCAGAAATGAACCCACACTTCTATGATCACTTGTTCTTTGACAAAGTAGCTAAAACCATCTGGTGGGGAATAAAAAGCATTTTTAACAAATGGTGCTGATTCAATTGGAGGTCAACATGTAGAAGAATGCAAATCAATCCATTCTTATCTCCAAGTACAAATCTCAAGTCCAAGTAGATCAAGGACCTCTACATAAAACCAGATACACTGAAACTAATAGGAAATAAATTTAGGAAGATCCTTGCACACCTGTGCATAGGGAAAAATTTCATTAGCTTATGCTCTAAGATCAAGAATTGACAAATGAGACCTCATAAAACTGCGAAGCTTCTGTAATGCAAAGGACACTATCAATAGGACGCAATAGCAACCAACAGATTGGGAAAATATCTTTACCAATCCTAAATCCAAAAGAGGGCTAATATCTAATGTATACAAAGAACTCAAGAAGTCAGACTCCAGAGACCCAAATAACCCTATTAAAAAATGGGGTAAGGGCTAAACAAGGAATTTTCAACTGAGGAATACTGAATGACTCAGAAGCACCTAAATAAATGTTCAACATCTTTAGTCATCAGGGAAATGCAAATCAAAACAACCCTGAGATTCCATTTCACACCAGTCAGAATGGCTAAGTCCAAAAAGTCAGGGGACAGCAGATGCTGGAAGGATGTGGAGAAAGAGGAATGCTCCTCCGTTGTTTGTGGGATTGCAAGCTCATACAGCCACTCTGGAAATTAGTTCCTCAGAAAACTGGACATTGTACTATCTAAGGACCCAGCTGTACCCAAAAGATGCTCCAACATGTAATAAGGATACACGATCCACTATGTTCACAGCACTCTTATTTAGAATAGCCTGAAGCTGGAAAGAACCCAGCTGTCCTTCACCAGAGGAATGGATACAGAAAATGTGGTACATTTTCACAATGTTGTACTACTGAGCTCTTAAAACAATAAATTCATGAAATTCTTAGGCAAATGGATGAAACTAGAAAATATCATCCTGACTGAGGTAACCCAGTCACAAAAGAACACACATGGTATGTACTTACGTAGAAGTAGATATTAGCCCAGAAGCTAAGAATACCCAAGACATAATTCACAGACCACATGAAACTCAAGAAGAGGAGCACCAAAGTGGATACTTCAGTCCTTCTTAGAAGGTATCAAAATACCCATGGGCGGATATACAAAGTGTGGATCAGAGACTGAAGTACAGGCCATCCAGAGGCTGCCCCACCTGGGGATCCATCCCATATACAGTTACCAAACCCAGACCCTATTATGGATGCCAACAAGTGCTTGCTGACAGGAGCCTGATATTGCTGTCTCTTGAGAAGCTCTGCCAGTGCCTTACAAAAACAGAAGTGGATGCTTATAGCCATCTAATGGACTGAGCACAGGGTCCCTAATGGAGGAGCTATAGAAAGGACCCCAAGAAGCTGAAGAGGTTTGCAGTCCCATAGGAGGAACAGAAATATGAACCAACCAGTACCCCCAGAACTCCCAGGGACGAAGCCACCAACCAAAGAGTACACATGGAGGGACCCATGGCTCCAGCTATATATGTAGCAGAGAATGTCCTGGTTGGACATCAATGAGGGGAAAGTCCTTTGGTCCTGTGAAGGCTTGATGTCTCAGTGGAGGGTAACGCCAGGACAGGGAATCTCGAATGGTTGGAATAGTGAGCAGGGGCGGGTGGATGGGATAGGGGCTTTCGGAGGGGAAACAAGGAAAGAGGATAGCATTTGGAATGTAAATGAAAAATTCTAATAAAAAAAGAGAGGACTGTGAAAAAAACTGGTCTGGCTCTTTTAATTTGTATTAGAAATGAGATAGTTAAATAAAGTTTTATGTAAACTTTTCTTATATTTTATATATATATGAGCATGTGCCTGTGAATGTGTTTAGTGTGTGCATGTGTGTGTGTGCATGTATGTTTGTATTTGTATGTATGTGTTCATGCTTTTGTGAATGATATTTTATACATGAAAAAAGGTTGTGGAAGTTGATATCACGTTCTGTCTTCTTTGAGACAAGGTTTCTTGTTGGGGGCTGAGACTTATCCACCAGGGAAGTCTGGTAATAGCTCCACATGGATCCACTCTTCATATCCAGGTCTGCTTTTGCAACACCTGCCATTACCACATTCCGATTTTATATGTGTTCTGGGAACTAAACTCAAGTACCCGTGCTAGGCAGCATTTGCCAGAATGAACTATCTCCTCTGCAACAAGTTTTATGTAAACTTAATACAGCATAGCTAGGATAAAGATTTCATGCAATTTAAAAAGCAATATCTCTATTATCCAAGCACAAATATGAACCAAGCTTTTATTTCTCTTTATTTATTCAGTTTTTAAAATGTTGATGATTAAATCCAGAGCCTTGTACATGTGGGTCAAGTACTTCACCCTGAGCTACATCTCGAACCAAGCTTCATGTTATTTCATTAGCATTGCAAATATTTATGAGTGAAATGTCGGAGTTTTTAATTTTTTATTTATAAAATTAAATTATAATTACATAATTTCTGCTCTTCTCTTTCCTTGCTCCATCCTCCTTTATTCCATGCTTATTCCACTCTCTAAAATCCATGGACTCATTTTTTCTTTTATACATGCACACACACACACACACACACACACACACATACACACACACACATACAAGGGGAGAGAGAGGGGGGAAGGGAAAGGGGAATGGAAAATAGAGAAATACAACCTGCTTTGTTAATTTAGTTATACATGTATGTTTGACTTCAGTGCAGACCTTTCAGTACTGGATAAGCAAACAGGGAAGCCATTCATTGGAAATAATAATTCTTTCTCTCTCACACAGTCATTAGTCACCTGTAGTTTTTTTTGGGGGGGGAGGGAAGCAGTGAAATTTCCATGTTAGTATGTCCATTGTTGGCATGGTTCTTTATATTCCTGTTCAGGCAGCCATGTTGTTGTGGTCTCAAGGGTGAAGCTTCCCTGTATTTTCTGGGAGACCCAATCTCCTAATCTTCTTGGTTCTCTGGTTTACCATCTTTCTGAGCCTTTTGCAATGATCTGGACATCCTACAATCAGTTCTTTGTACTGTGGTCTACTGTGGTTTGAGAAGCTTCTTTGCTGAGGGTTGAGAGCTACATTCATCTGTGAGAATAAGAGTAAGGATTTAGAATGAAATTTGGTTTTATGCTGGTATTTCAACAGGGTGGTCACAAGTAATCTACAATCTATGAACTTATAAGACTCAAGTAGTTGGCTAGGTTTCCAGTAACAATCAGTCTTTCCCTCCTGTTTGGCTTGCTTTAAGTCCAATTAGTGAGATTTTTGGTTACTACCAAAATATGAGTACCACTATTACATTTTAGAAATATCTTGCAAAGATGAATTTTATTGTGGCTCATAGGCATCACAGCTGGGTAGAATTATTCATTGCTTTTCACCTTTGGAAGGTTATTATTCACTTGGATAATAACATCTAGCATTATGAAAGTAAAAAAATCAGTGAGGAGGTTTTTATGTCAGACTCAGCTTGAATCCTCTGAGTCTTATGTGAAAAACATCGTGTTTTCAACAACAGGGTGTGATCTTCAACATCTAGAAAGCAAACAAAGACCACAGAAATAGTTTATGCTTTTCTTTTGTCATGTGTTCTTTGTTTGTTTGCTTGTTCATTTGTTTGTTTTGAGTCTCTTTGACTCCCCTGACAAGTAGATCAAAAGAATATTGTTTTTCCTGCCTACTGCTGGGTTTTCTCTTAGATTATCTACGGGATTTGAGAGTAGCATTGTCAACTCAAATGGCACAAACTCATTCATATATATATATATATATATATATATATATATATATATGTAGATAGAGATATGGGAATAATTATATATAGTTAATTAAATATAAATTAATACGATTTGTTAAAATTTTTTTGATAGTTAATTTTTACCCACTGACAGTTCTTTCATATGTGACAGCCCAAAATACTGCTAGGCACTGGTCCAGTATATGTAATGTGTAAAATCAACATGGTTGAAAATCATCATGTGAAGTATTGCAATTAGGCTTTGCCTAGCAGTTAATAAGGAATCTTGCTATTAATTCTATTACCTAGTATTATTTTACCTAATATTATAACTTCTGGTTACCATAATATTTTGGTGACGATGTAATTTCTCAAAAGTAATCCCTTTGTAATACATTGTAAAGAATACATCAAAGGTAGACAACAATGATACACACACACACACACACACAAACACACACACACATGTATATGTATATATACATATATGTATATATATATATACATATGTATATATCCAACCTATTCTTAGCCCAGCCATGGCAGTGCTGCAGAGTTCACTCTGATGGTGCAGGTGTGTGAGAGCTGGCAAGCTGACAACCCAGCTCAAGATCCAGGGTTTGAGCTGACACACCCCAGTATTTACTTCATCTGTGAACTGCTGGAGTGCATGAAGGAGCTTGTCCCTGGAGGGGCCCTGCCAGAGCCTTACACATACAGAGGCAGATGCTAGCAGATAACGGTTTGAATGAGTGTAGAGTCCCAAGTGGAGGAGTTGGAGAGGTATAACTTGGTCTTCAAGTAGTATTATGTCTAATTTTGTGAGGAGCTGATAAACTGAGTTCCAGAGTCATTTTACCAGCTTGCAATCCCACCAGCAATAGAGAAGTGTTCCTCTTCTCCACATCCTCTCCTGCATCAGCTGTCCCCTGAGTTTTTCATCTTAGTCATTTAGACTAGTGTGAGACAGAATCTCAGTGTTGTTTTAATTTGCATTTCCCTGACAACTAAGGATGCTGAACATTTCTTTAGGTGCTTCAGAGCCATTTGAGTTTCCTCATTTGAAAATTCCCTGTTTTGCACTGGACCCCATTTTTTAATAGAGTTATTTGACTCTCTGGAGTCTAACTTCTTGAGGTTTTCTTTTGTTTGTTTTTGTTTTAATATACATTGGATACTAGCCCTCTATTAGATGTAGGATTAGTAAAGATCTTTTCTCAATCTTTTGGTTGACGTTTTGTCCTATTGACAGTGTCTGTTGCCTTACAGGAGCTTTGCAGTTTTATGAGGTCCCACTTGTTGATTCTTGTTCTATTCAGGAAATTTTCCCCTGTGCCTATGTGTTCAAGGTTCTTCCCCACTTTCTCCTCTATAAGCTTTAGTATATTTGGTTTTATGCGGAGGTTCTTGATACTTGAGCTTTGTACCAGGAGATAAGAATGGGTTGATTTGACCATCTCCAAGCAGTGCAGGAAGCCAGCTATACTCCCAGCAGCCAGAGAGGAAGTAGCAGCCTGCACAGGTGAAACCGGCCTTGCAGTCCGGAGGCCTCTGGCAAGAGCCTTCTGGTTCCTGCCTCCAGATCTGTAACACCCTTGGGCACAGTGCACCATTTGCAAGCAGTGCAGGAAACCAGCTATACACCCAGCAGCCAGCGAGCAGGAGACAGTCAGCACAGCCTGCATCCAGAGCTGATCGGGGCCACAGAGGTACATAGCCAAATACAACTACAAGAGAGTGGGTCTCAGCCTCCATCTTTGATTTGGTAACTGTGCAACAGATTATTAGTAGGCAGGTTTCACCAGAGTACAGGATTACTTGGGACATACTGCACCAGGATTCCATCTGCACCCAGGAACTTGGTAGCACCACAGCAATTTGTGTCAGGGGAAAGCAGCTCACCCAGGGTTGCTGAGATAGGCCCGCAATCACACAGGAGGGGCAAAGCTCCAGTCAGTAATAGCAGGCCCAACTAAAACCAGAGATAACAAGATGGCAAAAGGCAAATGTGGGAGCATTGCTAACAGAAATCAAGGCAATATGTCACCATCCAAACCCAATTCTCCCACAACAGCAAGTCCTGGATACACCAACACACCAAAAAAGCAAGATTTGGATTTAAAATCAGAGGTCATGATGCTGATGGAGGGCATTATGGAGGGCTTCAAGAAGGATTTAAATAACTCCCTTAAAGAAATACAGGAGAACACAAGTAAACAGGCAGAAACCCTTGAAGAACTAAGGGAAAACACAACAAAACAGGCGAAGGAATTAAACAAAGCCATCCAGGATCTAAAGAAGGAGGTAGAAACAATAACAAAATCACAGAGGGAGACAACCCGGGACATAGAAAACCTAGGAAAGAAGACAGGAGTCATGGATCCAAGCATCAACAACAGAATACAAGAGATAGAAGAGAGAATCTCAGATGCAGAAGATACCATAGAAAGCAGTGATACAATAGTCAATGAAAATGAAAAATGCAAAAAGCTCCTGACCCAAAATATCCAGGAAACCTAGGACAAAATGAGAAGACCAAACCTAAGGATTATAGGCATAGAAGAAAGTGAAGATTTCCAAATTAAAGAGCCAGTAAATGTCTTCAACAAAATTATAGAAGAAAACCTCCCTAACCTAAAGAAAGAGATGCCCATGAACATACCAGAAGCCTACAGAACTCCAAATAGATTTGACCAGAAAAGAAATTCCTCCTGTCACATAATAATTAAAACACCAAATGTACTAAACAAAGAAAAAATATTAAAATCAGTAAGGGAAAAAGGTGAAGTAACATATAAAGGTAGACCTATCAGAATTACACAGGATTTCTCACCAGAGACTATGAAAGCCAGAAGAGCCTGGGCAGACATCATGCAGACCCTAAGAGAAAACAAATGCTGACCCAAACTGCTATATCCAGCAAATCTCTCAATTACCATAAATGGAAAAACCAAGGTTTTTCATGACAAAAACAAATTTACACAATATCTTTCCACCAATCCAGCCCTTCAAAGGATAATGAATGGAAAACACCAACAAAGGGAACTACACACAAGATAAAGCCAGAAAGTAATCTTTCAACAAACCCAAAAGAAGACAACCATACAAACATAAAAATTATATCAAAAAACAACAGGAAGCAACAATCACTATTCCTTAATATCTCTTAACATCAATAGACTCAATTCCCTAATAAAAAGACATAAACTCACAGACTAGATTTGTAAACAAGACCCAACATTTTGCTGCATACAGGAAACACATCTCAGTGTCAAAGACAAAAACTACCTATAAAGGCTGGAAAACAGTTCTCCAAGCAAATGGTCCCAGGAAACAAGCTGGGATTAGCCAATCCAGCCAATCAGATAAAATAGACTTTCAACCAAAAGTCATCAAAAAAGATACAGAAGGCCACTTTATACTCATCAAAGGAAAAATCTGCCAGGAAGAACTCTCGATTTTGGATTTTGAACATCTATGGCCCAAATACAAGGGCACTTGCATACCTAAAGGAAAACTTACTAAAACTTAAAGCACACATCACACCCCACAAAATAATTGTGGGGGACTTAAACATCCTACTTTCTTCAATGGACAGATCAGGGAAACACAAACTAAATGGAGTCACAGTGAAACTAACAGAAGTCTTGGACCAAATGGATTTAATAGATATCTGTAGAACATTTCATCCTAAATCAAAAGAATATACCTTATTCTCAGCACCCCATTGCACCTTCTCCAAAATTGACCATATAATTGGTCACAAAACAGACCTCAACAGATATAAGACTATTGAAATAATGCCATGTCAACTATCAGATCACTATGGAATAAGGGTGGTCTTCAATAGAAAAAAAATACCAAAAAGCCCACATACACATGGAGGCTGAACAATGCTCTACTCAATGATACCTTGGTCATGGAAGAAATAAGGAAAGAAATCAAAGACTTTTTAGAATTTAATGAAAATGAAGGCACAACATACCCAAATTTATGTAATACAATGAAAGCAGTGCTAAGAGGAAAACTCATAGCTCTGAGTGCCTACAAAAAGAAGCTGGAGAGACTATACACTAGCAGTTTAACAGAACACCTGAAAACTTTAGAACAAAAAGAAACTAATACACCCAAGAGGGCTAGAAGGCGGGAAATCATGAAACTCAGGACTAAAATCAACCAAGTTGAAACAAAAAGAGCTATACAAAGAATCAACAAAAGCTGGAATTGGTTCTTTGTGAAAATCAACAAGATGGATAGCCTTTAGCCAGACTAACCAGAGGGCACAGAGAAAGTATCCAAATTAACAAAATCAGAAATGAAAAGGGTAAAAAAATCCAACAGAAACTGAGGAAATCCAAAAAATTATCATAGCTTACTACAAAAGCCTATACTCAAAACAACTAGAAAATCTGGATGAATTGGACAATTTCCTAGACAGATACCAACACTAAAATTTAATCAGGATCAGACAGACCATCTAAACAGTCTCATAACCCCTAAAGAAATAGAAGTGGTCATTGACAGTCTCCCAACCAAAAACAGCATGGGATCTGATGGCTTTAGTGCAGAATTCTATCAGACATGTAAATGAGACCTAATGCCAATACTCTTCAAACTATTCCACAAAATAGAAACATAAGGAACACTACCCAACTCGTTCTACGAAGCCACAATTACGCTGATACCAAAACCACACAAAGATCCAACAAAGAAAGAGAACTTCAGGTCAGTTTCCCTTATGAATATCGATGTAAAAATTATTAAATAAAATGAATCCAACTGAATCCAAGAACACATCAAAACAATCATTCACCATGATCAAGTAGGCTTCATTCCAGGGATGCAGGGGTGGTTCAATATAAGGAAATCCATCAATGCAATCTACTACATAAACAAACTCAAAGAAAAAACCATATGATCATTTCATTAGATGCGGAAAAAGCATTTGACCAAAGTCAGGATCCTTTCATGCTAAAAGTCTTGGAAAGAACAGGAATCCAAGGTCCATACCTAAACATAGTTAAAGCAATATAGAGCAAACTGGTAGCCAGCATCAAACTAAATGGAGAGAAACTTGAAACAATTCCACTAAAATCAGGGACTAGACAAGGCTGCCCTCTCTTTCCATATTCAATATAGTATAGCATAGTTGAAGTTCTAACCAGAGCAATTAGACAACAAAAGGAAGTTACAGTGATACAAATTAGAAAGGAAGAAGTCAAACTATCACTATTTGCAGATGATATGATAGTATTCTTTTTTTTATTCGATATATTTTTATTTACATTTCAAATGATTTCCCCTTTTCTAGCCCCCCACTCCCTGAAAGTCCCATAAGCCCCCTTCCCTCCCCCTGTTCTCCCATCCACCCCTTCCCTCTTCCCTGTTCTGGTTTTGCCCTATACTGCTTCACTGAGTCTTTCCAGAACAAAGGGCCACTCCTCCATTCTTCTTGTACCTGATTTGATGTGTGGATTATGTTTTGGGTATTCCAGTTTTCTAGGTTAATATCCACTTATTAGTGAGTGCATACCATGATTGATCTTTAAGAGAACCAAAAAACTCCACCAGAAAACTCCTACAGCTGATAAACTTCAGCAAAGTGGCTGGATATAAAATTATTACACAAGTAAATCAGTAGCCTTCTTATTCTCAAAGGATAAACAGGCTGAGAAAGAAATTAGAAAAATGATACCCTTCACAATTGGCACAAACAATATAAAGTATCTTGGTGTGACTCTAACCAAACAAGTGAAAGATCTGTATGACAGGAACTTCAAGTCTTTGAAGAAAAATCGAAGAAGACCTCAAAAGATGGAAAAATCTTCCATGCTCTTGGATTGGCAGGATTAATATAATAAAAATGGACATCCTGCCAAAAGCATTCTACAGATTCAATGCAATCCCCATCAAAGTCCCAACTCAGTTCTTCGTAGACTTAGAAAGAGTAATACTTAAATTCATCTGGAATAACAAAAAAACCCAGGATAGCTAAAACTGTACTCAAGTGTAAAAGAACTTCTGGGAGAATCAGTATCCCTGACCTCAAGCAATACTACAGAGCAACTGTGTTAAAAAAAAAAAAAAAAAAAAAAAAAAAAAAAAAAAAAAAAAAACTACATGGTATTGGTACAGTGATAGGCAAGTAGATCAGTGGAATAGAATTGAAGACTCAGAAATGAACCCACACACCTATGGTCACTTGATCTTTGACAAAGGAGCTATAACCATCCAGTGGAAAAAAGATAGCCTTTTCAACAAATGGTTCTGGTTCAACTGGAGGTCAGCATGCAAAAGAATGCAAATCGATCAATTCTTATCTCCTTGCACTAAGCTCAGAAGTGGATCAAGAATCTCCACAGAAAACCAGACACAATAGAAACTAATAGAAACTAATAGAAAAGAAACTTGGAAAGACTGTTGAGAACATGGGCACAGGGGAAAATTTCCTCAATAGAACACCAATAGCTTATGCTCTAAGGTCAAGAATTGACAAATGGAACCTCATAAAACTACAAAGTTTGTATAAGGCAAAGGACATTGTCAAAAGACAAAACAGCAACCAACAAATTGGTAAAAGATCTTTACCAACACTACATCCCACAGAGGGCTTATATCCAAGATATACAAAGAACTCAAGAAGGTAGACTCCAGAGAGCCAAATATCCCCCTTACAAATGGTGTGCAGAGCTAAACAAAGAATTTTAACCTGAGGAATATCAAATGGCTGAGATGCACCTTAAAGAAATGTTCAACATCCTAAGTCATCAGGGAAATGAAAATCAAAACAACCCTGAGATTTTACCTCACACCAGTCAGAAAGATCAAAAACTCAAGAGAAAACAGATGTTGGTGAGGATGTGGAGAAAGAGGAACACTCCTCACTGGTTGGGTTGCAAGCTGGTACAACCACTCTGGAAATCAATCTGGCGGTTCCTCAGAAAACTGGGAATGATACTTCTGGAGGATCCTAGTATACCACTCCTGGGCAGATACCCAGAGGATTCCCCAGCATGTAATAATGATACATGCTCCACTATGTTCGTAGCATCCCTATTTATAATAGCCAGAAGCTGGAAAGACCCCAGATGTCCCTCAGCAGAGGAATGGATATAGAAAATGTGTTTTATATACACAATGGAGTACTATTCAGCCATTAGAAACAATGAATTCCTGAAATTCTTAGACAAATGGATGGAACTGGAGAACATCATCCTAAGTGAGGTAACCCAGTTTCTAAAGAACACTCACGGTATGCACTCACTGATAAATGGATATTAACCTAGAAGCTTGGAATACCCAAGACACAATTCACATACCAAATGATGCCCAAGAAGAAGGAAGGAGAGGCCCCTGGTCCTGGAAAGACTTGATGCAGCAGTGTAGGGGAATACCAGGACAGGGAAGTGGGAAGGCGTGGTTTGGGGAACAGTGGGAGGAAAGAGGGGTTATTGGACTTTTGGGGAGAAGGAATCCAGGAAAGGCAAAATCATTTGAAATGTAAATAAAGAATCTATCGAATAAAAAAAAAATGGGTTGATTTGCATTTTTCTGCATGCTGACCTCCAGTTGATCCAGCACCATTTGTTAAAAATACTGTCTTTTTTTCCAGTGGATGTTTTTAGCTCCTTTGTCAAAGATCAAGTGACCATAGGTGTGTGGGCTCATTTCTGGGTCTTCAATTCTATTCCTTTGATCTACCTGCCTGTCTCTGTACCAGTAGCATACAGTTTATAACACTATTGCTATGTAGTAGAGCATGAGGTCAGAAATGGTGATTCCCTCAGGAAATCTTTTGTTGTGGAGAATAGGTTTCACTATCCTGGTTTTTTTTTTTTTTTTTTTTTTTTTTTTTTTTTGTTGTTGTTGTTCCAAATGAATTTGCAAATTGTTCTTTCTAGCTCTATGAACAATTGATTTGGAATTTTGATGTGGATTGCACTGAATCTGTAGATTGCTTTCAGCAAAATGGCCATTTTTACTATATTAATCCTGCCAATTTATGAGCATGGGCGATCTATCCATTTTCTGAGATCTTCTTCAATTTCTTTCTTCAGAGGTTTGAAGTTCTTGTCACACAGTTCTTTCCCTTGCTTGGTTAGAGGCACACCAAGGTATATATTATTATTTGTGACTTGTGAAGAGTGTCATTTCCGTAATTTCTTTCTCAGCTTCTTCATCCTTTTAATAGAGGAAGGCTACTGATTTGTTTGAGATAATTTTCTATCTAGCCACTTTGATGAAGTTGTTTATCAGCTGTAGGATTTCTCTGGTGGAATTTTTTTAGGTCGCTTAAGTATACAATCATATCAACTGCAAATGATGATATTTTCACTTATTCCTTTCCAATTTGCATATATTTGACCTTCTTTTGTTGTTTAATTGCTCTGGCTAGGACTTCAAGTACTATATTGAATTGAAAGGGAGAGAGTGTGCAGCCTTGTCTGATCCCCAATTTTAGTGTGATTGCTTCACCTTTCTCTTCATTTAGTTTGATATTTTCTACTGATTTGCAGTATAGTGCTTTCACTATGTTTCGGTATGGGCCTTGAATTCCTGATGTCTCTTAGACTTTTATCATGAAGGGATACTGAATTCTGTCAAATGCTTTTTCAGTATTTAATGAAATGACCATGTGTTTTTTTTCTTTGAGTTTGTTTATGTAGTGGATGATATTGAAGGATTTTCATATATTGAACCATCCCTGATTCCCTGGGATGAAACCTAATTGACCATGGTGAATTATCATTTTAATGCATTCTTGGAGACAGTTGGCCAGAATTTTGTTGAGTATTTTTGCATCAAAGTTAATAAGGGAAATTGGATTGAAGTTCTCTTTACTTGTTTGGTCTTTGTTTGGTTTAGGTATAAGCATTATTGTGGCTTCATAGAATGAGTTGGATAGTGTTCCTTGAGTTACTATTTCTTGGAATACTTTGAAGAGTATTGGTATTAGCTCTTCTTTGATGATCTGATAGAATTCCCCACTAAATCCATCTGGTACTGGGCTTTTTGTTGTTGTTGTTGGAAGACTATTAACAACTGCTTCTATTTACTCAGGACTTAGGGGACTATTTAGATGGTTTATATCAACTTGTTTTACTCTTGGCACCTGGTATGTATCTAGAAAATTGTCTATTTCATCAAGATTTTCAAATTTTGTTGAATATAAGCTCTTATAGTAGGATCTGATGATTTTTTTTTGAATCTCCACAGTTTCTGTTGTTGTGTCTTCCTTTTCATTTCTGATTTTATTAATTTGGGTAATGCCTATGTGCCCTCTGGTTAGGTGGGCTAAGGGTTTGTTTTTGTTGTTGTTGTTGTTGTTCTTGTTTTAATTAGGCATATTCTTTATTTACACTTTAAATGTCCATTTTCCTGGTTCCCCCTCCCCCGAAAATCCGATAAACCATCTCCTCCTTCCCCAATCAACCCACCCCTGCTTCCCTGTCCTGGTATTCTTCTACACTGTGGCATCAAATCTTTCCAGGACCAAGGGCCTCTCCCCCATTTGGTGTCCAACAAGATCATTCTCTGCTGCTGATATGTCTGGGGCCATGGGTAACTCCATGTGTACTCTTTGGTTAATGTTTTTGTCCCTGGGAGCTCCAGGAGTACTGGGTGACTAATATTGTTGTCCTCCTATGGCACTGCAAACCTCTTCAGCTCCTTGGGTCCTTTCTCTAGCTCCCCCATTGGAGACCCTGTGCTCAGTTCAATGGCTGGCTGAGACTGCCTCTCTGGTTTTATCTATCTTGTTGATTTTCTTTTTTATTTTTTTCTATATTCTTTGGCTACATTTCAAATGATTTTCCCTTTTCCGGTTCCCCCCTCACCATAAGTCCCATAAGCCCTTTTCCCTCCACCTGTTCCCCAATCAACCCCCTCCCACTTCTCTGTCCTGGTAATCCCCTACAATGCTGCATCAAGCCTTTCTAGGACCAGGGCTCTCTCCTTCCTTTTGGGAATGATTTGTTATGTGAGTTGTGTCTTGAGTATTTAGAGCTTCTGCCATAATATCCACTTATCAGTGACTACATTCCATGTGTGTTCTTTTGTGAGTGAGTTACCTCACTTAGGATGATATTTTCCAGTTCCAACTATTTGCCTAATAATTCGTTGAATTCATTGTTTTTAATTGCTGAGTTTTCCTGAAATTCTTTAAGGGATTTTTGTGTTTCCTCTTTAAGGGCTTCTACCTATTGACCCATGTTCTCCCATAATTCCCTAAGGGATTTTTGTGTTTTCTCTTTAAGGGCATCTACCTGTTGATTCATGTTCTCCTGTATTTCTTTAAGAGACTTATTTATGTCCTTCTTGAAGTCCTCTATCAACATCATGAGATGTAATTTTAAATCCAGTTCTTGCATTTCTGGTGTGTTGGGAAACCCAGGATTTGCTATTGCCGGGGAACTGGGTTCTAATGGTGCCATGTTGCCTTGGTTTCTTGCTGGGGTCCAGCCTCGACACAGGATCGGAGTTCTCAACTAGAAGCAGGGATATCTGGGAGGCACATAGTAAGTATACACAGACTACTTTTTGGGTACAAGCTGACAGGCAATTTTTCAAGGCTTAAAGTTTCTCTTCTCTCTCATTCTCTACTCTTTGTCACTCATTAGCTTGCAGCTCGAGGCTGCACACTGCACTCTCCTGTGCACTCTGCTTTTCTGCTGTGCACTTTTCTTTCCTTGCACTCTCTCGCTCATAACACACTTCTGTGTGTCTCCTTCACTCACACACACACTTCATACACATCTTACACACACACACCACATGCACTCTCCTTTCACCCACACACACTCTTCATACACATCTCTCACACACACACCACATGCACTCTCCTTTCACTCACACACCCACTCTCCACACACCTCACATTCTCTCTTTGCTCACTCTTCACAAGGTCTTCTCATGCTCTCTGCATTTACTCTCTCACTTACTCTTCACATGCTCACTACTCGCTCTCTACATGCTCTCTACATTCTCTCTGCATGCTCTCTACATGCTCTCTACATGCTCACTACATGCTCTCTACATGCTCTCTGCATGCTCTCTACATTCTCTCTGCATGCTCTCTACATGCTCTCTACATGCTCTCTACATGTACTCTACAATCTCTCTACATTCACTCTGCATTCTCTCTTACCTTCTTCTTGTCCCAGTCTTTTATTGATACTCCAAAAGCAGATTTAAGAAAAGACATTGTATAATCATTGCCAAATCAAATTCAAAAGAATAACCAAGTCCCACAAAAAAAATCAAGAATTTCAATTTTTCCCCCAAAGTTTCAAGCTTCACTATTCCCACATCTATAGCCAAAATAATAGTAATTTCAAACTTATCATTATTTAAACTTTAGCTATTATACTTCAGAGCTCAGAGCTCCAAGGCCAGCTACTTGCCCTTCCGTGTAAAGCTCTAATGACATGGGCAAAGCTGCCAGGCAGTGGCCAGAAAGAATCAAGTTAACCCTTAACTCTGTAGTTCCTCTAGCTTTCCACTTCTATACACTGCACACTCCTAAGAGTCCCAGTGTTTTGATTAGATTATATCTAAGATTTAACATATTTTACACTTGCTTATCCAGGAACCACTTTCAATTGTGCAGAACTTATTTCATAACTTTAGTACTTTTTTCTTTCTTTGGGGTCCCAATGTTGGCTCTAATTTATTTTCTAATAATTTCTCCAAACTTTCTTTGCAAGTAAAGCATTAATCTGTAACTACCATTGTGCAGTTATTGCATTGTTTCTAAGATGAGAAGACATAGCATATACCTGGGCCATTAGGACTGTGCTATGCTGTGCTGTGGCCCATGCCTCAATTTTTAATTGTTTAAGAATCATTGCATCAGGGAACATATAGTTTCACAGAATCTGCCAGAGCAGGAGAAAGAATTAAGAAAGTCAGATATAACAGAATAATTATGCACACCAATGACAACTGAAAAATAGTCACGCACAAATGAAACCCTTACAGCTGTTGTCGAGGGCTAAGGTTAGGAGAAATGGGAACAAAAGTTGTTACGAAGAGCAGCCATGGCTAGTGAAGATGTCTCCATCCAGGCCCACTGCAGGCAGTCCCTTATTTCAGATGGCAGGTCCCCTGGAGGGATGTGTGTCCTGCTTCTCAGGGTCCCAAACACCATCCTTTTCTGAGACATCCTGGCCTACTGCAGGCAGTTCCTGTCATTGTTTGCTGTCCCCAGCAGTTTCTATTGGTAATGATCTTGCATTTCCTTTTGCCATCTAGTTTACTCTGGTATTATCTGGTCTTGATGTCTCTGACTGGCTTATCTGTCCTGCAAGCCTGTGTATCTGTACTCCTGGGATTCCCATTCTCTCTGTGCACAAAGGTATATAGAGTCTCCTTGGAGACCAGCTCTCCTGTGTTCCCAGGCCTCTCCACAATCCAAATTCCCTGAGTGTGGCTGGTTCTCAAATGCCCTGAGTGCAGTTGGTTCTCTAGGAAGTATGAAGTGATGGTGTCTTCATTGTGGCAGACCTGGCAAGATTCTGCAACAACAGAAAGGGCAGGCAGCAGCTGAGAAAGAAATTAGGGAAATGACCCCCTTCACAATAGCCACAAACAGTATAAAGTACCTTGGGGTGACTCTTACCAAACATGTGAAAGATCTGTATGACAAGAACTTCAAGACTATGAAGAAGAAAATGGAAGAAGACCTCAAAAAATGGAAAAACCTCCCATGCTCATGGATCGGCAGGATTAATATAGTTAAAATGGCCATTTTGCCAAAAGCAATATACAGATTCAACACAATACCCATCAAAATCCCAACTCAATTCTTCACAGAGTCAGAAAGAGCAATCCTCAAATTCATCTGGAATAACAAAAAACCCAGGATAGCTAAAACTATTCTCAACAATAAAAGAAATTCTGGGGGTATCAGTATCTCTGACCTCAAGCAATACTACAGAGCAATAGTGTTAAAAACTGCATGGTATTGGTACAGTGACAGGCAGGTGGATCAATGGAACAGGATTGAAGATCCAGACATGAACCCACACACCTATGGCCACTTGATCCTCCACAAAGGGGCTGAAAACATCCAATGGAAAAAAGATAGCCTTTTCAACAAATGGTGCTGGTTCAACTGGAGGTCAGCATGCAGAAGAATGGGAATTGATCCATCCTTGTCTCCTTGTACTAAGCTCAACTCCAAATGGATCAAGGTCCATAAAGCCAGACACTCTGAAGCTAATAGAAAAGAAACTGGGGAAGACCTTTGAGGACATCGGTACAGGGGGAAAGTTCCTGAACAGAACACCAATAGCTTATGCTCTAAAATCAAGAATTGACAAATGGGACCTCATAAAATTACAAAGTTTCTGTAAGGCAAAGGACACCATCAAAAGGGCAAATTGGCAACCAACAAATTGGGAAAAGATCTTCACCAACCCTACATCAGATAGAGGGCTAATATCTAATATATATAAAGAACTCAAGAAGTTAGACTCCAGAAAACCAAATAACCTTATTAAAAAAATGGAATACAGAGTTAAACAAAGAATTTTCACCTGAAGAACTTCGGATGGTGGAGAAGCATCTCAAAAAATGCTCAACTTCATTAGTCATTAGGGAAATGCAAATCAAAACAACCCTGAGATTTCACCTTACACCAGTCAGAATGGCTAAGATTAAAAATTTAGGAGACAGTAGATGTTGGCGAGGATGTGGAGAAAGAGGAACACTCCTCCACTGCAGGTGGGGTTGCAAATTGGTACAACCACTCTGGAAATCAGTCTGGCGGTTCCTCTGAAAACTGGGCACCTCACTTCCAGAAGATTCTGCTATACCACTCCTGGGCATATACCCAGAATATTCCCCAGCATGTAATAAGGATACATGTTCCACTATGTTCATAGCAGCCCTATTTAAAATTGCCAGAAGCTGGAAAGAACCCAGGTATCCCTCAACAGAAGAGTGGATGCAAAAAATGTGGTATATCTACACAATGGAGTACTATTCAGCCATTAGAAACAATGCATTCATGAAATTCTTAGGCAAATGGATGGAGCTGGAGAACATCATACTAAGTGAGGTAACCCAGACTCAAAAGATGAATCATGGTATGCACTCACTAATAAATGGGTGTTAACCTAGAAAACTGGAATACCCAAAATATAATCCACACATCAAATGAGGTACAAGAAGAACGGAAGAGTGGCCCCTTGTTCTGGAAAGTCTCAGTGAAGCAGTATAGGGCAAAACCAGAACAGGGAAGTAGGAAGGGTTGGGTGGGAAAACAGGAGGAGGGAAGGGGGCTGATGGGACTTTCGGGGAGCAGGGGTCTAGAAAAGGGGAAATCATTTGAAATGTAAATAAAATATATATCGAATAAAAAAAAAGAAGTTAGAACAAGTGGACCCCTGAATGTCTTCATAAATTATTGTGATATACAGACTCTCTTAAGAAACATTACTATGCTAGGGCCAGATAAAATAAAATTGTTCAATATTCAATAAAGATTTTTTAAAGAAACAAAGATCAAAAAAAAAAAAAAGAAAGAAAAAAAAAAGAAAAAGAAGAAATACCTAGAAGACTACTATATCTAAAAAAAATGTTACATATTCTGTTGAGCAATTAAGTCTTCTTGGTTTCCATATCCCTTTGTTCATCTTTCTATCATAATACTATTGATACTGTTTCAATATTCATTCAATTTAGATGGGATCGTGTATCTCTGACGCATGGTTTATAAAATATGATTTATTTGAGTGTAACCATATACTTGTGTACTTACTGTGCATTGATGTTTTTCTGTTGCAGATCTAGAACTGAGGATTTACAATGTAGAAAATCTGACCCAAAAAAGTGAAAATATTTACTCTTTGATTATTTGAAGGAAAAGATTGTTAATGATGATTTTACTTTTGAAATATTCAATTTACAATGCTAGATTAGAATTCTCAGAGTAGGAAGAATCCATATCATTAACGAGTCTGTCCTTACTTATTTGACCCCTGTTCAAAAGTGTAAGTGAAACTTACTAAATAAGGGAAATAAGGAAAGGAAAAAGAAAAATAAAGAAACTACAAAGTCTAGGAATGAATTATATACTCTTGTAAGAACACTCGTTGACTGATCTAAGAAACAACACCTATAATGTAAATGGGAATGAGACAAATCCAAGTGGGCAGGGCTGCTGAAATATTTCAATAGTGGTCATAATGGTCCTAAGATGTGTTTTAGTTTCCTGCCAAGGCACAGAAGCCTCCTTGCTGAGAGGAAGGTGACCATGACTCACTGTAAGACGTGTGTGCATGAGCTGAGAGCAAAGACGGTCTATTTCCTTATCTCCACTCAACTGTCTGCTGGGAAATAAAAACGTCGCATACTTAGCATCTGAGTTCATAGACCTAACCTCTAGTTTATAGGTTAAATACAGAAGATGATATGAAGTCAGTGCAGTTCAGATGTACTTGCAGGTCTTCTGCATCTCTACTGTGGTTCTTAGTCTCACTTGATCAGTCTTACGACATTGCTGTGCTTTTTTTTTAAGCCTAATGTTACAAATTATTCATTTTTTCCTCTTCATGTTGTCTTAGCTGAAGCTTGCTAACCCGATTCCATTCTAAGGATGTCCAGCACTATTTGGATGACTGTCTTTCCTATTATGGTGCTTCACCTGAGTCTGACACCCACTGACAATTCTTTGAGTTACTGTTTCAGCTGGTGCTGGGGACCTGTACTGAGTGATATATGTTATACTCATCATGGTAGGTTAACTCCGTGTCTTCTTTTATTTTTTTGTTATTTTTTTATTCGATGTATTCTTTATTTACATTTCAAATGATTTCCCATTTTCTGAGTCCCCACTCCCCGCAAGTCCCATAAGCCCTCTTCCTTTCCCCTGTTCCTCCATCAACTCCTTCCCACTTCCCTGTTCTGGTATTCCCCTATACTGTTGCACTGAGTGTCTCCAGAACCAGGGGCCACTCCTCTGTTCTTTTTGGACATCATTTAATATGTGGATTGTTTCTTGGGTATTCCAAGTTTCTAGGATATTATCTACTTATCAGTGAGTGCATACCATAACTGATCTTTTGAGACTGGGTTACCTCACTTAGTATGATGTTCTCCAGCTCCATCCATTTATCTACGAATTTCATGAATTCATTGTTTCTAATGGCTGAATAGTACTCCATTTTGTAAATATACCACATTTTTTGTATCCATTCCTCTGTTGAGGGACACCTGGGTTGTTTCCAGCTTCTGGATACTACAAATAGTGCTGCTATGAACATAGTGGAGCATGTGTCCTTATTACATGCTGGGGAATCCTCTGGGTATATGCCCAGGAGTGGTATAGCAGGGTCCTCTGGAAGTGCCATGCCTAGTTTTCTGAGGAACTGCCAGACTGATTTCCAAAGTGGTTGCACCATCTTACAATCCCACCAGCAGTGGAGGAGTGTTCCTCTTTCTCCACATCCTCGTCAGCACCTGCTGTCTCCTGAGGTTTTGACCTTAGCCATTCTGACTGGTATGAGGTGAAATCTCAGGGTTGTTTTGATTTGCATTTCCCTAATGATTAATGATGTTGAACATTTCTTAAGGTGTTTCTCAGCAATCCAAAGTTCTTCAGGTGAAAATTCTTTGTTTAGCTCCGTATCCCACTTTTTAATGGGGTTATTTGGTTCTCTAGGTTCTACCTTCTTGAGTTCTCTATATATGTTAGATATTTGCCCTCTGTCAGATTTAGGGTTGGTGAAGATCCTTTCCCAATCTGTTGGTTGACATTTTGTCCTTTTGACAGTGCCCTTTGCCTTACAGAAACTTTGTAGTTTTATGAGATCCCATTTGTCAATTTTTGATCTTAGAGCATAAGCTATTGGTGTTCTATTCAGGAACTTTTCCCCTGTGCCCATGTCCTCAAGGGTCTTCCCCAGTTTGTTTTCTATTAGTTTCAGTGTGTCAGGTTTTATGTGGAGGTCCTTGATCTATTTGGAGTTGAGCTTAGTACAAGGAGATAAGAATGGATCAATTCACATTCTTTTGCATGCTGACTTCCAATTGAAGCAGCACCATATGTTGAAAAGAGTATCTTTTTTCCACTGGATGCTTTCAGCTCCTTTGTCGAAGATCAAGTGACCATAGGTGTGTGGGTGCATTTCTGGGTCTTCAATCCTATTCCATTGATCCGCTTGCCTGACATTGTACCAATACCATGCAGTTTTTATCACTATTGCTCTGTAGTAAAGTTTGAGGTCTGGGATACTGAATCCCCCTGAAGTTCTTTTACTGTTGAGAATAGTTTTAGCTATCCTGGTTTGTTGTTGTTGTTGTTGTTGTTGTTGTTGTTATTCCAGATGAATTTGGGATGCAGGGATGGTTCAATATAAGGAAATCCATCAATGCAATCCACTACATAAACAAACTCAAATAAAAAAAAACCACATGATCATTTTATTAGATGCTGAAAAGGCATTTGACAAAATTCAGCATCCTTTCATGCTAAAAGTCTTGGAAAGGACAGGAATTCAAGGCCCATATCTAAACATAGTAAAAGTAATATACAGCAAACCGGTAGCCAACATCAAACTAAATGGAGAGAAACTTGAAGCAATCCCACTAAAATCAGGGACTAGACAAGGCTGACCCTCTCTCCATATCTTTTCAATATAGTTCTTGAAGTCCTAGCTAGAGCAATTAGACAACATAAGGAGGTCAAAGGGATACAAATTGGAAAGGAAGAAGTCAAACTATCACTATTTGCAGATGATATGATAGTATACTTAAGTGACCCAAAAAACTCTACTAGAGAACTCCTACAGCTGATAAACAACGTAAGCAAAGTGGTTGGCTACAAAATCAACTCAAGAAAATCAGTAGCCTTTATATACTCAAAGGATAAGCAGACTGAGAAAGAAATTAGGGAAATGACACCCTTCACAATACCCACAAACTGCATAAAGTATCGTGGTGTGACTCTAACCAAACAAGTGAAAGACCTTTATGACAAGAACTTCAGATCTCTGAAGAAGGAAATCAAAGAAGATCTCAGAAAATGGAAAAATCTTCCATGCTCATGGATTTCCAGGATTAATATAGTTAAAATAGCCATATTGCCAAAGGAAATCTACAGATTCAATGCAATCCCCATCAAAATCCCTACTCAGTTCTTCATAGAGCTAGAAAGAGCAATGCTCAAATTCATCTGGAATAACAAAAAACCGTGTCTTCTTTTCTACCATGGAATTTTAAGATTTTTATCAGAGATACTGATGTTTTCAATGGATGCCTTCTAGAAGAAAGCATAATTTGTTTGGCTTTATGGAAACAGAAAACTGCAGTTTTGTTCTAATATCCAGGACTTGTTGACTCGAAATGCCTAAATTTATATGCATACAACCAAAAGTTTCTACCAAATCATAAATTTTAGAGAAAGAGTAGGTTTGTGAAATACAACATTTATAAATTCCCACTTAAGTCAAAGACAGTTTGAAGACTTAAAATTGAAGCTATTGAAAAACACTAACAAAGTTTATAAGAATGCTGAGCTGGTTTGAAGCAGGTGACTGAAGTGAGTCCATAAATTGGGGCTTCATGAGCAGTCAGGAGTCCTGCTAGACTCTACGTAAAGGCAGAGAAGGCTACACAACTGGGGCACTATACTCTTCTCAGCAGGTATTCATGTATTGGTACTGAATGCAGCATCGGCTACTCAAGGAATACAAATTAGAATGTGTATTTACAAATTAAATTAGGAAATAAGGATTGCAGGAGAAAATTTGTAACTGTGAAATGTGATAAGTTGTGTTATCAAAAATAGTTCTCATGTGCAAAACTTGTTGAAATTTCACAATATTGAAAGATTATCTAAAAGAATGTGTGGCATAGAAATTACGAAGTTAATAGATTAACTATAGAGAAGCAATCTCATTGTGAAGGAACATTGAGAATTTTATTTAAAAATTTACCCCATATATTATAAAGCAATAAACTGGCTGTGTTGAATAAATTCATCATAATAGTCATTGGCTTAATAGAACCCACTTTTGACAACGTTGAAATACTATTCATGAGCCCCAAATAGTTATAGAGTTATTATTAAACCTGAGAAGCAAGTGAATAGCCTCAGTTTCTCTAGATTACACTGTTGAAGCCTGGTCCCAATATCTATGACTCAAAATAAACCAGCTGTAAACCCTGTTACTCAAAACCAAAGCATGAATTACAACTTTGAAAATTATTTGTTGGAGTGGATGCATATAAATGAAGACTTATCTCATATCTGCTGAATCTTTTTCTTCCTTCTTTTTCCCCCCAATACATGGTTTCTCTGTGTAACCCTTGCCGTCCTTGAACTTGTTTTGTAGATCAGGCTGGCCTAGAATTTAGAGATCTGCTTGTGTCTGACTTCCCAGTACTAGAATTAAAGGCATTTGCCTCCCCTAACAAGCAGATTTCCTCAGTTTTATATTGGTTACATTTTAATTCTGAATCTTATAATCTCATAATATATATTAATTACTGGTTAGTAATTTTCTGCAATTTTCCCTTGAGTCACAACGTTGATTTGTCAGGTTTGCCTTTGTATCACTTTTATGTTGTATCTAGAGACTTTTGTTTCTAGAGACTGAATGTTTGAGTGATGCCATTCATGGCATGATCTTCAATAGCACTTTCAAAGGAAGGTAGACTAGGACCGTGTGTTCAGAACACATTCGTCCTCTCCAGGCGTGCATCTGAATGACAGATCAGAGAGGAGCTGCCAGGTGATGACCAGGCTGTATTTGCAACTAGCAGAAAATTGCCTAAAAAGTCTCTCTTCCTGCCAGGTGAGGACTTTTAGAGTGGCTAGCCCCTAATGCTTCTGGCTCCAGATAACTGCCCAAAGTGTACTCCAAGTCTGAGTTTGGGTCATCCCAGAAGGAAACAATGAGCCAACGATTTTAATGCAAGTGATTTATTAAGGTGGTTCTCCCAGGAGGAAAGGATAATGGAATATGGAGACAGAAGGAAGATGAGTCGACAAACTGGGTAATTTCAAGTGAAAAACCTAACATCAGTCAGAGTCTATGAAACACTGTAGAAGAGAAACTCCAGTTCAGTTTGTCTGGCCTTTATCTCCTTACCATCCAATGTCTTCAAAAAGCCATACACTCAGCATTTTGTATAGGTGAATGCTTGGGCGCTCTGATTATTCTTTATGGTACGCACATTATTTATTTATTTATTTATTTATTTATTTATTTATTTATTTATTTAATGTGCTTCTGCAAAGCATGTTTCCTTTGAAAGCATCAGGCAGGGAGTTAGGGAAAAATGCATGGATTCCAAGTCAGAGAAAAGTTCTAGAAATTATGTTAGCATACCTAGAAATAATTACAAAGGGTATTTGAGTATAATGACAAACTTAACTGACATTGCCTTGAATAATGAGATGCTTATATTTTTATAGGAAGTCTGTACACTGTACTTTCTGGAGATGGTATAACATAGCAGATTAAAGATAAAGGTGTTCAAGACATGAAGCCTAATAGAGTAGGTCGACTTTCAAAAGACCTATCTCCTAGTGTTACTTCACGAGAGCCAGTTTACATAAAATGCAATAATAAATAAACTTACTCATAAATTAATAAGGCATGGACAGGAAGATTTTATAGGTAAGCTAATGTGCTCAGGTAGATTTTTTGATAAGCTCTTAGTATGGCTAGCTATTTATCGATTTTTGCCTGAGAAGACCCTGAGCAAAAAATCTGAGCCTAGTCCACTTGGAAGTCTAACCTATAGCTGTGTAAGTTCTTAAAAGAATGCAATTACTATTGTTTGTAACTTGTTATGCAGCAATAGCATACTGTACTCAGTTTGTAAAATTAAAAATTCAGAAATGCTGTCACTTTGCACCATTTTTCTTAGAAAGTTTACTGTAACCAGATCATCATATATTCTTGTTGGGCTCAATCAACAGGAACAAACCTGTCAGAAACCAGTATATCAAATCAAGGTATTTATAGAACTGTTCTTTCAAGCAACCTCAGGAGAGAATCACATAAATGCACAGATTGTCTTCTCTTAGTTATCAACTATTTTGGCGAGTGGCCCATTAACCTAATCTCCCTTTGCCTCCACTGTGAAATTTTACCTTCTTCTCTTTTTCCTTTTCTTCTACATCCTTTATCCTCCTCTTCCCTCTATCACCTCCTTTCTTCCATCCTCCCCCTCTGAGGCATTACCAACCTCTACACATAAAATCTTATAATGATTTGAATCCATCTAAATGATTCAGGGTCATCTACCCATATCAACATCACATTCATATCTGTAAAACATATAAGTAATTTCTTCTTTTATAGGGGATCATAGATGTCTGAGTTTAGCTTTTAGTGACATGAAGAAAAATTATGACCAAGGCAACCCTTTTAAAGGAAAACATTTACTTAGGGCTGGATTATCGTTTCAGAGATTCAGTCCATTATCATCATGACAGTAAGAATGGCAGTGTCCAAGCAGACACAGTACTAGAGGAAGCTGAAAGTTCTACATCTTGATCCAAAGGCAGCCAAAAGAAGACAGAGATAAGCAGGCAGCTATGAGAAATTTCTCTTCCACCCTGGGGGGAGCCTGAGTAAAGAAGAAGACCTCCAAAGCCCATGCTCCCAATGACACTCTTCCTTCAAAAAGGCTACATTGCCTAACAGTGTCACTCATTATGGGCAAGCATATTCAAACCACCACATGAGACCTTATAAAATATCATTTATAATTGCATATATTTGCTCATAGATAACATTTGGAAAGCTGCCATCTACACAATGAAAAATCAATCAAAATCAGTTTAGATTTCAGAGTTCTTTTTGAAAAACGAAAATAAAATATGCATTTCAAGGAATTATCAGAAGTAAATATGATCAAGAAGTAAAATCATAGAACATAATAAATCTCCTAAAAAGAGTTGATAATGGTATCAGTGAATAAGTAATGGTACTTACTAATATTAACAGAACAATGAACCAATAGAACTAATGAGTTTCAAATAAAGTATTTGGACATTCAATGTGAAAAATTATGGAATCTTCTAACCCAAAAATTTAAATTTATTTTAATGCAACAAAGGTATTCATATTCAGATAATACTTGGTAATGAAAATTGTCTGTTTATTAAATGTGTCTATTTCAGAAAATTCTAAAATATCTGCTTTCTTCCTACCATGATAATGCAGTTATATTCAACTTCAATTCTGTATGTTTGCTCATTGTGCCACATGTAATAAACTCTGTTCTTCACCAGGACATGATTATACAAGGCAGACCTAATCAATGATTTAACCTTATAGCCCATACAAGCCAAACAAGAATTTTTCTGACTTATTGTTTCATCCATACCAGAACACAAATAGATGGAATATAATTGGGTTACTTTAGATTTCATAAGCTCTGTATACAAACTTAAAAATAAATATCACCAACAAATGAGAAAATATATATGGCAATAAAGATAGCCAGATTCATGGTCGATGAAATGAAAATAATATTGCACTCTTAAATGTTTTGTTTGTTCCACCAGTTTTCAAAACACAATATCCATAGGAAAATCAACATAAGAAATATTCACAATTATTTGTGGCATTTTCTCACTCTCTATGCAAAGGCATTTTTGCACTTGTATCTTAGAACAATGTTGAATCAATGTCCCTGGCATCTATAGAATAGTTGTGACCTCCTGGGCAGTCTGCAAGTCCTTAGAAATGCTCTGGGAAAACTCAAGAGTTCTCAATAACAGGACTTCCTATGATTTGATTGTTCTCCTTTGCTTTAAGCATTTTTTTAATCATCTGACCCTAGTAAGTAAGTTGTTGCTCGTGGCCTGTGAGTCAAAGGAGCTTCCACATGACACAGCACAGGAAGGGAGTAGACTATGAATGGGCTAAAAGAAGACAAGACATTATAAAATGTCACGGAACCAAGCATCCTCACATGGGACTTCCTTCTTGTTAAGTTTTTTGGGTCTGTGGAGTATAGCATGGGTATCTTGTACTTTATAGCTAATATCCACTTATAAGCAGCTGCTTACTATACACATTATTTTAGGTATTGTTTGTCTCACTCAGGATGACATTCTCAAGTTCCATCCATTTGCTTGCAAAACTCATGATATTTTTGTTTTTAATAGCTGAATAGTATTCCATTGTGTAGATACACCACATTTTCTTTATCTATTCCTTAGTTGAGGGACATCTATTTTTTCCAGTTTCTGCCTATTATGAATAAAGCTGCTATGAACATTGTTGAGTGTCTCTTTGGCATAGAGGGCATCTTTTATGTATATGCACATGAGTGGTAGAGCTGGGTCTTGAGGTAGAACTATTCCCAGTTTCTGAGAAACCACAAAATTGATTTCCAAAGTGGTTGTACACAAGAAGAGCAACAGAGTCAACTAACCTGGACCCTTGGGCTTGGGGGTGTCTCAAAGATGGAACCAGCAAACAAGAAAATGTACTCAGTAGGTTCGCCGCACATATGTAACAGATGAACAGCTCAGTCTTCATGTGGGTATCAAACAAATGAAGTAGGACCTGTTCCTAGAGCTATTGCCTTTCTGTGGATTATGTTTTTCTAAGTGAGCTCCTTTTTTGTCCTCAGTGGGAGAGGATGTGTCTAGCCCTGCAGAATCTTGACGTGCCAAGGTTGATGGATACACAGGGGGGCCTCCACCCTCTTCAGAAGAGAGGATAATGAAAGATAAGGAAAGAAATGTGGGAGGGAGAATAGGAGGGAGCAGTGATAATGATGTAAAGTTTCTAAATAATATTTTACAAAGGAAATAAAGAAGTCACAGAAATGTCTTCAAGGGATCTCCTTTCTCCTCCCTCTCTTCTTACAGCTTTCCTTCTTCCTTCCTTCCTTCCTTCCTTCCTTCCTTCCTTCCTTCCTTCCTTCCTTCCTTCCTTCCTTCCTTCCTTCCTTTCTTTCTTTCTTTCTTTCTTTCTTTCTTTCTTTCTTTCTTTCTTTCTTTCTTTCTTTCTTTCTTTGTTTCTTTCTTTCTTTCTTTCTTTCTTTCTTGTAGTTCTGCAACATAGTCTTCACAGGAAATTCTCCACTGTTAAAGTAATTATTTTTGTTAGCATTATTATAACATCAACACATTTTCAGCAAGTTACAACATAAGATTATATCTCTCATCATTATGTTCCACAGACATATTTATGAGGACTAGTAAAATGCAGTAAAATTAAAACAAATGCAGATTACTTGCTATTATGATAAAGCTTGCCATTTTGGGGAGAGGCCAACTGCCAACAAAACCAATTGGCAAAATAATATACAAGCAGTGAAATACACTGGATTTTAATATTGAACTATGACTCTGAATATGATAGAATGGGAACATTAAATCTTTCCCATTTCATACTGAAACTTTCAGAATAGCCGGAAAATCAGTTTCATAAGTATACTTTATATAAGAGTGGGACGTGAATCTTGGGCATACAATATGCTTGAAGCCATATTGTTACCAAGGAATGATATAGTAGGTACAATACCAAACATTGTATTTGAATGTGGCTTCCACAACCAGTTCTCAAGTAATAGAAAACTTAATTACTAACTTTGACATCATCAAAATAAACCCTCTATTTTTCTCATTTTTTTCAATGAAATAAAAGGCTAGAAACAATGTCTCATTGACTGCCTCTTCATTCTAGAGAAAACTTCAAGGTCCTAGACTATAGTGTCTAATATCTAATAACTAGAGGATCATTTAAAATGGTGCACACCTGTGATCATAACACATGAGGGGTAGAGAAAGGAACATTAAGTCATTAAATGATTAAAATCATTTCTCTTAGATAATGAAGTAAAGCCTAGCATGGACGATGTGAGACCATCTCAAAAAAGGAAGAAAAGGGAAGAAAACAGATTTAACAGAAGCATAAATTTGATGGTAATTAAAATATCTGTGTATATCTTATTTTTAATGAGGATTAACTCATACATCCTATTTACAGTTTAATGATGACTAAGTAAAGACTTGTTCTAGGTTGTGCAAGATGGTAAAACAAGCAGAGCAGTTGTACGGTCAGAGCTCGCTTTCTCTACTCCTTGGACCTATCTCTACATGAAGAGTCTCTACATGAAGAGATGTCATTTAAGGGAAGACTAGAAAAAATGATTAAATATATCAAAATTTGTTTCATGAAACCTTTTTCCTGGTAAACTGTGTGTTTTCCCTTTGATAGAAAGGTAAAAACATTTTGAAATTCATTCATTTTGTATTTCATTTATTTGAACAAAGGGAGCAATTTAATGTCATAGTTAAACATTGTATTTTGTCAGTCAATATCATATAAAATTCATTCTACTTTAAATAAACTTTAAGCAAACCATAATTTTGCCACCCACCCAATGTGAGAAATAATACAACTATTCATATCATATCACATATCCAAAAGATGAGAAGCTGATAGACACAAGCAAAAAGCTAAATTTTATTTCTATATGAGAGACTCCTTGAGGATCCATGGCAGGTACCTAGCAGAGGACAATTTCTAAAGCTTTCCTAATAGATGAAAACTTCCCCATACATCTCAGAAAAACAAAACAAAACAAGAACAAAACCAAAAACTTGGTCACTTGCACTATGATATGAGAACAATGTTTAACTTTGAATATTTGCAAATTCACCTATGAAATGTATTTTAATTGAAAACAGCACTAGATTCATGCCCACCTCCCTGTGCTTTCCTGTCCAATGGCTGCCTGATATGGTGTCATGGATAGGTGGCACATTCCTTCTTTCTGTCTTCTCTGAAACAACAGTGCTCGAAAACGTGTTCAGTGTTCATTAAATTTTCCATGGGCTTCAGAAAGATTAAGCAGATATCCTACGTACAACTTCAGATTTGGGTACTGGCTGTAGTTGACATGATGAGCTTTCAATTTCAACAGCATCTAGCGCTTGATGCTTACGGTGTATAGAAAAGAAGATGTTGTATGGTAGAACAACAGGCTGGTGTTGGCTCTGCACAGTGGGTCCAGCGGGTCCTGTCATTAGGACTACTTACTAGCTCCTTCAGCCTTACATGCTGCAGCTTGTCTGCTTGTATACTCAGCATCTATATTAATTTGCTTAGCTGTGCAAGAGTAGTTGAACTTTGTTTTGTTTATAAACTCTTCTATTGTATACACAATGGTTATTGAGTGTTCAATTAGAGTTGAACTTTTAAATGGTTGAGATTTGATTATATTTGATTTCAATATAAGTCAATAGAGTTTCCTATACAGCAAAGAGCAGCCTGAAGTTCCCTGCTGAATGACTAGTTAAGCCTCTATGATAATTCGTGCCTGAATCAGTTAATAATATACCTTTCTATCTGACTGGGTTGTGTTCTGCCTGGAATTGAGGCATTTGTATCAGCTTGTTGACCCAGAGGGTGTGTGTTATTTTGTAAACCTGTGCATAGCAAGCCAGAGAAGAACACTTGATATGCAAAAAGGATAAGAAAGATGCTTAGGAATATTTACTTTAATCTGAAGAATATTTTTAGGGGCATTGGGGAAAAGCAGCTAAGGCTTGGCTTTAGGTGTTCATATTACCTTCTATGGAGGACAAAGTGTATTTTTTAGAATACATAATGTCATGATTACAAAGCATCAGAAAAAAATGGTTAGACTTCAGTGAAAAGATAACCAGAAAAACCAGTTCTTAAGAGGGTGGCTGATTGGCTGTTTAGCTAAAGATAAATGTTTCCTCTTCCAAATTTTTTGAAAAAAAAAAAGTAGACTAATAGCTAGAAGTGTAGTGATTTGCACATTATCCAAGCCATTGAGTTATTCCTGCCTGTCCTCATTCTGGTTCTTGATTTGCAGGCCAGCTCTGCTCTGCAGCTGGAGCAAATTACATCAGAAGTGCTGATGTGACCACAAGTTGACAAAAGGACATGATTTCTAGTAGCAAAAAAGCAACTAGATTTTATGAAATTGTATCTAATAATGTTGTTTAACTCAGGGATCCTGCATCTGATGCCTGCTTTTTATCCAGTCCTTTCAGCGGCCCTTTGTTAACAGTCACTCAGAAGAGGAAATAAAATGTAGCCATTGAAATAAAAATTGCTCTACTCTTTTTAATAGCTCAGCTGCAAGCTCTATTGTTTTATTTAATGGATTGTATAACTGAAGTCTCCTCCTGATGATTCCCATTTGGCTTCTGAGTCCCCAATCTCTGTCAGAATCTTGAGGGTTCCAGAAGGTGTCTGGCATGTTGCTTGTTTGGAATACAAGTGGATAGTTAAAGCAATAATATTTTTTTAAATGGAATTCTTATTACAGACTTCATAGTAATATGTGCAAGAAGTTGAGGTTTATCATAAAGAATCAAAAAGAAAACCACAATTAGTCTCCAGCTTCAACAATTCTTGTTCAGGATAGGGTAGAAGTTTCACTGCATTAAACATGAAGAGTATACTAGGCTCGCACATAGTTTAAAGGACAAAGGATGGAGGGAGAGCACAGAAGGACTAAAAAAGCAACCAAAAAAAAAAAAAAAAAACAAAAAACAAAAAACAAATAAAACAGTTACATTTGTTGTTTGTCAGAGCCAATGTATTCTATTTGTTCTGGAGAAAGTGGAATGACTTCTCCTCTGACTGACTATCCTTGGCAGATATGGCCAGAGTACCTGTGAATATTACAGTGTGACTTACTTTCATTCTACCAAAAGATGCATGGATATTGTATTATTAGTTATTTAATGTTTATTTGTTTTTAATGCAGTTAAGATGTGTTGGAATTATAGATGATAAGTTATATTTAGATTCTGCTTTTCTATGTTGAATTATGTCAATATGCATTCAGAAGATGAAAGTTATAAAAAATGGCCCTTCTAAAAAGAGAATATGGCAAAATATATGAAGAGAAAAGATCAACTCCTTTTCTATAGTGACCAATATTTTAAATATAAGTGAACTGCACAATATTTATCTGACTCAAACTACTATACTTTCTCACTCTTGACAGAGCCCACAAAAAGCTTTTGTTGTTCTTTCTTTCTTTCTTTCTTTCTTTCTTTCTTTCTTTCTTTCTTTCTTTCTTTCTTCCTTGTAGCATCTTGATGTTCCATCAAACAAGTTCATCATTTTAGGAAAAGAAGGAGAAAAAATTTGTTAAATCATGAATTACTAAAAAAAAAAAAAATAAACCACCTTTCAGCTAAGAAAGATTCACAATGTATAAAGCAGTTTAAAACAATTGTAACAATATAACCTGTTAAGGATGTAATTGAGATACATGCAATCATTAACCTTGGAGCAGACTGGGAATCTGTTAATGAATCAAATCAATACCTTCTCCACTGATCCATAATAATTTGAATGAAATGAAAAATTTAACAGTTACTGTATGCAAGGTTATCATGGGCTGCAATTAGCTAGCCTCCAGGAGATTATGTTACCTAGTTACCAGAAGGTGAGTATAATTTCTGTAGATCTTCTAGAGAAATTGTCATGAAGACAGATGCCAAATGTGAAAATGGGTCAGGAAGAGTTATTTGGCGTGGTCCAAACCTGCATCTTCTCTCACACTAGGTATCCTTCTGTTTCTTCAGATAGCTCAAATAGTTATATTCATTTGAAAACCCTTTATAATTGAAAATTTTGAATTAGATATGTGATTATCCATTTTCAAAATACCCTATTTCACAGCTAGGTTCCACATGAGATAACAAAGAAGTCAAGAAAACCATTCTGCATTTGGGAGAGGCATAACACACAAGCGTTTTGATACAGGCAGAATCCTTGCACAGGGAAAATAATTTATGCTTATACAGTCCACTCATTCTAATTCCAGAATGGCCATCCTTGGGAATGAAATTATATACACAAAAATGATAATGAATGAATGATTTCCTTACTTCTCCACATTTTGTACACACCCATTTGCGTATAGCACATACAAAATAATGTTGAGGGAGGAAAATGATCCTATAGCTCATTGGTATTTCATATATTGCTTTCATATAAATTTTAGTTGAAAGAATCAGTCTAGTATGTGAAGTTACATAGGAAACCTCAATTTAGGAATGGAAAAAGAAAAATGAAAAAAAAAGCCATTCCCTGGTGATTCAGTAAATAAAACTGAGATGAAAATTATAAAAAAAAATGCATGTAAAATATATGCATACGGAAATGTTAAGAGCCTTATTTTATAATGCCAAGGAGGGCACAAGATAAAAACTGTTGTCATTTGTTTCCAGGGAAAGCAGTCGGTGAGACCAGGCACAGTAGGATAGTTAGTTAGCTACCACATGTAAAGCTGAGAGCAGATGGTTCCGTTGATATAGAGCTCAGGAATGTGCGTGTTTATGCGGGTGCGTTTCTGTGCGTGTGCGTGTGGAAACCAGCAAGGAGTTTGACACTGATGTACTCCATCAAGTCCAGTTATAAAGAACAAGGAGCTAGAACAACATTCTGTGCATCTGGCAGCCTAACTAGCTCTGTCAATCTGTGGATACTGCTGACATTGTACTATAAGCTTCGATTCCATCTGTGTTGTTTATTTTGAGCTGGATTTACTGCACACTATGTGAATTGATGATGGCTAGAAGGTCCAAAAGATTCTGAGTCTGTTTAAAGTTCCAAGGTGTCAAATTACACAGGATTGTGTCATGAACATTATGAAAGGGTAAGTGAAGAGGCAAACTGATTTCAGTGTTTGTTAGACGTCCAAGAAAAAAAAAATCTGCAAATATAGATAAAAAGGTTTATGAAAACATCTAAAGACTACATATGATCTCCGGCAATCAAATGTTTCCTTTTCAAGTTGTATTGTGTCATTTTAAAAATTCAAAATATGTACAAACAAATAGACAAGTCATATCAGTTCTTCTCTTTGAGGTTGTGACATGTATATTACTCAAAACTTCCTGATAAGTACCGTATCAGATTGACACAGTAAAGGAATGGACTTGATGATTCCTTTCCTGGCTGAGGGTGATTATGTCTGCTGTAATTCCACATGATGAAACTGCAGAAGAAATTTATTTCTATACATTTGCTATTAAATATGCTTTGGTATGTCTTTATAGGTTCATTTATTTCTGTATAATAGGGTATTTATCAATCTGCTATAGTGTTTATGAAATAGAAATTTCAATGCTGATTACAAAGCAATTAAGAATTTAATCTCTAATGAAACATAGTTTTTGAGAAATATCATTTAATCTAGATCATCTGTATCAAAGTTTTTGTATATTTTACTTTCTAAAACTATATTCAGCTGAATAGTACATATGGGTGATACCAGCAAAGCTTTAGTAGCAGGAGACATGTATAAGTAGGGGGTATTAGATCTGCACTGGCATGTATATTTGATGCTAGCTAATTCAAATTATCCCTCCTTTAGCTTATGTGGTAAGTATACTGGATTAGAATTTTCATGTGCCACACATGACACAAAGTATGCTGTACATAATTTAACCTGCAGTCATTGAAGAAAAATATTCTACATATGTTGCAGTAACTTTAATTTATACTTTTCAACATATTTACTTCATGCATGTTTATGGTTCATTGTGTCGCTAAGCACATATATGTAATTACATATGACTGTGCTTCTTTGAAAATAGTTTAGTTGGAATCAGTGCATCTCTGTGTCAAAATTAAAGATACATGACACAATTGCAGTACATGAAGTGAACTTACTCTTCTGTATATGTGAAAATAAATACACATGATACAAACACATAAAAAATGAGTACACATATACACATATAAAAAAGAATAATATAATCATGTTTTAATTTGTCTTAGATGTAAAAGCAAGCAACTTCTATGGAATTAGTTAATTTGCTGGATCACACCTAATACATATTTGTTCAGTTTTATTCATATTTATAATAACTACTCATAATGTGAAACAAACTAATATAATATTCAATCCTCATTCTCAAGAAACTTTAATATCTGGTTTATCAGGTAAAACATTCTTATAGAAATTTGAATGTGAGTATATAAGTTTATATTAAAAATCAAATAAGAACAGATCAATACAATGTAGACCAAAATTAATTTGTAAAATAATTCTGCTATAGTTTTCTATCTGCTAGACATTGTACTGGCAATTCCTCTCCATTAGATTTATCATCTATCTTCTCAATGCTCCAAGACATGATGTTATCTTTCCTGCTGTTAGATTGGAAAAGATTGGACATCATTTGTCCAGGCAAAATAGCTACCAAGCAACTAAAGAAGACACTACTTCTCTCTATAAATATATTGAACATCTGTTCTGTATAGGACATGATGCTTGGCACTGGTGTAAACTAAATGAGAAGCTTGTCTCAAGAATTATCCCTGATTGTTAGGAATTTAAAAAATAAAAACGAATAATGTAGTAAGTACTGAAATTGACTCTTGAATACAGAACGGTGAGAGCGCAAGGCCCTACTTAGCAGCAGATTCTAGTAGGAGTAGACGGAGAAGGACCAAGTGACCTGTTTCTAAGACACACACAGGCAGGAACAAATGTGTGCAGATACAAACAGCAGAAGCTATGGGCGATGGCTTGTTTTGTTGCCTTTGATATAGAGTCATAATATCCTACTCATTCTACACTCAAACTTGCAACCAACCCTCTTGTTTTGGTCTCTTGAGTACTTGGGCTACCAGATTGTTCCATTACATCAAAATTTAAGACACATCTCTTTCAGCATGTGCGTAGCTCACGTGAAAAAGGGAAGAAAACACATTTATCATGTTTGATTCATGGTCAGAAGTAAAGCTGAGAGCCTGAGGTGATGAGGAAATAATTGAAAGTATACCTCCTTCAATTTTTTAAGTTGATTTATATAATTGAAATACATTTTGCAAATGTAAATAAAAGAACAATTGAATACTGTGTGCTGTGAGCTTTGCCTTGACAAAATATTGAAAATGAAAAAAAGAATATATTAAGGTAAAATTTATTTAACTGGTGATTTCAGAGGTCTCAGTTCATATTTCTTGGCTACATTGATTCTGGAACCAGGTGATAGAAAGACAACATTGTGACAGAATCAAAAGAAAGAGGGTGCTTCTCTTCCTGCCTATAGGTAGCTGGGAAAGAGCCCTGAGAACTTTCAATAGCAAATCTCACTGGTGTGCTTTCTTTACCTACAATCCACCAAGACTCCACATTTGAACATTTCCACTATTTCCTAAAATAGTGCAACTAGTTGTACATGAGAACTGGGAGGGAAGTTTCTTTTTTGTTTGTTTTGTATGTATGTATGTATGTATGTATGTATGTATGTATGTATGTATGTATTTAAAACTCCAGATTTTATTCCCCTCCCAGTCCACCCTTTGACTTCCATATCCTATACCTCCTTTCTGTCCCCCTGTCTCCACAAGGATGTCCCTACCACCACCCTGACACCATCAGATCTCTAAACTCCATGGGGCCTCCAGTCTTTTGAGGGTTAGGTGCATCTTCTCTGACTAAACCTAGACCCAGAAGTCCTCTGCTATATATTTATTGGAGGCCTCATTTAGCTGATGTATGCTGCCTGGTTGGTGTTCCAATAGAGAGATCTCCAGAGTCCAGGTTAATTGAGACTGCTGGTCCTCCTACAGGGTGGCCCTCTTCCTCCACTCTTCCAACTTTCCCTTAATTCAACCACAGGGTTCAGCAGTTTCTGTTCATTGGTTAGATGCCAATATCTGTATCTGACTCTTTCAGCTGCTTGTTGGGTCTTTCGGAGGGCAGTTATGATAGGTTCTTTTTTTAATGAGTGCTACATAGCTGCAGTAATAGTGTCAGGTCTTGGGAGGAAAGTTTTAAACTCCAACTTTAACAGTCAATAAATGGAAATAAAAATACTTGAAAACAGAGATCCCCAACTGTATAAAAAGTTGAAAGATTTTCAAATTTTCATCATTGCAATCAAACAGTCAAATTCGAAGGTTTTCCAATTTATTTGTGCTAAATATTTCATTCAGTCATCTACATTGTCCAAATGAATTAACACCTTAAATGAATTAATCTATTTGTTCTTTGTTCTATGCCTATCAACTTCAATTAATTTATTTTCAGACTCAGACTCTCTGCTCTGCTACTTCTGCTATTCTTCTTGCCTCACACCTTTTGTGTATTTTTCCTTTCATATCTTATTGTAGAGAGCCTTATTTGGGTGCCATGCCACCTGGCAGGAACTTGACATTGCCAAGGTGAAGTTCCTCTTGCAGTCTTTGAATGGGAATTCCTGTGTTAGCCATAATCGCCTCCACCTAGGAAGTGCTGAAACCAAGGCGAAGTGTCTCTTTTTTCCAGATCTACAAATTCCTTAATTAAGCAGGTTACCCTCTCAGGCACCTGAGCAGTGGAGCCAATACCCCGTGAATAGTTAGATCAGTTCCCCTGAACACACCTTTAAATTTGGGGAAAGGGTTTTCCCTTCATCTTTATATTTGGAGACTCCCCACATTAAACTTTGAGCCTTGATCAGAAAACCTTTTGTCTTGGTTTCATATTCTCTCTTGAAGGCCTGTTCAATTTCATCCCCAGCTTTCCTTCCAGTTAACTTGTTTGATGTAACTGTGGGTGGTTAGAGATTGGCATCTGAACTTGGGACTTGGAAATGGAGAGACCAACTGAGGGATGCTGTGATGGGTGGAGTGCCACAGGAACGAAAAAAGTTATGTATCCGGCATAGTAAGCTACAGAGCATTAATGTTAATGCTATAAATGTCATTTTTTTTGAAGGTTGTTGTTGCAGGGGTACAAAAGGGATATGGGCTAGACTGAATCAGTGGATGCTTGGCGCTGAGATCAGCTAGGGTGTGACAGCGAATTGGGATGGCAAATTTTATTAGGCAAATTGTCAGCAATCTAGAACTGCATCAGTCGAGAGGAATAGGGCATAAAATAAAATAAAAAGTAAAAACCGAAAAACAAACAAACAAACAAACCAAAAAAAAAAAAAACAGATTTTAGAAACATGAGAGAGAAAGAGAATGAAAATGGATTTCAAAACTCTCCTAAAGACAAGGGGAAATATGGACATGTCCTGTTTCCCCTATGGACCCTACTGGAGATCTTCTTAGTACTGTACAAGAAGTGTTCTTCCCTCTCTATGTATTGTTTCTCTTTGGTGCACCAATTTGTCCATGTGTCAATTTGTGTCTGTTTTTTGTCTCGTTGCTTGAATGATTGTTTTTCTATATTTCATGTTGAAACGAAAAAAAGGTAAAAGCTTTATGGGCTGGCAGTCCATCTCTTGATCCAGTCTCAGTTTACATAGTGAAGGCTGATTTAAGCTGCCCCGCATTCAGCTAGGAGTCAAGCACACCTGGAGAAAAAGCTGCTTGTAAAAGGGCCAGCAGTTTCTCAAGGTCTGGGGCAAGTAGGCTGATGGTTATTTATCCTAGAAAAATCTCTGCAAATGTAATAATTAGGTCCAAAGTGCTTTTTCTCTTGAAATTACAGCTAGAAAAATAAAAAAAAATGTTTGGTTTAAATTTATAATAGTTAATCTTATTTAAGATTTAATTAGATTAATAAGATTTAATTTATTTGTTTCATTTTTGTTTCTGTTTGGTCTTAAAGGTATAAATATGTTTTGCATATCTTGACTATAGAGTAGTGGCTTATAAGTTATTGGGCATGATTAAAAATTATTATATTGGTAACGAAAAAGTTAGTTTAAAACTGGTAACTCAGGGTTGGAATCATGTTAAACAACAAGTGGCATTACCCAACCTAAGAAAAACAGACCTCTAAAGATACTTGTAAATTTGCATAATATTTTATGTAATTCTTATCCTAGAAATTAGACTTATAAGGGATTAGATTTAAAACAATGCCTCTTTAATTAGGTATTTTTAGTCGCATTGTCATGCATTCAAATATAAGAACTGGCAGACAAACTTTGTAATGTGAACGTAGTGCTTTGGCTATTGGTTTTTAAAGAGACTAGATTGTTTAAAATTGGGTTTTGCTTTCCAAAGCTGTAGTTATGCTCTAATATTGCAAGAGAAAAGATTAGAAAAGAGATCTCAGTGGAAATTTATTTGGTACCAAACAGGCTCCTTTTGTTTCAAAATATTGTAGATAAGACTATTTAAACCAGCTAGTAGAATTTTTCTGGAAACCCTCACACACAGGTTCCTTTTGTTATTGGACCCTCATACAATGGGGTCTCTGGTTGCAGGGTGCTGCCCTGCAGGACAGATGGGTTTTGGGCCTGGCCTTGGGCAACAGGCTCAGATTAGAAAATATTTACATTTGAGTTAATGCAAAGCTCAGAGCTGCCTCAGAGGCTGTGTGGCACTCCCTGCCTAGGGAAGCCTTTTGGGTCCTTGCCTCTCCTTCAGGGAATTCCTCTTAGGCCTAAGTAGCATTATTAACAGATCTATCAAGGTGTCGTTCAAAATAAAGTTCAAATTAAAGATTTATGAAAGGTTAATGAGGCTATGAAACTTGTAGAGGCATTAAAATCTGGCCTGCCTACTCCATACAAAATTATTATAGATTCAGAAGGTAGTTTTACGCTTCGCATACTGATAATTGTAAAACATTTAAGGCTAAGACATTGCTTTAAGCTTACCACAGGAGGAATTAAACCTCTATTCTCAAGATAGATGCACATTAGCTGGTGAATGATAAATAACATTACCGGTAGTAGAGAAGGCTGCTGTCATCAGTTGTTTCATCTGATGAAACATTTGTTCCTTGTTTCAAATGGCGATCAAATTGGTCATTGCAGAGTATTGATACTTGGTCTATTGCATGGCAGGCCTTTTAGGCAAAATTGATAATCGTTATCCAAAAGGTAAGTTGTTAAAATTTGCTTCCGTCCATGCTTTTACATTTCCTATAGTTTTATACATGAATCTGATAAACAATACATCTACAGTGTTTATAAACTGCTCTTCCATGGGAGAAAAGCTCATGTAATTGGATCACATGTTTATTCTTTTTAGTTTCCACCTACTTCAGCACAGATAATTGAATTGGGTGCTGTAGCCGCTGCTATTTTTAAAATGTTAAAAATCAGGCTTTAATTTATATACTGATAACCAACATATATATATATATATATATATATATATATATATATATATATATATATATATATATAACTCATGGCTTACAATTGCTTGAAATTGTTCCTTTTTTACATATTTGCAATTATTTATGCAAATACAACTCAAGTTAAGAAAAGGCACTATTCCTTTAAATGACTGTCCTCTGGACATTTAAGAGCTCATCCCAGGGCTGGAGAGGTGGCCTCAGTGGTTAAAAGTACTGACTATTCTTCCAAAGGTCTTAAGTTCAATTCCCAGCAACCACATGGTAGCTCACAACCATCTATAACGAGATCTGACACCCTCTTCTGGTGTGTCTGAAGACAGTTACAGTGTACTTATATAAAATAGATTCATAATTCTTTAAGAAAGAACTCATCCTAGATTGCCTGGACATGACTCCTTAAGGTAAGGCCACAAGAGATTTGTGTCCCAGGCAGACTATAGACCTTACATAGAAACATTGGCATACAATCATATTCTTTACATCATCAAAATAGTAATGGATTGAGAATAATTTTATATTTTTAGAAAATGTGCAGATCAAATTGTAAAGGCTTGTTGTCAGTGTCCTTGGTTTCTACCTGTACCACATAATGGTGTTAATTCTAGAGGACTTATCAATTATTACAAATGAATGATACTCTTATTTATCACTTTAGAAAAATTTAAAATATGTAAATGTGACTAATGATACATTTTTAGGCTTTCTAGTTGCCACTGCTCTAAAAGGAAAAGCAACTACAAATGCTAAATTTATTTTCTATGCTTCCATAGTCACTCCCTACATTATTGTCTATGCTTGGTGTTCCAACTTAGATTAAAACTGATAATGGAACTGGCCATTTATTACAGTCATCAAACATTTGAGATGTTTTGACAACATTTTAACAATTTAATTCTTTATAATTCTCAAGGATGAGGTATTATAAAACTTTAAAATAAAAAAAGGGGAATTGTATCCACATGCATATTACTTAAATTATGCTTTTATATTTTTAAGAAAATTTTAAAATTTAGATGCCAAGGAACTCCTTGCTGAGTGTCTATAGCATCCTACAACTAGGCATCCTCATGCCTAGGTGAGATGGAGGGATCCACTTTTTGACATATGGCAAGATCCTCATCAGGTACTTAATATGAGGAAAAAGGCATGTTTGTGTTTTCTCCACAGAATGCTGCAGAAGCATGTTAGCTGCCAGAGTAATTGGTGTGGCATGCTGAAGATAATACCTATCTGTGAGCTTGCTTAGTGCCCTGACAATGGTGACAGGAAATTTGTATTGAGTGTGTGTTTTTGACCCATCTTTACTTGATTATGTCCCAGACTAGATAAACGGCCTTGATTCTGTAAGACCCCAAAAGTCAAGGGTGCCCCAGTACCTCACGCCTCAGAAGGCGACACCCAAATCACTGGCGAGAAATGGTCTCAATGCAATAGCATGAGGATTTCTTTATTCCAGAATTGTGGGTTCCACAGTTGTATACCACACAGGGGTAGAGGACTGAGGATCCCGTGCAACTGAAGTCAGGGGTATTTAAAGGGGAAAAATCACAAGACAAGGGTTGGAGGCCATAATTCACAAGGCAAGGGGTGGAGGACAAAACATGCATGGAATGGGGAAGTACAGAATGAGGATGTAAGGAAGGCTAGAGATTGTCTGGAGCAAACGTCCTTGGAGCATTGTATAGGAACTAGTGAGAGACCCCCAACTCAATGTTTTTAGACCTCTAAGCAACTAGCCCATCATAGAGTAACTTGTTTTTCTGCTTTCAACTTGAGAAAGATAGCCTACCCTGTTCTTGTTCCAATGTTTAACTATACAATGCCCTAAGGACGTTTGTTCCAGATAATCTCTAACCTTCCTTACTTCCTCATTCTGTACTTCCCCATTCCTTGCATGTTTTGTCCTCCACCCCTTGCCTTGTGAATGGTGTCCTCCAACCCTTATCTTGTGATTTTTTCCCCTTTAAATACCACTGACTTCAGTTGCACTGGTATCCTCAGTCCTCTACCCCGGCGTGGTGTATGACTGTGGAACCCAGAATTCTGGAATAAAGAAATCCTCATGCTATTGCATCGAGATCATTTCTCGCCAGTGATTTGGGTGTCATGTTCTGGGGCTTGAGGTGCTGGGGCACCCTCGGTTTTTGGGGTCTTATACTAGAACAGGGTGGGCTGTCTTTCTCCAGCTGAAAGCAGAAAAACAAGTTACTCTGTGCTGGGCTAGTTTGGAGGTCTAAAAACATTGAATTGGGGGTCTCTCACTTCAAGCTTTTAGAACTAGTGGGAGAGACAACATAGAGACTGTTAAAACTGACTTAGAAATACTAATCTAAAGGAGGAGTTATAATGATTCTTCTCTTTCCTTTAATGTGATCAGTTATTCTGATTCAATCATGGACTTGTCTAATAATAAATCCAATGCTGGAGATTCCAATTATGAAAATGGCTAATAAACATTATCAGCCAGCTTATCTGGTGCTTACCAGAAAAAACAGTCTCAATGTTGATTCTCAAAACCACTTCCCTCATTCACGGGGAAGTCAGGCTTTGTGTCTGAAAGTTGCTAATTTGCAACAGATTTGGATAACTTGGCCCATCCAAAGACACATTAATCCTGTTTTGCTTTCAACTTTTGTCCTTGTATTTTAAGCAGACTGCTTGTCTCCATCTAGGCTCACCTGAATTGAAAACTGGCATCATGTCTGTTAAATACACTTGCAGGATGTTTGACAACAAATTGACTCCCTGGCATCAAAACCTAAACAAGTGGACATCCTAAGGGAGCTACATAGAACTCAAATCTATATATGTCTGCTTACTAGCGGGCAAGGGCACCAGTGGGAGGTGCAAGGCAAAGCACTGCAAGGGGAGGACCATGTTTTCTGCCTCTGAGTCCCCTGTGAAGCAATGCTGGTTGCATAGAGGTTAGAGTTTGAAGGCATTCCTTAGAATAACAAACGACAAGGAAGCCTAGACCCTCTCCTCCACAAAAGACACCATAAAGTATTTAGGAGGACCAGGTCAATGCTCCCCTCCCTGGTAAAAGCCAACCATCCTTTAATGGATGACTGTCCATTTGGTTGTTACCTTCTCATCTTTAAACTAATAAAAAGGGAGTCGATGTAGAAAGCCTTACTGGGGTGCCATGCCACTTGGCAGGAGCTTGACATTGACCAAGGTGAAGTTCCTCTCCCAGCCTTTGAGCAGGAATTTCTGTGTTAGCCATAATCCCTTCCACCTAGGTAGAGCCCTCAGACCAAGGTGAACTTCCTCTTTCTTCCAGATCTACAAATTCCTGAATATGCAGGTGACCTGCCCAGCCATCTGAGCAGTGGAGCCAACACCCAGTGAATAGTCAGATCAGTTCCCCTGAACACACCCTGGAATTTGGGGAAAGAGTTTTCCCTCCACCTTTATATTTGGAGACCTCCTCCATTAAACTTTGAGCCTTGATCAGAAAACCTTTTGTCTTATAACCCATTCGATGTAACTGCAGGCAGTAATATAATATCTTCCTTGAGAAATCTCCAAGACTGGAGAGATTGCTCAGTGGTTACTGGCTAGGACTGCCCTTGCAAAGGACATAAATTCAGTTCCCAGAATTCATGTTGGGTGACTCACAGTTGCTAGTAACACCAACGCCTCAGATCTTATCTTGTCCCAATGGGTGTCTATACTTACAAGTATATTTCCACACAGACATACAAACATTAATAAATTACAAAACAAAAAATAAAGTAAATATAAAGTAATAAGATGGTTCTCTTACAAATAGAAAATTACCCATATTGAGCCCACTTATTTTCATTTTTGTCTCTCTCTTGTTTTTGTATTGCAATGCATGCCTTTTATTTTTATTCTTCTGTAAAAGTAACTTTTATTCACCTAATATAATTGTCATCTAAGAGATTTACTGCTGAATAAGCTCCCCCTTTCTGGGTTCTAGTACATACTTAATTCTTAACTTTTTCATTTTATTACTGAGAAAAAAAATATTATGCCTTTTGTCTATACAAATTAGGAATCATGACATTTGGTAAATGTATCCTAGTATTATTAATAAAAAATACATTCTCATAAAAATGGAGGCATGTGTCCACAATCTTTATCTATATTCTTAAGGTACATGTTGTGGAGGTCTAAAGTAGTAATATAATGAGTAGATAATCCATTTTATGAAACTCACATTTCTCTTACCTCAAACAATGGAAATCTTGCACAACATGCAATTCAACAAACACTGTTTATTTTTAAAATTGGTTTACTTAAGAAAAAAGCTCTTAAAATATAACTTCCACTTTTCCTTCTTTCTAAAAGTTGAGCATGGGAAACTTGGCACTAAAAACAGTAAATCAAATCAACTTTCTGACCTGGGAACCAGTGACTGGTTTTTCTGAAATGGAAAAATAAGTCCCCATGCTTTGATTTACCATGAAACAAAATCTCTTTCCCTAAATTACATAAAAAAATTTGGAACCAATGCATGAGAATTTTTTTTAAGTTCACTCTGACTATGTAAGTATGAGATGTTCTCAAATAGGGGCTTGCCTCTGAATGAAAGAGGAGCAAGGCCAATAGAGAACTTTATTTTGGAAGCAGCTCAAGGCATTAGAGTTTAGAAAGTTTGTACCATGATATAAAAGTATACTTTTTAATGTTAATGTAATGTAGGATAAAATATAGTTTTTAAATTGGTAGCTGTGTGGCTTTGGTTAAGGGCACTTACCCTAAAATGTTTCCCTTAAAAATTGGAAATAAGTAACACTTAACAAGCACTTTTTGCAAGAATAACTAAAATAATGTTTATAGAGTAGAAATATTGTTTTGCATTGTAGGCAGTAAATTTTGTAATTGAACTAAACATCTGGAAATGAGAAGGTTGTATATATAATACATATTAATATCAGGCAAAATAATTTTAAGGCAAGAAGGTTAGTGCTAGAAATGAAAAAGGTAAAACTATGGTTCTACAATTCATCATAAAGATGAACTAATTATAAATTTACAAGCTCTATCAATAAAGCTTCAAAATATACAAATAAAGCTTCAGTACATATTACATATTATAGTACACACTAATGTACATACTATAGTACATATTAGTGTATGGCACTGGATAAAATTAACTAGTACAAAATCTGTGTTTATAACAAGGAATTAAAATCTTTTTCCTTTTCTACCTTTAAGAAATTATGCACATGTTTTGATGTGACTGCCCTCCCCATGCATTATAGGAATGTGATGACCTCTAGAAGCAAACCTTTTCCCTCTGGAGCAGTGACCCCTTTTGTTTTCCTCCTTCATGTCCATTCCATGTGCTCTGATAGCTTTAAGGACTAGCCAATTAAAGATTCCAGCAATGAGGAAAATGTACTGCTAGCACTTGAGTTAGGATAAAAACAAATTCAGGCCCCGTCTTCCTTATTTGTTCTTTAAGCACATACTCTTGATCAAGCATACATCTTGTCTTGTCCAGACATGTAAGCAAATAAGTAAATAAATAAATAAATAAGTAAATCAAATGAAAGTGTTCTAATAAAATGCATCCCTACATTGAATCATGATATTACATGGGGATACTGGCATTTTGAGCAAGAGTACAATCAAATGTTTCTAAATATTAAAAAGAAGAGAAGATCACGTTCCTGATGATAGAATACAGAAAAATCAATGCCAGATGGGTTAAAAGTCTTAAAGGCTGATCATTTTAAACAAAATATTTACAAGAAATTATGATATATTTGGTATGTTTATGAGTTCTGAGAAGTGAACGGATTTCTTAAATTAAACAAATACAGTTAAAATACCATTTACTTGATTTACATTCAATTTTTAAGTTGTGTTGATCAAGAAAAATGTGGTTTATATTTTTGTGATTACAAGAAAATTCACAATAAATCATTGAGAGTGTAAAACATATAAAAATGTAAATGGAGAACGATGTAAGAGCACACACACACAAGATTTCTTAAAATTGCTGATACAGGAAACAGCCTACCAGCACAAGAGATGAAAATATAAATACATGTACAGAATAGAAGTACCCAACAGTGAATCAAATATCTGCATCTATATTAAGAAAAATTAAAATTAAAAAATAGAAACTACCATTTTGCTAACTATAATAAAAGCTATTATTTTAAAAATCAAATCTTACTAGGCTTTGGATAAATGTTTAATAATTTAAGTTTTGTGCAAGTATAAAAATGAGTTGCATATAGTAAAATTAAAAGCATAAATTTTATAATTTCAGAGGCAATACAGTGTCTTTCATAAAAATTCTAATCCAATGGATCAGGGATGTACAATTGTTTTATAGAAGGATTGTAATTATAAAAGTAAAAGTAATGAAACCCATAATCATACTGGGGGAATTTCAATAGTTTTTCATGCTAAAATATTTTAGTATACAAAAATCTAGTTCATTCATCTTATACATAAGAATACAGACAAAGATTTAGTTGGGAATAATATTGAAGAAAGCAAGAAGCTGAATACAGCTTTATAGTCTTTTAATTCAGACAAAGGTAGACATATTAGTTTAGTAGAAAGAACACAGAAAGAAGGACAAGGATTAACACAGGGTTGAAAGCACTTACCAACTAGAAAAGAAGAAACTACTGGGTTGCTACATAGATATGCATTAAAATTAGCAAAAAGAAAGTAGCTTGGACCTTTACTGTTTTGTTGTGCCATAGTAAATGTACTCACCAGGATATATGTGGGTAGGCAGAGAAAATACAGGAAGTATGTGTATATTACATTATATACAAATATACTTCTTAAATGTCACACACACACACACACACACACACACACATCCAAGAAAACATCTGATTTTAGAAGCCGTCAGCCAGATGACTTATTAAGTTGACACATCAGTTTCTGGGTGGACAAAGATGAAACGTTTGAGCATTTTATAGACTTACTACTTGGCGCTTTCCCTTCGATCACTTCAAGTTTCAGCCTCTAATATATGTCATTTTATTATTCCAAAGAGTCACAGTTTAGAAGTGGCAGTAGTACTTCTCTTGTTGGAGTCTAACTAGTCTCCCTAACTGAAAATCAATGGACTCCAAATGTAGCCAGACAAGGCAAAGATATTCCTTTTCTCTACCTATGGTATTATTTGTTGATAGACTGCTTTTACATTGTTGATAGGCTTGTTTCAGTTTACAAAACCAAATTAAAAAACTGAGGTAGGCTTGGGTAAATGCACAATAAACACTTTTTCTAGTATATTGTCTAATTACATATTAAATTTAAGTGAACAAACATGGGAAACTTAATATTAGATAGAAAGATATAATTATAAAATATAAACCTCAGCTTACTAACTCTTCATAGGAAAGAGTTGTCTAATGGAAATATTGTACCTCTTCAGTCGTTTTTACTTGTCATTCACTAGTAATACAAAGACCACAAGAAGCATCAGTTACTCTGTCTGAGGTCTCTCATGTATCATAAATACTTCTTTGATTTATGACATCATATGCCATAATTGATATTAAACTCCTGGCCATCAGATGGGGGCACTGGTTCCATGCTTAATTACCTCATCAAAGGTAATTATTTGTTCTTTATATGCTCTTATTTTTCATGCCCCTTTTTATTTATTTAACCCCTTCACTCACAAAGATCAAACTGAGATATCTTCACATATTTACAATAATGTATCTATAGACTATATTAGATACAATAGAGAGTCTCCTTTCGGTCAATGAGCTTTACAGGTGGGAACAAATCATTGAACCATTAAACAAGAAGTTCAAAAATTAAAAAAAAATGCATTTTAGAATACTAAATACAAAGCTTAATTATTGAGTGAGATGGAAATTAGGAAAAATATTCATTTTAAAAAGAGTAAAGAAAATACCAGAAAAGTAAATGTGAAAAGAGTTCTACAGAATGAGGTTGGGAGTTGCACTAAAGTGTACAGCAGGTGAAATGTCAGATCTTGATCTTGAAGGCACAGAATCCCTTTGAGCTATTTAGAGTTAGTGACCTCACAGGCTAAGAGACAGCGTCAGCTTTAGCACAGCTGCTCTCCAGAATTATAAAAGGCATGAGAATAAATTCAAATAGATAAAATAGTTACAGCTGAACCAACTGTTGAGAAATAGAAGTCTCTAAGTCGTTAAGCCCACAAGTTTGTTATATGAAGAGATAAGTCTCTCTCTGTAAGCAAGGTGAAGTCAATAGCATTAAGCCATATCAAAAATCAACAAATGTGTGTTTAATTCTAGTTCAGTGATTAAATTTTTAAAATATATTTTCAGTTTCATGGGATAAATCTGATAAATAAAATTGTATGTAATTATGGTATATGATATGCTGATCTGATAAACATTGAAGAATGATTTTTCAGTTAGGTTAGTGTTCTTTTTACTTCTACCTGCTTTTGAAAATTTAATCTATGCATTACAGTATCATTAACTATACTTATCATAGTGGACGTTAGATCTTTAGAACTTGGGATTAAATCCTAGGGTAGACTGTAGGTTTATGTATGATGGAACTCAGCTTACTTTTTGTCAGTTAGCTGCACCTATCAACTTGATACAACCCAGATTCATCTCAGAAGAGGGAACCCCAGTTTAAGACATACCTTGATCAGATTGGCCTGTGGTCAGTCCTATGTGGCATTTTCTTACTTCCTAATTGATATAGAAAGGCCCAATCTACTGTGCAGTGCCATCTCTAGGAATGCAGACCTGGTCTATGGAAGAAAAGAAGATGAGCATGAGCCTGGAGCCAGCCAGGCAGCAGCATTGTGATCTCTGCTGGGGTTCCTGCCTTCAGCTTTAACCTGAATGTGGGTCCTGAATTCCCTCAGTGATGGATTGTGATGTAGGACCTGTAAGCTAAAGGAACTAGGCCTTTCCTTCCAAAGTGACTTGTGACCAGTGTCATATCACAGCAACAAGCAATCTAAGAGTATTCCTTAACTATGCCTTGCTCCTACATCAGTGTTCAATGGGAGGATAATATTCACTATGGACCATAATCCAATAGTTTGGGGAGTTTTTGGTAGGAGAATAAATATTTTCATTTCTTTTCTTTTCTTTTTCTTTTTTTAACTTAGATATTTTATTTACATCTCAAATGTTATCCCCTTTCCAGGTTTCCCATTCTGCAAACCCCCATGTCCCATCCCCCTTTACTCTGCTTCTATGAGGGCTACCTTACCCACCTAGCCACTCCTGCCTCACCGCCCTAGCTTTCCTCTATGCTGGGACATCAAGCCTTCACAGGACCAAGGGCCTACACTCCCTTTGATGGCATATAAGGCCCCTTCAGCTCCTTCAGTCTTTCCCCTAACTGGTCCATTGGGTTCCTTGTGCTCAATCTGATGGTTGACTGTGAGCATCCCCATCTTTAGTGGTCAGGATCTAGCAGAGCCTCTCAGGAGGCAGCTATATCAGGATCTGTCAGCTAGCCCTTCTTGGCATTAGCAATAGTGTCTGGGTTTGGTGTCTGCATGTGGGATGGATCCCCAGGTGGGGCAGTCACTGTATGGCCTTTCCTTCAGCCTCTGCTCCACTCTTTGTCCCTGTATTTCCTTTAGACAAGAGCAATTCTGATTAAAATTTTGTAGAAGGGTGGGTGGCCCCATCCCTCAACCAGGGGGTCATGCCTAACCTCTGCATATGTATTCAACAGGTTCTTATTCCCCTGTGCGGGGTGTTTCAGTTCATGTCATCCCCATGGCGTCTTGGGAGGCTCTTGCTTTCCTGGCATCTGGGACTTTCTGGTTGGTATAAGCAGTTTTTCATTCCCCAATGCTACACACTTCTGTTAAATTTCCTGATGCTCTGAACATCTTCTCCACTTCTCCCATACCTTTTTCTGCCCCTCTTTTACCTCTTTCCCTCCTTTCCTCCTCCCAAGCCCTTCCCACCCTCTACTTCCCTTGATTATATTGTTCCTCCTTCTAAGTAGGACTGATGCATCCACGCTTTTGGAGCTCTTGAGCTCCACAAGGTCCGTGATTTGTATTGCGGGTATGCCACACTCTTTGCCTAATATCCACATATCAGTGAGTACATACCATGTGTGTTCTTTTAGGACTGAGTTACCTCACTCAATTTTGGAACTGAGTTACCTCACTCAAGATGATATTTTCTAGATCCATCCACTTGCCTGTGAATTTCATGAAGTAATTGTTTTTAATAGTTGAGTAGTACTCCATTGTGTAAATGTACCATATTTTCTGTATCCATTCCTCTGTTGAGGAACATCTGGGCTGTTTCCAGCTTTTGGCTATTATAAATAAGGCTGCTATGAACATAGTGGAGCATGTGTCCTTATTACATGTTGGAGCATCTTTTGGGTATATGCTTAGGGGTGGTCCTTAGGTACTACTATGTACCAATTTTCTGAGGAACCACCAGACTGATTAACACAGTGGTAGCACCAGCTTGCAAGTTTACCAACAATAGAGGCTTGTTGCTCTTTCTCCACATCCTCACCAGCATCTGCTGTCACCTGAGTTTTTGATCTTAACCATTCTGACCAGTGAGAGATGGAATCTCAGGTTTGTATTGATTTGTACTCTCCTGATAACTAAGGATTTAACTAAGTACATTTCTTTATTTTCCTCATTCATGTTTCCTCAATTGAGAATTCTTTGTTTAGCTCTGTACCCTCTTTTTAGTAAGGTTATTTGATTCTCTGGAGTTTACCTTCTTGAGTTCTTTGTGTATATTGGATATTAGCCCTCTGTTGGATGTAGAGTTGGTAGAGATCTTTTCCCGATCTGTTGGTTGCTATTTTGTCTTATGGACAGTGTCCTTTGCCTTACAGAAGCTTTGTAATTTTATGAGGTTCCATTTGTCATAAGTCTCATTAACACGACTGCCAAAATGTATGCTAAACAGGGATAACAGGAATGAACATGCCAAATAGAATGGAGAAAAATCCATGAGGTCTTAGTCCTATACAAACAACTACAAGTAATCGGGGAATACTCACATGGGAAAAATAGTCTTCTGTAGGAAAGAGAACAGCCATACAAATGGTCAGCTCTTAAACCATAATTTCTTTCTTTTGTTTATTTTTTAAGGACTTATTTATTTATTATATGTGATTACACTGTATCTATCTTCAGACGCACCAGAAGCAGGCATCAGTTCTCATTACTGGTGGTTGTGAGTCACCATGCAGTTGCTGGGATTTGAACTCAGGACTTTCAGAAGAGTAGTCAGTGCTTTTAACTACTGAGCCATCTCACTAGCCCCCGAAACCATACTTTCAAGTAAAATTTTATGAACTGAGCAGAATTAGGACATGTTTAGAAGTACACATGTGATGCATATGCACATACACAAGCACATGTACACACACACTTATATACATATATATGTATATATATATATATATATATATGCATGCAATAGCAATTAATAAAAATAAGAGGTCATGAATAGAGCCAGAATGATGTATAAGAGGGCCTGGTAGGAGGAAAGAGAAGAGAGGAAATATAATTATATTGCAATCTCAAAAAAAAAAATTAAAAAAGAGTTAAGTTCCCAGGGACTAAACCACTAACCAAAGAGTGCACATGGGGCATCCCTGGCTCCAGCCCCATATGTAGCAGAGGATGGCCTTATTTGGTGTCAATGGGAGGGGAGGACCTTGGACCTGTGGAGGCCTGATGACCCAGCATTGGGGAATGCTAGGGCACTGAGGCAGAGTGTATGGGTGAGTGGGAGAGCACCCTCCTAGATACAGGGAGAGGGAGTAAGGTGAGGGAGTTTGTGGAGGAGCAACTGAAAAGGGAAATAAATAAAATTAAAAATAAAAAAGAGTTAAGACCTAGAGATAAACTGCATGGAAGTTAGAGAAAAACTTCAGAGAATTATTGAAAATATAATAGTGTCTGATCAAGCAAGTTTATGATTATTACCAATATGCAAAGAGAGAAACATCGCACTAAGTTAGAATTCAAAACTATGTGTAAGGTATGAAAGGATGGGCCTCTGGGAAGAAGAGGGAATACACTTCTCCTTAAGAGTATAAATTTTCCTTCTTAGTATGTCTTCAAGTGTTCAGAGTTCCTTTCAGTAGGCCGTCTAGGTCAGAGGCTGATAGACTCAGTTGGATTAACTCTTAAGGGAAAGAACAGAAAATTAGGGTATAAATTGCTGTAAACATCAAGTTATTTCATGATTTCATTGGGAATACTTCAAACATTTTTCTGCATTAAAAATGTAAGAATACCAATAATTAATATAAAATAATCTTTTTATTCATTTCTAAACCACAGTCTGGAAAAAACATTATTTTATTTCTGTTTCTTTTAATGTATAATGCCATCATAGGAAAATTAAAGTTCAGATAAAATTGTCTGTTTTCCTTCAACAGAAGAATGGATACAGAAATTGTGGTATATATACACAATGGAGTATATTCAGCTATTAAAAACAATGAATTCATGAAATTCTTAGGCAAATGAATGAAACTAGAAAGTGTCATCCTGAGTGAGGTAATCCAATCACAGAAGAACACACATGGTATGCAGTCACTGATAAGTGGATATTACTCCAAAAGCTCAAAATAAACAAGTTACAATTCACAGATCACAGGAAGCTCAAGAAGAAGGAAGACCAAAGTTGGGATGCTTTGTTTCTTCTGAGAATGGGAACAAAATACTCACAGGAGCAATTATGGAGACAAAGTGTGGAGTAGAGACTGAAGGAAAGGCCACCCAGAGAGTGTCCCACCTGGGGATTTATCCTATAAAAGCAGTTACCAAACCCTGAGACTACTATGGATTATATATATATATATATATATATATATATATATATATATATATTTATACACACACACACATATACACACACATACACAGAGTGAGAGAGAGAAATGTATGTATGTACCCAAATATATGTATTTAAATGTAATTTTCTGAATCCATTTGCATTGTGTATGTACTGTTTCAAAACAGCATTCTGCATAGAACAATCAATAAAGCATCTCATTTGTGGGAGAGATTAATTCTTGTCCAAGCAGTCAGTTCCCTGAAGCTCTTTATCAAGGGGCATGAGCCCACACAACTTTCCCTTTCCACATTAACATGTTTATTGCAATCGCTCCTCTTCCAGTTGTGGTATGTACCATATCTAGGAGAGCCTGCTTCCCAGCAGTCTTCCTGGTGTTCTACCTCTTGCAATCTTTTTGCCCCTTCTGCAGTTTTCTCAGAGCTGTCTCTTTTGTTTGGAGTTCCTAGCTGCACATCCTTAGATGTGAGTGTCCAATGCAGAGTAACCACAAATGTCTGAGAAACATATTTTTTCATGCTTAATATTCTTTGACATCAATAAATATCAAAGTGCTCTGAAAAAAATACATGACAAAATATATTGCCATGGATTTGGGAATGGAAAACAATTGCTCACTCTTACTGGGAGTGAAAACTGGTGCAGCCATTATGGAAATCAATGGGCAATTTCTTCAGGAAACTTTAAATAGATCTGCCATATGATTCTGAACTTACTTCCAATAGACTGTGTGATGCTACAGAGATACTTGCCTATCAATATTCACTGATACTCTATGCATAATAGCCAGGAAATGAAGATAGTGTAGACTCCAATAAATGATAAGTAGATAAGGAAAGCACAGTACATAATTCAATGGAAAATTATTCAACTATAAAGAAAACCAAAACTCTTAAATTTTTACATAAAAGGGTGAGGATTGAAATAATAATTTTCAGTGGGGTAACCCAGATGCAGAATTGTTTATGTATGTGTCTCATATTAATGAAATGTGAACGGCATGGACCTGTATGAGGAAGCAATGCTTCTAGATACTTCTAGATACTGTGTAAACAGTCACATCGAAAGTTCAGTGCCATGTGTGGGTTACTTCTTTCCAAGCTGTCAGTAGGATCTCACGAAATTCTGACCTCCACCATTTCCAGCTCTTGCCATTGACGTTTGCTGACTTTCCAGATGTTTATGGTAAGGTTCGGTAACAGGATATGGAGAAATCAAGCTGGAATCCATCAGAAATTTTTCCTTCTTTTTTTGGCCAGCTGTCATCATTCTAGAAAGTTTTATGCATGTTGTGTGCCCTATGAACTATATGTTCATATAATGACGTAATGATATATATGAACTATAAGGACAACTGGCATGGCCAGATATGTTAGCTTGTACAGTAGTGGCATAAGCATTATGGGAGTAATCAACCACTTTCTGGTTGAATTTAAAATCTTCTCTACAAGATGGAACTTATGCCTAGTACCATTAATTTGGACAAATCCCTTGGATGGCTAGGTCATAAGCCCTTGGGGAGAACCTAATGCTGGTAATTTTCTAAATGAGCACAGTAATGAACATTCCTGTATGTTTTCATCTCTGCACCTGGAGATCATTTATTATAGAAGCTTCTCTTTACAGTAAATGACAATTAATTTAGAGAGACACCCATGCAGAAAATACAGTCTATAGAAGGCCCAGGTTCCATGGGGCATCTGCATGATACCTCTTACCCCATGCTCAGGTATCACTGCAGAAGAGGAGCTGAGAAGTTTGTAAGGTCAAGAGTTAATGCATTTCGTGAGTGAAACAATATTTGCCACACATGATAAGAAGGTTCATATACTTGGCTACCATCCCATAGTACTCTGTACTAGAGCTCATGTTCTCGTGCAGCAACTGTGAGACACAGGGCGGAAGTCAGACCTCTGGTACTAGGCTTTTTTTTTTTTTTGCATGTTCATGTTTCTGAACAAATTAATGGAGTCACGCAATAAGATCAGACAAAAGAGGGAAGTTTACTCCAGACATTTGAGAGTTGTAAAGTTCTCTGAGGTCTAAGTAGTGTTGAACACAAGTCTTCAACTTCTTTACTAGGTTTTATTATCATTCATTTGGAAAAAAATGAAGAATTCTGAGGTTGGGTGTGGTTAATTTATCTTTACTTAATCTCTTAACCTGTGTGTTGAGTGGTCTATATTGACTACATTAATTGAGATTTTTCTCTAAGATATGTTAAATTTATAACAATTTTAACAGATTTGCTTAACTAGAATAAAAAAAATGAAGGAAAAGGTCCCTTAATAAAATCAAGAAAACCAAAAGCATAGTTTTTATATTTTACAAAATATTTTATATGTATACAGCATTGGTGTTATAATTTACATATCAGGAAAAACAGGTATTGTTTTTTATATGGATTTAACTCAAATATCCATAAATTGATAAAATTACATGTGATGCATATTTGTATTCTAATGCTGGGAATGAAACAGAGTATTTATTTCTCTCAAAGTGCAAAGGGTTTCAGAATCAAGTTTGTCTTCCAGCAGCAGCTAAGGCTTGCTGACAAGATATTTTGAAATAACTTGCTATTAGGAAGGAAGTGTGTGTAGGAGGATGAGGAACAGCTCATGCCCACATGACACATGAGAGTTGTGAACTTGTTAAAAGTCTATGATGTCGAACATAAATGGCTGTGAGAATTTATCTCCGTGACATAAAGGACCTTTCTCTAATCTGTATCTTTACAGCTTTATCCTGCATTAGATCCCCTTTCTCTTTCTGTTTTGCTCTCTTTTACCTAAGTCAGGTCATATGCTGGTGGTTGTAAACATTACTGTTTATAAAATTATGAGAAAATGTTGAAGCTACCAAACTATCTTAAATAAACTGTGTGAACTTTTGAGATGAAGTTGTTTGCCCTTGTTACTGCACTAAGCTATGCAAAATCATTGCTACATGAGGACTATTATAAGATTCTATTCTCTTTAAAAATCTAATAATATTTTATGCATTTACAGTTACTTTGTTTAAAACTGTCACAGTGGCTTTATGTGTAAGCATCTTTGCATCCCACAGAATTTGATAGTAAATGACACTGTAAAATTGTTACCCTAGACAAAAGAAAATCAAGCAATTCTTCTCTAACAATGCAGCACACAGAAATTGGAAACCCATCAAATAATGTATTCAACAAACAATTATTGAGTTTTTACAATTTTTAAGACTTGCTGACAGGTGCTTCAGTATTTCCTATATGAAGATCATAGAGTCCATGCTCATGAGAAACTAAGAGCCCATTTTATTACTGGTACAAGGTGCTATGAGTATCCACAATATCCTTGTTCTATGCTCTCCTATATACACTAAAAATGGACTTCTTTTAGGAACCCTTGCTCTACTCTGAACTTGGCTTAAATAAAGCATTGATAAGCATGGATACTAATCATTTATATATACAAATAATCTCAAGGGCTTGCAAACCTGAGCTTTTTAAAGGCTGTAGTAGCAGGGTGTGGCTGTGTATTCCTTAAAATACAGAGCACCAACTGTGGTAGTATATGGAGTGTAACATGAAAACATTGGTATCTGTATCAAACGAGATTTCACAAGGCAGCCGTGTCCTACTTAACATCCTTGGTCTGATTTTTACTCAAAGAATGCTGGGCTATGCATGGTATTGTCCTTTTAGTCTGGTCCTCTTTTATTTAAGATAATTCATCAATGTTTAATGGTGTCTTAGCAACGTATTGGATTTCTTAAGATACTGATAATCATGAGACATATTCTTAAAACAGATGACTCTACTGTAAACCAATTAAGACAAAGTTCTGTAGTGCAACCATCTTAACATCCACAGATAAATTGTTGCAGAGGTGTCAGAAACAAGCTAATATTTGTTTTTCTGCCTGCCTACGCATCTCTCTTGTCCAATGGAATAGATCTGTGAAACATGCCATACAACCAATCTGTGGTCTCCACAGAATGCTATAGTTGAATCTATCTGTCCTTTAGAAGAGGCAGAAAGAATGTAAGAGCCAGAGGAACTAAAGGACAACAAGCACTAAAGGCCTGCTGAACATAAGGATGAGAGACATACGAACTCACAGAGACTATGATGGTAGCATGCACAGGCTCACTTCAGGTCTGCACTAATGGGGCCCTAGAGATAAGAGGAGACCTTGACCCATGTCCCCAACACTAACCTGGACTCTATCCCTAAGAGATAACGACTTGCAATACAAAATCTTGTGGGTTGTTTTTTGTTTTTTCTAAGAAAGTCTCACTGGTGAAACAAACTACATTTTTGAATAGGTCCTATGCTCATCGGTAGATGGCTTACCAAAAGAGAATACAGTGGCATCGGTGGATGTCCTTTGTGTCATAATAATAAGTAAGGGACTTTTTCAATTTTCCTTTTAATTTCAGAGGTCCTTGTGTGCAAGAATATTTGTTTCTGCATTTTTATGTGCTATTTGTGATTTTTCATGGGCTCCTTTTCTTCTGTTTGTTTTGTTCTATAAGTTTTCACTTTATTTCACTTTATTGTATTACTGTTTCTTAGATTGTTTGTTTTCTACTGAGATATAGAAAGAGAGTGTGTATTCGGATGGGAAAGAAGGTGGGTAGGGAATAGCAAGAATAGGGGGAGGGGAAGCCATAATCAGAATATATTGTAAAAAATAAGAATTGTATGATTGATTTTTTGTGCCAAATTTCCTGAAAAAGTTATTTTTGCAGTAGTGTTTTGAATTTTCAGATCACTCTCAGTTAAGTTCTGACTTCGAAGATGTAATTACAGTGTCACTTTCTTTGACCTAACTTGTGCTAAGCATCCCAGCACAACTCTCCTTTCTTATATTTTGTCACAGGAAGCTAGGAGAAATCAGTTGGTGTTTCGAGCATTCACTTTACAAGGAAAGTTATTTATCTACCTTGTTTATCTATCACACAGACAAATGTAAGATTGATAATTCTGGCAATACATAACCTGGACTGCCATGTGTTGGGAGTTTCCTATAATATTTGTGATTTTCTTTGTCTTTACAAGGGATTCTCTTTGTTAACTCCTCCCCGCCTCCTGTATCTGCCTCCTCCTCTCCTTCTTTTCCTGCTCTTCTCCTCCTCTCATTCTCCTTCTCTTCCTTCTCCTTCTTCTCTTCTTATTTTTCTTCCTCTTTTACTTCTACACCTCATCTGCATCCTTTATTCACTTTTCCTTGTCTTCCTTCTCCGTCTCTTCCTCCTCTTCCCATCATTCCCCATTCTCCTTCCTCTTCTTATGCCTACAGTGTCAAAGTGAAGACCAAATGTTTATGGTATCTGTGGAAGTGCGACCCAGGTCTATCTCTAGTCATTGTACCAGACAGGATTTGATTAGGTATACAACAAAATTTGGAAATGATTTTCTAATAAAGTTATATTTATTGCACAATCATGAAAGGAACCAGAGGTTTAAGAAAAGATGTGGTATTTCTAGAGACAGTAACCAGTAAATCTGGAGGTTAAGTAAACATACAAGTTAATAATGTCAGCAAGTATAGAACTGCATGTGAGGTCATTGTTTCTATGGCTGTTGTCATGTGAGTTTGTAATTGGAGGTTAGATGATATCAGTGAGTTCTGGGTTGAGCAGTGCACTTATCAGGATTGTATCTGTATCTTTATTTAAGGAGGAATTGGGAGTACCCCGAAGTCCTGTTGTTTCTTACTGCTTCTTTCTGTAGATGGTCAAGAGTGCAGCAACAATGGCTTGCTTCCACTTTCCAGAGTATTTATAGCCAGGTAGTACTTAGGACCTCAGTGGGGAAGGGCATTTTAAGCAAATTAATGTCCTGATAAAGCAAGATGATAGGAAATAGTACAGGATCACATTAGCTGAAGGCAATTACCTAAAAATGTAGAATAAAAAAGCCATAAAAATCATGAAAATGGTATAAGTATTTTCATACTTTCTCATCTATTTTTTTAGATTTGACAATTTCTGTTTTGTTAGCAAGAATTTATAAATCTTATAAAGTGCATATCTTGTTATAGTGGAATATGAAAATAAGATAATATGCCTTGTATTTAATGAGATAACATATATAAGTCAGTAAAAGTCTTCTAAATATAACAGCTCTGTTTGCTAAAATAATGATAGTTTATTATATAATAATATACATGTATCAAAAACTATCATGTAATTTATATAATAGTGGTTATAATTATTATATTTTCATAGATATGTTATCTCTCCTATATCTCTGTTTCTGTCTGCTTCTCTGTCTTTGCCTGTCTCTCTCACCTCTCTCATAAACACACACACACACACACACACACACACATGCATATTTACCTGTTATATACTCAGTGGCTAGTATGATGTTATACACATAAAAAAGTAAATACTCTCCAAATACTGTTTACACAAATACATAAGTAAGTGGTTAGCATATTTGTGCTCATATATTTCGTTAAGTTTCTTTTGCCTTTAGGGAATATTCCCAGGGATGGAGTTACTAGATCAAATGAACTTAGCAGTTGTGCTCTTATATCTACTGTCAAATGGATGGCCAGGAAGGTTACACGCCCCACCCAGTAATGTACAAATGCAGCACTGTCATCCATTCATAGCAACACTGAGATCTCTAACTTCAAAATGCTCTGATTGGGAATATCTAATTTAATCTTGTTTTTAATTGCTTTATTTGATTACTTGCAATGTTGATAAATTTTGTGCTGTCATATTTATTATTGGCTATTTTTAATAGTTGATTTGTAAAATTAGTGATTATTTTCAATTACAAATTATTTTTAAAAGTAAATATTATTTAAAAGGTCTGAAAACATCAAAGTTGCAATGTCCTGAATTCACTTGTAAAATTTGACTACCATTAATAATTTTATATTAGTTTAATTATTGATAGAGTCACCTTTCCTGCAAAAACCTGGAGATAAACTTAAAGTATCTTTTATTTCTTCCCTGTCCATCCAGATAAACTTGTTTTGCAGCATTTTGACTAATTTTTTTAGTGTGTTCATAGAAACCCATACATATTGCTGCCTTTTCTTTAACTCAACGATCTGTTTGTTTTCTATAGTGTTTCTGTCTTGACGCTGATTTCTGATGTCTTCGTGTCATAAGTGTTTCAATGCTTTACTTATCACATTTGTTGTATTTTCCATATTAGTCGCTTTAATTATTACATTTACTATTGAATTTAATTTAAATGAGTACATTTATTTAAATACCAACTAGTTCCATTATTTTCCTATTGTGCACAATTAATATTAAAATTACTTGCCCATTCATATATTTGATTCTGTAGTGAAACACCATGGTAGTCCATGAGTACAGGTTTACACATATAATTCACAGTCCTTTCTTTGAATGATATACCATAAATATAGAATTCTAGCAGCTATTAAAAATCTGCTGTTTTGAACTGATTATCTTCAAATAAAATTCACAAAACTTTAGATCTCTAAAGGTCTTGCATCTTAATTAATTCTCATCTTTCACACTATTAGCTTATTGTAGAGGATGAAATGTTAATGATTTAATTAATTGAAATTTATCAAAAGATACATTTCTAGAGGTAATCTAATATTCATCTAATTTTGAGTATCACTGGAAGAACACATTTCACTGAACTGTTAAAAACGAAGTCATGCAACATCATTTTCAATGCCTGCTTTTTCTGAGTTTGTTGCAAAAGGATTTTAGAATCTATCCAGTATGTTAAGGGTATGGGATTGCTTTATGAAAAAAATTATGTTTAATCAAATGGATATAATTTATAATAAAATATCTTTCTAGTCTATCCAGATAAGTGATTGTGTAAAGGAAATATATTTAGAACCTGTAACTCAAAAGTAAAATGCTTTACTTTTCAAAATCAGATAAATTATTACAAAATCTGAAAACACTTCCACTAAACCTGTGGTCTGTAATCAGTCAATGAGAGTCCTCTAAGAACTGAGGAGGACAACCTGAGATGCAGCTTTACATATAAATGACCATTTGCAGAAACAAGGCAAGAATGAGCAGGGCTTACTGTGGGTATGCATACAGAAGTAAATGATTTCTAATCTCACAAAAAGCATGAGAATGTGATCATTGTTGGTCTAAGATAGGAAATTATTTTTTAGAGCCTCCATAGTAAAATATATTCAATGTGCAGTAGTTGCATTTAGGTATATTTAGAAATTAGCAGACAGTTACGAGAGATGCATTTTTGAATTTGAAAATAGCAATTACTTAATATAAAAGCATTAAGAACTTAGGACACACGCACACAAAGAAACAAAGCAATAGATTCTGGCAATATACTGTTATCTATTTAGCCAGAAGTTGTGTAAAGGGAAAATAGCATTTAAAAGATTAATCACCCAAATTTAGGTTTAATCGATGTTACTATGGGACGTGATTCATAAAAATATATGTGAACCTTGAATAAATTTCAAAATAAGAAACAACCAAACCCAGTTAATTTTGTGCCTTTTAAGCAATTGATAAATATCAGAAATCAAATAGCTTTCTGGTAAACTCATTGACAAAATGCAACTGTTTGTTGTATAAATACATTGTGAATTTGTTTTTTAATGATATTTAGATACATAATTATATAGCTAATATACCTAAGTATGTTTTATATATACTATTGATATCAGAGTCTTTGTCTCTAGAATGAAATACGTCCCAACAGTTTTCTGTCCCTCTATTCCTCCTGGATCTTCCCACACCTCTCCTCTCCCTGAGATCCATTCCCCTCCATTTCTTCCTCAGAAAAGAGCAGGTCTCCAAGAGATGACAGCCAGACAGAATAACAACAGCAACAACAACAACAACAAAAAGATACAATGCTTTAAATCAAAGCCTTTCCACTGTCCTTCAGCCAGTTCTGCGAGAAAATAGTATAAGTCCAAACAGGGAGTATAAACATACTCTATTGCCTTTCTCCCAAAAATGGTAATAAAACTGACAAGATGCTTTCTCCAATACAAGTGGCTAGTAGCTACCAAAGTAGAATATGCTTTTTGTCCTTCTTCCCATGTAAATAAGGTGACAGTTTCAAAACACACAGGACATTGTATTGAGAAACCGTTTCACATGTGAAAATGGGAGTAGTCGACAGTTCACAAGCTTCAGTTTCTAGCATCCCGCGCAGCTATGCACCGGTGTTAGCTTAGCCAGACTTCAATTTGGAACCTCTGACAATGATTCAGAAAGCTCTCTGGCACTTCATCGGACTGTTTTTGTTTCTTGTTTTTCCCTTGTCAGAATTGAAGGATAGAGTGGCAGCTATCTTTAGTAACCTGACCTAATGGAGGTTTTCATCCACTCTTTCCTCAAAGCCCACCCAATGGAAGGAACCTTTCCCAAGTGCCCTGGGAAGAAATCTCCTTGGGAAATTCTTCAGAAGGCTATTTAGAGAGCATGCACAGAGACCGAAATAGTTTCAGAGAGATCTTGGCTTTTCTTGCAGGAAGACTGTCTGGGCTCGTTGGCCAGATACTTCAGTGGGTAGATCTTTGCTTGTCAGTGTTTAGCCTGGTGAAACTTTTTTTTTCCCATTAGATGTTTCTACTTTCTTCTTCCTTGTAGAAAAAAAAGTTTCACATAAAATACTTATCTACAATAAGATGTTTGGAGAAAGAAATAGCAGCCAACTATTGAAAGAAAAACATCAGGGATGTGATTGGATTTCAAAAGCTGTAGCCATTGAAAAATGAAGGCTACTGTGTCTCTTGTTAGTAGCTCTTGAGTGTTAGAAGGATGATGCTATAATTTAATTTTAATAAACTAATATTCCTATATGTAGCCTCTCTGACAGAGATTTATATTAAGTCTGAAATTTTAATTATCTTAATTACTCTTCTTTCTTTCAGTTGTGATATTTTTGTCTCTAACACAAGCAAGTAAAGGTCCCTACAACCAGGACAAGGTATTTTCATTTTTTTCTTTTTTTTTCCCACATGATATCCCTAACTGCATCCAATCATGATATTTAAAAAATAAGCCGATTTCATTTTAGGAAGAAACTTTAAAATTGAATCATTTTTGAAACTTGTGATAAGCATCCATTTTCTACATCTCCCAACTAGTCACGAAAATGACAGGTAAAAAAAAAAAAGTCTAGGAAGTTGCACAGACAATTTTGATCACTTTTTCCCCCCACCTCAAACTAGCCTCATTTCAGAACAGATAATAGGAAATAGCATGTTGATTCAGACTTATAGCACCCATTTCAACATCTCCACCATGAAGACAAAGACACCCGAGTCAAATATTATCTAAGGAAACAGTGAGCAGCTCAAACACCCAGCTCAGCTACTGACTAATTGCCACAATGAGACGTGGCTCAGCTCTGCTGCGGAGTGGCAATGGCAAACTGTACCTTCGTATTGGAATTAAAAGATGGCTGCGGGGAGACACAAGAGTACTCGTAAAAAAAGTTATGAGGTAATCTCGTTATAAGTTTTCCAAACTTCCTGCTGAATGTTTCTTCCAAACTTCATTTAAATAGCATGTTACAGTGATACCTCATTTACATGGTGTGTCAAAGTGTTACAGTTTCCACATTTCTAGACGCCCAGGTCCAAGACGACATTGCATAATGAAGGGAAGGGGTGCAAGATTTTTAGGAATGAATTTCAATGTAAATAGAAATCAGTTTTCTTCCCAGCTTCCAACGACAGGGCACATCAGCGATTCACCTTGCTCCCTGTCCTGGGCACTCCTATGCTCATGGATTTAGACACCCGTAAACATGGAGAGGGCATTAATGGCACCAAACACGTATGTTTTAAAATTCTGTTCTCCTTTTTTTCTTTTTTTCATTTGCAATCTATCACAAAATTCATCTAAGCATACAAATCGCTGGTTCTCATTGGGGAGTTTATCTGCCAAAATTTTATTGCTATAGGAAATGTATGTCACTTTGGATTATCATTTGGCGCTGTTGAAGCCAGAACAGTATGAGCTTCAAACTTGGTTTTTAAAAAAAATCTAATTAGTATCAACTGAAAAACAAGATACCCAAAGATATTTCTTTCTTACTTTTCCCACTATAAAAGGTGATTTGTGATAAAAATTACTAATTTGTAATCTTTTCCCTTGCTTATACAAAACCAAAATTAACACATTTAAAACATTATTTTTTATTAATATACACATTTTCTTAAACTGTGTTTTAAAACTAGAGGAAATTAAATTAATCAAAAAGTTTATTCTGGTTAAATCCAGTTAGTATGGGCTGGAATGAGTAAAAATATTAGAATTGAAGGCATTAAGTCTTCTGGTATCTCTCCATGCAAATGTGGTGGTGGTAATCAATAAGTCATATTTGCTAAGTGCTTTTTGCCTGTTATGTTATTGAATGAAAGAAATGCAAAGACTCCAGAAAAATCTGCAGTGTACAAATACAATTCTTTGATTTCCTTTAGCCACTTTACATTCAAATGTGCAGGCATATGAAAAAAATAGTAACTGTCATTTGAGTCAAAATTAATAGGAACATAGTATTTCTAGATATACATGTACATACATTCAGATGTGTAAATATATTCAAAAGTGCATGTCCACGTGTGAAGACATGAACACACGTCTAGAAGATCTTACACTTGTGGAAAAGACAAAGGTAAAAAAGTACACGAAGCTATGTGCTTTGTGAGAACTGACTCACCTAGAGGTAATACAACTCTTTTTCCTCACCTGCAAATACAGCCCACACTGCTTCCTTTGTAGGGCTTTTGAAGGAAAGGTAGATCAAAGATGGGAAGTGTTTATCACAGGGCCTGTGATATATAAGCCAGAGTCTGATAGAAATGACCGCTAGGAGATTTCTCAGAACACAGAAGCATAGATGAGAGATGACAATGTGAAGGAATGCAACTACTCAAAAAAGAAAAGAAGCAAAGGGATTCAAGAACACTTGCGCAGTTATCACCATTCCATAGTATCTTACCATTTGTTAGTATATTTGAGACAAATGAATATTGGAGTGTAAAATATCTTTAAAGAATAAAAATTTTCAGGGAAGTAAGATGTGATCCTGAATCTATTTTAAAGACACTAGAGAAATAAAAATATTACTAATCACTAAAGTATTTTGGAAAATCTATTACAGGTCACAAAACAGTGAATCTTAAAAGCAAATTTTCATTTTACTTCAAAACAATAATACATTTGTATGATAAAATATTGAAAATCATTTAAATAGCTCATAGGAGAAAACTAGCTAACTAAATATCTCTTCACTATATCTCAACATTATTTCATATTTCTAATTATGTGTTTTACCTTTGAGTGTGTTTGTTTTTGCATAGCACAAATTTTGTACCATTCAAAGAACTACGATTGTCACATTCAAATAAGTAAAACTGTCTTTAAGCTGGAAGTTTTCTGCCATAAATTTTCTCCAGTAAATTCTCCAGTAAAGAAATTCTGAAGAGTTTCTATGAATTCCTGTCACAGACGGAGCAATGAAAGTTTAGGAATTGCTTGCCACTCTGATGTATGCTCAGAGAACAGTGGGGATACACAGTGCACCTGTATGGAGTTTCTCCTTTTCGCCTCTTACCAAATTAGATATCACAACTTTATACCCATGGAATAAAGAATCTGGCATAGGCAGATTAAAATAGGTGATTGCTCGCTGACAGGGACAGAAACCGATCCATTTCATCCCCTGTGATCACAGAGAAGTCATTGGCCCTCATAGGCTTCTGAATGCAGACACAGCTAAGTACTGCTCTCTGCAGTACAGGATCTTACGCAGAGAGCTTACTAAGTCAAAGTGAGCTCATGTCTTTACTGAAGTATTTATGGGGTGGTTGACTAAGAGTAGACTTGGGCTGGCATTCACCTAGAAATCATCTATCTTTCTTGCTTCTCCCTGGTGATTTCTACCATTTACTGCAGCAGGGTTACTGATGACACCCCATCCCAAAGCCTTTAGGGATGCTGCAGACGTCTAAGAGTCTCACACATTTTGTTTCTTCTTTTTAAGTAATGTGATATATCTCTTTAAAAAGTATTGTTTAGATTTCCTTTTTAAAGCCACATTAGCTACCTGACATGTGGAATCCTTAATGAAAGTCCCAGGCAAAAAGAAATTACGATAAGTGAGTAAAAATATACTGTGAGGTTTAGTCAATCATGATGTAGCAATATCGGTTCCTTAATTAAAACAAGTATACCATGCTAATAAAGGATGTTGATAATGCGGCATACTGGAAAAATCATTTTTTAGACATATTTCTTTTTATTCCTATTTTCTCTAGAAAATCTTTGAGAAAAATAAATGCACCCAACAGACTTTTATAAACATTTGCTGGGGCGCATTGTTATATATTGAATTTGCAGATAATTTAAAAGAAGAATAGTCTACATGAACCTTACTACCTGAATGTTCTTTCAGCAGTAGTGCCTGTTGTAGAATGACGTTTTAGGAAAATCGTTAATGCTAACTACAGGTGTATACATATAAACAAACTCATTGTTTCATACATGAAAATTATTATGTTTTACACAGCACATATGTATATGCACTTTTATGTCATTATTAAAATATTACGGTAAAGCTTCTATACTAGCAAATGTCTAGCAGTATTCAATTGAACTGTTTGCAGACATCATACTGAAACATTTTAAATATAGGAAAGTATAAATCTTTCAAATATTTTTAATTGTCTTCTTATCAGAATTCCTATTTGTTGTTATTAAAGAGATACTTAATAATGTATAAATCAATGTACATGTAGCCTTTACCATTGTGAGTGAACAAACCGTGTAATCTTATAACCATAATTGGAACAAACTGAATAGTTAAACCGTTTAATTGACTTTTATCTCTAACTCAGAGCATCGCTGGTTGTCTTTATTTAATGAGTCAATTTTCTTTACTCCTCCTGCTCATTTGTGAGAAATATTATTTTGTCATTGTTCTCTAACTATCACTAATACTTAAAGTGCATATTTATATCCTGATAAATAAGTATAATGGGCTGTCAAGTATAAATGTCCATGAATTACCATTTGTGGGGAACAACCGTATATTTTTGCTTTTCCAAACACATTTTTGGTCCCATACTCCGACTGAGAGTCCATGTTTCACTCAAACAGAAGCCTGCCCTGATATTCTGGTCCATTACATAATTCTCAGAAGCTGGGAAAGAGGCATTTGCATCATTTCTGTTCCCAGATCTGTTCAATATATACTTCCAGTCTGTCATGCCTGAAATTAATTTTTTTACAATCTGGATCTTTACTATATGCTAAAAATTCAGTACAAAAAAGGACTTCCTTCTGCAGAGAGTATGTAAGCCAGAACATCATGTTCCATCTCTATAATGAAACGCACAGTTCCAATCAAAAGGCAAATTTTTGTTTCAAAATGTTTGAAGAGAATAATGCTTTAAAGAGTTTCAAATAGTTACTTTACAAACATGAAAAGATTCCTATCATGGAATGTATTTTGACCTAGATCAGACAATTTGTCATAAGTTGAACAACATGTTTATTTATTGCTATTTTCCCCTCTGTTTGTAATGTTTCCAAGTAGGGAAACAAATGTGAGTAACCTCAAAAATAGTTCCTCTCATAACACTTGCCCAACCGTCTGGCTGTTAAAAGGTAAACTAGCTGTCAATGTGTATCAGTGGCTTTTAAGCAAATTTACAGACCATTTTGTCATTTTTGCCAAGAAACTTTGAATCTCACTTTAAATTTGTGTTTTCTGATATTTTAAAAAAATCCCTCCTTTTAGTTTTTTTCAAAACATTTAAAATAGGGGACAGAACAGGACTCCTTAGAGGTTCCTCCCCATCAGTGCCTTTTATCCATGTTATCCCTGTCCAGCTCTCCACCTTTCTTTGCAGCTTTCATTTTAAATTAAAATTCAAACCCAGACCTTCATGACTTGCCAACACCATAATTCTTTCATTGTCTACAGAGATTTTATGTCTCTTCCTCACAGTTGGCTTATGGTATGCTAACAATGAGGACAAAACTATTACGAGTATTTTTTTGGCAAATGATGTATATCTGATGATGTTTGCTTTGTGTCTGGTCCATACATATTTGATGAATGGGTGTTAATGTTTGTCTTTCACAAATTTCTAATCTTAAATAATAAAAGGGCCACTTTCTATAAGTGTTTTTAGGATAAATCTAATATTAAAAATATTACTATAAATATTCTCTTTATGGTTTCAGATAAAATATATTTAAAATTCTTTGTCATCTTTTTGTTCTAGGTTTCCATTTAACTTCTCTACTTGGTATATATATATATAAAATATTCTTTTATTCTTTGTATAAGGCTTTCCTTTCCTCATCTTCAACTGACTTTGCTAAGTTAGTCTTAAGTGAGTTTCTTTAATATTGTACCTTGATGGTTAAGAATTGTTAACAATATAAACACTGCACTAATATTCACATTTCACAATTATTATATTGATTAGAATCTTTTGCCATTTTCTTTCTTTTCTCTTTCCTTACTTTTCCACCCTCCCAATTTTCTTCCTCTTCTCTGTCATGCCTTTCTTTCCTTCTGTAAGTAGACATTTCTATGCAGCTAGCTCTGCCCTTGAACTCAAGCTTGAACTTGGTTCAACTAGTGAACGCTGGGATTGTAAGCATGGGCAGTGTCCACTGCGCCCATTTTACACTGTTCTGGACTTTTGTGGAGCCCAAGGGATGCCACACTTTCACACAGAACTTCTTTATTCTCTCTTCAGAGGGCCACAGATTTATTGGCATTTTTGTGTTAATGATTTTTTATTAGCATCCTGATTACCATTGGTTTATACAGGAGTGTTCACTGTCTTAAATATGCTCTCAAATGACTGGGCATCAGTATTGGTCATAAGTAAGAGCGCAATTCATAGTGACTCAGTTGAAACAAAAGTAAGTTTTGTCATAATAAACACACACTCATAAACACATTCTAGCAGGAAGCATACAGTGATCACTTTTGCATTAATGTAAAGACTGGATTTCTTGCAGACTTTTCAGTCAGCATGAACCTCGGCTCCCTAACATGCAACTCATTATTTTTAAGACAGCTAGCTGACAATTGCATTGAATCTCAGCCCTGAAAAATGTAAATATTAATGAAAATGTTGCAAGAATGTGTGTTTTATACCTTTTTCCTTTTAGGACGTTTTCTCTAAAGTTTCATCTGGAAAATACAGTTGTGATTCATTGAAGAATGAATGACCTACATTAAAGATTAGGGGGAATCCACTGCAAGAATGGACTTGAATAGGTTGTTAATTCAAAAGCACACTACTTATCAAGTGCTGGAATTTGTAGGCAAAGACTCAAAAGCAGTGTGCTCATTGTCTAACATATGTCCAGTAGAACTGAGACAACCTGTAGAGGAAAAAGAAAACAATGAATGACTGCCCAGAAATTTCTGAGTTGAAGTAATGGGGATATTAAGCATCTTCAACAGCTTTTTTCTGTTTAGTCTTCATTAGGACATCCTTTCTTGTTGTTTGATAGAGTTTTTGTTCCCGAATTGAGACATAAAGTAATTTAACCCCTTCTTCTCTTGTTATTGTTTTATTGCCATCTATTCCTTTATTTTTGTTGTTGTTGTTGTACTGAGGTTTAAAACAAGTTTCTCTCACTGGTGGAACACACTGTCACAGCCATATATAACCTCTCCCTTGGTATTTTTTCATTCTGTTTAACTAGAACCTAAACTTCCTGAAGATGGTATCTATACACCTATTTAACAGCATAATCCCTCTTTCCAATTTAACAGATGATCAGTAGTTATATAATCCAGGTATATAACATAAATATATTAAATTCACTTTTTATTATTTCTTATGTTTAAAATTTTGTTATGGTTGTACTCATAATTATTGATGCAGCAGAGTTCTCCTTTATATGCTGTATTTATTGAGTGATTCGTGGACAATGCCTTTAATGATATAGTCAGAATATTTGACTTTAGTGTGGTAATTTTCTTCAACCATTTTTTACATTACTGTAGACTAACACTAAAGATTAAGAATTAGTGTTCCTACTACATCTGCGTGCCAACTGATATATAAAACAAGGAGAAGGAGATTGTGATAAAATTCCATCTTGATGAGAAATTTTTGTTAAGAATTGTCTTTTGTCTCCATTCTGGAGTACTTTCCAAGCTAAGCTGCAGAATCAGTCATTTCATCTGAATGGTAGTTCTAACACAGAAAATTGTATGATTTGTTATAGTATCCTTGTCAATTACAGTTTATATAGGTGAAGATTAAACAAACTTTATTGAATTGAAAGAACTCAATACAGTTAATTTCTGCTGAATGTATTTAGTATAAGCAGAACTGTGTTTGATTTATACAAAAGGTGTTATTCCTAAAGAATTCCATCTGAGTCATCATGGAATTTCTCTGTAACATTGTACATTTCCCCTGTGCTTCCATGCCATCTTGATCATGAGAACATTAATGGAGCTCTTCACAGGAGAGGCAAGTTCTAAATATCTGAATTTTTATTGCTTTATGCTATGTTTCTACATCGCAACATTGAGCTTCATAAGTAAGTCATTAAACTCATGGAGTGGGCATTTCTACATCTCTCTCTGTGACTATTCACTGAGTCTTATTACTGACTTGTTTGTTTCTAAGTATGTCTAGGGTATAAGGTTTACTCTTTATGCTTAATGAAACAATGCACACCAACTTGCAAGATAAATTTTAAGCCTTATGTAAGACTATATGAATTTTAGACAGTTCTTCCACTTTTCTTTTCTGTTATGCAATGTATTGTAGAGTTTTGAATAGCCAAGCAACATTACATCTACAAATGGAGATGATAATTTAAATGAGAATTTAACCAGAGACTATAAAAATTGTCTGATTTTAGTTCAGAATTCAGTAATATCGTTCATATTCTATTGCTATAAATATTCTGTCTATGCTCCATATCACTCTTGATCTCCCAGTTAAATCTTTCCCCAAGTGACTTCTTCTTGGTGAGACATTGGCATGGGAAAATGAAATGTTGGGTAAATAGAATTCAGCCCCAAAATAGGAGGTCTCTCCAGTCACCACTCCAGAAAGACATTGATTATACAAATTGTCTCTGTATGACATTTATTTGTATCATGTATGTTGTATCATGTGTATCATTATTATTGCATCATATATGTGTATAACATATGTCAATTTTGCTTTAAGCAAGGTGAGGCTAGCACTCTTACATTATGGCATTGGTTTACAGGAACTTAAGTTTTGTTTTGATTTAGGTTTGTTAGCTGTGGTCTTGTTTTTCTAATACACACACTATTGCATGATTTTCTCATTCAACTGTCCTCTTAGAGAAACTGCAATGCTCTATTCCCTATAATCAGATTTTCCTTTCTATAATCTGCTGGCATATGTTTCTTCAGCATTCAATAGATGCAGAATTAGATCACACCAACTTAATGAAAGTAAATGATAACTTGTTTTTATTCATGCAATATATTTTTTATTTACATTTCAAATGATTTTCCCTTTTCTGGCTCCCTACACCCTGAAAGTCCCATAAGCCATATTCTCTCCCCTATTACCCCATCAACCCCTTCCCTGTTCTGGTATTCCCCTATACTGCTGCACTGAGTCTTGCCAGAACCAGGGGCCACTCCGCCGTTCCTCTTATATGTCATTTAATATCTGGATTATGTTTTGGGTATTCCAAGTTTCTAGGCTACTATTCACTTATCAGTGAGTCCATCCCCTGATTAATCTTTTGAAACTGGGTTGCCTCATTTAGTATGATATTCTCCAACTCCGTCCATTTGTCTAAGAATTTCAGAAATTCATTGTTTCTAATGGCTGAATAGTATTCCATTATGCAAATATACCACATTTTTTTGTATCCATTCCTCCATTGAGGGACACATGGGTTCTTCCCAGCTTCTGGCTATTACAAATAAGGCTGCTATGAACATAGTGGAGCATGACTCCTTATTGCATGCTGGGGAATCCTCTGGGTATATGCCCAGGAGTGATATAGCAGGGTCCTCCGGAAGTGTCATGCCTAGATTTCTGAGGAACCACCAGACAGATTTCCAAAGTGGTTGTACCATCTTGCAATCCCACCAGCAGTGGAGGAGTGTTCCTCTTTCTCCACATCCTCGCCAACACCTGCTGTCTCCTAAGTTTTTAACCTTAGCCATTCTGACTGGTGTGAGGTGAAATCTTAGGGTTGTTTTGATTTGTGTTTCCCTAATGACTAATGATGTTGAACATTTCTTAAGGTTCTTCTCAGCCATCTGAAGTTCTTCATGTGAAAATTCTTTGTTTAGCACTGTACCCCACTTTTCAATAGGGTTATTTGGTTCTCTGGGGTCTACTTTCTTGAATTCTTTATATATAGTAGATATTAGCTCTCTGCCAGATTTAGGGTTGGTTAAATCTGTTGGTTGACATTCTGTCCTTTTGACAGTGAACTTTGCCTTACAGAAACTTTGTAGTTTTATGAGGTCCCATTTGTCAATCCTTGATTTTAGAGCGTAAGCTATTGGTTTTTTGTTCAGGATCCTTTCCCCTGTGCCCATATCCTTAAGGGTCTTCCCCAGTTTCTTTTCTATTAGTTTCAGTGTGTCAGGTTTTATGTGGAGGTCCTTGATCCATTTGGAGTTGGGCTTAGTACAAGGAGATAATGCATCAATTCTCATTCTTCTGCATGCCAAACTCCAGTTGAACCAGCACCATTTGTTGAAAAGGCTATCTTTTTTCCACTGGATGTTTTCAGCTCCTTTGTCGAAGATCAAGTGACCATAGGTATGTGGGTTCATTTCTGGGTCTTCAATCCTGTTCCATTGATCCACTGGCCTGACATTATACCAATACCATGCAGTTTTTATCACTATTGCTCTGTAGTAATGTTTGAGGTCTGGGATGATTCTCCCAGAAGTACTTTTACTGTTGAGTATAGTTTTAGATATCCTGGGTTTTTGGTTATTCCAGATAAATTTGCGAATTTCTCTTTCTAACTCTATGAAGAACTGAGTTGGGATTTTGATGGGGATTGCGTTGAATCTGTAGATTGCCTTTGACAAGATGACCATTTTAACTATATTAATCCTGCCAATCCACAAGTATGGAAGATTTTTCCATTTTCTGAGGTCTTCTTCAATTTCCTTCTTCAGAGATCTGAAGTTCTTGTCATATAGGTCTTTCACTTGTTTGGTTAGAGTCACCCCAAGATACTTTATGCTGTTTGTGGCTATTGTGAAGGGTATCATTTCCTTAATTTCTTTCTCAGTCTGCTTATCCTTTGAGTATAGAAAGGCTACTGATTTGCTTGAGTTTATTTTGTAACCAGCCACTTTGCTGAAGTTATTTATCAGCTTTAGGAGTTCTCTGGTAGAGTTTTTTGGGTCACATAAATATGCTATCATATCATCTGCAAATAGTGATAGTTTGACTTCTTCCTTTCCAATTTGTATCCCATTTGACCTCCTTATGTTGTCTAATGGCTCTAGCTAGGACTTCAAGAACTATATTGAAAAGATATGGAAAGAGGGTCAGCCTTGTCTAGTCCCTGATTTTAGTGGGATTTCTTCGTGTTTCTCTCCATTTAGTTTGATGTTGGCTATCAGTTTGCTGTATATTGCTTTTACTATGTTTAGATATGGGCCTTGAATTATTGTTCTTTCCAAGACTTTTAGCATGAAAGGATGCTGAATTTTGTCAAATGCTTTTTCAGCATCTAATGAAATGATAATGTGGTTTTTTTCTTTGAGTGTGTGTATGTCGTGGATAGCATTGATGGATTTCCGTATATTGAACCACACCTGCATCCCTGGGATGAAGCCTACTTGATCATGGTGGATGATCGTTTTGATGTGTTCTTGGATTCGGTGGGCAAGAATTTTATTTAGTATTTTTGCATCGATAAGGGAAATTGGTCTGAAGTTCTCTTTCTTTGTTGGATCTTTGTGTGGTTTTGGTATCACTGTAATTGTGGCTTCATAGAATGAGTTGGGTAGTGTTCCTTCTGTTTCTATTTAGTGAAATAGTTTGAAGAGTATTGGATTAAGTCTTCTTTGAAGGTCTGATAGAATTCTGCACCAGAACCATCTGGTCCTGTGCTTTTTTTGTTTGGAAGGCTTTCTATGACCCCTTGTATTTCTTTAGGGGTTACATGTCTGTTTATATGATCTATTTGATCCTGATTTAATTTTTGTTTTTGGTATCTAAGAAATTGTCCATTTCCTCCAGATTTTTCAGTTGTGTTGAGTACAGGCTTTTGTAGCAGGATCTGATAATTTTTTGAATTTCCTCAGTTTCTGTTGTGATATCTCCCTTTTCATTTCTAAATTTGTTAATTTGGATACTTTCTCTGTGCCCTTTGGTCAGTCTGGCTAAGGGTTTATCTATCTTGATTTTTTTCAAAGAACCAGCTCCTGGTTTTGTTGATTCTTTGTGTGGTTCTCTTAGTTTCTACTTGATTGATTTCAGCCCTGAGTTTGATGATTTCCTGTCTTCTTGTCCTCCTGGGTGAATTAGCTTCCCCTTTTTCCAGGGATTTCAGTTGTGCTATTAAGCTTCTAGTGTATGCACTCTCCAATTTCTTTTTGGAGGCACTCAAAGATATGAGTTTTTCTCTTATCACTCCTTTCATTGTGTCCCATAAATTTGGGTATGTTGTGTCTTCATTTTCATTAAGTTCTAAAATCTCTTTGATTTCTTTCTTTATTTCTTTCTTGACCAAGGTATCATTGAGTAGAGTATTGTTCAGTTTCCATGTGTATGTGGGCTTTCTGGGTTTTTTTTTTTTTTGGTTTTTTGTTGTTGTTGTTGTTGTTAAAGATCACTTTTACTCCATAGGATAGGAGGCATGGGATTATATTGATCTTCTTATATTTGTTGAGGTCTCTCTTGTGACCAACTATATGATCGATTTTTGAGAAGGTACTAAGAGTTGCTGAGAAAAAGGTATATTCTTTTGCTTTGGGATGAAAAGTTCTCTATATAACTGTTAAATCCAATTGGTCCAACGCTTCAAGTAGTTTCACTGTCTCCCTGTTTAGTTTCTGTTTCCTGATTGGTCCATTGAGGAGAGTGGGGTGTTGAAGTCACCCACAATTATTATGTTAGGTTCAATGTGTGCTTTGAGCTTTAGTAAAATGCTTATAAAAGTAAAGTTTCTTTTATGAATGAGGGTACCCTTGCATTTAGAGCATAGATGTTCAGGATTGAGAGTTCTTCTTGGTGGATTTTTCCTTTGACCAGCAAGAACTATCCTTCCATGTCTCTTTTGATGACATTAGGTTGAAAGTCAATTTTATCTGATATTACAATGGCCACTCCGGCTTTTTTCCTGAGACCATTTGCCTGTAGAATTGTCTTCCAGCCTTTTATTCTAAGGTAGTTTTTGTCTTTGACACTGAGGTGTGTTTCCTGTATGGCGCAAAATGTAGGGTGCTGTTTACATATCCTGTCTGTTAGTCTATGCCTTTTTATTGGGTAATTGAGTCCACTGGTGTTAAGAGATATTAAGGAATAGTGATTATTGCTTCCTATCATATTTGATGTTAATTTTATACTTGTGTGGTTATCTTCTTTTGTGTTTGATGAAAGAAGGTTATTATCCTGCTTTTTCCAGGGTATAGTTTCCCTCCTTGTATTGGTGTTTTCCCATTATCCTTTATAGGGCTGGGTTTTTGGAAAGATATTGTGTAAATTTGGTTTTGTCATGGAATATCTTGGTTTCTCCATCTATAGTGAGTGAGAGTTTCTCTCGGTATAGTAGTCTTGGCTGGCCTTTGTGCTCTCTTAGAACACAAATGAGCTCTGCCCAGGATCTTCTAGCTTTCATGGTCTCTGGTGAGAAGTCTGGTGTAATTCTGATAGGTCTTCCTTTATATGCTACTTGCCCTTTGTCTCTTACAGCCTTTAGTATTCTTTCTTTGTTTAGTACATTTGGGGTTTTGATTATTATGTGATGGGAAGTATTTCTGTTCTGGTCCAGTCTGTTCTGAGTTCTGTAGATTTCTTGCATATTCATGGACATTTCTCTCTCTCTATTTTTTATGATGTGTCTACCAACCCTTGTTTATTTCATGAGAGATGTTGATCAATTCTTTTATTTTATTTTATTTTTTATTTTTTATTTTATTTTATTCTATATATTTTTATTTACATTTCAAATGATTTCCCCTTTTTTGGCCCCCCACTCCCCAAAAGTCCCAAATGCCCCCTTCCCTCCCCCAGATCTCCCATCCACCTCTTCCCACTTCCCTGTTCTGATTTTGCCCTATACTGCTACACTGTGTCTTTCCAGAACAAGGGGCCACTCCTCCATTCTTCTTGGACATCCTTTGATGTGTGGATTATGTTTTGGGTATTCCAGTATTCTAGGTTAATATCCACTTATCAGTGAGTGCATATCATGATTGATCTTTTGAGACTGGGTTCCCTCACATAGTCTGATGTTCTCCAGCTCCATCCATTTGCCTAAGAATTTCATGAATTCATTGTTTCTAATGGCTGAATAGTATTCCATTGTGTAAATATACCACATTTTTTGCACCCATTCTTTCTGTTGAGGGATACCTGGGTTCTTTCCAGGTTCTGGCTATTATAAATAGGGCTGCTATGAACATAGTGGAGCATGTAAACTTATTACATTCTGGGGAATCCTCTGGGTATATGCCCAGGAGTGGTATACCAGGATCTTCCAGAAGTGATGTGCCAAGTTTTCTGAGGAAGCGCCAAACTGATTTCCAGATTGATTGTACCAATTTGCAACCCCACCAGCAGTGGAGGAGTGTTCCTCTTTCTCCACTTCTTCGCCAACACCTGCTGTCTCCTGACTTTTTAATCTTAGCCATTCTGACTGGTGTGAGGTGAAATCTCAGGGTTTTTTTTTTTTTATTTGCATTTCCCTAATGACTAATGAAGTTGAGCATTTTTTAAGATACTTCTCAGCCATCCGAAGTTCTTCAGGTGAAAATTATTTGTTTAACTCTGTACTCCAATTTTAATAGGGTTAGTTGTTTTTCTGGAGTCTAACTTCTTGAGTTCTTTATATATATTGGCTATTAGCCCTCTATCTGAGGTAGGGTTGGTGAAGATCTTTTCCCAATTTGTTGGTTGCCGATTTGTCCTTTTGATGGTGTCCTTTGCCTTACAGAAACTTTGTAATTTTATCAGGTCTCATTTGTCAATTCTTGATCTTAGAGCATACGTTATTGATGTTCTGTTCAGAAATGTTCCCCCTGTACCGATGTCCTCAAGAGTCTTCCCCAGTTTCTTTTCTATTAGCTTCAGAGTGTCTCGCTTTATGTGTAGGTTCTTGATCCATTTGGAGTTGAGCTTAGTACAAGGACACAAAAATGGATCAATTCGCATTCTTCTGCATGCTGACCTCCAGTTGAACCAGCACCATTTGTTGAAAAGGCTATCTTTTTTCCATTGGATGTTGTCAGCTCCTTTGTTGAGGATCAAGTGGCCATATGTGTGTGGGTTCATTTCTGGATCTTCAATCCTGTTCCATTGATCTGCCTGCCTGTCACTGTAGCAATACCATGAAATTTTTAAAACTATTGCTCTGTAGTATTGCTTGAGGTCAGGGATACCTATTCCCCCAGAATTTCTTTTGTTGTTGAGAATAGTTTTAGCTATCCTGGGTTTTTTGTTTTTTTCTAAGTCTATGAAGAATTGAGTTGGGATTTTGATGGGTATTGCGTTGAATCTGTATATTGCTTCTGGGAAAATGGCCATTATAACTATATTAATCCTGCCGATCCATGAGCATGGGAGGTTTTTCCATTTTTTTGAGGTCTTCTTCCATTTCCTTCTTAATAGTCTGGAAGTTCTTGTCATACAGATCTTTCATATATTTGGTAAGAGTCACCCTAAGGTACTTTATACTGTTTGTGGCTATTGTGAAGGGTGTCATTTCCCTAATTTCTTTCTCAACCTGTTTATCCTTTGAATGTATGAAGGCTACTGATTTGCTTGAGTTGATTTTATAACCAGCCACTTTGCTGAAGTTGTTTATCAGTTGTAGAAGTTCTCAAGTGGAGTTTTTTTTTTTTGGTCACTTAGGTAGACTATCATATCATCTGCAAATAATGATAGTTTGAATTCTTCCTTTCCAATTTGTATCTCTTTGACCTCCTTCTGTTGTCTAATTGCTGGAGCTAGTACCTCAAGTACAGTATTAAAAGATAAGGAGAAAGGGGGCAGCCCTGTCTAGTCCCTGATTTTAGTGGGATTGCTTCAAGTTTCTCTCCATTTAGTTTGATGCTAGCTACCGGTTTTCTGTATATTGCTTTTACTATGTTTAGGTATGGGCCTTGAATTCCCGTTCTTTCCAAGACTTTAAGCATGAAAAGATACTGAATTTTGTCAAATGCTTTTTCAGCATCCAATGAAATGACCATGTGTTTTTTTTTCTTTGAGTTTGTTTATGTAGTGGATTGCATTGATGGATTTTCATATATTGAACCAACCATACATTCCAGGGATAAAGCCTACTTGATCATGGTGGATGATCGTTTTTTTATGTGTTCTTGGATTCAGTTGGCAAGAGTTTTATTGAGTATTTTTGCATCGATGTTCATAAGAGAAATTGGTCTGACGTTTTCTTTCTTTGTTGGATCTTTGTGTGGTTTTGGTATCAGTGTAATTTGGCTTCATAGAAGGAATTGGGTAGTGTTCCTTCTGTTTCTATTTTGTGGAAGAGTTTGAAGAGTATTGGTGTTAGGTCTTCTTTGAAGGTCTGATAGAATTCTGCACTGAAACCATCTGGTCCTGTGCTTTTTTTTGGTTGGAAGTCTTTCTATGACCCCTTCCATTTCTTTAGGGGTTATGGGACTGTTTAGATGATCTATTTGGTCCTGATTTAATTTTGGTATTTGGTATCTGTCTAGAAAATTGTCCATTTCCTCCACATTTTCCAGTTATGTTGAGTATAGGCTTTTTAATAGGATCTGATGATTTTTTGGATTTCCTCAGTTTCTGTTGTTATATCCCCCTTTTCATTTCTAATTTTGTTAATTTGGATACTTTCTCTGTTCCCTTTGGTCAGTCTGGCTAAGGGTTTATCTATCTTGTTGATTTTCTCAAAGAACCAGCTCCTGGATTCGTTGATTCTTTGTATGGTTCTCTTTGTTTCCATTTGATTGATTTCAGGCCTGAGTTTGATGAGTTCCTGTCTTCTATTCCTCCTGGGTGAATTGGCTTCTTTTTGTTCCAGGGCTTTCAGATGTTGTCATTAAGCTCTTAGTTTATGCTCTCTCCATTTTCTTTTTGGAGGCACTGAGGGCTATGAGTTTTCCTCTTAGGACTGCTTTCATTGTTTCCCAAAGATTTGGGTATGTTGTGGCTTCATTTTCAATAAATTCTAAAAAGTCTCTGATTTCTTTCTTTATTTCTTCTTTGGCCAAGTTGTCATTGAGTAGAGTATTGTTCAGCATCCATGTGTATGTGGGTTTTCTGTTGTTTTTGTTGCTATTGAAAACCACTCTTACTCCATAGTGATCTGATAGGAGGCATGGGATTAGTTGATCTTCTTATATTTGTTGAGGTCTCTCTTGTGAACAATTATATGATTGATTTTGGAGAACGTACCATGAGGTGCTGAGAAAAAGGTATATTCTTTTGCTTTAGGGTAAAATGTTCTATAAATATCAGTCAAATCCAATTGGCCCAAAGGTTCAATTAGTTTTACTGTGTCCCTGTTTAGTTTCTGTTTTCCTGATCAGTCCATTGAGGAGAGTGGAGTGTTAAAGTCACCCACAATTATTGTGTTAGGTGCAATGTGTGCTTGGAGCTTTAGTAAAGTTTCTTTTACGAATGAGGGTGCCCTTGCATTTGACACATAGATGTTCAGAATTGAAAGTTCTTCTTGGTGGATTTTTGCTTTGACCAGGAAGAAGTGTCCTTCCATGCCTCTTTTGATGACTTTTCGTTGAAAGTCAGTTTCATCTGATATTAGAATGGCTTCTCCGGCTCGTTTCCTGAGACCATTGGCTTGTAAAATTGACTTCCAGCCTTTTACTCTTAGGTAGTTTTTGTCTCCTGTATTTCTTTAAGTGATTTTTGCATTTCCTTCTTATTGGCTGCTATCTTTTGACACATATTCTCCTGAATTTCTTTAGGTGATTTTTGTGTTTCCCTTGTAAGGGCTTCTAGCTTTTGATCATTTTTCTCCTGAATTTCTTTAAGAGATTTATTTATGTCCTTCTTGTGTTCCTCTAACAGCATCATGACCTGTGATTTGTTTTGTTTTGTTTTGTTTTGTTTTGTTTTGTTTTGTTTTGTTTTGTTTTGTTTTGTTTTTGAGACAGGGTCTCTGTATAACCCTGGCTGTCCTGGAACTCACTCTGTAGACCAGGCTGGCCTCGAACTCAGAAATCTGCCTGCCTCTGCCTCCCAAGTGCTGGGATTACAGGCATGTACCACCATGCCTGGTTATGACCTTTGATTTTTAAATCCAACTCTTGTTTTTCTTGTGTGTTGGGGTGTACAGGACTTGCTGTTGTTAGATAATTGAGTTCAGATGCTGCCATAATGCCTTGGTTTCTGTTAGTAACATTCCTACGTTTGCCTTTAGCCATCTAGTTCTCACTGGTGTTAGGTGGTCTTATTGTCACCAGCTGGTGCTTCCTTTCCTGATCCAGGCCCTCTCCTTACTTCTTCATGGGAGTCATTTGTTATGTTAATTGTGTCTTGGGTTTTCAGAGTTTCTGGGCTAATTAATATCCACTTATCAGTGATTGCATTCCATGTGTGTTCTTTTGTGATTGAGTTACCTCACTTAGGATGATATTTTCCAGTTCCAACCACTTGCCTACAAATTTCATGAATTCATTGTTTTTAATTGCTGAGTAGTATTCCATTGTGTATATGTACCACATTTTCTGTATCCATTCCTCCATTGAGGGACATCTGGGTTCTTTCCAGCTTCTGGCTATTATAAATAAGGCTGCTATGAACATAATGGAGCATGTGTCCGTATTGCATGCCGGGGAATCCTCCAGGTATATGCCCAGGAGAGGTATAGCAAGGTCCTCCGGAAGTGTCATGTCCAGTTTTCTGAGGAACCGCCAGACTGATTTCCAAGACTAACTACCCTCTTGCAATCCCACCAACAGTGGAGCAGTGTTCCTCTTTCTCCTCATCCTTGCCAACACCTGCTCTCTCCTGAGTTTTTAACCTTAGCCATTCTGACTGGTGTGAGGTGAAATCTCAGGGTTGTTTTGATTTGCATTTCCCTAATGCCTAATGATGTTGAGCATTTCTTAAGGTGCTTCTCTGACATCTGAGTTTCTTCAGGTGAAAATTCTTTGTTTAGATCTGTACCCCATTTTTTAATAGGGTTATTTGGTTCCCTGGGGTCTAACTTCTTGAGTTCTTTGTATATATTGTATATTAGCCCTCTATTGGATGTAGGGTTGGTGAAGATCTTTTCCCAATTTGTTGGTTGCTGTTCTCAATAGCTGGTATTGTGTGTTTCCCTCATAAGACATGCCATTTCTATATATCTCAATTTGTCATGTGAATTGGCAAGGTAATCATTAGACAGTTATAAAAATGCATCAAGAATTTTTAAAGAGTGATAATCTTCCATGATCCTCTGTATCTGCCATCTTATGTTATTTTCCATAAATAAATAGCAATCCATACTTTTCCAGGCTTTCAGTTTAATTTTTGTTTGATTAACTGAGATATTATTTTGTGTCTACTTGAATTGTTTCTGAGCTGGTTAAATTGGTTCAGATTTTGCTTCCTTCTTAGTATGCTTTCTTTTCTTTGTTGCAAAAGCCCAGCGACAATGGGAGGGATGATACAGGACGCATTTTCTCTTCCTGTTTGTTCTTTAAAATTTACTAAGTAATATTATTAATTTTTTATTTTTTTTGTAATTATTTAGAGATCCTTGACATGCCAGTATAAGTGACTGACTTATAAAAAAAAAGTGTTGCTTTTTTTTTCTTTTTGTGGTACTAGGAAGAATTACATTGTCCCTTGACAAAGTAAAAAATTTATAACCCATTTGTGGTCTTCAGGGATGGAGAAACATGTAAATACTCTATTTTATTTATTTGAGACTCAAACTGTAATCCTATGTGGCAATTTTATAATCATATAATAATTATTAGTTATCACATGATAGTCTGTTAGGAAACTATCATCCATGGATTTTTTTTTCTCTTCCCTCTCCAAATAGTAAATAATGCTCTATGTAATGTTATCTGAAAGTATTTTTCATGTTGATGCTCTACATCAAAAAAATTTTAACATTTGATTTTGTTTTGTTTTAGAATCTGTTTTGATTTGTTTTTTCCATTATTATTATTTATTATTATTATCATTATTATTACTATTATTATTTTGGCTATAATGATAACCACATTATATTTACACTGTGGGTTAAAATGTTGGAACTATTCTTAAAATATCTCCTTAATTGATTACATATATTCAATTGATCCTATTGAATGAATTTTGGTGAATCTAAGATATAGCCAGAGTATTTAGAAATCATTGGGTAGCCAATATCTCCTACTGTGCTTATCTAGGAGGATAACCTGCTCAGGTCCACTTAATAGAAAAAGCCTTTCCTGAATTCTAACCAATTGTTAGAAGTTCTCTAACAATTCTTGTAAGATTTGAGGCTTGGCTTGATATACGTCATTATTTTATGAATTAATTAGAACTATTTTCTTCTTTAGGATATCTTTTCTTGGGTTTTTAGAGCAGTGTACTGGCTATTCCTGGTTGTCAACTTGACTATATCTGGAATAAGCTACAGTCCAGAATTGGAAGGCTCACTTGTGATCCTTATCTGGAGGCTGGGAGATACAAGTTTCTGACAGAGATCCCAGCATAGAGATTTTGAGGCATAGTGGTTATGAATTCCAGAAGATTAAGGCAGGGACATCTCTGAGTTCAAGATTATCTGAGATGAATCAAGTACCAAATCCAGCCGTGGTGGCACGTACCTTTAATCTCATCCACGCCTTCGAGATTTTCCTTACTTGCTTGCCTTGTGGGACTGAGCAAATGCTAGATCCTTGGACTTGCATTCACAGTTGCTGCTGATCATTGTTGGGGACTTGGACTACAGACTGTAAGTCATCAACAAATTCCCTTACTATATAGAGACTACTCGTAAGTTGTGTGGCTCTAGAGAGCCCCTGACTAGTACAAGCAGAATTAGGAGTGAAGCGTTCAGTTACCTTTGTTCATTCTTTTATTCCATTATATTTATCCCCCATTAATGTAATGATATAAAATAACAATATACACTACTCATTTTGCATTCATCAACTTATTTTGGAGAATCTGTCCCCTTTCTAGTTAATTATACATGAAAATGACCTTCACTGGCTTCACTGCAGGCTGCTACATGAAGAAATACAAAAGAAAATCAGGCATTTCATAAGAGACAGCTCTTTCCAAAATGCTACTATTAGTGTTTATTCAGCTTATTTTCATACACTATATTCTGATTAAAGTTTCCCCTCTCTTATTGCTCACAGTTCCTTTCCCCATCCCCTTCCCATTGTATCAACTCTCTTTTTGTCTCTCATTAGAAAATGACTGACTTCGGTGTTGGAGAGGGTGTGGAGAAAGAGGAACACTCCTCCACTGCTGGTGGGGTTGCAAATTGGTACAACCACTCTGGAAATCAGTCTGGCGGTTCCTCCGAAAACTGGGCACCTCACTTCCAGAAGATCCTGCTATACCACTCCTGGGCATATACCCAGAAGACTCCCCACCATGTAATAAGGATACATGTTCTACTATGTTCATAGCAGCCCTATTTGTAATTGCCAGATGCTGGAAAGAACCCAGGTATCCCTCAACAGAAGAGTGGATGCAAAAAATGTGGTATATCTACACAATGGAGTACTATTCAGCCATTAGAAACAATGAATTCATGAAATTCTTAGGCAAATGGATGGAGCTAGAGAATATCATACTAAGTGAGGTAACCCAGACTCAAAAGGTGAATCATGGTATGCACTCACTAATAAGTGGATATTAACCTAGAAAACTGGAATACCCAAAACATAATCCACACATCAAATGAGGTACAAGAAGAAAGGAGGAGTGGCCCCTGGTTCTGGAAAGACTCAGTGAAACAGTATTCAGCAAAACCAGAACGGGGAACTGGGAAGGGGTGGGTGGGAGGACAGGGGAAGAGAAGGGGGCGTACGGGACTTTCGGGGAGTGGGGGGGGGGGCTAGAAGAGGGGAAATCATTTGAAATGTAAATAAATTATATCGAATAAAAAAAAAACAGCAAAAAAAAAAAAAAAAGAAAATGACTGACTTCTAAGAGATATCAATCAAACAAGATAAAGTTAAATTAAATATAATAACATACAAAAACATATCACATAAAGTCTGGACAGGGCAACACAACAGAAGGAAAGGAGCTTCAAAAGCAGGCACAAGAATCAGAGAAAATTCATTCACATACTGCAGAATATCATGAAAATACTAATTTGAAAGCTATAATATACACCCAGAAGACCTGGTGCAGGCCAGTGTAGGCATTTTTCTTTCTGCTGCAGTCTCTGTGAATTTATATGAGCTTTGCTTAGTTAATTCAGTGTGCCCTCTTCTCCTGGCTCTGAAAATTTCTTTTCTCCTCTTCAGAGCATTCACTGAGCTCTGTGGGGAGGGCTTTTATGGAAACATCACATTTAGAGCTGAGTGTCCCAAAGATTCCCTCTTTATGTAATGTCAATCAGTGGGCTCTATCTCACATCATCTGCTGCAAGAGGAAGTTTTCCTAATGACGACTGAATAAGGCATTATTATATTATTATATTATAGCAGATTGTCATTAGGAATCACTTTTTTTATAGCAGTAGTTCTTCACTTTACCCCAGGGCTCAGGGCTATCTAATGTGGTTCTTGGTCATACATTCAATGCCAGGTCTAGGTTCTGCCTCATGGATATTGGTTGCCTACTCCCATAAATTCTGCACTACACCTACTATGGCATATCTTTCATGGAGGGGCAGATTGCAGGTCTAACATTTGGTGCCTGGGTTGCTGTTTATGTTTCTCTTTTAGTAGCCTACAGGTTCTCTTCTCACACCAAAGACTTCATGTAACTTAACTTCTCCATATTCAATGAGTTATGTAGGTATTATCTCTGGTAAAGGGGGCCTGATGCCAATTTTCAGAAAGCAAGTGTTTGTTTTATCAATAGCCTGGTATGTTTGGGAATTTTTATGAGGCCTCCTTGGACAAAAAGTCAATTGAATGTGTATAACCCAGTCCCACTACTGGATGCTTCATTTGGTGACAGGATATGGCCACTGACAGAAAATGGACTCTACATCCATTTTCAGAATACCTCATTAGGATCATGTTGATATGTTTTAGGAAGTGTTTACTGTATTAGGTTTCTATATCTCTCAAATGCCCTCAATCCTTGCTGTTCCTCCCCAGATATCCTTCCTCAATCCTATTATTTTTCTTCTCTTTTGTAACTTAATCCTCCCTTTCCTGTCCCCATCAACCCCACCAGTCCACGAATAAAATCTATTTTATTTTCTATTCCCAGGGAAACCCCTGTGTCCCTCCTAGTTGATTCTTCTATACCTAATCTCTTTCAGACTAAGAATTATAAGTTGGTTACCATTAATTTGATAATTAATGTCTAAATATAAGTACATATATACCATAATTTTATCTTTCTGGAACTGAGTTACCTCACCAGGATGATGCTTTTCTAGTTCTATCCTTTTTGTTTGCATATTCCATGATGCCTTCGGGGTTAAGAACAATAAATATTCTTGAAGATGAGCTGGGTTCTTTTCCCAGCACTCTCAGGTCAGCTCACAAATATCTGCAATTCCAGCCTCAGGATGTATAGCACCTCCTCAGACACCAGACACTTAGATAAATTGCTCAGTATAAGATTATTAACATTAACTGGTGCATATTTAAAATAGCATAATGTGTAAAATCTTTCCATACCTCCATTCTTTCCTTCTTTTCTTCCTTTTTGTTTAATTTTAACAATGACTTTTGATTCAGCATTTGTTTCCTCTTGCCATGAGTGTAGAAAATAGTTTGGAATAAAACAATGTATGAAAACCATATGCAGAAGTGCTCTATAAAATTACAGTCATCATTTCCCTAAAGCAAAGGCTCAGGATGCTAACCTCTGCTGCTTGTGGTTACTAGTATTGGAAACTGTAATATCCTTATTTTTTGTCACCCTTAACAAATTATTTTTTAGTCCATACCACAGCTGAGGAACACAAAAGAATCAACCCAACCTGAAAGATATCGACATCCTTTTCTTCCAGACCTGCTGGCTTCTCACAAGAAAAAAAAAAGAGCATGCTTTTTCCAAATGTAACTCACTGGGCTGAGTTTCTAGAGTGACTTATTATTATTTAACCATTCATTTATGAAGGGTTGGTCATAAATTTTATTGAATCAGGTATCACACAGCCTCTGGTGAGTATGCACTCATATTTTACACTACCAATAATTAACACATCAAGTTAAATTATTTACAAGTACAAAGAACTTAGAATGGATTTGTCTTTAAGCACTGCATTTGTGTCGGATAAATAGCTCTCTTTCTTTTTCTATTCTACTGCATCTCTTCATCCCTGCTACCTTAGACTTCTTCTTTCACTGCTCTTGCCTCATACACAGTATCAGACAACTAAGAGCATCATCTCCTCTTCAAGTTATTTCCTTCAGCACTGTCATTTGTTTTATGTTTAAGAAGGAATGTGTTTAATTAAACCAGAAATATTACTCAGCCAACATTTTCCATTCATTGGAATCACTTTACAGATCATCCAAGACTTCAATCATTTTGTTTTCAGAACTTTCCACTTTGCTGACTCAAAATATTAGGGAAAAATCTTATTTGTCTTATCAGTGTATTCTTCCTGATTTACTTTTATTAAAATTAATTAATTTAATTTTTACAATCCATATTTTATCCCCCCCCACATGTCCACCCTAAGACTGTGCAACATCTCATACCTCCTCCTGACTCCCTGTCTCTACGTGCATGTCCCCACTTCTCACCCCACCTGACCTCCAAACCCTGGGACCTCCATCTCTTGAGGGTTAGGCACATCATCTCTGAATGAACACAGGCCTGGCAGTCCTCCACTTGATGTGTGTTGGCGGCCTCATATCAACTCTTGTATGCTGCCTGGTTGGTGGTCCAGTATTTAAGAGATTGCTGTTTGTATAATTTTGTTACTACACTTAACCAACAAAATACCAGAAATTGATTATATCACCCCTTTCCTCAAAATGTGTACCTACCTTCTCAGTTTGATGAATAATGATTTTGCAAATGGCCTTTGTTTATGTTAGATAGTCTTACACCTGCCCTGTGTGATCCTTTTTTACTTTTATTAATGTGGAGGCATAAGACCAAGTAGAATTCTGGTTTTGCATTTGGCAATTATAGAAGTTTAGGACATTCAAACTTATCTCTGATGCTGCCTTCCTGGAACAGTTGACACATAAAATGTAGTAGGAAGTTCAAATCTAAATTTTTCAGCTGAGAAGCATTTGGAAGGTGGTCTATAGGCAGTATGATATCACAGATGTTGAACTAATAAGGTAACCATGGGAAGGAAATCAAAAGAAATGAATCTGAGGGTAAAATCTTCAGATATTATTATCTGAAGCTGATAAGCAACTTTCATTCAAACAGAATTTAGAAGAATATTAAAAGAACAACAATTAAACAATAACTAATGAATGTACAATTACCTCTAGTATTTGTGCTACTCAAATTGTGTTGAATTAACAAGCAATTGATAACTGATAATAGGACATTCACTTCTTGACTGTTTATAGGGCTGTATGATTTTTCTTCCTTGCCCCACATCTCTTGTCATTCTAGAATCTGGCCTGAAGGAGCAGTACCTTAATAGAGATAAGTCAAGCACCCCTCACAAGAAGCCAACCAGGCTATGCAAGTACCATGAAAGAGTCTTCTAGACAGGATGTAATCAGACCTGAACTTTGCTGAAGTTTTTCTTCTGAATAGACTGGACCAAAAACATATGCCTATTAGAGGTAAGAATAGGGGTAAATTATCTCGTTAGAGTGATCGGAATGGATAATTAGAAATAATGACTGTCACACGTGTCAATTACACTATACATTCTTTTCAATTCATCATTTGAAATTTGTCATTTTTTTTCTATGACTGGTTTATAATGTACAGCCTTCTATTCCATTTACATATCTTGTATCATTTTTTTTTCTGTAGACTTGGCTTGATATTAGGTAATAAGAAAGCAAGTTAGAACAATGCCAGTAAATATTGTGTACGTATTGTATTTGTTATAGTCACTCAAATTCAGTGGATATATCTTGTATAATCCAAAATAAAGTGTAAATATATCATTTATGCAATATGTACATGGTATTTTATTCTTCAGTTTCTCTCATACATAATTCTTTATTTCTCTGATATTAAAATACATTTTTTTAATGTTGGAGGCTGAATCCAGGGCTTTGTTCTTATTTAGAAACTGCTCTATTCCTGAATCATGTTCCCAAACAAAGATGATAAACATTTCCCTATATGAAAGACTAGGCAAATATGACACAATGACATACAAAGATACATAATATTCTAGGAGGGTTCTTTACTTTCTATGTTAACTGTCATATTTCATATACTTTCCACACAATTATCTATAAAAATACTTTATAGATACTAATTTATCTTTAATAATATTTATACAAATTTTTGTATGTTAGTATACACAATAATACATTAAGGCATTTTAATATGCATAAATGTTGATACCTTGTTTACATTTGCCCCCATCCCACACTGAAGCTCCTTTCTCTGTGATAACACTAGCCTGTGTCAAGTTGACACACAAAAACAGCCAGTACAATTGACCCTTTGCCAACTTGACACACAAACACATCACTATTAAGTCTCAACCCTTACCTTCTTATTCAACCCCAAGATCTAAATACCTTTAAAAGTCCCAAGGTCTTTACATATTAAAATTTTGATGCCTTTAAAATGTCCAATATCTTTTAAAATACAAAGTCTTTTAAAAATCCAAAGTCTCTTAACTGTGGACTCCACTAAAATACTTTCTTCTTTCAAGCAGGTAAAATATCAGGTCACAGTCAGAGTCAAAAACAAGATCAGAATCCAACCGTCCAATATTTGGGATCCAACTCATGATCTTCTGGGCTCCTCCAAGGCCTTGGGTAACTTCTCCAGTCCTGCCCTTTGTAGCATACACCTTGTCATCTAGGGTCCAGCTGCCCCTACTCCACTGCTGCTGCTGTTCTTGGTGGTCATCTCATGGTACTGGCATCTCCAAAACACTACTGTCTTCTGCTGTAACTAGACTTCACCAATAGCCTCTCATAGGCTCTCTTCATGGTGCCAAGTCTCAGTTCCTTTGCATGACCCCTTCATTCCTGAGCCATCAATTGCAACTGAGGCTGCACCTTCACCAATGACCTTCAGCGGCCTCTCACAGGCCGAGCCTCAGCTGTTCTTTATGACCCCCTTTTATGCCTTCAAAACCAGTACCACCTTGGTGATTCTTACATAGTACCAAGTCTAGCCACAGCACAAGGTACAACCTTGGCTATCTCTGGAACACAACCTCTGTGTGCTCTTAATGCTAATTCACCTCGATAATGCTGGTCTTTTCTTAATCACCACTAATTTCTTAGCTCCAGATAACCTGCATCAATAGTCCCAGGATGCAAAGCTTTTGCTTTTGTAGTTCTGGCATCTTTTTAATCACAGCTGATTCTTCAGCCCCAGCTAACCAACACCACAGAATCTTCACAATTGAAACAGCAACAGCCCTGATAAGACGCGTAAATTTTCTCTCTGAAATTCACAAGCCAGGCCTCCATTTTCTGCACTGTTCTCAACATTATCTTCCAAGCTCCTACACAACATCCCACAGAGCTCTTAACACTGGATGGATCTTCTAACATAAAGTTCCAAAGTCCTTCTACAGTCCTCCCCCAAACATTGTCAGGTTGTCACAGGAATACCCTACTATGCTGGTACCAATTTCTGTATAAGTCAGGGTTCTCTAGAGTAACAGAACTTATGAATAGTCTCTATATAGTTACGAGATTTGTTGATGACTTACAGTCTGTAATCCAACTCCCCAACAATGGTCAGCAGCAGCTGTGGATGGAAGTCAAAGGATATAGCAGTTGTTCAGTCCTAGAAATCAAGCAAGCAAAGAAGTGAGTGAGTCTTCCTTCTTCCAATGTCCTTATGTAGGTAGCCAGCAGAGGGTGTGGCCCAGATGAAAGGCATGGGCCACTGTGCCTTTAATCTCAGATGGCCTTGCACTCAGAGATCTCCTTGACTTAATCTTTTGGAACTGATAGGCACTATGCTTCAAGATCTCCAGGACAAATCCAAGTCAGAAATTTGTATCTCTGAGCCTCCAGATTAGGATCATAGGTGAGCCTTCCAATTCTGGATTGTAGTTCATTCGAGATAAAATCAAGTTGACAACCAGGTATAATCACTACAATCCACCCCTTGTCAACTTTATACAAATAATTTCTCATATCCACAAGAAATAATAACAAGGTCATGAATACGCCTAACATGATATAACTATTCCTCGTACAATCACAAATGCATTTGTAGATTTACAATGAGGCAATGTTCCTTGGGAACATTCTTTTAGTGTCTCAAATACCAATTGATGTTAAAAAAATTGGAAGAAAGAGAAAAGTGTTCTTAAGAAAATAAGACAGAAACATTCATATTAATTTATAATACTCGTTTCTGCAACAGGTTACATGGCCTTAGATGGTATTTATAACTACCTTCCTCTACTACCCATTCTGTATTTCCTTCATCCTCAGCAAGCACCTCAGCAGGTCTTGGCTATTTTCCTGAAGGACTGACCAATACCTTCATTCCTGATGGTTCTGTATCCTTTGTTATCCTGCTTGGATTAGGCTGTTATAGTTTCCCATCGATTTTAATCACAGGATATGGTAGTACTAAGAGACACCCCTAAGGGATCTCCTGCACTCCAGACATAACTTCCATTGTAGAGAAGCAATCCAATTTCCCCATGGTAATCTGGATCTATCGCCCCTCCTAGTACTGTTATTCCTTTCTTAACCTGTTGGTTTAAGGGCATTAGAACCCCAAAGTGATCAGGGGGAAATCTGAGCTTCCAGTTCAATAGAATGTTTGTTGTGGCTCCTGGTAGGATCATTCCCACTCTGTAACCAAAACTTCTAGGCCAGCAGAACCCCTAAAGTTGTGGGGACAGGAAGCAAAAATTTTCTTTGAGGGTCATTAAGAGTGACAGTGAGTGGAACTAGTCCCTTTTCCACCCCTTATTCCTGGACCTATGAATCCTGGCTATAGGAGAAACTATACCATATATCAGACACTGATTCAAAGCATATACTGCCTTCTGAAGAACTCTGCCCCAGCCCTCAGTCCTGTTGCCACCTAATTGGCACTGTAACTGTGTCTTCAAAAGGCCATTCCATCTTTCTACCAGACCAGCTGCTTCAGGATGATGGGGAACATGGTAAAACCAGTGAATTCCATGATTGTGGGCCCACTGACACACTTCTCTGGCTGCAAAATGAGTTCCTTGGTCAGAAGCAATACTGTGTGGAATACCATGTCAATAGATAAGGCATTCTGTGAGTCCACAGATGGTGGTTTTGGCAGAAGCATTACATGCAGGAAAGGCAGATCCATAACCAGAATAAATATCTACTCCATTAAGAACAAAACTTTGTCCTTACTGTAGTCAATGTAGTCAGTGTAGTCAACCTGCCACTGGGTCGCTGGCTGGTCACCTCGAGGAATGGTGCCATATCTTGGTCTCAGTGTTCGTTTCTGCTGTTGGCAGATCTGGCATTCAGCAGCAGCTGTAGCCAGGTCAGCTGTGGTGAGTGGAAGTCAGTGTTTCTGAGCCAAGCATAACCTCTGTCTCGGCCACCATGGCCACTTTGTTAATGTGCCCGCTGGGCAATGACAGGGATGGCTGTATAAAAAGACTGACTGTCCGCAGAACGGGTCATCTTATCCACTTGATTATTGAACTCCTCAGCTGAAGTCACCTTTTAGTGAGCATTTACATGGGACACAAATATCTTCACATCCTTTGCCCATTTGGAGAGATCTATCCACATACTTCCCCAGATGTCTTTCTCACCAATTTCCCAATTGTGATCTGTCCATGTCCCTGACCATCCAGCCAATCCATTGGCTACAACCCATGCATGAGTCAGTGAACAATCGTACATCTAGCCATTTCTTCTTCCAAACAAACTGTAATACCATGTGTACTGCCTGAAGTTCTGCCTACTGCGAAGATTTTACTTCACCTGTATCTTTCAGGGTTATCCCAGAAAGGGATTTTAATGCTGTAGCTGTCCACTTCTCGGTGGGGCCTGCATAATGTGCAGAGCCGTCAGTAAACCAGGTCCTAGTCTTCAGTCAGCCTGTCATAGGGAACACCCCATGAGTTTATAGGCACATGCTTTGCAGCAGATGGCATTTTAATAGGAGTAGAAACCATAGGCATTTGAACAATTTCTTCATGTAACTTGCTTGTACCTTCAGGACCTGCTCTGGCCCGATCACGTACATACCACTTCCATTTGATAATAGACTGCTTCTGTGCATGTCCTACTTTATGACTTGAAGGGTCTGATAACACCCAACTCATGATTGGAAGTTCAGGTTGCATAGTAACTTGGTGTCCTATTGCCAAAGGTTCAGTTTTCACTAAGACCCAATAGCAGGCCAAGAGCTGTTTTTCAAAGGGAGAGTAGTTGCCTGCAGATGATGGTAGAGCTTTGCTCCAAAATCCCAAAGGTCTCTCCTGTGATTCACCTACAGGGGCCTCTCAGAGGCTCCAAACAACATCTCTATCTGACACCAACACTTCAAGTACCATTGGGTGTGCTGGATCCTATGGTCCAAGTGGTAGAGCAGCCTGCACAGCAGCCTGGACCTGTTGAAGAGCCTTTTCCTTTCCATGCTCCACACAAAGCTAGCAGCTTGCCAAGTCACTTGGTAAATAGGCCCGAGTAACACACCTAAGTGAGGGATGTGCTGTCTCTAGAATCCAAATAGACCCACTAAATGCTGTACTTCTTTCTTGGTGATGGGAGGGGTCAGGTGCAATAACTTATCTTTCACCTTAGAAGGAATATCTTTGCATGCCCCACACCACTGTACTCTTAAGAATTTCACTGAGGTAGATGGTCCTTGAATTTTGGCTGGATTTATTTCCCATCCTCTGATACGCATATGTGTTACCAATGAATCCAAAGTGGTTGCTACTTCCTGCTCACTTGGTCCAATCACCATAATGTCATCAATATAGTGCACCAATGTGATATTTTGTGGAAGAGACAAATGATCAAGATTCCTTCTAACTAAGTTATGACACGGGGCAGGAGACAAAACTTGAGATATCCTTGAGACAAAACTGCAAAGATATACTGCTGGCCTTGCCAACTGAAAGCAAATTGCTTCTGGTGGCAACAAGAAGCAGGCATTTGCTAGGTCTACAGCTGCATACCAGGTTCCAGGAGATGTGTTAATTTGCTCAAGTAATGAAACTACATCTGGTACAGCAGCTGTAATTGGAGTTACTACCTGATTTAGTTTTAGATAGTAAACTGTCATTCTCCATGATCCATCTGTCTTCTGCACTGGACAGACAGGAGAGTTAAAGGGAGATGTGGTGGGAACCACCACCCCTGCATCTTTCAAGTCCTTGATAGTGGCAGTATTTCTGTAATTCCTCCAGGAATACAATACTATTTTTGATTCACTATTTTCCTTGGCAGAGGCACCCTAAAGGCTTTCATTTGGCCTTTCCAACCATAATAATCCTCACTCCACAGGTCATGGAACCAATGTGAAAATTCTGCCAAATTCTGAGTATATCTATCCCAATTATACATTCTGGAACTGAGGAAATGACCACAGGATGTGTTCGGGGACATACTGGACCTACTGTGAGTCAGACATTAGTTAAAACTCCATTAATCACCTGTCCTCCATAAGCCCCTACTCTAACTGGAGGGCCTTAATGTTTCTTCGGATCTCCTGGGATCAGTGTCAATTCAGAACCAGTATCCAATAGACTCTGGAAAGTCCGATTATTTCCTTTCCCCCAGTATACAGTTACTCTTGTAAAAGGCCATAAGTCCCTCTGGGGAAGAATTTGAAAAAGACTAACAGCAAAATTTTTAGGTGTCTTATTATGATTCTTCCTAAGGGGAACCTGGCTACCACTTCATTCAAGGGGTTCTGTATCTGCAAACTGGCTCAACTCTAGAAATTGATTCACTGGTCAATATCGCCTTTTGCCATGATCCAATATAGCCTTTCTTTCATTTGTTTGAGAATTTTTCTGCTTATACAGATCAAGCGGATATGCAGTAGGCATCCTGTCTATTTCATGAGTGGAAACACCATGATTGATTAGCCAGAACCAAAGTTCCAAATGAGTCATGCCATTATAAATTTCACCTCTCCTGTGCTGATCATTATGGGTATGCCATTATAAACATCATTTTATCTACCCTGTCCATTATAATAACTAGATCACCTTGTCTCGGGTGATTCAGTGCTGCCACCTGGCCCTTGTTACTTCGAGTCCCAATTAAACCCATTGAATTTAATTCATCTAATTGAACAGCAGCATCTCCAACCCTAAGGACTGACACAAGGAAAAGGACAAGAACAAAACACTTCAAATGTGCTGGTGCCCCTCTCACCAGTTTTTGTCTTATAGGACTGGTGAAGGGCATATCTTCTGAACCTGGCCATTGTGGAGGGTTAGGTTTTACATAAGGTAACCACTCTAGCATTGCAATTACCCTAAGCCTTAAGATCTCTTCATCAACACCAAGCCAAGGAATATCAGGCATCTCCAACTGCTTTTCAGTAGGCCATCTTTTGATAAACACTTCAGCCAACCATTCAAATAAACTTCTCACAACTTTTTAAACTGTGTAAGCTTTCATATTAAACCTGTAATCTCCACTCACAGGGCCAATGTCAATAAACTCAGTCTCCTCTTGTTTTATGTTCCTTCCACCATTATCCAACACCCTTAAAATCCATTCCCACACATATTTCCCAGACTTCTGCTTGAATGAATTAGCAAACTCATTAAGCTCCTTAATAGTATAGCATATATCCTCATGGACTACACTTTCGACCTCCCCTCTAGGAACCTGTTTTGCCTTGAGTCTGGTTATAGGTCTAGAAGAAACTATTGGTAGGCCTTAAGAAACATCAGTATTGTCTTGCCTGGCATTTTCTTCAGCGAAAGTCACTCCTGGTTATCAGGCTCTGAGGGATTAATTTCCTCATGTGGAGAAGGCATTGTTTCAAGAGGTGAGGCTGAGGGTACTACTTCTTCAAGTGGGGCAAACCCTTGAAAATCTGAAGATTCAAAATTCTCAACTTCAACAGGGTCTTCCCACACATCTGCAGCCCAAGTTACAGGATCCCATTCTTTGCCAATTAATGCCCTTATTTTAAATGCTGTCACCCTGTGAGACTGAGACTTGAATTTTTGCTGTAATTCAGCTAACCTTATAATGAGGGCTTCAGTCTGATTTTCTTCAACTTGAGCTCTATAGCTGCTAGAGAGAAGATTCTCTTCAAGAACACACTTAGAATCTTTTGGATTTGTTTACTTGTGTCGAAAGCCATTCAATTTTATCACACAACTCCTTCCTTTCATTCCTTGTTTTTTCCCAAGATGCTAAGAGCAAACAGCCAGCAAAATCATCTTCCGATTTTTCCCCAACTTGCAGAACGTTTTGTACATAGAATCACCTAATTCATCAAGATAATCAAAGGCAGTAGCTTTTTAAGCTTGAAACACAGTTTCAACCACGGTCTTCAATATTCTCCAAGCTCCCAGGAGCGAGAGAATCTGGAGAGGTTTCAGTAATTGAAGGTGCTGGTGAATTATCAAACCAACTCCAGATTTTTAAAAGATTCAGCCTTATACATCTGCTCCTCTAGAATCACTCCCAGTACCAACTTATTCAATTATATTCAATTGACTTCTAATAGCTATAGATCAGGGTATCTTTTAACACTCATCTGAAAAGCTTTTATTTCCAGTAGATTGTGGTTAATACAGTGACTTATAATTATCCAAGGTGCAAAGAATAAGAGACTAGATACTAGACAAAGGTCCAGGATAAAAGTAGTGTGTGTGTGTGTGTGTGTGTGTGTGTGTGTGCAAGTATATGGTGTGTGTGTGTGTGTGCAAGTATATGGTGTGTGTGTGTGTGTGTGTCCTATCTTCTAAGGCTCAGGGATCATTGTAGAACAGGTATTAGAAAGAGCATAAGTCCCAGAGGCATTGCATGAATATAGAAGACTATTTTCCAGATATAGAAGGGCATCTAGCTACAAATATGAGCTCATAGCTCCTGTGTGTAGCTATATACAAGAACTCATATCCCAGCTTGGAAAGAGGAACTGGGCACACAGTCTCAAACCTAGTCATAGGATGATTAAGAATTGTTAGCTTTGGAAAAGGAAGAGTCAGTTTTGTATAAGTTTGCAGTCTTTGATAAGTCAGTCATGCTTTAGTGGAAGATCATGAATTCAAGGTTATTTAAAACAGCATAAATTGATATGAAGAGGTAAAAGAAAGAACACAAAGACTTGTTGATAAAGAAGGGTAGTTGGAACAAGAAGGAGCTGGGGGAGAATATGTTCAAGAACATTGTATGAAATCCAAAATTGTGAAAACATTAAAAGAAATGTTTAAAAAGTCCAGAACCACTGAGTCTATTTGACTTTTATTTTCGCATTTAGCAATTCATATAGCAGATATTAAATACAAATTGGATTACTAGAGTTTATAAGAATATATATGGCAGACCTCTGGGTAGGTTAGAATAGGGTTCTGCAAGGAGTCCATTTAAAGAAATAAAACAAACACAAAGTTATTTAGTATAGGAGTTGAATAAATCTGTAGTTAAACCTTCACTCCTAATTTCAATGTTTCATGTTGAAAATTTTTTCATTTTTAAAAATCTCTTATCATTGTTCTAATCTCCAAGTTATGGAAATAATGTCAACATATTCCTTAGCTTGTGAGTAAAATTGTTATCATAACATTTAGTTTCTATGTCAGGAAGGTAAATTTTGGAGAATCATTTATTTTCCATTTATCAAAAAGTATATTAAGATGGAGAGGATTTTTTCCCTAGTCAATCTATGTAATTATCTACTGTGTGGTTTATTCCCCTGATGCCTAATTTGTTAATTTCCTGCAAACTGAAAGAAAGCCATCTATTGTGTTGTAATTGGGCAGCATTGCAAGAGAAGTAAATATTTTATCTGTTCATTTCACTGTAGAATAATTGTGCTAGATAAACTTCAAAATAAAGTAAAGATTAGAACTATTGGGTCAAATGATGTTCTCGTAAAGTAGAAATATTTTATTCTACATGATTTTCCCCCTTCCCTTTCTCCCACCCTTTGTGGGCCCCTCTCACTCCAGCCCCTTTTGCTCAGGCCCATAGTTTCTATATTATTTGTTTCTCACTAAGGATGGTTGTAAGTCACCATGTGGTTGCTGGGATTTGAACTCATGACCTCTGGAAGAGCAGTGAGTGCTCTTAACTGCTAAGGCATTTTACCAGGCTTCTGCATGATTTCTATTTGGTCAATTTCTATGTGTCTATAGCAATTTGATAAATATTTTGTTGTTCTTAGATCATACAATCATTTTTAAAAGATTTATTTATTTATTATTGAAATTAAGTTAAATTTGTCTCTTTCATTTTCTTCTTCCAGGCCCTCCTATGAATACTTTATCCTCTCCTTCAAATGCATATATTATAATCATAATGCCTATTAACAGTCTATGTTTAATGCTACATTTATTTATGCCTCGTTTGAAAGTGGAGATGACAAGAATTAAGATGGAGTATTGAAAAGCTAAGTATATCATACTAAATATTAAGAAATTGGAATGATATTCAGCTATACAGCAAGAAGTAATTATAGGACAGTTGTTCGAGATCACATAGAAGGTGTGATACTCATATCATCTTGCTCTCCCTTCTTCAACTCTAGTCCATAAGGAGAGAACTGTGTTTGGCTAATTATCAGAGGTCTCTGTAAGAAAAAAGTTACTATGGAAGACATAATTAAACTTTTAGCTACCTAAAAGAATATGTAGTATCTGGAGAAAAGATACGCGAGAGCAAAGGCAATCAGACAGAGTCAATGGCAAGGAACCCAAGAAAGAAGAGAAGAATGAAGGTCAGGAAGGAGAGGAAGAAGAAGAGAGATTAAAAGAGGTTGACAGGAGAGAAAAGTAGAAAATTGAGTAAAGTAATCCAACATTAGGTAACAGTATGCCAGAAAGATAGAAAGCCATCCTGAAAGAAAACATTTCCTACTAGGTCAAACCCAGAAAAGTGAACAACTAAATAAAGAGTGCGATTAAACTTGTTTCCTCTGGGTAACATAATTATCACAAATTGTGGGAAAGAAAGAAAGAGGAAAAGAAAGAATGAAAGGAAGGAAGGTAGGACGGAAGGATAGAAGGAGGGAAGGAAGGTAGGATGGATGGAAGGAAGGAAGGAAGGAAGGAAGGAAGGAAGGAAGGAAGGAAGGACAGAAGGAAGGAAGGAAGGAAAAGTAGAATTTCTAAGCTTCTAGGGTTTAGAAGTGTGATGTCAAGTTATGATCAACCTTCTTGCAAGGCTTGGGGAAAGACCCTGCCTTGCTTCTTGTTGGCTTTCAGGCATTGACATTAATCTTTTACATTTAGTGGCCATAAATACATAATTCTTATTGTTGCTTCTGGCTGTGCATGGCATCTGTCTCCCAGAAGTGTCCAATGGTTCTCATATCTCCTTATAAAGGTGCCAGTAACATTATATTTAGGGTCTATCCTAACCCTTTATTAGTTTAATATGATTTAATCTACAAGTATCTTATTTCTAAGTGATGTCATATTTGCAGATTATCAGTGCCCATGAATATTTTGAGACACTGCTCAATCCAATGTAATGATATTAGACCACAATCCAATAAATCAAATAACTACTTGTGCATATTTAGATGTTACCTTAAAAAATGAATACATGGAAGGAAATTACATTTCTTTATAAGAAAAATGTCCAAAATTTCATATAGATATCACATCTATGAAGCAGTACTTGACTCTCTGTCTTCCACCCTGCTATATATGGACACTGAGTGTATAACGAAATATCCATTCATATTCAATTAATAGAATTCAAGAAAGAATAACCATTTTGTCAGCAAACATTTAATTAAATATTAAATTGACTAAGGCTAACATCATCAATGATAACCAAGATATCATGGATATCTGTCATGACATTAGGAGCAGCAAATATAACTGTGTTTCTTCTAACTAAATCCAGTTGGCATACTCTAAATATGAGAAAAATCCCAGGCAAGCTCACACTGAGGGAAGTTGTTCAAAATACCTGGTGTGTGTTCCTCAGTGTTTTTAACTCAATCTTGTCTAAATAAAAGTTTGTTTCTAAACAGTAACTGATATTCACAGATAAAAGCAGAATATGAACAACTGTTTAATGTGTGAAACTGTAAGAAAAATCTGGGTGAACAGAAGTTTCCAAAAAAAGTTCGATAGTGCTGTTACTGCATTCCATTGCCTTCTCAATATATTTTGAACATTAATTAAAGCTTTAAGTCACCTTTCATAGATTTGTAGTGTTTTTCCTTTTCTCAATGTGATTCTAGAATAAGACTGGGTCTAACACGATATTCTAAAAGGTTAGTTTTAATACGGATTGTCCTTCCCTTTCCCTTTGCTCCCCTGTCTTTCCCCTGTTCCCTCCCCTCCCCTTCCTTTCCTTCTCCTTCCCTGTCCTCCCCTCCCATTCCCCTCTTCCCCACTCCCTCTCCCTCCTATTTTCTCCTCTCTTTCTCTGTCTCTGCCTCTCTCTGTCTCTGTCTCTCTGTCTGTCTCTTTCTTTGTTCAATATAAGTCTCACTATTGTAGATCTGGCTGCCCTGGAGTGTATTCAGTGTATTAGGCTGGCCATGAATTCCCTGAAGTTCATGCTTGTCAGCTGATGGGTGCTAGGATTAAAGGAACACGTCACCATACCTGACGATAATATTTATTGTTAAAAGAATGGAAGCATTTCTCTAGGAGGATTTGAACCAAACCAGATTATATTAAAAACAACGAACACCATCAAATCCCTTATGTATTGATATGCAATATAATAAGATTTTATCTTTGGTTTTATGTTATAAATTTTTTGAGTGGTGATTTCCACATTGAGCGCTGGCATTTTTCTTCTGAAATGCTTACATAGTGTGGGGCTTGGTTCAGCAGAATTCCAAAATTAAAATATCAATAATATAATTTGTAGCTATTACTTTTAAAACTGCTTCCAAAGGTTCCTGAAATGTTATTCATTTTAATGATAACTAATTTTTTTTATTGCTTGTTCACCTGATGCCTTCAAGTTACCTTTAATGTTTCTAGTTAGGAAGTGTCCTAAATTTTGAAGCTGGTAGCCACTCTGAAATGAAAGTGCAGAGAAGTTCAGTCAGTGTTAGGAACTAATGTCTAATGACAAAGTCTGATGTAGAGCTCAAGTTTTTTCATGAAAGGCCTTCTTGTATCCAATTAAATTCCATTTTTAAAAAACTTTACAGTGAATGACAAAAAGACATTTCTTTTTGATATGTTTCACCTCATCATGTCTAAAAAAAAAAAAACAAAAACCCACAAGCCTGTTTAAAGCCTCTACATATAAGCACATTTAGAGACACTATCTAAGGTGACTTTCTAAAATACACAGCAGTCATAAATTACCAAATATGCAAATTTCAGTAATGGAAAAATTAAATGTGATAGCTTAAAATTATTATCAGATATTAACTTAAAAAGTAATAGATTTCATTGTGAAATACATATACATTTATTTGACACATATGTTCTATACGAGGTAGTTTCAGTCAATCACCTCCCTATTACATCTTGTCATTTCGTTTCCTCTACTTTGTTGCTTCCTTTTCTTCCCCAATATTCTCTTTTCTATTCTTTTTTTCTAAATGCAGATAATATATAAGGCAGAAAGCATCACGTATGTCTGTCTCAGTTTGGGCAATTTTACCTGGTTTCAATATTTTTTCTCTCTTCAGACAGACAACATGACTTAATCATATCCTTTTTGTTTTTTTTTAATTAGTTAGTTAATTAATTAATTAAATGTATTTCCATTTCAAGTGTTATCTCCTTACCAGGTTTACCCCCTCCCAGAAAACCCCTATCCCATCCCCCTCCCCCTCCCCCTGCTTCTAAGAGGGCGTTCATCCACCTACTCTCACCTCCCCGCCCTCTATTCCCCTACACTGGGTCATCTATCGAGCCTTCATAGGAACAAGGACCTCTCCTCCCATTAATGCCTGACAAGGCTATCCTCTGCTACATATGCAGCCAGAGCCATGTGTACTCCTAGGTTGATGGTTTAGTCCCTGGGAGCTCTGGGAGGTCTGGTTGGTTGACTTTGTTGTTCTTCCTATGGGGTTGCAAGCTCCTTCAGCTCCTTCAGTCCAGTCTCTAACTCTTTTATTGGGGACCCCATGCACAGTCCAATGATTGGCTGTGAGCCTCCACCTCTGTACTTGCAAGGCTCTGGCAGGGCCTCTCAGGAGACAGCCATATCAGGCACCTTTCAACAAGCATTGCTTAACATCCACAATGTTGTTGGAGTTTGGTGACTGTATCTGGGATGAATCCCCAGGTGGGACAATCTCTGGATTGCCTTTCCTTCAGTCTCTGCTCTACACTTTGTCTCACTCCATATTTGCTCCCATGAGTATTTTGTTCCCCCTTCTAAGAAGGATGGAAGCACCCACACTTTGTTGTTTCTTCTTCTTGAGCTTCATGTGGTCTGTGAATTGTATCTTGGGTACTCAGAGCTTTTGGACTTATATCCAATTATCAGTGAGTGCATACCATGTGTGTTCTTTTGTGATTCAGTTACCTTACTCAGGATGATATTTTCTAGATCCTTCCATTTGCCTAAGAATTTCATGAATTCATCATTTTTAATAGCTGAGTAGTACTCCATTGTGTAAATGTACCACATTTTCTGTATCCATTCTTTTGTTGAAAGACATCTGAGTTCTTTCCAGCTTTTAGCTATTATAAATAAGGCTTCTATGAACATAGTGGAGCATGAGTCCTTTTTATATGTTGGAGAATCCTTTAGGTACATACTCAGGAGTGGTATAGCTGGGTCCTCAGATAATACTATCTTCAATTTTCTGAGGAACGACCAGACTGACTTCCAGAGTGGTTGTACAAGCTTGTAATCCCACCAACAATGGAGAAAGGAGTCTTCCTCTTTCTCCACATCTTTGCCAACGTCTGCTGTCACCTGAGTTTTTAATATTAGCCATTCTGACTAAGATCAAATATTTTGCATTTCCTTAAGGAAGATATTTATGTCCTTCTTAAAGTCCTCATGAGATGTAATTTTAAATCAGAGTCTTGCTTTTCTGGTGTATTGGGATATCCAGTGCTCACTGTGGTAGGAGAACTGGGTTCTGATGATGCCAAATAGCCTTGGTTTCTGTTGCTTATGTTCATGCCCTTGCCTTTTGCCATCTGATTATCTCTGGTGTTAGCTGCTCGTGCTGTCTCTGACTGTGGCTTGTCCCTCCTGCAACACTCTGTGTCAGTACTCCTGGGAGACCAGGTATCTCCAGGAGAAATTTGAATATGAAAAACTGTGGTACAGGGTGAGCTCTAGGGTGCAGACAGAAACCAGAAGGATCCTGTCTCCAGCTGTTCCTTGGTTCCTGTGTCCTGGTCACTCTAGGAGTGTCCCTCTTGGTCTGGGAATTTGTATAGAAGGTGTGGTCTTACTTGTGCTCGCAGGTGTGTCAGCTCTCCAGGGAGAACAGCTCTCTCCTGGTGGTTTTTGTGTACGTAGTGCAGTAGTGCTGTGGCACAGGATCAGCTCAGGGCTCAGACAGAAACTGGAAGGCTCCTGTCCCAGGTTGCTCCTAGGTTCCTGTGTCCTGAGGGTTCCAGGAGCGTCCCTCTGAGTAGCAATGGTGGTTTTACCTGGGCTCACAGGCTTGTCTGCACTCCTGGCAGCCTAGCTCTGTCCAGATGCTATTTGGGTATGGAGCCTGGTGACAGAGGATAAATTCTGGACCAGACAGAAACCAGAAGTCTCCCTTTGGTTCCTCTGTCCTGACGATTCTGGCCTCTGAGCAGAAGTGGTGTTTCTTGCCTGCGCCCACAGGCTTGTCTGCACTCCTGGGAGGCTAGCTCTCTGCCAGCTCTGTTAGATATGGAGTCCTATGGCGGACCAGATGGAAACTGGAATGCTGATTTAATCATATTCTTATCCATTAATCCTGATAAACTTGTAAACAGAGCTAATAACTAGGCAAGGTTGAATAATCCTGTGAGAAACATAAGAATGAAAGTTTCTCTGATGTATGTTATGCATGATAACCTTAGATGCATTCTCAGAAGTAGTATAGATTAATAATTAGCTAGTCTTATTTTTACATTATTAAGAATCTTACATTCATATTAGCAGAGATAGTAATAATGTCAATAAATATATTACAAATTTCCACATATATTTTGATTACAACTCATTGCAAATATAGCATATATGATATACATGCTTTAATTAAAAATACATTTGCATGAATAGTTTAAAATAGAATGTTAAATTGTTTTTCTATTATATTAGATTGTTGAGAACAGAACATTTTCTTATCAGAAAAATTTATATAAGTGACTAAATTATTTTAAAGTTTAGACTATTTAGAATATATGTAGTCTAAATATTAATTAGTATATTTTCATTTAATAAGTAAGGATCGATTTATATTCTACCACTTGATGCATTACTTTTATGATATGACATATAATCTGCTTGCTTTTCCAAAAACCTTAGTTCATTCCAAGTGGTAACTGACAATTTATAATTAGCCTATTATCATGGAAAGAACCTGTTTAGTTATACATTATAGAAAAGGTAATGACAAAGATGGAGAGGTCAAAGAAAAAGGCAGATTTCTGTACACCCAAACTTTTGTAGAATAAGTCAGATTCTGGAAAACATGATTGGATTCTGGAGATAATAGGGGAAATGAAAATATAAACATCAGAGAAGTCAAAAGGAGTGAGTATAAAAATGGTAAAAAGATTCATAGAGAAAAGTGAGCTGAAAGCCATTCCAAGGAAATCTGGTGTAATCAGTTTAAAATAACATCAGTGTAACTTTATTTCACCTTTAGTTACAAGTCATTTCCTACCACAGAACCTCTTTTCTGTCTTCTTGTCCCATGAGCTATTTCTCCAGACAGATTAATGGCTTTGTGTGAAATGTATATGCAACCTAGAGACTAATTTCTAAGGCTAGGCTTTGGTTACTAGTAAATGCTTGATGTCTGTCAATAATACTTGGAGCAAACTGAGAAGACAGAGGCTGTATTTGTGACCATATTTGTTTCTCTTTTCTACCATCATGATTTTCTGTATTAAACTTCTCCTCTGTGCATTCTAGAACAGTTTTCAAGTCTTCATAGAAACATTTGTCAACATTCGGTTAGAGAGTAAACAAAAGTTCACAGTGGTCTATAATTTAATTTATTTGTATTAGTTATTTCATCTTCAACAGATTGTTTTTAATAGATGATAACTGAATAATTTATTTAGATGGAAAAAATCACCAAGAAGTTTGACTAAAGTCTGTCATAGTAATTAAGATTGCATTTAAATGACTGAAATTGCCTAAACATAACCTATTGAATTTTTATACCCCAAAATCATATCATTACAAATAACATCAGTGTAACTTTATCTCACCTTTAGTTACAAGTCATTTCCTACCACAGAACCTCTTTTCTGTCTTCTCATCCCATGAGCTATTTCTCCAGACAGATTAATGGCTTTGCGTGAATTGTATGTGCAACCTACAAATATGCAATTTGAGTGATTTCCATATTGCTGAACATTGATAATTCACAATTAATCAAGTCATTGCTTTAAATAATATTTGAGTTGGAAAATAAAACTATTGTGAAGATTATTCGAGATGGTTAGTAATTCAGTTTTGGACGTAAATTCTCCAGAAGTCTTTCAAGAGAATGTTTTTGCAGTACTGAGTCATAAGATAATCACTTCTCCAAGGTAAAAGAATATGCTCAAATTTAAAGGAAACAACATTGAAAATAAACAAATCTATTTTAGATTGACCTGTTAAATGTGTATTTTTCTCCAAACTCTTTTAATTGCAAGAAGTGATAAAGTAAAATTAATAAAATCAGGTCAGTATGAAAGGCAAAATTCATAATTCTGTTATCATTGAAGAAAATTATAAGGAAATTCTGAGAAGCACAGAAACCATGGTTGGTCAAAAAGTGGGAAAGTATGAACTTTTTAAAAATTTACTCAGGATTTGAGGAATTATTTTATTTGGCTTACATCTCCAGATCACGGGTCATCTTTGAAAGAACTCAGGAAAGCAAGTGAAGCAGAAGCAGAGGCAAGAACCACCATAGGGAAATGCTAGGACCCCCCAACCCCCACTCCCTGCTAATGTGGGCAAGAACCACCACGGCGAAATGCTAGGACTCCCACCCCCACCCCCCGCTAATGTGGGCAAGAACCACCACGGCGAAATGCTAGGACCCCCATCCCCACCCCCCGCTAATGTGGGCAAGAACCACCACAGGGAAATGCTAGGAAACCCCCCCCCCGCTAATGTGGGCAAGCACCACCACAGGGAAATGCTAGGACCCCCCCACACACATCCCCCTCTGCTAATGTGGGCAAGAACCACCACAGGGAAATGCTAGGACCCCCCCTCCCCGCTAATGTGTGCAAGAACCACCACGGGGAAATACTAGGACCCCAGCCCCACCCCCCACCCCCCCTCCGCTAATGTGGGCTTTCCCAGGGCAGCCTGAACCTCACCATATCATCCTGAATTAAGAAAGCACCTTGCAGACATCCGGCTAATCTTACAGAGGCAATTTTTCAGTCTAGGTTTCCTCTTTCACAGTGATTCTAGTTTTAAAAAAAAAAAAAAAAAAGCTATCCAGTACAGTAATGTTCCAGGCTCTGCCATTAGAAAGACATTTTTTTTCCAAAACGTAAGGCAGTAGAGTTCTTCATTTGTATCTGTGTAGACATAATTAATACCAAAGCTTTTGCTCTGAGGCCTTACCCCAAAACTGTTTACAAAGCCCAGTGTGTATAATTGATCTTCACAATAAATCCTCCTTGAGATAATGCTATGGCCTGAAAAAGAAGTCAAAAATGCTTTGCATGCTCTAGGCAGACACATACAGGAAAGGTAGCAAACTAGAGCACTAGCTAACAATATGTGGGAGGCTTCTGCTCGGTAACTGGCTTTTTTCCAAGGGTAGTTCAAAGTAACTAAATGTTAAAACATTCCCCAGACTCCCCCCTCCTTCCCCCCCCCCACCACACACACACTTACAGAGAATACTCAGTCAACCCTCTAGTCAGGTGACAGTCCTCATGAGCACTGAACAAAAGCTAACAGGATGTGTTAGTTATCATTTTCCCTTCAATACTGCCCATCATTTACATGTGTAGACCTCCAAAAATAGAATCTTGATACAGTTGAGGAAAAACAATCATATCACAGACAATGTCTAAAAGGCAGAGATAAAATGAACATGCCCACCTCTTTGCCCTAAGGGCCTAAGAGAAGTGGACAAAATGGTAGATGTTTGCTATTATGCAATATTTTGTGAAGGGGAAGGCTGCTTGAATGTAATAGGGAAAGCTAATTTCAGAGAAAATAGACTGAAAAGGCATCAGAAAATAAATGGTGTTCCTGATTTACAGACAGTGACTTAAGAAGTGGATAAAATGAAAGTATTGAACATAAGAAAAGGTCAAGTGCTTAATTTAATATTCTTTGTAACTGAAGATGAGGGAGAATCGACAGTCTAGGTGACACTGGGATTTCTAAAGTATTCTTTTACTGACATTATTTTTGAGAGCTCTTTCTTCATTTCCTGGGTCATGTTATTCAGGAAGTGACATAATGGACTCCTCCTTTTCTAATTTATTTCCTACTGAAGCTCTGAACAGTGCAGTAATCCACAGATAGCCTTGTACCTGTTAAATTCACAAAGAGCATTGTCAACTCACATAGGTTAATACAGGCAATTTTAATGTCCAGTAACTTGATATGGATTAGGTGTCTGATTTTTTTTCTGGTCACTAAATTCCTAAATAAGGAGAACTAAAAAGGTTTTAAAAATAATGAAAACTAGTCAATAAAAATATACTTTTGATAGGATAGGATAATAAAAATAATAACAATAACAATAATAATGATATGAGGTTGTTCATTATATATATGCACATGCATGTGAATATAAGTGTATTTACCAATATGTATGTAATGAATATAAAATACAAATATATTTATATTAATTGGACTTTATATTTGTATTAAGTTGACAGAAACAAGCCAACATAGTGTAGAGATATGACATATACTATAACAAAAATCAATAGATTTGCAATTAATAAAATAGTGACTTTTTTAAAGATTTACTATTTGTTTTCTTTTTAGTTATGCACATTCTTGTGTGTGTTTGTGTGCATAGTTGAGTGCAAGTGCTTGTAGAAGCCCGGAGAATGTGTTGGAATTCTGGAGATGTTATAGGTGGTTGTGAGCAGGCCAACAGTACTGCAGGGAACTGAACTTAGGTTCTCTGTGAGATCAGTAATTACTGGTAACAACTCTTGAAGATCATAGTTCACATCCCTATGTGCTGTTTCTCAATACATTATTTTTCCAAATGAAGTACAAATGCCTGGCTCTATTCTGTTCCATAGTGCTTCATGAAATGTTCATAAAAATGGACTCCATTTATATTTACAGAGAAGGTTCATTTCTTACCTTGAATTACCCTATTTAACATAGGACTTAATATGTTTAAATGTGTTTTTGATCACATATTAAATTTCCCAAAGGCTTTTATCTAGGACTTCAAAAGAAAGCCATGTACCTAAAGAAATGCTTCTTATTGTGCAATTTTAATTCTTTCTTGGTGTCTCAGTTTTCTCCTAAGTCAGGTCATATTGTTTTTCTTTCTGTGACTTAACTTGAGAATGTGGAAATACATTTGTACATTCGAGCTTTAGTTGTCCAACTTTAGTTTAACACATATTTCGAATGCTTTTACCCTATGTTTGGAATAACAAGCTAGTTCATTAAAGGCAAAACCCCCCACAGAACCAGAAAAACTAGAGAAGTCAATACTATCAGTGTTATTATTTAAGAATCCTGAAAAGTATATGGTGTTCATTGGTTTTTAGAAAGCAGCTGGCTTTCTATATGTCAGAATGTTCGACTTCCCTAAATCTTGAGACATAGTCACAAGAAATTAATGCTAATTTAATGTTCTAGAAAGAATTTTGAATTTGTACTTTGTTACATCTCATAATTTGATAATTAAAATGCCTGAAGTGAGTATAATACAGTTGCCTGCTGGACTGTTCGAGTCTGTTCATCCATCTCTGGTAGCATCTTCTAAAGGTGCATCTAGAAGTGCAATTCTGTTTTATTAGAGAGACTATCTGCATGGAAAGACAAGAAGTGAGCACAGGGCTACCTAATGCCAGAATCCTAGCTGGAAAGCAAGGACTAGGTTTTATATCCTTAATCAAAGACTGAAAGCATAGCATGATATGGGGGACTTCAGTTTCTCCCCAGTGCTTTTATAAAAGCCTGGAGGCCAGAGTCTCCGTGAGGCACTAGAGTAAGAAAGTCCTTAGATGAATGCAAACGCAGGGCTTATGATTTGCGTGGAATGATTGTCCACAGCCCTTCTTTCCTACTCCACTCCTAACAGCAGTGCCTTACGGTGGCTGATATGGGAGCTGCACTGAAGACACAGGGGATGGGAGGGGTGTTTTTAGAGAACCTACGTGCAAACAATAAGCAGAGAAAGGCTGAGCAAATCAGGAATGACATCATCATCATAAAAATAAAGTCCACAGGCAGAAGTAGCATCCACTGTACTCTGCTCATGTGCAAAATAAAGATAAAAATTTGCACAATAAGTGACATGTTTTTGCTTTACCTTGTTATGTTGAATTAAAGTTCAAGAAATTCTTGACTCACTAACACATTCTCTAATCCTTTTCCACCTTCCTAAGTTAAAGGAGTGAAGGAATGTTTTTAGCAGTCAGTGTAACTGTGTTTTCAGACAGTTTCTGTGCTCAGCTGTTCTAGACTGACAGGACTGAGGAGCTGGACAGGTAGAAGAGTCCCAGAGCCTCTCAACACCGAACCAGGATGAAGAAGCTTCCTTTGGTTTCTAAATGAGATTTTCTTCATGTTTAGCCTAGGCTCAAGGTTCATTCTGAACTGTCCTAACTGTCCTCTGCAAACTTGGAAACACTCTTTTTTTTTTTTTCAAGACAGTGTTCCTCTGTGTCGCCCTGGCTGTCCTGGAACTCACTCTGTAGACCAGGCTGGCCTGGAACTTGGAAATCTGGCTGCGTCTGCCTCCCAAGTTCTGGGATTAAAAGCGTGCGCCACCACTGCCCAGCTAGAAACACTCTTAAAAAATCTTCTTCATTATGTCTTCTGAGAGTTCTTGGAACATCAATTGTATGTTTGCTTTCTTTTGATGTAAAAGGATAGTGTGCTGACTTCCTTTTATATTCTTGGACTCACATTACAAAACTTGTCATAATAGATGATGATGTGGAAAAATATATCAATTAGATGATTTCTACAAAACCCGACCCTTTCACAGACACTAAGCTGCAGGCTCATGAGGGAGAAGGAACAAGAACCTTGTGTGTATCCAAAGACAAAGTCACACAGAAGGCTGTGAAAATCACATTCCCTGAGTCTGTCATTTAAAGACAAACATGGCTAATATGTGAAATCAAGTCTCAAAAGATACTAAGAATAAAAATTATTAAAAATGCTAGAAGTTGCATACATGTACCAGAATCCTATGAAGTTGTCTGAGACAATAGAATAAAAATCAGAACAGAAAAAACCAACATAGGGTAGAGATATCAACATAAACATCGCTTGACCTATAAAGAAGAATTTTCATGTTAAAGTAAGTTTGAAAGATGACAAGATCTATTCCTAGGTTCCCACCCCTGCTTTGATTGCATAAGTAAATTCAGAATGCATGACCCATGACAGGGCCACCTTTTTTCAACAAGTATGTAAATCATGTGAAGACCCTCACAACCATCACACACAGAAAGATGGGAACACAGCTTTACCAACTTCATTTTAAGGTTTTCTTCTATAAAGTGAGAAGCACTGTGTGTATGTGTGTTGGGGGGATGGGTTCTGTGTGTGTCTATGTGCACTTGTGTGTGTGTGTGTGTGTGTGTGTATGTCTGCATGAGTGTGTATGTGCATGCATGTGTGTATATGCTCAAATGTATGCTAGACTAGAACAAATTTAAATTTCCCTAAAATACTGTACTAAAAGAATGTTAGTAAGCTTGCATGCATCTTTAGAATGAAAGTGGGCCTGTAGACTACATTGTGTCAACCCTTTATTACCCACTTTGAAATGTGACTGGGTTTTGTCACTGAGTATGAACCCAAAACACCTTAACTTGGCAGTTACTAATTTTTTCCAAATTTTAATTATGACCCAAACATTTAAAATATTGACTTTCCTAAGAAAAAAAGCTTTGAGAAATAAATTTGAAATGTTATCTTATACGATATCATTGTACATAAAATAACAATTAGTCAACATATTTATAATTAGAGTTAATGAGACATGCCTTTAACTTTGGAGGCCATGGATTAAACGCAAGTAATTATTCCATAAAGAATAAAGAGTAGAATTAAAGAATGACTACAAGCACCTCGTTTTCAGTAAAATTTCAGTATAACTGTCTGAGTTTATTCAGCAGTGAATGATACAACTTGAGTTGACTAGATCTAGAAATCCTAAGGACAAATGATTTTCTTAAAAATGTTCTTAGTTTTCCAAATGCTGGGGTTGAGAGGCCAGATGTCCCAAATTACAATTCATAGTAGAAATACAATATCAGAGCTTCCATGCTCGGCCTAACTGTTCCCTTTAAGACTGTTGTATTACACTTCTGCTAATAAAAGCCTTTCTAGGGATTCTATATTGCTTTTTCCCCTTGCAAGGAACATTCACATCCTTCAATGAGAGCTGCTATTATCAGAGCAATGTACTCTTACTATTTATTTATCACAACAGCCTTGTGACTGCTTACCCAGGCGAGCACTAGAAATATCTAGCTCATTACCACTACATAAAATAGCATGGGGTATTTTCAGAATGAAAGCCTTCAGCGGATGACAAATTCTAAAGCTGTTCATGTCCCTGTTTCTAAAGGAAGCGATTGCGCTTCGATACTGGCAACTTGAACAATCAATGAGGAAATGTTTGATTCTTAGTGGAACATTGCCAGCCTGAATCTCAACAAATACCTGCTAGTCTTTTACTTCTTCTTCCTTTTTTTTTTCTTTTTTAGTTAATCTGAGAACCCATGAATGTTCTTATACCAACTGATCAAAAAACATTGACCCAAATGGAGTCGGAGACTGAAAATGCCTGATGACTTACTCAGTTAGGAAGCTGATCCTGGTTGCTATTTAAAACTGCTGCTTAAATGTCCTCGGTATCTAAGCTGCATTCTTTACTTGGTTCAGGGGGCAGACATTTGGGTCTGAATATCCTTAAGCATTCCATTGGGTTGCGAATGTGGACTTTAAAATGTTTACAAACAGCTGTTACAATAACCCAAATACCCGAAGCAAAATATGACATATTCAAGGATCAGACTGTTAATGCCAAGCATTTGTTCGAAGAGTACCTAGTGGCTAGAGGGAGTTAGATCCATGAAGACAATGGCATTTGTCACATGTGAGCAGCTGTAGTCATGAGTGCAAGTAACTACCCTCCTACTTGCCCAGTCACCACTGTGAAACCAAACCTCACTGCACTATGTCAATCCAAGGACTGTTCTGGATATAGCAGAAGCTCCTAGTTGGTAACAGAGAGGCAGAAATAGCACAGCAAATAAACGGAATAGATTTTGCACAGTATTGCTTACATCTTAGGACTGTATGCTATTCACTGTAATCAAACAACAGCAAAAACAACAAAAATCTCGCTATTTTCAAGCTGAATCGCTTCTAGTGGCTGTTCTTGTGCAGAAGCGCTTCCGGAAATTGCTCTCTGAAAGAAGAGGGTTCTATTTTTGCTTTTGTTTTCTTGTTTACTTGCTTCCTTGCTTGAAGTGGCCTGAGGTGAGCTTTGAGGGGTAAGGTATTTGTCAGTTCGGGCTTGTTACTATAAATATCCTGGAATCCAGTAGGATGAAAAGGCCAACAAGGAAAGAGACAAAACCCATCAGGTCTTCCCTCCTCCTGGCTGGTTTCCAGATTGTGACTGGTTGTTTGTGCCCAATCTTTCAATCATGTTGTCGAATTGAATTGCCCTTCTTCCTTGTTATAATAACTCCATTCCAAGGCCTCATTTCTTGCTGCACATTAAATACAAGGACAGGTTCATCTACCATGCTCAGATTTCAGTGTCCAAGCATCTGGTACCAGTTTGGCCTGTGGAGATGTGTAGTGAAGTTCCAGGTGTTTGCAGAGAACATGAAATATAGGAAGAATATGTTCTTAGTTATAGTCATCTACTGTAATTTTGAGAAAATTCTCAGTGTTTTACTCTTAAATTCTTTTCTTGATCGAAAAGCCAACATTTATCGTTTCACAAATGTGTATTAATATGTATTAATGTTTGAATTACCTGGCAAACCTTGTCATCACATGCTTAAAAGTCTCTCTAATCACTTAGAGATGGACATTTATCTATTTTATTATTCTTGCCAATGACATAATTACATCTGTTCATACTTTTTTCAGAATCAACTAAACTCTAATACTGTACTTACAGATTTGTTTAGGAAATGAACATGGTATTTACTGGAATGATCCAAATAGAGGCAAGATACATTTTTAATAATACCCATCAGTTGTAAATCCTTTTTATTTACTTTTTTAACCAGAATGATACAGGAAAAAAATGTTAAACTTTGATACATCCTTTAGGTTTAGTCCAGTTTTCTAAAGCTTGTACTTTCTTGTCTTTAGAATGTAATTTTTACATAAAAATGATTTTGTATGAGAGTTACAAATCAATTATGTCCTGATCATGTGGACCAACACAGAATATATCTATCAGAAATTAAAAAGACATAATTTGCATTAACTCTTCAGGATTAAAATAATTTTCAAAAGGAAATTAATATTACTCTGATTTTTAAAAGGGTAACTTGTAACTTATTTTCAGATAATATATTTTATATTTATTTCATACCATGGTAAACAAACTCTCAATTTAAAATAGTTTAAATTTATTTTTTCACAAATACTGAGGGAGATAACAATTTCTTTATACATGACAAAAGTTTACTTATTACCTAAGCTTGCACACTTACAATTAGGTTCACTGTAAAAATATTATCATTTTATTTGAATGGGTCATAGTCTATATTCATATTTTTTCTCCATGAATCTGGAGAGAGTTCAAAGGAAATCAGTGGCAAAGCTGTAGGTGTGACACCTTCTTAGAGCTTATGATGGTTCTGTGTCTGAATAGGGGAATTTTTAAGAGAAAACTCCCTCACCAGAATTACCCACATGTTTCCTTTAAACATGAAAATTCTTTCTGTTATTCAGAGTTTTTTTTTAAGAAATCTGTTGACTTCAGCACTAAAAATATCTCAGATGCATTGTTTCAAAAATTGTGTGAGGATTCATTTTACTGATGCTTAAATTGCTCATGTGCTTCTAGTGAATCCAAATAGAAATAGAAGCAGGAGACTCTATTTTCTGCATATACTCTATGGCCAGTCCTCTTTGGTATTGTGCACACATTGCCTGCCATGTTCATCCTGAGGCTCAGGAAGTTGGGCTATGTCACTGTGGAAGGACTGGAAGAAGGTCTGCTGTTTGTGTATATTTAGCATCAGCATTATCTCATCACTCCACTATCACACGGCTTCCCAGTGAGACCTTTATTTCTTCAATACTTTAGGACTTACTGTCCAATGAGTTATTTAAAATTGATTGTTCATTACTTTCCTCCTAAGGGATTAACTTAAAATATTGAACATGTATTTGGATTAGAGTCTTTATTCCTTTAAAATTATCAGTAATTTTACTTGGTCAACTAAAAAGAATTACTCAGAAGGAAACCATCACTGAGAGAAACGTCTACGTAACAGTCTAGGATTTGGAGAGGCATGGGTTTTGGAAACAGTCATGTGTGCTTTCTACCTCTCTTTTCTTCTACTTCTTTTTCAGGTGGATTTATCTCTTGTAGGTAAAAAGGGCTTAATTAACCAAGATCTGGAAAAATTAGAGTTTTTTTATTTATTCTCTCTGCCACACATAATGAAGCACTAGCCATAAAACAACCTACTGCCTATGGAAGTTCTGAGTTCTCATCAGGTCATGTTCTGGGCATGTCTTTGGTTATGTTTTTATCAATCTCAAGGAGTGATTTGCCTTTTCTTATTAATCTAAATAAAATATTTTGATCATTTTCCATTCATGATTATAAATCTTACTCTATCAGGACTCTCATTTATCAAACTTTAAGATGAGAACTCTAGTGTAATTTATTTCCCTTTTAGGATTACTTGCAAAGTTCTAATTGACAGGATGAAAAGCAAAAGAACCCACTGAACACCCACTACATGCTTTTTTAGAAAGGGGGAAACATTCTATAAAAAACACTGAACAATGCAAGACACACAAGGATGAGCACGCATCTTAATGATGTTTTATACTCAGTTCCTTCCCCAATGCATCTTTCTCACCACACAGCAAGCAAGCCACAGAACACAAGAGCCCTTGTAAGGCCACGTTTAGTAACATATATGCATTTTCAAAAATATTTATCAGTCCCAAAATCCTAGTTTGTATTTCAAATGGATAGGATTTCTATTAGGATTTCTAGATAACATTTCTAGAGCCTGGCTGCCATTTTGTTTTACCAACTACACAGTGTGGTTTGTATATAAGTATAATTCAAGGGCAATTTTTTATATTACTCCTTTCTTTTAAATTTTGCAAAAAAATCATTTACTAGAACTAATTGAGATAGGATGAACATTTTGAAGAAGCAGTTTTTTTAAAAAAATAAAACCAAATTAACAACAAAAATAAAAAGCACACTAGAAGTCGTATCAGGTGGTGTGTAGACAATTTAAAAATATTTCTTTACGTTTAAGATGTAGTATATGCAAGGTGGTGTCCAGTATTCCTGTATCTGAAGTGGCTGAAGGTATGTTAGTGGCCTATACAGGTGTAAGCATACACAGCAAGACTTGAAAATGAAGAGACATTTGCTTATAAATTTCGTCTCAGGGAGGAAAATGCCTAAAAATTTTTACATATGCACCATTTATCCCATAAAGAGAATAGAAGTATCTTATCTTCTATTCTGCTAACAGGTTTCAGCAGTTTTCTGAATACTTATGAGTAGCTCAGAAATTCATATAAGTTCATGTAATTCACACAGCATCTGCTGTAAAAAAATAAAGTGATAATTTACATCCAATTAAAATATCTCTCATTAGATAAAATGATTTAATAAACCAACAAATTTATATAAGAGGATAGTATTCACTGGGAATAAAATGAGTCAATTTGCTATGCAAACAAAAAAATCAATGAGCAGAAAACTGTAAAAGGAACACGTCCAATGTCTTTTATATAAAATTTTAATTTGTTGACTTGAAAAGAAAAACGGTGTCCTTACTGTCTTAGAATTTATGTGAGTTATTTTAAAAAGCATGTCTATTCATTGGATGAAATTCTTATTAAATTACTAAAAATACATTTCTGAACTCCCTGTATCTGGTACAGAAGTAGAAATTTCAGTAATGTTTGCTACATATTATCACCTTTCTGTTTTTTAAATGTTTTCCAGTTGTACTGCATGGGACTGTATGCAATCTTGACATAAAAGGAAATTAAAGTTTGTAATTTCTTTTTATGCTATAAGTATCCGTTACCTTTAAAATAAGCTTAGATCTATGTGGCAGGCAATTATGCAAATGCATTCTGTAAGGGTATATACTAATGATAAACCATGAAATAAACTCAAGGAAAAAAGAGGTGTCGAGTGAAGAAAAAAGTAAGTCTTGCTATTTTTTTCCTTTAAATATTTTTAGGGCTCTTCACCACTGCTGTTGGGTCATCTCTCTTAGCTGTGCTCCAGGCCTTTGTCAGTCTGGGGGAGGCGGCCATGTGTCCACGGCTGCTTATTTAGAGTGGTGAAGACAGATGGCCTGGAATTGCTGAAGAAGACCTTAAAATATAAAGAGGAAAGGAAAGCAAAAGAAACAATGAAAGAGGGCATAAAAAGAGACAAATATGTGGCAAAGAAAATCACACACACACACACACACACACACACACACATACACACATACGCTGTGAGGACAGACTACAGAGCAATAGGACTGAATTTAATATAAATGCTTCTTTATAAAGAAGCTTAATTTTCATTGTTCTTGATATGGTCTCTGTTTAACAGATTTCTGATTACCACATCCCCTCCTGTTCTAACCTTAGTAAAGGGTGATATGTATTTGTGTCTCATGGCTTCCAAGCCTGGACTGTGAATTTTCAATTGTACAGTCTCTAGGGCTTGACTTATCTGAACCAGACTGAACTAACCACACTGAAATCCCTGACACTTTAAGTCAATGTTTCAATACAATTTCTCATAATTATTTTGTCTGCCATATCACTTTTCTTCACCCTTTTCTGTACTTTCGAAGGAGACATACACTATAGCTCAGAAAGAACCTCCTGGAGAGACGGTTTATGTATCTTAATTATGGGAGAGGAATGTCTGAGTTTGGGAACATCAGTGCATAACAGCGCATTTTCAAGTTGGAAGGCTTGAAGAGATACTTTAATATGATGAAATGGCACGAGTGGCATTTCTATTGTGTATTTTGTATTAATATCTTCCCATTTTTCTGCTTTACCACATTTCCCAAGGTTCCGAGTGTGCCAGGTAAAAGCAGACTAGTGTGTCAACAGCCAGCTTCTCTCCTGCTTTTAAAACAAATATTCGATTTCACATTTCTTCTTTCTGTCTTCTGAGTTGTCATGGTTATCAAATGACACCTTCTCTGAATTCTCTCTCATTTTAACTTTTTTTTTCTGCTTTGTATAGACAGGCTGAATGAAGACAGAGAGAAAAACAACCATCAAGTTTGGGATTTATAAGTAGCAAAGGAAGCATAAAACATGAGATGCAAGAAGAAAAGAAATGTTTTCTTAACCACAAATGGAAACTAAGATTTTTGTCTCAAAGCATTAAGTTTAAAAAAAAAAATACCTGAGTTTTATAATGGTTCTCTGAACAAGGTCCTGGAACCAACCATGCTGCCTGTTGAACTGTGTTGTGGTTAGAGGTCTTCAGCAACCATCCTTGCACTCCCACCGTACCCCTGAAACAGCAGATAGGACGCTGGATTTCTAAAGTAAATCAAGGGACTTTTTTGGATACCAGCACCTTTAAAAATAGAATGGTAAAGAAGGTTCATAAACAGAGCATTTGAAACGCTCAATACTTTTGTTTTACAAAAACATCTGCTGCTCATATGAACGAGTTGAACCTAAGGACTTCAGCACACCCTGAGGTGTGCTGGGTGGCGGCTTCCTGAGGACTTGGCTCCAAGGAGGTCAGACTAACTCCCTGCCCAGTTGGCTCAGCAATTTCCCAGTGGTCGGCACGTCTTGCCATAATCACATAGTGGTGCCCCAAGCTTGATTCTAAACTCTACTTTGTACCTTCTAATGAAAGCATCCCGAAATATCCTTAACCACTCAGATTCTGGAACAGCCATGACCTCAGACTGGACTGCTGAAAGCTCCCTGTGTGACACTCCTGGACTCACTAGTTTTTGTCACTTTACCCTTTACTATTAAGAGAATGAGCTGAAGAGCCTGTATTGTGCTGATACTGGCCAGAAAAGTGTGACACTGTCACACAACAGCACAATTTTGAGTATATTTGAAATACTGTCAATAAAGGAAAAAAGTTTTAAAAAGTAATTATAAAGAACATTTCTGTTTAAACCTATAATAATAGAACTTAAGAAAATAAAAAGTGCTCACACATTCCACTTGTTAGAAAGACGCCTTTTCTGCCTTATCAGCAAGACTGAGCGTCAACCTGCTTTTAAGCATGGTATCCCCAGTGTTCGTTGTCATCCAAGTGCATCCATGTGGCTGTGGACACATGATTGGACATCACCAGAATTGTCTAGCAGTGGCCTCAAAAGCTCTTACGCTAATAGAACAAATGAACATGATCCATTTTTCAAAGAAATTTCAACAAAAATAGAAAGCTGGGGGAGAATGACATCTGAACTAAGTGGGTGTCCCTGGGTCCTTTATGTTGTCACGTCTATGTGTGACAGAGTAAAGTTGTCTGGGAGCACAATCTGATCGATGTATTTGACATGCACATACAGTCTTGATTTCAGTAGTACAATGAGGAATTGAGAAAGAAAAAAAAAATGAAATCCAAAAATGCCCTTAAAACTAATTTGCTATGTCAAGTATTCATTTTTATTTCTCCAAAGCCCCCTTTCAAAATAATGTTCCTGGATAGATGTCATAAGTCATACAGCTTGATTAGTGAGAACATATGCTGGAATTAGCTTTTTCATATCTAAACTTTTATTTTCTTCAAGGAAAAACTGAATTTATAAAAGAGAAGTGGCAAAGGATGTTATCATGGGTTTGTTCAAATTCAAAACATTTTTATTTATATGATAGTGGTTTTCTTAATATATATACATGTATGTATATATATATGTATGTATGTATTTCATGCTTTTAAATACACTTTTGCAAAATAATTCTTCTATTATATATGTAAAAGTATATTTAAAAACCAAAGTTCTGATTTAGTGTTCCTATAACCAACTTATACTTTATAAGAATCATAGCTTAAATCTATGTACCACTGTTTTTTGAGGGGCCGTAATACTTTCTAAATATAAGAAAAGACATTTACACATACTATGCAAACAATTACACACACTATAAATATACATATATATGTATAACATATACATGTGTATATACAGTGTGATAAATGCTAAATGATAGTCCACTTCTTAGACAAAGAACAAATAAAAGCAGAAGGAGAAAAGGATAGGAGGAAGAAGAAAATAAAATCAGCTTCTCCTAGGAACTCTGGGTCCTGGCTACTCTCTTCTTAGTTTTCTGTCCCTGCTGGAGAAGAAGGATCTACTAAGAACTACAGCTGTGTTGAAAACAAGTGAAAGCCAATTTACCTTGCTAATTTTTAACATGATGCTTTCTTTAACTGCAGAGCTGTCTTTTTTCTTTTACTATCCAGAATTAGTTAATTTTTCCCCGCAATCTATTTTTTCCCCTAGAAAGTAACCCCTTGTGTCCTACTGTGGGCTCCTCACTGAATGATTTTTCTCTTCTAATTATATTTCTTCACCTTGGGAGGGCCGCACACTGCTTCAGGATAAGCAAGCCAGCAGAGCCTAAGGTCAGGTGTGCCCTAGAATCTAAGTCTAGAAATTACAATCACTGAACAAGAGCAGGAGAGGGAAAGAAGAGGCAGAGTAGGGAATTTGTAATGATATTGAGGCTAAGTCTAAGGAATAATTAAACAAAGAGCATCCTTCCTTACATCTTTTGATAGAAGCCTCTGAGGAGAGAATGGAGACTTTCAGGGGCTGCTCTGATGTGAATCCTTCCTGAAAGACATGGGGTTAACAACTCACTTGCACCAATGGAGAAGCCTGCAAGTTTTGGTTAAGTGCTTCTTGCTCTATGGTCTGAAAACTAGAGTCCTACCCATGAACAATCCGAACACAGTGCTTCTAATGTGTAGTACACATACATATACTACAGTTTAAAGTATCTGAAAAAATATGAAGCATACTCAAGATAATAAAAGAGGGACTCGATGGCAAGGCTGAGAATTTTTGAAGACCAAAGGCAATTCTATTTCTGGAGAGTCTGGGACCTTGTGTAGCTGAGACCTTGCAGGTAGAGCCACTGTAGGTAGAAGAGGGAGAAACGTGAACAGAGCTTTAGAACCAAATCTTCAGCTGGGCTTTTGTTTAACACATATGCAAATTGCACACTGCTTCGTTTGAATATTTATTTACTGCATTTGTGAAGGAAATTGGGGGGATTATAGCCTCTCCCCAGCTGTGTTTTAGTTAATGACTGGTCAGCCTATTAGCCTGTTCTACTAAATGGATTCTCTGCAGAAGGAACACCTTTTTGCACTCTGACTAGAAATTCTTTACATAAACAGTGGTTAAAAGGAGCAAACCAGGCCAGGAGAGCTGAACTCTCAAAAGGAATGTATCTCTTTCAAATCTTTAGAAACTGGCAAAAAGCAATAACTTTCATATTTTTATAATAAACAAATGCAGCATTTGCCTAGATAATGTTGAGGGAGATGAGGGAACCTAACTTTGTTAATACCAAAAAGACCCAAGACACTGCTATGAGTGACATTTCCCTTTCTTCCCAGAAAAATGCTTATTTTGCTCCCCATAAACATCAGGCAGTAACAGAAATGTTTAAAAGTTACTTGATTAATACCTGACATGTCCACAGGATGCATATATTTGCTTTTTTCCCTGTTTTCTCATTACTAAAATAAGGAGGAAAAAGACAGGGGGATACCTTTCTGGTGACCAAATCTGGTGAGCTGCAGTAGTTGGCTGGTATTTTAACTTTGAAATTGGAGACCTGTGACTTTATAAGCTCTTTTCTAAGGATTTCTCATAAATACATTCTTAGATCAGAAGCTCTGGATATTATATCCATGAATATAATAGCCCATGTCCAACAATCTATCATTTATAGATAGATAAGAAGAATAACATGAAGAATAACATCTATTTTTGCTATGTATATGTGTTTCAAATAATAAGGGAAATTTGCCTTGATATCAAAGTGTCTGTCTTTTTTACCTGCTTTCTCATGTTCAAATTGATCCATCTTCATAGATGAGAACATGTAACTTATCCTAATACAGTCCATCAGATGAGTGATTCAAACTCTTCCTGGCAAAGCCCCCCACCTCCACCTCACCCCTAGGATCCAAGACCGTCTCGTTCTTTGATTTATTTTGGCTAGTAATCTGTGTAGGGCAAACATGATTAGCTTATTTACCAAAATTGTTATTTAGGATTATTCACACAAGCAAGTTGTTTGTGTTCAAAGTACTATTGTAGGCCCAGAAGCCAAGAACTTACAGAGAACCTAGAAATGAAAACAATGTCATTATCTCAAAAATGGTAATTTTCCTGTTTGAAATGTGAATATTATCTATTGGAAAGACAGGTCAAACATTTATAGAACAAAATCAAATAATAAATGTAACATGCTGTCAGACCACAAGTTAGACAGAAAATTATCAAATATGTCAATGAAAGAATATTACAAGGATAGTCTATCAACAAAACCTACGTTCTTGTTAAGAGTTCACAATATTTTCCATGGCACCATAGCTGTTCAATAAACAGAAGGCTCTCATACAGGACTCATCTGTGTGTGGCGAGTGGCACACATTTCAATGCATCATTTCTCCCTTCAAACACAAGCTTCCAAACCATTGCACAAAACCATCAGGCATGTTTCTTGTTCTTTCCTTCTGTGGGGCAGAGGCAGACAGATTGCTGGATCAGATAGTGCAGAACGCTGTATACTGCAATTGAAATGTGCCTTTTTTAAAAGCAGCAGATTTATTGATTTTCTTAAGTAGAAAATATGCACCCGGACATTAGACAAACACAGACTAAACACAGACTGAGGAAAAGCTGATAATTTGATTAAACTGACTGAGCTTTTGTTGTCTGTGTTTGGGGAATTTCCAGTAAAGTACAATGCCAAGCAGCCCTCTCCTTTCAAGTTTAACAAATCTCAAGTCGAAGCACAATGAATTTTACAATTGTGCTGTATTTAGATAATTGTTTTTCTTCAGAAAAATATTTTGATGGACCCATATTTTGTGTTGTTTGTAAAGAAGTGGTGCAGGAAAATCTTGCTTGGTTCAGCTCAGAAAATTTTACTCAGAAAAAAAGCTTAATATTGGCCATGACAAAGCATTTGGTGTTGACGCTATGGTTCCTGATACACACTTAACACACAGCCATAACGTGGGCTTCAGTTAGTAGGTATAAATATGCTATTTTGCTTAGTCCACGAAGATTAAAAAAAAAAGCAGGATTTCTCAAACCATAGAAATATTTTTATTCAGTTGTCTATCCATGTACCATTTGCTTAAATAAAAGCAAAATCTCTATTTTATAAATGTTTTGCAGCCATATAAAATATTTGAATATGTAGTTAAGGCACAGTTGGTTAAATATAATTCACTGACTTTGCTGGCTGAATTGAGTTAAATTCTTGAAGTGTACAATGCTTCTTCTTATAGTATTGTTTCATATAGGTTAAATGTTGGATTGCCCTGAGATTTTAAAGACCTCTGGTTACTTAGTTTGACTTTGTGACTGGTGAAATTAAAATTAATGCATCAGGCATGTGTGTGTTTGTGTGTGTGTGTGTGTGTGTGTGTGTGTGTGTATTTATAAGAAATATAACTTTTCTAATAATCTTCAAAGGCTATGTTATAATATTCATTCCTACATTTTTTAGCCCCAGAGAGCCCCCTGGATTCCACATAATAACATTTCAAGTATCTACTCTACATATCATTTTATACCTAATAATAAAGGTTATTTTGTTCTTTCTTTTCACACTTATTTAAATCTCAGGTTCTTATGCTTTATCATAAAGGTCTTCATCATCTTTCCAATTTCTGCATACGTCATATTGAGTATATTTTCTAAAACTTCCCATGTTACCTCATTTAGTTTACAAGGTATTTAAACACAGATCTTCCCAAATATGAGTGCCTCCATTTTACACAACAGATTCTCTTTCAGAGCTGTATTATTTTTTTCTTAAATAGATATGACCTGTCCAAATAGGTCACCACTGTGATAAGTAGATATAGTAACCATTTGGTAGTCATCCATTTCTTAAATGTTGATAACTAATTTGACAGCTAAAATATTATTTTATTGATAAAATGACAGCATATTAATTTAGCAACTTATCTGAATAAACTTTCTTTATTAATGATACAGTTATTTTAAAAAATTGTTGAAGATTATTTTTGAAAATTTAAGGTACACTGGAATTTATAGTCCTTTTTTCTATGTACTAAGATAAAGGTTTAGTGACTTACATGATCTGGTCTGGAGATGTTTACAGAAAGCCACTTAGAAGAGATATTTAAAGACCATTTAAATCTTTCTCTTTCTGATTTGTCTCTCTGACTTTTCAAGTGTATGGCAAAGATAATTCGCACCAGCTCTTCACTTTACATGAACTCATTGTAGAAAATAACATATAAGAAAGAAAAAAAACTGCTACTTTTTAGACAATGGACATTGCTTTAGGAACATGATTCTTATTCCAATGACCTTCTATGAAAATTCAAGTATAATTTTTGTTTCACTCCATAATTTCTAATTTATCACTTAGAAATCACACATAAATATACACAGATGTGCAGACTTGTCTCTGAGCTGTCGCAGTTCAATGATGTGAAACCAGTGTACAGCCCTTTATAATCTAATGTATAATCTTAAATACATACGTAGGCAATACGTGCTTTTTAAAATTTATATCCAGTGTGATGTCCAGGCACTTAAATGTTGAGATGACAGTGTTTAGGAAAGTCTGAGAATAGATGAAGCCAAGGAACATGTATGAATCTTGAAGTTCCTACTTGGCCAACCATCTATTTTCTTTCTGTCACTCTTTCTTCATCTGCGTATGGCAATTAGAAAAAGAAAGTGTACCTGGTAAGTTAAGTTTCTAAAAGGATAACATTTATTTATATATATTTTATTTTATTTTTATTAAAAATTACCTTTTTGTAATGTGCAGAATTTGAGCTAAGTAACAAGGGCTGAGGGTACAATTCTCAAAAAAGCAAAGGCCTGGTGACACATCCCATGAAAGCTAATTCAAAACAAGGAACAATTGCTGCGGGTGATGTGAGTGAGAATACCAGAGGCCTTACAGGAAACTGTCAACAGAAAGGAAACACACATGGAAATAGTCTGCAACCCACCTGAACCTTACAGCAGTGGACCGACGCTCTCAGGGGGATCTCTCAAGCATAGCCACCTACAGAAGCCTTCAGAGTCAAGCTTCTCTTTTCTCTTTCACAAAAGAAAAAAGAAAAAAGAAAAAGCATGCTATTCTGATACTCTTATCCATTGAATACCTTCAAAAACCAAACTCTTCTTGTAAAGACACAATGCATTTTTAACACTCAAATATTTTGCGTTAGTTCTTCACTTTTCTGGCACTTAAAATTTCTTAGGTTGGTAGAATCAGCAATGAAAAGATCTATAATCTCTATTAATAAATTTATTTTTTTCATAGTCAAAATTTTATTTTCTATCTGTCAATAGACACAACCCCTCACATTGGTGTTATGTATAATATGTAAATTACTAATAGGAAGCAGCTTTGATTAACTGTCCCTTCTTTAAAATTTAATCTTATTTATCTTTTAAAATCATTAATCAGTACATAGCTTTTTAATAAGCATGGTTTTCAAGGATGCAATTATTTTCCCAGATAAAATATTCATAAATTTGAATAAATCCATTATAAATTAAATATAATCAATATGTTATCCATATTATCTTGTCCACAGGACTGAAACTTGTTTCAAGCTTTAGTTCTTCTTAAAATCACATCTGAATATAGGAACAAAATCAGGGTTGCCTATTTTCTGTGAGTACTTGGGAACATTTAGCAAACAAGAGAGGGTGCACAGGAAACCTGCTGGTCCACAAATAATTCTATTCATTGGAAGGTTGCTCGCCCTGGCCATTGGTCATGGCTAGTATGACTATTTAAAGGAGCCAATCAAAGAAAAACCTAGTAATAAAACTATGGAACTTTTCTGACAATTAAATTTAATTATTTTTTATTATAGATTATTCCAAAGATATTTGTGGACACCTACTCCACACTATTTGATATTATTGATATTCAGAGAAGCAGACTAACAAGCTTCTTAGTGAAGAAGGTGAGCTATATAAATTAAATCTGGTTCTGAACATAAACTTTTTATTAATCATTTTATTCATTTACATTTCAAATGATATCTCCTTTCAGATTACTCTCCACAACCCCAGAAGCCATCCCCCTTCTCCTCCCTTCCCTTTGCCTCTTTTCCTCCACTTACTCACCCATTCTTCTCATTGCCCAAGCATCCCCCTACACTGGGGTATCAAACCTCCACAGGACCAAGGGCTTCCTATTGATGTTAAATAAAGCCGTCCTCTGCTACATATGTATCTGGAGCCAAGGATCCATCCATGTGTACTATTGGGTGGTTTAGTCTTTGAGAGCGCTGGGTAGTCCAGTTAGTTGATGCTCTTCTTCCTATAGTGTTGCAATCCCCTTCAGCTCCTTGAGTCCTCCCCCTAGCTCTTCCATTGGAGTCCCCATGTTCAGTTCAATACTGTGAGTATCTGCATCTGTATTGTTTAAGTGCTTGAAGAACCTCTCAGGGATCAGCAATACCAGGCTCCTGTCACCAAGCACTCCTTGGCATCAGCAATAGTGCCTGGATTTGGTGTCTGCAGATGGTGGAGAGAACTCTGGATGGCCTTTCCTTCAGTCTCTGTTCCACTCTTTGTTCCTCCATTTCCTTTACCCAGGAATATTTCTGGGTTAAAAATTTTGAGATGTGTGGTGGCCCCATCCCTCAAGTGGGTGCTGTGACTATCTACTGGGGGTGGTCCCTACAGGTTCTCTCTCCCATTTATTGCATATTTTGGCTAAAGTCACTCCTGTTGTGTCCTGGGAGCCACTCACTTTCTTGACTTCTGGGACTTTCTAGTGCCTACCTCATTCCTCGCTGCTACATGTTTATTCGATTTCTTGACCCTCTGTACCTCTCTACATAAATAGAGACCATTTCAAGCAAGATTGACACTTGCTTGAAAGGAATTTTTCACAAGTGGAAAAAGTAGGGATGACAGTTGCTTCTTTAAAGATAACATCTATACCAGGTTGACTAAATTCATTAAGAAATATTAATCAAGACTGAGCTGTAATAAGGGAACATTTCAAAAACGTGAGGCTAAAGAGGTTGTATAGGTGATATTCAAAACCAGAAGACATACATGGAGATGCAGGGACAAAAATGGAGCAGAGGCTAAAGGAAGGGCCATCCAGAGAGCGACCCATTGTGTGATCCAGTCCATCTGTAGACACCAAGTCCTGACACCATTGCTGATGCCAAGAAGTGGTTGCAGATGGGAGCTTGGTATGACTATCGTCTGAGAGGCCTTGCCAGCACCTGACTAAGACAGATGCAGATACTCACAGCCAACCACTGGACAGAACCTGGAGACCCAAATGGAAGAGTTTGGGGAAGGGCTGAAAAAGCTAAAGGGTATTGCAACCCCATAGGAAGAATAACAGTATCAATTAACCAGATATCTCAGAGCTTCTAGCGACTAAACCACAAACCAAAGAGTATACATGGATGGGTCTATGACTGCCACTACATATGCATCAGAGGACAGCCTCCTCTGGCATCAGTGGGAGGGGAGGTGTTTGGTCCTGTGGAGGCTTGATGCCCCACAGAAGAAAGATGCTAGAGGGGTGAGGTAGGAGTGGGCAGGTGGGTGGTGGAAGACCATCTTAGAGGCAAAGAGGAGGGGGATGGAGTGGAGGGGTCATGGAGCAGAGACCAGGCAGGGGGATATGTAAACAACATGATTAACAAAAAGGAAAGAAATCTAAAAAAAACTCCTCATGTTCTATTTGATAGGTGTGAGAACCCATGTTTCAAAACCATGAGGAAAATAATGTGATGATTAGAACTATAGATAACTAATAGCTTACAATGGTGACTTTGGCAACAACACAAAATGATTCAGTAAGAGAATGCGATATCTACAGAAAATAAAACAGATATTTAAACCAAAGATAGGAACCAAATGGAGCCATTAAGTAATGGAGAAATTCCACAAACAGGATCAGAGGCCACCGTTTATCATCAAATACATGTACACAGAGAAGAAAGGAGATTAGAACCTGGATTCCTAAAAAAGTGTTAAACTTATTAGCATAGTATGTAAATTAAGAACATAAAAAAAGAGGAAATATTGATGGAATTAACTTTACACATTTGGTAGTCAGCAGATGTCCAAATAGCCTTGGTAAAATTAGTTGGTTACAGCAGTTGGAATGTCACATAGACACAAGGAGGAAGATAGCATCTTCAATCCCCCCTTAAACAACAGAATAAATACAAAGTGTTCATTGAAATAAAAGAGCAGATTCCTAAGTCCTCCATAAAAAGCTGTTAAAAACAGTCATTATTCTTGAACTGTTCATTCTGACTGTCATTAAAACCTTCTTGACTCTGTCTTACAGGACTGACTTGCTCTTTAACTTGGACTTCGATTAAATCCTAAACAATAAAGTAGTTGGAATGTTGGATATCATCTTCCAGATATAGAAGTAAAGCCTCAAGAAGTTAAGAGTACCAAGGCATTCAGTGGGGATGAGGGAACTAGAAATGGGACATCCTGGGTGCAGAAGCATACTAAATTCATTTCTTCCTTCCTTCCTTCCTTCCTTCCTTCCTTCCTTCCTTCCTTCCTTCCTTCCTTCCTTTCTTTCTTTCTTTCTTTCTTTCTTTCTTTCTTTCTTTCTTTCTCTCTCCCTTTTCTTTTATTTGGATTTTTTGAATATTGCATTTTTTATTGGATATTTTCTTTATTTACATTTCAAATGATATGCCCTTTCCTGGTTTCCCCACTTCCTGGAAATCCCTATCCCATTCTCCAAACCCTTGCTTGTATGAGCGTGTTCCTCCACCCACACACCCACTCACACATCCCCACCCTCTACTGCCCTACACTGGTATATCTATCGAGCCTTCATAGGACCAAGGATCTTCTACTCCCATTGATGCCTGACAAGGCCATCCTCTGCTACATTTGCAGCTGGAGCCATGTGCACTCCTTGGTTGATGGCTTAGTTCCTGGGAGCTTTAGGGGGTCTGATTGGTTGACATTGTTCTTCCTACAGGTTGCAGACTCCTTCAGGTCCTTCAGTCCTGTCTCTAACTCTTCTATTGGGTACCTTGGTCTCAACCCAATGTTTGGCTGTGAGCCTCTTCCTCTGTATTTGTAAGACTCTGTCAGGGCCTCTCAGGAGACAGCCTTATCAGGCTCCTTTCAGCAAGCATTTTTTGGCATCTATAATAATGTCAGGGTTTGGTGACTGTATATGGCATGAATCCCCAGATGGGACAGTCTCTAGATGGCCTTTCCTTCAATTTCTATTTGCTCCCATGAATATTTTGTTCCGTTTCTAAGAAGGACCAAAGCACCCACACTTTGGTCTTCCTTCTTCTTGAGCTTCATTGTGGTCTCTGAATTGTATCTTCGGTATTCATATCTTGGATATTCGGATTCATTTCTATAAAAACAAAACAAGGGAAATTAGACAAGTATAACAAGGCACACTATAGTGTATATTTTGTCTATACTACTTTAAGTTCTGGTGAGTCTCATACACACACACACACACACACACACACACACACACACTCACACGCACACACTCAGGAGCTCTCTCAGATCCATAGATGAAACACACACACACACACACACACACACACACACACACACCAGCTCATTTTTAACCTGCTTTACTGGCTAAATGGCTAGGCTCCTAAGCCTCCCATAGCTAGTGTTTTCTTACCTTTACTCCTTGCTCAGCCCTTTCAGTCTGCCCTTGGCTTAGTTGCTCAGTCAACTCCTGTGAAGCCATATCTGTGTGCCACTTTCTCGTTCTGCCTCCATCTTGGAAATTCTCCCCTGCAGATCAGAATGAGTGTGAATAGAGTAAAACTGGATGAAGTAGAGTGTAGAAGGGAGTTACAGTGAGTGAAAGAATTAGAATTCTTCACTCTTTCAGTTTTGAATAGTACTCAGAGAGGCTATCAGTGGAAGTGTCTCAAGAACAAAGGGAGACTTGATGAAAGTCATACAAAAGGCTTATCTCCTCACAGGTTACAATGCTGAAATATTGGTTATTTAAAAAGTATGAGTTCTATTAAAAACCGTTGCATCAAGCTGATAAAATCAGGACTCACAATACATTTGGTAGGGACTAAAATTTGCCTTCTTAAAATTCACTTGTTGATGGCTTCTCAGCCTTTTGGCTAAGATCAAGTGTAAAAATCACACCTTGAAGCTCCAACCCTAATGTAATTGATCTTTGGATAAAGGGCCTCAGAAGGTAAATAGATCCAACTGGGATCAAAGAAGTTATATCCCTTTGAAGTGAGGCTCTCAGAATCAGAAGATTTAGAGAACTGTTTTTTCTTCTCCTTGAGAATGCATCCCTGTGTAAATCAGGAATGAACTCTAGAACTCATCATAGTTGATGCCTGAGTTTGGACACACAACCTTCAAAACCTTAAGAATACATATATCTAATGTTCAGTCACTGTGTTGTGGTATGGTTTTCTAATGGAAGAATAAGATAAGACTTAACCATTTATAACCATTTATTTGTCTTCCTAATCTGGGCTCCCTATTGCTATAGCACCACATTATACAACCCTATTTAAGATTATGAAATGATCTAGTATACATGAAGAAGAATGGTACTCTGTGTAAAACTTGACTAATCATGTAGAAATAAGAAAAAGAAGAAAGAAAGAGAAACCAACTCAAGTTCTTTAGTACAAATAATGTAAGTGTAAATGATGTGAAGTAAAATAGATGAAGAATTGGCCACCATGTGAAAGGGGCCAGGAGAGCACAACTCAGATCTCTGCCCTTAGGGTCCAGAGTAGCCAGGGTAGAATGTAGAGTTTAGTAAGTAGTAGCTCAGAATTGCTGGAGAAAGGTAGTGGAGGTTAGGCTATTAAGCTACTTAAGGCATGTTAAAATATAAAGTCTCTCTCTCTCTCTCTCTCTCTCTCTCTCTCTCTCGTGTGTGTGTGTGTGTGTGTGTGTGTGTGTGTGTGTGTGTGTGTGTCTTTCATTTGGGAACCCAAACCGTTGAGGGTAGCCAATCTGTTACTGGATTATATAAATCAATTTTTATACCAGCAGATGGCCCCCAACAAATTAATGGCATCCTATTATGTATTAAACACTACTGAAATCTCTGTCATTCATCTTTATATTAACCTTCTTAGGAAGCTAAACAATGATTACCATGCACCTCCTTTTATAAGTTGAAATATAACTCAGTCAAAATAGCAGGAAATCAAACTCATCCAGTGTTATAGGTGAAGACTAATCAGCACGCAAGCAAGCAGGGGTGGTATCCCCAGACAGTGGCACCACTTGGCTTCATGGGAGTCACCTCAATGAAACATACTTTTACCAATTTTGTTATATATTGTTATATATTTGTTATATATTTTCAAATATATTTATTTAATATATAATATATATAATATATACATATTTTTTCAAATCTATGTCTACATAATGTTTCACCCTAATACTATTTCCCAGTCTCATAAACAAGATAGCCAAGAAGCAGGGGATAGGCTAATTCATGTATGATCACATATAGACTGTCTTGGAAAGATGGACAGATTTAAAATTCTGTTCCTCAAACGTTCATCATCCAGTTAAAACTATGGTTATATTTTTGTCCTATCCAAAACAACCTTATCAATCTAGGTGAGAATAAGGACTCTTCAACATGTCTGTTTTTCTTTTTTGTTTAAAAATTTAGAAGGAAAACATGTCTCTCCAAAATTAGATATAATTTTCAAACGTGGAATTTAAGAAAAGGAACGGCAAATACAGCAATCTTCTAAGTATAATGTGACAGTGCAGGTATGCTGTCATTAACGCAGCAAGCAATCATCTCCAGCTCTAGCTGGTTCTGCCAGTTTATACATTGCTGGTTTCATTAATGATATCATGTTCAGTCCCTTCAGCATCTTTGGGAGAGAAGTAACGGCTTTTAGTGGCTTGTCACTTGCTCAGACCATCACGCTCTTTGGCTATAGTGACACATCCTTGGTAACCTGGGTGATGAAAGCAAGTAATATCTTATTAAGTGGCCTTTGGGAAACCTAGGGCTTTATATTTTCTCCAGGAGATGAAGAACCGTAGGGAGGGATTTGGGAACATTGGAACAGTGCCCAGTGGTCTGCTCCAGACCACTCTAGGCCTGTCAGCTCAGGAAGTACTGTCCAATTCTCTCTAAGAGAGTCACATTCCTGAACTCCTTCAAGATTTTCCTGAGTGGTAATGAGGAAGTGACATTTAACTTCTAAAACATCTACACATTGAAGAGGAAATTGCACCTAGTTGACAGAAGCCAAGAAGTATATAAATTTCTCCAGCAGGGCATCTAAAATAAAGTGTCCTCTCATGCTTTCACTTACCCTTGATTACATTTTTTCAATTAAAAAAATGTATCATGAAACTTTTAGATGAATATATAATTTCCGATGGATTCTGAATCTCCCTGTTTCCTGAGAAGTCAAATCTATCCTGTCTCAGATTTTCCATTGGCAGTTGGTGTGATGATGCAAGCAGAAGGAGCAGGTTGCTGGTTTGAGGAGAAAAATGGAAGGCAGGATAACATCCAATTGCTTACACTTTACAGTTGGACAAACCGTAAACACAACTTCTTGATTAGCCAGGCTTCTCAAACTGGCCATTTTTAATCTTGCTTTTACCACTAGCTGTTCAAAGCCATACCAGTAAGAACCTTGACACAAAACCACTGAAGGGTGTGGTCTTCATTTGGACTAGGCAATGAACAGGGAAGCTATTTATTTCTATGGCATCTTTGTTCAGTGACTCATGTTTCAACTGGAAAATTGGCCACAGCTTTTTAGCAGTTCTTTCCTGCCAGCTCTTCTGGCATCCCACCCAGTGCTTCCACTACCCATCCCCCTCCTCTTACCCAGTTTGCTTTCATATTCCTAAAGCCTGACTTAATAATAGTCATTGTTCTGCCTTAACCTTGAGGATGGGGAAGGCGGGCACTGAAGGGCATAGCTGTGTGCTATAATGAGCATTTGGCGCTAGAGCAGGTGGGAAAGGCTTTGGGGATCTGGACAGATTAGGAAGAGAGGAGGCTCTAGCAGATGTTGAAGAAGAGATGATGTATTGCTGCTCACTCTGGGATTCAGACAATACCAGTGCTAAAGTAGAAAAGGGAAAGAGGAAATCCATCTCTTCAGATACAACCTGGGCTAGAAAGTGGACACACTTGAAAGTGAACATTTAGAACAGGCAAATATCTTTCCAGGCCCTGAATTTTCTCCTGTCTTTTTTTTTTCACTGTTGAAAGATTAATTACCAATTTGGCATTTTAATTTGAATATTAACTATATCCAGGATTGACTTACTTCCATCAGCTTAATTTATTATGATTTCTTTGTGTCTGGGGAAAAAGAACCAAGAATATTGTTTCACTTGCTGTTAAAATCAAGAAGCTATATACATAAAGCCAGGTGAATACAGTTTATTTAATGATTGTTTTGGTTTTACTAACAGAAGATATACAAATCTAAAGTTCTTCTTTGGTCTTGTGATAGAACATTAAGAAAATATCTATATAAACAAAATATACTGTTAAAATATAACACAAATACTTTATTTTTAAAAAGACAAATAAATATTAAATTGAATTTTAATAAATCTTCATTGAACCTATGAAAAATTTTAATATCTATTCCAATGCGTTTTATGAAGTTCTGAAATTGAGTTGGGGATAAATTCATACTGACTGCATAATTTGCATAACTTGTATATATTTGAATGAATACACATATGAACACATATACATATTTGCATATAACATGTCTGAGTGTGGAAGGAATTGTGGGTAGAATCCAAGGGTTCATCAAATGTACAAAAGATCTCTGTGCTAACATGGTGATGTCAATGATGAAGGGGATTCTGGGCAAACATGTTTTAGGGAATAGCACACATAAGCATGTCTTTAAAACCCCACACACTTTTAACTCTTCTCTTTCTCTTACACTCAATACAGTTACTTTACTAAATCAAAATATGCAAAAGAGGAGGAAATATATCATATTTTACCTTTAAAAGAGCATCAGATTCAAGGGACTATAGACTCTACATTGGGGTATATTATAGGTTTTGGAGGAACAGGGATTGGGGCATCAATATGATACTGCAAATAAGAGGATACTTTTCTACTTCTAGAAATATCTAATAGGCTAAAACCTCATTGTGTATTATTGGGCTCTTTTAAAATTACATAGTAGCCAAGAATTGTGGTAGATCCTACCACTCTGTAAGAAAAAGCAGGACAATTAGTCATTCAACTAAGTTTCATTTTATTTTTCCCCAGTTTATGGTAGTTAATGTTGAGTCTCATGGTTGTACAAAGTGCTGAGAATAACTGACTATTGAATGTTCATCCAAAGGTTAGAAAACTGGGATAAGACTTTTATCCTTGTAAATTGACAACTTGTAATTGGGTCTGTCATATACATAAATACAGTTGGTTAACTATTTAAGTTTAAGAGTCATGCTTTATCGGGTATGAGTGGTTGCTGGATGGAAGCGAGATAAACATGCAGGAACCGCACTGGTAGCCCAGGACCTCCGCTGCAGAGATGGCCAAGAGAGCAAGACGGCCAGGGATCTTGGGTCACATGAAGCGGAACTTTGCTGGGACTGGAAGCGTTGGCAGGAGGTTCTTTTTAAATATTTTCCCCTACAAAGGGTCAGAGTTTGTCATACAAGATGAAGCAGGAAGAACATAAGACTTGGAAGCTGTGGAGGATGACTGTGAAGCACTGTCTTCTGGGCATGACATAGAAGTTGTAGTCCTGAGTTCAGAGCAGATGACACTTCTTGTTCAAGACTGTGCTTGTCAACATTCGGTCGTGGATGAATAGACCCTGCTAAATGTTGGGCAACTTTTGACTGTTGAGTTCTGGAAGAAGACTGTCAGTAGTAATGTGGCTACTGGTTAGTCCCCAGTGTTCTAGTGGATAATTCCACTTCTAAAATCCCATGCCTGCATGCGTGGCCCTCCATTGGTTGCAAATTCCTGCACATGAAATTGGCTGAGGGACAAGACAGGCTAAGGAATGACTGTGATCAGAATACATTATACACACGGATGAAAATCGCAAGTAATGGATTTAATTTTACAAGGTCTACAACATTTGAAGTAAGGTTAAAGAATAACAACAAAGTCAAGTTTCCTTTATCATAATAAATATAGTTTAAATCAACTGCGTATAATTTGTCTGTATTGCCATATGTATTTTTATGGTTAATTTTGACTGTCAAATGGTGGTTTTGAGAAACAAGGAAATTAAGCATACCTCTCATTGTATCTATAATGACAGGCCTAGAAACACTTAAAGCATTAGTACTCTAATATAATCAGTGGATTAATCCTTTGTTAGAGTCAATGCATGATCACATTGCTAAGAGGACTGAAAATATGAGGCAGGGCTTTGTTGCACAAAACAAGTCACTAAAGGCTTGTTCTTAGGACAGAGTATGTTCCAGGCCCTTTTCTCTGTTGTGCTGCCTGCCTTCAGCCCTTTATAAAGGGAAGAAAGGCTCTGTCATTTCCTGTGTTGCAGACTCCAAGGGTGCAGAAAGCACCATAGGATGATGACCTTCTCAAACTATGAACCAAAATCTTTATTTCTTGCTTAACTTTTCCCACCAGGTATTTAGTCACACTAGTGAGGGTTAACTAATAAAAAAATAAAGTAATAAAAATAAAACAATGAAAATTACTAAGGAGTTTTCAAGAAAAATGATGCATTTTGTTCTAAACGTGTAAAATTTTCAAGAATTTCAAGAATTAGAGAAGGAAACTGAAAACAAGTTCCGCCTTGTCTGTATTTGTGTAATTTGATCTCGGCATTATGTCCAGACAGACATCTTTTCCTGTGGAATCCTGAGAGGCTTCTTTGGTGAGGGTTGGTAGCTACTCTTATTGCTGGTGAAAGAATAAGATTTAGAATGATAGTCTAGCAGTTGGAAGTTAGTAGAATCTTTTCTAAGGTTCATCTATAACTACAGAAGCCCTGGGGAACTAGCTAGATTTTTAGTGCCAAGCACGTTTCTTCCTGATGAGGGGTATTTTAATCCAATCAGATAGCTTGTTGACTGAGCCTGATATATGAGTTAACATTGACAGAGGAAAATTTCATTGGTTCCCACCACTAGACAAAGAGTTACACGCAGGTAATGACTTCTGGGAGAACGAATTAGCCTCTCCCAGGCCTGAAAACTCTTACTGGTTGCTCAATGAATAACTTTCAACTCTGAAAATATAAAAAAAAGAGCAAAAATGGGCTTAGCTAATATGTAGATAATATATTAACATATATGTTTATTATATACACAACACATGCATATATAATAACAAATATGTATTTGTTTGAATGCATAAATATATACATATCTATATATAACAATAATATCAAATAAAAGGATTCTACCTATTTGAAAATAGGGCTGATGACAGGGGTTCAACAGAGGCAAGCTGGGAAGGGCTAGATTGAGGAAAGGGAGTGGGGAAAGCAATGTAATTCTCTTTCAACAAAAGCATATTGAAAATCAATAGTTAAGAAGATATTAATTATGTGACTATTATAATGAAAATCCTATGGACGTTAATAAAGATCCAAAGATGATTCAGACAGTACTTATTCTAAAGAAGACCCATATGCAGGAAACTGACATATTAAAAGAGATTAAAAACATTATTTAAAAGTAGGAATATGAACAACTCTAGATAGATGGTAAAGGTTTGCTGAAGGAGGTTATACAGGTTTGAGATAAAAAACAGTAGTAAAGTCATGTTGGAGAGATGAATGAGGAAGCACGGATACAAAACATTCCTTGTAGGGTTGCTTAGAAATCAGGAAACAGTTGAATCATCCAGTTTTTCCCAATTCTTCCCTCAAAGAAGGACTTGGTATCTAAATATCCAGGATAGTACTGGCAGTTAATCTGTAGCTCTGGGCGCCTTGAGAAACTGACTCAGTTAGACAGAGCCAACTCCTCCCAGACCATACCCATGAGCAATTGGCTGTGACTATAAAGCCATGGCTATATTGGGTTCCAACGCTGAGGAACACAGAGGTCGATTTTAGCTCCAGGACTCCCTTTGGGTTCAGCCAAGGTTGACATTGAACCTAAGAGGAACTTCAGACTTTCCCTTTTCCTCTTTTCTTTGTTAAGAGTCCAGCTCCATAAATATCCATCATCTCCATCATTGAGTTTACTTGCTGGGAAGCTAAATTTGTGATAACACATTAAATTGAAGAACTTTTGGGAAATTAACTTATCCACTGGCTCAACATAATATAAACGTTTTCTTCACATTTTGATTTTTCTATATTGCTCAGAAATGACTTACATCAGTCAGTATTGTAAAAATAATTACTCAAATTTGGTTGAAAAATATGTGTAAAGCACAGCAGAAAGCTGGGCTTTAGTCATGAATTTCTCATCTATTTATCACTTGATCATATTTTTGGATAACTGCTTGCCAAAGCTAAAAATCTTAATCAGAGTCCTTTTTGAGTAGAAAAAGCAAAAAGGATGTCTTTGAAAGCAATAATTCTTTTTTTGTTTCCTTTCACTCTTATATGACTTAAAATTAGTCAATTAGATTTTTAAATTTTAAATTGATAATAAAATTGCATTTGATTCCTGCCAAGTTGAGAAATATATTTTATGGATGAAATTAGATTAATTAAGATACTACAAATTCCATGAAGTTATTTATTTTTAATCTTCAGCTGAAGAGTAAATATTAGCTTTGGTTAAACAAGGAACATGAAAAATAATTACACGAGAAGTTTTACAATATTTATTATGATAATCTGTTATTTTTCATTTACATAATATTTTAAAATATTGTGTAGTCATAGAGCCCAATTATGCCATGTCTGTTGACAGTTAAGTCTTGTTTCTTGGTGCCTGGATGTAATATATTCTCCTTATTTACATACAAATACGACAAAAAGTACAACCTTTGCAAAGGGTCAACTTTGCAATATCCAGAATCACCTAAAAGACAAGCTTTTCAGTATGGGAAACTGATTCAATTAATTTGATCTTCAGACATACTTTCAAGGGATTATTTATGATTGATTAATTGAGATGAGAAAACCAATCTTAGCTGTTATTGTACCATTCCATTGACTGGGGCCCCCGACATATAATGGAGATATGAGGTGAGCTCCAGCCTTCATTGTTCTTGTTTCCTGATTGTAGATAAAGTGTGACACACTGCTTCAAAGTCCTGCCACAGTGCCTGTTCCGCTGTGACTGACTCTACTCTGGAATTCTGAGCCCACACCAAGTCTTCTGTCCTTAACAAGTTTTTGTCTGGTAGTTTGTAGCTCAGATGAGTTAAATAACAAATGAACTTGTTTTCCTTTGCTGTGTTTGATACTGTCATGGCTCTGAATTTCCTTCCTGCCTTTGCCTTGTTTCTTGGTTAAACAAAGCAAGACAAACAAAAAACAAAAACAAAAGAAAAACAAGTAACAAAAGCACCAGGAACCATTTTAAATATTGATAACTATCAGAATAGCCAATATGAGCTTACTCTATACTCTTATCAACTTTTTAATCCTTTTACATATATTCTTATATGTAATTCTTCTCTTTAAAATTTCAGGTGCTGCTGTTTTTCCTGTTTTAATGAGAATCAATGCTCTTTAAACAGAAGGATTTACTGAAAAATCTAATCATTGTGTTCACTTGGCTTTTGTGAATTAGATATCACTTCAGTTGGAGGATGGATAGGATGCTTAATTTGGGGATGTATTAAGAACACGTCAAGCAGAAGAGAAAAGGGCTAGTCACATGCTTCAAACTCTGCTGAAGGTGAGATGAAGAATTCAGAGGGGAAGAACCTGAAGCACAGGGAAAAGATATTATATTTAAATCTACTAAACCCAAATAAAGGTACCATTGTATGTACCTGGGAGAGGTACGCTGCATGCATGTAGGGGAGTTAAGTCATAGGCATCCGGGGGAGTTGAATATATGCATCTGAGGAGTTGAGTTATATGTGTCTGGGGGAGTTAAATTATATGCATTGAGGGAGTTGTATGTACGGAGAGGAGGGAGTTTTCAAATTGTCTAAGTGACTTCCATATTGGTGGTGGGTATGTGGGAAGATTCCCTTTTTTTTATGTTTCAATGTTTCATAGCAAACATGTATGAGTTATGTATTTTATATGCTGAATATGAAAAAAGTTTAAATGGTAAAACTTTACACTTCAAAGTGTTTGTCATATCACACACTATCACTGGTGTGACAAACAACTGTGTCCTTACTCTGTTCCTTCCCAGACAGGGCAGTAAAATGGTGTATGTTCAAACTGTGCTTAGTGTGGAGGAGATCTGGCTAAATGAAATCTTGTATATCTTTTTTAATGAGATCTTGACTGTGACATGGGTTGTCATGCCGCATGTGCTTCCACATACTTTCATGGTCATTCATATTTAAATTAGCAAGTTCATGCACCTAGAGTAACTCTTGGCTCCTGATTATCTATTATCTAAAAACAATGTATTTCAGCACTTCTGAGTTCAGTGTATTATGTGAGACACGCAGAGGATGGAGCGCAGAACAAAAGACAGCCTACCATCTTAACACTGTTAGATGTTGGGGAATATTTTATTGCAGAACACAATAAAGATCTTTCACATCACTTGGCATTTTTACATTCATGCTATATTACTTGTCATGCTATAATTTATTTTCTGTAATGGTTTGTGCCATAGCTAGTAACAATTAAGCAGTCACCCGATCGCTCTGAGGAAGGTTTAGAGAAGGTTGTAAAATAGCACAGGTAGTCACTGATTCCTAAACATGAGCTGAACAAGGACATGAACATCAGAACTGCTAACAAGGACTCAGCCATTGGGCCTCAACCCTACACAAAGGACTACAGGCGACTAAAACTAATGAGAGTGTGAGAAAAAGTCTTTCTCAGGGAAGAGCACACCAGTTTGCTAGATAATACAATGGTCAGCCCTGAAACAAGTAACGTTATTCAGACTGAGAAGATTACATCTATAAATTTAGGAACATGTATGTATACACATATGCATATGCACACACATCCATGTAACAAAAATGAAAAGGGAGGCATTGAGTTTGAAAGTGAAAGAAAGATTATATGGGGTAGCTACAACATAGGAAAGAGAATGAGAACTGGTGTAATTAATTTATAATCTTAAAAATTAGAGTAAGTAAGAGCAACAAAATAGCATGTATAGAGATGGAGTGCTGCTTATTTCCTAGAACACTCTACTTGTATTTATACTGACAACAAGCAGTGTTCCTGCTCTGCCTCATACATACCCTTCATACCTTAGAACATATGGATGCTTTATTTGGTTTTGTTATGGCTTGTTTTATATTTTGTGTTTTCAGGGTGTTTTGTTTGTTTATTGTTGGTTTTGTTTTTGTTTCTTTCCTTGAAATTTTTTATATAGAAAATGTGAGCTTCTAATATGTCACCACTTTTTAACAGATTCCATCTATTACTAGTGGGCATAACTACTTCCTCTATAAAGTTGTTGGTCATTTCGAATTTATTCAGGAGTCATTGTACACATGTGTATATTCTTTATGCTTTAGAAATGCTAATAGTGAGAAGATCCCTTGTGTGTCAACACCTCAAGGGTAGGAACTGATTCAGGCTTGCCTCTAGCAAGTGCTAAGTGCCTGGGAACATGTAATAAATATTTAATGATAGGAATATTGTAGACCAAGAGAAAACAGATTCTCACCCAAAGAAATTATGTTCCTTATATTCCTATGTGTATATCATTTTACAAATATTGAAATATCTTACTTGTAGGTTTTATGAAATACAAATACTTGTATTTTATAAATATATCATATATGCACTGAATCAAACTTATAAACTGCAGAGAAAATCTTTGGATGTAACTCAGTGTAGAGTACTTGCCTAATATGCACAAGGTCTTATGTCTGAGCCCAACCACTGCAAAGAAACTGTCTTCAATAAACAAGCAAATAAATAAAGTAGAATAATATAACAAATCATAGAAATTCTTATTTATAAAGATAAGAAGAATAAATGATAACAGATTAGTCCATAGGAAATAGGTACATGTGGAGAACACTGTTTAATTGCCAGCAGCAAAACAATATTCACTATGATTAATAGTATAAGTATTAAAATGCATATGACAGTATTCACATATGGCATGAAACATTTAACATTACATAAAAAAGTAATTTATATATATAAATCATTTTGAATATTTAATTTGTGACTTTTGTTTTATTTAAATAGGGATTTCAAATATTATACAATATTATGCTCTGTATAAAATACTCTAATCTCCACGAGAAATCTGTAGCATTATTATCTTTTATTTTGATCAAAATATTTGACTTCAACTTAACTCAGTCTTGTTATTCTGGATCTGCATGTTTTATATGATCTTGGAAAAATATTTATGGTGTGGAATTAAAACATATTTTAAATTGTTTTTTGACATACATTCACAGAAACAGAAGTATATACAAAATGGTCATCTTTGTTATGATTCAGAATATGTATACCAAATTGTTATTCAAATGAGATAATCAAATGTTATCCCACCATAAGGGATTGTGATATTCATTGGTAATACTTTTTACATGGTTCCAAACTTAATATATTTACCTTTCAAAAGACTCAGTAAAGCAGTATTCGGCAAAACCAGAATGGGGAAGTGGGAAGGGGTGGGTGGGAGGACAGGGGAAGAGAAGGGGGCTTACGGGACTTTTGGGGAGTGGGGGGCTAGAAAAGGGGAAATCATTTGAAATGTAAATAAATTATATCGAATAAAAAAATTAAAAAAATACATGAATACTTCTTAAATTTGTAATCTACTTTTTTATTGTATACTTTTGTTGCATAACTTTTCTGTTATATAATTTAATTTATTTGCTGGCTAAATATTTATCATATTGATGTCTATAGTCTAGCCATACTAGAAAGTTACTTTTTTGATATATTTATAAACAAAAATTATCTTTATGATTCTACGTATCTGATATAGTTCAGGGTGCTTTTTGTTACTCCTAATAACTAGTCTCAGATGTATGCTCTGGAATTATTTTTATATTTAGAGAGGAGGAACTTGAAACACAGAGAGTATCTTACTTGATATTCTCTTGGTACAAAACAAGCAAACAAAAAACCACTATGCTTAAGGCAATTTATTAAAGAAAGCATTTGATTTGACTCAGGAATTTATAGTGTTAGAATTCATGATGGTGTAATGAAAAATAGCTGAAATAGCTGAGAGCTCTCATCTTGAGAGAGGGAGGGAGGGAAGAAGAAGGAGGAGGAGAAGGGGGAGGAGGAGGAAGAAGAGGAAGAAGAAGAAGAAGAAGAAGAAGAAGAAGAAGAAGAAGAAGAAGAAGAAGAAGAAGAAGAAGAAGAAGAAGAAGCAAGAGAGAGAGAGACAGACCGACAGACAGACAGACAAGAAATTGCACAGTCTTTTGAAACCACAAGCCTCTCCATAGCGACAAACTTCCTATTCCAATAATGCTATACCTCCAAATATTTTCCAAACAATTCTACCAACAAACACAAACAAGGACTTTTCATTGCCTGGCCCTATAGGTTTGTGGCCATATGTTATTGTAAAGTGCACTTAGTCCAATTTCAAGTCTCCATTGTCTTTTGCAGTTACAGCAATGTTTAAAGGTCCAAAGTGCAAAGTCTTCTGAGACAAAGGCAATCTCTTAATTGTAATGATTTTTAAAATAAGAAAGCAAATTAAATATTTTCAACATACAGTGCTACAAAAATATTCATTACCAATACAAAGAGGAAGAATAAGGGGTTAGCAAGGAAATACCTGACCAAAATAAAACCAAAATCCAGGAGAGCAAACTTTAAATTACCTAGGTTTATTTCTGAGGTCAGAGGACTTGGCTTGCTCTATCCTTAGAGCTTTGCCACCTATAGCTTATTTTTCTCTTTGTGGCTGGTTCTACTCTCTGAATGTAGCTCTTCTTGGTAGAAATACCATAGGTCTGCTACTTCTAACACCTTGGGCTCCCTAATGCAATCCAGACTTCACTTTCACAGCTTACCAATGGCCTCTCAGGGTCTCCATTCAGGTGTGCTTTAGTCACATGCTTGTCTTCAGTGGCTGTAATGAGTTATAGAGGAAGAGTATACAACCCTTTTACTCAAGTTTAAAGCCAGAGCCATATGGATGACACTGCCAAGTATGACTACCAACTCTGGCCCCCTTCATTCACTTTCATAGCAGTTAGATTTATTGATTTATAGAATCAGAACATTTTCTTTTCACAAGTTGAAAGCACAGCTGAGTGGGGTCTTACCCAGAAGGAATCCCTTCTCTTTATCCCATTTAGGAACAGGCCACTATTTAACTATCTGATCTGTTTTAAGCACAAGTATTGGATCCAACAGTAAATTTTCTCAGGATTACATTTTCTTTAAACTGCTTGCTTTCTATTTTTTTAATTAGATATTTTCTTTATTTACATTTCAAATGTCATCCCCTTTTCCTACCCATCCCCCCAAAACACCCTATCCCATCCCCACTTCCCCCTGCTCAACAACTTACCCATTCCTGCTTCCCTATCCTGGTATTCCCCTATACTAGGGCATTGAGCTTTCTCAGGGCCAAGGACCTCTCCTGCCTTTGATGTCCAACAAGGCCATCCTCTGCTACATATGTAGCTGGAGCCATGGGTTCCTCCATGTGTACACTTTGATTGTTAGTTTAGCCCCTGGGAGCTCTGGGGTATTGGTTGGTTCATAATGTTGTTCCTCCTATGGGGCTGACAGCTCCTTCAGCTCCTTGGGTCGTTTTTCTAGCTCCTCCATTGGGGACCTGTGCTCAGTCCAGTGGTTAGCTGAGAGCACCCACCTCTGTTTTCTTAGGCACTGGCAGAATCTCTCAGGAGACAGCTATATAAGGCTCCTGTAAGCAAGTGCTTGTTGTCATTCACAATAGTGTCTGGGTTTGGTGACAGTATATGGGGTGTTTCCCCAGGTGGGGCAGTTTCTGGATGGCCTTTCCTTCAGTCTCTGCTCCACACTTTGTCTATGTATCTCTTCCTATGGCTGTTTTGTTCCCCCTTCTAAGAAGAACCAAAGTATCCATACTTTGGTCTTCCTTCTTCTTGACCTTCAGTTTGTCTTGTGAATTGTATCTTGGCTATTCCAAGCTTCTGGGCTATATCCACTTAAGAGTGAGTACACACCATGTGTGTTCTTTTATGATTTGCTTACCTCACTCAGGATGGTATTTTCTAGTTCCATCCATTTGCCTCATGAGTTCACTGTTTTTAATAGCTGAATAGTACTCCATTGTGTAGATATACCACAATTTCTATATTCATTCTTCTGTTGAGGGACATCTGGGCTCTATGCCCTACTTGTCCCTTTTTAATTTAGACCTGCATAGAAATGATTACACATGACAGAGTCAAAATTGGGCTGCTTGGAAATATTCATCATCAAGGATATTAACCTATTGCTTTTTAAATTTAGCCTCAAGCAAAATCTTTTTTTTTATTCGATATATTTTTTATTTACATTTCAAATGATTTCCCCTTTTCTGGCCCCCCACTTACGGAAAGTCCCATAAGCTCCCTTCTCTCCCCCTGTTCTCCCACCCACCCCTTCCTACTTCCCTGTTCTGGTTTTGCCCTATACTGCTACACTGAGTCTTTCCAGAAAAAGGGGCCACTCCTCCATTCTTCTTGTACCTCATTTGATGTGTGGATTATGTTTTGGGTATTCCAGTTTTCTAGGTTAATATGCACTTATTAGTGAGTGCGTACCATGATTGATCTTTTGAGACTGGGTTACCTCACTTAGTATGATGTTCTCCAGCTCCATCCATTTGTCTAAGAATTTCATGAATTCATTGTTTCTAAAGGATAAATAGTACTCCATTGTGTATATATACCACATTTTTTGCATCCATTCTTCTGTTGAGGGATACCTGGGTTCTTTCCAGCTTCTGGCTATTGAGGGGATTTCCTAAATAGAACACCAATGGTCCAGGCTCTAAGATCAACAATTGATAAATGGGACCTCATGGAACTGAAAAGCTGTCCCTTCCCCAGCTCCAGGGTTGAGCTGGGTTTTCCAGCCTCAGCTTGGATCATCAGTTATCAGCCTATGAAACTCCTGGCCTTTGTTCTTTAGAGAACAATACAGCTACTGCTCTCACCTGAAAGCCATGGGCAGCCTCACCTGAAAGTATTCTGTATCTGCTAGACTTGAAGTGCTCTGATCTCAGCAGGCGACCTGCTGAGATTGGAGCCAGCAAGTTCTTGAACCTCTCCTTGAAGTCTGGGAGGAGGGGTTTCTTCCTAAGCTATATATTGACTAATATTTATTAAAGTTTTAGTCTTGATCAGCAGGAAAAAAATTGGGCTGCTATGAACATAGTGGAACATGTATCCTTATTACAACTTGGGGAATCCTCGGGGTATATGCCCAGGAATAGTATAGCAGGATCCTCTGGAAGTGATGTGCCCAGTTTTCTGAGGAACCGCCAGACTGATTTCCAGAGTGGTTGTAGCAATTTGCAACCCCACCAGCAGTGGAGGAGTGTTCCTCTTTCTCCACATCCTCACCAACACCTGCTGTCTCCTGAATTTTTAGTCTTAGCCATTATGACTGGTGTAAGGTGAAATCTCAGGGTTATTTTGATTTGCATTTCCCTAATGACTAATGAAGTTGAGCATTTTTTAAGATGTTTCTCCACCATCTGAAGTTCTTCAGGTGAAAATTCTTTGTTTAACTCTGTACCCCATTTTTAGTAGGGTTATTTGGTTTTCTGGGGTCTAACTTCTTGAGTTCTTTGTATATATTGGATATTAGCCCTCTATCTGTTGTAGGGATGGTGAAGATCTTTTCCCAATTTGTTGGTTGCCGAGATCTTCAACCAACAAATTGTCGAGCAAAATCTTAAGACTCAAGCAGAAAGCAGAAACATTCTTCACCAAATAGCCTCTATAGTATTTACTAATATTATTCCCCTTTGAAATGTCTTGAATTGGGCATTATAATTTCCATTTTCTCAGAACTCTGTCTTTCAAGCTCTTATTAGAAGTTTCCATTAAACTGCATTTAAAGTATTCTATACTTTCCGCTTCCAAAGTCCCAAGTCTTTCCCTCCAAGAAACTGCGTGATCAGGTCTTTCACGGCCTTTTTTGGTAACAGCTTCTGTCTTTTCAATGATTGTGATAAAACACCACTATGAAAGTAACGTAAAAAGGAAAACATTCAATTTAGTTTATGTTTTCAGGGGGTTAGAGGTGAGAGCCTACTTCTTGATTCACAACCATGAGGCAGAAACAACACTGGAAATTGTAGGGGTTTTGAAATGCTAAAGCACATTGTTAATGACACATTTCTTTCAACAAGGCAGCAATTCCTAACCCTTCCCAAAGAGAACATTTGGAGACCAAGTGCTTAGATATATGAATTATGAAGGCCATTCTCATTTAAACCACAGCAGGGTGTCTAAGGTCCTTTGCATAGGCCACCGAGGTAACAAACTCAGTGATCAAACCCTTGTTTCAGCAGTCACAGTTTTGGGCCGTGTTTCTTGCAAATATTTCCAAAATTTTATATTTTTTTGTCTTTTATATGTATTTAAACTAAGTTTCACATACGCAAATTCACTAGTAGATGTTCTACATCTAGACATCCTGCCCAAATATGATCTGGAAAATCAATTGCAAAAATTTTCCCTATTGGATAGAATTTTATGTGTATTATTAAACATCTGGAAGCAACCTAAGCGCCCAACATTGATAATGTCAGGATATTTTATTCAGTCCTTAAAATAATTTGTATTTATTTGCAGAATTTAGCCATCATTCATTGAAGGATATCAGCTGTTCCTGAGAAAATGAACCCATTTATTTTGTTGGACATATATGTGAACTCACACTAATTTCAATCTGTTTGTACATAACTTTATTTGTACCTTTATGTATTTTTTAATTGAAAAATAAACTTTGTATAACATATTCTGATCGTGGTTCTTCCTTCCACAACTCCCCCCAGATCCTCCTCACATCCCTTCAATCCAACTCCATGCCCTTTCATTCTCTCTCATTTTCTTTTTTTTCTTATTTTTATTTTTATTTATTTTGTGGGCATATCTGTGGAGGATTGTCTTTATTCTTTTTTTTTATTCGATATATTTTTTATTTACATTTCAAATGATTTCCCCTTTTCTAGACCCCCACTCCCCAAAAGTCCCATCAGCCCTGTTCCCTCCCCCTGTTTTCCCACCCACCCCTTCACACTTCCCTGTTCTGGTTTTGCCCTATACTGCTTTACTGAGTCTTTCCAGAACAAGGGGCCACTCCTCCTTTCTTCTTGTACCTCATTTGATGTGTGGATTATGTTTTGGGTATTCCAGTTTTCTAGGTTAACACCCACTTATTAGTGAGTGCATACAATGATTCATCTTTTGAGTCTGGATTACCTCAAAACAGGCAAACAAACAACAATTAAAAAAGAAAAAAGAAAAAGAAACATATATCCCAATAATATATACATGCCATTGAGTTCTGTTTTGTGTTTGGCATGGAGCCTATTCTTACGCGTGGTTAATAAACCCCGTGAGACTCCATTGTGAGATCTGTGTTCCTTCTGAGGCCTAGTGAGGGAGCCTGTGCCTTTGCTGGAGTTTAGAGACCTGTCTTGCTCACTTCCACACTGGAGTGACTCAGCACGACCTGCTTAAGCCTCCATTTGCCAAGCTACTGATGTCCAATAACTCCCATTGGGGAGTTTGATGGGGTTCCTTTGACCAATGTCTAAACTACATATAACCATTTTTTGGTACTGGAGGTTTCACGTGGTGGCAGGGGGAGAAGAGAGATATTTAGTTGGGCCATTGTCTTCCCAATCATTTGAATACTTCATTTGGACTTGTTTCATATACTTATATATCTTTACAAGCTTCTACAGTAGTAGGCTTTCATATCATCCCTCAAATAACCCTTAGTTTTTCTTGCCCCTTGCCATATCCCCATCCTTCCTCCCTGTTTAATCTTCCTGCTCCAGTCTACCTCCTGTCTCTCCTCCTATATATTCTATTTCTCCTTTCTTAGGAGATCCTTCCCTCTCTTCCTTTCCTTATTTAATACCTAAACTCTGTTGTTATTCTGATATAGCAAGCCTATGGAATATTTATAGACTAATAAGCACATATAAAAGAAAACATACATGTTGGTTTGAGGTCTCAGTATCTCACTTATGATCTTTTCTAGCTCCATTTGAGCTAAATGAAAATTTCAAAATTTCATTTTTGACAGTTGAATAATATTATACAATACAAAATACAATATTTTTTTATTCATTTATCAGTTGGTCAATGCTGAAGAAACTGAAAAACTTCTGCATGGTGAAGAACAACATTATTCAGAAAATGCAGCACTCTAGAAAATGCGAAACAAATCTTGTCATTTACAGAGTCAATAGAGAGTTATTGTCTAAAATATATAAATAACTTAAAAGGAGGTCATCAAAACAAAAACAAATAGCCTAATTAAAAGCAGGGTGCATGACTAAACTGAGAGGCCTCTAAGGATGAAAGACAAATGGCTGAGAAACAGATAAGTGTTCCATATCCTTAGAGGAACAAGGGAAATACAAATCAAAACTACTTTAATATTTCATCTTATACCAACCAGAATGGCTGACATCAAACAAACAAAGAAACAAAAAAAAAAAAAAAAAAAAAAAAAACAGCTCATGCTGGTTATGATGTTGGAAAACAGCAACAATTGTTCACAGATGGTAGAGTGCAAACTTTTGCAGCTACTCTCCAGATAAGTAGGAAGATGGGAATTGATTTACTTCAAATTCTAACTATACCGCTCTTGGACATTAGCCAAAGGATACTATATCCTAATACAGATCTAATTGTTCCTCCACGTTAATTACTATTCTATTGGATACTATATATAACACTGCAGTAGAAAAACAACAATCTTTCCATGAGAAAAATGTAGTAGTACTAAAAAGAGTTATCTTTTCGAAGGGTGAGGCCCTCATTCCAATCCTAACTTTCAGGAACTTGAAACTGATACTTTTATTTCTACATAATATTTTTCTTATTCATTGAGACCAAAAATATTTATCTTTAAAAGTTTTTGTTTGCTCATTTTCCATAAATTACATATGATCAATATTAATTAATTTTGTATTTCTGTTTATTTTGGGTTTCTATTTTTGACACTTTTATTTTTTGAGAATTCATACATTTATATGACTATTTTAATTAGTACTTATATGAATTAATAGATTTCATTGTGATATTTGTATTTATATATTATTAATAATTGTTTTTATTTCTCTTCCATCATAATTTTTCTCTTGTTTATCATTCTCTTGATATGTATATATATATATATATATGCATTATAGTTGGGTTCAAATATTAGTAGTCTGCTTGAAGATTAGGCTGGTTACATGCTCTCATAGATCAATTTCCTTCAAAATTTTCCTACCATGCCATTGTTAGCTGATAACTGCACTGCAGTATGTAATAGGTACTTTATAGATGCTTAGTAATGAACATATTAGATAAATATGTTTGAACACCCATCAGAATTTAGACTGAAGTCTAAGACTGAAGAATTTAGACTTAACATCATACATGTTAAGGTGGCTTACATGTCTTTTGGGGAGTGGGGAGCCTGGAAAGGGGAAATCATTTGAAATGTAAATAAAAAATATATCAAATAACAAAAAGAGAAGAAAAAGAAACATATTCTTAGACAAATTACAAAGCAAGTACTTGCAGGAATATCTAAGTGTGGAGAGTAGAGACTTGCATAGGCCCCTATTGTGTTTTTATCACCTAGACCAAGATGTAGTACAGAGTAGATGGTGAGTGAGTACTGCTCAAAAACCTAATACTTTCATGATATATCAAAGCCCCCTGACTAAAAGTAAACTATTTAAAATAACTGAAAAGTTAGTTTGATCTTAATCATCTTACACATAAAGGTGCTAAACTACAAAGATTTGGAGCAAACAGTCCATGTTTACAGCCAGGTGAGACTGTGTCTCAAATTTGAGGTCTCATGGTCAGTCGGTATTACAATTCTTTTAGACAAAGAAACCAAGTAATGTCCTCTCAATCCAAGTGAAACCACTCTAACGTTCTGTAAGTAAAAAGGTAAGGCAGGAAATATTTCATTACTGTAGCAATCTCAAATGTTTATTCATATCTTCAACAGAGATTCCTCGAATGCTTAAAAGGTGCTCATTTTAGATGAACAGATTCAGATTACAATGTTTACAGCAGCCAGGCAAAGTCACCCAAACCAGCCCAATTGTAAGATGGAAAAAGAAAAATAGCAAGTTTACTTTATATTTATTTTCATTTACATCAGAAAAGCTGTATCCCCTGCCCCAAGAGTATTCCATTTCAGTCCCCCTTCTCTGAGAGAGTAGACCTCTCTGGGTATGCCTCCTACCCTGGCACATCAAGTCTTTTCAGGGTTAGTGACATCCTCTTCTATGGAGGCCAGACAAAGGAGTAGAGTGAGGCAACAGCTTTAGGGACAGACACCTGTTCTAGTTGTTGGGAGACCCACGGACAGAATGAGCTGCACATCTGCATTGTGCTGTGGGCCTCTGTTGAGCCAGTGTATGCTCTTTGGTTGGTGGTCAGTCTTTGAGAGCTCCCAGGAGTCCTGGTTAGTTGACTTTGTTGGTCTTCCTGTGGAGTTCCTATCCCCTTCAGAGCACCCAATTCTTACCCCAATACTTCCATAAGAGTCCCCAACCTCAGTCTAATGTTTGGCTAATGTTTGGGTATCTGCATCTTTTTCAGTCATCTGCTGGCTAGATATTTCTAACTAGCAAATAGAGCTGATTATCTAGACTCTGAAAATAGATCAGACTGATCTAGATTCTGCTCTGGAGGACAAGCCCTCCTCTGGAGGTTCCATTAACAAGTACAACATCTCTAAGAAACCACATGGTCTCTACAGGGCACCACAAAAGGCCAGTGTACCAATACATGGGGAATGATTCTGAAAGTGGAAGATTATCAGTTATTTTCATTTCTTTGGAGTTCAGAGAACTGATGTGCTACTTAGACATCATAAACTGAATCACCAATGAGCTATTAGGTAATCATTAAAATTATTGATGCCACTAAAGCAAACTCACATTATTTTCATTATTTATAGCACTTTGAAGAACAAAGAGGTAGGAAAAAGAGCAGATGGTGTGAGCTACTATTACAAAGCCTGCAGAAGATGCATTTAAACCCTATCACTGGAGATGTTAGTTTGGTTATGGAAAAGGTTGCTTACCACTGATATTGGCTTTCATGAGAAATCATGGGATCTCCCTTCTGGAGGCTGTTTAAAATAGGATTAGACATATTCAGTCAGTGCAGCTTTGCTGAAAGCTCCATTGACCTCCCAAGGTCTTGCCAGTCCTGTGATTCTGTGATAAAATTAGACTCTTTCATTGGACAAAAACAACCCAGGGTTCACCATGCCAGCTGCAACCTGGAATAATTGGAAGGGACTGATTTTGGAGTAGTATACCTCCTACAGGTGAGACAAGATGCAATTAACAGATCTCCAAGCCTCTCTTATGCCATGCTGTACTGAGGACTCTGCTGGTCCTCAGCCGATAATGGCTCATATCAGTGATACTAGCAAAGTCAAGTGGTCTGCTCCATGATCAAATAGTGGATGTCTTTATTAGCTGTTGACCTTGCTATGAATAGCATGGCTTCAAGAATTGTGTACCTATTAGCTGATTCTTTCATCCTTGAAAATACAAACCAGATGAATGCAATAGAGTATTTTTATTTGGCTTCTTTTCTTCAGTTCTCAAGATGAAATAATTCAAATTTCTCTGCCGTAAGCCTTAACCTTATTAAGCTATTCAGCTCAACTGTTCAGACCCTTAATCACCAGCATTTACCAATTGTATTTTTCCATTTCAGAATTCCTGCTTTGAAGGAAAATTCAAGTACTTTTTTCCTATGATATTTTGTGTTATAGGCAGCTGGGCATAGGGAGTATAGAATAACAGCATAATAAGGTAGGCAGGGTCTTAATGCCCGCCCTTTTGCAGTCAAGTTTCATGAACTTGGGGAACCAACTGATAATTAACTTCTCTGAGCTTTGATTTTATTATCTGTTTATTAATGGCAACAAGAAGTGCCTTTAAGAATTAAATGTGATAACGAATGATGTGCTTTTCTCTCACTTTCAGTCTTGTTATTTCATCTCTGACAGTGATATAGTTCTATCAGACAGCTAAATATGTAAGTATGTATATGTGAATATGAATCTATGTATACGTGGAAGTGTGCAGGTACATTGTATTTCACTCTTCATCTTTACTGTCTGGCAACAGACACACACTCATGAGATGGGCAAAATTACATTAGGAAATGAGCTTCCTTTGATTTATCTATAGTATCAACACTTAAGCCAGACATGACTGCCCAATGGATGTATGTCTGTAGAATATATAAAAACATCTCATGAACTGGTATCTGCTTTGCTATCAACTTTACCTGAAATGTGAACGGCATCAGGCCTGGTACCACAGGTCTGTAATCTTACCTTTATGGGAGCCTGAGATAGAAGGGACAGAAGTTTAAGGCCAACATGGGCCATGGAGTAGGCTTAGGGCAAATATGATTTGGGGAGATCATATCTCAAAGTAAAACAATATGAAAGATGGCTCATCCTGAGTCAATGTATTTTCTTGGATATACAAGAAGCTAGGTACAATTCCCAAGGATTGCAAACAAACATACAAACAAAACAAATTTGCTCTTCTTTTTTTCCTTTGAAAAACATCTCTTTGCTACAGCTACAATTTCATCAGCGAAAGCACAGTGTGTCTAAAATCAGAGCATAGAGCTCTCTGGTGATACATCGCAGCATGGTGGGAGGGGTTGACAGAGCACCCTACACCACCCAGAAACAGGAAGGATTCAAAAGACTTCCCAACCCCAAATGACCAGAGCCTGAGCCAACAGTCTAAGTACTGTGATCATATTTCATTTTGTCTTCACAGCATAGGAATTAGTCCTTCATCCATCATATTCACACACTTTTTTGTTGCCTGGTAAGCATTCTACTAGATCTGCTGCCGTGATATTGTAGTCCATGTGTTCTGGTAGCACTTTCCTTGATACTGGCTGTGAAGCACAAGAGCCTTGATGCTGGCAATTCAGACCTGCCCAAGAGAAGCTGGAAAATTCTTTTAAGGGTAAAATAAAAGTAAGCATCCAATAAGGAAAGAAAAAATATACAGCAAGGTTGACTATGTTGACCAATTACTATAGGATCATAAATTCTTGAAAGAAGTAGGACAGAGACCATATTTCTTGTAGGTTTTAATTCAATATATCATTTCTTTTGGTTTTAGTTAATATTGAAATGCTTAATTTATTTTTTTCTTTTTTCTTTTTTTTTTTTCTGAGACAGGGTTTCTCTGTGTAGCCCTGGCTGTCCTGGAACTCACTTGTAGACCAGGCTAGCCTCGAACTTAGAAATCCGCCTGCCTCTGCCTCCCAGAGTGCTGGGATTACAGGCGTGAGCCACCACGGCCCGGCTGAAATGCTTAATTTAAAAATCAGACATGATCATGGTATGCGCTTAGCTCAATAATGTTCTTGTATTCAGGTACCCACTAAGCTTTCAGAATGGGTCTCTATGAATATGACAGAGCTCTTTGCAAATTGTAAGGGAGGATAGAAGATCAGGGAAGAAGAGAGTAAACGAATATAAGTACAAAAGAGGGTGATTTTCAAATTCAAAAGAGTAATTCTCAAATTCAAGATGATAAGAAAAGCTACACATGTGTGATAAGTAAAGAAAAAGAGGAGATTAAGGGCAAAGTGTTTAATAAATTTTTAAGACTTTTTTCAGAGTTTAGAAATTAGATGGTGTTTTGATTGGGGAGATGTTCTGAAAGGAGAAAACATGAATACTATAAAATATCTAAAGTGCTGATTAAGATGAACAACCACGCCAGATGGCATAAGTGGCATCTTCAGGGATTTTGTGGTATAAGGAGCTGTGCTGAAAAGTGCCTGCTCTGTCCTGTACACAGCACAGCCGCAGACTGAGCTGTGCTGTGTCCTTAGCTCGCTCATGAACTCACTTGAGGTACTCAGCCACCGAATCTCCACATTTCAGTTTTTTAACAGTCTCCAGTCCTTCATACACATGATTTTGTTGTTTTATACATTCTATTCCATATAAGTTGTCTTCTTTGTGAACGTTATATCTATACTCTACAGTTTGAAATAGCCATTAAAAAGCACAAGATAAAGTAATTGAATTTGAAGTAGACTAACAAGTCAAGCAGTGGAGCACCATTTATAGCACAATCCACTTTGACTGCTGACAAACATTGTACACATTTATTTGTGTTATGCTGGAGAAAGAATTAAAATATGCTTTAACAATTATCTTAAGTTTCCTGAAGTCTGCAAGTAGGCAGAGTAACTAAGAGGAATCGTTAAACTTGTTCTGCATATTTCCATATCATTTATTTGTTATAGCAATAATACATTCTTTTTCTTTTAAATAACAATGTGGAAAATACTGAAAGGCTGACTTATGCTTATTATGTAAAGTTATACATTTATAGTAACATAATTTTGTAAGGAATGTTTTAAAGATCATTCCAAGATAGTCCCAAAATAATTCAAATTTTGGCTGCTGAATGCATGTTTGATGTTTGTTTGTGTGTTTGGGACAGGGTCTGGCTATCTAGGTACCTCAGGTTCTAAACTCTCAATTCTCCTCCCTTATGGGAGTTTAGATGACAGGCATGTGTCCTCCTGCACAATGATTAACATGGTCAGCTTCTGTAAATTCTCCACTTAACAGACATACTCCCTCCTTCCTTCCTGTAGGAAAACATTTCAATAGTCACAGAGACTATATCGTCAAAAGTAAAGATTAAAATAAAACAAAACCAAACAAAGCAGATGCTGCAGCATCCAGCTACCTAAGCTGGCCACTGTAATACAACGTAGCTCAAATGAGCAATCAGTTGCGTGGGCCTGGCGGGCTGACCCTCTTACATGGGCACTGGCAGGCTGACCCTCTTACATGAGCACTGGCGGGCTGACCCTCTTACATGAGCACTGGCGGGCTGACCCTCTTACATGGGCACTGGCGGGCTGACCCTCTTACATGGGCACTGGCGGGCTGACCCTCTTACATGGGCACTGGCGGGCTGACCCTCTTACATGGGCACTGGCGGGCTGACCCTATTACATGGGCACTGGCGGGCTGACCCTCTTACATGGGCACTGGCGGACTGACCCTCTTACATGGGCACTGGCGGACTGACCCTCTTACATGGGCACTGGCGGGCTGACCCTCTTACGTGGGCACTGGCGGGCTGACCCTCTTACGTGGGCACTGGCGGGCTGACCCTCTTACATAGGCACTAGCGGGCTGACCCTCTTACATGGGCACTGGCGGGCTGACCGTCTTACATGAGCACTGGCGGGCTGACCGTCTTACATGGGCACTGGCGGGCTGACCCTCTTACATGGGCACTGGTGGGCTGACCCTCTTACATGGGCACTGGCGGGCTAACCCTCTTACATGGGCACTGGCGGCCTGACCTTCTTACATGGGCACTGGCGGGCTGACCCTCTTACATGGGCACTGGCATTTGTGCACACCCTCTGCTTTCTCAACCTGCATCTTCTTCTGCCTGTAAGAATGACATGGGAATAGTTACTCTAGTAGCTGTTTGAGTATTTAGGAGGCAATGATCATCAGAACCATACATGTAGAAAGACATACAAAGCCACAGTAAGTTTTTCTTGATTTGGTGGCAGTAGTTAACACACATACACAAGGCCTGTAGCTGGCTTTTATTTGAATGAATATGTTTCACTTTTTTTAATCACTGTTTTTTTTTTTTTTGTTTTGTTTTACTTTTTACAATATACAGCTGACTTATTACTAACTGATATAGGTAGACATGATGCATGTGGAAAATAAAATTCACACAGGAAAATACAGAATTACAGAATCAGACTGTAGTACACTGACTGCCTGTCCAGGAACATTCTTGCCATGCTCAGGCCCCAAGGAGTGGACTTAATTAAATCCTGATAGCTCTGGCATGTCTATGTGGATTCTACAAAATGTTTCCTTTTTCAATAAATAATTGAGTATTTAGAACTATAATGAAAATCTATTGTCTCTGCCTTTCCCTCTAACAATAAAAGGTCTCAATGATTTGACTAAAGAAAAATAAAAGTTCACCCAGGCAGGAATATTACGATTCTTTAAACCTGTTTTTAAGGGGTCAGAGTATGCCTTTTCTGCTCTGCCGTTCTCCTGTACAGGAGGCAGCTATGGTGCCCAGTCAGAAAGGCATGATTCTGAAATTCCACTTCCACAAAGACTAGCAGCAAGTAGACACTTGGTTCAACCAGTCAGCACACAAGGTCTACATACCCAAGGTTCAACAGGCAAAAGCGCGCACATTGCTTTTCGTCCTGTGTCTGGCCCCATCAGGTCCATCGTGAGGTGCCCTACAGTCAGATATCACAGCAAGGTCCAGGCTTGCAGGGGCTTCAGCCTGGAGGAACTCAGGGTAACTGGTATCCACAAGAAAATGGCTCGCACCATCGGCATCTCTGTGGACCCAAGAAAGCGAAACAAACCCACTGCATCACCGCAGGCTAACGTGCAGCGTCTGAAGGAGTACCGCTCCAAGTTCATACATGTGCCCAGGAAGCCTTCTGCTCCAAAGAAGGGAGACAGTTCTGCTGAAGAACTTAAATTGGCCACCCTGCTAACAGGACCCATGATGCCCATCTGGAATGTGTACAAAAGGAAAAGGCCAGAGTCAACATCACAGAGGAAGAGAAGAACTTCAAGGCTTTTGCCAGTCTCTGCACGGCCCATGCCAATGCCTCGCTCTTTGGCATCTGAGCAAAAAGGTTGAAGGAAACTGCGGAACAAGACATTGAAAAGAAAAAGTAATGTGCTGTTGGAGAGCTGCAATACATTTTCTATAAAGGAAAAAAGAAAGAGAGAGAAAAAAGGAGGCCAGACTGCTAATCTGAAACTTGAGACAATAAAGCATCAACCATAAAGAAAAGTATGAGAAGCAGGGGAGCCCACAATGGTGATGTGATGCAGTGGAGCCCACACTGGTGATGTGATGCAGTGGCGCCCACACTGGTGAAGTGATGCAGTGGAGCCCACACTGGTGATGTGATGCAGTGGAGCCCACACTGGTGATGTGATGCAGTGGAGCCCACACTGGTGATGTGATGCAGTGGAGCCCACACTGGTGATGTGATGCAGTGGAGCCCACACTGGTGATGTGATGCAGTGGAGCCCACACTGGTGATGTGATGCAGTGGAGCCCACACTGGTGATGTGATGCAGTGGAGCCCACACTGGTGATGTGATGCAGTGGTGCCCACACTGGTGATGTGATGCAGTGGTGCCCACACTGGTGATGTGATGCAGTGGTGCGTACACTGGTGATGTGATGCAGTGGAGCCCACACTGGTGATGTGATGCAGTGTAGCCCACACTGGTGATGTGATGCAGTGGTGTCCACACTGGTGATGTGATGCAGTGGAGCCCACACTGGTGATGTGATGCAGTGTAGCCCACACTGGTGATGTGATGCAGTGGTGTCCACACTGGTGATGTGATGCAGTGTAGCCCACACTGGTGATGTGATGCAGTAGTGTCCACACTGGTGATGTGATGCAGTGGAGCCCACACTGGTGATGTGATGCAATGGTGCCCACACTGGTGATGTGATGCAGTGGTGTCCACACTGGTGATGTGATGCAGTGTAGCCCACACTGGTGATGTGATGCAGTAGTGTCCACACTGGTGATGTGATGCAGTGGAGCCCACACTGGTGATGTGATGCAGTGTAGCCCACACTGGTGATGTGATACAGTGGTGCCCACACTGGTAATATGGTGCAGTGGTGCTCACACTGGTGATGTGATGCAGTGGAGCCCACACTGGTGAAGTGATGCAGTGGAGCCCACACTGGTTATGTGATGCAGTGGAGCCACACTGGTGATGTGATGCAGTGGAGCCCACGCTGGTGATGTGTTGCAGTGGTGCCCACACTGGTGATGTGATGCAGTGGTGCCCACACTGGTGATGTGATGCAGTGGTGCCCACACTGGTGATGTGATGCAGTGGTACCCACACTGGTGATGTGATACAGTGGAGCCCACACTGGTGATATGATGCAGTGGAGCCCACACTGGTGATGTGATGCAGTGGTGTCCACACTGGTGATGTGATGCAGTGGTGTCCACACTGGTGATGCGATGCAGTGTAGCCCACACTGGTGATGTGATGCAGTGTAGCCCACACTGGTGAAGTGATACAGTGGAGCCCACACTGGTGAAGTGATACAGTGGAGCCCACACTGGTGATGTGATGCAGTGGAGCCCACACTGGTGATGTGATACAGTGGAGCCCACACTGGTGATGTGAGGCAGTGGAGCCCACACTGGTGAGAGGCAGTGGAGCCCACACTGGTGATGTGATGCAGTGGAGCCCACATTGGTGATGTGAGGCAGTGGAGCCCACACTGGTGATGTGATGCAGTGGAGCCCACACTGGTGATGTGATGCAGTGGAGCCCACACTGGTGAAAGGCAGTGGAGCCCACACTGGTGATGTGATACAGTGGAGCCCACACTGGTGATGTGATGCAGTGGAGCCCACACTGGTGATGTGATGCAGTGGTGCCCACACTGGTGATGGATGCAGTGGTGCCCACACTGGTGATGGATGCAGTGGAGCCCACACTGGTGATGGATGCAGTGGAGCCCACACTGGTGATGGATGCAGTGGAGCCCACACTGGTGATGGATGCAGTGGTGCCCACACTGGTGATGTGATACAGTGGAGCCCACACTGGTGATGTGATACAGTGGAGCCCACACTGGTGATTTGATACAGTGGAGCCCACACTGGTGATGTGAGGCAGTGGAGCCCACACTGGTGATGTGAGGCAGTGGAGCCCACACTGGTGATGTGAGGCAGTGGAGCCCACACTGGTGATGTGAGGCAGTGGAGCCCACACTGGTGAGAGGCAGTGGAGCCCATGCTGTGTGCAATGACATGAGAACAGACCTGGAGGTAAAGCTAATGGGTAGTAATTCCAGCTCTGACTGACATCGCTTACTTTATCCATGCCTCATTAGTGACATGGGATAATTGACCCGTAGGGAAAGAAAACATTTGATGGTGGAGTGAAGCGTGATTGAGGGAGTTTTGTGGAGCTCTCTTTCAATTTTTTAAGTGTATTTCTCAGCAGAGGTACCCAGCCACCCAAGAACTGTATTTACATTGAAGCATGACTTGATTCCTGGCAAGAAATAAGTGTGTTTTGACCAAATGATGACTGGCAAAGAATAGAGAAGATAACAGTTCTTATAGTGTGTACAAATGTTTATGAACACCATTCCTTCCTTGTATTGCAGTTGCAATAATTGTTGTTATCCAGGATAATGAGATGCAGTTATACTACTAGCTTCTCTGTTAAATAAAGTCTCTGTTACTACACAATTAAAATACTTATCATGGAGCTCTTATATGATTCAATTTTCTTTAAAACATTTTAGGCAAGATATAAAAATTACTATGCCTTTCTACAAATATAGCATTTCATCCTCAGAACCATGAAATAAACCAGGTAAGTTTCGATATGAAAGCTAAAATCCCAAATCCAGTTTTTAAAGAGAAGCTTATCTTAGAAAGCATCTTTGAAAAAAAGAGTCTGGAGAATTGACTTGGGAGAGCACATTTAAAGATACAGAGATATGTTTTCCTCACCCTCTGTTCTGAAATCGTGGCAAAGTTGTCTCAAGTACACACACACACACACACACACACACACATGAACGCACACATGCACACACATGCATGCACGCATGCGCATACGCACACACATACACACACACACACACACACACACACATACACACACACACACACACACCCTGATTATAACCTATAAGAAAATTGAGAACTATGATTTGCACTTCTTTGGAAGAAGATACTTATGAACATGAACTTTTGCATCTAGATCAAACGATACCTATAACTTACCCGTCACAGAATCTTTAAATTTTTGAGCACAGAATAGCCTGGACAAAGCTTAAGGTAGCCACGAGTAAGAAACTCTCCAGCTTTGTCTCTTTGTTGGTTTTCTAAAAAGATTTATTAAAAAGGGCGTCAAGTTAGGTAAACTGGGAGATGGCAAGGATCTGGGAAGAGCTGGGCCAGGAAGCCATCCATAGTCATATGCATAGAATATATTGCATGAAAAAAGGTTTGTTTAACAGAAGTAAAGAAAAAAGTAAAAGAAGTATTGAGCAGCAGATACAGCTGTCTGCTTACTTCTGCTCTCTCTAGACTTCCATTTATGCCAAATGAAACAAACAAACAAACAAAAAACAACAAAAAAACCCAGACAAAAAATCATGAAAGAACAGAAGATGTATGCAAGGATTTCTCTTATAATTAAGGTACCTTTTGAAATCTATGAGTCTTTTGTTAGGCTACCTACTTTGGCTGGTTGATACCTTAATTTCACATAATTCTGTACTCACAGTGATAGAGAAATAATTCTGTACTCACAGTTGTAGACTTTTATTTGTTTTTGCTATTATGCTCAGTGTCTAACCTAGATGTCTGCTAAATCCATTAATCATTGGTACCATGATAAATAAGTTTATGGAATGTAAAAGCTTCAGTGTACTAATCATGTTCATATTAGCAAGTAGGACATTCAGTATACATTACTATTACTTCTTGAGAAACATGGTTCAATTATTTACAAAGAAATTCCAAAATTTTACTGTTGGGAATTAAGACCTATATTAATATAGCTACCTCTAAACCCTGATTGAGAAACTGATCAATCTATATACTGAGCAAATCCAGAAGCCCAGTTTCTTCCACAAATCAAGATGCACTTGTCAAAATACTTTTTCTCTAAAATCCATTGAAATGGTATTTCAATATAAATCATAGCTTCAGTATACTAGCTAGAACTTTGAAGGCTATGGAGAGTTGGTGTAGATTTTACAAGAGAATAATTTTTTAAATGTTAGCAATTTGGGAAATATCAATTGTGATTGCCAATGCAATCATTAATGCTTACAGAAGGAAAAGCATAATAATACAAAAAGGCATGACTTTGGCCTTCAATCACAATCATTTTAGTATGGATAAAGCAAGAAAGTATGAAAAATTTTTTAGCTCTCATTGAAATACAGGAAAGATGGAAGACCTTAAGATTACTTTGAATACAAACACTACTTGCTACATATATGAAGAAAATGATTTTATTACAGCAAGTACACAATGTGTGCTGATACTCAAGGGCTCTGGGGCTTCCCTAAAGCAGTTGGGAAAGCATTCACAATAACCCTTATTGAGACTTAGCTCTGACAGAAGGGTGGTGTCAGCTTCAGTGAGAGAAAGCTGGCTACCCCAGAGAAAAGTTCTTATGCCAAGATGACTGAGTAATGGTTGGGGGAATCTGAGAGGACGACATACACAATAATAGGTACAACTCAGATCATTAGACCCTTCCAAATTCTCCTAAGGAAAATGAGTAAGAACAGAAATGAATGCAAAACAATCAAAAAGAGAAAATTTTTTTGTTCACATGAGATTTTTTTTTTTTAGTGGATACCAGTATAGGTGCCTTCCCTGGCTGGAAGAAATACATGCTAGAAAGCATTGTGGCACAGTGGGATTGTTAATTTCCAAATGAGGCTACCAAGAGTCAGAAAAAAACACCCTATTGGTTTTAGATAGAGTTTAATGAATAAAACCTTTACCTCCCAATTCTAAGATTTGATGAGTTAAAATGTTGGTTTCATTGTAAATAATTGAACCATATTTCTCATGAAGTCACAAAATATGTTCTAACTGTACATAGGAATATAAACCAGCATTCAGTGTCTAGAAAGGTAAAATAAATAGAATAATTAGCTTTGAGGACATTAAAATTTCTATGCTGATAAGGATATGATTTCAAAAACAATTTGCCTATATCTACTGACTCAAAATATGTAATTATGTAACCTTCTGTTATACAGAATTTTATTCTAAGCTGTAGGTTTAGGAAAAATGAAAACATATCTTCATATGAAAATTTCAAATAAATAATACCAGGTATAATATTTACAGTATACTCGATCAATATGTTGTATTATATTCATATAGCAATTTCTTAGATAGGTATGGGAAATTGGTTTGCTGATAAATATAAACATTCAGATGACTCTCACTTATGATGATAGAGATGGATTCTGTCCACAGTGTATGCCATACACATGCTTGGCACTTAGGTCATGAAGGGAACTGTGTACTGTATCTAACTGTATTTTTGAGTCAAATGTAAATATATAGAGGAAGGAAGATATCTTAATCAACTAAATTTTTGTAACTTATGTAGAAACAAAAATAGCTGGACATGGTATCTCATGTTTGTCATCCCAGACCTGGGAAGAAGATTCAAGAGTATCTGTTGAGGTTCACTGAGAGCCAGCATAGCCTACTTGGTAAGTTCTAAAGAAGAAAACAAAACTTTCTCAGAAAAGGTGGACAGCAAAATTGTCCTTGTTAAAAACAGTTGTTACAAAAAAAAAATTCAAAGGCTATAAAAGACAATTCTTAAAATATCTTAAATTCCTTCTGTTCAGAAACCACACATTTGAGTTATAATACTTGAGATGAAGAAATTAACAGATTAAGAAAAGATTAAGTGACTAACAGGATTGAGAAATATGGGTGATACATTGATAGTCAACATATTTTTATTGTCAGTCACAATGCAAGCATGGTAAGTGTGGAGCTGTTATGGATCAAAGAATAAATCAAAAGTGAACACTACAGTTCAAAGAGTAAAATGAAGAACTTTTGAGTTTGGCACTGGAGATGCTATCTTAACACTTCCAGACCATTCAGCCATGTCTCATTTTATTTTCTCATGAATCCATATGTGTATAATAGCATGAAGAGGTATACAGAGATTTAATATCACTTCTTAGAGTTCATGAACAGATTAAACTTTCAATTTTTATGAAAAAACAATCAGTTTTCTCCAACTGAAATAAATAGTTTGTATCAGAATGAGAAAATTGTAGCTAAGCCAGTGTCTTAGAGTTTCATTGCTATGAAGAGACACCATGACCACAACAACTCTTACAAAGGAAAATATTTAATTGTTGCTTACTTACAATTTAGAGGTGCAGTCCATTGATGCCAGGCAGGCATGGTGTTGCACAGGTAGCTGAGAGTTCTCTATATTGATCTATGTGAAACAGGAAGAGACAGTGAGCCACTCGGCCTGGCTTGAGCTTCTAAAACCTCAAAGCCCACCTGCTATGAGACACTTCCTCCAATAAGGCATAGATCTTAATATTGGCACTCCTTATGAGAAAATGGAAGCCATTATCATTAAACCACTACAGCCAGGAATCCTGGAAATTACCAAGACTGCAACTGTGACTAAAACTTTTTGTATCTCTTGTCTTCTTTATATCTATAAAAATAAGTAGCTTCAACTTGCAATTTGTATTAAATTAATTTAATATTTTAACATCATCTTATAAAACAAAAGATTTGTTTGTATCAGTTTCAAGGCACTCTGCATTGAACAACCAATAATGTGGTTATCTCTGGGAGAGTATAACTGTCATCCCTGTAGGTCTTTTTCTAGGAATACGAACCCACAAAATTGGATCCCCTTCTATATTAACATAGCCATTGACACTGTTCCTGTTCTGACCTTTTTTATATAGACATTTTTAGCAGAGACATTTTCATAGAAGACTTTCTGACTTTCACAGTATTTCTTCCCCTCTTCCCAAATGTTCTCTGAGCCATAGAAGTATGGACTATGATGTAAATATTATTTCTTTTTTTTCTTTTTTTTATTTGATATATTTTTAATTTACATTTCAAATGATTTCCCCTTTCCTAGCCCCCCCACTCCCAGAAAGTCCCGTAAGCCCCCTTCTCTCCCCCTGTCCTCCCACCCACCCCTTCCCACTTCCCAGTAATGGTTTTGCTGAATACTGCTTCATTGAATCTTTCCAGAACAAGGAGCCACTCTTCCTTTCTTCTTGTACCTCATTTGATGTGTAGATTATGTTTTGGGTATTCCAGGTTTCTAGGTTAATATCCACTTATTAGTGAGTGCATACCATGATTCACCTTTTGAGTCAGGGTTACCTCACTTAGTATGATGTTCTCTAGCTCCATCCATTTGCCTAAGAATTTCATGAATTCATTGTTTCTAATGGCTGAATAGTACTCCATTGTGTAGATATACCACATTTTTTGCATCCACTCTTCTGTTGAGGGATACCTGCGTTCTCTCCAGCATCTGGCGATTATAAATAGGGCTGCTATGAACATAGTAGAGCATGTATCCTTATTACATGGTGGGGAATCCTCTGGGTATATGCCCAGGAGTGGTATAGCAGGATCTTCTGGAAGTGAGGTGCCCAGTTTTCGGAGGAACTGCCAGACTGATTTCCAGAGTGGTTGTACCAATTTGCAACCCCACCAGCAGTGGAGGAGTGTTCCTCTTTCTCCACACCCTCTCCAACACCTGCTATCTCCTGAATTTTTAATCTTAGCCATTCTGACTGGTGTAAGTTGAAATCTCAGGGTTGTTTTGATTTGCATTTCCCTAATGACTAATGAAGTTGAGCATTTTTTAAGATGCTTCTCAGCCTTCCGAAGTTCTTCAGGTGAGAATTCTTTGTTTAGCTCTCTACCCCAATTTTTAATAGGGTTGTTTGGTTTTCTGGAGTCTAACTTCTTGAGTTCTTTATATATATTGGATATTAGCCCTCTATCTGATGTAGGATTGGTGAAGATCTTTTCCCAATTTGTTGATTGCCGATTTGTCCTCTTGATGGTGTCCTTTGCCTTACAGAAACTTTGTAATTTTATGAGGTCCCATTTGTCAATTCTTGCTCTTAGAGCATACGCTATTGGTGTTCTGTTCAGAAACTTTCTCCCTGTACCGATGTCCTCAAGGGTCTTCCCCAGTTTCTTTTCTATTAACTTCAGAGTGTCTGGCTTTATGTGGAGGTCCTTGATCCATTTGGATTTAAGCTTAGTACAAGGAGACAAGGTTGGATCAATTCGCATTCTTCTGCATGCTGACCTCCAGTTGAACCAGCACCATTTGTTGAAAAGGCTATCTTTTTTCCATTGGATGTTTTCAGCCTCTTTGTCGAGGATCAAGTGGCCATAGGTGTGTGGGTTCATTTCTGGATCTTCAATCCTGTTCCATTGATCCTCCTGCCTGTCACTGTACCAATACCATGCAGTTTTAACACTATTGCTCTGTATTATTGCTTGAGGTCAGGGATACTCAATCCCCCAGACTTTCTTTTGTTGCTGAGAATAGTTTTAGCTATCCTGGGTTTTTTGTTATTCCAGATGAATTTGATGATTTCTCTTTCTAACTCTGTGAAAAATTGAGTTGGGATTTTGATGGGTATTGCATTGAATCTGTAGATTACTTTTGGCAAAATGGCCATTTTAACTATATTGATTCTACCGATCCATGAGCATGGGAGGTTTTCCCATTTTTGAGGTCTTCTTCCATTTCCTTCTTCAGAGTCTTGAAGTTCTTGTCATACAGATCTTTCACATGTTTGGTAAGAGTAAATATTATTTCTGCTTACTGGGATGCTCAATGTCCACTGATTTCTACATTCTCTCCTGTTGTTATTTGCTGTGGTGGTCTTCATTTGCTGTGAATGGAAGCTTTATGATGAAGAGTTATAACTACATTTATCTGTGGGTATAAACAGTCATTGATGTATGTGTATAAATACAAAGACACACACACACTCTCTCTCTCTCTCTCTCTCTCTCTCACACACACACACACACACACACAGAGAGAGACACACAGACACACAGACACACACACACAAACACACATAACAAATATAACCAAAGAAAGAAAAGCTATTAGCTGGAGAGTTGAGAGGTGGATGGAAAGATAGATTGGAAGGGTTGAAATGAGGAAAGTGAGAAAATGACATAATTCTATTTTAATTAAGACTTAGTTTTAAGATCATTTGTTTTTAATTATATGGATCTCTGTCTCGCTGTCTATCTGTCTCTGTCTTTCTGTCTGTGTGTGTGTATGTGTGTGTGTGTGTGTGTGTGTGTGTATCTGTGTGTGTTAGTATGTATGCATGAGGACAAGTGTCCTTGGGGAATGGAAGTATTGAAACACCCTGCAAGTGGTTATTAGGCACTTGACATAAGTGCCAAAACCTGAACTTAGATTATCTGGAGGAATAGTGAGTGCTTTTAGCCACTGAGCTATCTCTTTATCTCTTTTTCATCTCAAATTTGATCAAATTTAGCTTTATTTTCCTGTAGTACTTTCTGAGCTCTTACATACACGATAGCAGGAAAACATATTAATTAACAAAATTCTTCACTCAGTTTAAAAAAAAATGGCATCTATAGCTTATGAATGCAGTGGCTACTATCTCTCATTGAGTTTATTTTCTTTTGAAGTGGTTTGTGTGGATAATAACTCTGCATTCCTGGGATATGACAGAGGTTAAGTGAGTAACTTGTTCCCCAGGTAGCCAATGATTGCTTTTGATTCCTGCCTTTAGCCACCAGGCTTTTTCTTCTGAAGATGTGTAATGATCTTCACACACTCAAGTGCTCATGTTTAACTGTGTCTGACAGGTCACTCAGCAGCTTTCTGGCAAGTGGAGTACACAACTCAGTCAAAATCTTATTACGTTTCTCACAATAGTTTTGTTCCCTTAACACAGACAGTTTTGAGTTAATTTGTGTTTTCAGCAAGCATGGCCATAGATATTTTTCCAGGCTACAGTAGATGTTCAAGCAATGTGTAAATATATAAGCAACTAGAAGTCATCAAATTTGAGTCTCTTTTTTGGAAGATATGGAACTTATGATGCAGATAATTCAATTGGAACATCATTTGTTGGCAAAATAGTAAGAATACAATACTGAACGTGGTTCAAGAACCAATGTCCTTTGACTGTTTACAGTGCTACTGTAAATGCTATAGGTGAATTATTTCATTTAAATTCCCAAATCAAATATCTGAAGCATATTCTATTACATGCTATTCCTGATATTAACACTGAATTAACCTTTTAAAAGTTGGGGAATGATGATATTCTTAGTATTAATGCTCATTTTTCCCTATAGAAATTAAATAAAATGATACAAACCATAATTGCCTATATTTTTTGGCATTTTAAATGTCAGTTAAGTGCTAATGTATTTTGGACACACTTTAAAACTGTCTTGTTGTTTCTTGGTACTATCTTCTAACTACTGTGATTAGAATTTCTGTTTTATTCATGACTATAAGCCAAGCTTGGCAATAAACACTAGTGAGTTTCATTAAGCAAATTGTTGTTATTATTGTTGTCCTGGGGGGTAAAGTCAGGACTTTGTGGATGCCAAGCAAGGGTTTCATAAAGCTACATAGCCAGGCTTCATTAAATAATTCTGAGGTCATCTTAGATTGCATTTTATCTTTTGAAATGTAGCTGGTATATGTTAATCTTGCAATCTTTGTATAATAATCAAAATGGACTGTTTCATGAGCCTGTTGTATAAATGAGGTCATTTCTATTATTAGCATTAAAATTAGTCTCAAGAGTCCTCATAAGCCCATTAGCAAGAACTAGAGTTCTCCATTGGGACTGCTCTAACTCTCTGAATATTTCAAGAACTCTAGGAGTTTTTCATTCTAGGGGACAAAGTTTGTTTCATTCTTTGGAGAAAGTAATGGAAAATCTGATCAATGGAATGGAAGGAAGTTTCCTAGTTTCTGCTTTCCTCCCTGTTTTCAGGCACATTTGCTTCTAAAAGCACACATGCGAGGCCCTACAATGGCATGCCAATCTCATCTGGTGTTCCCATGATGCTTTGATTGTCTTGTCCTTAAGGGCTAAAGAGCAGGTATTTTTTTTAAATACTACCTTTTACTACTATAAAATAAACTTTATTTCTCAAATAACTTCTTCAATTGTAGATTATTACACTAAGGGTATGAAACTATTGTGATTGTGTACTTTTGACAGGGTGCACCAAGAGTAAGCACCCAATATGTAATACAAAAATAGATACCACAGTAAACTGGCATGGTCCATTTAATGTCTCTGTAAATTAGTACATTTAACTTGAAAACATTTATTTACCTCTTTTGAGTTTTCCAATGGCTAAAATAGTAACATAAAATACTTTCTTAATAGTTGCTTTTAGATGAGCTATGCACAAATCATGAACAAGTAATATTATTTGTATTGTGACTATTAAAAGGTACACAGTATTTGGAATGGCTACTAACCCAAAACAAACACCTTACTACATTTTTCATAATTGCCAACACAGGATAATCTATCTATCTATCTATCTATCTATCTATCTATCTATCTATCTTTCATCTATCAGTCACCATCATCAGTCATCATCATCATGTGTCTGGGCAATGAAATCAGTCATCATACCAGAGTTTTTCCTATCCATGGCTCTTGATTGTGTAATCAGCTTAATTCATTAGTGATGATATAGTAATATTGAAACTTGGGAAAAAACCATGATAGTATTCTCAGAAGGTACTTGAAAATTTTCCCACCTAGTAAGTAGATAAATGAACAAATAACCTTTACTTGGAAAAGATATTTTTCTATTTTATTCTTCTACAGTAGTTGATGCATTTTTACCTTATATATATATAATGGAAGGCTAAAATCCAGAAAGCATTCCACAAATAAAAATGCAACTCTACCAAAGCAATTTTCTTTTTAAATTATGCAAAGACAAGGCCAGTGGCTTGGATATAATAGCAATTTGCTTCTTTTATCCTAAAATTAAAGTTCTGCATAAGCTATGTGCTATGTCTTCACTGATCACATGTCTATGCTCATTGATTTGCTTTCATGAATAATAACTCAGGGGTACCACTAAAGAAATCATACAGAAAGCCCAGTGAATATTAATGAAAACTGAAACCAAACTTGTAACTATACAATATAACAAGGCTAGCAACCTGAATGACAATGATGGGATCTATAAAATTGGCTCTAAGGTTGCATTACTGGTAATCTCACAATACTTCAATCAAATATAAACTTCTCTTAACATCACATCTTTCATTCTGTCTACACTTCCTAACTGTGCACCTAACCCTAAGTTTGCCTCAGTAGAGAATTTTAAATCTACTCTAATGTGGTTCTAATCCACCTTTACATTATATACACTATCAATGAATCCTCTACATCTTAATAAAAATATTGATGTGAAAATTCTTGTTTAAAACATGTGGAGCTTCAGTAGAATATTTTAAGGAACTAATGGTCCCGATTTGTACTGCATACTAACCTTATTGAATATATTTCATAGTCTCAAAAATCTTGTAAAAATAGCATTGATATTTTTTTGGAAAGATAAAGAACATGTTTTACTCTTTTTGAAGAGAAGAAAATAGTCAAATTAATAAAAGCAGTAGAATTTATATAAAGGTACATGAAATGAAATATTTGATCCCAAGAATTAAGAGTTCTCTCATCCTGCTTTTTAAGAGCTGATTGTCATTTGGCTTATAAAATATATTGTGGCCAGGATGATAATTTTAAAGGAAATACCACATGATACTTAAGTGTGAAATGTAGATGAACATTACTTACAGTCTCTGCTATAACAAAATAGAACACCAACATTACTTTAACTGTCTCTGAAACTGTGGTGCTCTAATGCCATCAAGAGAACCAAACTCTGGTATCCCAAGTTCATGGATACCCTATTATAATGCCATTATGGTAGGAAAATGATTTTAATGCAAGCTAATGGAAACCACATTACACTGGTAAGTGATTTTATTGTAAGTCCATGAAGACCACAATAGAATGGTCAAACAATTTCCCTGTAAGTCTATAGAGGCTGCATTAATAATTCCATTACAAGAGCAAAACAATTTCAAATAAACTCTATGGGGACTCATTTCAATGTCATGATGGTGGCAAAATGATTTCAGTATATGTTTATGGAGAACTCCTTACAATGCCATTATTACAGCATTGCAATAGTAAAAAGAAATTATGAGAAGTCCATTATAATACCATTATAATTCCATTACATTGTTTAAAAGATTTTAGTTTCATCTTATAACAACACCACAGCAATGGTAACACTTAGATAATAGTAAATGTCTAGAAGATGATACTAAAATGGGGAAAAAAGAAAAACTCTATATTTGAGCAGACCAACTAATAACCAGGTTAAAATAATATTGGAAAGGAAAGCCAAAATTTAATGACATTGCATAATCTAATAAAAAACTCTTTCCCTCTAGATTAGCTATTCTTCTATCTTTATTTGTGGTACTTAAATTAAACATACCATCTCTCCAATAAATGATAAGATATTTTTATTTTTTTAATGTGTTCACACATACAATGTGTCATTCTGAAGAATGTTTTATACCATAACGGCTGTCATCTCATGTCACTTTATCAAGTAAAGAGACCACTTAAATTCAATATGAGGTGGTAGAGACCTTGATGTTTTTGTTCTCCAAATCTCCTTATCTAATCAGATTGGTGAACTACTGTCAATCGAACAATGCTATTTATATCTATGCTTAGAGTTGACAACTCTCTCTTCACCCAGCTTATGTGTAAAATGAGGCATTGATAAAAAGATTAAATATGTAAGAAAGATCATGCATGGTTTACATGTGAATATATATATGGATGTTTAGGCCAGAAAAAAATTGTCTTCCTCACATGTCTATGTTTTAAATTTCTATAATCTAAGCATATGCTAACTTAGTAATAGGAGCTCTGCAGATGTCGTTAAATTTTTTAGACTGTGAATATAGAATGATACTAATATGACAAAAGTTAGTAGAATATTTTATATTTAATGCTGTTTTTACAATCATCACTGTCTTACTGAAAATTGTGGTTGGAGAGGAAAGAGATTCATATTTGGAGCTATTTCCGAAAAGACAAACCACAAGGGAGAGGGAGAGAGGAAACAGAAATGCAAGCAGAAACCATGTCCACCCATATTCCTTCTGTGTTTGCACTCTGCTTCTGTTCAGATAGTGTGGGAACTCTGAGTAACAGCCAAAGTAGGAGACTGTGAATGACAACCGAGTGTCACTGTTTTTCTGGACAATTAAGGCTTGAATTCTACTATTTTCTCTACTACTAACAATTTGCATGTTCTGAGCTGAAAAGAAGACCCTGAAAAATGAAAAGAAATGCTGTGAGTTGTCAGATTTCAAAAAAGCCTTTTAGGTGTGTTGGATAATCTACTAAGAATTTGTTTGTTTTGGTAACTAGTACTGGTGTGAATTAATAACACACAGGAGAGGAGGTGATAATTCTTACAAAAATTATTAGGTTGAATAAATTGCATTTTCATAAATTCATATTTATTCCACTTCTCATGTACTACCCCTTAATTTATATTTCTTTTTATTTTTTAGGCAACATAGAAGAAAGGGTAACTAATGACATGGCATACAGAGATGGCTCCTCAAAAAATGGTGAAATTCAAGTTTGAAGCATGAAATTTTAGAATAATATCACTTTTTAGCATAATGTTACAAAGAGACATATTTTGTAACTGTCATTTACTTCATTTTTTAACAAAGACTGGAGATGAATTTGAGAGAGAGAAGAACATGTCAGAGCAACATCATTTACAGGGCTTAACATCAAAATCATCTTCCTGGAGAAATGAATTTAATGCAACTGTGAGCTGAATGAAGTCAGAGCGGTGGGTATTGGAAAGAAAGATTCATTTTGCTATACTTAAGGAGATACTATGACTCAACTTCAAGATGAACGTATGCCATCAACTAATTTTTTTTCCTTCAGGAAAACCTGCTATGGGGTAGATTATCTAACCCATTAAAGTGGTAGATTCACTGTGTTTCTTCTACCCAGTGCCTGAGCATGATGCTGGCTCCCAATCTAGGTCATATATGCTCAATGTATGCTCCACTGGAAATACAGTCTGACCAAGACCTCATAACTACAAGGAGGGTCAACTCCCTTTTTGTTCTAGTTCCTCTTTTAAGCATAAGGCTTATATTTCATCAGGCAATATATTTTGTCTTCTCTCTCTCTCTCTCTCTCTCTCTCTCTCTCTCTCTCTCTCTCTCTCTCTCTTATAGACACACACACACACACACACATACACACATACACACACACACAAAGTTTACCCATACATCATAAAGTACTGAAATCTTTACCCACATGTTGTAATGGTTATTGAATCTGAGAAATGCCTCCTCACTGCATGGAGAGAATGGAGAACACATGTGCTGGATGAACATGTAACATGGTAAGTCTCTTGGACAAGATGATATCAAATTGTTGACATTCAAAAGAGTGGCTATATTGGAAATATATGACCAACATACAAGCTCCATTTCCTAATAGGATAATTTGGGAAAAGTTTATAAGAACAATTACTATCAGAGAAGAATTGGACTACAATTACTAATTCATTGCTTAGAAATAATAGTAATTGATTTTAATTATGAAACTCAGTAACAGTCTTTAGTAATGCGTGCTTATGAATCTCTGTATCTCAGAATTCAGGAGGCTGAGGAAGAGTTGGAGGCCATCCTGACCTATGTCATGTGTTCCACACCTGTAAGACTCTCCTTGAAACACTAAACAAATAACAGAACCATTTTTAATATCTAATACAATTCCAGACATCCATAGGAATGTAAATGCTTCAGCAAGGCAGAGAAACAAACTATTCTAACCTGAGGATATTTATCAGAACCTAAAATATATTTTTGGAACTTCTGCTCATATATCTAATGATGCTCATTCTATAGTTCCTATAGACTATGCAGAGGTTATAAAGTATACTTTTTCCCTAGTACAATCTAAACTATTTCCCATCAGGAAACACATTTGAAACTTTTTTTCCCAGAGAAGCAACACCCATCCTCACTACCATTATGATACACTCTATAAGCTGCATGGTCTGGGGAGATACCAGACTTGGTTAAATGCTTTTATTGTAAGCATGAGAACCCAACTTTGATTTCTAGAACCCAGATGAAATTTTCACATAATGGTATGCACCTATAATATCAATACAAGTGAGGTTAAAATCAGGATGACCTGGGGCTTGTTGAACAAGTACTCTCGCCTAATTGGTAAGATAGAGGCCCATATGAGAGTATGTCAAAGGAAGTGGATAGCTTTCCTGAGGATGAAATGGAGGTTGTTTACTGGCCTCCATGTGGAAACCCCATCCATGTACAACTATATATATATACTGTAACCACATATGTGTGTTACAAGAAAACAAATAGATATAAGACATATAATGTATTATGTATATATATATATTATTAAGTTAGTGTAAAGAATAATCTTTTTGATGTTTTATGTATACACATAATTGCATTTTGCTCACATTCATTACCCCTATTACTTTCCCTTGTCCTCCTTATTCCTATCCATTCCATCTCCTCTCTCTCTCTCTCTCTCTCTCTCTCTCTCTCTCTCTCTCTCTCTCTCTCTCTCTCTCTCTCTCCTTTCTCTCCTCTCTCTCTCTCTCATTTCTTTCTTTACCCTTTTTCCTAGATGGTAGATGATAGCATTACCCTAAATTAAGGTTCATATAAAATGAAATAGAAACGAATATTGTACATGGAGAAAGGTAAGAACAGACACTTGTGAGAAAACTTTTGTATGTATCTTAACTCTAGTCACTAATGTTCCCCAGGGGAGAAGATATTTACAACAAATAGGTAGACAAAATGAAGCAGCCAGTTGAAATAGCAAGAATCATCAGTTAAATTTCTATGAAGATGAGATTATAAAATAGATATTATTGTAAATTTGAGGGACACATGTGCTCTGAACTATGAAATTGTATTTGTTAAAGCTAATCTACTTGCCACTGTTCATCATGTGTGACCTACCAGCAAAAGAGTACAATGCTGTCCCAAAAGGCACCATTTTTTGAGAAAAAACAATATACTTTAGTAATAGAGAAGCTGCTTACAGAAGCATGGTTTCCTATAGTTTCTGTATCCTAAGCTTGGAACTGTAGTTGGCTCTCAGCCAAAAACACTTGCTATGTGCCAATGAAAATGGAAAATGCATAGAAGTACAATGAGAGTTTTACACAGCTGCCTCTACACTTAACCTGGTTATTTATTTTAGCCCAGAGGATCAGGCTTCTTTACACCCCATTACCAAGTTCACTTAGTAAATCATTGAATACAAGTAAATGAGCACACACAGCTATTTGTAGGGTTTTTTTTCTTCTTGATCTTGGAAGAAAGTGAAAAAAATGTGCTCATGATCCTCTTATATACAGAGGGAATAGAACAGATGGATATGGATTAAGAGGGAGGGAGCATCTTGGGAGGGATAGAGGAGGGGCGAGAAAAAGAGGGCAGGTGTGGGAGGAGACAGGGGAGATGTACAGTGGGTCAGGAAATTGAACATAGGTGTGTAGCAGTGGTGGATGGGGAACTGGGTGTAGTCACTAAAAGCCATAGATTCCAGGAAGGCAAGAACCTCCCAGGACCCAACAAGGATGACATTAGATGAAACAACCAACAAGTGGAAGAGAGAACCTGTGGAGAGCATATCCAGAGGTTAGGCAAAGCCCCTGTTGAGGAATGGGGCCACCCACCCATGTCAAAAATTTTAACTCAGAATTCTTCCTGTCTAAAGGAAATACAGAGACAAAGAGCAGAGCAGAGACTGAAGGAAAGGCCACCCAAAGACTGCCACTGGAGATCCATCCCATATGCAGACATCAAGCCCAGTTACTATTTTTTTTTTTGATGCCAAGAAGTGCTTGCTGACAGTAGCCTGATATAGTTGTCTCAGGAGAGAGGCTGCCAGAGCCTGGCACATGTGGATGCTTCCAGTCAACCATCGGACTGAGCAGGGGGACCCCAATGGAGAATTTAGGGGAAGGACTGAAGATGCTGAAGGGGTTTGTGACCCCATAGGAAGAACAACAATATCAACCAACCAGAACCCCCAGAGCTCACAAGGACTAAAACACAAACCAAAGAGCACACATGGAGAGAACCGTGGCTTCAGCTATATGCAGCAGAGGATGGCCTTATCTGCTATCAGTGCTAAGGGAGGCACTTGGTTCTGTGAAGACTCAATGACTACATAAGGGAATGCTAGGACAGTGAGACAGGTGTGGGCGGGTGTGTGGGGGAGCTCCCTCATAGAAGGAGGGAAGGAGGAAGGGGGAAGGATGGTGGGATAGGAGTTTTTAGGAGGGGAAATTGGAAGGGGGTTAACATTTGAAATGTAAATAAAAAACAATAGAGAAATTATTAAAAAATAAAGATGCCCTGTATCTTTGATAGTTTTGTACTTTCAATCAAATGAAGTAGAGAGGCATGTCTTAAAGAGAATGACAGAATCACTAAAAGAGTCCTGTCCTTCTGTCCTGACACAGTGTTAGTGAATATATGATCAATAAAAGAGTCATGGGAAATTTTGTGCAAGGTAGAAAGTAGTGAGATAGGAAGTAAAGAAATAAAAGAAGTAGACATATTCAAAGTTGTAGAGCATTCACCCATGTATATAATTTTATTATTTATTACCATGTTTAAAATTCTGTACTGAAAATGCTAGTATACAATAACAGATATAAAATGTTTGTATGTTCAATAATTATTAATTATTCCTCCAATGAAGTAATAAAAGTACAGGTGAGTTCACTAAATTTTTTTCTCTTGAAAATAAGCCATAAAAGAAATGCCAGGGGAAAAATGAAATGCCAAAATAAATGTATCTAAGTACATGTAAAAAACCTTGTTAAAATATGCATTGGCAGATTACATTGGGCTTTTGTAAATGAGCAGGCCCAAAATTCAAAATGTGAAAATGTTCAATACTACCAATATCAGACAGTTATGGCTCAAGATAGTTTAGACTTTTTAAGAAGTCCTGGCCTAATATGTTTCCGGCAATCCATACTAAACATTTATGTCAAAGATTGCACCTACAGGGGCTAGAGAGATGGCTTAGCTTGAAGAGGACTGGATTTCCTCTCAGATTTGGCTTCTAATCATTCCATGAAGCCCCAGGCTCACAGCAGTCTCCCCAGTCACTCCTCTCACCTCCAAGGGCAAGCGCAAAGACACAGCTATGGTACGGAGACATGCGTGCAGGCAAAATGTACATGCATATAAAATACAATCAACAAGTAGTTATAAATTTATCTCTAACACCATATAAAATGAATCATATAACTTCTATCACTTTTTCATAATCCTCTTGATATTTGTTAAAAAGAATAAAAATGGTAGTATAAATTAGATCAGTAAACAGACAAAAAGTCCCTCTTGACAGAATAAATCAGATTTCAGATTTTCATAATGGCCAAGAAAAAATTCATGATGACTTTTTTCTTCAATTATTTTCATACATAAAAGGACATTATACATATCCTCCTCTATAGTTTCCCAAAAACATATTTTGTATATATATGGTTTGATGAAGTATAGAATAGTTTAATATGTGTCCTTTTGGTATTAGTAACTATGTACAATTTCAGAGTTATTTTATTCATCTGCTTCTAATCCATTTGCAATTAAAATGATTTAAAATGCAACTTTTGAACCTTTCAGAATTCTCTCCATGAAGAAAAGACGTCATGCTTTGCCAGGAAGGTATGGTCTTTAATGTTCAAACACTTAAGTTTAAAATTTCAACCAGAGAAGTATTTTTTGGGTTTTCAATTCAGAGGATTATGTTTTCTGATTTTTCTTGTTTTACCTACAAATCTTGTAAGGGTGATGAAAGAGGCTATAGCCAATGAATTTAAAGACATCAAGTGGCTGGAGCATTAAAAATGAGACAGTCCTCAAAGTACAAAGCTGTGGGCAAGCATGGAGCCCACTGGAACATCTTGCCCTTTGTTTTTTATGCTCTGAGCTCTGCCTGGTGGTGAGATCTAACTGCTGTGTGTACACACTGCCTCACCCACCAGGCCAACTGAAGGTCAACTCTCCTTATACTATCCGAGCCAGCACAGCTAAGTTTATACACTTTGTACAATACTTGCTCCAGAATCTGTTGGAGAAAGCACTTAATTCACCTTAGGTTATTTGACTAACAGAAGCCCAAGTATACTTCCAGGGGTTTTCTTAGTCTTTCATGAGAAAAACTATTAGCCTATTTCTGAAAAAGTGGCCACAAAGACTTCTGGATTATCAAGGTCCAGAACTAATATAAATGAGGAGACTGTAGATGAATATATACTTGTCTTTTTACATGGTATTTTTTTCCCCTGAATTGTCTAGGGCAGCACAAGGTACAGTAGTGGCCTGTTGCCCTGGAAACTCTGCACAGTGGTCTGACACAGGACTCCTTGGCTGTGCTTGGAAGGCGGATAAATCCTACTTGACTGCTGTCATTATAAAATTCAGGAGGAGAAAATAGTAACCATTAAGTGCTTCACAAAACGCCCCACTGTTTATAGCTACTTCCCTCCTGGTTGCCTTTAAATCAGCCTAGGATTGGTACAAAGTCGGTCTTTATTTCATGCATCAGAACAAGAGCGACTGACAGAATACCGAGAGGCTAAGGCGTGTACTGGGAAGGACACTGGATTCAGAGCCCTGATTTGAGATTTCCCCAGAAATGCTTGTGCGACTTTAGGCAAGTTGTATCAATTTTAAGTTCACAACATTCTCATTTGAACAATAGCATTTACAGAAACAACTGATTCCCTTATATCTTTAGGAAAGTCCATTTCTGTGCTTCTAAGTGGTAGCGAAAGGGCCATTGAAATTAGAGTATTCCCTCAAACTCAACAATTATTTTCAAGGAAAGATTAGACCCTTTTTCTGGTAAACTGAAATTTGCATTTCATCTAATTTTCAGGTGTTTTAATTCCACGAAGGGTGAAGCCGATACTTAGTACAGAGATAGATGGGCTATGTTAGGTCACCCTGGGAGAGATCCTGCTTGCATTTGACAGTGGCCATTCCATGTCATCCTTGAACAACTATTGTTGCATTTATACTTAAAAGAGCTGGCTCAGGAATGCTGTGACAGCCTTTAACTTAGAATTCTCTCATTTTTTCTGGGTTTCTGTCTCCATCTTAATGGTACTTTAATGCAGTTTTTGTGTTCAATTATAATAGTGTTGCTAAATACAGTAGGTCTGATTCCACAGAAGAAGAATCATTTTTTCAAAATCAGCATTTTCCTGCTGATTTGCCAGCTGCTTCAATAAATACTCATCTCCCAACTTCAAATGAGTACATTGCAGTCTTACTAAATATAAATGCGATCCACAGCTACTGTATTCTGGCATCTGAGTTCTCCTTAAAACCAAACACAAAGTGTGCATTACGAGAGACTCATCTTGCTGTTGCTCAGGTGATGTGGCTGACTCAGGCATCCTGAAGCAAAATCAACATTATGATCCAGCCATTCTAATCTATTGAACAGCTGAAAAATTAACCTGGCAGCTAGAACGCTCTCCTATGATTTTTGCATCTCTATTATTTCTATCTGATTTCTACTTGATTATTCTGAATACCTTAAATTTATGATACAGTACTTACTCCATTTTTTCTAACCTGTCCAGTGGACGTAGCAATATTCAGTTAAAATCAAGGATAAAATTTATTTTACTTTTGAAGCGTAGAGCAATAAGATAGTTGAATTCAGAGTAAAGAACAGAAAATCAGCTGTAGTGGTAGAGTGGAATATTCTTGATAAAAATTGTATACTATTATAGGGTAATATTGTAATAGCCTAGGCTACGGACCAACAGAAATATAAAACTGTATTTTTCAGCTATACATTATTTTTTTTAATCGTGGTCCTTATTGAATTGCATGACTGCATGTTTTATTTTTAATTATCTTTAAAAGAAACACATGCAATTAAGTCTTTCATTACCTTGTAACAATTGTTAAGGCAGCTATAGACATTGCAATGAGCATGTATGTTAGTGTTTGTATTTAGAAAACTACTGTTTTTTTTTCTTTGATGGAAACTAAAATTGTGGAAATTTCCCCAAAACAAATGCAAAAATACAATTAAAATGTGTGTGTGTGTGTGTGTGTGTGTGTGTGTGTGTAGTCCATACTTTAGAATATTTGTATAAATACTTGTATTTAATTAGTCTGTCATGACACATAAAGGTAAATATGAATTGCTGGGATCATACATAGCAGTTTCCTCTACTTCATTTATGAATTTATAAAGACCTTAATGGTAACTATGTCTTCATGTCCACCGGCTTGGCTATTTTCCAATGAAGTTATTTTTCTCAGAGATGATGAGAGAAATCTGAGACCCTCAGATACTCAGCCATGCACAGTTTTCTTAGACACATGGGTGCCAATAGTAAATGGGCAGAACCACTCTGTCTGGGTTAAAATGCTGTTTTCACAAAATGATACTGAAGGCCCACCCTGCATTCTGGATATACAGACTATGTACACATAAGAACCCATCTGGGCGCAAGGAGGCTGAGTGCAAACAACCAGGTATTGACTATAATTGGCTACATTGGGTTGTTGGTTTTGTTAAAATAACTGGGCATGTAAGTGAATTCAATCATTTCTAAAATCAGTTTGTGGACTCAGAAGCAGCCACAGTCTAGCATAGTTGGCATTCTTCTCCTTGCAGCTGGAATTAGAAATTAGAGACTTTTTTAGACTCTCATCCATTCATAGCCCATTTTTTCTTTGCATACTTTATGGTTTAAGATTTCTGAAATCTTATATGCAAAGTTTGATTTAAAATGTTTTAAGTGGAGTGTAATTGGGATTGTTTACAGAATTTTCTGTGGCTTTTATCAGATGATCATCATACTTAACATTAAATCATACACATTTGGAGACATTCTAGGGTTTAGCATGAGGTTTACAGAAAAAACCCTACTCTGGTACAAGTTTTTATACTTTATCTCCAAATGGAATCTACAACTTGAAGAAGACCTGTTTTTCTGATTGTTAAAATCTTAATGAGATTTTTAAGTTTCTTCTCATTGTAGCTATTTAGAATAAAAATATATTAACTAATTTGCCATACTGTAAACTTTTTGATGATAGGACCTTCATCTAGTTTCTTTAATGTATTCATATCCCCAGAGGATAGGCTTATATGAAGCAAGTCCTCAGAAATGTGTATTTTACAATTTCTTGTGCAATCCTACATTTCCATTAACAGAGCAAATTTCATCAAGCAAAATGTAGTCTTTCTGATAAAAAGGGACTATCAACCCAATGAAAAGACATACCCAAATGAACTGTTACATGAGAATCTGTTAGCTTTATCAGTTTCTAGCTGTAAACATGAAAAAGTTTACACAAAAACTTGGAAATGAAACAGAAAGAAGTGACTTTGTACTATCAAATGGAAAATTGAGGAAAAGGGCCCAGAAGTAATGATTACTCCAACAACAGACAAAATCAGATGAGGAGCTATGAGGTCAATAAAATCTTGCAGACTGAGAGTTTCAATTTTAAAATTTAAAAATTTAAAATGATAAAGTCAACAATGACTGTGAATAGAACATGCATAAAGGTTATGCATGGGATAACAATAGTGAAAACAGAGGCTATAGAGTTGAGGGACAGTTAGGAGTATATATGGGAGAGTTTGTAGGGAGGAAAAGAAAAGGAGGCATAAAGTTATATTCCTAGAAATAAAATATATTTTAAAAAACATGTAATTTAGTATTAGTTTTAGCATGATGAATACACTGGAATGGTACTAAATTAGTCCACTTGGGTTCTAATATAGATTTAAAACAAGTAATTATTGTGGAGCTGGAAAGATATAAATTAGATAGAAAAACACTTAAGTGAAATGGAAAATGTTGAGAATTGTAGATTAATGGCTGTAAATGAAAAACAGGTAGAGATAAGAGAATTGTCTAGAACATTTCTTGGAAAATTGGATTTTTGATGTTACTGTACAACATAGAAAACAGAAGACATACAGAAAGCTGTAGGTAGAGATAAGTGGTAGAGAATAAGTCCTGAATAACATCAAGATCAAAAATAAATGTTTTAAGGGGACTTGAGACACTCTCTAATATCATGGCAAAAATTGGCCAGATGACAGGAGAAAGAGAAGTTTTGAAAAGAAATGTTGGTAATTAGACAGTGCAGCATTAGAATAGATAGTCTGTGATGGGGAAAATAAAAGTGCAAGATAGAATGACAGGCTCCTTTCCTGAAACAGATGTAGTAAAAAAAATGAAAAGACATTCAAAAGTGGAAAATATGTAAACTATTTAAAAAGCATCCATTTCGTGTTACCTATGTTTATTTATTTAGACATCTCTTTACTTCCTTAATGAGTACATTTAGAATCATGTGTGGAAAAAAAGAAGGAGAAAGAAAAAAAGTTCTCTTTGTAGTTGGAAGTTGGTGGAATCTAACAATATCCAACAATTGTATCATTGTAGCATTGTGCCACATAGTAGCATTGTGCTAAAAGCAGGATACCCTTTTCCAGTAGGGGTTGAGGAAGGAGTAAGGTGTCCATGAGTGTAAGTTAAATTTCTGTGGAACAGAAAGTTGGTGCCTTCCATTTTGTGTTTGAAGTTGAGCTAATGTAGGGAAGCCTTTAGTAAGGTAGGAACTTTGTCCAACTTTCTCTTATGTACAACATGGAAAGACTTTCAGAAATGCATTTTACAATAGAACAGCATAGCCTTAATCCTTTGTAACTTTAAAGGTCTTCCATTTTAACTGTATGATTGGTTCCTAATATCTGCAATGTTCAAATTTGTGCACATCTGTTATCTCTGTTTCATTTTGTCATTACTGAATATCTTTGAAGGATTCTAATAGGATTTAAATGGTCAGGGTTTAGGAAAGACTAGTAGTCAACTGACAGTAGCTTTGAAGGTTTTGTTGTGCTTGTTGTTGTGGGTGTTGTTCCTTTTTTTTTTTTTTGGTTGTTGTTTGCTAGCTGATTCTGTTATTGCCTATCTAAACATGAAATATTGCATCCATAATTCAGAGATAGATCTCTTTTATATATATATATATATATATATACCTTGTTTACATTGCAAATGATTTTCCTTTCCCAGTCTCCCCCTCCCCATAAGATCCATAAGCCCTCTTCACTCCGCCCATTCTCCAATCAACCCCCTCCTTCTTCTCTGTCCTGGTACTACCCTACAATGCTGGATCAAGCCTTTCCAGGACCAGGAACCTCTCCTTCTTTCTTGAGAAACAACTGAATGTGAATTGTGTCTTGGGTATTCAGAGTTTCTGGGCTAATATCCACTTATCAGTGACTGCATTCCATGTGTGTTCTTTTGTGATTGAGTTACCTTACTTAGGATGATATTTTCCATTTCCAACCATTTGCCTACCATTCATTTCATGATTTCATTGTTTTTAATTGCTGAGTAGTATTCCACTGTGTAAATATACCACATTTTCTGTATCCATTCCTCCACTGAGGAATATCTGGATTCTTTCCAGCTTCTGGCTATTACAAATAAGGCCTCTATGAACATAATGGAGCATGTGTCCTTATTGCATGCTGGGGAATACTCTGGGTGTACGCCCAGGAGTGGTATAGCAGGGTCCTCCGGAAGTGTCATGCCCAGTTTTCTGAGGAACCGCCAGACTGTTTTCCAGAGTGGTTGTATCAACTTGCATTCCCACCAGCAGTGGAGGAGTGTTCCTCTTTCTCCACATCCTCACCAACAGCTGCTGTCCCCTGAGTTATTTTTTATTCGATATATTTTTTATTTACATTTCAAATGATTTCCCTTTTTGTGGCCCCCTACTCCCTGAAAGTCACATAAGCCTCCTTCCCTCCCCCTGTTCTCGCACCAACTCCTTGCCACTTCCCTGTTCTGGTTTTGCCTTATACTGCTACACTGAGTATTTCACAGAACCAGGGGCTACTCCTCCGTTCTTCTTGTACCTCATTTGATGTGTGGATTATGTTTTGGGTATTCCATTTATCCAGGCTAATATCCACTTATTAGTGAGTGCATACCATGATTGATCTTTTGAGACTGGGTTACCTCACTTAGTATGATTTTCTCCAGCTCCATCCATTTGCCTAAGAATTTCATGAATTCTTTGTTTCTAATGGCTGAATAGTATTCCATTGTGTATATATACCACATTTTTGCATCCATTCTTCTGTTGAGGGATACCTGGGTTCTTTCCAGCTTTTGGCTATTATAAACAGGGCTACTAGGAACATAGTGGAGCATATATCCTTATTACATGCTGGGGAATCCTCTGGGTATATGCCCAGGAGTGGTATAGCAGGATCCTTCAGAAGTGAGGTGCCCAGTTTTCTGAGGAACTGCCAGATAGATTTCCAGAGTGGTTGTAGCAATTTGCAACCCCACCAGCAGTGGAGGAGTGTTCCTCTTTCTCCACATCCTTGCCAACACCTGCTGTCTCCTGAGTTTTTAATCTTAGCCATTCTGACTGGTCTGAGATGAAATCTCAGGGTTGTTTTGATTTGCATTTCTCTGATGACTAATGAATTTGAGCATTTTTAAGATGTTTCTCTGCCATCCGAAGTTCTTCAGGTGAAAATTCTTTGTTTAAGTCTGTACCCCATTTTTAATAGGGTTATTTGGTTTTCTGGGGTCTAACTTCTTGAGTTCTTTGTATATATTGGATCTTAGCCATTCTGACTGGTGTGAGGTGAATCTCAGGGTTGTTTTGATTTGCATTACCCTAATAACTAATGATGCTGAACATTTCTTAAGGTGTTTCTCAACCATCTGAAGTTCTTTAAGTGAAAATTCTTTGCTTAGCTCTGTGCCCCATTTTTAAATAGAGTTATTTGGCTCTCTAGAGTCTAACTTCCGGTGTTAAAAACTGTATGGTATCTTCAATCCTGTTCCATTGATCCTCCTGCCTGTCACTGTACCAATACCATGCAGTTTTTAACACTATTGCTCTGTAGTATTGCTTGAGGTCAGGGATACTGATTCCCCCAGATTTCCTTTTGTTGCTGAGAATAGTTTTAGCTATCCTGGGTTTTTTGTTGTTCCAGATGAATTTGATAATTGCTCTTTCTAACTCTGTGAAGAATTGAGTTGGGATTTTGATGGGTATTGCATTGAATCTGTATAGTGCTTTAGGCAAAATGGCCATTTTAACTATATTGATTCTACCGATCCATGAGCATGGGAGGTTTTCCCATTTTTTGAGGTCTTCTTCCATTTCCTTCTTCAGAGTCTTGAAAGTTCTTGTCATACAGATCTTTGCACATGTTTGGTAAGAGTCACCCCAAGATACTTTATACTGTTTGTGGCTATTGTGAAGGGGGGTCATTTCCCTAATTTCTTTCTCAGCCTGCTTATCCTTTGAGTATAGGAAGGCCACTGATTTGCTTGAGTTGACTTTATAACCTGCCACTTTGCTGAAGTTGTGTTATCAGCTGTAGGAGCTCTCTAGTGGAGTTCTTTGGGTCACTTAGGTAGACGATCATGTCGTCTGGAAATAATGATAGTTTGACTTTTTCCTTTCCAATTTGTATCCCTTTGACCTCCTTATGTTGTCGAATTGCCCGAGCTAGTACCTCAAGTACAATATTGAAAAGATAAGGAGAAAGGGGGCAGCCTTGTCTGGTCCCTGATTGAAGATCCAGAAATGAACCCACACACCTATGGCCACTTGATCCTCGACAAAGAGGCTGAAAACATCCAATGGAAAAAAGATAGCCTTTTCAACAAATGGTGCTGGTTCAACTGGAGGTCAGCATGCAGAAGAATGCGAATTGATCCATCCTTGTCTCCTTGTACTAAGCTCAAATCCAAATGGATCAAGGACCTCCACATAAAGCCAGACACTCTGAAGCTAATAGAAAAGAAACTGGGGAAGACCCTTGAGGACATCGGCACAGGGAGAAAGTTTCTGAACAGAACACAATAGCGTATGCTCTAAGAGCAAGAATTGACAAATGGGACCTCATAAAATTACAAAGTTTCTGTAAGGCAAAGGACACCATCAAGAGGACAAATCGGCAACCAACAAATTGGGAAAAGATCTTCACCAATCCTACATCAGATAGAGGGCTAATATCCAATATATATAAAGAACTCAAGAAGTTAGACTCCAGAAAACCAAACAACCCTATTAAAAAATGGGGTACAGAGTTAAACAAAGAATTCTCACCTGAAGAACTTCGGATGGCGGAGAAGCATCTTAAAAAATGCTCAACTTCATTAGTCATTAGGGAAATGCAAATCAAAACAACCCTAAGATTTCATCTTTACACCAGTCATGGCTAAGATTAAAAATTCAGGAGACAGCAGGTGTTGGAGTGGGGTGTGGAGAAAGAGGAACACTCCTCACTGCTGGTGGGGGTTGCAAATTGGTACAACCACTCTGGAAACCAGTCTGGCGGTTCCTCCCAAAACTGGGCACCTTACTTCCAGAAGATCCTGCTATACCACTCCTGGGCATATACCCAGAAGACTCCCCACCATGTAATAAGGATACATGTTCTACTATGTTCATAGCAGCCCTATTTGTAATTGCCAGATGCTGGAAAGAACCCAGGTATCCCTCAACAGAAGAGTGGATGCAAAAAATGTGGTATATCTACACAATGGAGTACTATTCAGCCATTAGAAACAATGAATTCATGAAATTCTTAGGCAAATGGATGGAGCTAGAGAATATCATACTAAGTGAGGTAACCCAGACTCAAAAGGTGAATCATGGTATGCACTCACTAATAAGTGGATATTAACCTAGAAAACTGGAATACCCAAAACATAATCCACACATCAAATGAGGTACAAGAAGAAAGGAGGAGTGGCCCCTGGTTCTGGAAAGACTCAGTGAAACAGTATTCAGCAAAACCAGAACGGGGAAGTGGGAAGGGGTGGGTGGGAGGACAGGGGAAGAGAAGGGGGCTTGCGGGACTTTCGGGGAGTGGGGGGGCTAGAAAAAGGGAAATCATTTGAAGTGTAAATAAATTATATCGAATAATAAAAAATAATAATAAAAAAAACTGTATGGTATTGGTACAGGCAGGTAGATCAATGGAATAGGATTGAAGACCCAGAAATGAACCTACACATCTATTGTCACTTAATCTATCACAAAGGAGCTGAAACCATTCAGTGGAAAAAAGATAGACTGTTCAACAAATGGTGCTGGCTCAACTGGAGGTCAGCATGCAGAAGAATACGAATTGATCCATTCTTGTCTCCTTGTACTAAGCTCAACTCCAAGTGGATCAAGGATCTCCACATAAAACCAGACACTCTGAAACTAATAGAAAAGGAACTCGGGAAGACCCTAGAGGACATTGCACAGGGGAAAGTTCCTGAACAGAACACCAATAGCTTATGTTCTAAGATCAAGAATTGACAAATGGGGCCTCATAAAATTACAAATTTTTTGTAAGGCAAAGGATACTGTTAAAAGTACAAAACGGCAACCAACAAATTGTGAAAAGATCTACATCCGACAGAGGGCTAATATCTGATATTTACAAAGAGCTTAAGAAGTCAGAGATAGATCTTAATTTTATAGCTTCACAGACTGGTTGGGAGATTCAATGTTAAAAATCTGTATGAAGAAGGTATTATTCTTAGCAAGTAGAGAGGATATGATTCAAATGTGGCTCAAGCCATATATCTTTGGTAATCTAACAGTTCCAGGTCAATAATATTCACTATGGTTAGATAAACACATGGGAAAATGTTGTTTATCTTTATTGTAATTAATTTTTGCAAAGCTGCTTTAACATGGAAATAGTTTTAAAAAAGTTAAATTTACAACAGAACCAAACAATAGTCAATTATCTCAAAACCTTTAGTCTTATTACCTTTAGTTTGCTACTAAATATGAGATAATCTTTATATCTCACTTTGAAGACTCTGAACAGATTCAATATACTCAAAAATTCTTCCATAAGTATAATAACCACAAAACAATCGTAATTATTATGAAGTCCATCACTATCAGTTTATGCCCACATTTCTCTAATTTAGAAACATAGATTCCAGGCTATTTCTATGTCCCCTACATGTCTATGACCTTAAAGAACAAAATGTCAGCACTAAATTCCTGTATTCCTTTCCAACTTTCCTCACCATAGCAAATTCCTCACTTTTCTTTCTTTTGCAACACATTACATATTAGTTAACTTAGGCCCTCTGTATTTGTTTAAAATCTCTGATTTATTATTTTTAGAGTCAACTATAATTTCAAACGGTGCTAATACCATTTTGTTTCAGACTTTCTTTTTTTTCCAGATTTGTTTTTCACTTTGTTATTCTAAACTTTCTTATTTTTTGTTGCCTTCCCGTTTATCCCCAGACTGTGACTGTGGGATGGCAACTCCTCCCTCACTTGATTCCTTGTCTTCCTGCTGGAGGTAGACTCTAGAAGTTCCCTCTCCCTACTGTTGGGCATTTCATCTAAGGTCCTTCCCTCTGTGTCCTGAGAGTCTCTTACCACCCCCCCCATAACTCTGGTTCATTCTGGAGGGTTCCCCCAACCTCCTATCTCTCAAAGATGCTGCTGGCACTCAGGGCTTCAGTCTTTTTCCCTCACCCAATACCAGATCAGGTTCCCCTCTTCCCCCAAATCCCCACCTGTCCACTTTCCCTCCAGGATCCCTCCCTGCCTCCATACTTGTGATTGCTTTCTTCACCCTCCCAAGTGGGACTGAGGCATCCTCACTTGGGCCCTTCAGCTTGTTGACTTTTTTGAATTCAGAGGACTGTATCTTGGGTATTCTGTGCTTTTTTTTTTTTTTTTTTTGGCTAATATCTACTTATTAGTGAGCACAAACTATGCATATCCTTTTGGGTCTGAGTTACCTTGCTTAGGATTATATTTTATAGTTTGATCCATTTGCCTGCAAAACTCAGGGTGTCTTCATTCTTAATAGCTGAGTAGTATTTCATTGTGTAAATAAACCATATTGTCTGTATCCATTCGATTGTTGTGGGATATCTGGGTTGTTTCCAGCTTCTGGCTATCACAAATAAGACCCCTATGAACATAGTAGAACACATGCCCCTGTGGCATGGTGGGGCATCTTTTGCAGGGTGGTATTGCTGAGTCTTCAGGTAGAAATATTTCTAATTTTCTGAGGAACCATCAGATTGATTGCCAGAGTAGTTGTACCAGTTTCAATCCCACCAGCAATGGAGGAGTGTTTCACTTTCTCCACATACTCTCCAATGTGTGTTTTCTCCTAAGGTTTTATCTTAGCCATTCTAATTGGTTTAAGGTGGAATCTCAGGGTCATTTGGATTTGCATTTCTCTGATCACTAAGGACTTTGAACATTTCTTTGGGTACTTCTCAGCCATTCAAGTTTCCTCAGTTGTGAAATCTCAGTTTAGTTCTATATCCCCCCCCCCCTTTTTTAAAAAAAAAATATTGGGTTGCTTTGCTTTTTAGTGATTAGCTTCTTCAGTTCTTTATATACTTTGGATAGTAGCCCTCTATCAGATGTGGGGTTAGTAAAGATCTTTTCCCAATCTGCTGGTTTCCAATTTGTCCTATTGGTTGTGTTCTTTGTCTTACAGAAGCTTTCCAGTTTCATGAGGTACCATTTATCAATTATTGATCTTAGAGCATGAGCCATTAGTGTTCTGCTTAGGAAATTTCCCCTTGTGCCAGTGATTTCAAGGATCCTTCCCACCATCTTGTCTATTAGACTTGATGTATCTAGTTTTATATTGAGGTCCTTGATCCACTTGGAATTGAGCTTTGTGCAAGGTGACAAACATGGGTCTATTTTCATTTTTCTACATACAGACAACCAGACCAGCACTATTTGTTGAAGATGCTTTCTTTTTTCCATTGCATATTTTTGGCTTCTTTGTCAAAGATCAAGTGTCTGTTTTATTTCTGGGTCTTCACTTCTATTCCATTGATCAATGTGTTTGTCTCTGTTCAAATACTATGCAGTGTTTATCACTATTGCTCTGTAGTAAAGCTAAAGGCCAGGGATGGCGATTCACACAGCCACTATTTCATTGTCAAGAATTCTTTTCACTGGGCAGTTGGTGGCACATGCCTTTAATCCTGGTACTTGGGAGGCAGAGGCAGGCAGATTTCTGAGTTCAAGGCCAGCCTGGTCTATAGAATGAGTTCCAGGACAGCTAGAGCTCTACAGGGAAACCCTGTCTTGAAAAATCAAAGCTATTATGGTTTTTTTGCCTTTCCAGATTAATTTGGAAATTTCTCTTTTTATGTGTTTGAAGAATTGTGTTGGGATTTTGATGGAAATTGCATTGAATGTATAGATTGGCTGGATGGCTATTTTTACTATGTTAATTCTGTCAACTCTTGAGCATGGGAGATCTCTTCATTTTCTGAGATCTTTGATTTCTTTCTTGAGAGACTTGAAGTTATTGTCATATAGGTCTTTCACTTGTTTGGTTAGAATTACCCCCAAGATATTTTATATTATTTGTAGCAATTATAAAGGAAGTTGTTTGCCTAATTTCTTTCTCAGCCTTTTTATCATTTGTTTAAAGGAAGGCTACTGATTTATTTGAGTTAATTTTATATCTGGCCTCTTTGCTGAAGTCATTTATTAGCTGGAAAAATTCTCTGGTAGAATTTTTTAGGTTACTTATGTATACTATCATATCATCTGCAAATAGTGATATCTTTATTTCTTCTTTGCCAAATTATATCCCATTCATCTCCTTTTGTTGTCTTATGATTCTAGCTATCACTTCGAGTACTATATTGAATAGATGTGCTGATAGTGGGTATCCTTGTCTTGTCCCTGATTTCAGTGTGATTGCTTCAATTATATCTCCATTTAATTTGACATTGGCTGTTGTTTTGCAGTAAATTGTTTTTTATCATGTTTAGGTATGGGCCTTGAATTCTTGAGCTCTCCAATACTTTTAACATGAAGAGGTATTGTATATTGTCAAATGCTTTTTCTGCATCTAAGGAGATGATAATGTGATTTTTTTTCTTTGTGTTTGTTTAAATAGTGAATTGCATTAATGGATTTTCATATATTAAATCAACCTTGTATCCCTGGGAAGAATCCTACTTGATCATGGTGAATGATGGTTTTGATGTGTTTTTGGGATTTGATTTGTAAGAATTTTATTGAGTATTTTTTCATCAATATTCATAAGCATGATTGGTCTGAATTTCTCTGTTTTGGTTGTGTCTTTGTGTGGTTTAGGTGTCAGAATAATTGGGGCTTGGAATGGATTAGGTAACATTCCTTCTTTTTCTATTTTATTGAATAGATTTAGAAAAATTGGTATCACATCTTCTTTGAAAATCTGGTAGGATTCTGCACTAAATCCATATGGCCCTGAGCTTTTTTTGGTTGGGAGTATTTTAATGACTTCTTCTATTTCCTTAGGCAAAATTGGCCTGTTAAGGTAGTTTGCCTGCTCTTGATTTAACTTTGGTATTTGGTATCTGTCTAGAAAATCATCCATTTCATCTAGATTTTCCAGTTTTGTTGAGTATAGGCTTTTATATTAAGATCTTATGCTTTTTTTAAATTTCCTTCATTTCTGTTGTTATTTCTCCCTTTTCATTTCTGATTTTGTTAATTTGGATACTGCTTCTGGGCCCTTTAGTTAGATTGGCTAGGGGTTGATCTATCTTGTGGATTCTCTCAAAGAGCCAGCTTCTGGTTTTATTGATTCTTTCTATTGATTTTTTCTTTCTATTTGGTTGATTTCAGGCCTGAGTTAGACTATTTCTAGCCTTCTACTCCTCTTGAGCGAGTTTGCTTCTTTTTGTTCTAGAGCTCTCAGGTATGCTGCTAAGTTGTTAGTGTAAGATCTTTCCAGGACACTTAGTGCTATGAACTTTCCTATTAGCATTGCTTTCATTTGTTTCATTGGGTATGATGTGTCATTATATTCATTAAATTCCAGGAAATCTTTCATTTCTTCCTTTATTTCTTCCATGACCAGGTTATCATTGAATAAAGACTTGTTCAGTTTCCACATGTATGCGGGCTTACTGTAGATTTTGCTGGTATTGAAGGCCATGGTGATCTGATTGGATGCATGGTATTATTTCAGTTTTCTTGTATTGGTTGAGTGTTGCTTTGTGACCAATTATATGGTCAGTTTTGGAGAAGGTACCATGAGGTTCTGAGAAGAAGGTGTAATGTTTGTTTGGGGGTGAAATGTTCTGTAGATATCTGTTAAATCCATTTGGTTCATTACCTCTCTTAGTTTTTCTGTGTCTCTATTTAGTTTCTGTTTCAATGACCTATCTATTGGTGAACGTGGAGTGCTGAAATCTCCCACTATTATTTTGTGGGTTTCAATGTATGTTTTCAGCTTTACTAAAGTTTCTTTTATGAATGTGGGTGCACTTGCATTTGGAGTGTAGATGTTCATAATTGAGACTTTCTCTTGGTGGATTTTACCCTTGATGAATATGAACTATCCTTCTTTATCATGCTTGATAACTTTTGGTTGAAAGTATTTTATTCAATATTAGGATGGCAACTCCTGCTTGTTTCATGGGAAGTTTTGCTTGGGGAAGAAATTTTCCATCCTTTTACTCTGAGATAGTGTCTGTCTTTGTTATTGAGGTATGTTTCTTGTAGAAAGATGCTGGATCTTGTTTGTGTATCCACTCTGTTAGCTTATGTCTTTTATAGGTGAATTGAGCCCATTAATATTGAGAGATATTAAAGAGTGATGACTGTTGTTTCCTGATATGTTTATTTTTATAGGTGGCTTTATGTGCTTGTGTTTATCTCCTTTTGGCATTTTTGTGAGATTCTTAACATCCTTTCTATGGTACAGGTACCTTCCATGTGTTGGAGTTTTCCTGCTAGGATCCTCTATAGGACTGGATTGATAGATAGATAATGTTTGATTATGGTTTTGTCCTGGAATATTTTGGTTTCTCCATTTATGTTGAGTGAGAGTTTTGGTGGTTATAGTAGCCTGGGCTATGCTGGCATTTGCATTCTCTTAGAGTCTGTATGACCTCTAACAAGGCTCTTTTGGCTTTCACAGTTTCTGTTGAGAAATCTGGTATAATTCTGATAGGTCTACCTTTGTATGTTACTTGGCCCTTTTGCCTTGCAGCTTTTAAATTCATTGTTCTGTGCATTTTAGTGTTTTGGCTAATATATGATGAGATGATTTTCTTTTCTGGTACAATTTATTTGGTGTTCTATAGGCTTCTTGTACCTTTATGGCCATCTCATTCTTTAGGTTGGGGAAGTTTTCTTCTATGAATTTGTTGATATTTTCAGCTCCTTTGAGCTGGGAATCTTCATTCTCCTTCTCTATTCTGACTATTATTATATTTGGTCTTTTCACTGTGTCCTGGATGCTTTAGGTTTTTTTTTTTTTTTTGGTTTTTTTTTTTTTGGTTTTTTGAGACAGGGTTTCTCTGTGTAACCCTGGCTGTCCTAGAACTCATTCTGTAGACCAGGCTGGTCCTGAACTCAGAAATCTCCCTGCCTCTGCCTCCCAAGTGCTGCGATTAAAGGCATATGCCACCATGGTATCTTCTATACCTGAGATTCTCCTATCACTTGTATTATGGTGGTGATAGTTACATCTGTAATTACTGACTTCATTTTTAGGTTTTCCATTTCCAGGTTTGCCTCCATTTGTGTTTTCTTTATTGTTTCTACTTCCACTTTTAGGTCTTGGATCAATTCATTCAATCCCTTCACCTGTTTACCTGTGCTTTCCTGTATTTCTTTCAGTGACTTATTGAAATTCTCCTTAAAGGACTATTATCTTCATGAGATAGTAATTTACTGTCTCATGGAAGATAGGAATTTATCTACAGATAGATTCCTGATTTTCAGCTGTGTTGTTGTATTCAGGGCTTGCTGTGGTGGGAGAACTGTGTTCTGATGATACCAATATATATTGGCTTCTGTTGCTTATGGTCTTGCATTTGCCTTTCACCACATGGATATCCCTGGTGTTTGTTGGTCTGGTGACTGTCTGGAGTCTGCCTCTGTTGTCCCTAGGTTGCTTCAGGTCTCTTGTAGGCCTGAATCCTTGGTTGTAGCAGACACCTGTGGGGCCTTCCAATTAGAGGCTCTTTACAGGAGCAGAGAACCTGCTGTTCTGTTGCACTGGTTGCAGTAAATCTCCTGGGAGTCCTTAAAACTGTTGGGTATTCAGTGGTGCAGTCAAGAAGTTGTCCAGCTGCTCTGAGTGCAGTGGGTCCTCAACTGCTCTGAGTGCAGCTGGTCGTCAACTGCTCTGAGTGTAGTGGGTCCACTAGAATGGGTCAGGATATAGTGTCTTCACTGGAGCAGGCCAGCAAACAGTCCCTTATTTTTTCTTTTAAAAATTTTAGTATTTCATGCAAAAATACAGTACATTTGCACTGATTTATTCCCCCTTCCCCTCCTCATCTTCTCATCTTCTATCTTGTATGACTGAATCCTATTAATGTCCTTAGGAACATCTGTTTATGACTAACCATATAAGGTTGGAATCTCATCTTTGATAATAAAAATTAATTTTTATTTATTTATTTATTTATTAATTTCTCCCTCCTTCAGCAGCCACTCATACCTGTTCTATGTGATCTGTAAATGGGTCTTTGTGAAACTTGTCTCCAATCGACTTTGGCATGTTCACTGCTTACCGCTTGTGTAAGTCTTGTGCAGACAGACATATGAGCAGGAGGCCATGAGTCTTTAACCTGTCGAGAAGAATCAGTCACACAGCAGCCATTCCAGGCCTCAGGCTCTTCCAGTTCCTCTGCCTCTCCTTTCACAAAGCTATATATGTGTTGTGTGTCATGGTTGTGTTATGGATGCCTTATTTGGGGTTGGTGTTCCACAGCCTCTCAAGAATCGCCCCTGACTGCTGCAAATAGAAGAGTCTTTGGTGACCAGAGAGAGATCTACACTTTGAGTATAATGAGAAATGTGTAGAAGGCAGTGGAGACAATGTTACTTTTAAACTTAGGTTACTATTAGTGTCTCCTTTGGGACCTGTGACTTCTTTATTCATGTGTTCTTGGCTATATTTACTTTATATCTACTGTATTTACCAGGCTATGTTGCCTCCAATTAGATGACATTCAGATACAATCAGACAACAGTTGTTAGCAACAAAAAGACATGAGCCACTGTTGCAGTGTTGACTTATCTTTCCAGGCACATTGTTGTGATAGTTCTCAGAATTTACAGTTGGGTATAACTATTAATAGTTTTTCTCCCTTGGCAACTTGCACAGCACATTCTGACATCTCCCTAATTCTAGCCTTTAGGAAGGAAACTTCATGTCAGTATGAGCTTGAATTCCCAATTCCTGTGCCTGAACTATGTAGTATCTTCAGGAATAGGGTCTTACGTTCATGTTCTGGCAGTTAACCAGAAGCAATGATAATATGCAATATTGGGAGATCCTTGGATATCCTATCAACAACTTCAAGAAAAGTATTTATTTGCTTGGTACTAGGCTTTTTATTAGATAACTATAGCACCTGGAAGAATCATTGTCCTATCCAAAGTATATATAAATATTAGATAATTTGTGAGTATGTGTAGGGTATGGATTTTGTAAACAGGCTTATAAAATTATGCTTTCCTATGCATTCCCCAAACATCCACATTTTTTTTCTTACCATTCAAAGGTCTATTTATTTTACATAATGAAAACAAACCAAAACCAAAACCAACAACAACCATAACAAAGTAACCCAGACTCTCAGGATAATCCTGTATTACTGTCCCATTGTAAAGGCTTATCAAAACTAGATGAATAGTTCGTGTCTAATTACCTTTTTGGCAATATCATTAGCCAGGACTTTATTGAAGTATTAAAGAAGGCAAAAGATATATGGTGATATGGCAACAGATAGACTGTAAGTTGGCATTTGGTTAACAAAAGAATTTTATGCAGTTATGTAATATCCCAAAAAATTTTTCCAGAAGAACAGCATTTGGTTCTGGGAGATTTCCTAAAGAACTGAACAAAGAGACAGTTATTTTAAAACAAGTTTACTCAATTTGTAAATATGTAGAAAGGGGACAGAATAATTTTATCTTACATATCTTACATGAATAAAATGAAAGTAAGAATATACACTTGAAATATTGCTTGAAATGTTTCTCCAGATTTGGGGGAGAATGAAAAATTTAACTGCAATTCAAAACTGATAATCATAAATGGTCCACTGTGACTCTCCAAGCCACACTGCTATTTGAAAATGTCTTCCATGTTTGCGAACAGTTGAAACCTTTTGTGTCAGTAAGGATTTTTAGTGAAGATTTCTGGGATATATAATCTCTAATATGTGAAAGCAAATATCACTTCAATTTTGTTAATGTTATTCACAAATTTTGCCACCCATTACCTCTACACTGCTGCTAATTTCTCTTTTTTTTTTATTATTATTCGATATAATTTATTTACATTTCAAATGATTTCCCCTTTTCTAGCCCCCCCCCCACTCCCCGAAAGTCCCGCAAGCCCCCTTCTCTTCCCCTGTCCTCCCACCCACCCCTTCCCACTTCCCCGTTCTGGTTTTGCTGAATACTGTTTCACTGAGTCTTTCCAGAACCAGGGGCCACTCCTCCTTTCTTCTTGTACCTCATTTGATGTGTGGATTATGTTTTGGGTATTCCAGTTTTCTAGGTTAATATCCACTTATTAGTGAGTGCATACCATGATTCACCTTTTGAGTCTGGGTTACCTCACTTAGTATGATATTCTCTAGCTCCATCCATTTGCCTAAGAATTTCATGAATTCATTGTTTCTAATGGCTGAATAGTACTCCATTGTGTAGATATACCACATTTTTTGCATCCACTCTTCTGTTGAGGGATACCTGGGTTCTTTCCAGCATCTGGCAATTACAAATAGGGCTGCTATGAACATAGTAGAACATGTATCCTTATTACATGGTGGGGAGTCTTCTGGGTATATGCCCAGGAGTGGTATAGCAGGATCTTCTGGAAGTAAGGTGCCCAGTTTTCGGAGGAACCGCCAGACTGATTTCCAGAGTGGTTGTACCAATTTGCAACCCCACCAGCAGTGGAGGAGTGTTCCTCTTTCTCCACACCCTCTCCAACACCTGCTGTCTCCTGAATTTTTAATCTTAGCCATTCTGACTGGTGTAAGATGAAATCTTAGGGTTGTTTTGATTTGCATTTCCCTAATGACTAATGAAGTTGAGCATTTTTTAAGATGCTTCTCCGCCATCCGAAGTTCTTCAGGTGAGAATTCTTTGTTTAACTCTGTACCCCATTTTTTAATAGGGTTGTTTGGTTTTCTGGAGTCTAACTTCTTGAGTTCTTTATATATATTGGATATTAGCCCTCTATCTGATGTAGGATTGGTGAAGATCTTTTCCCAATTTGTTGGTTGCCGATTTGTCCTCTTGATGGTGTCCTTTGCCTTACAGAAACTTTGTAATTTTATGAGGTCCCATTTGTCAATTCTTGCTCTTAGAGCATACGCTATTGGTGTTCTGTTCAGAAACTTTCTCCCTGTACCGATGTCCTCAAGGGTCTTCCCCAGTTTTTTTTCTATTAGCTTCAGAGTGTCTGGCTTTATGTGGAGGTCCTTGATCCATTTGGATTTGAGCTTAGTACAAGGAGACAAGGATGGATCAATTCGCATTCTTCTGCATGCTGACCTCCAGTTGAACCAGCACCATTTGTTGAAAAGGCTATCTTTTTTCCATTGGATGTTTTCAGCCTCTTTGTCGAGGATCAAGTGGCCATAGGTGTGTGGGTTCATTTCTGGATCTTCAATCCTGTTCCATTGATCCTCCTGTCTGTCACTGTACCAATACCATGCAGTTTTTAACACTATTGCTCTGTAGTATTGCTTGAGGTCAGGGATACTGATTCCCCCAGATTTCCTTTTGTTGCTGAGAATAGTTTTAGCTATCCTGGGTTTTTTGTTGTTCCAGATGAATTTGATAATTGCTCTTTCTAGCTCTGTGAAGAATTGAGTTGGGATTTTGATGGGTATTGCATTGAATCTGTATAGTGCTTTAGGCAAAATGGCCATTTTAACTATATTGATTCTGCCGATCCATGAGCATGGGAGGTTTTCCCATTTTTTGAGGTCTTCTTCCATTTCCTTCTTCAGAGTCTTGAAGTTCTTGTCATACAGATCTTTCACATGTTTGGTAAGAGTCACCCCAAGATACTTTATACTGTTTGTGGCTATTGTGAAGGGGGTCATTTCCCTAATTTCTTTCTCAGCCTGCTTATCCTTTGAGTATAGGAAGGCCACTGATTTGCTTGAGTTGACTTTATAACCTGCCACTTTGCTGAAGTTGTTTATCAGCTGTAGGAGCTCTCTAGTGGAGTTCTTTGGGTCACTTAGGTAGACGATCATTTTAAGCACATTTAGAGACACTATCTAAGGTGACTTTCTAAAATACACAGGAGTCATAAATTACCAAATATGCAAATTTCAGTAATGGAAAAATTAAATGTGATAGCTTAAAATTAACTCTGTACCCCATTTTTTATTAGGGTTATTTGGTTTTCTGAGGTTTAACTTCTTGAGTTCTTTGTATATATTGGATATTAGCCCTCTGTCAGATGTAGGGTTAGTGAAGATCTTTTCCCAATTTGTTGGTTGTCTATTTGTCCTTTTGATAGTGTCCTTTGCCTTACAGAAACTTTGTAATTTTATGAGGTCCCATTTGTCAATCTTAGAGCATAAGCTATTGATGTTCTGTTAAGGAACTTCTCCCCTGTGCCCATGTCCTCAAGGGTTTTTCCCAATTTCTTTTCTATTTTTTTCATTGTGTCTGGTTTTATGTGAAGGTCCTTGATCCACTTGGAGTTGAGTTTAGTACAAGAAGGTAAGGACGGATCAATTCACATTCTCTTGCATGCTGCCCTCCAGTTGAACCAGCACCATTTCCACTGCAAAACATCCACATTTTTACTTATACCTCTTCCCTACATGAATATTACTCACCCATTTATTTTTTATCTCCCTGCATTCCCTTCCTTCCTTCCTTCCTTCCTTCCTTCCTTCCTTCCTTCCTTCCTTCCTTCCTTCCTTCCTTCCTTCCTTTCTTCCTTTCTTTCTTTCTTTCGTTCTTTCTTTCTTTCTTTCTTTCTTTCTTTCTTTTCATATAGCCTGTGCCTTGTTTGCCTCCTGTCTATGCCCCCCTTCCTTAGTAGACACTTTCCACTTTCCCGACTCCCAAAGTTGATCACAGAATATATTTGCCATAACTTACATTTATACATTCCAAGTAATATATTGTTATTTCATATCCAGTCCATTTATTTCCAGTAAGTCATACAGAAAGGTGTTATGATTTTTTTGTATTTCTAGATCAGGAAATTGGGAAATAGAGGCTAAAATATCCTTCATAAGTTAGAATATCAATCCAAGCTTTATTTCCATAGTTTTGCCACTTAATTTTTGTGCAACTTAACAGGTATTATAGGCCATTGAGGAAGGACACTTGATTCAAGGTAAACTTGATGTGAACTTCCCACTTCTTTGTAGCACTAGCAAAGAAAACATAATTATCTTTCCTTATGCCTCCTCAACACAATAATAACATCTACCTCTGGTATTCAGTGGAGACATAGCATTTGTCCTAGTCCACAGATTAGAACTTTACATGCTCTTTTTGATTTACTAAGACGTAATTCAACTATTCTCTTCTCAACTTTCCTCCATATTGCTTTTCTTGATCGTAACATGAAGGGGGAAATGAGAAAAATGGGGCAATGGGATCTGATCTTTATTTGAAGAAGTGAGAGAAAGGATATATAAAGATATGTACACATATGTGTGTGTGTTTGTGTATGTATGTGTGTGTGTGTGTGTGTGTATGTGTGTGTGTGTCCATGTCATTTGGTCTAAGAGTTCTTCCCTCAGAGCTATAGACTAGTAAACACTGCATTACCAGGCAGGAGAAATTCTCCTTTGAGTTGGTCAGCAAAGTCTGTAAAATTCATGAAAATGATCTAGAATAATATTGTTGTTGTGCTTGGTTGTCATACAAAGAATGAAGGATGCTTCTCTATTGCTGAAGCAACTATTTCAGACACATGTGTAATAACAAACCATACTATGTAAGCTGTCGAGGGAGAGAAAAAAATCAATGACCCTACTCAGCTGTGATAGATACAGATTACAATGACCTACATGACAATCTATACATAAAGCTACAATAGTGGTAGTCATATCTTAATAGTAACCATTAACAGTCTAATTAGACTTAAGTCTCACACAATAAGAGAGGAATCATGGCTGATACAGGAAACCTACTCAAATATCTAGGGCTTATGAGGTAAGAGATCATATCAATGTATTACTATCATTTTACTAAACCAGTATAGTTTCTACATCTATTCTAAATTGTTTCCTTATACCTAGAGTTAATTGTACCTCTCATCCATTACAAGGAAAGCTCTTCTTTGCAACAGATAGAGACCATTCCAGAGAATAACAACTGGTCAAAAATGCATAGACTAAATGACCATGGAGAGTCCAAACCCAGTGGACATATCTATAACACAACTCTAACACCTAGGGCTCAGGAAGCATATTGGTAGTAGGCAGAATTATTATCAGTGTCAGAGGACCAGGCAATCTGTTATAGGAAATGACAGGGAAACTACTTGCTAAACAAGACCTGTGCAAGGACAACACTAATAGATATAGTAGCATGGCAAGAAGAAATATCATGTAGCCCAGAAAAATGTTTACTGACAACTAAGAAATGCTTAGAGAAGATATTTAATTTCCCCAGGGGTGAGACTTTAGTTAGTAATATAATAGCAGGTGATCAGCACTGAATTTGCATATAAATGAGCAATGCTAAATGGACTCAGTTGGTGTGTGTGTGTGTTTGTGTGTGTGCATGTATGTAACAATTAAAGAAAAAGAGGTCGTGAATTTGAAAACAAGTGAGGGTGGGGCTAATCAGAGGAAATGGCGGGAGAAAAAGGAAAGAAGAAATGCCATTATACTTTAATTAAAATTAAAAACATAAAATAGCATTAGCCCAGATGAGCCTCTCAATCACCTGGCCAGGAGATATTCCCTTGCCCCAAGAAAAGCTGGTTTACATGGTAAAAATAATTGTTCTTTTAATAAGATAGTGTAATCTTTTTCAAAAAGTGACTTTTCCCACATAGCTACATATGGTGTCTTCACCATGAAGCCTCCCACTTTTGGGGGTTTTAGATTAGCAAAGCATACTTTCTTCTTTTTACAACATTTTCTCTTGGTTATTTCCCACAGGTCTAGGCATGCTTTTCTGGACAGTCTTCTTTTCCTCCGTCTTTCCACAGCCTCCTTCTCTTGCTGTGTAGTCTCCTGTTTTCATCCATTGCTAACCATGCTGGCTTTCTCTCGTTCTTATTTCTAGCTCCTTCCTCATGGAAACTACCTAGATTTATAGGTCCTCTCATTTTCACTGTTCCGTTCCTCAAATCTAAGTACATCACTAAATTCTTTCATTACTAAGAACACTAAGTGCCAACAGGAAAGCCCAATTTCCCTAGTAGCACAATTACCCATCATATTTATTCACTGAATGTTCCTTCAAAATTAGAAAGAATCAGATAGTTAATTGATAACATGCTGATTACTCAAATTCTCATCTGCACCTCATAACTAATTTACTTGAAAGGTTAAAGCTGCTTTGGATTGCTTATACTTAAACTTTTATACTGTTTATTATTTGTGCATGATGTGTCTACTGCTAATTTTAAATCAAAGAAAGTATTTTGAAATAAAATAATTTTGTGTAACCCCAAATTTTTAGTTATGTTTCTAGTGCATGGAGAACTCATCTTACATATGTAAAATTGCCATTAAGGCTACAGCCATGTGTTTGACTAAGAAAGTATTGAACTGTATCACATCAAATACATAGTACATTCCTCTTTAAGTGAAATTAAATGATTAACATTTTTAAAAAACTTGTAGTATTTTATAATTATTTCAATAAAGGTGCTGACAAGAATTCTAATACCTTTCCAAATCTGAGAATACCATATTTAGAAAAAGAATTCAGTTTTAGCTTCTATTATTGCCTGCATAAGCTTTAGGTACATGTAATCCCAGACATAAGAAGACTTACAAAACTTTCTTTGTGTTCTACTTCTTAGTCTTCTATAAAGCTCCTAGAAAAATTGTGAAGCAAATGAGAGTATAGTTTTCATTATCACACAGTTCTTCAATCTATTCTAATCTTAGGGATAGCATGTTTTAAGCATTGAATCTGACATGTTCCCTAAAAGGTCAAAAACATTAAGGTCTTGTTTTTTGTCTTGAAAGATGATTGGCTCACAAGGGCACTGAAGAAAATATCCTTTAATAAACTATTGCCTGAATAGTCTATTAGGTGGTGTGTCCTCATTGGAAGACTTAAATGGCTCTTGACAGGCTGCCCTGTTGCTATTCCGATTATCTGTGTCTATGCTTCATGTCTACCATGAACCAAGCAGCACTGTCTGCTATTGCCCTGGAAGCTATTGTTTTATCATAGCTTCTTCCAACCATGGGCCAAAACCCTTAAAAATGTGGGAAAAAATGAATCTTTCCTTTTTTAACTTTTTGCATAAAGAAGTCATAGTAGAAAGAAAAAGCTAAAAGTCTAGAGAGGTTAGATCACAGTGGGAGAAATTTAGTAATCAACAAATTGGTAGTAGAATTACTGAAAGATATAGTGGGTGGAATGTGAAATATGATTTGTAGGTTATTGTGTTTGACAAAGTTCCCTAGAAGGTAATGCTCTTTGGAAAGGTTGTGCTAACTGTAGCAGGCCAAACTTTGTTAGAGGACCCAGCCCATGGGATCCACCTTATTTCGTATCCCAATACCATTCTCTCCCCCACTTCTGTTCAATTCCTGGCCCTCTCCCATGGTCTCTCCTTCAATCCTCCATTTTCTTTTCTTCTGAGAGACTGGAGGCCCTCCCCTGGGTAAGGTCCCACTTTGCCACATCGACTCTCTGCAGGACTTGACACATCCCCCCCCTCCTAAGACCAGAAAAGGGAGCCCTGCTAGAAGAACATATTCAGCAGACAGGCAGCAGCTTAGGGATAGGGCCTGTTACAGTTACTCAGGAACCACATTAAGGCCAAGCTGCACAGCTGCTACATATATGTAAAAAGAGGGGCGGAGGATGGGTCCAATATGCATGCTCTTTGGTTGGTAGTTTAGTCTTGTAGAACCCCCAAGAATCCAGATTAGTTGACTCTGTTGGTCTTCTATAGCGTTCCTATCTCCTTTGCGGCCCCAAATCCTTCCTCTAAATATTACCTTAAGTCCCCAAGTTCCATCTAAGGTTTTGCTGTGGCTCTCTACATCTGTCTGAATTGGCTGCTGGATGGAGCTCAGAGGAGAGCTATGCTAGGCTACTGTCTGCAAGCATAACAGACTATCATTACTAGTTTCAGGGACTGATGCTTGGCCCCTTGCAATTGGACTCTAGTTGGGCTGGTTATTGGTTGGCAAGTCCCCAACCCCTGTTCCTGAATTCCTTGAAAGCAGGATAAATTTTGGAACAAAAGTTTTGTGTGTGTGTGTGTGGGGGGGCTATCACCTCACTGAGGTTCATGTCTGGCTATAGGAGGTAGCCTTTTCAAGTTCTGTATCCTACTGTTGTGAATTCAAGCTACAGTCATCCACCCTCAATGATTTTGAAGCCGCTCCCATCCCAGGTCTCTGGCTTATCCTAGAAATCCCCCAATCCCCAAACCCCTATTGCCATCAGGCCCTTCCTTCTAATGGCCATCTGGCCATCTCCCCTGTCTCTTCCCACACCTCACCCTGAATGTCCTCCACAGTCCCCTCCCCATTCCCTCTCTACCCAGTTCTCTTGTTTCATCAGACACCTTTGATTATTTTATTCCCCCTTCTAAGTGATATTCAAGCATCCAAGCTTCTTATTTAGCATCTCTGGGTTTGTGGAATGTAGCTCGGGTATCCTGCATTTTATGTCTAATATCCACTTATATGTGAGTACCTATCTGCAACATTCATGATGTCTTTGCTTTTTATAGCTAATAGTACTCCATTGTGTAGAAGCACTACATTTTCTTTAGTTGTTCTTCAGGTGAGGGTTGTCTAGGTTGTTTCCAGTCCCTGGCTATTACATATAAAGATGCTATGAACATAGTTGTGCACTATGAACATAGTGTCCCTTTAGTATAGTGGGGTATCTTTTGGGTAAATGCCCAGGAGTGGTTAAGTGGGGTTTTGAGGTAGAATTATTCCAAGTTGTGTGAGAAACCACCAAATTGGTTTCCAAAGTGGTTGCACAAATTTGTACTCCCACCAGCAATGGAGAACCATTCACCATGCTCCACATCCTTGCTATCATGTGCTATCCCTTGAGTTTTTGAGCTTAGTGATTCTGCCTGGTATATAATGACATCTCATAGTCATTTTGATCTGTATTTTACTAATGACTAAGGACTTTGAACATTTCTTTAAATGCTTCTTGGACATTTGAGATTCCTTTGTTAAGAATTCTCAGTTTAGCTTTGTATCCCGCTTTTAATTGGATTATTTGGTTTGCTGGTGTCTGACTTTTTTAGTTCATTATAAATTTTGGATATTAGTCCTCTGTCAGATGTAGATAGGTTGTTTTGTCTTAATGAGAGTGCCCTTTGCCTTACAGAAACTTTTCAGTTTCATGATGTCTCCATGTAGAATCATGCAAATAGACCCACATCTATCACCCTTAAACAAAACTCACATTGAAGTGGATCAAAGACTTCAAGGATATGCTAAACCTAACAAACAAACAAAAAGTAACAAATAACTTTGAACTCATTGGTGCAGGATACAACTTCCTGAATAGGACACCAAGGGCACAGGCAATATGATCAACAATAATATGTGAGTTTTGTTTAAGGGTGATAGATGTGGGTCTATTTGCATGATTCTACATGGAGACATCCAGTTAGACCAGCACCATTTGTTGAAGATGCTTCCTTTATTCCATTGTGTGATTTTTGCCTTCTTTGTCAAAGTCAAGCGTCCATTGACATATATACAGCGGACCGACCTCAGACCCATACATGGTAGGCAAGTATTGCTTCAGTCTCTGCAAACTCCTATGAGTCCTGCTTAGTTGATTCTGTTGCTAATGTTCTTCTGGTGTCCTTGATTCTCTGCTCCTACAGTCCTCCCTCCCTCTCTTCTTTGGAGTTTCCTTAGTTTTGCCTAGTGTTTGGTAGCACTTCATAGTATCTGCTCCTCTTAGTTCTCAGTTGTCTTTCTGGTGACAATTGGGCTAGGTAACAACCTATGTGTAGAAATTATTTCATTGATTTTTGTTGTTGTTGGTCTATGCTGAAAAGGGGGTCAGGGACTGCATGGATGTCGCTGGGACAGGGAAATAGAATATATTTTGCAGATGTATTTGGGCAGGGGACAAAGACTGGAGTATTCAAGCTGGGGATCATGGAGTGGGACAATACAGGGAGAGACAACTGTATTAGGAGAATGTTGGTGGACAATGTTGAATCCAGTGCAGTGGAAGCAACCTGGACTCTCAAAGAATGATCCGGTCTTTCTTACGATCCAGGGGTCACAGTTAGGTAATTGTGCTTATATAGCTAGCACCTTATTGACTGAGCCTCCTCTCCATTCCTGTGAAAATTTATATTCTGTTCTCCTTCAACTTTACTCCACTGTTTAATACCTTTAAATACCCTTAGTATTAAAATGGTTTTCTATCACTTGTAATACATAAGTTCTAAGTTCTGCAGTTGCAACTTACTGATCTTAATGGACAAATGTTTCTAATATTGTGTCAACGTCATGATAAATGCTATGATAATGTGTACATAAATTAATGAGAACACAAAAAAATGCATGTTCAGCAGTGTAGTCATTGGCTTTCCCTCACTTAAGAGTCGTTAGAGTTAAGAATGTTAATGGTTTGACCATTAACATATTGGAGAATATTCTCTGTACTGGCTGTTTTTTTGTGTCAACTCGACAAAGGCTGGAGTTATCACAGAGAAAGGAGCTTCAGTTGAGAAGTGCCTCCATGAGCTCCAGCTATATTTTTTCAATTAGTGATCAAGAGGGGAGGGCCCCTTGTTGGTGGTACCATCTCTGGACTGGCAGTCTTGGGTTCTATAAGAAAGCAAGCCACTAAGAAACATCCCTTCATGGCCTCTGCATCATCTCCTGTATCCTGACCTGCTTGAGTTCCAGTCCTGACCTCCTTTGGCAATGAACAGCTGAGTGGAAGTGTAAGCCAAATAAACCCTTTCCTCCCCTTGCTTCATGTCATGATGTTTATGCAGGAATAGAAATTCTGACTAAGACAATCCTCCAATTCTAATACTGAATATTGAACGAAAGTACGTGGCCTGGTACACATGCAAGTACCTATGTCAACTATCATTTATGCAGTGGGGGAGAATTTTTCCGCCATTATTTTATCCACCCTTCCTGAAATTTTTTATGATTTTATTTATTTACATGTCAAATGTTGTCCTCCTTCCCAGTTTCCTATCTGCAAACTTGTTATCCCATGGCCCTTCTACTTTGCCTCTCAGAGGCTACTCCTCCACCTATCCACCCACTCCTGCCTCACCTCTCTAGCATCCCCCTTGGCTGAGGCAACAAGCCTCCACAGGACCAAGCTCCTTCCCTCCAATTGATACCAGATAAGACAATGCTCTGCTACACATGTATCAGGAGCCATGGACCTACCCATTTATACTCTTTTTTTTCTTAGCTCTTTTCTTTATATGCATTTCAAATGTTATCTCCTTTCCTGGTTTCCCCTCCAAAACCACACTATTCCTTCTTCCCTCCCACTGCTCACCAACCCACCCACTCCTGCTTCCCTGTATTGGTATTCCCTTATACTGGGACATTGAGCCTTCTCAGGACCAAGGGCCTCTACTCCCTTTGATGTCCAACAAGGTCATCCTCTGCTATTCTACACTTATACTCTTTTGTTGATGGTTTAGTCCCTGGGAGCTCTGAGGGGTCTGGTTAGTTGATATTGTTGCTCTTCCTATGGGGCTGCAATCCCCCTTTTCTGCTTCAGTCCTTCTTTAACTCTTCCATTGGGGTTGCTTGCCTCATTCCAATGGTTGGCTGTGAATGTCTACATCTGTCTTAGTCAGGTGCTGACAAAACCTCTCAAAGGACAGTTCAACTAGGCTCCTATCTGCAAGCACTTCTTGGCATCAGCAATAGTGTTAGGTTTGGTGTCTGTGGATGGGATGAATTCCCAGGTAGGGCAGTCTCTGGATGCCCTTTCCTTCAGTCTCTGTTCCATTTGTTTTTGTCCCTGAATTTCTTTTAGACAGGAAAAATTCTGGATTAAAAATTTTGAGATGTGTAAGTGGCCCCTTCCTTAAATTGGCAGCTTTTTTCTATCTACTGGTGGTCATCTCTTCATGTTCTATCTCCCATCTATTATGTATTTCAGTTAAGGTCATCCCCACTAGGTCCTAGGAGTCTCTCACATTCCTGGCATCTGAGACATTGTAATGGTTTCCCCCACACTTCCCCACCCCTCACCGCTCCATATTTCTTTTTTTTTTTTCTTTATATATATATTTTTTATTCGATAAATTTTTTATTTACATTTCAAATTATTTCCCCTTTACTAGACCCCCACTCCCCGAAAGTACCATCAGCCCCCTTCCCTCCCCCTGTTTTCCCACCCAACCCTTCCCACTTCCCTGTTCTGGTTTTGCCCTATACTGCTTCACTGAGTCTTTGCAGAACAAGGGTTCCAGAAGAACTCCTTCATTCTTCTTGTACCTCATTTGATATGTGGATTATGTATTTGGTATTCCAATTTTCTAGGTTAACACCCACTTATTAGTGACTGCATACCATGATTCATCTTTTGAGTCTGGGTTACCTCACTTAGTATGATGTTCTCCAGCTCCATCCATTTGCCTAAGAATTTCATTAATTCATTGTTTCTAATGGCTGAATAGTACTCCATTGTGTATATATACCACATTTTTTGCATCCACTCTTCTGTTGAGGGATACCTGGGTTCTTTCCAGCATCTGGCAATTATAAATAGGACTGCTATGAACATAGTGGAACATGTATCCTTATTGCATGCTGGGGAATCTTTTGGGTATATGCCCAGGAGTGGTATAGCAGGATCTTCTGGAAGTGAGGTGCCCAGTTTTCTGAGGAACCACCAGACTTATTTCCAGAGTGGTTGTACCAATTTACAGCCCCACCAGCAGTGGAGGAGTGTTCCTCTTTCTCCACATCCTCGCCAGCATCTTCTGTCTCTGAATTTTTAATCTTAGCCATTCTGACTGGTGTAAGGTGAAATCTCAGGGTTGTTTTGATTTGCATTTCTCTAATGACTAATGAAGTTGAGCATTTTTTAAGATGCTTCTCCACCATCCGAAGTTCTTCAGGTGAAAATTCTTTGTTTAACTCTATACCCCATTTTTATTAGGGTTACTTGGTTTTCTGGAGTCTAACTTCTTGAGTTCTTTATATATATTGGATATTAGCCCTCTATCTGATGTAGGGTTGGTGAAGATTTTTTCCCAATTTGTTGGTTGCCAATTTGCCCTTTTGATGGTATCCTTTGCCTTACAGGAACTTTGTAATTTTATGAGGTCCCATTTGTCAATTCTTGATCTTAGAGCATAAGCTATTGGTGTTCTGTTCAGAAACTTTCTCCCTGTACCGATGTCCTCAAGGGTCTTCCCCAGTTTCTTTTCTATTAGCTTCAGTGTATCTGGTTTTATGTGGAGGTCCTTGATCCATTTGGACTTGAGCTTAGTACAAGGAAACAAGGATGGATCAATTCGCATTCTTCTGCATGCTGACCTCCAGTTGCACCAGCACCATTTATTGAAAAGGCTATCTTTTTTCCATTGGATGTTTTCAGAAATCATACAGATAATGATACCTTAAAATCCAGAATAAAAGTGAAGACATAAACATCAACAAGAATGGAGAGATTCATCTTTAAAGAAGAGTTATATAGAAACCTTTCCAGACACAACATATGTGAATTTGAGAATAGAAGACACACATAAGAATGTTCGCAGAACCATTAGTCATTGGGAAAATGCATACAAAACCATATCATATTTTTCTATATTTACTCCAATTGCTGTATATTTTTCCTTTAGCAATGAGGATATGCTTTATTTGGTACAGGTTAAAATATCCATATTTCTTTTTATTCTTCTTGTCTTCTGCACTTCTTCCCTGTCTTATCCCATACCTGAACCTGACTTCCCATTTTCCCTTCTTCTTCCTCATCTACCTGGGACACTTCTTCCCTCTACCTCTCATGATTATCTTGTTCCCCGTTCTAAATGAGATTGAAGCAACCACACTTTGTCCTTCTTTCTTGTTAAGCTTCATATGGTCTGTGAGTTGAACTGTGAGTGTTCTGAGCTTTTGGACTAATATCTACTTATCAGTGTGTACATACCATGTGTGTTCTTCTGAGTCTGAGATGGATACAATTGATATATGCTCTTACATGATTTTCGTGATCCAAATAAATTTCTACTCCTAGACATTTCATAAAATCATGAAGTAAAAAGTCATTGTAGAAAACTCTCAACAAAAATATTACTCTGGATGGAGCCTTGATTCTTCAGAGGATTGCTGCTGCTTATGTCCGTCTTCGTTAAGCTTTATACTTAGTTATTTTCTTTCATTTCCAAAGCTTACTTTTTGCTTGTCAAATAGCTTTTGTATTAAAGTAGACAGAATGCTTTATGGCTTATGGATAGATAGAATTGTGTCTGTTTAATACATGAATAGGGCACGACTTATAACCTTTTTCCCTTTTATGTTCTCTGTAGAAAGCTGGCTGCTCAGCTTTGTGGTCATATGCTATGTAGTCATGTCTTTGCACACAGTTTCCATTTTCAGTTCAGGCTACATTTTCTAGCCAAATTGCTAGTTCATGAATGGCACTGGTGTATGATTTCTAGACATTCTAAAATATTAGCGAGGGCAGTAAGGTCAAAGATCTAAAAGGAGTGCCAAGGCCATCATTCGCCAAGTGAATTCTTTGACCAGGAAGCCCACATTACATTGTTGTTTCTAGGGTTGCAGTTCTCTTCGGAAATTTTTTATAACAAGACTGAGAGCAAGAGGGAGCACTTATTTTCCAAAGAATAAAAGAATAAAAAATGTTCACATTTTCCTCAGGGGACAGCATGGCTCTTCGGAATTCTGCTTCCTCTGTTCTGTACCTGTCATGGACGCTGCCCTTGGAAGTCACATTATTCTTATATGAAGCTGTACAGAAGGAGGTGACATTAGCTTAGACCTTGAATTTCAAACAGAGTGGAATAGAAAGGTGTCAGTTGAGGCTAAAAATTCCAGATATTCCCCTTGAATTAAATAAATATTGTGCTTCAGATTTTTAAAAATGAAGTGGTCAGGAAGACAGACCTGAGATTTCAAAAATCACATAGTATAAACATAGACTAATTTTCCATTTTATAATATTGTTGGATAATAGCATATCCAGAAACTAGTGATTCTAAACTCATTGAATTATATTAAATTATCTTTATATTTTCTATGATTTGTCCTTTAAATTCTAAAAAGGTGATTTTTTAAGATGATAAAAAAGTCTTTGAGAGTTAGTACACACTGATAATACAACTAATTGACCCCCTTTCTCTACTACACACACACTGCATTTTGATCTATAAGTTTTCCTTAAATAACTATTAACCCAGTTGACATGTGAAAAGAAAAAAATATTTTTCAACAGTGGAATCTCAGTGAGTATATAAGTCATGATTAAGGGTAGATCACATGCCCAGCAGTAGATGGGCAACACAAAACTTACTCAGTGGGATTTTTGTAGATATTTTGTCTCATATTGTCTTACTTTGCCATTTTTATTATCTTTTGCTTACATATTAAGAGTTCTAATTCTGTGTTTTATGGGTGGAGTGTGTGTATGTAAGTGCATATCTGTGTGTGCGTGTTTATTATACTCTTTGATTTTTAGGAAATTTATTTTGCTTTGTTTTCTTTTGCTTTATTTGTTTTTTCTGTACACAGATTGAAGGAAGGTGGGTAGTTGCTGTATAGGAGGTACTGAGGACCTGAGTGGAGATGCTGGAGAGAAACCACAATAAAAATATTTTTATGTGAAAATAAATTTATTTCCAATAAAAATAGAATATTTAAGTGAAAATATTATTAACTCTTAAGTATTAAAAAAAGGTAACATGTGCTTTTGAAATTAAAATCATATATTTTATGCTATAATTAGTACAATAAAGCCTGCATTCTATAATTCAAAATCTGAAGAGCTAAATGATATCTTTTTTATTACTCAGAACACAAAAATTGTAGCTAACCATCTATGTTTATTAAAGTCAATTATTAGCCTGAAAGATACATTCATTTGTCTTAAATTTAATGTATATTATGCAATATTTGACACATAAAATCAAGAAAATCAGATCCCATCTATGATACTAGTAATTAAAGCTTTATATAAAGACATAACATAAATCTTATAAAATAATTTTATGCAAATGTGTTTAAACAGTTAAAATCTTTAAAAATTCAGAATCAAAACCTTGAATCTCTTTCTGATCATGATGCATCAATAAATGTAGAGGATATTTATTTACATGGTATTGATGAATATATACTCAAAAATTCTGGTTAGTAATCAGGTAAATGTCTTCTCTATCCTGTGCAGTTATGCTTATAGACCACAAAGTTGCCAGAAGTCACATAATATGAAAAAACACTTCATACACTATATTAAATAAGAGGGATGAGTAAGCAGTCTTGTCCTGTTATTATGTTTAGAAGAAATGCTTTTGTTTTTCTCCAGTGTAGTATAATATTAGCTATAGTTTGTTGGACATATCCTTCCTTGTGGAATTATGTCTTTTCTTAGTTTTATCATGTGCCAGTTTTGAAATATGTCAAAAAATTGCTGCATCTATTGAGATGATTATGTGGTATTATTTCTGCTCTTAAATCTATTTATATGTTACATTAATTGAATTTTATTTAATGTGTTACATTAGTTGAATTTTGTGTTAATCCATCCTTGGATATTTGGGGAAAAGTCAACCTAATCATTATGGCTGAATTCAATTTTGAAGAATCTTTAGATTTGTTTTGTTTTTTCATTACAATATGTATCATAGAATATATTTCATCATATTCTTTCCTGTTCCTCAAATTTCCCAGATACTCCTAACTTTTCTAGCCACCATACCTTATTACTTTATGCTCTCTCTCTCGCTCTCTCTCTCTCTCTCTCTCTCTCTCTCTCTCTCTCGCTCTTTCTCTCTCTCTCTTTCTCTCTCTCTCTCTCTCCCTACTAAAAGGAAATGAAACAAAAAATTCAAAACAAAAAATAATGGGACAAGCACCAAACAGAACAAAAACAATAACAACAACAACAACAGCAACAACAACAGAACGAAAGCAAAAAGTAGACAAAAGCCATGAAATGCATTTTGTGTTGGGATAATCACTCTGGGGCTTGGGGCCTACCCTGGAGTGTAGTTGATATACACAAGAACACTCCACTAAAGAGAAGTGATTTCCCAGAAGGTATAGATTCTCTACATCCATGCTGAGATTTTTGTCTGTTTTGAACTGGTTCACTCTTTAGATATACTGTCAAACTCTATATATGGTGATATATATATATATATATATATATATATATATATATATATATATATATATATATATATATCACCACTGGTTCTCTATATCATCACTGATGTGCCTAGAAGACCATTTCCTTGGAGTCCTACACTGCCTCCTACTCTTATGATCAATCTTTCTGTCTCTTTTTCCACAATGATCCCTTGGTGCTGACAGGGAGGCTTTGGTAAAAATGTCAAGTTATATTCAAGCACTCCCAAGTATTGCATGCTTTGCCAATCGTCCACTTGCTGATGACTGCTAATTCCCATCTGTTATTAAAAGAAACTCCACTGATTAAGTTCGAACAAAGCACTCATCTACATTTTTCTTGGATTTCTTTAAGGGATTTGTTCACTTGCTTTTACAGACATTTATCATTTTCATACCGTTGGTTTTAAGGTTTTTTCTTGTGCTTCAGCTGTGTTGTAATATTGTAGTAGGACAGCTGGGACCCAGTGAAGACCTATTGCCCTGGATGTTTTGTGTTTTTATGCTGACACCTCGGAATTTAGGTTTGGCATGCTTATAAGTTTAGGTGCTAATTTCTTTGTTAGATGGGTATATTATTCCTTGGTGTCTATTTCCTCTATACATTTTTGAAGATTGTGAGGGCAGTGAATTATCTGCTTTCCTGGCCTGCTCTGCTGGTGTGCCATAGGGAATGCCTATTCATGTCAGAGACTGAGAAAACGGTAAGATTTGGGGATAAGGAATGTTTGTAGAGAAGTTATTTTCATATATTAGGGATAGGGTCAGAGAGGAAAGACTTCCTGCTACAGATGTGGGGGTTAGGCAGTGGTGCTGGGGATCCCAGAAACAGGAGGAAAGGTGTGGGTCCATCTTAGGCACTTGTCAGTGAGTCAAACAGGATGTCATTAGGAGCCATTTCATGTCTGTGTCTTTTTTTTAGAAGATCAATAGTGTTGGATTTTCCACTAGGGCCCATGACCTATCTAGCTTAAGGTTCTTAGCCATTTTATCATGGTTGGTTATGGGCCCATCTTATGGATTGGGGTTTAAGACCAATCAAACAGTTATTAGTTTCTCCAATAAATATTTTAAAAATCTTCAGTATTTTTGCTTGTTAGAAATCTTAATTTAATTAAGTAGGTTATATGTATCCAAAAAATTATTACTATTACTAGTTTTTAACACCTAAATTTTGAGTCATTTCCTAATTATTTTCAGCATTTGATTAAAGTTTGTTATAACACACCCTTTCATCAATACTTTTGTTAGTTTAGGATTTTTTCTTTCCTTTTTCTTACTTTTGTGAGGAGTTATGTAGCAGTTACAAGTTAATCCTCTCTACAGTGTGTGTGTGTGTGTGTGTGTGTGTGTGTGTGTGTGCTCCTTGTTACCCTCCAAATGTTTTTGATTTTGAATGAAAGACACCCTTGAATTATTACTTGCTAAAATCTGTATTTTATCTCTAATACCCAAGACTCAATCAAATGGTTATATGCTTTTTCTCATACAGCTCTCAGGCTTGATTTTCTACTCCCCAGTCATGGAGGTTCTAAAACCTCCTCCTTCTGCAGTTCCCTTGTCCTTGCCCAGGAAATCTAAAGTCCTATCTCTGTCTCTTTGCCCAGCCATTGGCTGCCATAAACCTTTTTTTTACCAATTAGAACCAACTGGGAACAAAGACTGTCAGCATCTCACACACAGACCTGTAAATTCTTTTTTTGTCAGGTTTATTTTATTTATATGAGTACATTGTAGCTGTAAGAGGAAATTGATCCATTACAGATGATTGTGAGCCACCATGTGGTTGCTGGGAATTGAACTTAGTGCTCTTAACCACTGAGCCACCTCTCCAACCCCTATGACCTGTAAATTCTTGTATAAATTGGGAATACAATTAATATAAACAATAAACTAAGTTGACAACAGGGTTATCAATTTTGTTTATAGTTTCAAAGATTTAGATATATGTTTAATTTATTCTATACTCTGTTCTTTTTGTCCTATACCTTTTACACATTGTCATTTGATTCTAAATTTAATTTCTTTCTGTCTCAATCACTTCTTGATTCTTCAGTGTCACTTATTTTCCTAGGACACTAGATATATCATTTCATTGCTTACATGATATTTTTCTGACTGTACAAGGAGCATACTCATAAACTTTTCTTAGAACTACCTTTAGTCACAAAACATCTTGTAAGCTGAGATTGCATTTAAATTGGAGCTATATGATTCTTTAATTGATTTTTATCTACAATGACCATTCTAGAGAATAGTGTTCAGTTGCCAAGTATTTGTTTACTTTTACAGCTTTTTACAACTATTTATTTTCAGTTTTACTTCTGGCCCCCAAACTACACATACACTCCAATTTAATAAACTAAATAAACTAGGGACAAGATCATACAGACTATAGACACCTTTTTTTTTTAAATTAGGGAAAAATGAGACTTCTCAACAAATGGTATAGGAATTCTATAAAATGAATCAAGACCTTAATATAAGACAGTTAAAACTTTAAAAATGTTGAAAAAATCACAGAAAATTTACTTCAAGGTAAATGACCATAAACAATGACTTTCTGAAAAAGACTTTCAAAGCACATGAAATAATTTTAAGAATTGATGAATGGAATTTGATGAATTGAAGAGGACAGGAATGTAAGTAATCACCAGAATAATATTACATCCTGTACAATGGGAACAGTTTACCAACTATATATTAGGTAGGGTTAAATACATAGAACATATAAAGAACTTAAAAAAGGAATCCGAAAAGCCCCAAGTCACCTAGTCACTAATTAAAATAGATTGTTCTCAAAAAGAAACAAAAATGTCCAATAAAATATTTGAAAAATGTTCAATATCTGTAGCCATCAAGGAAATATAAATTAAACCAGTTAGGGTTTCCATCTTACTGTAGTCAGAGTGTATATAAAGTAAATAAATGACAGCAGACTGCTAAAATTGTGAGGAAAGTGTACGGCATGTGAAAGGTAGTGGGTGTGTAAGCTGGTATAGACACTAGGGAAATTGTTATGATGATTTCTAAGTTATATAAAAAATGGAACTACACGACTTATCTATACTACATCTAACAGTACTTTCAAAGAACCTTCCACAAACATACTTAGAAGTCCTTATCTATTGATGTATTATTCACAGTGGCCAAGAAATGTAACCACCTCCATATCTTCAGCTCATGAATGGATAAATAAAATGTGATATATACACAACCCAAGTGTAAAAAGAGATAAAGACATGTCAGAAAACAGGTAAAATTTTGGCCATTACTAACTAAAATAATCCAGATTCAGAATGTATTTTCTCTCACACATTGTTTTTTCCTCCTCCTCTTCTTCCTCCTCCTCCTCCTCTTCCTCCTCCTCCTTCTCCTCCTCCTTCCTTTTGTCTTCCTCTTGCTCCTCATCTTCTCCTTTTTACTTTCTCCTTTTTCTTCTTCTCCACCTCTTCCTCCTTCTTCTCTTTTTCTTTGTGATGATTTTAATGAAAGTAGATTAGAGGATATGAGGAGATTTTATGCAAGAAGAGAAGAAAACAGTGCAATGGAATACATATAACATGAAAGTAGAGGTGGGTAGTATTTGGTGTAGAAAGAAAAATGAATGATCAGTGAGACAAGAGAGGGATTTAGATAGAACAGGGTTGGGTTGTAATGAGAAGAGTGAAGTAGGAAGACAAAAGGAAATTCAAACCGGGTGTGGTGATGAACACTGTTAGTCCTAGAACTCTGAACTTAAAGGTAGCCATATCTGTCTCTGCCAATTCAAGGCAAGCCAAGTAGAGAGCTTCAAGAGTATCCAGATCTGTGTCACAAGAACCTGTGTCAAAAAATAAACAAGAATAACAACAAGAAGTTTAATGACACTGTTTATGAAAATGCCCTCATGAAACTCAAACCCAGTTCTTTAATGCTATCTTAATAAAGGACACTTACTACTTTTCTATTAATGTCATAGAACACTGACCAAGACAATGTGGAGGATGGAAGCATTGATTTTCACTTACATGTTTTGATTCATCATCAAGGGAAGCCCGTGCAGGAGTTAGTGCAGGAACCTGAGACAGGAACTGAAGCAGAGTCCATAGAAGAACCATAATTAATGGATTGCCATCCATGGTCACCTCTGCCAGCTCTCCGACACCACCCACACTGAATGCTCAAGTGTGGCATCACCCACATACTTCAATCATTAATCAAAAAAGAAATGTTCACAGACAACCAGCTTGTGATTGAATTTTAACAAGGTTTCTGGTAAAATGATGAGCTTATTTCACTTATATTGATAATTTGCATAACAAAAAAGTACAAAACAAATAAATAATTCGATAACAGAAAGACATTAAGAACATTGTTAATTGATACTTGGCTATTAACAACAAATTAAATAATCCAGAGTCTAACATGACTATGTATCAAAAGCTCAGCTCACTTTTTCTGTGCCTATATCTGCTTCTCTTCAATAAAATACCACAACTTCACTCTTAGTTTTTATTTCTGGGATCAAGTCCTTTCCCACATCTGTCCATCAGTTCCCATGCTGGAAATGGCTCAATGTGTGACTTTATTCTATATGACTATTTGAATGTACTCTGAAAATTTTTAAATAAAAGTAATATTAATATAAAATGATTGATTTTCTGATATTGTTTAGTTTCAAAGTAATATTTTCTTCTGCTATTTTCTAATTACATGGTATGCTAAAGAGATCTTTCCTAAACCCAGGCAAATATTTTCCATGTTAAAAAATTAATTGAAAATATATTTTAGAAAGATAATGGCAGAGTCTTTTTGGCCTTAGAAGAGTTTGCTTTATGTAATTGACAGATGGTCTATATATTTTAAGTGGTCTTATTCTAGAATGCTAGATATTCAGTTGGACTGCTCATCCTTTGAGCTTGAAGGCAAATCTGATATGTATTTTCTATTTTTTTCTATATAGTTCTGTTTAGAATCTCATACAGTATCTTATGGTCAAGTGCAACTCAAACGGGTTTTCTCATTTAATTTATTGTCTTGAAATACAATGATACAGAACAAAAAGCAATAGGTACTGAGCAAACCATTGAATAATCTTTGCCTCTTCTCAGTATGAAAAGATCTAACAAGTTCAGATGTGATTCTCTTTTAGTTTCTTCTGGCCAGTAATGAATTCATACTGACCTGAAATTTTTCCCATTATAAAATAGAATATTTTAGCATTTAAAGCTAAAAACATGATCTAAATTAAGCGTAGAGAATATGGTTTCTAAAACTCTTTTTAGTGACCTCTTATTTAAAATAGAAGTTGGAACTTGCTATAAACTAGCCTCAGATAAAACTGTGTGAACCAATTCATTTCAGTACAAAGGGAAAATGGTTTTCTTAAGATGCTTGTGTTCACATTGAAAAAAATCTATATTAATCCTGCAGATCCATGAGCATGGGAGGTTTTTCCATTTTTTGAGGTCTTCTTCCATTTCCTTCTTCAGAGTCTTGAAGTTCTTGTCATACAGATATTTCACATGTTTGGTAAGAGTCACCCCAAGGTACTTTATACTGTTTGTGGCTATTGTGAAGGGTGTCATTTCCCTAATTACTTTCTCAGCCTGCTTATCCTTTGAGTATAGGAAGGCTACTGATTCGCTTGAGTTGATTTTATAACCAGCCACTTTGCTGAAGTTGTTTATCAGCTGTAAGAGTTCTCTAGTGGAGTTTTTTGGGTCACTTAGGTAGACTATCATATCATCTGCAAATAAGGATAGTTTGACTTCTTCCTTTCCAATTTGTATTCCTTTGACCTCCATATGTTGTCTAATTGCTCTAGCTAGGACTTTAAGAACTATATTGAAAAGATATGGAAAGAGGGGGCAGCCTTGTCTAGTCCCTGATTTTAGTGGGATTGCTTCAAGTTTCTCTCCATTTAGTTTGATGTTGGCTACCAGTTTGCTGTATATTGCTTTTATTATGTTTAGATATGGGCCTTGAATTCCTGTTCTTTCAAAGGCTTTTAGATGAAAGGATGCAGAATTTTGTCAAATGTTTTTTCAGCATCTAATGAAATGACCATGTGTTTTTTCTTTGAGTTTGTTTATGTAGTGGATTGCATTGATGGATTTCCATATATTGACCCAACCCTGCATCCCTGGGATAAAGCCTACTTGATCATGGTAGATGATCGTTCTTATGTGTTCTTGGATTCCGTTGGCAAGATAGAGTTAGAAAGAGCAATTCTCTAATTCATCTGGAATAACAAAAAACCCAGGATAGCTAAAACTATTCTCAACAACAAAAGAAATTCTGGGGGAATTAGTATCCCTGACCTCAAGCAATACTACAGAGCAACAGTTAAAATTGCATAGTACAGTGACAGGCAGGCAGATCAATGGAACAGGATTGAAGATCCAGAAATGAACCCACACACCTATGGCCACTTGATCATCGACAAAGGGGCTGAAAACATCGATTGGAAAAAAAGATAGCCTTTTCAACAAATGGTGCTGGTTCAACTGGAGGTCAGCATGCAGTAGAATGTGAATTGATCCATCCTTGTCTCCTTGTACTAAGCTCAACTCCAAATGGATCAAGGACCTACACATAAAGTCAGACACTGTGAAGCTAATAGAAAAGAAACTGGGGAAGACCCTTGAGGACATCGATACAGCGGGAAAGTTTCTGAACAGATCACCAATAGCGTATGCTCTAAGATCAAGAATTGACAAATGGGACCTCATAAAATTACAAAGTTTCTGTAAGGCAAAATACACCATCAAAAGGACGAATCTGCAACCAACAAATTGGGAAAAGATCTTCACCAACCCTACATCAGATAGAGGGCTAATATCCAATATATACAAAGAACTCAAGAAGTTAGACCCCAGAAAACCAAATAACCCTATTAAAAATGGGGTACAGAGTTAAACAAAGAATTTTCACCTGAAGAACTTTGGATGGCAGAGAAACATCTTAAAAAAATGCTCAACTTCATTAGTCATTAGGGAAATGCAAATCAAAACAACCCTGAGATTTCACCTTACACCAGTCAGAATGGCTAAGAGTAAAATTCAGGAGACAGCAGGTGTTGGCAAGGATGTGGAGAAAGAGGAACACTCCTTCACTGCTGGTGGGGTTGCAAATTGGTACAACCACTCTGGAAATCAGTCTGGCGGTTCCTCAGAAAACTCTGCACATCACTTCTGGAACATCCTGCTATACCACTCCTGGGCATATACCCAGAGGATTCTCCAGCATGTAATAAGGATACATGCTCCACTATGTTCATAGCAGCCCTATTTATAATAGACAGAAGCTGGAAAGAACCCAGGTATCCCTCAACAGAAGAGTGGATGCAAAAAATGTGGTATATATACACAATGGAGTACTATTCAGCCATTAGAAACAATGAATTCATGAAATTCTTAGGCAAATGGATGCAGCTGGAGAACATCATACTAACTGAGGTAACCCAGTCTCAAAAGAACAATCATGGTATGCACTCACTAATAAGTGGATATTAACCTAGAAAACTGGAATACCCAAAACATAATCCACACATCAAATGAGGTACAAGAAGAATGGAGGAGTGGCCCCTTGTTCTGGAAAGACTCAGTGTAGCAGTATAGGGCAAAACCAGAACAGGGAAGTGGGAAGGGGTGGGTGGGAGAACAGAGGAAGGGAAGGGGGCTTATAGGACTTTCATGGAGTGGGGGGCCAGAAAAGGGGATATCATTTGAAATGCAAATAAAAAATATATCGAGTAAAATAAAAGAAGTTTAAAATTTATTGCCCATCTACCATTTACTTACGAAAATCAAGTGCGATTTAAACTTTCTCCATGTATGTGTGAGTATACATGTATATTCATGTATATAAATGCATAGATATTCATTTAAATTAATTTCATTTTAACTGATACAAAAAACATAAAGCCATTCATATTAATAAGGTACATGTGATATTTTGATGTACATATTCACCATGTAACATTCAAATTAGTTTAAATATGTCTGTGTCCTTAAATGTTCTGTAGACATATTTATATACAAGGGGGTAAGATGTCAAGATTGAATGTTTTCCTTTATTGCTTCCTACCTTATGAAAATTAGAACTCCTTATAAAACAGAACCCCTCAATGTCTCTAGACTTCACTGACTGGTTAGATTGGATAGTCGACAGCCTTTTGGATTTTGTCTCTCTACCCAGCAACTTTCTTCCAGTATTAGGCTTCTATCACTAATGCTATGTTTATTCTTAAGAAATGAATTCTGTGTATCTGAACTTAGGCTTTCATATATGAAAATCAGGCAGACTTGACTCATTGGTCTATCATCTTAAAATATTTCAAAAGTCAGCATGCATATGTAAACATTGAATGGCAATCTTTCATTGTTTAAAACTCCGAACAACAAACAATTACATACACAAAAATGGCATTCATAAATCTTTTTTTGTTGTTGTTGTTTTGTTTTGTTTTGTTTTTTGGTTTTATGAGACATGGTTTCTCTATGTAGCCCTGGCTGTCCTGGAACACACTCTGTAGACCAGGCTGGCCTCGAACTCAGAAATCTGCCTGTCTCTGCCTCCCAAGTGCTGGGATTAAAGGCGTGTGCCACCACTGCCAGGCTCATAAATATTAAGGATTTACAAATCAAACATATGTGCTGTGCAAAATGTTGCTAACTTGGAATATTATTTTCAATTACAAAATATCTTTAAGTTAAGACGTGTTCATGTCTTATTTTTTTATGATTTTCTTGAATCACCTGTTAGTTAAACTTGGAAAAACTGTGATAGTAGACTGGGCAGCAATGTCTTCACATTGTACAGAACTTATGTTATAGCCCTCAGTTCCTGAAATTCCTGAAGATTTTGTTCATTGTGTGAATAGAAACTATAAACTGATTGGCATGGAGAAACTTAAGTTACTATAACGTTTAAGCAAAAATTCCTTCCTGCCGTGTGCATTAGCTGGCTTACCAAATATCTAGAACAACCAGGGTTCATTTTATAATTGCTTAGTAAGCATAATCACATTACTTCAGAAAATATAGAAATCTAACTTCTTTTTTGATACTTTTTATCGTTAATTTTCCGACTTTACATAGTGGAAAAGATTTCTAAATTTGAATCAAATAAAATAATAAAAAAGAGTAAAAAATATAAATTCCTTCCTCAGAAATCCCATTTCAGTTTTATCCATAATTCAGTGTTGCCTGATTAGGAGCCTTGCTTTTTGACTTCTGTGAGATCCTCTCTCTTTATCTAATAGAAAAACCTGCTTTTGAGGATAAATTCATCTCCATTGAATATTAAGTAATGTGAAAGACCTCTCCCAAGAATGGAGAGAGTTGTAATCGAGTAGATGATTTCTTACATAACTCCTGTCTCCATCAAAACTTGCTGGAGATAATTGTAGAGCATTGGGAGAGCTATGCAGACAACAGATCAAAACAGATAAAGTGGGGAGTATATGAAAAAGTCATCTGCAAAAATACCTTGAAAGTAAATAAAAAATGCAAAAGAAAAATTAAATGGAACTGTCCTGTATATTAGCTTGCTCACCATTATTCTGATAAAACCTCATGATGAAGCATAGATTCAGAAAGGAAAGATTTATTTGGATTACATTTCCTTGTCATGAATCATTACTGAGGGAAGTTGGGCAGGAGTCAAAGCATGAAACTGGATGCAGGAACTGATGTAGAAACCATGCAAAAATGCTGCTTACTGACTTATTGGCAATTTGTTAGAGATAACAGTCATCAATGTTCTTAAAAGGCTGTGAACTTCCTGCATAAAACCAATTAGCAAGATCTGAAATAGTGGCACAGTTGTCATGGGGTGCAGACTGTCTTCTGATTGTCCTGGAAGTCCACTCTGTGGAAAGGAACTCATAAATGTTACTGTAATCCCAATTAACAAGCCAAACGTAAGGAGTTTGTGGACATATTGTGTGACAATTATATTCTGGATGGACACAACACATATGTCTACTCACCTGTGACAGGAAACGCAAAACAGACAAAGTATGGATATCATCAAAGTCCAAGTTCTTGAGACAATGATTTCTGTTGGGTTACTTACAGAAATATAGGTGGCGGTTGCTTTCAGGAAAAGAAATAACTCAAAGACAGCTGCATCACCAAAGGCTACCCCAGTACGGATGATAGCTCATAAAGTCTAGAAACCTAGGGCAGTCTGCCTATTTTTGGCAACATGGCTTATGTGACAGAGACTCTCACCTCTTCTACTACTTTACACTGGGAGTGGGGGCTAGTGAATCTTCTGAGATTTAGGGATTCTAAAGCTATTTTGAGTTTCTTACTTTCTACATTCTTTCACAATTGAATGCTTAAATCTGAGGAAACTGTAATATTCCAGGGTTCAAAGAGTTGCTTACTACTGCTTTTTAAATAAATAAGTATGCTACAAAGATGCTTCTAAATACTTAGGCTTATATTAATAGAAAAGCTACCCTTGACCTTAATCAGAGAAGCCCCTCTTTCCAGAAAATAATTGTAAATGTAGGCATTTGTGGCTACTTAGGTGATAAGAATAAGAAATATTTGAAGTCTGTGATTGTCAGAGACTACTATGGAAGAGATGAGGGTAATATGTAAGAACCAGATTATAGAATGAAGGCCTGTGAAATGCTATTCACTATTACAGACAAAGCATTATAACAATGATCCACAAGTAGTATGAAAGGTCCCTAGCCATACTCTTGCTATTAGTTACTGATAGATCTTGAAGCAAGAGACTCATCCTCAGTTGTGTGGCCACTGCTAAGGCCATCAGGGTCCATTGGGTAGCTCTAAGTCCATGATCACACGGAGGATGCTGATCAAAATCAGTGGATCATAAAACAGAACAAATAAGCAAGAACATGAGAAAGAGATTTGTAGGAAAGTTGGAAAAGTAAGGCCTGAATATTACAGAGATAGGGAGGACATCGAGGGTCAGAGTGGTAAATTTGGATTATGTAAGTGCATGAAGCACAAATCTCATTTTAAACATTACAGTTTTACTAAGAATTCACTTATAATCACAATGATCTGAAGTGTTTGTGTAGTATATCTCAAATACTCATGTAAATGTTCCTGTAAACTGGAAAGGCATAGCTTAAAGATTTTACATAAAATTTCATCCACTCAGTATAACCCACTGGTGGCTACTACATATATCTATTTTGTTTCATTGGGTGGGGAGGGAAATACCATTGACTGTTATTTAATTAAGATCTTGTTGAGCCCATTTTTGGCTATTTTAAGAAACAGAATAAAAAACAACAGAACGAAATGCTTTCTAATGCCCAGGTATTCATTTATCTAGTATTAGTTTAATTATCCTTTTGTAATACCTCGAAATAACTATATTCTTCTTAAATTTGTTCATAGATGACCATCAAATTCTGTAACAAATATGTAATATTAAACTTTATGCTGTACTTTTTTGGGTTAGAAACTAATTTAATGCCACCAGTATCACAGTTTCTTGTTCTTAAAAATTCTTCTTGGTTATAAGTTTGTTTCACATCTCCTGAAAACAAAGATCACAGGATATTTGTAACAAATATCACATCTCAGAAAAGCCAACACTCACAAAATTATCAAAACCTATCACAATCTGCTACAAAACTGTATCGTGCTTGTATCTATACATATCCAGTGAAATATTAGGAAATTTTCTATTTAAATTCACTAGAGCTATTTATCTATTTGCTAATCAAATAACTTTATTAAGTAATTAAGTAATGCATTCAGAAATGTCTTTTTAAATAAACTAACTAAAATGTTAAGTATAATTCCTAAACCAGAGAAACCTTTTGATGCTGTATTAATTTGAGGGAAAAAGAATAGGACAGGGTCATATTATGTATTCAAGCTGGCTTTAAATTTGTGTTTTACACCTGGTAGCTAGGACTGCAATCCTTCTCTCTCATCAGTGTCAGAATTACAGTTTTGTACTTTTATTCCCGATGATAATGTATATTAAAATCTGTTATTAACTCCAGTGATAGGTATTTTTGAATGTGTATGTTGAAGAAGAATACATATCAGTGTATGTTTCTATATTATATATTAGATTATATATATTGGAATTTAGATTTATTATATTTTTATTTATTTATTATGTCTTTGAGAAAATGCTATGTGAGTCATTGACAATATAAAAGAGCACCAGCGAATTTTCCCCAGTAACCAATCACTAAGATACTGAACATAAAGTCCCAAGCAACAGGAGAGAAGAGAAAGACCATGCACAAAACCTTCTAGGGCACAGATACAGAAAATCTGGTAGTAATGGTGAAGTAGAGACATGAAGAACAGTTTCTGACAAACTGGCCTTATCTGAACACCTGAGTTGAAAACATAATGGAAATCAATGTTATTCTGAAGGTAAATGTCTTAGGGTTTCTATTTCTATGATGAGACACCAGGACCAGGCAATTTTTTAAAGGACAATATTTTTATGGAGCTGGCTAATAGATTGAGAGGTTCAGTTCATTATCATCATGACAAGAAACATGGCAGCATCCAGGCAGACATGGTGCTGCAGAAGGAGCTGAAATTTCTGCATCTTGATCAAACTGCAATCAGGAGAGATTGTTTTATGGGCAGCTAGGTGGAAGGTCTTAACGGCCAACCCCACAGTGACACACTTCTTCCAACAAGGCCATACCTATTCAAGGCCACACATCCTAATAATGCTACTCCCTGGGCAAGGGATATTCAAATCACTACATTCTACTCCCTGGCTTCCATGGGTATGTGGTGGTTTGAATATGATTGGCCTAGGGGATGCCACTATTCGGAAGTGTGGCCTTATTAGAGTAGGCGTGGCCTTGTATGTCATTGCAGGGTAGACTTGCAAGCCACCATCCTTCCTGAGGATGCCAGTCTTGTCCTGACTGCCTTCCGATGAAGCTGTAGAATGCTTAGCATCTTCGCCAGCACTATATCTGCCTGCATGCTGCCATGCCTCCTGCTATGACGATAGTAGACTACATCTATGAATCTGTAAGCTAGCCCCAAAGAAATGTTTGTCTTTATAGGGATTGCCTTGGTCATGGTGTCTCTTCATAGAAATGGAAATCCTAAGACAGGAGTTGTTACCAGAGACTGGGCTATTGCTGAGATGGGCCTGGCCATGTTTTTATTTGGAGGAATGTGTATATTGGGACTTTCTAATCAGAATGGTTTAAGTAGAGGTTAATATGCCATACTAATAAACACATGGAAGAAAGTGTTCCTGAGTGTAGTGGTTTGAATATACTCAGCCCAGGGAGTGGCCAAGGGTGTGGCCTTGTTGGAGTAGAGGTAGCCTTATGGGATGAAGTGTGACACTGTGTGGATAGGCTTTGAAACTCTCCTTCTAGCTGCCTAGAAATCCATCTTCTCTCATTTGTCTTCAGAACAAGACATAGAATGGTCAGTTCCTCAAGCACCATACCTGCCTAGATGCTGACATGCTCCTGGCTTAAAATTAATGGACTGAACATTAGAACCTGTAAGTCAACCTCAGTGAATGCTGTCCTTCACAAGCGTTGTTTTGGTCATGGTGTCTCTTTACAGCATCCGAAACTCTAAGACAGAAGTTGAAACTAGCAAAGGGGTTGATGATATGCCTGACAATGTTTTACTTGGAAGAATTTAAGTATGCGGACTTTGGATTTGGGAAGCAATGGAATGCTTTAAGTGGGGCTTAATGAACCATCCTAGTAAGAATATAGAAGACATTGGTGCTGAGGGTAATTTGATTCATGCAGACCTGGCCCATCATGCTTCAGAGCAGAAGAATTTTAGTATATGACCTAGAGACTGCTCAAGTAATACTTGGATAAGGAATGTGACTGCTTTTTGCCTGTGTCTGAAGAGAATACCTAAGGCAAAGTTGAAGAGATTTCAATTAATTGCATTGACAAAGTCTCAGAAAAGCCAAGCATAAACCTTGTCCTCTGGTTTACTCTTATCGGGAACATTTTGATCAAGTGTACCAAACTTAGGAAAGAAAATATAAAATGTATGCTTCAAGTAATAAAGGGATACTAGGAAGTGAAATGAAACTAAATCCTGTGTTCAAGGAAATTAAACACAGTAAGGGAGTGGTGACTTTGAGGCAAGTTAAGTTTAATTTTTTTATACATTTGCCATTGAACAATGAATAATTACATCATGTTAGCGGTTATCATTAATTGGTTGTTGTTTTCATTTGGACTTTTAATCTGGACTGAACTGCAATCTAGAAATGGAGGGCACAAGCTTTTGATTTGCATCATGAGGCATAGTCACCAAGAAAAGCTTAATTCAATGTATTTAGGTAGACACCTTTAATCCTAGAAGACAGAGGCAAGCAGATAAGGCCAGCCTGGAATAAAGGAAGTACTAGGTAAAGAAAAGCTTAGGTCCAGGCATGGTGGTATACATCTTTAATCCCAGCATTCAGCAGACAGAGCTATGCAGATCTCTGAGTTCAAGGTCAATATACAGATCAAGTTTCTGGACAGCCAAGCTTGGGCAGTGAAAGAATTAGAAAATAGAAAGCTGGTGATAATATGATATAACAAAGGGGCCATGTCAGAGTTCCTGCAAGCAGAATAACTCAGAAGCATCAGCCATATGGCTCTGGCTCCAGAGTCAAGAATAGAAGGGGCTACTGGGACAATTGATGCTGTTTGGCTAGAGCTAAGAAATCAGTGGTGATCAAGAAGAAACCATAAGCATTGAGGTGAAATCTTTAGGGAAGTGTTTTCTGAGAGCAAAAGGAAGCTGTGTTCCAGATATAGTCATGCTGCAGCTAGACTTGTTAATGTGAAAGACTCACCCAGGTGGTCCTAATATTGAAGGCATCAGTGGGTCATGGAGAGCAGCTGAGGCTTAGCACTGTGAGAGGTGAGGGAAGAACACTGGTAAAGGTGTAGCTTCCTTTGGTAAACTGGCAAAGGTTTACCTCCTGTCAGATACAGTTGACAACCCAAGACTGAAGGGGTCATGCAAAGAAGTTGAGGCTTGGCACCATAAAGGGAGATTATGAGACACTATTGGTGAAGCATAGTTCCACTGCAAAATGCCTGTGTCTCAGAGATGTAACACCATAGGATGACAGTTAAGAATAGCAACAGTGATTGGAGTGTAGTCAACCAGACCCTGAAGTGCTACAGGAGGCACAGCTAAAGATGTGACCCAAGGATTTTTGAAAAACCCAGAACATCACCTGTGAATCCCAGACATTGGTATAAGAGTATGTAATGCTGCAGTTGCCTTGGAGACCCCAAGATGCTTGAGTTGTCAGAGCTGTGGAATATCTGCTAATGAAAACTGCTAACAGTGGGTGGAATCAGCCAAAGAGAAAGAATTGTACTATAGTCAACAAAGTAAACATGAATTAGATATCTTACATGGAGATGTAGAGGTTGGAGTTTTTCCAGCTGACTTTTATTCATGCTTTTGTCCAGGATTTCCTAACTACATTGTTTTGAAGTGATACATATATATTCTATGATGTTGAAGATATGTGATCTGCATTTTGATTTCAATTTTATAGAGGATTACAATTAAGTGATTGAATGAAGAGACTTTGAAATTTGAACTTTTAAACATTGTTGAGAATGTATTTAGTATTATGCTATGGCTAGATAAGGCCTCCATAGACTCATGTGTGCCAAGGAGTGGAATGTGGTGGTTGGAATATGCTTGACCCAGGGAGACATGGTATGGTTATGTTAGTGGGAGGTGACTCCCAGATTAGGCTTCTCTTTTGAGATGGTAGTGTAGGGGGACAACTTGTCTGAAGTGGTTCGAGGAAGAGTAGAATGGCTGAAATTTGGTTGTAAAGTGAGTAAGTAAATACATTTTAAAAAAAGAAAGAAAAAATGTAAGGCTGAAGAAAGGTTATTATGTAACTAAATAAGTGTGGGAGAGAGAGAGAGAGAGAGAGAGAGAGAGAGAGAGAGAGAGAGAGAGAGAGAGAGAGAGAGAACAGAGAAAAGTGAGGCAAGGAAAGTACCAGGTTTTCACCTGTGAGATAAAATACCTGAGAGAATCATGTGAAGGTGGATGAGGAACATTTGCTTTGGCTCATTGTTCCTTGGTCACTGGAATCAGCTTGTCTTGACGAGAGTGCAGACGAAACACCATTGCAAGACCTGTACTGGAATCAGCAAAACACAAAAGATCTATACCCCATTTTTTAAAATTGTGTTATTTTGGTTTGTAGATTCTTGAATTATTTATATGTCTTTTATATCACCCCTCTCTCAGATGTGGGATTGGTGAAGGCATTTCCCCATTTTGTAGGCTGGTGTTTAATCCTTTCTCAGAGTTCTTTGTCTTACAGAAACGTTTTGGTTTCCTGAGATCCCATTTATTAATTATTGATCTTAATGTCTGTGCATATGATGTTCACATGTTATCTCCTGTATTAATGTGTTCAAGACTATTCCCTACTTTCTCTTCTATCAAATTTTGTGCATAACATTTTATGTTGAGGTCTTCGATCCACTTGGACTTGAGTTTTGTGCAGGGAGATAGATAAGGATCTGTTTGCATTCTTCTACAAGCAGATGTCCAGTTAGATAAGCTCTATTGGTGGAAGATACTTTTTATTTTCCATTGTAAATTTCTGGGTTATTTAATCTTCTTCTGGGTTTTTAATTCAACTCCATTATTCAACCTGTAGCTTTTATGGCAATATGGCAATGGTTTTTATTACCTCCTGAAGTCCTTTTATTGTATAGGATTGTTTTAGATATCCTTTTTTTTTTTTTTTTTTTTTTATCCTGTGTGACCTGGATTTTTTTTCAAGATCTGTAAAAAAGTTGCTTTGTAATTTTCATGGTAATTGCACTGAATCTGTAGTTTTATTTTGGTAAGTAGACCATTTCTACTATGTTAATCATACTGATCTATGAGCATGGGAGATCTTTCGATCAACTGACATCTTCCTAAATTTCTGTCTTCAGATATTTGCTTCAACTATTGTCGGCCAGGTCTATTCCTTCTTTGGTTATCATGTACCAGGAGTTGCAGAGTGTATCAACCCCCTTCAAAACTCAATTATTAAAAAATAGGTAAAGTTATTTCACCAAAGATGAAAACATTGTTTTCTAAGATCTAATGTGGAAATATATTTGTGCATATTTGTGATTATTCTTCTCTCCTTGAGTGTTGGAGGAGACTATGGATCTTCTGGGAGAACTTCCTCATGCTACATCAAAAGGGGTAGGTGAAAGATTTTGAAGATGTATGCCACTCCTTGGCACATAACTAGAGGATTCCCCAGCATGCAATAAGGACACATGCTCCACTATGTTCATAGCAGCCTTATTTATAATAGCCAGAAGCTAGAAAGAACCCAGATGTCCCTTCATGGAGGTATGGATACAGAAAATGTGGTATATTTATACAATGGAATACTACTCAGCAATTAAAAACAGTGAATTCATGAAATTCTTAGGCAAATGGTTGGAACTGGGAAATATCATCCTAAGTGAGGTAACCCAATCACAAAAGAACACACATGGAATGCAGTCGCTGATAAGTGGATATTAGCCCAGAAACTCTGAATACCCAAGACATAATTAACATATTAAATCATTCCCAAGAAGAAGGAAGGAGAGGGCCCTGGTCCTGGGAAGGCCTGATGCAGTAATGTACGGAATTACCAAGAGAGAGAAGTGGGAGGGGGCTGGTCAGGGAATGGAGAGGAGGGAAGCAGGCTTATGGGGCTTATAGGCAGGGAGGGAACCAGGAAAGGGGAAATCATTTGGAATATAAACAAAGAATGTAGAAAAGAGAGAGAGAGAGAGAGAGAGAGAGAGAGAGAGAGACAGAGACAGAGACAGAGACAGAGACAGAGACACAGAGAGAGACAGAGACAGAGAGACAGAGACAGAGAGACAGAGAGTCAGAGAGACAGAGAGACATAAATGGAGATTATCTGGGGTGAGCATGATTTAAGTCCTTAAGGTCTTTATACTGCACAGTTTGTGGCTAAGTATATTGTGATATACTTTTCTTGATTTCTGTCTAAGCCCATTTTTCATTGGTATACAGGAAGGATACTGATTCTTTTTGTTTGTGTTAATTTTGTATCTAGCCACTTTGCTGAAGGTGTTTTTTTCAGTTATAGAAGTTCCCTAGTAGAATTTTTGGGGTCATTTTTGTCTATTATCATATCACCAGCAAATATCAATACTTTTACTTCTTCCTTTCTATCTTGCATCCCTTTGATATCCTTCAGTGTTATCGCTCTAGTTAAAACTTAAGTACTATATTGAAGAGATATAGAAAGTGTGGACTGACTTGTCTTTTCTCTGATTTTCATGAGTTTGCTTTAAAGTTTCTCTCCATTTTAATTTGATGTTGGCTACCAACTTTCTGAATATTACCTCTATTATGCTTAAGTAGGTGCCTTGTACCACTGATCTCTCTAAGAATTTTATTATGAAGGGGTATTAGAATTTGTCAATTTTTTTAAGTATCTAATGAGATGATCAAATGTCTTCTTTCTTTCTTTCTTTCTTTCTTTCTTTCTTTCTTTCTTTCTTTCTTTCTTTTCCTTTCACTTTGTGTATAGAATAGATTATTACTTGAAGGGTTTTTGAATGTTGAACCATCTCTACATTGAATAATGAAGCCTACTTGACCATGATGGATAATTTTTGATGTGTTCTTGTACTTTCTTTGCAAGCATTTTTCTGGGACTTTTTTTTTCATCAATAGGCATAAGGAGAATTTTCTGAATTTCTCTATGTTGAATCTTTTTATGGTTTAGTTATCAGGATGATTGTGGCCTCATAAAATAAATTTGTCAGTTTTTTCTGTTTCTATTTTATTGAATAATTTGAGGAATATTGGTATTCACTCTTCTTTGAAAGTGTGATAAAATTCTGAACTAAAACTCTCTGGACCTGGGCTTACTTTGGTTGGGAGACTTTTAATGACTACTTCTATTTCCTTACATTTATGGATCTATTTAAATCATTTATATGATCTGTATTTAACTTTAGTAATTGATTTTGATCAAGAAAGTTATCAGTTTTCTTTTAGATTTTTCAATTTTGTGCAGGACAGGTTTTTGAAGATCTAATGATTCTTTGTATTTCCTTGGTGTCTGTTGTATCTTGCCCTTATCATTTCTGATTTTGTTAGTTTGAGTGAGTACTTTCTCAGCCTACTAGTTTGGCTAGGATTTATTGTTTTTCTAAAAGAAACCAATTTTCATTGTTTCTTTGTATTGTTTCATTGATTCTCTCTATTCTCTTTATTTCTGCTTCATTGACTCCAGCCCTCAGTTTGATTATTTCCTGTCATCTACTCCTCTAGGAGTGTGTGTTTTCTTCTTTTTGTTAAAGAGCTTTCTGGTATGCTGTTAAGTCATAATTATAAAATCTAACAAATATTTTTGTGAAGGCACTTAGTGCTATGAAGTTTTCTCTTATCACTGATTTTATTGACTCCCATGGGTTTGGGTATTCATTTTATGAATCCTAGGAAGTCTTCATTTGTTCTTTAGATCTTCCTTTACCCAAGAGTCATTCCGTTATGAACTGTTCAGGTGGAATGACCTTCCTTAGTCCACTAAATTAAAGCTAAGGATTAAAGAAACAGTAAATATAAATTACTTAATATTAAAAGGTGATAATATGAAAAACATCACAAAGTTAGAAAATTTGCAGTATCTGATTTTAGAAGCTCCTTGGAAACTACAATAATCATTATAGTGGTATATTAGAGAAGAATAGAAATGCAAATTCACTGTAGGGAATGTAGCCCAGAAATAGACCTCCTTCCACATGATGAATTGATTCTTGACAAAGGTGCAAAGACTATAAAAACATTAGGTACTACTTGACAAGTCATATCAGAACTATTTAATATTGAAAAGTAAAATGAATAGCTTCAGTTTTTACCGCTTATTGTACACAAAGATGGCTACAAAAAGAATCATAAATATACAATCTGAAATTCAAATACTAGATAAAACATCATATACTGGTAATCTTGAGTCAGACTACTTTTTATTGCAAGGAAAGCATGAATAAAATAGTAATATATAGTAAAATAAACTTTAAAATCTTTGAAACTACAAAATAAGGATAAGAAATTATTAAGAACATTTCTTTAAGTGTTCCTCAGCTATTTGAAATTCCTCAGCTGTGAAATCTCAGTTTAGTTCTATACCCCATTTTTTGATTGGGTTGTCTGGTTTTTTTGGTGATTAGCTTCTTGAGTTCTTTTAAAATTTGGATATTAGGCCCCTATCAAATGTGGGGTTAGTGAAGATTTTTTCCCAATCTGTTGGTTGCTGATTTGTCTTATTGACTATGTTCTTTACCTTGCAGAAGCTTTCCAATTTCATAAGGTCCCATTTATCAATTATTGATAGAGACTGAGCAATTGGAGTTCTGTTTAGGAAATTTCCCCCTATGCCAATGTGTTCAAGTCTCTTTTCCACTTTCTCATCTATTAGATTCAGTATATTTGGTTTTATATTAAGGTCCTCGATCCACTTGGACTTGAGCTTTGTGCAGGGTGACAAATATGGGTCTATTTTCATTTTTCTACATACAGACATCCAGTTAGACCTACACTATTTATTGAAGATGCTTTCTTTTTTCAAATGTACATTTTTGATTTTTTTTTGTCAAATATCAAGAGTCCATAAGTTTGTGGTTTATTTCTGGGTCTTCAATTCTATTCCATTGATTAACATGTTTGTCTCTGTACCAGTACCATGCAGTTTTTATCACTATTTCTCTGTAGTAGAAAGAAGGGAAACAGGCAAGTTTGGGAGATAGGAGGTTGGGGGAACCCTCCAGGATGAACCAGAGATTGGGAGACCTGGGAGGTTAGAGACTCTCAGGACTCAAAGAGTGTGGACCTTAAATAAAATGCCTGACAGTAGGGAGAGGGAACTTATAGAATCCACCTGCAACAGGGAGACAGGGCATCAAAGGAGGAAGAGGGAGGCCATCCCACAGTCCCAACTCTGACACCATAATTGTTCCTGTCTGAAAGAATTACAGGGATGGAAATGGAGAGGAGCCTGAGGAAAACAAGGTCCAGCTACAGGCCCAAAGTGGGATCCAGCTCAAGGGGAGGTGCCAAGGCCTGACACTATTACTGAGGCTATGGAATGTTCACAAAAAGGGACCTAGCATGACAGCACTCCAGAAGACTAAACAGGTAGCTGAAAGAGTCAGATGCAGATATTTGCATGGACAGAAGCTGCTGACCCCTGTTGTTTAACTAGAGAAGGAAAAAAGGAACCAAGGAGAAGGGCAACCCTGTAGGAGGACCAGCAGTCTCAATTAATATGGACCCATGAGATCCCTCAAACTCTGGACCACCAAGCAGATAGCATCCACCAGCTGACATAAGGCCCCCAACACACATACACTAGAGGACTGCTGGCTCTGTGCTAATTCAGAGATGATATACCTACTCTTCAAGAGACTGGAGGCCCCAGGGAGTTTCAAGGTCAGGTGGGGTGGTGGGTAAGGACATCCATGTAGAGATGGAGGGGTGGGGAGGAGGAATAGGATGTGGAGCAGTCCGAGGGTGAAAAATGGCAGTATAAAATATGGAGTGCAAAAAATAAATTAAATAATTAAGAAATAAATTAAGATAATAGATATAATTATAAAATGTCATGTGATAGAGGAATTGCAGAACACATCAAAATCCCTGAAAACTCATATATATATATATGTATATGTAAAGTTATTTCATCAATGATGACATTGTTTCCAGAGATCTGATATGAAAATATATCCTTGCATATTCTTGGTTATTCTTGTCTGTTTGAGTGTTGTAGAATTCTACGGGTATTTTGAGAAAACATCCTCATGCTCCATCAAAAGGGGTAGGTGAAAGATTTTGAAGATATAATTAATAATATTACTGAGTTTTAAAAGATCTAAATGGACATTATCTGAAGTCAGCCAGATTTAAGTTCTTAAGATCTTTATAATGTTCAACGGTCAAAAACAGAATGTCCTGTTTTGTGTTATAAGTAACAGGAAGTTCTCCTATGAGAGTAACCTACAGCCAGGAAGAAAGCAGGGACACCAATAATACAACACAGGGCAGGAATGCAGAAGTGACTCAGTAGGAGCCTGCTCCTCAGGTGAGACTTCAGCCTCTCTGGTGCCTGGTTTCAAGCTAGTGAGACCTGAGCACGGTATCCCACTCTTCCGCTCTTACCTCTCTGACTCACAGTGAATTTCATGCAGCAAATGAAAGTGGCTTTTAGAGGCAAATTTGTTCTGGCAATTTGTTATGCAGCAATAAAAAGTAGCACAAAACACTCGAACACATTTGTAAGAATGGTCAGATAATAATTTATACCACCAAGGGCTGTTAGCCATGATGCAGAGAGAGAGAGAGAGAGTACAGGAATTGACACATTACTGATGAAATACAAAGCTAAACAGAGAGTTTACAGGCTATATGACGGCTTCTAAAAAAGATGTACTTAAACCAACCATATGATTGTTGTCTCGTGCCTGAGAATATTTTTAAGAAATACGGAAATGCTTGCTCACACACAAACTTTTATGTAAATGCTTACAGTATTTTTTACGGACGTTTCCCAAGCTGTAAGGACTTAGATGTCACCCAGTGAGGACTTAGATGTCACCTCAGTGCTTCTGCATCAGGGCGTGGCTTCCCCATGAGCAAAGAATGGGTGTTTCAGGCCCACAACACTGATGAGCTCCTGATACAACACAAAATTATAAAGCCATGTCTAAGGTGCAAGGGATATGGCAATCAGGCAGTTTGATTTCTACCTGGCATTTTAGGAAGTTGGAATGCTTCTACATCTTCTAAATTATTCTAAAATATATAAATTATGTAGTAACTTTAGTTTGTACCTTGATTAAAATGTTTTGAAACTATGATAGCTCTTGTATTAAAATTTCAATTACTTCATATAACAGCAGTTTATCTCTCACTCAAGAAAGTTAAAAATTGAGCAGGAATTGTAGTATGTGATGGTAATTGCAATACTTTGGAGGTAGGAGTAAGAGGATCGATAGTTCAAGGTGAGGCTCACCACTACAGAAAATTCAAGGCCAGACTGAGCTACGGGAAACTTATCCATATAAGCTACACATGTTCAAAATAGATATTTTCAATCTGTAGACAGGTATTTTGCACATGGTAAGGTAATGGTATAAGCTCTTACATCTTACAACAATGTGTCCTTGAATAAATCAACTAGAATCCTTCAGGGCAAGCTGCTCCAGCTTAGGAACAGAGGAAAAACATGGGCTCTTACACATTACAGGCCTGGCCCGCAAGTGGCATGCATTCCAATTTCTCACCTCCAAGACCCACAATGAACCAAAAGCTGCATAAAATGTAGACAGAGAATGTGTAAGAGAAACATTGAAAACACCATTTGTGAAACGACAGCAAGTCTGCTTATTGGTTTTGTAATAAATCCCCATATGTTTAAATTCCGGGCCTTGTCTCAGGGTTTTACTGCTGTGAACAGACACCATGATGTCTTGTAAGGACAATGTTTAATTGGGGCTGGTTTAAAGATTCACAGGTTCAGTCCTTTATCATCAAGGCGGAAGCATGGCAGCATTCAGGCAGGCATGGTGCAGGAAGAGTTGAGAGTTCGACATCTTCATCTGAAGGCTGCTAGTAGAAGGTGTGGGCTTTAACATCTATGCCAACAAGGCCACACCTCCAAATAGAGCCACTCCCTGGGTCAAGCATATCCAAACCATCACTGGCCTTAAAAGTCAGACAATTAAAATCACAGAAAGCAACTAAAAAGATAAAATTAGTCATGAGACCTCGCTAATTTTTGTAAATCAGTTGCCTTAGTTACTGTGCTATTGTTGTGAAGAAACACCATGACCAAACAACATATAAAAGAAGGCATTTAAATAGGGATTTGCTCACAGTTTCAGAGGGTAAGTCTATGGACATTTGAGTGTCAAAAATGGTAGCAGCCAGCAGGCATAGAGCTGGAGCAGTAGCCAAAAGCAGAAAGTATGGAGAGAGAGAGAGAGAGAGAGAGAGAGAGAGAGAGAGAGAGAGAGAGAGAGAGAGAGAGAGAGAGAGAGAGAATGGGCCTGGCAAAGGGCATTTAAAAGCACAAAGCACAACCTAACAGATTTATCCCTGCAGCAAGGACACACCTTGCAATCCCTACGAGTCAGGTCTAACTAACATTCTAATTTGTGAGCTTAGGTGGTGGTGGTAGGGCTTTCTTATTCTACCACCATATCCATACATTCTTGTAGAATGTTTCTTCTAGAATTACCACTAGTAAAAAAATCACTCATCAAAAATATCTCCTTGTACATAATGCTTCCACATTAGGTTACCTTTTAGAATTATTATAATTTGATATTGAAAATGTGTTTATATATTTGTACCTCCATACCTTTCAGGGGATGTACACTGAAAAAAAATAGAAGAGACCCTTCCAAAGAGCTACACATTCAAGAAAAGACTGAACCTTAAAGGAGATTTTCTTCTATCCATCTTATATTTGTATTCTAGTTGGGTTGTACTAATAAAAACATTTCTTGTCATCTGTAAGCCATAGAGAACTACACAATGCAAACAATTTTGTTCTCAGGTTAACTTCGGGATGAGCTTTAAAGTACCATGTAGTAATGTTCAAGGGAAGCCATTAGGGAATACAAGAATAGTGCTACAATTTGGTGTAATTTAATAGTATGGAATTAAAATAATTAATAATATAATAGAACCTACATGTAATGCTGATCTTTTATTTTTTTTCTTCTGTGTTATTTCTATTAAGGCTAGTGAGTGAGTACACCTCCACACTTCATAATATGCAAGAGAAATTTTTTTTACTCATTTTTTCACACTTTATAAATAATAGTGTTTTCACTTGTCTTAAGAACAACCATATATCAGTGGTGATGAATGAATAAGAAGTCTGTTATAAGTCTGTTATAACAAGTCAAAATTAAATAGGATTATTTTTACATCCACTTAATATTGTCTAATTAGTGCATTTATAAACTTGGTAAAGAAAACAAACACACACACACAGACACAAACACACACACATATATGATTTGATTCCTCATAAGGGCAGTGGTCAGACATGCCATTGCAGGCCAGTCTTCATTGTGTTAGTGCAGATATGACTCTGTTGTATATATGAATTTCATTACTTAAATTATTTCCATATCCACAAGCTGACTCTGCCTTAAGATCACAATCTTATTAACCTCTTCTATCAGTCATTGTCTGTGGTTGTTGATGCAGGGGATGTGGCATGTTTCTGTTAAATTGGCACAGCATGAAGTGTGAAATTTATGATATATTTTAAACTTCATGTTCATGAATTGTTTTCTTCTGAGTGGGAGGATCACAGCTATATACAGCCACATTATGTTTCAAGGTCTGTCTCAATTTGAAATATATATATTTATTTATAGAGTATAAATAAGAAAAAAGTGAAGAAAATTAAATTTGATGAACTCAATATTTCAAGTGCATTGAGCATTATCTTTCAAATTAGTTTTGAGGAGAGACTAATCAATGGAACAAAGCTAAAGGAGAATCATCAGGCTGATTCTAATGAAAACAAATAGTGTCATTGGAAAATGTGACTGGAGAAGAAGGAAAGAACACGTACCCTGTGTGATATGGATGCTGTGCTTCCTTTGTTCATTTGTTTCTAGCAGTGCCAATGGTTTGTCAGTCTTATACTGTGTGCTGAGTGTGTTTTTCAAAGTAGATGAATGAGAAATTAATAAAAAACAAAATGAGAAGTTTGGTGCTTGAATGCATTAATAGAATGCTTCAAAAATTTTGGTTAAAGAAATTCCAATGCAATAATTACTGTCTATATATCCATAGTAACTTCTGGTTTTTTCTAGTATTAATATGTTGTACAGTGATATGACTAACATATGGTATAGGCTCAAAATACTCTCTCTCTGTATATGTGTGTATGTGTGTGTGTGTATGTGTGTGTGTGTGTGTGTATATATATATATATATATATATATATATATATATATATATATACTCACATATATATACACTCATATGTATGCATATATATGATGACAATAATCAATCTGCTAGAGTAGAATTTGATGACATACACAAAGCTCTATTGAAGTTCTACCTTAATAATAATAATATACTTCATTACAAAATATAGATGAGTGTTTCCTAGCTTATTCATTTATTCAGAAATTGTTACCTTGTACTCTGGACTACCATGAAGTATGACAGAAGAAGAAAACATAGCTGGTATTGACATGGAATGGCTTTTCAAGTATAAAATTAAACCTCACCACGAAAAGACCTCAGTATTATGGTTGGGAATGCAAAATGTGAAGGGCAGTTTTATGGTAACAAGTGTATACCTAAAAGATCATAGAACATGAGTTACTAGGAAAGAGCTGCATGATGTTCATATTTCTGAAGGACAAGCATGCATCCGTGAATGTTGGATTCTTGTGGGACAGACTATGGAATTAGGTGATGATGAGGGAGACCACAGTTTGTCATGGTAACGACAATAAGTTTAAGAGGAAATTGTAGCCCTTTATTTGGACGATATAATCTAGCTTTACATGGCTTAGTGGGTGATAAAGTCTGTTGTATGCCAATTGTCTCAGATCCAATGAGAACCTCAAAATGATTTGGGTAAAATGGTAGGTACATACAAGGTAACATTAAGATTTGCACATCAGAAAAGCTAAACAAAAGACCTTCCAATTTGTAGTAGAGACAGTAAACTCCCTAAGGTCAGAAAAGTGTAAAATGTAAGAAAGATATATAAAATGCCACATAGAATTTCTAATCCTTTATACTTAGTTCTGAATACACATACAAGTAACATTAAATATTCCCAGTAGATTGTGTACAAACACATATACACACAGGATCATGTATAAACACACACAGAAATACACACACACACACGCACACACACACCTATGTATACATGATAGTACTTTAGAAGAAAATGGAGGATGGAAATGATACAGATACACAGATACAGTGCTCACAAAGTTCTTAAAAATAAAATTTCATAAAAGTTGCAGCTCTATATAAACTAATTAAAATTCCATTTTCTATATTGTATGTTTTTATAAGCAACTTATAGAGAAGATTAATGTGAAGAGATAGGAATCATTATTATGTAGAATCATTATTATAAGTGATCAGTTACAGAAATCAAGAAAAGTACAGCAAAGAGTGATCTGGAGAAGCATACAAAGTGAAACTATGACTTGAAAGTTGCTTGTTGAAAGAAATGCATTCTTAGATATGCTAGGACATAAATCTGAAATATACAATATATAGGGCCAAATCCTTAGGAAGTAACACTCTAAGGAAGAAACAGGTTTTAGACAAACTGGCGCTATGCACCAGACTAAGAAAATGGTTACTTCTTTGCATCTCCCATTAAACAATAAATTTCCAAAAAAGCTGCTGTATTCTCAGTTATGTTTAGAACATCTATATATTTTGTACAGCTCAGATTCATAATTGTTGTAAAAGTTTGAAAAGTAGAAATGTTGCTTTTATTTCCTCAGATGATGGGATGAAATGAGGGCCATACCTAAGCTGTGCAAATCCAAGGCTTGGGCTGAGCCCAGAACGATTCATTCTCTGTTCTATCACTAGACCTAGGTCTTTTAGCCTCCTACAATTTCATCTTCCAACATAGCTGATTCAGTCCTGCTTCTCTTGGCTTCCTACTAAATTGCTTTGCTTGTCCTCATACTAACTTTGGCCATATGTTTTAATCTGGCTCCTTATTTCCTGGCTAATCCTGTCATCACTAGTATCTAGCCTGTTTTGTAAAACCATTCTGGGTAAAACTGGTATAGACACACACACACACACACACACACACACACACACACCACCACCACCACCACCACCACCACCACCACAACCTTATCGCTGTCCTCCTCCTTCACTACCGCCCCCACCATCACCTCTGCCACTATCATCAAGACCACCAGCATTATTTTCTCACCCTACCTGCTCTGAAGTAGCCTCTTTTTCTTGTGTTGTTGTCTTCAGAGTTGGGCATATTCTACCTGCCTGAGGTAGAGTCTGCCTTAGGGATGGAGCTGAGAGTTGAGAGCAGGAATGTGCCAGCGCCAGTGACTCTGAGGATAGTATTTATTCATAAGCAACAATGAACAAATATAAAGTGAAAAGGGATCACATTCACACACACACACACACACACACACACACACACACACTCACCTCTGGTCTGGTGTTATAGCCTAGTTCCAATGGACGCACAGGCCAGGCCCGCAATGTTTCTTCACTGTGCTTTGGATCCCAGCTGGAGCCTCTGTTCAAAGTTGGGGTGTCTGGAATTGGTGGCCTGGCTCTGGGAATGAGTCACTCTCAACAGGAAGAGTCTCCATTGGAGCTCTCAGCTCTCAGGAATGAGCCAAACCTTAGCTGTCAGACCAGGGTTTTTAAGTCTCTTTCAGCTCATATCTATAACACCACTTTATCTGACACTAGGCTTTATCATTCCCATTCACCACACACACACACACACATACACACACACACACACACACACACACACACACACACACACACACACACATACACACTCCAGACTTGGTTGGTCTTCATGGTAACTTTTTAGTCAATGAAAATTGAGGTGTTCACTGAGTCAGGGCATTTACCTTCTCACATTTTACACTCACACACTCTGGGCAGGGTAACATTTGTCATTTCTTTTATATATTTTTTCTTTTTTTTATACGATATAATTTATTTACATTTCAAATGATTTCCCCTTTTCTAGCACCCCCACTCCCTGATAGTCCCTTCTCTTCCCCTGTCCTCCCTCTCACCGCTTCCCACTTCCCCGTTCTGGTTTTGCCGAATACTGTTTCACTGAGTCTTTCCAGAACCAGGGGCCACTCCTCCTTTCTTCTTGTATCTCATTTGATGTGTGGATTATGTTTTGGGTATTCCAGTTTTCTAGGTTAATAACCACTTATTAGTGAGTGCATACCATGATTCACCTTTTGAGTCTGGGTTACCTCACTTAGTATGATGTTCTCTAGCTCCATCCATTTGCCTAAGAATTTCATGAATTCATTGTTTCTAATGGCTGAATAGTACTCCATTGTGTAGATATACCACATTTTTTGCATCCACTCTTCTGTTGAGGGATACCTGAGTTCTTTCCAGCATCTGGAAATTATATATAGGGCTGCTATGAACATAGTAGAGCATGTATCCTTATTACATGGTGGGGAATCCTCTGGATATATGCCCAGGAGTGGTATAGCAGGATCTTCCAAATATGGCCACTTGATCCTCGACAAAGAGGCTGAAAACATCCAATGGAAAAAAGATAGCCTTTTCAACAAATGGTGCTGGTTCAACTGGAGGTCAGCATGCAGAAGAATGCGAATTGATCCATCCTTGTCTCCTTGTACTAAGCTCAAATCCAAATGGATCAAGGACCTCCACATAAAGCCAGACACTCTGAAGCTAATAGAAAAGAAACTGGGGAAGACCCTTGAGGACATCGGTACAGGGAGAAAGTTTCTGAACAGAACACCAATAGCGTATGCTCTAAGAGCAAGAATTGACAATTGGGACCTCATAAGGTTACAGAGTTTCTGTAAGGCAAAGGACACCATCAAGAGGACAGATCGGCAACCAACAAATTGGGAAAAGATCTTCACCAATCCTACATCAGATAGAGGGCTAATATCCAATATATATAAAGAACTCAAGAAGTTAGACTCCAGAAAACCGAACAACCCTATTAAAAAATGGGGTACAGAGTTAAACAAAGAATTCTCACCTGAAGAACTTCGGATGGCAGAGAAGCATCTTAAAAAATGCTCAACTTCATTAGTCATTAGGGAAATGCAAATCAAAACAACCCTAAGATTTCATCTTACACCAGTCAGAATGGCTAAGATTAAAAATTCAGGAGACAGCAGGTGTTGGAGAGGGTGTGGAGAAAGAGGAACACTCCTCCACTGCTGGTGGGGTTGCAAATTGGTACAACCACTCTGGAAATCAGTCTGGCGGTTCCATTTCTTTTATATTGCTTACATTTACTCCTTACACTATCTGACTCATTCTATCAGATCTTTTTCTGATTCATCACTTTATCTGCTCATCAATTAAATGTCACTTTCAAACATGGTTCCTCTCTTCTACAAATTAACCTTACCTTCATTGTTAGTGATTAAAGGTGTGCACTAATTCCAGTCAGATCACATAGATTTAGAAGGTCTTTTGATGGGATTCCTTGCCAGAAAAGCCATGTTGCTGGATTAAAGTTTCTCTACACAAAAGCCTTTGAAAATCTCATTTAACAGCAGCAACAGCAAAGAATACTTGAACAGCTATACGTCATTAGTACTACCCAAGGGAGTTCTGCCATGAGATACCAGACACTCATTCATTTTCCTCTGATATCCATAGTTATTTAGGTGAAATGGTTAATATAGAAATGAGTCAGGTCATATTTTATACCAGTTAAGTGACAAAGTTAGAACTTGAACACTTAGAGGAGCACAAAGAATATTAAATACTGATTATTAGTAAATAATAAATAAAGCAGAATAACCATAATTCTTAATTACTATCTTTTCTGTGTTTAACAAAAAGCAATGCTGGTAGAAAGTAATGGTTGAACAAGCCAGCATCAAAAATCTATAATAAGCATCAAATAAATTACTACAACTAGAAGCCACAATTTGATAACTGATCTAGAATTCAGAAAATGGATTTTTGAAAAGAAGAAAGGGATAGACAATCTAAGTAAGCAAAGATCTGAGAATATTTAGAATTTAGTGCAAGAGGCCCACAAACTCTGCTTCAGCATCTGCTGGGCTTTTCTTTGCAGTATCCAGATGACCACGGGGTTTATTGTCAGTCTATAAAACATAGGAAGGTAGCTTGCCTTGAGAATGGTTTGCCTTCTTACATCTCACTTCAAGTATCCTGTGTGCATCTCATGTCCTTCATTTCTAAGGTTTGGATCATCATATTACAACACTGTGGGATTTGTGTTAGAGTGTGTGCTGAGTTAAGGGTAGATAGGCTTTCTCATTCCATAGTCACTTCTTACCTTCTTCCCCTTCAATTGTTTCTGCCACTCCAGGTAGAGATTGGGATATGTCATTGTCCTAACAACTTTTAGTCAGGGGAATTCATTCAGAACCTGAAACTTCAGAAAATCATCAAGGACTGGTTTTCTTTTTCAGAATTAAAAAGAAGAAGAAGAGAAGAAGAAGGAGGAGGAGAAGGAGGGGGAGAGGGAAAGGGGGAGAGAGAGAAGGAAGAGTGAAAGAAGAAGGAGAAGAAAGAAGAAGAAGAAGAAGAAGAAGAAGAAGAAGAAGAAGAAGAAGAAGAAGAAGAAGAAGAAGAAGAAGAAGAAGAAGAAGAAGAAGAAGAAGAATCAGGAAGTGACATGTCCAGTTTTCTGAGGAACCTCCAGACTGATTTCCACAGTGGTTGTACCATCTTATAGCCCCACCAGCAGTGGAAGAGTGTTCCTCTTTCTCCACATCCTCGCCAACACCTGCTGTCTCTTGAGTTTTTGACCTTAGCCATTCTGACTGGTGTGAGGTGAAATCTAAGGGTTGTTTTGATTTGCATTTCCCTAATGATTAATGATGTTGAACATTTCTTAAGGTGTTTCTCAGCTCTCAGAAGTTCTTCATGTGAAAGTTCTTTGTTTAGCTCCGTACCCCACTTTTTAATGGGGTTATTTGTTTCTCTGGGTTCTACTTTCTTGAGTTCTTTGTATATATTAGATATTAGCCCTCTGTTGGATTTAGGGTTGGTGAAGATCCTTTCCAAGTCTATTGGTTGACGGTTTGTCCTTTTGACTGTGTCCTTTGCCTTACAGAAACTTTGTAGTTTTATGAGGTCCCATTTGTCAATTCTTGATCTTAGAGCATAAGCTATTGGAGTTCTATTCAGGAACTTTTCCCCTGTGTCCATGTCCTCCAGGGTCTTCCCCAGTTTCTTTTCGATTAGTTTCAGTGTGTCAGGTTTTATGTGGAGGTCCTTGATCCATTTGGAGTTAAGCTTAGTACAAGGAGATAAGAATGGATCGTTTCGCATTCTTCTGCATGCTGACCTCCAATTGAACCAGCACCATTTGTTGAGAATACTATCTTTTTTCCACTGGATGCTTTCAGCTCCTTTGTCGAAGACCAAGTGACCATAGGTGTGTTGGTTAATTTCTGGTTCTTCAATCCTATTCCATTGATCCACTTGCCTGATATTGTACCAATACCATGTAGTTTTTATCACTATTGCTCTGTAGTAAAGTTTAATGTCTGGGATACTGAATCCCCCAGAAGTTCTTTTACTGTTGAGAATAGTTTTAGCTATCCTGGGTTTTTTTGTTATTCCAGATGAATTTGAGAATTGTTCTTTCTAGCTCTATGAAGAACTGGGTTGGGATTTTAATGGGAATAGCATTGAATCTGTAGATTGCCTTTGGCAAGATGGCCATTTTAACTATATTAATCCTGCCAATCCATGAGCATGGAAGGTTTTTCCATTTTCTGAGATCTTCTTTGATTTCCTTCTTCAGAGATCTGAAGTTCTTGTCATATAGGTCTTTCACTTGTTTGGTTAGAGCCACCCCAAGATACTTTATGCTGTTTGTAGCTATTGTGAAGGGGGTCATTTCTTTAATTTCTTTCTCAGTCTGCTTATCCTTTGAATATATAAAGGCTACTGATTGGCTTGCGTTGATTTTGTAGCCAGCCACTTTGCTGAAGTTGTTTATCAGCTGTAGGAGTTCTCTAGTAGAGATTTTAGGGTCACTTGAGTATACGATCATATCATCTGCAAATAGTGATAGTTTGACTTCTTCCTTTCCAATTTGTATCCCTTTGACTTCCTTCTGTTGTCTAATTGCTCTAGCTAGGACTTCAAGAACTATATTGAAAAGATATGGAGAGAGGGGGCAGCCTTGTCTAGTCCCTGATTTTAGTTGGATTGATTTCTCTCCATTTAGTTTGATGTTGGCTACCGGTTTGCTGTATATTGCTTTTACTATGTTTAGATATGGGTCTTGAATTCCTGTCCTTTCCAAGACTTTTAGCATGAAAGGATGCGGAATTTTGTCAAATGCTTTTTCAGCATCTAATGAAATGATCATGTGTTTATTTTCTTTGAGTTTGTTTATGTAGTGGATAGCATTTATGGATTTCCTTATATTGAACCATCCCTGCATCCCTGGGATGAAGCCTACTTGATCATGGTGGATGATTGTTTTGATGTGTTCTTGGATTCGGTGGGCAAGAATTTTATTTAGTATTTTTGCATTGATATTCATAAGGGAAATTGGCCTGAAATTCTCTTTCTTAGTTGGATCTTTTGTGGTTTTGGTATCAGCGTAATAGTGGCTTTGAAGAAGGAGTTGGGTAGTGTTCCTTCTGTCTACTGGGCATATATCCAGAGGATTCTTCAGCAAGCAATAAGGACACATGCTCCACTATGTTCATAGCAGCCCTATTTGTAGTAGCCAGAAGCTGGAAAGAACCCAGGTGTCCTTCAACAGAGGAATGGATACAAAAAATGTGGTATATTTACACAATGGAGTACTATTCAGCCATTAGAAACAATGAATTCATGAAATTCTTAGACAAATGGATAGAGCTGGAGAACATCATACTAAGTGAGGTAACCCAGTCTCAAAAGATCAATCATGGTATGCACTCACTGATAAGTGGATATTAGCCTAGAAACTTTGAATACCCAGGACATAATCCACAAATTAAATGATGTCCAAAAAGAATGGAGGAGTGGCCCCTGGTTCTGGAAAGACTCAGTGCAAGAGTATAGGGGAATTCCAGAACAGGGATGGAAGAATAGGGGGACGGAAGAGGGCTTATGGGACTTGCGGGGAGTGGGGACCCAGAAAAGGGGAAATCATTTGCAATGTAAATAAAAAAAAATTTTAAAAAAAAGAAAAAAAAGAAGAAGAAGAATCAGGAAATCATGAATCTGAAAGGAGGGGGTGATCCCAGAACAGAAACAGAGCAAAGAGGACAAAGTAAATTTATATGGAAGAAGCTAAGATTTAAATAAGGCAAGTCACCTTCATACTTAAAAACCCACTGAAAATGCCCTGGGATTGAGGTTCATGTCCAATGATAAACTCTGCGGGCATTGCATATATTTCTGAACTTTCCCTTGCTGTGAAAAAATACCTGAGATGACTGAAAAGGAGGAAAAAATAATTTGATTAATAATTTTAATTTGATCCAGGACTTTCAGGTGTATCCTTTAGCTGCTAATGTATGCACTCTCCATTTTCTTTTTGGAGGCACTCAGGGCTATGAGTTTTCCTCTTAGCACTGCTTTCATTGTGTCCCAAAGATTTGGGTATGTTGTGCCTTCATTTTCATTAAATTGTAAAAAGTCTCTGATTTTTTTCTTTATTTCTTCTTTGGCCAAGGTGTCATTGAGTAGATTATTGTTCAGCCTCCATGTGTATGTGGGCCTTCTGTAGTTTTTGTTGCCATTGAAGACCATTCTTACTCCATAGGGATCCTATAGGAGGCATGGAATTAGTTCGATCTTTTTATATTTGTTGAGGACTGTCTTGTGACCAATTATATGGTCTATTTTGGAGAAGGTATCATGAGGTGCTGAGAAAAAGGTATATTCTTTTGTTTTAGGGTGGAATGCTCTATAAATATCAGTCAAGTCCAATTGGTCCAAAGCTTCAATTAGTTTTATTGTATCCCTGTTTAGTTTCTGTTTTCCTGATCGGTCCATTGAGGAAAGTGGAGTGTTGAAGTCACCCACAATAATTGTGTTGGGTGAAATGTGTGCTTTGAGCTTTAGTAAAGTTTCTTTTACGAATGAGGGTGCCCTTGCATTTGGCGCATAGATGTTCAGAATTGAAAGTTCTTCTTGGTAGATTTTTTCTTTGACCAGCAAGAAGTGTCTTTCTATATCTCTTTTGATGACTTTAGGTCATCAAAAGATAGGAGGGGGTGATCCCAGATCAATACAATACCTGCTATTGAGAACAGCAACCAACAAATGGGAAAAGATCTTTACCAACCCTACATCAGATAGAGGGCTAATATCCAATATATACAAAGAACTCAAGAAGTTAGAGCCCAGAAAACCAAATAACTCTATTAAAAATGGGGTACAGAGTTAAACAAAGAATTCTCACCTGAAGAATGCACAACTTTAAGCATGTGCTATTGAACATAAGGCTTGATACATACTAGACAGGAACCCTAGCACTGAGCTACTTCTCAGCTATCCAGACACCCCCCCCCCCCGACCTGGGGACACATCTCATGTACAGTCACCAATCCCAGACACTATTGTGGATTCCGGGAAGTAAATGCTGACAGGAGCCTGACATAGCTGTCTCCTGAGAGGCTCTGCCAGAGCCTGTCAAATACAGATACGAATACTCACAACTAACCATTGGACCGAGTGCAGGGTCCCCAATTGAGGAGTTAGAGAAAGGACTGAAGGAGCTGAAGGGGTTTGCAACCCCATAAGAAGAGAAACAACATCAACCAACCAGAGTTCCCAGGGTCTAAACCACCAACCAAGGAGTACACATGGCTCCAACTGCATGTGTAGCAGAGGATGGCCTTGTTAGGCATCAATGGGAGAAGAAGTCCTTGGTCCATTGAAAGCTCAATGCCTCAGGGTATGTGAGGGCCAGGAGGTAGGAGTGGATGGGTGGGTGGGGGCACACTATCATAGAATCAGGAGGAGGAGGGATAAGATAAGGTGTTTCTGGGTGGGGGCAGGGAATTGGGAAAGGGGCTAACAGTTGAAATGTAGAAAAATAAAATATCCAATAAAAATTGAAAAAAATAATCCCAGGCAATTGCTTTACTTCTGAGTTACACCTCAGCTGTAAGAAACACTTTTAAGTGTTCATGCAAATATGCAAAAACTCCTGTGCTGCTAAATCATCCATAGGTAAGCATGGTGATTTCTTTCAGAAAATGAGCAATAAATTGGGTACAATTAGTCTGTAGTGTGATGATGCAGGGTACACAGGTACCTAACACTCTAGATTGAAAGCTTGATCTCTCTGGCTCTTTATTTCCCCCAAAATTTATCAAAACATTATTTTTCTCTAATGAATAGACCACCAAACAGGAAAAAGAAAGAAAGCTAACAGGCATTTAAAGTTATTGGGTTGCTTTATAATGTCTGAATTATGACAATGAACAATGTTAAAAGATGTACGCTGGGATGGACTAAAATTAGTATATTTGTAAATATTACAGTAGCTATTGCTTGAAAATGACTAAATTATATGATTACAGAAAGAGAGAGCAAATTAAACTTGCCTCCCAAGTCTAAAAATCTTATTTTTGTATCGAAACAAGTGATATATTCTGCATTGCTTCCAGCAATGGAATCAGTCAGGGACTAATTCAGCTGAGTGACAGTCACTGAACATGTCCACAGACTTTATAGTGACAAGTATAATTTACCTGCACTTTCCTTGTTTAATTAAATAGTAATCAGTGGGTGGTAATTTAGACCTCTGTATATATGCGTAAATGGAAAGGCATGACAGCATGATTTTCTAAAATCTGAATATTAATAATACTCAATGCATTTGCAAATTTCTGTTTTCAGGGTGCTTAGTTTAGGGCTGGACTGGAGCTTGAAGCTCTAAGCTCTGAGCCAGGTTCAGGCAGTTGCTGAAATACATGTTAAACCCATCCACTCATAAGTGACTCAACCAGCAAAGGACCTTTTTACTGTAAGCACTGGGAGTAATTTATGTATATTGCTTTGAGCATTGGCCCTGGATTCCACAGAAGTGGACATTTGCCTATTAAATGTTTTGCCACAGTCAGGCATAACAGAGAATGTCTGTAATCCTCACACTCAGTCTGAAATAAGAGGATCCTCTAGCCCAAGGACAACCTGGGCAACTTTGCTTGCTTTTTTGTCCCAACAAAAAAGGAACACACAGAAAAACAATGACCTAATATTTTGTCAGTTTTATTGATTGCTTCATTAAGAATCAATAATTTCCTTTGGAAAAAAATAATTGTGATTAAACAGGATTCAGGGCACCATGCAGACATTTATTGATATAAGCATTTTAGGTGGGTACTTTTCTGATTTTATTTAGAAAATGTATATGCTTCCCAGATATTATCATAGCAACTCTTTACCAATTTGTCGTTTGAATAATTTCAGTTATAAATTCCAGTTTCTCCCTCTTATGTAAATATCATCTGAAGTATATGTGCAGAAGTTCTCCAAATAAGGTCTTAGCCTAGAGCTGACATCTTTTTGGGAGGATTTTTTTTTTCTTTTCTAGTGCTATCAGTTCTTCAAAATGAAAAAAAAAAGTCTATGAAATCTACTGAAAAGTGAATTTGAGAAATACTTTTATTTGATAATTTATAATGTTGAAACTTTCAAGTTTAAAATTTTCCCTAGGGCACTGTAAGAAAACTGTCAGGAGACAAGTTTGAAAAGAATGTTAGAACATTTACAAGTTATAAATAAATTAAACAACATAGGCCATTGCATACATGAGCATTAACTATGTCTTCCAGGCTGGAATTATTCATGACATACATTCATTCCCTCCTCTGGTAGTTTGAAGTCTATGGCTCATTCCCTGAACTTTTTTGTTTTATATTTTTCTAAAAAAAAAAAATTAAGAGCAATTCAAGCTGCAGCAAAGAGGTGAAGCAGAGAAAGGTTAATGAGGATGAGATAGTGCTTAATTCTGCCACCTTTCATGCGCCATTCGCTTCTGCAAAGGAGCCCCTTCCACAAGTGACAGTCAGGGACCTCTCATCACTAAGAATAAAGCTACATTCAATTAACACAAGGATGAACCATTCATTACATGTGTGGCAGAGAGCGTCAAATGTTTCGAAGTGCAAAATGCATTTCTCCTCCTTGGTCCAGTAACATGGCTCAGGAGGAAACAGCGTTCACTGACCAGGCTCCTCTAGTGTGAGAGAAGCAACCCATGAATAGCATCAGCTGCCTATCCCATGCCAACTACTACAAATAAAATAAAATAGCACATTTCTCCTTCCCTGGTAATTATAACAAGCATGGAGCTGTTTCCCACCCAAGCTACTACCCCTCCCAAAACTGTGATGTCAACCGTGCCTCTTCTTGCAGCCTACTTAAAGTGTGTTTTTGATTTGCAAAATGGCCGCATGATATTCTTTCCTTTTCTTTTCTCATATTAATATAGCTTTCATAATAATTTCAAACAAAGAGCCAGGTAAATTCCAAATAGCCCACATTACTATGCATCTTACGCTTAGCTAATATATTCCAGGGCAAGAGTGTCTGTGAGCCAGGAAAGCAGTAAAAATAATGATCATATTTATTTTAATCTTCATGTCCTTTTTTGAGGTAAAATAGAGTTGGAACACTATGAGTACATATTTGTTAAATGGTTGACTAGATGATTGTTGGATATTTTCTCGGGCAGCAACTAATAAATCCTATGGAAAAGAACAAAGCGGAAGCCAAAATGTGCAAAGTATAAATATTCAAAAGTTACAGAACGCCAAGTTGCTCAAACTTGGGTAAGTTGTCTGCTGCCACTCATGAGCGTTGCCTCTCCTCTGCTGCTGGCAACTCCCAATCTCCTATCATTTGCAACTCCAATTCCCTGCTCTTTACCCCAGCTCTGTAACACCATGACCCTAGCTGTCCTCCTGCTCCCTTTCACCTTTCTGTCCCCGGAGAGGCTCCTAGGAATAGAGGAATGTGTTGTGGAATCCTTACTCACATTTCTTTTCTATTTTCCCTGGTGTGTTCAGAGCAGCAGGATTATGAAAACAGATAAACATTGCCGTTGAGAACTTGAGCAAAACGTCTCCAGAATAATTTGTTCACACTCATTATTATTTAATCTACGCAGAAATTCAGAAAACATATACATTATTAATTATTTTATGTGCACCATTTCCATGTGTACTTATTGCACATTATTGTCTACAAACACCTTGAGGGAACTTGCTATGTGCTTATGACATCAATGGATACCTTCTTTCTCAGAAAAATAGCAAAAATCAGTTTGATTTGGATCTAATCTACCTGTGTGGTTATAGGCACAAATATTATTATTAAGTAAAGGGTATTTACATATGGGTGTTGACCATCTAATTAAATGAAAATGCCCAGAGTCAGCCATCTATTGATGGGTATTTACACAGCAAATAATTATAGGGTAAAGAGATTATTTTGGGTATAAAATCAGAGGGCAAATTGGAGAAACTTTAGAAACAGAGTCACCAAGTAATCTATGAGGACATGTAATTGCTATGTTTTTAACTGCCGTTTACCAAGAAAAACTAAATTCTTTCAGTAGGATTTTGAAGTGACTTATAATTAAAGGCATTAGTATGATTTTTACTTTTTTACTGATTAGAGTTAGAGTCTCTAATAATACTTATATTATTACTAAGCATAAGAAATAATTTCAGGTGTCTCAATATAAAGATCACTGCATAGCTCCTACTCAGCTCTGTTGTAAAGTGAAGCATTTCAAAGCCGTCTCGAATGTCATTTCAGCTCATCTTTTATTTCCTTCCAAGGACATTATTTCTTACCTTCCAAATGCCCTAAAAATAGAATACTATGTATTCAATAATGTATTAGAAGATTTATAGTGAATTGTTGCAATAGAACTAAGAATTTGATTATTTGACACATAGATTTTTTTTTAAAAAAAATACTGAACTGCCAAATAAAAGCACTTGAATATTGGCTCCAGACACTGGAATGAATCTCAATAGAGAATGCCTTCATTTTCTCTTCTCTCTGTTTCTAGACTCACCCAGATAGTTACAGATTACTATAGTTTTCCCGTTCTCTAAATTTTCAAGCTCTGTGTCAAAGAAGGTGCAACTTATAACTGATTGCTATGAGTGTGATGATTAAAAATAGCATTCAAACAGCACATTTGCTGGAATCATTTACTCAGTTACCTCTCAGTTATTTATGCAATGGTTGTTTATGACATCTCACTGTTAAATCAATTCTTGTGGAGTTCGAATCCAGGCTGAGTCTGTAATACTGAAGGTCTGTGAATCTCAAATGAGACAAATTCTTCAGAGTAACTCACTCATCAACAAGAGTATTTGTATTTATTTGGCTGTGATGTTAGTGAAGCTGATGTGGAATGTTAACAAATCTGGGTGTCAAATTGAGACACATTAAACTCAGTGAGTCAAGTGAGTCAGTGAGCCAGGAGACAGGAAAGATCCACATCTTCTGTCACATTACCTCCTTGTGTAAAGGATGGGAAACTAATACTTGGAAATAGAAGTCTCAGTTCTTGGTACTCTGACATTAACCATACATCAATTGCAGATGATGCTGGTCTTACCAGCTCTATAGGGATCAAGTGCTTTAGCTATAGTTATAATAGTCCTTTTTCATTATCTTTTTCTCGTCAATACAATCTACAGATATAAAGGTTTGTATTAATTTGCCTTCATGTATTAAAGAAAGGTTGATGAAATTTATTATTATTATTATTATTATTATTATTAAAATACAACATAATACATTGTAAAATATGTAACCCACCACATTTTTTTTTCTTCTTTGCTTAAACACTTCTCATAAAATTGGTATTTCTGGGCAAGAGAAACAATTTTTTCCTTTATGTCAGAGTCACCATGAATTTCACATTTGTGTTTGCAAGTTCTGTTTCCAACTTTCCACTCAAGTTTTAATCCCCACAGCAAGAAAAAATTCACAGAATTTGCATAGTGTGCTTATATAGTAGAGTAGCTGTCTAAGAAGCTTCAAGGGTTAGAAATTATTAAAACACACACATACACACTCCCTCTCCCTCTCCCTCTCTCTCACTCTCACACACAAATGCATGCACACACACACATACACACACAAATTGTCACAGAATACTAATCCAACATATTTGTACTCTACTTTTATATATTCCTTTGCTTTCAATTAAGATGCCTTATTAAATAGCATTCAAATATCTGAAGGCAAAGACAGAGCCTGACAGAATTTCAACAGGTTCTGTGCATTCAGACTGCATGTCACCTCTTAATTAGCAACCAAAATGCAATGAACAGATTGTACAGTTTCCCATCCGAGCTGAGCTCCTACACTTGCTATTTGTGCGTATACAGCATATTTAAAGAGACCCCCATCCAGAGGGATTTTCATGCTTGCTTCATCCCTGGAACAGAACCATCATCAACTAAATGCCACTTCATGGATGCCTTAGCCTGCAGCAGCAGCTGGCGTTACCAAGCAGTTGAAAGGACATTTTAATCTCCTGTTTAATGCATTTTTCTCCACCTGGGATAAGAAGCCAAAATTGCTGTTAGCAAAAAATGCCTTAGTCATTAGCTGAAAGTGCCTTTTTAAAAAGTGTTCCATTACTCCCCTACTGAGAAATTTCAGACTTTATTAGCATTTTTGAATTTGTATTAGTTGTACCTGAGTGGTAAAATGCTAACGGATGAACACTTAGTTATTTTGCATGGTTTTAATGTTGGATATTCTACATAAACAGAATAAAAAGAGGAAAAAAGAAATGGGTCAATATATTTCATTCCCCAGTCTTGAAATTTATAATTAAACAAACCCCTAATTTTATATTATTCTATGCCTCCTTACAAGATAGTAAAAGAAAATAGAAAAAAGAAGAAAACATACACACACACACCCACACAAACACACACACACACACACACACACACGGACACAGAGAGAAGAAGGATGGAGGATTTAAGGGCTATCTTTTACGTAAGGGAAACTAAAAGGATATTAAAAGTTCTTCAAACACAAGCCTTGTGTGTTTAAAACACACATGGTACATTGGTGACTCCTTGCTTTGCTGATCATACTGCAAGAAATATAGAAGTTCCACCATTGACTTACATGCTGCTAGTGGACAAGCTGATGTGTTATTTCTGAAGCAGAGGCCTAACACTGAAACGTTTAAAGTGTTTGAAAAGTGATTTGAATAAAAAATACTCTACATAGTAATCTGTTCACATTTTTATTTTGTTTCATGTCAAATAAACACTCATATACACTTTCAAATTCTCATGAAATAACAAGAAATCTAGTAGAGATGCTGTTGATTTTGTTTAGTTTCTGTAAGAACTGAAGCTGTTACAGGTTAAAATGCCTAAGTATTTAAGCCTAGTTTAGTCACTTTCTTCCTGAGTGGAAAATATATTTAAATTCTCTGCTAAAATGCTTGACTGCTCTGCAAAGACTCAAAAGAAAAGCAGAAATTCAACACATATTTGGAAGTATCTCATCCATGATTTTTCCCCCTTCCTTTGGGATTAGCCCCAAGAACTCACCGTATATTAATGGTCCAGAGTTCTATCTTCCTGCAATTTGGTTTCTGATATTTCTTGATTTGGTAACTGAGCAAACATCATTCCTATGATATGAAGTCAGGTTGACTTCCTTAAGATATGGGTGAATATAAAATCCATTGCCACATGATAGAGGCAATAGAAGTAAGGAACCGATACTGGATTTAATGAGGATTGAACCTAGCAGTGCTCTACAGTTTCCAAGTACACTGAGACTTGTGTTACAGAACACACAATAGATATAATGGTAAGAGAAATGACTGCATTTGCTAAAATGTCATTGTATTATTTAAATACAAAAAGTCAAGACTGAAATTATATTGACAGCCATAAATAACAGCTCTGGGCATCATGATTCAACACCTATAAGCTCTATCCTTTACATAACTGGGCAAGAAGCTCATGGCAGCAGGTACATTCAAATGGCCAGTTTTGCTTAATTATTAGAATGTGCAAGAAGGGAGGGGGTGAGGGAGGGAGTGAGGGAGGGAGAGGAGGAGAAGGAGGGATGTAAAATGCAATGCGAATCAAATTTCACTGAGGTGTTAATCTCCCCAGAACAGTTCTCTAAGCAAATCATCAGCAACTTGACTACATCTGTTATGCAATATGGATTCATTGTGCATTATTCAAAAATTGTAATAAAGATTTTTTAGAGCATCCAATTATAACTTCTCTTTTATAATTTAATTGAAAACTTTCCATAGTTAGAAGACCACAAACACATTGTGGCCTTTGAAGTAGAAGTCAATGGAATACTTTTCCCAGAATCCAAATGAACTCTTATATTCTACTTTCAACCACATGAGTGTTTCTAAAATTTTAACTCAAGAATTCCTTCACAGAATCAAACCATTTTGAGAACTGTCATGTTTTTAAAATGTCCTTTGTCAATCATTCAATTTTATAATTTGACAAAATACTATTTCAATATGAATTCAGTATTTTATTGGCACCCTGACAAATATTATATTATAAAAGATTTAATTTCATATTTTGCTAATATTCAGAGAATGTAAACAGATTCCTATAGTGCACAACTTTAAAGGATTACTATTTATAGTTCATGGTAATTAAACAGTCTTTATTTTAAACAAATTTATGTAACATTTGATTTGAGAATTAAAATCTGTCAGCATATAGACTGAAATATACCTTTTAAAAAACAAAAGTAGACAGAATTTTAGCTGAATTAATACTTTGAATTTTTTTTAAAAACCTGGATCTTTGAATATCAGTGTCCATACTTGACATGACACAGATATAGAGAATTGTTGTCCTAATACATGACACACAAATCAGATCTTTGTATTACATTTTTCTTGCTTTTTCAGTACTAGAAGTAAGTATTGATGTGTAATACAGTGACTTAAAACCATCTGTGGACAGTTTTTAGCATTATATCTGGCTTTATCTTTACTGCATTATAGTTTTCACGTGTGAGAGTTTGAGAAAGAATGGTCCTATAGGCTCATTTGTTTGAACTCTTGTTCCCCAGTTATCAGTGCTGCATAGAAAAGTGCAAGAGGGGTGGCCTTGGTGGGGAGGGGTAAAACAACAGGTTTTGAGCTTTGAACTTTTTATCCATGCTAGTCACAGTTAACTGTGCCAGCCTCCTGCTTCTGGGCTTGAGCTGCTAACCCTCAGTTACTACTGCAGTGTTAGACTGACATCAAGGTCATGGATTCTAATATTCTCCAACAAGGAGACCTAAAGAAAATGCTTTCTTAACATGTTTCTTGGTTATTGTGTATTAGAAGTAACTTAGACACAATATGTTTCTAGCCTTTCATCAGTATTGTATTATGTATTAAAGGGATGAAAAATAGTACATGACTAAGAATCATTTGAAATTACATAGTGCTCCATTATCTATTCAACATATTTTATTGTTGAATATATTAAATGAATGAATCATAGAAATAACATACTACTCTTGTCTATTCCAGGGAATGGTTCAGGCCATATAATTTTGAAAATAGAAATACTAAATAATACTTCTTATCATTTTAAAGAGTTAAATGTGGATAATAACCTGGCTCAGCAGATATATACCTGATGAGACTGCTTATCTGAGTTTAATTCAAAGAGAACACACACACCAGCACACACACACACACACACACACACACACTTACATAAATATATACATTCAGAACATATGCACGTATTCACATGTACTTATACACTTAAACACACATAAATACACACATACATCCATACTCACACATATACATACACACATAGACACACATTCAAATACAAACACAAAAATAAACACAATACAATTTTAAAGAATAATACACTTCAAATGTAACCAAACATTTAAACTGTAATGCAAAAGTTGATGTGATAGCAGCTTTCTTGATCTAATGTGAACACTCTGGAACAAAGGTAGAAGATCAAATAAATACTTTGGGTTATGTATACTATAGTTTTAACTTTGGTTATATTAGCATTTTTGGAAACTTTTTGGATCTTCTGTCTGATAATCTTAAAGTCTCCTAAAAGACAATAGTTGCCAAAACATTAAGCCATATTTAGCAAGTATTCTTTGATAGGAGTTTAATTACTCATCACTGAAACACAGATTACACTAATCCATTCTTCAAGTGCTAAACAGGCTAGATATGTTCCATGTATATGATATTCAGTGAACATCACCATTTTCCAATTGTAAAACCCTATTCAATTGAAAATACATATTATAAAATATTCTCCTTCTTGTGTATTTTCAATATTACTGATCAATTTTAGAATTAAGGTGCAATTCATATATTTATTATGAATATACATATCCCACTTTGAAACATTAATAGTTTGATTAATTGAAGTAAGCAAACAATTAAATTTGAGGTCATAAAAGATATAGCAGATGAAGTTTTATGTCAGTCAGTTTGGGCTAAAACATTTTGGTGTTTGGTAATCCCGGTTTTAAAGAAAATCCTAAACTGTAGGTTGAAAATCATTTTGTCTTCTCTTCAGATGTTATTTGCTGGGTAGTGTGTATATATACCAGGTAATGTGTACTCTGTGGCACACTCAACACAACTCGGAGAAAATAATTATATTCATGTTTGAGAACAAGAAAACCAACAGGGGCCACAGTGCGTGATGTCCAAGCAGCGCAGAAAGCCAGCTATACACCCAGCAGCCAGCAAGGAGGAGGCAGCCTGCACAGGTGAGACCGGCCGTGCAGGTCTGAGGATCCAGTCTGGAGGCCTCCGGCAAGAGCCTTCTGTTTACCACCTCCGGATTGGGGACACCCTCGGCCACAGCACACCATCTCCAAGCAGCACAGGAAGTCAGTTACACACCCAGCAGCCAGTGAGGAGGAGACAGCCAGCACAGCCTGCATCCAGAACTGACCAGGGCCACAGAGCTACATACCAAACTACAAGAGAGTGGGTCTCCACCTCCATCTTGGCTTCTGTGACTGTGCAACAGATTGGCAGGCAGGTTTCACCAGAGTAGAGAATCACTTGGGACACACCACACTAGGATTCTACGTGCACCCAGGAACTCAGCAGCAGCACAGCAATTTGTGCCAGGGGAAAGCAGGTCATCCACAGTTGCTGAGATAGGCCCTCAGGCACACCAGAGGGGCAAGATCCAGCCAGTGACAGCAAGCCCAATTAACACCAGAGATAACCTGATGGCAAAAGGCAAGTATGCCAAAGTTGCTAACAGAAATCGAGGCAATATGGCACAATCCGAACCTAATTATCCCACAACAGCAAGTCCTGGATACCCCAACACACCAGGAAAGCAAGATTTGGATTTAAAATCACAGGTCATGATGCTGAAGGAGGGCTTATATCTAAGTTATACAAAGAACTCAAGAAGGTAGATTCCAGAGCGCCAAATCACCCCATTAAAAACGGGGTAGAGAGCTAAACAAAGAATTTTCACCCGAGAAATATCGAATGGCTAAGAAGCACCTAAAGTATTGTTCAACATCCTTAGTCATCAGGGAAATGCAAATCAAAACAACCCTGAGATTTCACCTCACAACTGTCAGAATGGCTAAGATAAAAAACTCAGGAGAAAACAGGTGCTGGTGAGGATGTGGAGAATGAGGAACACCCCTCCACTGCTGGTGGGGTTACAAGTTGGTACTACCACTCTGAAAATAGCTTTCTCAGAAAACTGGGCACCTCACTTCCAGAGGATCCTGCTATACCACTCCTGGGCATATAACCAGAGGATTCCCCAGTATGTAATAAGGACACATGTTCCACTATGTTCATAGCAGCCCTATTTATAATAGCCAGAAGCTGGAAAGAACCCAAGTGTCCCTCAGTGGAGGAATGGATACAGAAAATGTGGTTTATAGACACAATGGAGTACTATTCAGCCATTAGAAACAATGAATTTATGAAATTCTTAGACAAATAAATGGAGCTAGAGAACATCATCCTAATTGAGGTAACCCAGTCTCAAAAGATCAATCATGGTATGCACTCACTGATATTAGCCTAGAAGCTTGGAATACCCAAGACACAATTCACATATCAAATGAAGCCCAAGAAGACGGAAGGAGTGACCCCTGGTCCTGGAAAGGCTCAGTACAGCAGTGTCGGGGTATTCCAGGGCATGGAAGTGGGAAGGGGTAGATTGGGGAACAAGGGGAGAGAAGAGGGCTTATGGGACTTTCGGGGAGGGGGATCCAGGAAAGAGAAAATCATTTGAAATGTAAATAAAGAATAAATTGAATAAAACAAAACAAAACAAAAGAGCAAGAAAACCATGGGCATTAAAAGTCATCTGACTTTTCTAAGGTTCTGTGTCCCCTGCTTTTTGCTCAGATTATAATTTCATCCACAATGTCCTCTCTAGGACACTGGAAAGATAGCTCTACGTGTTAAATGCTCAACTCAACTCTCTGCCCACGTCATTTTTATTGCAATAACTTGTTTTCCAGATGTAGGCAGCAGCCTAAATGTTAGTCTATAGGTCTTTTATTTCTATCATCATAGCTTGATTGAAATACTGTATGTCATCTTTGACCACACATATTGCTTCTGTTCATGGTTTTGAACTCAGATTTCTTCAATAGTAAAGATCTTTGAAGATCATGAATAGGATTTTTTGATACTAAATACAGTCTGCACTGTCACAGAAATAATTTACCTGAATGTCAGTAGTGTAAAATTAGCTAAGAATATTGGCATATTTAAATAAAGTCAGTTGAGAGATTAAGTTTTATCTGTTTGTTTGTTTTAATGTAGGGTTTAACACAGTCTGTTTTGATCCTAAACTCACTCTGTACCTGAGGTTGGCCTTGAAACCACTGATCCTCCAATTTCTAGATGACACGAATCCTTTCACCTACATCCAGATCCATTTTTGAAAATATAAAGTAAGTATAGAATTTTAAATTTAAAGTAAGTATAGAAAGATAAATAGTGTCTAATCAATATCTTAAAAGAATATATAGTCATGGTGTAACATAAGAATCTTGTTAAGAATTATATGAAATTTGGAGAGTTCCCTAGCTTCTCAAAAACACATTTTCTTTAAAAGAAGATTAGTGATAGTCTCTTCTGTGCCTGTCATGGAGATTAAAGAGTTAATGAGTGAAAATCCTGATCCAAACAGAGTTCAACAAAAAATGCAGATAGGCACAAAAGGCTCTGAAGTGTAAGAATTTATGTTTCTTTTCTTTCTGTTAAGAAATAAGTTCATGTTGTATACATGGCTTTACAAATGTTTGTGTATTGTTTTTACACATGTATGAGGGGTTAAGGCTGTATAAACTCAACAGTAATATTAGGAATCTTTTTCAAATGTTCTATACATTAAACTTGTTGAGAGATTTTCCTCAATGAAACATAGAACTTGTTTTTATAGTTTGTCTCCTTAGGCAGGATCTCTAGTTTCTGTCTTCAGGATCAGAAATAGAGTCGGGCCAACACAAAATTTTAATATTAATGTTGATTATGGTATTGAAATTATGGTCTTCCCCTTGATCAGCATGTGCTATAATCGCTGAGCCATATCCTGAAGCAGGGTTTTTGAGAAAGAACTACTTTAGATTTTATGGGTTTTTTTGCTTTTTTGCTTGTTTGTTTTAATTTAAAAAAAATACTGGCTTTTGTCAATATAAATTTTAATTAATCTTCTTCGTTTTTTTCCTCCTTTAGTCTTGAATTTTATTATCAGCTATCAGAGATAGAGATAATGGACTACTAAGAAAAATATTCTTTCTACAATCCATCTATTTCTTAGAATCACACAACTAACCAATGGGAGGACCTGATTTAGTCTGTGAACTGTTTCACCCCAAACACTGTGTATTAGTTACTGTTCTGTTGTTGAGATGTAATAAGATGAGCTAAAACAAGTTAATGAAAAATTTACTTGGGTTTTCTCAAGTAAATTCCAGAGGGTTAAAGACCCCATGGTAGGGAAAGCCTGACATATTGCAGGAAAATACTTTCTGATTATATTTTAACTGCACTCAATAGAGAGATCAAACAGATAGAGGGTATTCGCTATAATATCTCAAAACTTGAACCTAGTAATTCACTTTCTTCACCATGATTCTGCCTCCAAAAGATTCCATAACCTCCTCAAACAGGACCAACAACTGGAAACCAAGTCTGTAGATATATGAGCCCATAGAGATCAGTTCTGAAGTGTGATCTGAAGTTGGTGAAGTAGACAAGTAATCCCTACTGGAATTTAGGACCTTGAATGTGAATCTCAAGAACGTAAAATATCCTGAAAGATATCCTTAACATGAATATCCTTAACATGAAAGAATTATCACTGTATCTCCTATGTGCGACAAACTCACAGGATACAAGTTGCATTGCCAAGTATTACACAAAATTCATTCTTTTAGGTTCTAAGGATAGCTCCATTGCTAGGGTACAGGCCTAGTATATGCATGTCCCTGGGTTCAATCTCAAACATTACATTAATCCACATGTGGCTGTGCACTATTATTAAAATAGGGGATGGATGGCAGACCAATGTATGGATACTGCTCACGTTCAGCTTGCTGACACAATGTGCCTTACTGAGATTACATTCAGTAGATCAGGTGAGAAGTTACTTAAGGAGCAGAAATTACTCGGAGTCAGCATAATCACCAAAAGCTCATCTCAGCAAAGGTGACAGCTTGTCTAAAGTGGAAACCTGGAGCACAATGAACAACCTGCAACAAGCTCAACAGGTTGAAGACAGGCAGGTAAGCCGGCTCGAGCTCATTCAGTAGGCAATTTCCCTGGTGCCTGCTTCACTCAGGAAGCTTAATTTGCTTCACAGTGTCTCTGAACAGAACAGTTCTTACTGTTAACATTCTCAGGGTTGTTTTGATTTGCATTTCCCTAATGACTAATGATGTTGAACATTTCTTAAGGTGCTTCTCAGCCATCCAAAGTTCTTCAGGTGAAAATTCTTTGTTTATCTCTGTACCTCATTTTTATTATGGTTATTTAGTTTTCTGGGGTCTAATTTCTTAAGCTCTTTGTATATATTGGATATTAGCCCTCGGTCAGATGTAGGGTTGGTGAAGATCTTTCCCCAGTTTGTTGGTTGCCGATTTGTCCTTTTGACAGTGTCCTTTGCCTTACAGAAACTTTGTAATTTTATGAGGTCCCATTTGTAAATTCTTGATCTTAGAGCAAAAGCTATTGGTGCTCTGTTCAGGAACTTTCCCCCTGTGCCCATGTCCTCAAGGGTCTTTCCCAGTTTCTTTTTAATTAGTTTCAGTGTGTCTGCCCCTCTGTGGATATCCTTGATCCACTTGGAGTTGAGCTTAGTACAAGGAGATAAGAATGTATCAATTCGCATTCTTCTGCATGCTGACCTCCAATTGAACCAGGACCATTTGTTGAAAAGGCTATCTTATTTCCACTGGATGTTTTTGGCTCCTTTGTCAAAGATCAAGTGACCATGGGTGTGTGCGTTAATTTCTGGGTCTTTAATCCTATTCCATTGATCCACCTGCCTGTCACTGTACCAATACCATGCAGTTTTTAACACTATTGCTCTGTAGTATTGCTTGAGGTCCGGGAAGCTGATTCCTCCAGAAGATTTTTACTGTTGAGAATAGTTTTAGTTATCCTGGGAGTTTTGTTATTCCAGATGGATTTGAGAATTGCTCTTTCTACCTCTCTGAAGAACTGAGTTGGGATTTTGATGGGGATATCGTTGAATCTGTATATTGCTTTTGGCAAGATGGCCATTTTAACTATATTAATCCTGCCAATCCATGAGCATGGAAGATTTTTCCATTTTCTGAGGTCTTCTTCAATTCCCTTCTTCAGAGACCTGAAGTTCTTGTCAAACAGATCTTTCAGTTGTTTGGTTAGAGGCATACCAAGATGCTTTATATTGTTTGTGGCTATTGTGAGGGTGTCATTTCCCTAATTTCTTTCACAGCCTGCTTATCCTTTGAGTATAGGACTGCTACTGATTTGCTTGAGTTGATTTTGTAACCAGCCACTTTGCTAAAGTTATTTATCAGCTGTAGGAATTCTCTGGTGGAGTTTTTTTGGGGTCACTTAAGTATACTATCATATCATCTGCAAATAGTGATAATTTGACTATACAATACTATACAATTTGTATCCCTTTGACCTTCTTATGTTGTATAGTTGCTCTAGCTAGTACCTCAAGTACAATACTGAAAAGATAAGGAGAAAGGGGGCAGCCCTGTCTAGTCCCTGATTTTAGAGGGATTGCTTCAAGTTTCTCTCCATTTAGTTTGATGTTGGCTACAGTTTTGCTGTATATTGCTTTTACTATGTTTAGGTGTAGGTCTTGGATTCCTGTTCTTTCCGAGACTTTTTACATGAAAGAAAGCCAAATTTTGTCAATTGCTTTTTCAGCATCTAATGAAATACCATGTGGTTTTTTTCATTGAGTTTGTTTATGTAGTGGATTGCATTGATGGATTTCCTTCTATGGAACCATCCCTACATACCTGGGATGAAGCCGACCTGATGATGGTGACTGATGATTTTGATGTATTTTTGGATTTGGTTGGCAAGAATTATATTGAATATTTTTGCATTGGTGTTCATAAGAGAAACTGGTCTGAATTTCTCTCTCTTTGTTGGATCTTTGTGTGGTTTTGGTATCAGCATAATTGTGGCTTCGTAGAAGGAGCTGGTTAGTGTTCCTTCTGTTGCTATTTTGTGGAATAGTTTGAAGAGTATTGGTGTTAGGTCTTCTTTGAAGGTCTGATAGAATTCTGCACCAAAACCAGCTGGTCCTGTGATTTTTTTGGTTGGAAGACTTTCTATGACCCCTTCTATTTTTTTAGGTGTTATGGGACTGTTTAGGTGATCTATTTGGTCCTAATTTAATTTGGTATTTAGTAGCTGTCCAGGAAATTGTCCATTTCCTCCAGATTCTCCAGTTGTGTTGAGCATAGGCTTTTGTAGAAGGATCTGATGATTTTTTGAATTTCCTCAGTTTTTGTTGTTATATCTCCCTTTTCATTTCTAATTTTGTTAATTTGGATACTGTCTCTGTGCCCTTTGGTCAGTCTGGCTAAGGGTTTATCTATCTTGTTAATTTTCTGAAAGATCCAGCTCCTGGTTTTGTTGATTCTTTGTATGGTTCTCCTTGTTTCCACTTGATTGATTTCAGCCCTGAGTTTGATGGTTTTCTGTCTTCTACTTCTCCTGGGTGAATTAGCTTCTTTTTGTTCCATAGCTTTCAGGTATGCTAGTGTATGCTCTCTCCAGTTTCTTTTTGGAGGCACTCGTGGATATGAGTTTTCCTCTTAGCACTGCTTTCATTGTGTCCCATAGATTTGGGTATGTTGTGCCTTCATTTTCATTAAATTCTAAAAAAATCTTTGATTTCTTTCTTTATTTCTTCTTTGTCCAAGGTATCATTGAGTATTGTTCAGCCTCCATGTGTATGTGGGGTTTCTGTTGTTTGTGCTGCTAATGAAGAGCACTCTTCCTCCATAGTGATCTGATAGGAGACATGGTATTATTTCGATCTTCTTATATTTGTTGGGGTCTGTCTTGTGATCAATTATATGGTCGATTTTGGAGAAGGTACCAAAGGTGCTGAGAAAAAGGTATATTCTTTTGCTTTATGATGAAATGTTCTATATATATATCTGTTAAATGCAATTGGTCCAAAGTTTCATTTAGTTTCACTGTGTCCCTGTTAAGTTCCTGTATTCCTGATCGGTCCACTGAGGATAATGGAGTGTTGAAATCACCCACAATTATTGTGTTAGATGCAATATGTGATTTGATGTTTAGTAAGGTTTCTTTTACAAATGAGGGTACTCTTGCTTTTGGAGTATAGATATTCAGAATTGAGAGTTCTTCTTTGTAGATTTTTCCTTTTACCATCAAGAAGTGTCCTTCCATGTCTCTTGATTTTAGGTTGAAAGTCAATTTTGTCTGATATTAGAATGCCTACTCAGGCTTGTTTCCTGAGACAAGTTGCTTGTAAAATTGTCTTCCAGTCTTTCTTCACCCTAAGGTAGTCTTTGTTTTTGACACTGAGGTGTGTTTCCTGTATGCTGCAAAATGTAGGGTCCTGTTTACATATCCAGTATGTTAGTCTGTCTTTTTATTGGGGAATTAAGTCCATTGATGTTAAGAGATATTAAGGAATAGTGATTATTACTTCCTGTCATTTTTTATGTTATTTTTAATTTGAGTGGATATCTTCTTTTGGGTTTGATGAAAGAAGGTTACTATCTTGTTTTTTTCCAGGCTGTAGTTTCCCTCCTTGTATTGAAGTTTCCCACCTATTATCCTTTGTAGGGCTGGGTTTGTAGAAAAGTATTTTGTAAATTTGGTTTTGGCATGAAATAACTCGGTTTCTCCATATAAGGTGATTGACAGTTTTGCTGGGTATAGTAGTCTTGGCTGACATTTGTGTTCTCTTAGAGTCTGCATGAGATCTGCTCAGGATCTTCTAGCTTTCATGGGCTCTGGTGAGATGTCTGGTGTGATTCTGATAGGTCTTCCTTTATATGCTACTTGGCCTCTTTCTCTTACTGCTCTTAATATTCTTTCTTTGTTTAGTATATTTGGGGGTTTGACTATTATGTGACAGGAGGTATTTCTGTTCTGGTCCAGTCTGTTTGGAGTTCTGTAGGCTTCTTGTATATTCATGGGCGTCTCTCTCTTTAGGTTAGGGAAGTTTTCTTCCATAATTTTGTTGAAGATATTTGCTGGCACTTTCAGTTGTAGATCTTTACTCTCTTCTATACCTATAATCCTTACATTTGGTCTTCTCATTGTGTCCTGGATTTCCTGGATGTTTTGGGTTACAAGCTTTTTGCATTTTGCATTTTCTTTGACTGTTGTGTCAATGGTTTCTATGGTATCTTTGGCATCTGAAATTTTTTCTTCTATCTCTTGTATTCTGTTGTTGATATTTGCATCTATGGCCCCTGATTTCTTCCCAAGGTTTTCTATCTCCAAAGTTGTCCCCCTTTTGTGATTTCTTACTTGTTTCTACTTCTGTTGTTAGATCCTAGATGGTTGCTTCACTTGTTTGTTTGTGTTTTCCTGTAATTCTTTAAGAGATTTTTGTGTTTCTTCTTTCATGACTTCTGCCTATTGACTCACTTTCTCCTGCATTTCTTTAAGTCATTTTCACTTTTCCTCTTTATTGGCTCCTATCTGCTGATCCACATTCTTCTTACTTTCTGTAACTAATTTTTGTGCTTCCTTTGTAAGGACTTCTAACTTATTCATGTTCTTCTGTATTTCTTTAAGAGTTTTATTTATGTCCTTTTTGTGTTCCTGTAACAGCATCATGACCCTTGATTTTAAATCCAACTCTTGCTTTTCTGGTGTGTTCGGGTATCTAGTTGTTGGAGAATTGGGTTTAGATGCTGCCATATTGCCTTGATTTCTGTTAGTAATGTTCCAACATTTGCCTTTTGCCATCTGGTTATCTCTGGTGTTAACTGGTTTTGTTGTCACTGGCTGGTGTTTGAAACTCCAGTGAGGCTGTAAGGCTATTTCTGCACCACTGGATGACTGGGTTTCCCCTGGCACAGATTGCTGGTGTGCTGCCCTCCCCCTTGGGTGCCCTCGAAGTCCTGGTGTGTCTTGCCCCAAACAATGCTTTACTTGGGTTGTCTCTCTGAACCTGGTGCTGATCATCTGCTCCTACGGGGAGGAGATGATGGTTGTTGTTGAGACCTTTTCCAAGTGCGGATCACTCTGCAGGGCAAACGACCCCCTGACAGGGTTGGCACACGGATGGCCTTCAGAGCTGCCCAGGCCCTGGGTGTAAGCAAAAGCCTGACAGGCTGAGACTCAAGTGATGTTAGCCTTGGTCTATGTCTGCTTAGCTGGCACTGTCAGATCTCTCTGGTGTCTGGGAGACAAGATGGCAGAGCACTCCTCTAAGTGCTGGGCAGTCTGCAGAGCAAATGACCCCCAACAGGATGCACAGATGGCCTATAAATCTGTCCAGGCCCTGGGTTCAGGCAAAAGCCTGATAGGCTGAGACCCAAGCGATGTTAGCTTCATGTTATGTCTGTCTACCTGGCACTGTCTGTTAGATCTCTCTGGTGTCAGGGATGACCTTGGGTCTTAAAGACTCAATTCCCAAGCTTACAGTTTCATCTCAGAGGAAACTGCTATACAACAACAGCTGCAGCAGCAACAATTACAGCAACAACAATAAAAACACATTCCCATAACCCTGGGACTCAGGAGGCAGAGGCAAGAGAATCATAAATCTAAGGTCACCCTTCACTTCCTGGTGAAGTCCAGGCTAGCATGGGGAAACCGATACAGCATGTCACAACATTTTCTCTTGAAAGCCTTGGGAGTTACAATATTCAGGAGGTTATGACTCTTGTTTTTTAGATAAGGATCTCAACAATCAAATAAGCAAGTTGTCTAAAAAGAGCAGAAAGTAAATGCATTTTCCTTCAGTTCAGCATATTCCCGGGCTAAAGGTATGCCTCCCCAGCATCTTGATTAAAAGTTTGTACTTCCTGGAGAGATTTGATAAAATAATTGCCACATTTCCCAAAGAGAGACTCATTAGAAATAAATATTTCAAATTAAGATTATTGATGAGTTTTCCAAATAATTGTGTGAGTAAACACCTAGAGAAATGTTGATATTTGACGTTAAATATCCTGGTGTCAGGAAAAACTTTAAATTGGTGTCAGTGTTATCAATAGACTTTCTCTTTAATGCTATTCTCTTTTTATCTCTAATCTCCTAAAATATGTTTATAATTTAAAATCTGATTATTATAATTTAAAATCTTTAAGCTAAAAGATGAAGTTAAAAATGTTGCATTTTAACTATCTAGTTTTAAAGAAAATAATGCTATAAGCTTTGGAGAAAAATGTGGTTGAAACATTTTGTACATTAAATAAGCAAAGCAAATTGAAATTCTAGACAAAAATCTATTAAAATGGCTAAGGAAAATTATATAGTTAGTAGGAAGATTTTTAACTCTAGAAATAATGGTTAATGTCAATATAAAAAGAATCTAATAATTTGAAGAGGCTTATGAGAATTTTTTTATTCATCATTTCCCTACTACTAAGAACATTGTTATGTGCCAAGCTCTTTCTTTTTGCTTTCTCTGTTCCTTACCAAAGCACATTTTTAAATTCATTATAAATATTACTTCCAAGGCAATAGCACAATAGTAGTCTTACTCACTAAAGATGGCTTTGTTTTTTATGATATTCCCTTGAGAGCTCCAGTCACATAATTAAAAGAGGTGGGAAAAGGCCCAGTTAAATAAGGGGTTCAAAACAATTCAAGAGAAAAAATACTAGCAGAATCTATTACCATCTCCTAAAATGACAGAATATTGGTGCAGGTAGACCAGGAAGAGAAGTTCTAGCTGTCCTGTCTCTTGACAGGAAATAAATCACCCTGCACACTGGAGGCTACCTATCCAGACTGCATGCTGGGAACTTCATTACACAAGCTGTGCCATATATTACTATGCATATCGCTGCTGATTGGACATAGACACATATCCACAACCCAATTCTGTCATTGTATTTTCTGGGAGAGAACCACCTTTTCCAAACACAAATCCAGGCATGAGAAGGACAAAGAAAATGATATTGTATTCCCAGAAGACCTCAATCATTAGCAAAGCATGGTCTGTTCTTGCACTTTATCTACCTCCTCTTAACTCTGTCTCTTGATAAGGAAACATGGTCATTTTAACATTGTTTGATCATCACATGGTCTCATTTGATTCAAATGTGATTGTAATACAACATATGCCTCATAGCCAGTGGTCTTCACTTCGTTAGGAAGAGGGCATAGTAATTTTCCATAGAAGAATTTTCAGTTCCTTGTTCCTCTTAGTTGGTAACTTTTTTGTTCATTCATAAAAGACAAACATTATTTACTTGGTTTTGGTGATAGTCTATGAATATAGTTAAAACCAATTTGAGCTTAGTGTTATAATGAAAGAAAAATAACAAAGAATCTTCAGGTTAAAAGCAAAATGCCACTTTTGAAGTAAAAAAACATAAAATTAATGAACCAAAGAAGATAAAATTAATGAACATCACTATTAGGAAGTTTCCTATTATTTGAGAACACTGATGTAGTTTCACAGGTAGAGCCTTCATAATTTAGCCTTATCTAGGAGAATATTATGCAGTAAAATATGTTTGCCACTCTTCCTTTGATTAAAGGATCAAAAATACAAGGAAAATCCTTTTGACATCCTAAAAAATACAAAATTGGAGAAGCAGGTATTTCCTTGAATGCCAAGCTTAATAAAATTTGGGAAGAAAATAAAACACATGTAAATTCTATGACCAAATCTGTCAGTACTCAGACTCTAAAGTCCCTTTGCATACAATTCAGAGGATTGCAAACATTGCTTGTGGGAAAGTAATCATATTCAGTGTACTGTTGCTTTTTGATTGACTTAATTTCTCATTTTATAAAAGCAAATGCTTTCACATTTGGTGGTGGAGGTAATGGCAGTGGCCATGGTGATGGTGGTGTGTGTGTAGGTGTGTGCGTGTGTGTATGTTTGTGTGTGCCTACACACGTGTTCATGCTTGTACATGTTTGTAGTAGAGGAGGGTTGCATGTGTCATGGCAGGCCAATCTGCAGGAATTAGCTCTCACCTTCTACCATGTGAGTTCTAGGCATTAAATGCAGATCTTAGAACTTGGAAACAAACACCTTTACCTGCTGACCCATCTCATTTACCCATAAAATGCCATTTAGAGTTGTTTTTGTTTGTTTATTTGTTGTTTTGTTTTTTGTTTGTTCATTTATTGTTTTATTTTGTTTATTAATTTTTAAAGTAGTGGTCACATAGTCAGGTCTGCAACTTTGAATCCTGCCACACCATCCATCATCAAATAAGTGCTTCCAACTCTGGGAAAGGCAGACCCTCAAGCATACTGTCAGAGTGGCATGGTCCACGTGACACAAATGAAACGTATAAAGTTTTCAAGTATTGTTCACATTTTTAATTGAAAAAAGTGAATTTTTACCTTCTTCAGCATGAACATTAGATTCTATTGATTGGTAGTTTATGTCTAAATTAATTACTACTGGCTTTTAATTTAATTTTATGACTGTTTAACCAGTCTCTTTTAATTCACAGAAACCAAAGGAAAAAAAGCAGTTTAATATGACCTATTTTTCAAAAATATTAGAGTTTCTATGTCTCATTCTAAAAGAGTACAAAGTTTTAAAACTTTGTTAAAATGTTAGACAGAAAGCTCATTTATTAATTTATTAATAGAGAAAAAAAGCAATCAACATTAAACTGTTAAAAATTTGCCCATGATCATTAAAATTTTAGTACTTTGTCCTATACTTTGAAAAATCTACTTTGAAAAAACTATTCTTCATTTTATAAATAAACAAATTTTAATATGTAAATTAGTGGTATAAATCACAGTTTTCCTATTTTCACTATGTACTAAATTCTAAAAATATTATATAATATTTGAACAGGTTGTGGTACATGTCTGTAATTTCAGAATTTAGGAGATGGAGATAGGTAGATCAGTTCAGGTCATTTGTAAATATATGGACAGTATTTTCATGGCATATAAGAAACTTTTTGAATAAAAATAACTTTAGAAAATACCCAAATTCAATTGTAAATGCGTTTTGCATAGTTGGCCTTTGCATCTTAAATGTATCTGCATAAATACAATAAGTCAGTTGTTCAAACTAACTACATTGTTTGGCCAGGCACACCCACTTATGTTTTTTTTAATTGAATAAGTTCTTCATTTACATTTCAAATGTTATACCCTTTGCCTGAAAATCCCCGACCCATCCTCCCACCCCCTGCCTCCAAGAATATACCCCTTCCCCAAACTAACTCTCACTTAACCCCCTCAATTTCCCCATGCTGGGGCATCTATTGAGCCTTCATAGGCCCAAGGACCTCTCCTCCCACTGAGGCCCAACAAGGCATCCCTCTGCCACATGGCAGGAAGCATGTGCACCCCTTTGTTGATGGCTTAGTTCCTGGGAGCCCTGGGATTTCTGGTTGGCTGACATCATTGTTTTTCCCATGGGACTGCAAACCCCTTCAGCTCCTCCAGTCTGCCCTCCAACTCTTCCTTTGGGGAACCCTCACTCAGCTCAGTGGTTGGCTGCTAGTATGCACCTCTGTATCTGTAAGATTCTGGCAGGGTCCCTCCAGAGACAACCATAACAAGCTCCTTTCCATAAGGACTTCTTGTTATCCATAGTAGTGTCAGGGTTTGGTGACTTTTTATAGGATGAATTCACAGGTAGGAAAGTCTCTGGGTGGCCTTTTCTTCCATCTCTGCTCTACAGTCTGTCTCCATAATTGCTCCTGTGAATATTTTGTTCCCTTTCTCAGAGGAACCAAAGCACCCCCACTTTAGTCTTCCTTCTTCTTGAGATTACTGTGGTCTGCGAATTCTAACTTGTTTGAGTTTTTGGAATAACATCCACTTATCAGTGAGTGTATACCATGTGTGTTCTTTTGTAACTGGGTTACCTCATTCAGGATGATACTTTCTAGTTCCATCCATTTGCCTAAGAATTTCATGAATTCATTGTTTTTGTATCCATTCCTCTGTTGAAGGACCTCTGGGTTCTTTCCAGCTTCTGGCTATTATAAATAAGGCTGCTATGAACATAGTGGAGCATGTGTCCTTATTGTGTGTTGGATCAACTTCTGGGTATAGGCCAGTATGTCTAATTTTCTGAGGAACCACCAAATGAATTTCCAGAGTGGCTGTACCAGATTTCAATCCCACCAGCAATGGAGAAGTGTTCTTCTTTTTCCACATCCTCTCCAGCATCTGCTGCTCCCTGAGTTTTTCATCTTAGTCATTCTGACTGGTGTGAGGTAGAACCTCAGGGTTGTTTTATTTTGCATTTCCATGACAACTAAGGAAGCTGAACATTTCTTTAGGTGCTTCAGAGCCATTCCAGTTTCCTCAGTTGAGAATTCTCTGTTTAGCTCTGTACCCCATTTTTAATAGTGTTATTTGACTCTCTGGAGTCTAACTTCTTGAGTGCTTTGTATACATCGGATATTAGCCCTCTATTGGATGTAGGATTGGTAAAGACCTTTCCCCAAGCTGTTGGTTGCCATTTTGTCGTATTGATAATGTCCTTTGCCTTACAGAGATTTGCAGTTTTATGAGGTCCCTTTTGTCAATTCTTGTTCTTCGAGCATAAGACATTGGTGTTCTATTCAGGAAATTTTCTCCTGTGCCCATGTGTTCAAGGATCTTCCTCAAATTCTCTCTGATGAGGCTCAGTGTATCTGGATTTATGTGAATGTCCTTGATCCACTTGGACTTGAGCTTTCTACAAGGAGATAAGAATGGGTGGACTGGCATTTTTCTGCATGCTGACCTCCAGTTGATTCAGCACCATTTGTTAAAAATGCTGTCTTTTTTCTAGTGGATATTTTTGCTGTTTTGTCAAATATCAAGTGACCATAGGTGTGTCGATTCATGTCTGGGTCTTCAATTCTGTTTCATTTAACTCCCTGCTTGTCTCTGAACCAATACCCTACAGTTTTTATCAGTATTGCTCTGTAGTAGAGCTTGAGGTGAGGGATGGTGATTCCCCGGGAGATCTTTTGTTGTGGAGAATAGTTTTCCCTATCCTAGGTTTTTCAATACTCCAAATGAATTTGCAGATTTCTTTCTAACTCAATGAAGAATTGATTTGGAATTTGGATGGGAATTGCATTGAATTTGTAGATTGCTATCTACAAAATGGTCATTTTTACTATATTAATCCTGCGAACCCATGAGCATGGGAGATCTTTCCATCTTCTGATATCTTTTTCAATTTCTTTCTTCAGAGGCTTGAAGTTCATGTCATACAGATGTTTCATTTGCTTGGTTAGAGTCACACCAAGGTATATTGCATTATTTGTTATTGTAAATGTTGCCATTTCCCTACTTTTTTTCTCAGCCTATATATCCTTTCTGTAGTGGAAGGCTACTGATTTGTTTGAGTTAATTTTATATCCAGTTACTTTGCTGAAGTTGTTTATCAATTGAAGAAGTTCTCAGGTGGAATTTTTGGGGTCACTTAAATATATGATCATATCATCTGCAAATAATGATAGTTTGGCTTCTTCCTTTCCAATTTATATCCCTTTAACATCCTTTGGTTGTCTAATTTCTCTGGCTAGGACTTCAAGTACTGTTTTGAATAGATAGGGAGAGAGTGGGCAGCCTTGTCTGATTTTAGTGGGATTGCTTCAAGTTTCTCTCCATTTAGTTTGATGTTGGCTACTGGTATATTCTATTGCTTTAGGATGGAACAAGTGCGTATATTTCCGCAGGACTTATGGGACTATTTAGATGTTTCATATGATCCTGTTTTAACATTGGTACTTGGTATGTGTCTAGAAAATTGTCCATTTCATCCAGATTTCCCAATTTTGTTGACTATAAGGTCTTGTAGTAGGATATGATGATCTTTTGAGTTTTCAATTTCTGTTATTTTATCTCCCTTTTCATTTCTGATTTTATTAATTTGGATAGTGCCTCTGTGCCCTGTGGTTAGTCTGGCTAAGGGTTTACCTATCTTGTTGATTTTCTCAAGGAGACAGCTCCTGGTTTTACTGATTCTTGGAATAGTTCTTCTTGTTCCTATTTGGTTGATTTTGGCCCAGATTTTGATTATTTCCTGCTGTCTATTCCTATTGGGTGTATTTGCTTCTTTTTGTTGTAGATCTTTCAGGTGTGTTGTCAAGCTGCTAGTGTAAGCTCTCTCCATTTTCATTTTGGGGGCACTTAGAGCTATTAGTTTTCCACTTAGCACTGCTTAAAATGAGTCCCATAAGTTTTGGTATGATGTGCCCTCATTTTCATTAAATTCTAAAAAGTCTTTAGTCTTTTTCCTTATTTTTTTCTTGACCAAGCTATCATTGAGTAAAGCATTGTTCAACGTCCATGTATATGTGTGTTTTCTGTTGTTTTTGTTTGAAGTTAAGACCAGCTTTAGACCATGGTGATCTGATAGGATGCTTGGAATTATTTCAATATTCCTGTATCTGTTGAGGCCTGTATTGTGACCAATTATGTGGTCATTTTTGGAGAAGGTACCATTAGGTGCTGAGAAGAAGGTATATTCTATTGCTTTAGGATGGAATGTTCTATAAATATCTGTTAGATCCATTTGGTCCATAACTTCAGTTAGCTTCACTGTGTCTCTGCTTAGTTTCTGTTTCCATGATATGTCCATTGTTGAGAGTGGGGTTTTGAAGTCTCCCACTATTATTGTGTGGTATAAAATGTGTCCTTTGAGCTTTAGTAAAGTTTCTTTTATGAATGTATGTGCCCTTGCATTTGGAGCATAGATGTTCAGAGTGTTCATCTCTGCAGATTTTTCCTTTGACTGGTATGAAGTGTCCTTCCTTACCTTTTTAGACAACTTTTGGTTGAAAGTCCATTTTTTTATTGTTATTTTTTTATAAGATATAATTTATTTACATTTCAAATGATTTCCCCTTTTCTAGCCCCCCCCCCACTCCCCGAAAGTCCCGTAAGCCCCCTTCTCTTCCCCTGTCCTCCCTCCCACCCCTTCCCACTTCCCCGTTCTGGTTTTGCCAAATACTGTTTCACTGAGTCTTTCCAGAATCAGGGGCCACTCCTCCTTTCTTCTTGTACCTCATTTGATGTGTGGATTATGTTTTGGGTATTCCAGTTTTCTAGGTTAATATCCACTTATTAGTGAGTGCATACCATGATTCACCTTTTGAGTCTGGGTTACCTCACTTAGTATGATATTCTCTAGCTCCATCCATTTGCCTAAGAATTTCATGAATTCATTGTTTCTAATGGCTGAATAGTACTCCATTGTGTAGATATACCACATTTTTTGCATCCACTCTTCTGTTGAGGGATACCTGGGTTCTTTCCAGCATCTGGCAATTACAAATAGGGCTGCTATGAACATAGTAGAACATGTATCCTTATTACATGGTGGGGAGTCTTCTGGGTATATGCCCAGGAGTGGTATAGCAGGATCTTCTGGAAGTAAGGTGCCCAGTTTTCGGAGGAACCGCCAGACTGATTTCCAGAGTGGTTGTACCAATTTGCAACCCCACCAGCAGTGGAGGAGTGTTCCTCTTTCTCCACACCCTCTCCAACACCTGCTGTCTCCTGAATTTTTAATCTTAGCCATTCTGACTGGTGTAAGATGAAATCTTAGGGTTGTTTTGATTTGCATTTCCCTAATGACTAATGAAGTTGAGCATTTTTTAAGATGCTTCTCCGCCATCCGAAGTTCTTCAGGTGAGAATTCTTTGTTTAACTCTGTACCCCATTTTTTAATAGGGTTGTTCGGTTTTCTGGAGTCTAACTTCTTGAGTTCTTTATATATATTGGATATTAGCCCTCTATCAGATGTAGGATTGGTGAAGATCTTTTCCCAATTTGTTGGTTGCCGATCTGTCCTCTTGATGGTGTCCTTTGCCTTACAGAAACTCTGTAACCTTATGAGGTCCCATTTGTCAATTCTTGCTCTTAGAGCATACGCTATTGGTGTTCTGTTCAGAAACTTTCTCCCTGTACCGATGTCCTCAAGGGTCTTCCCCAGTTTCTTTTCTGTTAACTTCAGAGTGTCTGGCTTTATGTGGAGGTCCTTGATCCATTTGGATTTGAGCTTAGTACAAGGAGACAAGGATGGATCAATTCGCATTCTTCTGCATGCTGACCTCCAGTTGAACCAGCACCATTTGTTGAAAAGGCTATCTTTTTTCCATTGGATGTTTTCAGCCTCTTTGTCGAGGATCAAGTGGCCATAGGTGTGTGGGTTCATTTCTGGATCTTCAATCCTGTTCCATTGATCCTCCTGCCTGTCACTGTACCAATACCATGCAGTTTTTAACACTATTGCTCTGTAGTATTGCTTGAGGTCAGGGATACTGATTCCCCCAGATTTTCTTTTGTTGCTGAGAATAGTTTTAGCTATCCTGGGTTTTTTGTTGTTCCAGATGAATTTGATAATTGCTCTTTCTAACTCTGTGAAGAATTGAGTTGGGATTTTGATGGGTATTGCATTGAATCTGTATAGTGCTTTAGGCAAAATGGCCATTTTAACTATATTGATTCTACTGATCCATGAGCATGGGAGGTTTTCCCATTTTTTGAGGTCTTCTTCCATTTCCTTCTTCAGAGTCTTGAAGTTCTTGTCATACAGATCTTTCACATGTTTGGTAAGAGTCACCCCAAGATACTTTATACTGTTTGTGGCTATTGTGAAGGGGGTCATTTCCCTAATTTCTTTCTCAGCCTGCTTATCCTTTGAGTATAGGAAGGCCACTGATTTGCTTGAGTTGATTTTATAACCTGCCACTTTGCTGAAGTTGTTTATCAGCTGTAGGAGCTCTCTAGTGGAGTTTTTTGGGTCACTTAGGTAGACTATCATGTCGTCTGCAAATAATGATAGTTTGACTTCTTCCTTTCCAATTTGTATCCCTTTGACCTCCTTATGTTGTCGAATTGCCCGAGCTAGTACCTCAAGTACAATATTGAAAAGATAAGGAGAAAGGGGGCAGCCTTGTCTGGTCCCTGATTTCAGTGGGATTGCTTCAAGTTTCTCTCCATTGAGTTTGATGCTGGCTACCTGTTTGCTGTATATTGCTTTTACTATGTTTAGGTATGGACCTTGAATTCCTGTTCTCTCCAAGACTTTAAGCATGAAAGGATGCTGAATTTTGTCAAATGCTTTTTCAGCATCCAATGAAATGACCATGTGGTTTTGTTCTTTGAGTTTGTTTATGTAGTGGATTGTATTGATGGATTTCCGTATATTGAACCAACCCTGCATTCCCGGGATAAAGCCTACTTGATCATGGTGGATGATCGTTTTGATGTGTTCTTGGATTCGGTTGGCAAGAATTTTATTGAGTATTTTTGCATCGATGTTCATAAGGGAAATTGGTCTGAAGTTCTCTTTCTTTGTTGGATCTTTGTGTGGCTTTGGTATCAGCGTAATTGTGGCTTCGTAGAAGGAATTGGGTAGTGTTCCTTCTGTTTCTATTTTGTGGAATAGTTTGAAGAGTATTGGTGTTAACTCTTCTTTGAAGGTCTGGTAGAATTCTGCACTGAAACCATCTGGTCCTGTGCTTTTTTTGGTTGGAAGACTTTCTATGACTCCTTCTATTTCTTTAGGCTTTATGGGACTGTTCAGATGGTCTAGTTGGTCCTGATTTAATTTTGGTATTTGGTATCTGTCAAGGAAATTGTCCATTTCCTCCAGATTCTCCAGTTGTGTTGAGTACAGGCTCTTGTAGTAGGATCTGATGATTTTTTGGATTTCCTCAGTTTCCGTTGTTCTGTCTCCCTTTTCATTTCTAAGTTTGTTAATTTGGATACTTTCTCTGTGCCCTTTGGTCAGTCTGGCTAAGGGTTTATCTATCTTGTTGATTTTCTCAAAGAACCAGCTCCTGGTTTTGTTGATTTTTTTGTATGGTTCTCTTTGTTTCTACTTGATTGATTTCGGCCCTGAGTTTGATGATTTCCTGCCTTCTACTCCTCCTGGGTGAAATAATTGAAGCTTTGGACCAATTAGATTTAACTTATATATATAGAACATTCTATCCTAAAACAAAAGAGTATACCTTTTTTTCAGCACCTCATGGTACCTTCTCCAAAATCGACCATATAATTGGTCACAAGACAGACCTCAACAAATATAAGAAGATCGAACTAATCCCATGCCTCCTATCTGATCACTATGGAGTAAAAGTGGTCTTCAATAACAACAGAAACAATAGAAAACCCACATACACGTGGAAATTGAACAATACTCTACTCAATGATACCTTGGTCAAGGAAGAAATAAAGAAAGAAATTAAAGACTTTTTAGAACACAATGAAAATGAAAACACAACATACCCAAATCTATGGGACACAATGAAAGCAGTGCTAAGAGGAAAACTCATAGCCCTGAGTGCCTCCAAAAAGAAAATGGAGAGAGCATACATTAGCAACTTAATGACACACCTGAAAGCCCATTTTATCCAATATAAGAATGGTCACTCCAGCTTCTTAGTTTGTTTCTTGGGACCATTTGCTTGGAAAATTGTTTTCTAACCTTTGACTCCGAGGTAGTAACTGTCTGGTCACCGAGGCTGGTTTCTTGTATGCAGCAAAATGTTGGGTCCTGTCTGTTATTCTGTCATTTTATTGGGAAATTTAGACCATTGATGTTAAGAGATATTAAGGAAAAGTGATTGTTACTTCCTGTTAGTTTCATTGTTAAAAGGTGGAATTCTGATTGTGTGGCTATCTTCTTTTGGGTTTGTTGAAAGATTACTTTATTGCTTTTCCTAGGGTGTAGTTTCCCGCCTTGTGTTGGTACTTTCCACCCATTATCCTTTGTAGAGCTGGATTGGTGGAAAGATATTGCATAAATTTGGTTTTGTCATGGAATGTTTTGTTTTCTCCATCTATGGTAATTGACAGTTTTGCTGGGTATAGTAGTCTGGGCTGTCATTCATGTTCTCTTAGGGTCTGTATAACATCTGCCCAGGATCTTTTAGCTTTCATAGTCTCTGGTGAAAAGTCTGGTGTAATTCTGATAGGTCTGCCTTTATATGTTACTTAACCTTTATCTCTTACTACTTTTAATATTCTTTCTTTGTTTAGTGAATTTGCTGTTTTAATTATCATGTGATGACAGGAATTACTTTTCTGGTCAAATGTATTTGGAGTTCTGTAGGCTTCTTGAAGGTTCATGGGCATCTTTCTCTTTAGGTTAGGGAAGTTTTCTTCTAAAATTTTGTTGAAGACATTTACTGGCCATTTAAGTTAGAAGTCTTCACTCTCTTCTATACTTATAATTCTTAGGTTTGGTCTCCTCATTGTGTCTGGATTTCCTAGCTGTTTTGGAATATAATTTTTTTGTATTTTGCACTTTCTTTGACTGTTGAGTCAATGTTTTTTATGGTATGTTCAGCATCTAAGATTCTTTCTTCTGTCTCCTGTATTCTGTTGTTGATGCTTGCATCTATGACTCCTGAATTCTTACCAAGGTTTTCTATCTCCAGAGCTATTTCCCTTTGTGAATTCTTTATTTATTCTTATTTCTACTTCCATTTTTAGATCCTGAATAGTTTTGTTCATTTCCTTCACTTGTTTGTGTTTTCCTAAAAATATTTAAGGGGTTTTTGTATTTCCTCATTAAGAGCTTCTACCTGTTGACCCATGTTATCCTGTGTTTCTTTAAGGAATTTTTGTGATTCCTCTTTAAGGGATTCTACCTGATTACCCAGGTTCTCCTGTATTTCTTTAAGGGAGTTATTTATGTCCTTCTTAAAGTCCTCTATTAGCATCATGAGATGTGATTTTAAATCTAGCTCTTGCTTTTCCAGTGTGTTGGGATATCCAGGATTTGCTGTTGTGGGAGAACTGGGTTCTGATTGTGCCATGTTGCCTTGGTTTCTGTTGGTAATGATCTTGCATTTCCTTTTGCCATCTAGTTATCTCTGGTATTAGCTGGTCTTGCTATCTCTGAATGTGGCTTATTTGTATGGCAAGCCTGTATATCTATACTCCTGGGATTCTCGTTCTCTCTGTGCACACAGATATGTAGGCACTCCTGGGAAACCTGCTCTCCTGTGCCCCTAGGCCTCTCTGCACTCCAAATGCCATGAGTGAGGCTGGTTCTCAAGTGCCCTGAGAGGAGCTTTTTCTCTAAGAAGTATCATGAAATGGTTTTTTCACTGTGGCAGACCTGGCAAGATTCTACCACAGCAGAAAGGGCAGGTAGCAGCAGAAGCAGGAGAAAGAACAGAAGGGGTGTGGTATTTGAGAGGGTAGGGATTTGGTGGTTGCTGGGTAGCAAGTCCAACTGGACCCCCAGCAGTAGCTCTGGGCCTCCCAAGGTAGGAGGGGGTTCTTACCAAATGCCCTGAGTGTGGTTGGTTCTCTAGAAAGTATCAGGAGATGGTATCTTCACTGTGGCAGACCTGGCAAGAGTCTGCCACAGCAGAAAGTGCAGGTGGTGTTGGAGGGGGCAGTAAGACCCACATATTTGAAAATAGAATGTGATTAAATTGATCTCTGTGTATTTGGGGCTTTTTTATTGCTAAAAAGTAGAGTTAAATTTATTTTTAGGGAACATGTGAAAAGTATCCTTTGCCTGTTATCATCTGGAAATTGTTAAAATCATCTATTTTGGTTTTCAGGAGTAGGTAGCACAATGCTTAAAGTTTAAATTGATGGTACTGGTTATGGGAGAAAACCCACAAAAGTGCACTTTTCAGAGGACCTTCAAAATATCAGTTGCTTCTAGATTTTTCTCTGAATGCTATGTAATTCCCTCTTCACAGTTGGGCCAAATCACATTACTTAGTTTCTTTAGGTTATAAGAGAGCATCTTGAACTGGGAAACATAACCAAAATATATTTAGTTGTTTGTCATATAGGGCTTAAAGTCCAAGATAGTTTACCAGCATGGCACTCCAAGAAGTGCCATCTTCCTGGTTTCCAGATTCCTATCTCCTCAGCATAGCCTCGTCTGGTAGATAAACAGTAAACTCCTTTGTAATTTTTATATATTTACCAATCCCATCATGTGTAAATACAACCTCATCTAATTATAATTATTTTCTGAAGATAAGTCCCCTTTCATTCAATCTAGGTCACCAAAGTGACTTAATGTATATGATTCAGCCTTTTACCTTTAGAATGGCATCTTGGAAAGAATCATGTTATATCTGAATTATACTGTATAATACAGAGACAGAGAAACAACAAAGTCAATGAAATATGTGCTATTTGATATAAAGCTTAGATAACAAGTTTTATCAGTTACCAATTATCAAATAGAATTCAAGCAGAAACCATTTTTCAGATGAATACCAAAAGTAGGAAAGTAATCACTATTTTTAGGAATTCACTCATACTTCAAATAGAATATCATGTCAATATGACAACACGTAAAAGTTGAATAAGAATAAGCTACAGAAATTATTGCAGAATAAAGAATAAGTGTACTCAGAGCAGCAACTTGTCACTAGAGACAGAGACACATTAAGTAGCCAGAAGTTAAATCTAGCAATGTTGTTCAGGGTAACTAATGTTGCGAGAGACTGAAGGTGGAGAGTTTACTACTGCAGTAACATTATAGCAACTCATGGTATCTTCATCCTCATTTTACAAATAAGTAACTAACTGCAGATTATAGAACAGAATCAGCATTTATACACAAGTCACATGTTTTACTGCTTGGCTCTTAAATATCATACTATACTGCACTATACAAAAAGAAGTAGCCCATGTAGATTTCTATAGTGGCACAGGAAGGCAAACAATGACTTGCTGGGTTTAAGAACTATGTGAGCATATGCAGATTAACTGGTATTTATTTTGTTTTTGTTTTTGCTTTTGTTTAATGGGAAAATTGGGGAGGTGAGCAGCTCAACCTGGTTGGCCATTTAGAAAGAGGCATGAAAGATGCAGAGAGAGAGTACAACTTATATTTACAGGAAGAACAAAGATGGGGCTTGTGGTGTATTGAGTATGCTTGGCCCAGGGAGTGGCACTATTGGGAGATGTGGCCTTGCCAGAATAGGTGTAGTCTTTTTGGAGAAAGTATGTAGTTGTGGGGGTGCATTTTAAGACCTTCCTCCTAGCTGTCTGAAGCCAATCTCTTCATAGAGGCATTCAGATAAAGATGATGTAGAACATTCAGCTCCTCCTGCACCATGCCTGCCTGGATGTTGATATATTCCCAACTTGAGGATAATAGACTGAACCTCTGAACCTGTAAGCAAACTCAAATTAAATGCGGTCCTTGTAGGAGCTGCCTTGTTCAAATTGTATGCTCCAGACTGTAAAACCCTGACTAAGAAAAAATAAGTAGAGGAAGGTAGTTATACATACCATCATCTAAGGCTTATAAGTGGTAATAATGCTTTTGTTTTATTTTGTTAAAAACGCATTTTGCTTTCTTACAAAATTTTAAGAGACTATCAATTTAAATTGAGATGAAAAGGATGTTCTAAAGGAACATTGACCTAGTCTAAATTTACAATGTCTTTGTGATTGTACAAGGGACAACATCTCATGTTACGTATATTTATGATGTGGTTATTGTTTCATTTGGACATGAGATATGATTTGTATCAAGTTGAAAATGGGGTAGATTATGATGACTACTATGATTGTCAACTTGATTAAATCTAGAATGGACTACAATCCAGAAATGGAAGGCACACATCTGATTCAGAGCCTGGAGCTGGAAGACACAGGCTTCTAACATGGATCTTGACATGGAGAAATTGGGGCATAGTGGCCATAAAAACTTAAGACACAGGTAAGGTAGTACAAGCCTTTAATCCAGGATACCAAGGCAAGCAGATCTCTGAGTTCAAAGCCAGACTGGGACAAAGCATGTATATATCTTTAATTTGGGCCACATCCTCTGCTTGAGGACATTGGAAGAAGGAAGACACAATCTTCTTTGCCTGTTTTTACTTACTTGCCAGGACATCTGTTGGAACATTTCTACAATATTCTAGCTTATACAGAAGACAAGCTGAAACAACTAGCCTTGCGTGCCTGAGAAACTACTAAATTCTTGGATTTCCCATTCACAGCTGCCCATTGTTGGATTGAACTACAGACTCTGTAAATCATTACATTAAATTCACATTATATTAAATAGAGGGACATTCCATAAGGTCTGTGACTCTAGAGAACCCTGACTGGGTTGTAATGTAGAGGATCAAAACAGTGGGAAAGGGAGAGATATGCAACACTAAGAATTAACTCTTAAATAATTATATTCCTTTATATTTACCTATAATTACATACAATATAAACACTATATATGTATATATGTATATTATACAATGTATATATTAACGGAACTTATTCCACTTAAGTTGATTAAGCTCCTAAGAAAAACAGTATCAGGCATTATAAACCTACACTTGAGTTATTGGGTAAACTCTAAAACATATTGTTTTACATTTATTCTTTCATATATTACATCCCATCTACAGCTTCTCTCTCCTTTGTTCCTATTCCGAGGCCCTCCCTCCCCATCCATTCCCATTCCTTTTCCCTTTAAAGTAAAACTTATATTTATAATCACAGATAAGTGTGGTTCTTTACTCATCAAAGAAATTCCTCTTTAGAGCATATTACAGAAAAAATAGTAAATTAAAGACCATTAAAGAAAAACATATCAAACACAGTGCAAGAATCAACATATTGTGAACAGTCTGAACTCAAAAGGTATATCATCAGTATAATTCTCATTAGGGGACATTACAGAAGATTAGATGAAAATATTTTAAGAAACCAGAGAACTAAAAGTCTGCTGGTGAGATTGTGTCTCCTAGAAATGAGATAGAACCCACATTCATAATACTTAACAATATGACTACTTAAAGAATACTCAAAAAGTAAAGAAATCAATAGACTTGTTAACTTTGAAAATCTCATGGGGTTACATCCAAGACAAAGAATTATGGACAAATGATGGCTGCTAAGAATAAAAGAATTAGCTTTTTTCCACAGATGAGACCTTTCCTAGTCATCTAAAAGAATGGGTCAGCCTGGAAATCACACACACAAGGCACACAAATGGACTATGCAGATTGTGCATGTATACTGATGTATATGTACATATATATCTAATAATATTAATAATAAGAAGAATACAGAAAGGCAACCTACCAACTTAAGAGGGATTTGGAACATGTAATTGGAAAGAGGGGAAAATGGAGAAGATGATGGGAACAGAATAGGTAGGGAGTGCTGTATTTTTATTTTACTTAAAATTAAGTAAAATAAATGAAATGCATAAGTTAAAAATAAAGATATTGAAAATCCTGTTTAACTGGGATATAAATCAAGGCCACAGCTGTATTACACACGACCACTGACCTGCCTGATTTTTTTTATTTTTTATTAGATATTTTCTTTATTTACATTTCAAATATTCCCTTTCCTCATTTCCCCTCTGAAAACTCCTTATCCCATCTTCTCTAACCCTTGCTCACCAACCCACCCACTCCCGTTTCCCTGTCCTGGCATTCCCCTACACTGGGGCATTGAACCTTCACAGGACCGCTCATTGATGTCCAACAAGGCCATCCTCTGCTACATATGCAGCTAGAGACATGAGTCCCTCCATGTGTACTCTTTCTTGGCTTAATCCCTGAGATCTCTTGGGGTACTTGTTGATTCATATTGTTGCTACTCCTCTGGGGCTGCAAAACTCCTTCAGCTCCTTGGGTCCTTTCTCTAGCTCCTACACTGGGAACCTTGTAATTCAGTCCATTGGTTGGTTGTGATCATTCACTTCAGTAATTGTCAGAAACAGGCAGAGCCTCTCAGGAAACAGCTGTATCAAGTTCCTGTCAGCAAGCACCTGTTGGCATCTACAACAGTTTTGGGGTTCAGTAACTGTATATAGGATGGATCCCCAGTGGGGAAGGCCATTCCTACAGTCTCTGCTCACATTTTGTCTCTATATTTTCTCCCATGAGTATTTTGATCCTCCTTTTAAGAAGGACCGAAATATACACACTTCGGTCTTCCTTTTCCTTGAGCGTCAGTTGGTCTGTGACTTTTATCTTGGGTATTCTGAGTTCTGTGGTAACATCCACTTATCAATGAGCATATAGCATGTATATTCTTTTGTGATTGGGTTACCTCACTCAGGATGATATTTTATAGTTCCATCCATTTGCCTATGAATTTCATAAATTTATGGATTTTAATGACTGAGTAATACTCCATTGTGTAAATTCTGTGTCCATTCTTTTGTTGAAGGACATATGGGTTCTTTCCAGCTTCTGGCTATTATAAATAAGGCTGCTATGAACATAATGGAGCATGTGTCCTTATTACATTTTGGAGTAACTTCATGGTACATGCTCAGGAGTGGTATAGTTGTACATAGTACTACTCAGGTAGTACTATGTACAATTTTCTGAGGAACTGCCAAACTGATTTCCAGAGTCATTGTACCAGCTTGCAATCCCACTAGCAATGGAGTGTTCCTCTTTCTCTACATTCTTGCTAGCATCTGTTTTCATGTTAAGTATTTCATCTTAGCCATTTTGAAGTGTAAAGAGAAATTTCAGTGTGGTTTTTATTTACATTTCCCTGATGACTAATGATGTTGAACATTTCTTTAGGTGCTTCTCAGACATTTAGTATTCCTCAGTTGAGAGTTCTTAGTTTACTTCTGTGCCACATTTTTAATAGGGTTATTTGATTCTCTAGAGTCCAACTTATTGAGCTCTTTGTATATACTGGATATTAACCATCCATTGGATATAAGATTGCTAAAGATCTTTTCCCAATCTGTTGGTTGCCATTTTGTCCTCTTGACAGTGTCCTTTGTCTTATAGAAATTTTGCAATTTTATGAGGTCACATTTGTCAATTACAGCATAAGCATGAGTTATTCTGTTCAATAAATTTTCCCCTGTGTTCATGTGTCAAGGACATTTATTTTCTATTAGATTGAGTGTATCTGGTTGTATGTGGAGATCCTTGATCCACTTGGATTTGAGTTTTGTACAAGGAGATAACAATGAATCAATTTCCATTCTTCTACTTGCTAACTGCCTGTTGAACCAGCACCATTTTTTTCCACTGGATGGTTTTAGCTCCTTTGTCGAATATCAAGTGACAATAAGTGTGGGGGTTCATTTCTAGGTCTTCAATTCTATTCTGTTGATCTACCCCTGTCAGTGTACTGATACTATGCAGTCTTTTTAAAAAAAATCATGATTGCTCTATAGTACAGCTTGATGGTGATTCCTCCAAAAGTTCTTCTATTGTTGAGAACAGTTTTTGCTTTTCTTTTAGTTTTTTGTTATTCTGGATGAATGTGAAAATTGCTCATTCTAACGCTATGAAAAATTGACTTAAAATTTTGATGGAGATTGCATTGAATCTGTAGATTAGTTTCAGCAAAATGGACATTTTTTACTATATTAATCCTGCAAATCCATGAGCATGGGGAATCTTTCCATCTTCTGATATCTTCTTGATTTCTTCAGAGACTTGAAGTTCTTGTCACACAGATCTTTCAATTGCTTAGTATGAGTCACACCAAGGTATTTTGTATTATTTGTGACTACCATGAAGGGTGCCATTTCCCTACTTTCTTTCTCAGCCTATTCATCCTTTGAGTAATGGAAGGCCACTGATTTGTTTGAGTTAATTTTATATCCAGCCAATTTGCTGAAATTATCAGGTTTAGGAGTTCTCTAGTGGAATTTTGGGGTCACTTAAGTATACTATCATATCATCTGCAAATAGTTATAGTTTGACTTCTTCCTTTCCAATTTATATCCCTTTGACCTCCTTTGGTTATATAATTGCTCTGGCTAGGACTTCAAGTGCTATACTGAGTATGTAGCAAAAGAGTGGTCAATCTTGTCTAGTGAGGATTTAGTGGGATTGCTTCAAGTTTCTTTCCATTTAGTTTGATGTTGGCTACTGGTTTGCTGTATATTGCTTTTATTATGTTTAGGTATAGGCCTTGAATTCCGGATTTTTCCAAGATTTTTATCATGAAGGGATTTTGGATGTTGTCAAATGCTTTCTCAACATCTAATGAGACTATCATGTGTTTTTTTCTTTGAGTTTGTTTATATAGTGAATTACATTGAGGGATTTCCATATATTGAAACATTCCTGCATATACAGAATGAAACTTGCTTAATCATGTTGGATAATCATTTTGATGTGTTCTTGCATTCAGTTTCCAAGAATTTTGTTGAGTATTTTTGCATCAATATTCATAAGAGAAATTGGTCTCAAGTTCTCTTTCTTTGTTGGATCTTTTTGTGGTTTATGTGTCAGAGTAATTGTGGCTTCATAAAATCAACCAGTAGTGTTCTTTCTGTTTCTATTTTTGTGGAATAGTTTAAAGTATATTATTATTAGGTCTTCTTTGAAGGTCTGGTAAAACTCTACTACAAACCTGTTTGGTTCTAGGTTTTCTTTGGTTGGGAAACTCTTAATGGGTGCTTCTATTTCTTTAGGAGTTATGGGACTGTCTACATTGTTTATCTGATCCTGATTTATTTTGTTATTTGGTATCTGTCTAGAAAACTGTCCATATCATCCAGATTTTAAGTTTTGCTGAGTATAGTTTTGTTTTTTTTTTTTTTTAGTAGGATCTGATATTCTTTTGGATTTCCTCAGTATCTGCTGTTATGTCTCCCTTTTCATTTCTGATTTTGTTAATTTTGATACTGTCTATGAGCTCTCTGGTTATTCTGGATAAGGGTTTATCTATATAGTTGATTTTCTCAAAAAAAAAAAAAAACTCACCTCCTGGTTTTGATGGTTCTTTGTATATTTCTTTTTGTTTCTACCTGATAGATTTGAGCTCTGAGTTTGATTATTTCCTACCATCTACTCTTCTTGGATGTATTTGCTTCTTTTTGTTCTACAGTTTTCAGATGTGCTTTCAAGCTGTTAGTGTATGTTCTTTCTAGTTTCTTTTTGGAGACACTCAGAGCTTTGAGTTTTCCTCCAGCACTGCTTTCATTGTGACCCATAAGTTGTGCCTTCATTGTCATTACATTTGAAAAAGTCTTTATTTCTTTATTTATTCATTGACCAAGTTGTCATTGAATAGAATGTTGTTCAGCTTCAATGTGTACGTGGGCTTTCTGTAGTTTTTGTTGTTATTGAAGTCCAGCCTAAGTTCGGGGTGATCTAATAGGATGCATGGGATTATTTCAATATTCTTGTATCTGTTTTATGACTGATTATATGGTCAGTTTTGGAGAAGGTACCATGTGGTGCTGAAAATAAGGTATATTCTTTGGTTTTCAGATAAATTGTTCTCTATATATCTGTTAAATCCATTTGGTTCACAACTTCTGTTAGTTTCACTGTGTCTCTGTTTATTTTCCATTATTATGATCTGTTCATTGATGAGAGTTGGGTGTTGATGTCTCTTACTATTATTATGTGAGATGCAATATGTGCTTTGAGTTTTAGTAAAGTTTCTTTTATAAATGTGATTGCCCTTGTATTTGGAGCATAGAAGTTCAGAATTGAGATACTTCTTGGTAGATTTTTTCTTTGATGAGTATGAAGTGTCCCTCCTTAGCTTTTTTGATAACTTTACATTGAAGGTTGCTTTTATTCAGTATTAGAATGGCTATTCTAGCTTGTTTCTTGGGACCATTCACTTGGAAAATTGTTTTCCAGCCTGTTACCATGAGGTAGTGCCTTTTGTCACTGAGGTGGGTTTCCTGTATTCAGCAAAATGCTGGGTCCTCTTTACAAATCCAGTCTGTTAGTCTATGTCTATTTCTTGGGGAATTAAGTCCATTGATATTAAGAGATATTAAGGAAAAGTGAGTGTTGCTTCCTGTTATTTTTGTTGTTAGAGCTGAAATCATGTTCATGTGACTAACTTCTTTTTGGTTTGTTACCAGAAGAATATTTTCTTGCTTTTTCTAGGGTATAGTTTCCCATCTTTTGTTGGAGTTTTCCATTCATTTTTCCTTTGAAGGGCTGGATTTGTGCAAAGATATTTTTGCAAATTTGTTTTTGTCATGGAATACTTTGGTTTCTCCATCAATGGTAATTGAGAGTTTTGCTGGGTATAATAGCCTGGCCTGGCATTTGTGTTCTCTTAGGGTCTGTATGACATCTGCCCAGAATCTTTTATAGTCTCTGGTGAGAAGTCTGATGTAATTTTGATAGGTCTGTCTTTATATGTTATTTATGACCTTTATTGCTGACTGCTTTTAATATTCTTTGTTTTATCCATTTGGTATTTTAATTATTATGTGATGGGAGGAATCTATTTTCTGGTCCAATCTACTTGGAGTTTCGTAGGCTTCTTGTATGCTCACGGGCTTCTTTTATTTTAGGTTAAGGTAGTTTTCTTCTATAATTTTGTTGAAGATATTTACTGGCCCTTTAATTTGGGAATCTTCACTATCTTCTATAACTATTATCTTTAGGTTTGGTCTTATCATTGTGTCTTGGATTTCCTGGATGTTTTGGGTTAGGAGCTTTTTGCATTTTGCATTTTCTTTAACTGTTGTGTCACTGTTTTCTATGGTATCTTCTGTACCTGAGATTCTCTCTTTTATCACTTGTATTCTGTTTGAATCTATGACTCCTGATCTCTTCCCTATGTTTTCTACCTCCAGAGTTGTCTCCCTTTGTGAATTTTTTATTGTTTCTACTTCCATTTTTAGGTCCTGAATGGTTTTGTTCAATTCCTCCGACTGATTGTGCTTTCCAGTAATTCTTTAAGGGATTTTGATGTTTCCTCTTTAAGGGCTTCTACCTTTTTACCTGTGTCCTCCTGTATTTCTTTAAGGGAGTTATTTATGTCCTTTTAAAAATCTTCTATCAGCATCATGAGATGCAATTTTAAACTCAAATCTTGCTTTTCTGTAGTGTGGGGACATCCATGACTTGCTGTGGTGGGGGGACTGGGTCCTGATGATGCTAAGTAGCCTTGGTTTCTGTTGATAAGTTTCTTGTGCTTGCCTTTTGCCATCTGGTTATCTCTGGTGTTAGTTGGTCTTGCTGTGTATGACTCTAACTTGTCCATCCTGAGGGCCTGTAAGCCTGGGCAGCACTCCTCTGAGACCAGCTCTTTCCTGGCTAGACCTCTGTACAGAGGGCTTTAGAATAGCCCCAGCTCCCAAGTGCTGATGGAGACTGAGAGGATCCTGTCCCAGATGTTCCACTGTTTCTGTGCCCTGTGTGCTCCCTGTTGCTGCTTTGGATGAGAAAGTGGAGATGTCACCTCTGAGTCAGGGAGTGAGAGCACTCCTGGACCAGCTCTCTCCTGGCAGGACTTGTGTACAAAGGGCTGTAGAACAGCCTGGTTCAGTTCATTAGCGCCTGGGTGCAGATGGCGACCTGAAGGAACTTGTCCCAGCTTCTCTGCTATTCCTGTGCCCTGCTAGCTCCTGGATGGTCCTGTACCAGACAGTCACTAGAGAGAAAATGGCGTTCTCACCTCCAAGCAGGGGAGTCAGAGTACTCCTGGGAGACCAGCTCACCCCTTGAGGGACATGCACATAGTGCTATGGAACAGCCCCAGCTCCAGGGTGCAGATGGTTACCAGAAGGCATGCCTGACTTTTGATAATGAATTCAGTGTTGTCTCAGATTTTTTATTTTGCTTATATTTTTTACTCATTATTCTATTTACTTATTCAGTTTATGTCATTATAGCTGTCCCCCCTCCTAGTTCCCCTATCCTATAGTTCCTTGCCCCTCATTCTGCCCTTCTCCTCTAGGGGAGTGGAGGATTCCTGAATATACCCCTGCCCCCCACAAATACAACCAGGCACATCAAATCTCTGCAGGACTGGGAGTTTTTTTCCCCCCGCTGAGGCCAGAAAAGACAACTGAGTTAGTAGAATGTGTTCCACAGACAGGCAACAGCTTTGGGAATAGCTCCACTAACATTATTTGGAACCCACATGAAGACCAAGCTGTACATCTCCTACATATGTGTGGGTATACCGAGGTCCAACCAATGTATGCTCTTTGTTTGGCAGTTCAATCTCTGACAGCCCCTAAAGATCCAGGTAAGTTGATTCTGTTGGCCTTCTTGTGAAGTTCCTATCGCCTTTGGGAACCTTAATCCTTTCCCCAGTTCTTCTGTGAGTCCCTAAGCTCCATCCACAGTTTGACTATGGGTCTTTGCATCTGTCTGGGTCTTTGTAAATGCTGGGTAGAGTCTCTCAGAGGGCAGTCATGCTAAGCTCCTGTCTTCAAACATAACAAAGTATCATTAAAAGTGTCAGGGATTGGTGCTTGCCCATGGGATGTGTCTCTGGTTGGGCTGGTTATTGCTTGGCCATCACCCTAGTCTCTGCTCCATTCCTTGTCCCTTCATTACTTGTAGACAGAATAAATTTTGGATCAAACCTTTTGTGGATCTGTTGATTTTGATGTCCCTATTATTCCATTGGGGTTCTTGCTTGGTTACAGGAGGTGGCTTCTTCAGGTTATATATCCCCACTGTTATGAGTCTCTGCTAAGGCCACCCCATTGATTCTTAGGAGACTTGCCTCTCCCAAGATCTCTGGCACATACTCAAGATGCCCCTAACCCCTTTTGCATACATCAACCACCTAAGGCAGAAATGTGGTTTCTCCAATGTCTTCTGCTCTAACTTTAAGTACTCTGCTTGGGAAAGAAACATTCTTCTCTTTTATCCTGTAGAAAAGGAATAATAAGTTCTGTTTTTTCTTATTATATTCTCACTGATATTTGTAGCATTCTTTACAGTTTAAAATAGCAATTATGCTTTATTCCTTTGCTTACTTTAATTAATGTCTTCTTAAAAAATGCCTTAAGCTTTACTCCTGGGTAAGGAGGGAGCTACTGATGATGGATCAGCCTGGGGAATAATCATTAGGCATATCTGTATCTTGCCTATGTGAAAGATAAATTTGTCTTCATACTATTTAATGAAGATCATGTTTGCTTCTTTGTCTCTTTTTTCAATTCTGGTTGTTAGGTCCCTTCAGATGCCATCACAGAACTATCTGCCTGAGAATAGAAATGGAAGACAGAGATGAGAGCTGAGTTCAGCTTCAGGCAACTCAAACACTAATAAAAATCTCATGTTTTCAGTGTGTCAGGAAATGTTTTAAGTGTTTTTCTTACAGTAATATCATCATTTCTTTTATATTTTAAGCAAATTCTGTTACTGTCTGTGTCTTAGTCAGGCTTTTACTGTTGTGAACAAACACCATGACCAAGGCAAGTATTATAAAGGACAACATTTAATTGGGGTTGGCTTACAGGTTCAGAGGTTCAGTTCATTATCATCAAAGTGGGAACATGACAGCATCCAGGAAGGCATGGCATAGGAGGATCTGAGAGTCCTACATCTTCATCTGAAGGCTACTAGGAGAATACTGGTTTGCATGCAGCATTTATTAAGGTCTTATAGTGCATACCTACAGTGACAAAGCTACTCCAACAGGGCCACATCTACTCCAACAGAGCCATACCTTCTAATAGTGCCACTCCCTGAGCCAAGCATATTCAAACCATCAGACTGCTATTTTAATTTGGTGGGAAAAGAAAGGCTCTTTAGTACTGTGTAGAGGTGATTTGGCTCTGCTCTATGCTCTATGCTCCTGGCAGGCAGGGATGGCTCTGCACCTGCCCAAGAACTCTGGATTCATGAATGAAAAGAGACACATACAGAATTCTAATTTTAATAAACCTTGCTCAATGCCTGGGCACTTGGAAACCTACCCGTGGCTAGCGCACACTCCCCTTCGATATTTCTGAGATAAATCTTTCTAAATCTTTTCTTGCTGCCCTGTTTCCTTCTGAGCAGCCCTTCAATGGAGTTGCTTTCCTTTTGTATCTACATTTTGGAGGTATCACCCTCCTGTTCTTTCATGGCATAATAGTCCAACCTAGGCCCCTCTCATGGTGGAATCTCCTCCTCTCCTCCCCTTTGTTTCTTGCCCTGGAATCCTAAAAATCCCTCCTCTCTTCCCCTGCCTAAGCATTGGCTGCAGGTTTTTTGCTGATCAATCAAAAACTAATCAGGTAAATAAATAAATAAAAAAAAAACCGGTTGGGGAGAGAGACTCACAGCTTCTGGGCACATAGATTCTCATGTGATTTTGGGAGATGAATTAAAGCATTAGAACCAACCCCAGACAGTACTGTTGAATGAGTCAGTTGCTCAAGTCAAGTTTCAAAGTGAATTCCCATGAGCAGAAAATTGACATTACCATACTGCCTCTTGGACCTAGTCCCACTGAGTACCAGCAACACACTTAATAATTTCAATGTAAAATATAAAAGTTCATCCTTTGATTTTTAAAATTTGTTTTTTGAGTTTCATACAACCTGTTTTCATCACGTTCGCCTCCCTTCCCCCAATGCTTCCCTAACTTTCTTCCCTTCCCTGTGATATTGCTGTATAAGAAACATTAAACTTTTTTCTTAATTGTTCAACTTAGCATGAAATATCTATGAAATTTTGATAACTGAATATATGACCAGTGTTAATAGAATTTAGCAAATAGATGTTCAGAATTGTAATTCTTTACAATTTCTCTGATACAGATTTAGTAATTTGATTACCATCAAACATTTTATGTAAGGAAAATTTTTAAATAAGTAATTTTTCTTAATTTTTTGATGTGGAAATTTAAGTCAGTGTGTTTTGTATTAGGGTCAGCATATAATCTTTATTTACAGTTTTGGCAAACCAAGATTTCTGATGGTTCAATTCTTTCCATTCCTCCTAAGACTTTATGCTTTGTGGTAGCTTGACCAAACAGTAGACACCAGGTGAAAACACCTTAGAGATGCAGATATCAGTTACATAGTGAAGTACATTTGTTCCTGTAGTGACAAGGGTCTCCTGGGTGCCCCAGGTATCTGGGCATTTTCTTTCCTTTGTCTAGGTGATAAAACGCAAAGGTAGGCTCCCTTTTTTGTTTTCCTTCATGGATAGTGGCAGTCTATGTAGTTTTGGCTGTAGCAAAACATTTCTTTCATATTATTTCTCCTATAATTTCCCCAGACTTTCATCTATATGATGATATTCTTAGCTTTGAGTATCTAGACATCAAAGAACTGCTCAGATGATAAAAGAAAACAAAGTTGATTCAAAATAAACATATTTTCAGTTAATCTAAAACAATCTGTATTTTTTTAGAATCTGTTCTCAAAGATTCTACCTACTCTTCACTTCCCATGCTCCATATAACAATGATACCCAACATGTGTACCTGGTTGATCAACAAATGAACTGTTCCCATAAGAACCCATAGAAAACACTGCATATCACTGACATGGTGAGGATGATGATGGTGCTGTTCAGGACTGAATCTAGGACCTCCCTCATGCAAGCACTCACCACTTACTTGTATTCCTAGACCATCAATGTTTCTGCTAAATAATCCTATAACAAATGATATTTTACCTCTTTTGTGGAGTCAAAGTGCTACTTTTGTATAATAGTAGCCATTCAAATAGAAGTCAAGCTTTACAACAGGTATAAACAGACATGAAATCTTTTAGAAGAAGCAGAAATTTTCTAATGCTAATATCTAAAACTTCAATGTTCCAAGTGTTTTGCCAAAATTTATAATTTATCTAGAATTTCAACATTCACTCTGCATCAAGTAACAATTCATTTTAGGTATGAGCTGCTGCTTGGCTAGATGACATTTTTGTGGCATTGTGTGTGTGTTTATATTAATGTCACTGTTACTTTCTAACTGTGAAGGGTATGTTAAATTGCTGTGTTACTAAATAAATGCCAGAGTTTGCATTGCCTTTATATGTTTTGTGAGCAGATAGTTTCAAGATGATGAAGCTTTGAAAGTCATTAAAAAATATACAGTCTTACTGTTGTTGATATTATAATTTCACAAAAGAAAACTACTAGTTTCCATTTAGTTAATTAGAATAGAATAATATTGGTATATTTGATCAGATATTACAGTTTACAAATAATAACAAAAATAGACATTTGTTTTCAAAAAGTGAATTGAAAAGTTCATTGTATTCAAACTATAATTCAATGCTAGCAAATAATTATTCCCAGTCTTTCTTTCTTTCTTTCTTTCTTTCTTTCTTTCTTTCTTTCTTTCTTTCTTTCTTTCTTTCTTTCTTTCTTTCTTTTGTTCTTTCTTTCTTTCTTTCTTTCTTTCTTTCTCTCTCTCTCTCTGTCTTTCTTTCTTTCTTTCTTTAACAGGTAAAAAAACATTTAGTCCTAGTTTAATAATACAATGTAGTCTTAGAATAATAGAACAGTAATCAAAACCAACTTGAGATGTGTTTACTTCAGTTCATACCTTAAAGACCCTCATAGAAGTGTCCAAGGCAAGCATTCAAGGGAGGAAACTGAGAGCAGAAACTAAAGCAGAAAGCATGCCTGACTCCTGCTTACTGATTTGCTTCCTCTTGTTCACTCTGCCCTCTTTCTGATAAATTTCAGGGCCCCTTGCTTAATACCAACCTCCACAGTGAGCTGTGCCCTCCAATGTAAATTAGCAGGTTAAATGTCTTGGAGATATGTCCACACCAATGGATGGAGCCAGTTTCTCAGTTGAGGCTCTTTTCCAGTTATGCCTAAATTTGTGTCAAGTTGACAAAAATAACCAGTGTTAAAACATGTTAATCCATTTATATATTACATCTTCATATAGAAGAAAATCTCAAAAGAGAAGATAATTTTATGTTAGATTTACTCATGACTTTTCCAGGGACTTAGGTATCTGGGTGTGCTAAGTCTAAAAATATTGCATTAAATTTCCAGTCTAACTTATCCTCTTATCAAACAAAAGTCCTTTCCCTCTTCCCTTCCCCTCCCCCTTCCCTCTCCTTCCCATCCCCCCTCTCCCTCCCTCTCTCTAGCTACCCCTGTTTCTCTCTTTCTCTCTCTCTCCTTAGTTGTTTTATTTTTATTTTATATTGATATTAATGAATATATAACAAAGTGAAGTTTATATTTCCTAAAAATGAAAATACTGATGCTGGTGTATTAGCTCAGGTTGTTCTGGTCGTGGTAGCTTAAAGGCTGGAAGGCTAAACTCGAAGGTGCTATTATGATTGCATACTTAAGGAGTGTTGCCTTCTGGTTTACATTAGACACTTCCTTAGATTCTTATACTGTTGTATAAGGATTTGATCTTCCATGACTATATCAACTTCCCAAAGTCCCACGTTACAAATAATCACATTGGTTGATATGATAACAGTGGAAATTCCAGAGAAACAAACACTCTTTTTGTAATGGATAGCAAGAGGAACTTATTATACACTATTGCTAATGACTGAAACAAACACCCATAACTTCAGCATCTCAGAGTGGAACTAGATTTAGTAATATTCCTTTAAATAGTAACTAAAATTAGAGCACTAGGGTAACTTTCTTCGACTGTAACCAGTATTGTTAGGAGATGAAAATACAGATATAGAAATTGTATGGAACTGTAAGAAGTTAGTGGTCATGTGGAAGCTAAAAATGAAGGCTCAGAAAAAATTTAGGGAGAACCTGATATTGGACAAAGTGAGAAAATATCTCTATTGTTTAACCCACTCAGTCTGTGCTATTTTATGAAGAAAGCTCAAAGCAGGTTATCAGACTCCTCACCATTGAATCCCTCTTATCCAGGACAGGCTTTACGTGAATGTTGTAGGATCACTATGAGTACATTTTCTGGTCATTTCATAGCCAATTATTCATGTAGCTTCTTAGTACTACAATTGCTTGAAAATAAAATTATTTTTTGTGGCCCTTCACAAAAGTACTATCTAGTGTCAACTTACCAGAATGGTTTTAAATGTACATCATCATGAATAAGACACCATTCAGTCCAAATACCTCATGTTTTAAAAACCATTTTATATATGCTGATGGATTGTCAGTGTACACAGATAATCATGCCATGTATAAAAGCAGCAATTGTCCAAATCTTTTTCAAATTGTTTTGAGAATACAGCAAAAGCAAACAGAAATGAGGGGAAATTCTCTTCCTGCACCCCTTTATTAAAAGCTATCTTCTTTGTCTTTTCTCCTTTATTAAAAACTATCTCCCAAACTCTTTTTGCTTGAATTATTCATCTGGAGAGAGGGGGGATAGACAGAGAGAGAGAGAGGGAGAGAGAGAAAGGGAGAAAGGGAGAGGGAGGGAGGGAGGGAGTGAGAGGGAGAGAGGGAGAGAGAGAATATTGGGGAAAAAATCTGTTTTTGTTACTGTTTGAAAGGCAGATGGAAGTGTAGGGAGTACCAAAGCCAGCAAATTTCCCATTTCTTACATCGACTAACTTGAAAAGTAGCAGTTAGGTGGTTCACAATAGTCTAAATCATCCTATTTGCGTCACCAACTTATCACGACCTCTTTTACATTGAAATTGTTCCTGATTCAGCATCCTACACAAGCAAAACTCAGGGAGCAGTACAGTGATCTACAATCTCATCCTCTGTGATTGCTCCTCCTGTGGCTCTTAAAGATTTGTATAAAACCTGATTAAAAATTGACTCTTATTTGGTTCCTTTTCACTGTGAAGGGTGTTGTTTACTGTGTATATTTATTACAGTATTATTATTTCTCCAACATAATACTGGAGACACTTGTGACCACAGCTCGTGCTCCTTGTTGCTGATGTTGTCATGACTCAGACTACAGCCCTGTGTGCGGTGGTTAAATCTTTCTTGTGAGACACTAATTAGAGGCTGTTGTTACCAGGAAAGCAAGTACACAAATAGACAAACCAAGCCACCGACTGGCTGAAGTAGAAAAATTCCTTCATTTTATTCAGAGGCGGAAGTACGAGGCTAATTTGAATTGTGATATTCTATTTAGTTTGTGCCATGGGTACCAAACTATCACCAGAAATGAATCACTGTTTACAATTTACAATATCTGTCCCTGAAAAATATTTTCCTTTCATTATTTTATTCTGTAAAATTCAGTCATGAGTGAATAGCAAAATTGATTTGATTTAAGGGCTTATATTAGTTGAACCATACATGAAGAAAACACCAAAGCATTCACCTCTCAGTGAAAAACATTGATAACCGAGTCCCTGGACATTAATTTCACCAGGTCATCATACCTTATAAATTCATATTCATATTTAGGCAGTTCAGCAGGGATTCTTTGCTTTTGTGCATCTATATAACACTACATTTATAAAAATAAATAGAACACATGGGGAAGTTTTAGGCATTAATCATTCCAAGTGCAGATGACACACTATGTCATATTGTGTACTGCATTATCATTTAAGAACATTTGCAGCATCCTCTGGGGAAAATATTACCTGTTGATAAGAACAAGCAGCTAATACCTATGCTCAAAGAAAGAAAACGTTAGATAACACAGTGTCCAGGAAGAGGGGCCCCTTTATATCACTCATCTGGTCTCCATTCTGCTAAAGTAATTAAATGAACTTGAGAAGGACTTAGAAATAACTCACAAAAATCTGAGGTCATAAAGACAAATTTAAAAATTAGAACTCTAGTTTTATTAAGCCATAATTCAGACTAAGATAAATCTAATACTTATATTATGCATTGCTAGACTCATATTAGCTCTCCCCTTCTCTCTCTCTTTCTCTCTCTCATGTGTGTGTGTGCATGTGTGTGCATGTGTGTTTGTGTGTGTGTGTGTGTGTGTGTGTGTGTGTCAAAATTTTTACAAGAATGAAGTCAAGAAAGATAAACCAGTGGGAAAAGACACCTTTAATTTGGCATGCATAGTTTTCTGCATAGGGATTTGTGAAAATAAAACAATACTCTTTTGCCCTTGAAATGGGCCATCTTCCATTCCTAAGTACCTTTTCCCTGGTCATCTGTGTTCATGTATGATACCTATGAGATATGATGCAAGAGAAATGCAAGGTGATGAGAATGAAGCATCTCCCTTCCTTTCTATCTTACCAATTTTCTTTAGACCTGACTCTCATTTCATGGATGAAGGTATGTCTTAAAATTTAATTGAACGATTTGGAAGTGCTACTTTAAAAGAGGATTTGTTAAGGAAAGTCAAAATGAAGTGCAGATTTTAGAAGATGGCAATGGATCTTTCAGTGTGGTTGTATCCTTTACTTTTCTTAGCTGTTTTTCTTCAATGAATGGCTTAAAAAGAAACATGATGCCAAAATTATGCATAGGATATTTAAATAATTTTAAAATTTAACCTGCAGAAAGTTTTTAACTAGATAAAGCCTAAATTGTTTCCAAAAGACAATATGGATTGATAGTTAATTTCTTTGGTTAAATTGAACTCAAACCAAAAGACTATGATACTTTGATCCTTGTCAGATAATAAGATATAGTGAGTCTATTTGCTGTTATTGTTAGTGATAGGTTCGTGACTAATCTGTGAGACAGAAGTATTCAAGCCTGATTGTAATGAAGGACAAGAATAAATGAGTTAAGACAGGTCTGTATTGCTTAGATAGCTTAGAGTATGTTTTGAATGGCTCCTAGTTTGTTTTAATGCACCATAGGATCTGGTGTAAAGACACAATCTTCTGATTCCTATAACCAATGTTAACAATAGAGACTCCTCTCCGTGTCTTCTGAATGATGCAACACTTCTGACCACTCTCTATACTTGGTTTACTTTCCAAGTTGTAAGGATTGTAGGGATAGAAAATCCCTGTGGTTTGTTACCTTTTGAGTAAAGTTTAATGAATCTAGGCATGACTTTCCCTAGATAGCACCACAGGAGAATCTAAGGGCCTATGTCAAAGATAGTTGAAAGGGTGATTTCAACTATCAGAAATAAAAAAAAATAAATAAAATATAGTGTCCAGTTAGTGATTTTGTTGTTGTTGTTCTTATTACCATGAAACCAAACCAGAAGTAAAGGTCATGGCTTTAGCCCAGGAAGTATTTTTAGTGACAGCCATAGGAAACTGGCTTGGCCACAGGGACTGTTTATTAGTGTTCCTCCTGAGATGGGGTGTGTCCACTTCTGAATCCCTGCCCTGACTCTCTCACTCTTCAGACAGTCCACATTTTAACTTCTAAAGAGTTTTGGAATGGCTCCCTGCGGTTTGCTTCTTATTTCTAGTTCTACTGGAATATTGAGGCACTTTGCAGCACACTGAAATTGCTTCTGTCCTTCTAAAAGTTCCCAGGGTAAAACATGCACATGTTCACTGTGAGAATGGAAAGAGGTCATTGACCAAAAGTGTGTGCATGAAATATCAGGATTTAAAGATCGTGCATTTGAAAGTCTTCAGCATTCACATTTCTACATATTTTTCAGGAAAAAAAGAAGTTCCACTTATCAAGCACCTCTACCACCAAGGTAAGCACAGCTCAGACCAGGGGCACCCCAGGGGGTAAGACTGGTACTCCAACATTGTGATGCCACTGTCTTCTCTACAACACTAGATTCTAACTGTGCCTCATATACTGATTCCTTCACAGCTCTCTAAACGGGAAATGTACTGTGCTCTTTATGATCTGATATCAGTTTGTACACAGCCCATTTCATTAACATATTGGTGCTTACAACAGAATACTACTCAATCAATGACCTAAGGAAACTATTGAAGCATATAATTGGCCCCCTTTCCTCCTTTAGTCTTAAGACAATTTACAAACCATGCCTCTCAATCATTGATTTGAATTCTTAATTGAAAATGTCCTTCAATGTTTTATATCTAATGAAACAAATAGTAACGACTATCCAACTGTCATTTCTTTAGCATTTCTCTTATTCTAGGGAGTTTACAATACACACACACACACACACACACACACACACACACCAGGAATTCCATCTGGTAGATTTATACACCTTTATTTTATACAAAGTTAAGGTTAGACTTTAGAAATCTTCCTACATTCATAATTTTTACACTTTTCGATCATTAACATATAAGCTTTCTTCAGGCTTGATTAAATACCATTTTTGTTACTATAGACATGACCTACCTTACAACTTGGTAATTCTAATGCAAACTTTTCTATTCTTTTCCCATTTCTTTTAACTAATAATGTGTTTCTAAACCACTGTCTGGTAACCCCATCTTTGAATGATAACCAGTTTAAATTACATTGAAACTCGGGCTGTAAAGTGCATTTGTCATACCATCCTGCAAAAAGTTTTGAGGATAAAATCTTAATTCTTTTTTTTTTTGAGACAGGGTTTCTCTGTGTAGATGTGGCTGGAACTCACTCTGTAGACCAGGCTGGCCTTGAACTCAGAAATTCACCTGCCTCTGCCTCCCAAAGGCATGAGCCACCACTGCCCAGCAAAATCTTAATTCTTCATTGGGGAAAAAGTCAAAATGGAAATTATTCTACAAGTGGGAGGGTTAGGCAAAAGTTCTCCTGGACCCTCACTGCTTCTACGGGTGTTGTCTGTGCATTCACAAGAGCAAGAGGCAATGCTGACTCTTTGCGGGCATAATAGATGTACCTGGTGAGCATCCTGTATTCCCAGGAGAATTCTTAGTATACACAACATTGTTAATAATAATAATGGATTTAAGAAACAAATGAATCCCCTGTCTCTTCCACATGAGAACAAAGGAGCCCTAATTATCTAGCACTAGGAAGTCTTTGCCAGTGTGGATTTATGTTCCCTTCCAAACTAGAATATAGCATCACAATTGATTTTCTTTTCCCAATTCTAATTTTCCAGACTTATTAAACTGACTCTAAACCAAAGTGCTTTGAAAGAAATAATATTGGCTTTCTCCCATAATTCCTCCTTTCTCCCTTGTCCTCTTTCTACTAAATCAAATTAATCTACTTTAAAAATAGAAAAGATAAGTGATTATATAATCTTCCAAGGGAGGCAGGAAGCCATGGGACATAGGCACCATGAAATGTTCATGATCAGGCATATTTCAACACTCTGCATGTCAGTCTGAGTCTTTTGTGGCCCAGGACTGTGGGGACCCAGGCAAACAGAAGTCAGGAGATTCATCCTGGTTCTGGTCCCCAGTGCTATAAAGACCTTCTAAGTGGGAAAAAATGTTTCTAGAATTCCAGAGAAAATGCCACCATGCTGCTCATGCCATTCATAGCCTGGATGTGACTTATTCATGACACAAGAGTCGAAGAGAGAACTGTACCAGCCAGGAGCTAGTTGTTACCATTATTGTATTTTAAAATCTCTTATTTAAGTCTCCCTTTTTTCATATACATTCTCTCTTTCTCTTGTGCACACGCACGCGCGCGTGTGCACACAGACACACACACACACACACACACACACACACAGAGAGAGAGAGAGAGAGAGAGAGAGAGAGAGAGAGACCGAGACTGAGACAGAGAAGGACAGAAAAAAGCAGAGACACACACACAAAGAGAGATGATATATAGACGCAACCAGAGTTATTTCAGGTAAACTATGGTGCTTTGCTGGGAGAGATGCAGAGTCTTCTTTGACTGTATTCCTAAGGCCCAGCTTCCTGTCTGTCTCTAGCCAAAGGGATCATATTTTTGTCAAAGTAGAGGAAGTTGAGGATGCTATTCTATGTGAACAGAGTTATTTTAAGAAGCAACCAGAATTTGCATTTTCAAACTATTAGGAGACAAAATGAAGGAAAAAATTAAATGCATGTACATTTATACATGTTTTAAAATCTAATTTGGGGTCCCAGCTGTAATTGCAAAAGCTTTGGATTGTGTGTCATGCTGGAATAATGTCATGTTAGTGAGCATAAAGCATGCAGGATTGCCTTATGCCTCACTGCTCTCTAAGTGTGGAGCTATTTCAATACAACACCTACCACTTTCAGGTCTTTATGCTTAAGTGTCTTGCTGGAGGAAATCAAGCTACAAATTGGATAAAATCGGGTCCTCCCAGTTTATTCTGCTGCTACAAACTCCAAACCCAGTCGTTTTCAAGGTCCAGTTCTATGAAGTCAGAATTTAAATTATCATGATTGCTTGTACTGACAGGTACAAACAAATACTCAACTTGATTCAGAGATTTAAAAAAAAAGCAGGGTTTAACCACAAAAATAAAGTTAATTTTTTTTTCACTCAAGCTTTAGAGTTGTCTCAAAGATGGAGCAAATGATACTACATAAAGTATAAGCTACAAGAATTAAGACATCATGTTTTGTTGCCTCGACAAAAACACATCCCCTAAGTGATTCCATCCTCAATGAAAAAGTGTTTGTATCCTCTCTTAGTTCATCCTTGAATCTAAATTCATACCACTGGCATTTCAATTTGTGGTCACAACAAATTCGCATTTTTCGACATTCAGGTCACAGTGTTCTTCCCTATGGCTGTTAGAGGTGCATTTTTAAAGATGACTATGTTCATAAAATCTGACCATTCTCCCATCAGAGGATTTATGCTTCCCTGGGTTGTGCAAAGGTTGTGGAATAGGTTATGGATTTACAGTGTTCACAAAGAGAGTTAAAACTGAACCCAGCCAGAAATGAATCAAAGCTTCAAAGGCAATTATTACTGCTGTTTCTGAAGATAGTTAAATTAATTCTTAAAAATATATTCATTGTGAAGACAAAAAACTCAAGACAGTGGTATTTTGCCTGGCAATATAATTGGTGAGGCAACTCTAATAAAACGAACTGTGCAAAACAGAAGTCCATGTTCCACAAACCTAATTTAATTAAGCTAAGTGAAAGTTATATTTTTGGAGGAAAAAAATAACTAGGGAAATACATTGTATTTGCCATGGATAGATACAGTGGCAATTTATAGAAATTTACTATAGATCCATGTCTTCATAAATAATTAGACTTTCCAATAACTGTATCAAGAAGAAAATATACTAAAAGTAAAATTTCAGAGACATGTTTGGTTTGTTTTAAACAAAAAAGAAGTTATTTTAATAATGTAATTCACTAAAATCATTCTGGGAAATGAGAACAGCATTACACAGATGCTACATCACTGAGCCCATGTCAGAGACTGCGATCTCTAATCCAAGTCTTCATTATTTCCAGAGAATAAAATGATTCAGACCACATGGTTTGTAGAGTCTTAACCTAAATTAGCCTGGTCTCAAACAATAGGAATTGTCATCAGTACTAGCTAAAAATAGTTCATGGTCATCATCACCATTTTGAGTCACTGAAGAAGTAAAGATTGAAGGAATTATATAAGCACAATGGTCAGTAGAGGTGGACACAAGAAGCAAAAACCTAAAATTCTCTCTGAGCACCATCTAGAAGCAGCAAGCCATGCTAATACTGGTTGTTATGAAACAACTCACATCAAGACTCAGTATGTGTCTCTGAATCTACATCCACACTGGATCTAGCTGCCTACTTCATCGATTATATAGAAAGCATAAGCTACAAGAAGGGAGACATCATGTTTTATTGCCTAGGCAAAAAACATATCCCTCAAGTAATGCTATACTCATTGAAAGTGTTCATATTCTCTTTGCTTTAATCCATGAAGGTAAATTCATACCACTGGTATCCCAATTTCTTAATACTCAGGTATTCCATCCTAGTTATCTAGTGGCTAGATCTAAGCCTGCCTTCTTTATCTTAAAGATTCCTATTACAGATACTGCTGCTGAGCATTTATGGAAACCTCTATAATGAAGCAGTGGTTTGTTCACTCTACTTCCTGAAGGAATATGTCCCATAAACAACTTGGCAAAATTTATTAAGGTAAGAGTACATTTTTACCAGTGTGTGTATATGTGTGTGTGTGTGTGTGTCTGTATGTGTGTGTGTGTGTGTGTGTGTAAGAGAGACATAGACAGATATTCAGAAACACAGAGACCAAGAATAATTACCCCGTCTGTCTGTGTGATCTGATCCTTCTAACTTATAGATACTATATTTGTGAACTTATTTACTAAATATTATTTTTAATTCTCAAGTAATACTCACATGTTCATGGTTATTGATAAATATGTGCACATAAGTGAAAAGCTGAGCCTACTTATGCCCATGATTTCCATAGAAGTTGGAGAAGACTTTACTCTTTCTTTTTATATCAACTCCAGCATCACAAACCCATGTCAATTTGAGTCCTCTTCCTCCTCCTCCACATTGGGAAGGTTCAATATGTATCCCTGTGTGGCTTGTTTCACTTCATAGATGGGCTGGCCACAAACCCAAAGAGATCTCCTTCCCTGTGCTCACCAACACTAACATTAAAGGACTGTAGTGCCACACTTGGATCCTTTTTACAATCTGTAGTACCACATTATCCTATGCCTGCACATCTTGTTGATTTCCCTGTGTAAAATGCTCTCAAGTGTAGTGCTGAAGGACTATCTGTGGTTCATCAGGACAACAGAGCTGACATGTTGTGCATGTAGATTAGTTCGGATCAAATGAAAACAGTCAATTTGGCCTGAGGTCACTGTTAGTAAACACCAGTGTAGACAGGAAGGTGTCTTTAGGTTCTGTGTTGATCAGTTGATAAAAATGTGACCAGAGGCTTTGAAGAACTAACTAGGTCTTCTGCTTCTTGGAGAAATGGCTCACATTCTCCCAAGCCATGCTTGGTAACGATATGAAGCATGACAAGGCCTGATATGTCTGTGTGTCTATAGGAAGGCCTCTATTATTGATGTAACACAGAACATATTATAGGTAGAACAGACAGCCACTAACAACCCATAATTGACCATGTTAAAATATAATGTGAATCTCAATGAATGACAAAAAAACCCACATAAACTGTTAACTATGATTTCTAAACCGAAGGCAAAAATCATAAAGAAAAAAAAAATCAAAGCATGACATTTAAAAATGTCAATCCAGCGGGCCCCAGCAGGAGCCTTCAGATACCTGCTTTGGGACCTGAACAGTCTGGGCCACAGCACTCGGTCGGTCTCCAGGAAGTGCGGGGGGGGGGGGGGGGGGACCTGGTGTGCTCCCAGAGGCAGTCTGGGAGCTCACAGCACAGCTTGTTCCAGCTTAGGCTTCAGTCCTGAGGCCTCTGGCGGTAGCCCTCGGACCTCTCCGCATCTGGATCCAGATCCACCTGAGCAGCAGCACCACATCTCCAAGTCGTGAAAGAGGCAAGTGGGGCTTCCAGGCTGCCAGCAGGGAGAAGTCAGTGTGCTCCAGTGAATCCAGCGGGCCCCAGCAGGAGCCTTCAGGTGTCTGCTACAGGGTCTGAACAGCCTGGACAACAACACCCTGTCTCCAGGCAGTGCAGGAGGTAAGCTGTGCACCAGAGGCCATCTGGGAAGGGGCAGCTTGCACTGGTAAGTCCAGCATTGACAACACCAACTAACACCAGTGAGAACTAGATGGCAAAAGGCAGACACAGGAACGTCACCAACAGAAATCAAGGCAATATGGCAACATCTGAACCCAATTCTCCTTTACCAGCATGTCCTGGATACCCTATCACACCAGTAAAACAAGATTTGGATTTAAAATCACTGGTCATGATGCTAGTACAGGAACACATGAAGGACATACTTAAAGAAATTCAGGAGAAAATGGATCAAAAGTTAGAAGCCCTTGCAAGGAAAACACAAAAAGCATTGAAAGAAATCCAGGAGAATACAAAAGCCAATAATGAGGAAACACAAAAAACACTTAAAGAAATACAGGAGAACTTTGGTCAACAGGCTGTGGTCATGAAAGAGGAAACAAAAATCTCTTAAAGAATTAGAGGAAAGCACAAACAAGCAAGTGAAGGAGCTAAGCAAAACAACCAGGATCTAAAATCAGAAGTAGAAACAACTAAGAAAACTCAAAGGGAGACAACTTTGGAGATAGAAAGCCTTGGGAAGAAATCAGTGGACATAGATGCAAATATCAACAATAGAATACAAGAGATAGAAGAAAGAATCTCAGATGCTGAAGATACCATAGAAACTATGGACTCAACAGTTAAAGAAAATGCAAAAAGCAAAAAGCTTGTAACCCAAAATATCCAGGAAATCCAGGACACAATGAGAAGACCAAACCTAAGGATTATAGGCATAGATGAGAGTGAAGATTTACACCTTAAAGGGCCAGCAAATATCTTCAATAAAATTATGGAAGAAAACTTCCCTAACCTAAACAGAAAGATGCCCATGAATATACAAGAAGCCTACAGAACTCCAAACAGACTGGACCAGAACAGAAATACTTCCCATCACATAATAATCAAAACACCAAATGTACTAAACAAAGAAAGAATATTAAAGGCAGTAAGAGAAAAAGGCCAAGTAACATATAAAGGAAGACCTATCAGAATCACAGCAGACTTTTCACCTGAGACTATGAAGGCTAGAAGATCCTGGGCTGATCTCATGCAGACTCTAAGAGAACACAAATGCCAGCCAAAATTACTATATCCAGCAAAACTCTCAATCACCGTAGATGGAGAAACTAAGATATTCCATGACAAAACCAAATTTACCCAATATCTATCCACAAACCCAGCCCTACAAAGGATAATAGGAGGAAAACAGCAATACAAGGAAGGACTGGTCACCCTGGAAAAAGGAAGATAGTAACCTTCTTTCATCAAACCCAAAAAAAGTTAACCAATCAAATTTAAAAAATAACGTCAAAAATGACAGGAAGTAACAATCACCATTCCTTAATATCTCTTAACATCAATGGACTCAATGCCCCAACAAAAAGACATAGACTAACTGACTGGATACGTAAACAGGACCCTACATTTTGCTGCTTACAGGAAACACACCTAAGGGTCAAAGACAAACACTACCTTAGAGTAAAAGGCTGGAAGACAATTTTACAAGCAAATGGTCTCAGGAAAAAAGCTGGAGTAGCCATTTTAATATCAGATAAAATTGACTTTCAACCCAAAGTCATCAAAAGAGACCCTGAGGGACACTTCTTGCTGGTCAAAGGAAAAATACAACAAGAAGAACTCTCAATCCTGAACATTTATGCTCCAAATGCAAGGGCACCCTCATTCGTAAAAGAAACTTTATTAAAGCTCAAAGCACACATTGCACCTAACACAATAATTGTGGGTGACTTCAACACTGCACTTTCCTCAATGGACCGATCAGGAAAACAGAAACTAAACAGGGACATAATGAAATTAATTGAAGCTTTGGACCAATTAGATTTAACAGATATATATAGAACATTCTATCCTAAAGCAAAAGAATATACCTTTTTCTCAGCACCTCATGGTACCTTCTCCAAAATCGACCATATAATTGGTCACAAAACAGACCTCAACAAATATAAGAAGATCGAACTAATCCCATGCCTCCTATCAGATCACTATGGAGTAAAAGTGGTCTTCAATAGCAACAAAAACAACAGAAAACCCACATACACATAGAAATTGAACAATATTCTACTCAATGATACCTTGGTCAAGGAAGAAATAAAGAAAGAAATTAAAGACTTTTTAGAACACAATGAAAATGAAGACACAACATACCCAAATCTATGGCACACAATGAAAGCAGTGCTAAGAGGAAAACTCATAGCCCTGAGTGCCTCCAAAAAGAAAATGGAGAGAGCATACATTACCAGCTTAATGACACACCTGAAAGTCCTGGAACAAAAAGAAGCTATTTCACCCAGGAGGAGTAGAAGGCAGGAAATCATCAAACTCAGGGCTGAAATCAATCAAGTAGAAACAAAGAGAACCATACAAAGAATCAACAAAACCAGGAGCTGGTTCTTCGAGAAAATCAACAAGATAGATAAACCCTTAGCCAGACTGACCAAAGGACACAGAGAAAGTATCCAAATTAACGAACTTAGAAATGAAAAGGGAGATATAACAACAGAAACTGAGGAAACCCAAAAAATCATCAGATCCTACTACAAGAGCCTGTACTCAACACAACTGGAGAACCTGGAGGAAATGGACAATTTCCTTGACAGATACCAAATACCAAAATTAAATCAGGACCAAATAGATCATCTAAACAGTCCCATAATGCCTAAAGAAACTGAAGGAGTCATAGAAAGTCTTCCAACCAAAAAAAGCACAGGACCAGATGGTTTCAGTACAGAATTCTATCAGACCTTCAAAGAAGAGTTAACACCAATACTCTTCAAATTATTCCACAAAATAGAAACAGAAGGAACACTACCCAATTCCTTCTTTGAAGCCACAATTACGCTGATTCCAAACCACACAAAGATCCAACAAAGAAAGAGAACTTCAGACCAATTTCCCTTATGAACATCGATGCAAAAATACTCAATAAAATTCTTGCCAACCGAATCCAAGAACACATCAAAATGATCATCCACCATGATCAAGTAGGTTTATCCCAGGAATGCAGGGTTGGTTCAATATACGGAAATCCATCAATGCAGTCCACTACATAAACAAACTCAAAGAAAAAAACCACATGGTCATTTCATTGGATGCTGAAAAAGCATTTGACAAAATTCAGCATCCTTTCATGCTTAAAGTCTTGGAAAGAACGGGAATTCAAGGCCCATACCTAAACATAGTAAAAGCAATATACAGCAAACCGGTAGCCAGCATCAAACTAAATGGAGAGAAACTTGAAGCAATCCCACTAAAATCAGGGACTAGACAGGGCTGCCCCCTTTCTCCTTATCTTTTCAATATTGTACTTGAGGTACTAGCTCGGGCAATTCGACAACATAAGGAGGTCAACGGGATACAAATTGGAAAGGAAGAAGTCAAACTATCATTATTTGCAGATGACATGATAGTCTACCTAAGTGACCCAATAAACTCCACTAGAGAACTCCTACAGCTGATAAACAACTTCAGCAAAGTGGCAGGTTATAAAATCAACTCAAGCAAATCAGTGGCCTTCCTATACTCAAAGGATAAGCAGGCTGAGAAAGAAATTAGGGAAATGACCCCCTTCACAATAGCCACAAACAGTATAAAGTATCTTGGGGTGACTCTTACCAAACATGTGAAAGACCTTTACGACAAGAACTTCAAGACTCTGAAGAAGGAAATGGAAGAAGACCTCAAAAAATGGGAAAACCTCCCATGCTCATGGATCACCAGAATCAATATAGTTAAAATGGCTATTTTGCCAAAAGCAATATACAGATTCAATGCAATACCCATCAAAATCCCAACTCAATTCTTCACAGAGTTTGAAAAAGCAATTAACAAATTTATCTGGAATAACAAAAAACCAAGGATAGCTAAAACTATTCTCAACAACAAAAGAAATTCTGGGGGAATCAGTATCCCTGACCTCAAGCAATACTACAGAGCAATAGTGTTAAAAACTGCATGGTATTGGTACAGTGACAGGCAGGCAGATCAATGAAACAGAATTGAAGATCCAGAAATGAACCCACACACCTATGGCCACTTGATCCTCGACAAAGGGGCTGAAAACATTCAATGGAAAAAAGATAGCCTTTTCAACAAATGGTGCTGGTTCAACTGGAGGTCAGCATGCAGAAGAATGCGAATTGATCCATCTTTATCACCTTGTACTAAGCTCAAATCCAAATGGATCAAGGACCTCCACATAAAGCCAGACACTGTGAAGCTAATAGAAAATAAACTGGGGAAGACCCTTGAGGACATTGGTACAGGGAGAAAATTTCTGAACAGAACACCAATAGCATATGCTCTAAGATCAAGAATTGACAAATGGGACCTCATAAAATTACAAAGTTTCTGTGCGGCAAAGGATACCATCAAAAGGACAAATCGGCAACCAACAAATTGGGAAAAGATCTTCACCAACCCTAAATCAGATAGAGGGCTAATATCCAATATATATAAAGAATTTAAGAAGTTAGACTCCAGAAAACCAAACAACCCTATTAAAAAATGGGGTACAGAGTTAAACAGGGAATTCTCACCTGAAGAACTTCGGATGGCAGAGAAGCATCTTAAAAAATGCTCAACTTCATTAGTCATTAGGGAAATGCAAATCAAAACAACCCTGAGATTTCACCTTAAGCCAGTCAGAATGGCTAAGATTAAAAATTCAGGAGACAGCAGGTGTTGGAGAGGATGTGGAGAAAGAGGAACACTCCTCCACTGCTGGTGGGGTTGCAAATTGTTACAACCACTCTGGAAATCAGTCTGGTGGTTCCTCCGAAAACTGGGCACCTCACTTCCAGAAGATCCTGCTATACCACTCCTGGGCATATACCCAGAGGATTCCCCACCATGTAATAAGGATACATGCTCTACTATGTTCATAGCAGCCCTATTTACAATTGCCAGATGCTGGAAAGAACCCAGGTATCCCTCAACAGAAGAGTGGATGCAAAAAAATGTGGAATATCTACACAATGGAGTACTATTCAGCCATTAGAAACAATGAATTCATGAAATTCTTAGGCAAATGGATGGAGCTAGAAAACATCATACTAAGTGAGGTAACCCAGACTCAAAAGGTGACTCATGGTATGCGCTCACTAATAAGTGGATATTAACCTAGAAAACCGGAATACCCCAAACATAATCCATACATCAAATGAGGTACAAGAAGAAAGGAGGAGTGGCCCCTTGTTCTAGAAAGACTCAGTGAAGAAGTATAGGGCAAAACCAGAACGGGGAAGTGGGAAGGGGGTGGGTGGGAGGACAGGGGGAGAAAAGGGGGCTTATGGGACTTTCGGGGAGTGGGGGGCTAGAAAAGGGGAAATCATTTGAAATGTAAATAAAAAATATATCGAATAAAAAAATGGGGTACAGAGTTAAACAAAGAATTCTCACCTGAAGAACTTCGGATGGCAGAGAAGCATCTTAAAAAATGCTCAACCTCATTGGTCATTAGGGAAATGCAAATCAAAACAACCCTGAGATTTCACCTTACACCAGTCAGAATGGCTAAGATTAAAAATTCAGGAGACAGCAGGTGTTGGAGAGGGTGTGGAGAAAGAGGAACACTCCTCCACTGCTGGTGGGGTTGCAAATTGGTACAACCACTCTGGAAATCAGTCTGGCGGTTCCTCCGAAAACTGGGCACCTCACTTCCAGAAGATCCTGCTGTACCACTCCTGGGCATATACCCAGAGGATTCCCCACCATGTAATAAGGATACATGCTCTACTATGTTCATAGCAGCCCTATTTATAATTGCCAGATGCTGAAAGAACCCAGGTATCCCTCAACAGAAGAGTGGATGCAAAAATGTGGTATATCTACACAATGGAGTACTATTCAGCCATTAGAAACAATGAATTCATGAAATTCTTAGGCAAATGCATTGACCTAGAGAACATCATACTATGTGAGGTAACCCAGACTCAAAAGATGAATCATGGTATGCACTCACTAATAAGTGGATATTAACCTAGAAACCTGGATTACCCAAAACATAATCTACACATCAAATGAGGTACAAGAAGAAAGGAAGAGTGGCCCCTTGTTCTGGAAAGACTCAGTGAAACAGTATTCAGCAAAACCTGAACGGGGAAGTGGGAAGGGATGGGTGGGAGGACAGGAGGAGAGAAGGGGGCTTACGGGACTTTTTGGGAGGAGGGGGGCTAGGAAAGGGGAAATCATTTGAAATGTAAATAAAAAATATACCAAATAAAAAAAATAAAAAAAATAAAAATAAAAATAAATGTCTGGAAACATAGTATACATTGTGTAATATGCTTATTTAAGTATTTTACATATAAAGGAAACATGCAAGAAAAATATAGTTAATATACATTATGTAATTAATATATTAATATAGTTAATATACATGATAAACATAGTTGATAATTATAATTACATACTTAATTTTTAGCCATATAACCCAAATTAAAGGAATACAGTTTTAAAATTATATACTAAAATTTTAGAATTAGGGTAGTTGTGAATAAAAAGATCTAAAAAACTTGACCCTGGGTATTTAAATATGGCCCCAATATATGAGGAAGAATTTAATTTTTCTGAAATAGGACAACTCAATATTATAAATTATCAATTATACCAAATAAATCTATAAATTCAATAGAGTGTACTTTTATTTCCTTTTGGTTTTCTTTATAAAACATCTAAAATTTATATAGATAATAAAAGCATTCAAATGCCATTAAATCATTTCATAAGAATAATGAATGAAGACTTTGCCAACAAGACAGAAAGATAAACTACCTGGTCATTATAATAAATGTTATATATTAGCACAAAACCTACAAATGAGTTAATGCTTCAAAAGAGAACACTCATAGTAAGTAATATACACTAGAGAATTCAATTGATGATTTAATTCAACACAAAGATAATTTGTTCACAGACAGTGGGGATGGGGAGGTGGCTCATTTTGTAGAGAAACATGCAGTATACTGTTAACCCCGCATTTATAGTTGTACTCAGTATGATTAATGACCTATTATATTAGTAGAAAATGTAAGGAAAAATGGCGCTAGAATGAGCTAGAATTAACAGAGAACCCAAGTTGGATTCTCAACATATATAACATGTATCTCAGGGTCCTGTAACATCAACAAGAGCAGGGATGCTATCTTTAGACCTCTAAAAACAACTAAAGCATATAGTTATAAAATCTCCGCCAATAAGCACAAATAGGTGCTTAAAATAAAAGGTGAAACTTTTCAAAATCTTTGTAAAAAAAATCAACTGCTACTGTTATGGATGATTAAAAACATTTCATAATTGTGAAATCATAAATCCTAGGTCAAAATAATGAATAAGTAAATATATAAAAATATATTAAGGAAGAGTATTAGCAATGTGTGAAAGCAGCAACTTTATTTCTGAAAGATTAGGAACTTCCAGATATATTGTTGGTCATGTTGCATATACAAATTTTTTTTTTGCAACTTAATCCAATGGAAAATTTAAAACAATGTAAAGAACATAAACTTTATATATAAAGGAAAATTAGGGAAATCACTACTAACAATGATAAGAATATGCCCATCTTACAATCCCACCAGCAGTGGAGGAGTGTTCCTCTTTCTCCACATCCTCACCAACACCTGCTGTCTCCTGAGTTTTTAACCTTAGCCATTCTGACTGGTGCGAGGTGAAATCTCAGGGTTGTTTTGATTTACATTTCCCTAATGACTAATGTTGTTGAGCATTTCTTAAAGTGCTTCTCGGCCATCTGAATTTCTTCAGGTGAAAATTCTTTGTATAGAGCTGTACCCCATTTTTAATAGGGTTATTTGGTTCCCTGGGGTCTAACTTCTTGAGTTCTTTGTATATATTGGCTATTAGCTCTCTATTGGGTATAGGGTTGGTGAAGATCTTTTCCCAATTTGTTGGTTGCTGTTTTGTCCTTTTGACAGTGGCCTTTGCCTTACAGAAACTTTGTAATTTTATGAAATCCCATTTGTCAATTCTTTTTTTTATTTGATATAATTTATTTACATTTCAAATGATTTCCCTTTTCTAGCCCCCCCACTCCCCGAAAGTCCCGTTCTTGATCTTAGAGCATAAGCTATTGGTGTTCTGTTCAGGAACTTTTCGCCTGTGCCCATGTCCTCAAGGGTTTTCCCCAGTTTCTTTTCTATTAGTTTCAGTGTGTCTGGTTTTATGTGGAGGTCCTTGATCCCACTATGGAAATCAGTCTGGCGGTTCCTCAGAAAAATGGACATGATACTTCCGGAGGACCCAGCTACACCTCTCCTGGGTATATACCCAAAGGATTCCCCAGCATGCAATAAGGACACATGCTCCACTATGTTCATAGCAGTCTTCTTTATAATAGCCAGAAGCTGGAAAGAACCCACATGTCCCTCAGTGGAGGAATGGACACAGAAAATGTGGTATGTCTACACAATGGAATACTACTCAGCAATTAAAAACAATGAATTCATGAATTTTTTTAGGCGAATGGTTGGACCTGGAAAATATTCTCAGCGAGGTAACCCAATCACAAAAGAATACACATGGAATGCAATCATTGATAAGTGGATATTAATTAGCCCAGAAGCTCTGAATACTAAAGACACAATTAGCATATCAAATAATTCCCATGAAGAAGAAAAAAGAGGGCCCTGATCCTGGAAAGGCTTGATCCAGCATTGTAGGGGAGTACTAGGACAGAGAAAAGGGAGGGGGAGTGATTGGAGAATGAATGGAGAGAAGAGGACTATGGGGAGGTGGGAACTGGGAAAGGGGAAAGTATTTGGAATTTAAACAAAAATATAGAAAATAACACACACACACACACACACACACACACACACACACACACACACATATATATATAAAGAATATGCCCAATGCAGCTAGAAAATGATGATTAAAGCAGCAAAGTAACAATTTATTTAAGCTGGAAAAAATGTAAATATTTTCTTTATTTACATTTCAAGTGTTATCCCCTTTCCAGGTCTCCCCCTATGGAAATTCCCCATCCCATCACCTCTCTTTCTCCCTCTATGAGGGTGTTCCACCACCCATCCATCAACTTGTGCCTTTCAGCCCTGGCATTCCCCTTCAATGGAGCATCAAACCCCTAGAAATCTTTAAGTAACAGAATGTTAGAGAAGATATAGATAGATAGGCCTTGTGCACACATATGTACACTGTTGTGATTCTATGAAAAACATGACATAATTTAGTTTAGTTTAGTGTGTTTACATCCATTTATCCGAAAATTATTAAAGGGTGTCTTGAATTTACTGATTCATGCCATCAGAGTTCGTTAGCATATATCTCTTTGGAAGAACAAGTAGGGCATTAAAATTAGGTGAACAGACAACCCAAAGTTCTATAATCTAGTTAAGAACAGACTAAATATGCCCATAACTGCATAGAACTTAAAAGTAGAACCTCAGAAGAAAACAATAGGAAAACACACATACATGCACACACACACACCTACACACACACACACACACACACACACACACAAATACATAGCTCACACAAACTAAAAATTAAATAAAAATGACAACACATATTTGCTCTCATCTACAATGAAAGTTAGCAACTAGGGAGTAGAACTCACTCCACTCCTATCCAATTAACTAGTGGTCAAATAAGTAGATTCAAAAATTGTCCCAGAATTATGATACCAATACTGACTTCCATTCCCATGGATCTTTGTGTACTACACAGCTTTTTATAAAAAGAATATGTAATTAAAGAGGACCACCTGCTACATTTTTCACAGAAATTTGAGAGTAGTGTTCGGTTCAGGTTTGGTATTGGATGAATGGTTTACATAGTTTGATGTGAGACTGCAAAACCTCTGATGTAGAAAATAGGTACATACATAGAATCATTTTACAAGAAAACATGGAGAGCCCAAATACCTCTATTCATTTATTCACATATTAAAGAGAAAGGAGTCATTACAAATTACTTCCACAGAAAACAAGAGAGACTTCTAACAAGGACAGGAATTTTCTGCTACAGAGAAAAGTCTATGATCTCCACCACTATAGAATAGGCTTATTACCTGTCGTGTTTTAGAGCTGAATATAGACATTACTAACCAATGTGGAATGATGCTCACATAGAAGGGTGTGAGAAGAGATTGGCCAGGAATATCTCCTGTCCCACTCAAATCTGACAAATCTAAAGGCTTTGAACAGAAGAAAATGCTGTCAAGCGTTTTGTTTTCTTTTTCTCCATTTGGGTCAAGCCATCCATCTAGTGACTAAGTGAGTTATTCAGTTAAAAAGGAATGTACAAAAACCCAAAAAATGATTCAAGGGTTCTAACTCTCTGTGGACTCTTGAGGATATTGGTGTATCTTCCTCATTCATCCTTCTTAACAGAGTGCAGTAGAAGGAGGCATGTTGACAGCTCCAGGTATTTACTTGTACATGAGTCTATTTTTATACCTATGATTAGCAGCTTTCCACAGCCATGATCATGTACCACAGGCATCTGTTTGCCTCTATTTGGTTGAGAAAAGCAACCCTAAACTGTAAAATATGCAGAGGTAGAAACTCCCTGTATCAGCCGTATGATTCATATCTTTTTTATTAGATATATTCTTTATTTACATTTCAAATGATTTCCCCAGTTTTTCAGGAGCATTGTAGCATAGGTCCTTGGGCACAAACATCAATGCCTTTACTAGGGCTCGACTGCCTTGATAAAATGTCCCCCAACCCAGTGCCAAAAATCACTAACTTAAACCGATGGAGATACATGAGCACATTCTGTCCTTTTCCTTCATGTCAAGTCCTTCTATTCTCTCTTATCTTTCCTTGATTAAACATAAATGTACCTTATTATTAATATATTTATAGAAGTGGTTTATGAAAAACTGCAATGTTAATTTATTTTGACTTTTTATTGAAAAATCTATTGAAAAATGTTTTGACTACTATTTCATCTTCCCCAGATCCTTCCCATCCCACCACCCTCTCAAGTTCATGCCTTTTCCCCTCTCTCTTTAGAAAACAAGCAGGCCAAAATAAATAGGCAAATAAAACAAAAAATGAAAACATAATAATAAAAGCAACATCACAACACCCACACCCACACAAGCAGAACCCCTAAAATTATAAAATTGAAAACCGCAATTTACAAGCAAGATACTAGTAGATGAAAAAAATGGGAATAAATTGCCCAGTGGATCAAAGTGTGGCCAAAATAATCTGCAAAAATTTTATAGAGTTCATTTTGTGTTGGCCATCTACTGCTGGATATCACCCCACACTTAAGTAGAATTTATTTACTCAGTAAGAATACATTGAACAAAATTAATTTTTTGTTTGCTAGCAGTTGCCAGTTGAAAGTAGCTTCTTGGTTAGTGATAGGAGTTCCTGCCCATTTCCTATCTCAGAAATGGAATCTTGCCTTGTTTGTACCTGCGCAGGAGCTTAGAATGCTGCCACACTTTCTGTGAGGAGATATGTGTGCCTATCCCTTTGTATCAGAAAGTCACTGCTTTTTTGGAGTCATCCATCCTCTCTGGTTCTTATAGCCTTTCTGTTTCCTCTCCCACATAGTTTCTTAAGACCTGAGAGAAGGGATTTGGTGAAGACATCCCATATGCAATCAGTATTCCAAAGTGTCTCACTCTTTCACAATGTCCAGTTGTGGTCATTGAATTTGTTCTTATCTACAGCAAAAGTAAGATTCTCTGAAGATAGCTGAGAAAACACTGATTTATGGCTATTATAATGTCAAAATTTAAATTTGATTTTTTAAATAAAATGAGTAATAGCAAATCTTGAGTTGTATGTATTATTTTAGTTAGGATTTCTATTGCTGAGAAAAGATAAAATGACCATAGGAACACTTATAAAGGAAAACATTTAATTGGGTCTAGCCTATAGTTCAGAGGTTCAGCATATTATCATCATAGATGGAAATATCTTGACATGCAGTCAGACATTGCCCTGGGTAAAGAGCACAGAGTTCTATATCTTGATTTACAAGCAGCAGAATGAAACTGTGTTCCACACTGAATGTAACTTGAGCATAGGAGTCCTCAAAACCCACCTCTACCGTTACACACATCCTTTATCAAGGCTACACCCAGTACAATGAGGATATACTTCTTAGTAATTCCACTCCCTGTAAACCAAGCATCCAAACACCTGAGTTTATGGGCACAATTTCTATTCAAACTAACACATGTTTATATATAAATAGTCTAGAACACATCATAATCAGGATTTCCATAGTATGAGAATTTCACAAAAATATAAATAAAGGCTAGAAACTCACAGTAGAGTTGAATCAGGATGTGCTTGCTTTCTGGAGTGGAACAGTACAAACTATTGCTATGTTTAGTCTCCACTCCTCATCTTCCAGGCCTGCACTGTGTGTGTTTTGTTGAGATGATCACAAAGCTGTGTTAAGAATTATAAACAGGGAAAATAATGACTTTTCATTATTTTCATTCAATCTGACTAACGTGAGATTTGTAATAAGCTTGCTATACACTGCTGAACACAGACTTGTTTTAGGGGAAGGCCAGAAGAGATGCTTAGGCATCCACAGACAGCACATGTCTTGTCAAGCCTGATGTACGAGTTATCATAATCAGCAAGTACTGTTGAAACACAACTATGCTTATTCTTTTTGTAACTGTCCATAATTTGCCAAAAGTAACACCTCTGACTCAAATAGTATGTAAATGCAAAGAGAGTTTTATTCTGCAGAAGTCCAGCATGCTGGGGTCTCCCATTACCGAGATAGACATTTAAGTGAACTCACAGGCCTGATTTAAAGCACACTGGGGGATTCCAGCGTAGGTTATTGTTATCTTGCTCCATGTCTAGGGATATTCCACTACCAGGCCATGCTGAATTGAAATTGTTGCTGAGGAAGAAGCTGAGGAAATCTGGAGACTGCTACTGACCCATTGTTCTTGACTCATCCAGGAGGCAGGGCAGCTTCTGAGGTCTGGACTTACCTAGACTTCCCCATTTCTTAGGTACAGAGATTTAGGCCCTGCTTCCTGAATTGCCAATTTGAAGCTTGTAATGGAGTCAACCTAGCCTTCTCAAATTATATGTTGTTGATAGATGCTTTGATGCTACAAATTGGTTGAATAGTTTTATCTGAAATTATATGGCCCAAAATCCTATAGTATTTAATATCTCATCCCAGTAGAAGGAATTTGCTGACATCTGATTGTCCTGGATTTTCTGAAGGCTTGGATGCTGCCATTAAGATCCTAGGTGAATCCTCAGGTGTTGATTATGCAAAAATATTGGTAAATAAAAGGTGCAACACATGTAGATTGAAAGGAAAAATGTTACAGTTTTGATCAGAGCTCAACAAGAAGAAAAATTTAATGAGGGCTTAAAAATTCTGTCACTGTTTATTTATGTATTAAAGTCATCCTCTCTGTTCACCATACTTCTAAAACATTAGGACACACATGAGAAGAAATGATCTTTCTATTCTAAAGCTTGGAGTACAATTAACATAAATACATGGAGAAAAACATAAATGCACTCACTTGAGATGATGCATGAAACAGCATTCATCTTTGTGGTGGCCATCTTTGCTTTTGCTATCTTTCTCCTAAATCATGCTTTTCTTTGGTTTAACAGTAATAGTAACCCTCTTTCTTTGAAGAATTGCATCTGTTCCACACTTTGGCTTCTGGAAAGGGTGATAATCCTAGCATCTCCTTCTGCATAGAAGCTATCATACCAGTCATAGAAATTAGATTACTGTGTGCTTCTTGGTACATAGCATTTTAGATGCAGATGGAATCCCATTGTTGGACTCTGCACAATAATAGACTTTCTTCAGTATATATGTGATTAAGAAGGGACAAAAAGAAAGAGGGGATGACAGGGAGGATAGAAGAAAGGAGAAAGAGGTATTGAGTGAGTAAGAAGGAAGAAAGAACAAAAGAGAGGGAGAGGGAGAGACAGAGACAGAGAGACAGAGAGACAAGACAGAGAGAAAGAGAGAGAATGATATTTAAGATCTTGACTCATCTGGTCCTGAAGTTAAAAAAAAAAAAAAACAGTAGAAGCTGTTCAGGAAATGCTGGAGTTTCCATATAAAATATTTGCATGTTGCATTTGATGTTTATTCAAAGAAAACACCCTTTTAAGATTGAGTTTAAGACTGAGAAGAAAAAATGGACATAGAAAAGGTATTCTGCATTTAATTGAGAAGAATTACAAAAATGCACATGTACAAGTTTATTTACCTGTATGCTTGTATACAGAGATGGAATGAAGAATGAGAAAATAGATATGAGGAATGGCAAAAATATACACCTTGCACACACTTGAACATGCAAGTGTTTTTATTATTGTACATTTGGAAGCAATACTAAGGGCCAGTGAAATGACTCAGTGAATAAAGGCACTTTCTGTTGAGATGGATGGCCTGAGTTCAGTCCCTAGGTGGAGAACTTCAGACCTCTTTGGTATGCATGTCCATGAGTATGAATATATGTATGCATGTTCATGTGCAGAAACCATATAAATAATAAAAAAATTCAATTAAAACAAAGTTTAGATGACACTTTCATGAGAATGCATTATATCCTGCCTTCAGAAATTGTTACTGACCAATATACAAAAACAAATAGAAGATCATAAACTAAATAAAGGAAGACTAGGTGTTCATAAGTTTTGCATCACTTTGACTTTTAAACTGTGCATATAAAAGCTTTATGTATTTAAAAACAAGATGAGATGTCTGCATTTCTGTTGTACATAGAAATGACTAGTTTTCTTCTCACAAGAATCCCCAAATTCTCCTCACTCTTAATCCAGTCAATCCAACTTCTAAATCTCACTGTCCCATTTACTCCTGACAAAAGACTGATGCTAAATTCAACTGTCAATCGTTATGGATTTTAATTACCTTGACATCTTCTTACCATTATTTTTGTTCTACTTTTGGAAATACTCCTTGGATTTTGATAGGACTGATTATACATTTGTAGCCAAAACCTATTCAGGCTTCTGTCTAATCTCCCTGTGACTAATTCCCCTGTTTGTACCCACTCAACTCTAAGGTCCCTAATTGTACTTCAAGTCTTCTTACTCTGGACTTACTTACACCCATCAAACCCATACCCACTCACATTATCACCAAATTTATTTTTAAAATATATAAAATCATTATTATTATTTCAGAGTAAGGTATGAAATTCTGTAAATTTCATAAATCTTTTTCATCATTTGTTTATTGCTGGTCAGAAAGGAACTCCAAATTTAACATATTAATTGAGGGACTGTGTTTTTTACATCAATTGTACAGCCTCTTCCACGTCACACAGCATGTGTAACTGACTGTGATGACTGACATGGGTGTGTAGAACACATTATCCTACTTCTCTAGTCTTCATTCTCAGATTCAATGTGCTAGAAATCATGTTAGTTGATAATGATGTTTCCCAGTGTATGCTCCAGTAGTTGCTGGAAACCTGTTAGACAGATTTTTCAGAATAGTGATATAAGAAATTGCCAGGATCAAAGCACCTGGGAGGCTAGGGACAGAGGATTGCCATGTGTGAATTCAAGTCCAGCCAGTGCTATAGAGCAAAAATGTCTGAAAACAAAACATAAACAAACAATTAGAACTAACCAAAGGCCTGTTCTTTAGACTAGTAGGTCAAGCACAAATACTCTTTGATTCTTTAATTTAGCCAGTGGCTATTTAAAACTGGCTACATGGAATAGATGATATTAGTTCCTTGGAATGCAGACTTAGTACATTTCTGGAATTTTCCTATACAGAGTTTTTCCCTAGTTTATGGATCCAGTAAATGGGACTAATATGTAAGAAAATAGCAAATAGGGAGGCATACTGAAGGGAAGAAACAGAACATTGTAAGGAATAAAGAAAAGAAGGATCCTTGTGTTGAACAATAAGTATTGGGCTTTAGAAAGAAGAGCCTGGCTGTTCAAACCTCAATGTAACAAAGAGAAAGAGGAACCAGTCACCAGTGTCCTCTTAAGGTAGAGAGAACAGCTTGGCAGGCAAACCACATTCAGGCTCAGGAGGAGCATAAAGAATAGAGGCATGAGGAAGCTTGAAGTCAGGCTAGGGTCAGAGGAGGCCAGCTCCAGGGCGTCTACCATCTTAGCCCAAAGCATTTTATAATCTAAACAGTAGACATTTGTAGCTGCTCTTCAGAAGAGTAAGAATGAGGTGATATGGGTGGGCATACTTTTATCTTAAAATGTTTTATTAAAGAATGATTTATTTCACTTTGCATGTCTGGGTGTTTCTCTTGCTTGTATGTGTGAGCACTGCTGCCTGAAGAGGCCAGAAGGGGCTGACCGATCCTCTGCTTCTCAAGTTAAGGTTCTTGTGAACCTCCATGTGCTTCCTGGGAACCTAGCCTGGTCCCTTCAGTCTTCTTTCCCAATGAACCATCTCACCAGTCACGCACATGTCTGTTGATATACAAGGTCACAATATGTAAACTATGCTTGTTTTATTTTGTTGTTAATTGTTTTTGCTGTGTTAGAAGCTGGTGTTTCAAATTTGGGTATCCATTTAAATACATTAAAAAAGAACTTAGGGTTTTGGGGTTTTTTTTGCTTGCTTTTGTTTTTGTTTTTATTGTTTTTATTTTGTTTTGTTTTTTTGTTTTTTTATTAACACTTTTAGCAGTGGAGCTAGATGTTTCTACAAATGTGCGTTCTTTTGTTGCTGTTATTTGTTTATTTTTAAACCTGTGATCTCTATCATCCAGAGAATCAATTTGTGATGGTTTTTCAATTCTTTTGGTTTGGACATCTCATTCACATATTGCTTTAATTTATATAATATTTTAAGCTTGATTTATTTCCTCTGTTTTTTTCATTTATTTAAATCTAAGTGTGCTCAGCAGGTGGGTGAATATATTTGTCAACCTTCAAGCCCCCCTTGTTTAAAAATGAATAAACAAATAGCTTTTGTACGATAGAAAGGATAGAAAGACAAAGTATAAATTAAGTGGATAAACTATTTTTTTCTTTTACAAAATATCTTTTTTTTTTTTTGGATCTTTGTTGACTACTTTGTTTCTGTTAGAATGAGAACAGAGATGTTTGGATCGTATTCAGACCTCCGAGTTGGTCTAATTACTAGATCTCCTAAATTGCTGTGCAGCATAGCAAAGCCTGCTTATGCACTATACAGGCTGGAGGAAACAGATTTGAAATAACACACCCCCAGAGAGGACAGATTCAACTTTGGTTCTCTGTGAAGCGTGTACACACCCTCATAAATAACACCCCTTAGCAAGGAGATCCCCTCACAAACATTTTCCAATTTGTACGTAGCTATTTCAGCTGCAGCAGTATTTCAAATTCAGGAAATGTTTTCCAATACAAGGAAAAAATAAAGATATTTTTAACTACAAAAAAAAAAAGAAAGAAAGAAAATAAAAACTCTACAACTTTGCTTTAAAGCTTTGTTCTATTCCTGATGTCAAAGCAGATTGCCCAACTAATTAGGGCCCTAAGGTCCTAGTCAGAGCCAACGATTTCCAGGAGCATTTGCCTTGACCTTATTTACAACCAGTCTGATCTATGAATCTATTCCAATTATCAACTAGACTAAAAAAAAAAAATAGAAAGCTAGACTTTCTTTAAACTCACGTATAACCAATTTAACTATAAGAATAAGGTTCCTACCTCTGTGGCTGGAATGGAAGGGTTTACAATCTGTCTTGTGTGTATCTTTTGGCAACAAATTAGCCTCTCTGGGCTTCGGTTGCTAGAAGGAAATACAAGATAGCCAGGTATTAAATTACAAATAAGCAATAAATGTGTTTTAATAAAAATAGATTCCATATCCTATTTCATATTTGGTCAAATCAAGTTTTCCAACCCTGGGTTGGCAAATTTGGGTTTTATTGGATTCATAATGAGTAGAGAAAGAGAACTGTGAAGAGCAATGTACTCTGCTGGAGAGTCAGGGTTATACTGCCTTGCCACAGTTTGCGGCCCTGCTAAAGCGTGGCTGCATTCTGGCTATTGCTTTGCTTTCCGAGAACTAAAGGTGGCTTCACAAGAATGTTTAGATAAATCTCCCATATGTTGGATACAAGGAAGACTCAATACCAGGAATACTTCTACTGTATCAGCACACTATTGGATATGACCACACTCCAGAACTCAGTATTCTCTTCTTGTTGCATAAGTGAGTATCTTATAGTTGTTTAACACCTATTTTGTAAAACTAGAAGTGGGGATTCTGAGAAGTGGGGTGTGTGAAGAGATGGGAAACATAGAGAATTACTGGGGAAGCTGTAAACCTTTCTATTCAATCTCTCTGTTCTGATTTATATTCCAAAGTGAGAGAAAGTAAGGTAATTGTCAAAATATATTATCAAAGTTTGTACTTAAGGGGAAATACATTCATATCTTATATATTCTATATATATTCAGTATCAGATAATAATGAAAATGAAAGCCTAAAATCTTTAATTGGCCTATCAATATTATTTAATTATTTCACAATGAACCTATAATACTTATATTTTTGCTTAATATCTTTGTGACAAATAAGGATGCAGGATAAAGCTATGCCAAAGTCAGGAGTAAAACATAGCCACTTTAGGATGCGTACAATAAAATACCTCAAGCTTGGATATTTAGGAACACAATTTTATTTTCTCCCTGATATGGATGCTTGAAGTCCAAGAAAATTTTATGTCAAAGCAACTGTTTGTTCTTAAAACCTCATCCAATTTGGGTTCTATCTTAGCATCTTTCTATACTGCCTATTCACTGTGGGCATGGGTTCCCAGCATTTAAGAATCTGGATAAATTCTGTTACCACACTAATAGGCTGATCTCCAAACAGTCTTTTTGGAGATAAAAAGCTTATGATGGCTTCAATTCTCTAGTCTCTGCAACTATCCATATTGTTAACCACACTACTGTCCTGAGAATATTTAAGAATCTTGTTGTTTTTATGTTTAATGGTGAAAGACATAATATGATATATGATAATATAGCTATTTATTAAGACCATTGACTAATTTTATATGTAAAATTTACCAGTTTGCTTATGCAATATTCACACACTGTATTTCTTTCCACAGCAACAATTTAGTTTCTTTGATGACAAAAGAAGCATCACTTTCTGAAGAAGCATTGCTAATGAAATATTTAATTCACATAGAAAAAAATACCTAGAATTCAAAATCTGTTACTTCCATGTTTTAGAAAGAGATGGTGATAAAATATGTAAATGTTTTCTACTTAAAACTTTCCAATTTAGATGTGGTCACCCCCCGATGGGTCAAGCTAACCCTCACTTGTACCTACATGAAGTTAGCAAATAACTGAATGTTTATACTGAAGGGCCCAGTGGATGATTCATGAGCCACTGAAAAATCCTGCAATCAGGTGGACGATGACTGATTTGTGAGCATTTAGGAACAGCAGGGACCTAGAAAGAGAAGTGTTTGCTGTAGCATCTGGAGCATAAATCTGTAGGAAAATTGTAAAAAAACAAATCTTTCAACACTTAGTGAACGTAGGTAGAGTGAATTTAACATGGACATCACTATAAATGATTTGAGCTTCAATGTTGGGTTTTTAAAACACAGTCTGTACAGTGGTATTTTTAAAGTCAGTGTCAAGCACAGTTGTTTTTAGTTACAGCTTGCATAACAGTTCAAGATAAATCAATTTGAACTCTTCTCAAAGGAAAAAAAACAGCACAGATTTTCTAATACTGTGATCATCACTTTGGCCAAAGGCTACTTTGCAGTACGTCTACATAACACTCTTTTAACAAATATTTATTAAGTGTTGATTATTTGCCAAATACTGTCCAAGATTCTGGGAATATATCAATGACTAAAGCACAGTTTATGCCTGTACTATGTCTATAGCATTTCCCAGGGACAGCATTAACAACATAGGATGCTAGAGCTAGAAGATGTAACAAGGGCATCCTCTGGCTTTTGTGGAAGGGGAGCAGTAGTGTTTGTCTTGCCTGAGAAAACAATTAAGGTAAGTTCTCCTGCAAGGTGCTGGATAAGCTTACATCAAAGGCCAAAACTCTGGTACTCCATGCATCTGTAGTGACAGCTACCTAATATCTCTAATACCCTGATTAATAGCACCAAAGTGTCATAGAGTAGATGTTTCACAACAGCATTAATGAATTAACAGAGTTCTGGAGGCAAAGAAATTTAAAATCAAGGCTTAGATAAATTTGGCATCTAGAGAGGACTCATTCTGGGTTCCAGATGGTTTCCCTTTTATTAAATGTTCATATGTGAAATTTAACTACTCAGGGAGTCTCTTACATGCACACTAACACCATTCATGAGACCTTTATAGACATAATCTTATCATTTCCACAAACTGCCTGCCTAATATTTCATGACAACCGTTCATATTACTGCAAACACTGCACACACCATGGCAAGGCAATGTAGATAAACTCCCATTGTTCCCAGTCCTCCAACTTTACTAACTGGCATGATTTAGCAGACAAGATATTCACCAAGGTAGGTTTGATGGGTATCCATGTTCTTTGATATCATAGGAGACGGGAAAATTATATGTGTGTGTATACACATATATATTCATAAGCATGTATGTGAATACGCATATGCATACTCAGAGGCAGAAAATGGTTAATATTGTGAATAATTGCACATATGAAAACAAAAATGTTTATTTTGAAAACAGTCATAACAACATACACAGTTGAAGGTCAAAGAGAAAGAACATCAGCTGAATGTCAGTGAAGCTATTGTCTAGTGAATTGTCTATTCACTTCTGAGGTCAGAAGCAAGGTCAACTTCAGCTGCAGTGATTCAATGAATGAACTGGAAGCTGCCTATTTCACTGTTCCATTCAAATCTCTTCACGACTGAGTTGCAAGAACAGGAAGAAGTATCTAGAAAATCGTCAAAAGGAGGCCTACAGGTACAGTAGTCTTTTCTCTCTAGAAGGAAACTTAATTATATCACAGCATGAAATTACATAACTAAACCAATAACATTACTTACTAAACATTCCTTAAGACTAATAATATATTTTATTTTGTTTCTTTCTTTTGAAGCAATAGCTCTGTGGTATACCTAGACTGGTCTGGGACTTAACTCTCCTGCCTTAGTAGAGTCCCATGAATTAGAATTATAGGTCTAATTTGTTATGCTTCCATAATGTCTTTAATAATTCATCATATTTTAGATTTTTCTAATTTTACATTAGATAATTTGGGGTAAAAAAATTCTCATAGCCATAATAATGTTCATGAAAAATATTGAATTCTAATTATTAGACAATATACCTCTATGCATTTACTCAATTGTATCTTCATAAGAAATCTTTTAAGATTATATAATGTTTGGTAATTGATATTTGGAAAGATTTAGTGACTTGTAAGCCATCATATAGCAGTTATCCCACTAAGCCTGCCTGGGGAGGAAGATCTGCATGAGTCTAACCATGCATTTGTCGTGTTTTTCTGTGATTGGATTTCCATTTAGCTGGAGACATTTGGGTTTGCATTTCAGCTGGAAGGTCCGTGTTGTGCTCAGGATCAATTTTAATCTTGTAAAACTGAGGAATATATCATTTCATTTCATTCATCAAAACTACATAATTCCCTCATCTTGTTAAGCAGATAATTTCCATTAGAGTAAAAACAAATTCACACAGTAGTGCTCTCCTGTGAAATGTAAAAGAACTAATTGATTCTTAAACAAAATTAAATAAAACCACCTCTTTACCAGCCAGGTCATGTTGTTAATGTCAATCACTTCTGACCTGACAGAGCTAGATAGTATCCATTCCAGAAGATGTTTTCACTCAGATACAAGAGTTAATTATGGATAAAGTGTTGTTAGAAATAGTCACTGTTTCACCATCTGGGTTCTGTTCATGCACAATAGCAGTATTTGTTGGCTTTTCTTAACTTTTGGGTTTCTCTCTCATGTCCTTAGTCACCTGCCTGCATTGGTGGTGCTCTACCATCACAATTATCCTTTTCCCCTTGAAGAGCAAGGCTGTCACAAAGACAAAGCAATAGCTGCTATCATTTGTCATGAATTAACTTTATCCTTTTGTCCCAGAAAGAATGATGTGCAGAGTTGCTAACTTCTGCTAGTATTTTAAATTATATCTTGTATTATCTACAAAATAGATCAGTTCCAGATGTAAATACTTATTAAAATAAAACAATATCAAAGTCACTGAATCAGGGTTCAGTGTAATCTGAATGTATTACACTGGAATCTTTATGTATTAATCAGGGTTATACTGCTGTAAACAGACCAATGCAACTCTTCTAAAGACAACATTTAATTTAGGCTGCTTTACAGTTTTCAGAGGCTGAATTCAGTATCATCAAGGTGAAAGCATGGCAGCATCCAGGCAGGTATGGTATAGGAGGAGCTGAGAGTTTTATATCTTTATCTGTAGGCCGCTTGGAAACAACCGGCTCCCACATGATTAGGAGGAAAGTCAAACTGCACACAGCCCACATTGACACACTTCCTCCATCAAGGCAATGCCTATTCCAACAAGGCCATACCTCTTAAAAGTGCCACTCCCTGGGTCAAGTATATTCAAAACACCACACTTCATATCCCCTTTCTTGGATAGCATACACCTCTTACGAATTTTGAAATGTAAATAAGGAAAATATCCATATATATATATATATATATATATCAAGTTTTCAATAAATTTATCAGTCATAGTCCAATAAGCTTGTAAGCCCCCCAAAAGCTACTGGCACATTGAGTATATGGTGAGTTGACGAATTTGGTTTAGAAACTGTCACTTTCATCAATCAATTCGCAACATTATCATACTGGGAACTAGGCTGCAGAATAGATTTTAAATAAATAAAAATATGAATATCCAGGCAATTAACCATGGCCAACAAATGAGGCTGTTTCTTTCCTGGATGCTTCAAAGATGGTCCTATTGATACCTTGATTTTGAAATTGTACCTTCCATAACTGAGCGATGGTAACCATTCATTATTTTAACTCACCCAATTCATGTTTCTTTTATTGTTAAAAGAGTCTTACAAAGCCCCATGTTAAGGCATAACTGATAACTTTTTCAAGAGTCTCGCTTCTGGAGGAAGAGAAACACACCTCTGGAGTGCAGGAACAGTTAATGCCTTAAATTGAGGAGCAAAGGGTAGATATTAGAGAGGTAAACCCTGTGTTCTGGATGGTGTAAAGGGATAATTCCTAATGAGATAGCACACACAGAAACTATTCATAAATTAGGACAATGTTATTGAATGTTGGTATATGCATCAGAGAACAAATTTAATTTCTCTGGAATGGAGGGAATGTTGTATACGTTTCTTGCTTAGATATGAAACAATAGAGAAGGTAGAAAGTAAAAGAGAACTATACATACTGCATAGATAAGTTAACATAATGTTACTGTTAGTGATAGCAGTATTCCTTTAACAGAAATCCTAAAGAACTTAGAACAGAGCAGATGAAATTGAAGACATTGCCATATCCTCAGGAACTACCAGGACTGAGGATTTGGTAAGGGATGATAATCAGCATAATGAATCTCTGAAAGGCCTTTAGTAGTCATTGAGAAAAGGTTGTATTCTAGTAAGGCAGCAGAAGATTAGAAAACTGTAAACAACATGAATGATTAACAAACTCAATTTGGATATATTGATTTTATCATTCTTAAATGTAAAACATGAAGAATGTGTGTGTTCACACAAATTCCCAAGAATTCAAGAGGTGATCTTATGGCAATGCTCACCGTGGAGTATGATGGACCTAAAAATCAAGTTTTATGTAGGTCTTTAATTTACCATTTGCCCAAACCATAAAAATATTCCAGGGAAATGATTTCACCGACAACTTCTCTTCAGCTCTGTTTTTTCTGTATATTTGTATTTTGTGCCATTCTTCGGTTTGAGACCCCAAGCTCCTTGGGATGAGAACTTTGTCATTAATTTAGTGCAGCTGAATATATTACATAGTGCCATGTGTATTTATAGAACTTTGCTAAGTAATGATGATTCAGATTTGGTAATCAGCACTTGCAACCATCATGTGGTTATGCAGATCAACACTTACTATGCAAAAATCATTTCTATAGGGGCAGATGTGCTGGTCTCCCTCTTGGTAGATTTTTAGATCAGTAATTTCTTGCAATGTGAAAGTCAATTTAGGATGATGCCTTTGATTGTCTTTCTGTTACCCATTGCAGTTTGGAAAGTGGTACCTTTCTGATGTCCTAGCTCATGCATTTTAAAAACAACAGTGACTTGAGCATCAATGAGATCCAGGAATTCAAATAAAATAAAATATCTTTTTTTTGATCAAATAGCATGGACACAACAGTTCACCAAGTCAGAAATTTATATATAAAATCCTTTAAATATTTATTATATGGTCATTCATTGTAGTTCCTCTGAATTATACTGAGAATCTCCCAGAAAATGAAAGTGATCCTTTAATTACATTTTTTGAAATATAAAAGCTGCTTCTCATTTTCAGGATTTTTTCCTACTTCAATTAACTTATTTTAAAACACAAGAAATAGCAGTTTTTCAGTCTTAAAATATTATGACTCTATTTGTAAAATTTAGTGGAAATGTATTAAATACTAGAGTCTATCAAGCTTTGTTAGGCAGATACATATCCAAGCTAGGGAGAAAGGAAGTGAATAAGGAAAGTGGTGGAAAGGAAGGGAAGAAATGAGAGTCAGGTGAGCTGTGGGAAAAATAACTGTTTCTGAGACAGATAATGCAGCCACGACCAGGTGATTTACTTAGGAAGAACACATCTATCTCTCAATGAAAATAAAGTTCATGTTTCCATATTTTTCTCTTGCTTTCAAGTGAAAGTGTCAGTATCTCATAAATGGCTTCTTAGATATTCTTCACTATCTCCCTTTATTTATCATAATTACCACCACTGCACTGAAACTTTTCTACTGTTGACTGATTTGTAGATGATAGACACCCGTAACACAGTTTTTAAAAAATCTAATAATTAAATGACAGTATATTATTTATCCCCCTCTCCTATAAAATTCCTCAGAGTAAGAACATAAGTATGTAAAAGTATCTCTTTACATTCTGGGACACACATGAAAATAAGTGTCTCTGAAACAAGAAGCATCAACAGGATGATGACAGTTCTGCCATACTGGCTGGTGGGCCAGCAACCATGTTAAACATGTTCTCTTGTGTTCCTCTTCTTCATCACTGTGGGAAGGGGATGGTAAGAGTGCTCCTATATGCAAACAGTTGTCTATGTGAATGTCTTTTTGTATATAAATTTCCCCCAATCTTCTTCTTTGGAATCAACTACTATAAAAACTAAAAATTTTAATATTTTTCCTTTTTCATTTATTTTTACTGAATTTTATCGTGAGAAATTGATGAAGGAAGACATGCTATTTATATATTTTTGGAGAGTTTGGAAATCTGTCTTTCCAAACGTGCTGAGTATAAATGACTACAAAGAATATGAAAATAGAGGACACACCATTACACATGACTTAGAGCATAGATGTAGAGAACATAAGATTCACTGTTTGGCATACAGTGTTTCCTCCATGATCCTACATAATTGATTAGACAAAAGATTATTGTAGTTATGTCACATTAGATATATAAGGGAAAAACTATGTGAAATACACACACACACACACACACACACATATGGAGAGAGAGAGAGAGAGAGAGAGAGAGAGAGAGAGCAACAGACAGACTGACCACAGACCACAAACTCCAGAAAAGGAAGAACAAAAATGAAATGGGAAACACAAAGAATATAAACTGAGCAATGATGCAACACACATTTCTTTTGTCAATTCCACCATGTTTTAGAGTCTCTTGCTATGTTGTTTCTCTTTGTGAGCATTTTCCTAAAGAAAGTAGCCTAGACAGTACCACTGAATCTTTGCATATCTGGATGTGTTTAAGGCTTCACATATTCTTTCTTAGATTTCATAAATATTATAAAATTATAGCAGAGACATTCTAATTTGTTATTTTTTCCTGGAGAGAATGTTGACTTAGGATTGAGTCAAAAATATGTTGGCTTAGTTCTAAAGTGAAAAATAACAAAGGCAAGAAGTTGTAGTGCTTCATTTAAGATAATAGAATAGGTTGTAGGAAATTTAAATATCCTATAAGTATACTTGTAAATTTATCCATCAGGGCTATTGCATACTTTCAGTGCTTAAAAATATATATCACCTACAACATTGTGACAGAATTATTTTGGAATAACTGAAAAGCTGTAGGATAAGAAATATATTTTTGTAACATTCTTGAAAACCGAAGCCATTTGTAAGTTACCCTGTAGGGATGAAATGGTCTTGGGTTTCATATGCCTTACATTTTGTTACTTATCGCAAAGGGGAGGTGAGAGCAGGTGTATTTTACATACATTTGTATTTATAGCAAATTCCTAGGTGAACTTTCTGGCTCGTGAATTCTTAAACATGGTAAGTCATCATCTGGTTGTGGAATCACCATGGTCCTCCACCCTAACATTGTTGATTTTAGTGCTTCACTGTGGGTAACTGACCTTTTTCAATTTTGTATGCCTATGCAGATAATAAAAACTTCACACACACACACACACACACACACACACACACACACACACACACACTTATACAGGCAAAAGCACAAGCTAAGCAGATTCAACCTCTAAGATTGCCAGTGCACCTGAACTGCCAGGTCTCACAGTTAATTCCTGATGCTCAAAATTTCCAGAAATCATGTTTGTGTTTGATTGTGTGTAACTCTCTGGGCTCTATATCCAAATGATCATCTGATAAACACATCTGCTTGCTCTGCCTTCTACACAGGGAAATAAGCAAACAGCAGCTCATCAAGATCTAAGCCTGGGATTGGAGGATCAGATCAGGATTTTATGTAATCAAAGAATCCCTTTGTCTGCTAAGAAAAAGCAGTCATTTTATGGTTTGCAACTCGACCATTCTTCTTGCACGACTTGATCTGTCCATTGTTTTTCCCAACTCCCCTTATCTCTTCTTTCTCCAATCAGTTTTTACATCAATTTGGAATGATGTATATAGGAATAAAATCTTTGCCACATGGTAATTCTAATATTACAAAAGAAGGAACAGACAATATAGTTTGCAAAGTTGTTCATTACTCTAATATTTTACCAAAAACCTTTACGGGTTTAGTCAGCTTCTCTGTCATCAAATTCTGGTCAATTCACTAAATTGTTCAACTTTGCCCTTCTTCCTGAGGATACACTTTTCTGTTTGCCTTGCTTGCTAAAAAGATCTCAGACATTTTTCAAGTCTTTAGTTTTATTAGCCTTTTGATTAATAATGCCAAATATCATAAATACCACACAAAATTAGGATATATATATATCCTAATATATATATATATATATATTATATATATATATATATTATATAAGCACACACATATATAATATATATTATTCATATGTATAAAATGCCAGAAATAAGTCCATTAGTTTGTACAATGAATGTTGCTAATTAAAAAAATCTACTTAAGCAGAAAATGGAGTATCATGGAAATTCAAAATAAGAAACTGATTCAAGAAAGTTTGTGAAAACTCCACTTTGAAATATAAACATCAGCCAGGGAACTAAAAGATAAAGAAAATTAGTTTTAGAAAATGTTTGCAAAGATTCCCTTAGTTTCAGAAGTGTTTACATGATACAGACATATTCACCATGCTTTCCTGAAAACTAGCAATGAGAAGAAATATCAGGTGAAGGAGAAGGGAAGATGACTCCTGTAATGTGAATTAAATCAGAAATAATAGTCTTATAGGATAAAAGGACCAAATATTTGGAAAAGTTGGTTACTAGTTTAGAGAAGACAAAGTTTAAGGAAAAGAGCAATTGATATCAGAAAATCTGAAAGGTTTCAGACTTTGGAATATCTCTATAGTCAGTGTGCAGATATTTACAGAAAGGATAACCAGTAGCAGCTAAGACATTAAACAACACAGACAATAGATAATTTAATGTGGCATAGCCAATATGAAATATTTATCAATACAATTGGACACTGAATGGACGAATGCTGCTCTGTGGAAGAACTTAAGTGTCACTCCACATCTCAAAAAGTAAGCAGTTGCAGGAGCTGGTGACTCTCAGCTAGTGGGATTTGTTTTAAGGTAACATACTGCACTATGATCGAAATGGTGGCTTGGGCAACTCTGTAAATATTCTAAAATTGATTCAACAGCGCTATTTACAAAGGCAAATTTTTGTTACATTAATTTTATATTTGTAGAGTTTTCAGAAAATGTGCAAGAGAATATAAAGTCAAAAGTAAAACTTATCTATGAATTCAATATTCAGAAATAAAACCAGGGAAATATAGAAAGCCTTAGAGCCATTCAGATTTGTGTGCAAATGCTGTTTGTGTCTTAATGTAACCACAAGAAAAGTTAAATCTCTTTAACATTTTTATGTAGAAATGTATACATTAATTACCATAGAAAACCTATTGCTACCAATAACCTGTGAAATGTGATATAGCATATACAATAATAGGAGTGATGATAGTTGATCACAAGCCAGGAATCTGGGTTGAGGTCAGTGACTTAGTCTTAGTGATTTGAAACCCACATTCTTTTGGAAATTTGGCTTTGATATCATTTAATAAAGAAAAAGTATTTTTACAAAGTTAGATAGTAACGATTTTCATCTTTCCAAGCCCTGGAGCCTTTATTGTAATTACTTTGTTCTGTTGTTATATGATGGGCTGGCTGCAAGGTACACAGGATAAGATGTGGCTAAATTTCAACTTTGTGTCCTCCCAGGCCATGCATTAGGGAATACTGAGTCCAGAAATTAGCTTTTTAATCCACCTGCATCCACCTAGCAGCCTAAAGAAAGTAGAATGAAGTATATATCTTCATAAGATATCCAGGCATTAATTTATACTTACAAAGAAGATCTTATGTACTTAACATCATGTTAGCTTCCTTATGTACATGTTTTTTTAGCTTTGAATTTCATAATTTATTCATGTAAATTTCTTTTTAAATTTTTTATTCGATATATTTTTTATTTACATTTCAAATGATTTCACCTTTTCTAGACCCCCACTCCCCGAAAGTCTTATCAGCCCCCTTCCCTCCCCCTGCTTTCCCACCCAACCTTCCCAATTCCCTGTTCTGGTTTTGCCCCATGCTGCTTCACTGAGTCTTTCCAGAAGAAGGGGCCACACCTCCGTTCTTCTTGTACCTCATTTGATGTGTGGATTATGTTTTGGGTATTCCAGTTTTCTAGGTTAACAACCACTTATTAGTGAGTGCATACCATGATTCATCTTTTGAGTCTGGGTTACCTCACTTAGTATGATGTTCTCCAGCTCCATCCATTTGCCTAAGAATTTCATGAATTCATTGTTTCTAATGGATGAATAGTACTCCATTGTGTATATATACCACATTTTTTTGCATCCACTCTTCTGTTGAGGGATATCTGGGTTCTTTCCAGCTTCTGGCAATTATAAATAGGGCTGTTATGAATATAGTGGAACATGTATCCTTATTACATGCTGGGGAATATTCTGGGTATATGCCCAGGAGTGGTATAGCAGGATCTTCTGGAAGTGAGGTGCCCAGTTTTCAGAGGAACTGATTTCCAGAGTGATTGTACCAATTTGCAACCCCACCAGCAGTGGAGGAGTGTTCCTCTTTCTCCACATCCTCGCCAACATCTGCTGTCTCCTGAATTTTTAATCTTAGCCATTCTGTCTAGTGTAAGGTGAAATCTCAGGGTTGTTTTGATTTGCATTTCCCTAATGACTAATGAAGTTGAGCATTTTTTAAGATGCTTCACCGCCAGTCGAAGTTCTTCAAGTGAAAATTCTTTAACTCTGTACTCCATTTTTTTAATACGGTTATTTGGTTTTCTGGAGTCTAACTTCTTGAGTTCTTTATATATATTGGATATTAGCCCTCTATCTGATGTAGGGTTGGTGACGATCTTTTCTCAATTTGTTGGTTGCCAATTTGTCCTTTTGATGGTGTCCTTTGCCTTACAGAAACTTTGTAATTTTATGAGGTCCCATTTGTCAATTCTTGATCTTTGAGCATACGCTATTGGTGATCTGTTCAGAAACTTTCCCCCTGTACCGATGTCCTCAAGGGTCTTCCCCAGTTTCTTTTCTATTAGCTTCACAGTGTCTGGCTTTATGTGGAAGTCCTTGATCCATTTGGAGTTGAACTTAGTACAAGGAGACAAGGATGGATCAATTCGCATTCTTCTGCATGCTGACCTCCAGTTGAACCAGCACCATTTGTTGAAAAGGCTATCTTTTTTCCATTGGATATTTTTAGCCCCTTTGTTGAGGATCAAGTGAAGAAATTAGGGAAATGACCCCCTTCACAATAGCCACAAACAGTATAAAGTATCTTGGGGTGACTCTTACCAAACATGTGAAAGATCTGTATGACAAGAACTTTAAGACTATGAAGAAGGAAATGGAAGAAGACCTCAAAAAATGGAAAAACCTTCCATGCTCATGGATCGGCAGGATTAATAATAGTTAAAATGGCCATTTTACCAAAAGCAATATACAGATTCAATGCAATACCCATCAAAATCCCAACTCAATTCTTCACAGAGTTAGAAAGAGCAATCCTCAAATTCATCTGGAATAACAAAAAACCCAGGATAGCTAAAACTATTCTTAACAATAAAAGAAATTCTGGGGGTATCAGTATCCCTGACCTCAAGCAATACTACAGAGCAACAGTGTTAAAAACTGCATGGTATTGGTACAGTGACAGGCAGTCGGATCAATGGAACAGAATTGAAGTTCCTGAAATGAACCCACACACCTATGGTCACTATGTACATGCTGTATAAGCAAACAAATCCTGTCATTTTAGCATAAACATGGTGTAAGTAATAAGACACTGCATTGATCAGAAGATAAGTAAGAATATGAGTCTGTACATACTGAGTAGAGACACAACCATTTACAAATAATTATTTTCCTCTTTTTATTAGATATTTTCAGTATTTAAATTTCAAATGTTATCCCCTTTCTTGGTTTCCCTTTCATAAACCCCTATCACATCCCATCTATTCCTGCTCACCAACTCACCCACTCCTGCTTCGTTATCTTGGCAATTCCCTATATTGGGGCATCAAACCTTCTCAGGACCAAGGGCCTCTCCTTCCTTTGATGTCCAACAAGGCCATTCTGTGCTACATATGTAGCTAGAGCCATGTGTCCCTCCATGTTTACTCTTTGGTTGGTGGTTTAGTTCCTGTGAGCTCTGGGGGTACAGGTTGGTTCATATTGTTGTTCCTCCTATGGGGCTGCAAGCTCTTTCAGCTCCTTCAGTTCTTTCTCTAGTTCCTCCATTGTGGACCCATGTGTTCAGTCTAATGGTTAGCTGAGAGCATGCATCAATGTATTTGCCAGGTACAGGCAGAGCCTCTCAGGAGACAGCTATATCAGGTTCCTGTCAGTGAGTGCTTGTTGCCATCCACAATAGTATCTGGCTTTGGTGACTGTATATGGGTTGGATCCTTAGGTAGGGCAGTCTCTGGATGGTCTTCCTTACAGTATCTGCTTCGCACTTAATCTCTTGTATCTCCTCCCAGGGGTATTTTGTTTCCTCTTCTAAGAAGGACCAACGTATCTACACTTTGGTCTTCCTTCTTGAGCTTCATTTGGTCAGTGAATAGTATCTTGGGTATTCCGAGCTTCTGGACTAATATCCATGTATCAGTGAGTGTACAGCATGTGTTTTCTTTTGTGATTGGGTTACCTCATTCAGGATGATATTTTCTAATTCCATCCATTTGCCTAAGAATTTCATGAATTCTTTGTTTTAATAGTGTAGTAGTAATCAGGTGTGTAAATAAACCACATTTTCTGAATCTATTACTCTGTTGAGGGATATCTGGCTTCTTTCCAGCTTCTGATTATTATAAATAAGGAACCTATGAACATGGTGGAGCATGTGTCCTTATTATATGTTGAAGAATCTTTTGGGTACATTCCCAGGAGGGATACAGCTGGGTCATTCAGTAGTAATATGTCCAATTTTCAGAGGAACTGCCGAACAGATTTCCAGAGTGGTTGTACCAGTTTGAAATCCCACCAACAGTAGTGTTCCTCTTTCTCCATATCCTCATCAGCACCTGCTGTCACCTGCGTTTTTGATCTTGGTAGTGTGAGGTGGAATCTCAGGGTTGTTTTGATTTGCATTTCCCTGATGACAATGGATGTTGAACATTTCTTCTCAGCCATTCAGTATTCTTCATTTGAGAATTCTTTGTTTAGCTCTGTACCCCCTTTTTAAATAGGGTTATTTGATTCTCTGAAGTCCAGTGGAAAAAAAAAGTAGCCTTTTCAACAAATGGTGTTGGTTCAAACAGCAGTTAGCATGCAGAAGAATGCAAATTGATCCATTCTTATCTCCTTGTACAAAGTTCAAGTCCATGTGAGTCAAGGACCTCCACATAAAACCAGATACACTAACACTACCAGAAAAGAAAGTGGAGAAGAGCCTCAAACACTTAGGAACAGGGGGAAATTTCCTGAACAGAACACCAATAGCTTTTGCTCTTAGATCAATAATTGACAAATGGGACCTCGTAAAATTACAATGTTTCCTTAAGGCAAAGGACAGTGTCAATAGGATAAAACAGCATCCAACAAATTGGGAAAAGATCTTTACTAATCCCATATCTGATAGAGGGCTAATATCAAATATATACAAAGAACTTAAATAATTATTTTCATCCAAAATAATTAGAATTAACACATGTAGAATCTCTGTGTGTATACTCCTTATTCTGAAAGCTGGCTATAGTTTGGATGACTTTCTTCCTATTATTCAGCCAATTATCTATTTTCAAGTATACTAGATTAGTGGCTTTAATAAAGTTTTAAACTGGGATGACATATGTGTGTCATTCCAGCATCCTGGAATTAAGAAATTTTGGAAATCAGGAATTAAGGCTGTGTTAAAAAGGCGTCATTCTCTCTGAATGCAAGAAAGGAAACCTGCATATTATCTGTAGCTCGTGGCATTCTGACTTCACCTGTCATTGCATTTGTGTCCCTGGTTACTCTCCCTGTCTTCTTGTTAAAATATTTGTATTAAGACATCATTTATATTGCATTAGGAATTTCATACACCAATGATTTTATTTTAACTAGTTATAATTTCAGTAATCATATTTTTAAGACTATCACATTCTAAGGTATTTCTAATGGTTAGTATTTTAATGTATCTATTCTATTTTATCTGTTACTTTTGAAACAGGATCCAATGTACCCCAGTCTTGTCTAGAATTCACTCATAGTTGAGGACACCCTTGATTTTGCTGACCTTCTCTTCCTGTTTTTGTTGTGTAATTATAGACTGTTCCACCATTGCCTTTTGCTGTTGGTTTTGTTTTTAAATGTGGTGCTGTGTATTAAAGCCAGAGATTTATGAATACTGAACAAGAATTGCGCCATCTGATCTTCCTCTATAGCCAACAAAATGACAGCATGGACTAGGTGTTTTACTTATTTGCTAGATTATAACCACAACCTTTTCTGTTACTTTTGGTTTTTAATATTAAAATCATTTATTACTTAGATAAACCTGTCAAAGACCACAAAACCTTTTTCAAACATATATAAAATGTGTCCCATATATATATATATATATATATTTTATTGAAATATATATAGAAATACATTTACAAATTTAGCATAAGTATGGTGTGCAGCATTTTGAATTGGAAGCCAATTGCTCTTTGCTGAACAGTTTGATTTCCTAGTACTCAGGTTTCTCTTTGTTAGAAAGAAATGATTACACCTAGTCCGTGGCAGTGTTCTGAGTATGAGATGAGGCTATACATAAAAACACAGCACATGTAATGCTGAACAGGAAGCCTCAGGCTTGCCTCTGTAAATATTGTCCCTGAATTTTCAATCCTAATCATACTATTCCACAGAGATTAGCTTGTCCTTGACCCTAAAACCTCCTTAATATTAATTTTCTTTATGAAAATTTGAAGGCAAAATTTTTGATACATGTCTATGCTTCAAAATAGCACAGCTTGAGAAAGAAAAGAAAGTTTTAGGAAAATTAGGTCAAAGAGAGATATAATGAATATATGTGATATGTGTTTGGGTTGAGTTCATTAGTATTCTCTCTTATTTATTGGCAATTCCAACAAAGTTTAGTGCAAGCTAGGAATATGTGCAGTACTTCAAAGATGACTCCTAAATTTAACAAAAAATACCTGTTTTGTATTGTGAAATTCTCTTTAAACAACACCATTGTTTTGAGTCTCTGGATTTACTAGTCTGTAATTTTAGCAGTCTCTTCACACAATACAATTCTTTGGCATTGTTTGCTTAGAAAGACTGTACAGAGGTTAATCACTGTTAATCATGTACCATCCTTTCTCTACTATATGATAATGTCTTATTCAGCTTCAAAACTTAAAAGAGTCATAAATTTATTTCCATTTATTAGTAAGGAATTAGAGCCTGGATTATTTGTATTGTTGGGGTTGTGCTGCTAATCAGTGAAAAACATGAAAATATGAACTTGGATGGTGCCACAGTCTGGTTGTAGTGAAAAAGAAGGCAAGGAAGACAAAACCTATGAGTGGCCAGGACCATGGGGCTGAGCGGGAAGTCCCCTTACCCTAGACCAGTCAGTCATGTAGGAAACTAATCCTGAAACCAAGCATTCATAAGGTTTAGGAGGTAAATGAAATATCTGTATATGTTAAAGTTAACATTACACTCTTACAAATGATAGTAGTTTCAGGAACAAAATTATTTGGAAACCTAGCATCGAATGCATTTCTTTCCTTCTTTCTGCAGGTGCAGAATTTTCAACATCCATATAAATCACAAGAAGGTTCTGTTAACAGAAAGTGATAAAGCATGCCCTAAGACAGTGCCTGGCAGACTGCATCTAAATTGTTAACAGGCCATACTGATGACCATGATTCAATGACACCTTTATCATAAAATTCATCTTATTATGTTTTCAGAATTTCATATATGAGTCCTGTATTACACCATTTCCATACCTGTTCTCTCCCTTCCAACTCCTCCTTGTTCTCCTAACTCTCTCAACTTCATGTTATCTTTATTTTTAAGTACAAAATATATGTATATAAGCACAAACATCTAAGTCCATCTCATGTTACTTAAATATGCTGAGGGATGGGTACTTGGATTGGGTAACTTACCAGGGGGCAATGTCTCTGGAAATGATAGAGTATCTCTCTCTTAGCAGCTATATCAAAAAGCTTATAGTTTTTCAGCTATAGGTAGGACTCAGTGAGATCTCTCCCATTCATGCTCGGATGTCAACTGAGGTTGGCATTGTACAGACCTTATTTAGGTGACCACATTATTAAGAATTCATAGGCTCAGCTCCCTGTTCTATATAGAAATCACTCTTGCAGCAGATACATAGAGCTTCTAGCTTTTACATCCTTTGTCCCTTCTTCCATGATGTTCTCTAAGCTTCGGGTAAAGGTTGGATGTTGTTGTTTCTGCTGTCGTTCTTTGATTGTTTTATTTTACTTTTTAACATATCACTGGGCCTGGACACTCTACTTTCAATAGTTCTCTTTATTTTGATTTTATAAGTTTTTGTATAATTATCAAAATCTGTTACAAAAATAAGCTTCTCTGATGACAAGTGAGAACTACACTTATGTTTAGCTATAAGACTAAGCATTTATATTAAAATTGAGAATTATACTGGTTTAGGAATGTGGCAGTAGTAGATTCTCCATGGATCCATGACCTCACAAGCCACAAGTCTTTGAGTGAGTTTACAGTTCAGGAAGAAACACTCTTCTTTGAGTGAATCCAAAGGCCACTTAGTTGGTTGTTTATACACAAGATGTAAATACCATTATTGTACCCATGTGTTTACCTTGCACACAGGTCACTGTAGTTCATAAGCTGTACAGCTGTATACATATGTACATATGTATTATTTTACTCATTTGGCAGATTGTACATCATGCTATAGAACTATGCTGGTCATGCCTCAGGGAGAAGGCATTCATGTTAGTTCTGTTATGGGGAGCAAAGGAGCATAAGGAGTAGATTAAGTGAGTTTCCATCAATCAGAGTATGAGTAGGTTCCTGGCCCTGGAAACATGAATTTAGTTTGACCCTACTAGCAAGATGGAGAAGTTGCCCTTGAAATGTCTGGCCTCAGACTGCAGTTTCTATATACTTTCCCAGAGATTTCTGGAATCAGACAACTGTTTTAATAGAAGCTATTCAGCTATTGGGAAGTTCCCAGTTCCTCTAGGACCTAGGACTGTGGATTTAGTTTCTGCCTATTATTGAACGGAGTCTAAAAATGAAATAGTAGTATTTTGAATAAGTTTCTTTTGCTTCTCCCTAACAGCTCTACAACAATTTCTCCAAGACCTGTGCCCAAAGTGGTGTCATGAGCAATAGGGTATTTTTATTTAAATTATGGGATGTGCCCAAGGGCAAGATGAGTAGCTTATATTGTTTTGGGAGACTAGGAAAATCCTTCCACCACAATTCAAAGGGATATTTCTTATACCTGGCAATGAATTAGAGAGATTACTATCATTCCAGTAGTGGAACTTCATTGAAATCACTTATATATGATATATGTACACTTAAATATATTATGTACATATAAATTTTCAATAAACATATTTCTCATATTTTCAGTTATATTTAGTGTTCTTTAAACAACATTCCTTTGTCTCCCTCAATGTTTTCCATCTTATCCTTTTCATAGCCAAAGTTTCCCAACCTCCAGATTTTATTCATTCTACTCTTCACAAAGTATATACTGAGGTCTAAAGATTTAAACCTAAGACACACAAATAATAGAGAACATGTAGTGTTTTCTTTTCAAGTCAAGATTGCCTCACTCTGTATAATACATTGTATGACTTCCATTTGACTACATATTTCATAATTTCATTTTGTTAACAGCTGAATAGAATGCCATCCTGTGTATGTATTACCTATTTATTATCTATTTGAAGGTCAATTATATTGTTTCTATTTGCCAGCTACTGTGAATAGAGCAGTGATGAATATAGTTGCAGATTGGGATGTTGAATCTTTGGGGGCATATATATGACAAAAAGTAGTATGTGTAGGTATTAGGGTATATTTAATTTTTAACATTTTGAGAATTTTCTACCCTGATTTCCAGAGTGGCTGCACTAATTTATAATCCCACCAAGAATGAATGATGATTCTCATTTTTCTACATCTTGATTAGCATTTTTTGCCATATGTTTTCTTTAAAATAGCCATTCTAACTAGATTAAGAGAAAAATCTCAAAGTTTTTGTTTACATTTCCCTAATACCTAAAAATTTTACACAAGTTATAGGTGTTTCTTAGCCATTGTATATATTGAGAGTTCCCTTATTAAACTCATGACCCATTTTTAATTTGTTTCTTTTTTGAGTGTTTTTCTTTAGTTCTTTATATCCTAAACATTAACCATCTATTATATGTATAGATAACAAAGATTGTGTCCCACCATGTGCACAGTCCTTTCACTCGACTGATTATCTTCATTGCTGCATGTAAGATTTCAGTTTTATAATGTCCCAATTGTCAGACATTGCCCTGGATTGCTGAAAATGGATTTCTACTCAGGAAGTCTACTTCTGTAACTATGACCAGAAGAGTACTGACTCTATTTACTCTGGGAATTTCAGAATTTGATGATTCATAATATCAAGTACTTTGTTTCATTTGAACATGATTTCTGTGCAAGGGTATAAATATTAGACTAGTGTCAGTTTCAGGAAAAATACATTTGTCCATCTTAATTTTTCACTGTATCTGGCAACCAAGAGGAAAGTAACAACAAAAACATACTTAATGGAGAGCAGGTGCTGAATTAATAATGAGGAGAAATGACTAATTTTTGAGTAATTATTACAGTACTATATTTTGTGTGTTCAGTTTTTATTCTGCCTTACCTTTCTTATAATTTAGGCAAGAGAAATAAATGGTTATATATTGAAGCAGTGTTTCACTGAGCATCATTAAGGACATACAAACTGACAGAAATGTTCTACATTGAAGTTGTAGAGGTGATGAGCAATCTAATTTTTTTCTTGCACAGTGCAGAATGAGTTGGATGCACTTATTGTGATGCTTGTGTGTCTGGTCAACACCAAGGAATCCAAGGTCACTGGAGGAAACTGTCTTTTGTAGTTCTTTTCTGAAACAGGAAATGACAGGTCTAATGAAATTGTGTGTCAAAATTATATTCTGTCATATAACCACATAATGTTTATATAACCACATTTTATTTAGAATCCCTTTTTAAAGAGTTCTGAACCTGAAAGCAGAGTTTTTGAACCCAGGTAAAACAAGTCATACTCTAACAATCTTGCTTACAGCTTGTATTTAAGTGCTATGCTGAAATGGCAGGCAAAGCTCGTGGAGAAACAATTTCTTTGTACATTAAGAACAAAAATGTATGGAAGGGGATGACCCTCAAATATGATGCATTGTTCTTCAATGATGACAATCTGGAAAATGAATGTCAGAGATGGCAGGCTCAGAGCACGACCAGCCAACTACAACGTCAATGTCTCTGTCCTTGAGGCGCACTGGAGAGCATGCAAGATGCTGATCCTGGACAAGTAACTTTACATGTAATTAAAGCTAAAGTAGGAGAAAGGGCAAAGTGTTAAACTGAAAGAAAAGACTCTCTACAAACTGGTAACTACCAAAACAGCCTAAGTACTGAGCAGCAGAAAAAAGATCTTTACAAAATGTGCTCTAAAATATTCCCCAGCATGCCAAGCAACATTCTTCTTGCACTTTCTTCTTGATGTTTCTTTGTTTGCTCTCTCTTTCCTGTCAAGTAGATGAAATACATAGGATGCATGGTCTGATGGAAGAGGTCAAGTATAGAGTAATAAGTCAGTTAAAATGCTGACCAAGTGCCAAGCACACTGGCAAACCCCAAGTGAAGCTGACTCTAAAGTGGGTATCTACAAGTGGGTATACAGAAAGAAAATACCCCTTTAAGGCAGAGACATGTCTCCTAGATAATGCAGTTGTGCAGCGAGCAACAGGCATTGCATTTGAGAAGTTGTACTATGACCACTATATGCATGCCCACACTCTATTATGACACATACATACTCAACCTGGTCCAAAATTTAGTGAAAGAAAATATCCTTGTCTTCCGTAAATGCACTTCTTCAGTCTTACATATTCTTCAGGGAAGCTGAGTACTAGCTAAAGGGCAGGATAGAGGTTTCATCTTAGGGAAATTACATTTACATGTTTCTGTACCTTAGTCATCATCTTACCAACATGTGCAGTGTTAGCATCAAAAACCAAGTTTGTGTGCATGCATCTGTGCGTGGGTGTATGTTTGTTGTGTCTGTAAAGTATTGTAGCTTAATGTTAGGGTGCTTGCTTAGCATGCATAAAACTTTTTTTCCTCTGGGAAGGGGATGAGAGAATGAATATGAAATTACAGTATAAAGGAATAGAGAAAATTAAAGTAAGGATTGTTGAACATAGTAAATCCGTTTTAATGTGGAGTTAGTACTGTACAACTAATCAAACAGAAAGCAATTCTGGAACACTGGTCTAGAAAACTTTTCCTCATCTAGATCTTTGGTTCTAGTTAGTTTTTCCTACATGTATGTTTACACTTCTGACAAGAGTTTCATTTTTTGTGGCACTATTTTATGCACATCAGTAGTAACTGTTGAAACATTTGTTTTTGTATTGTTGTTTATGAGACACCATTAAATATGTTTTATACTATTAACACTTTTAAATCCCCACACCCAATACTTCAGTCCATAGCTGTTAACTCTATTTTCCATATGAGAAAAAACATGACACAGATAGGTTAACATTCATAAATCACACAATACCAAATAGATGTATTTATATATGCAAGAATGTCCCATAAGTCCAAGTAACCTCCATGATATACACCCAAGGCCATTTGTGCATAATAATCAGTGAACTGTTTCCTATTTGACTGGCTTCTAGTTATATGGGTTACCTTTAGTAAGTAGAATTCCCCCCAAGACCACAAAATAAATATAAGGCTATTTTGTCTATATTTTTCACTTTGATCTTTGCATGATGTCAAAAATAAGGTCATCAAATGCTCAGTGTCTTCAGGGCTGCATGGAAATAACGGGTAAGCTGTATATTTATTGATTTCAACTTAAGAAACAGTATTACCCCACAATTTTGATTCACATTTTATATTTTTATAATCTAATGCTCTGGGAAAATGCAAGACAAGCAGGATCCAGGGAGAAGAAATTTCTGGTAGCTTAGTCTTATATATCAATGGTTTGTTAAAAGCATCTAGCCTTTAATGTTGCTTCTAAAATTAAAGTCAGGTATGCTTATAAACTGATAGAAATATTTTGAATGAAATGAATGTTTTATTAGGCTTCTTTAAAACCAAATCAGAAAAAAATAAATGATGACTGTTCTCAAGCGCAAAATGTGTATTGTTCTAAAACAACTCTCCATTTCCAAAGATGAGAGGCACATTCTCGTAGTTCTTTGGAACGTGAACCATTTCTCTGAAGAAAACTGATCTCTTCATCCTCCAAAAAATATTTCTAAGAAAAAATATTATTCAAAAGAAAATAAATAACATTTTTTCCTAGCAGGCCAAAGAAGCCACAATCAATGCTAGGGTTTCTGATGACATTAACTTTTCCTAGGCACTAAAGCAAGACACTGCTCCTCGCTCTACCATCTGCTGCAGATATTTTAAATTTCTAAAGCACTAACAATGATGCAATTTGCTACATTTTGAGTCGCATTTTACAACTCTCTCTTTGCTGAATTACTATTGATGACATTAAAACCCTTTACAAATCAAGACAACACACTTGCTTGCAGTTCCCACCCCAGGACTCCTAGCAACTCTTTCTCTGCTGGAGTGTACCTGCACTTCGGTTTTGGTTAGTAATATTTAGACATTGTGACAAAATGAGGGTCAGAGTATGTTGTTACTTAAATCAGAAAATGCTGTCAGAGAAACTGACCACTGACTATAGGGAGAGAAACTAGAGGCACAGTGAGCTATGGTTATAATTATTTTTCATGATAAAAGCATATTATGCTGATTGTTGGAAATAAAATATTAAGCATAACTAGCAAAGTTTATGTAACTTACCAAGTTTAAAAACTTAAAACTATTTATTCATAAGCACAGATGCAAAAATTTAGATAATTACTGATAAAATTAACTCCCTGAAAGAATTGCAGTAATTAGCATAAAATAATAACAACAAATTAAAATTTAATATTCCCTTGAATTTGAGTAAGTACTACATTTTATAAGTAGAGAGTTTCAGGCAACGTTCTTCTGAGTGTGTTTCGTGAGTGATAGCATGATGCTGGCCATTCTGTGCCGGTGCTCGCTCAGCTAGAGAAAGAATGAAAGTGTTACTTGCATTCAACACCTGAGGGGTTGTGGTCACTAGCTCCCACTTTCTGAAATGCCTTGCATCCAGTAACTTCTAAACTTGACAACACTCTTGAAACACTTCCTTGAAAAAAATTACACCGTTCAGAAAAAAATAAGTCTATATATATATAATATATATATATATGAATTCATTTACATATATATGTAAAGGAAAACTAATCATTTTGAATCTTCATTTTTGTTTTCTCTCTTTTAAAAGAGATTTTTCTTTTTGCGCTCAAATCCTCATATTAATATGTATTATATTTCTTCATCACTGAAATAAACCTGTTGTTATATGTGCTAGGTAACCTAAACCTTACAGTTGTCCTTGATTCAAATACTTTTTCTTTATTCACTGGACACATTCTATATTTGAATTTTTATGTTAAAATAGTTTACACACACATAGAAATACTTGTTTCCTTTGAGTTCTAAGGTTTGGATAAAAGCAACTGTGTGTTAACTAATTCTTTATTCCCCGTGGTTTCCTAAGCAGTACGCGTGCTGACTACTCATGCCTGGACGTAGCACTGTTTATCATCTTATTTTTGTTACTTTGTAGTTAGCTAAAGTGAAAGGGTCGCAAGGTTAGAAGCAGGTGGCCAGACAAGATGGGAATGAATCACTTGGAGAAACATCATTGACATCGCTTGTCATAAAAGGAAGATAACTGAAAACAACAGCCCTGCTCATTTTATCCCAGATGTTATCACTCAGGCAAATATTCACCCTTCAAGGTCCTTTGTCCTAATACCACAATAATGGAAATAATACTAGTAATACCTTACACCGTGTATCTATTTTATCTTTAGTTGTGTGACAGAAACTCTCTATGAATTATTTTATACCGCTGACTCACTTCTATAAAGAATCAAAATCTTTGTGTGTAAGAAAGGGGAGTAGAGCTGAGAAAAACAATGTTGTCTGTCTCTCAGTCACGTGACTCAGCGCTGCTTGACAAGGCTAACACCAGAGTCCACACTCTAAACCCTTCATCTTTGTGTGCCATTCTAATTGCATGCATAGTTATCTCTGGGGAGAATGGTCGGAAGTAGGACAACTTAAGAATTGAAACGTAAATAAATTCATTTCATCATTTGGGCTGGAACAATAGTTTGATCTGTCAAGTGCTCACCCAACAAGCATGCAAACTCAAGTTAAATCCCTGGAATCTAGGCGCAAACCAGAGTGGCCTGGCTCAGAGTGGGGTGGAAGCAGAGATGAGAGGCCTTTGGGACTTGCTGCTGAGCAAGCCTAACTGATTCTCTCAGGTGCAGCTGAAGGTCAGACCCTGCAGCCAAAGCAAGATGGGCTCTTCCTGAGCATTTATATCTGAGCTTGTTCCCTGCCTTGTACAGTGGTGTGCAAACATATGCATGTTCACCTCCAGGAACATGTGATATGATACAATAAAACAAACGTAATAATCTATTTGCCTCAGAAATGTTGGGGCAATGTGTAGGAGTATATGAAATATAAAATTTAAAAGATTGTCTTTGAAATTGACATATAACTATGCCATTTATATCTTTCCATCTCTCATCTAACCAGTCTTCACACAGACAGCCACTTTGTTCTCTTTCTCGAAGTCATGGCTTCTAGATTCTTAAAAAATTTCCTATTATATATATATATTCCTAATATTATATATATATATATATATAATTACTTCAACATATAAATATATGGTATAATATGTACATGTTATATATATATATATATATATATATATATATATATATATATATATATACAAAATAAATACAATCTTCTCAGTTCACATGTATATATATATATATATATATGCATATATACACCCACATATATGTATAATTTAGGGGTGACCATTAACTATTGGCTAATCGATGGAAAGACTTTTACATGGGGAAAGCTGTGTTCTCATACTCTTTATGCCCTCTAAATTAAAAATTTTATGTTTTATTTTTTATTGCTAGGGACTGGAACTTGGGGCCTTGGGTATGTCAGGCAAGCATTTTACAGCTTATCTATATCTATAGTCTAGAAATCAGTAATTATCATTTAAATTATATTCTCTACTTCTATCAATATTTCTAACATTGAAGATGTTGGATGATCTCTATGAATCAAAGAAACACTGCTTTCTACCACCATATTCTTTACTTCATTAATGTTCAGTCAAGCATGAGTTACCTTATTCCTGTTGTTTAATCGATGCTGTTTAGAATTAAAACATAACCGAGACAGCACCTAACCCTCAAAAAACTGGAGGCCCCAAGGAGTGGGAAGGTCTGGTGGGGGTGGGGGTGAGGGGTGGGGACATCCTCATGGAGACAAAGGCAGGGGAGGATGTATGGGATGTGGAACAGTCAGAGGGTGGACCAGGAGGGGGATAGAATCTGTAGTATAAAAATTAAATAAAATTTACAAAAAAAGCAAGAGTTAAGTTTGCTTCATAGAATGGAATAACTTAAATCTGGTCTTTCCAATTTTTGAAAACATCTATCACTCAAATTTGCTAACCTTGCTATCCCTGGCCAAAGAGAATAAACCTACTGCGGATGCCTTGGACCTTAAGAATATATTTTGAGTTTGCATTTCTTATGTAGGATGCATTAACAATAACACTTGTGATGATTTAAAATGAGACCATAAAAATTTTATCAATAGGCAATCATTAATTTGACTGCCTCTGAAAGTTTTATTGAACTATAATTTCTAATCTATGATCAAACATGAATTTGGTCTTCAAAAATATTGCAATTGCATGAAAAATTCATGAGCTCCCTAGAAACAGTTCCATGGAGTGCCAATCTGAGAGAGAGTACCCAGACTTTATACAGTAAAGAGTCCATAATCATAAGCAGAAAGCCCCCCTCCAGTAGGCCATACATGCTTAAGTAAAGAAAGGTCACTTTCTGTAAAATTAATTTCTCAAATTCACGAAAGGAATCCTTTAAATTTGACAAAAAATTGCTCTTTGTGCTTCTTTACTTGACCTAAATTATTTTGAAATTGCACTGAAAATAGTTCATTAAGGAAATTTACTAATGTGCTGCAGATAGTTCAGGGATCATATCGTGGTTTATTGTTCTAGGTTCTTGGTCACTTAACTCTCAGTGAAGTGGTTCCCAATAGTATGTGTAGGGAAACCTTTGTTCCCCTATGTACCTTACTGTTCACAAAAGAAAACAAATGTTTTCATAGTAAAAACAGATACCAGGAACCTAACACTCAGATAATTGTTTGGCTTAACTTGACATTGTATTTGCCTGCAATAAAGTTATGTGCTTTTTTCAATATTTAAGAATCATGAAAAGGCATGGATACCTCTTAATTTGCAAAATCTTCTGAAATTATTGAACTACATCGAGCTTCTTACTATCAAACATTTTCTCTAAATCTACTTTTTAATTAGTTATACTGAAAATTAATATCCTTTCACCCATGAGTAAAAAAGGAATAGAGAAAAGGAGACAAAAGCTGTGAGTTAGTGAAGTAACAGAATTCAGCTCTGTCAGTAAAGCAATTTTCTTTTGCCTTGCCAATATCTTTGTAGGTCTCCTTGTTAATCATTTTAGTTTATTATTTATTCTATATATATTTCCATGAAGAGTTCTTAACTTGATGAAAATCTGATTTCTTGATCCACAATCAAATCTCACTATGGCCAGCTGCTACGTCTTCATAACTGTGAAAATATTACATCTCTTTGCAAGTTGGCTCTAATACAAGAAAGGTTACTAAACTAACCCAATTAAATTGCACATATCTGCAAGTTTAGATGATTATTGCTGTTGTCTGTGAGGGCTGGGATCTAACGTGATGGATTGCTGGCTACCTTGGTGAATTCTAGAGGGGAAAAATATCCCATTGCAGATTAGCTTGAATTGGCTTACATAAAGTTTTATGATGCAAATTGGAGATATTGGACTCCAGAACAACCTACACGATCTGTTATGTCCTCCTGTCTCACAGTCACAGGATGCTTCCTGGAGTTTGACGCTCCATCCTCATTAATAAGCTCTGTGTTGTACATCTTTGTCTGATATGAAGCTGCCATACCTTGTCACCAATTATAGACTCTGAAAAGACCCATCTCATTACACTCCTCAAATTGCTTATTCCTGAAGGCAATGCTTGGTGTGTCTCTTCTGCCTCTTGCCAACAGTAAAATCACCCTTGAAGTAAATAGATATCAGTCTAAAACTACAAAAGAAAAGTAAGAGGAATTAATAAAAAGTCCTAGCAAGAATATTTATCAACTTATTGCCCAGAAAAGAATACAAATCAGAAAAATACACTAACTGCAAGGATTAAAGAGATACCTTTGGACATTTTAATCATATGAAACATATCTGTTTATGATTGTGTGACCAACTAAATAATCGAAATGTGGAGAACCAAAGTGAGTTGACTACTGTTCTGACGTCATTGCACTGAAGGAAGAATGCAGTATTTGGAAACTCATGTGTTTCTATTCCCCATCTTCCCCATCACACTTCTATTGTAAGAAGCTGAACATCATGGGCACTGGAACTCTGCATTATAAGCCTGGCTCATGTATGTTTTTTAATAAATTATGATTAATCAGTAAACACAGATACATAGCGAATCACTTGATGAGCAAGGGCATGAAAGCCTCAAGTAAATTTAGGCCAGTCAGGGAGAGTCTTAAAGGTACATAAAGGAAGTTTTAAAGTATATAAAACATCTGAAATTTATTCAAAGACCAATCATTCAAGTTGACGGAGGCATAAGTACTATTTATTCTGTTATTTCAAATGGAAAAATTCTAGATACATTCACCTAACAATAAGTCAGTATAAACAAGCACAAGGAAAATTGTTATATTTTCCTTACTGCCTATTTGTTACTGGAATGTTATCTTTTTATTCCCAGGCTAGATCAATAGAGACTATTTTAATAATGAAGACACTTCAAAAATCACTGTAGTCAAATATATGCCCTACAGGTCTTATCTACATATTTGAATTAGTCAAGGCATGAAGATGGTGGAAAGAAAACTCAGAAACTAGTGAAATTATAACCTAGCCTTTTTATATCAGATTTATTCATAATGAGAGGCTCAACACAATGACTGTTCTTTCAATAATCCACCTCAGCTATTCAGCTAAATCTTTAAATTCCATGAAAATGTACGTTGTTATGTATTATCTGTTTCTATAAAAAAAAATCCAGAAAAATAATGCAAATAAAGGTTAGTCAGAAAGTGTATATGTTAGGAAATATTAGTATAAGGTATTTGTACAATTGGCTGTCCACAATACTAGTAAAATATTGTCACTATTGTCACCAAGTACTTTCATGTCTGTTTACTGTCTATAGAAACTAATGCATGTTCTGATTCTGGAGCACAGAGGAGGAGGTTCACTCTCTTATTCTGACCTCTATTATGATCACTATTCTATGCCTGAAGTAATGACATTATTGGATGGAACCTTTGCATCCTATTTCATCACAAACAGGAACTGAGAACTATACCATTATTATTACAATTCTGATGACTTTCTTGAAACAATACACAGTTTCAAGAAAGTGATAAAGAAAAAAATACAAACTCAATTGACTTAGATTGTTAAAGATAAGTTAATATGCATGCAACACATTTGACATTTAAGTATGTAATTATGTTGATATATATATATATATGTATATATATATATATATATATATATTATACTCACGTTTATCCCTATGTGTATGTGCTTACCATATGCATGGCAGGTCCCTAGAAGTCAGAAGAATACATCAGATCCCCAGGAGCTGATGTTACAGGGAGTTAGCTATGAGTACTCATGTGAGTACTAGAAACCAAACTCTGGTCTTCTGGAAGAACAGCAACATTTATAAATTAGTACTTGGGTTAACTATCATCAGAGAAGCTTTCTTCAGATGGGAACAAATGCAGAGATCTAACTGGACACTGTTCAGAGAGAGAAGGAGAAAGAGAGAGAGAGAGAGAGAGAGAGAGAGAGAGAGAGAGAGAGCTTGGAATGATCTGGACTGAATAGGTTATCTCTATTAATCTAGCACACCCCTGCTGCCAGGGCTGAAGAAAACCTATGGAAGAGAAAGCAGAAAGATTGTAAGAACCAAAGGATGTGGAGGACACCAAGGAAATGTAACCTTGTAAATACGGTACGGGAAGTGCACATAGAAACTCAGAGACTGTGGCAGCAAGCACAGATCCCACATAACCAGGCTGGCTGGGATCCTGGCACTGAGAAAAACAGAGACCAGCTCCCATCCCCCATCCCAAAGCTTTCTCAAATTTACAACTACTCTCAAAAGAAAACCTCATTTTCTTCAACAGAGTCTTAAGGAGTATACAAAGCACTCTCAGGATCAGAACCCCTGCAGGAGGCAACCAACACAATAAACTCAGTGGCGGTTTTGGAGATTCTTGTTTCATAATGCTTTGTCAGGTTTTTCTTTGTTTTTTTTTTTGTTGGTTTGTGGTTGTCATTTTGTTTCTAAATTTTTACCTTACATGTATTTACATCTAGATATGAGATAAGCAAACCAAGCCTCAGATACCATCTTACACCAGAGTAGCTAAGTTAAAATACTCAAGAGGTAGCACATGCTGACAAAGATTTTGAGAAACTTGGACACCTTCTTAATTGCTGTTAGGAATGCAAACTTTTGATATATATATATTTCACATTATAGTTTCTGGTTTTGTGTTTTAATGGAATTTCTTCGGGAGAAGATATGTTCCTCTGCATCTATGTGCGTATTGAGATTTCCTTTGGATTTTTTCTTCTGTTTGTCTGTTTTAGCCTATTCTGTTTAGTTTATATATTATCACTTTTTAAATTATTACTTACTTTAGCTGCTGGTTACTTTTCTATGGTGATAAGGAAAAAGTGGATTTGAGAGAACAGGGATTGGGGAGGACATGGGAGGAGTTGGGGGAAGGGAAATCATAATTGTAACATATTGTAGCAAAATAATGTATTTCTAAATTAAATTTTAAAAAAAGCTAATGTGGCTCTGAGAGCCTTCATAGTGTCAGTTTACTGGACTCCAGGAAAACAGCAGTGCTAGCCAGTTCAAGATATTAACCATCATCAATAGTATATTCAACAAGCCAAACATGCTATGTAGTTACCAGAAAGATAAACAATTTGAAAATGTAACTGAAAATATACCTATATTTAGGTGTTAGAAATAATGATGCTGATTTTATTCATACTCTCCCTCAAATTTATTGTGAACCAAAGAATTGTATGAAGTTAATTCTGCCACAGTGAAGCCATTAATGGATTAGACATCTTTACTATTTTAAAGTTAGCTATTACTATTATTTAGTCCCTCACACAACAAACCTTGGTCTGAGGAAACATGTACCAGTTTCTGAGCTTTATGTTATACAATCATATTTATATTATTTCAATTCATAAAATATATTCATGTTTCTTTGTATTATTAAATTAAATCACCAACAGATGCCTGCGGTCCCAACATTCACTTCCAGGGTTGCAGACAGTTCTGTTTCTCTCACAAACAATCCTGTGCCTAGGCCACACTTAGGTCTCTCAGGTACACTTCCTAAGTTAACATGTGCACATCTGCACAGTTAGTACAAATTTGCTATTGCAAAGCTTCTCCCTTAGCTTTTCATTCTTCAGTCTAACTGATCCTCTATTGTTTGTTCTTTGGTGCCTTTAACCTTTGTGAAAGACCTAGCCTGAGGCAAAAAGAATTCACTGGCATTGAAAAATGGAAAATACTCTCTGAATAACGCTTAGAGGGCTATGCTGGATGGCCATGCATGGCTGCTTATGAGAATCTCTAGCTAACTTCGAACAACTGAGACAGGTTGATACAGAGATAGAAAAAACAGAGAAAAACACAGACAGACTGACAGACAGGCAGACAGGCAGACAGGCAGGCAGGAAGGAGAGAGAGAGAGAGAGAGAGAGAGAGAGAGAGAGAGAGAGAGAAAAGAAAAGAAAAGAAAAAAAGAAAAGAAAAGAAAAGAAAAGAAAAGAAAAGAAAAGAAAAGAAAAGAAAAGAAAAGAAAAAGAAAAGAAAAGAAAAGAAGGAAAAGAACAACATTTGGCTATAAAATATAGGTAGGTTCCGTGTTCTGAAATCCAGGATATCTCTCGTAGTATACAAAGCCACTCTTCTTGTAAAACTCAATGCAGTAGCTTTGAGCCACATGTGACTACGAGATATTTGAAATGTAGCTAGTGGGACTGAGAGACTGACTTTAAATATTAAATGGTTTAAATTAATGCAAATTTAAATAACCTCATGTGGATACCAGTTCCCATGTTGCATGAGGTTCTTGCTTCTATTGTTAGAAAATATGGTTAATTCGCTGTGACTTCAGAATCTGTACAATTCATTAAAGAATGAGTTTAATGAGTGTAAAAGTTTGTGCACACACAGAAAATGAATATACATATTTACATCATATATGAAATGATCTAAAAATTGTTCAGCCTGTCTCTTATTTATAAATTAGGACTCTTATTTACAGAATAGTTCTAAAGTTTAGTACCATGTCTTATTAAGACAATATTTGCATTTCATTGAGGTCAAAATAAAATTCAAGTTAAAGCAGAATATAATTTATGGTCCTGTATTCAACAAATTCACTTACAACTAGTTTTCTTCTCTCTCTCTCTCCCTCTGTCCCTCCCTCCCACCCTCCCACCCTCCCTCCATCCTTACCTCTCTCCCTCCCTCTTTCTTCCTTCCTCCCTTCCTTCCTTCCTTCCTTCCTTCCTTTCTTTCTTTCTTTCTTTCTTTCTTTCTTTCTTTCTTTCTTTCTTTCTGTCTGTCTGTCTGTCTTTCTTTCTTTCTTTCTTTCTTTCTTTCTTTCTTTCTTTCTTTCTTTCTCAGTAGGATCTAAGGCAGTCTAAAAGGATCTCAAAGAATTGTTGTAGCTGACACTGTTTTTTCTTGAACTCCTGATATTCTTGTCTCCACATTTAAAGAATGGCATCATTGTGTTGACATTAAAGCCACAGACAATTATACTGTTGGGATTATCAAAAAGTTAGAGAGGTAGAAGACTATGTTCTATGGTAGTGTGGTGGGTTGTGGGGGAAGGGGGTGCCTCAGCAGGCCCATGCCAAGGCATCCCTTCCTCTGAAGGACCAGCCACACAATGGTATAGTATAGAATAGAGTTTATTCAGGGCATGGAGAGGGGGATTAAGAGGGTACTAGAGGCAGAAAAAGGCAGAGAAGAGTGAGGACAGAGGTAGAAGCTTATCATGACCATGGGGAGAGGGGGGACTGGAAGGAAGAGACAGAGGAACCCAACAAGGCAAGAGAGGAGCAAGCAGGAAGCAGGAGTAAGACAGAGAGGAGGGGCAAGCAGCCCCCTTTATACTGGGCCAGGACTACCTGGCTGTTTCCAGATCACTGTGGGGAAGAGCACACCTGGCTGTTGCTAGATAACTGTGGGGGTGGAGTTTAAGTAGAATACTAACATATAACAGAGTTTTAAAAAGGAAATTTCTGTTATCTCCACAAATCTGCTTACATACCAAATTAATTTCAAGTACCTCCCCAGAAACCCACAGTTCGAGGCCAAACTTAACTGTTGAATTATGTTGAAGGGGAAAAAGTCACTTTGTAGTTTTCAGATGAATAGAGACAAACTGTTCTTTAAAAAAAAAATGTGACTTACAGATCTTTCACATGTTTGGTAAGAGTCACCCCAAGGTACTTTATACTGTTTGTAGCTATTTTGAAGGGTGTCATATCCCTAATTTCTTTTTCAGCCTGCTTATCCTTTGAGTATAGGAAGGCTACTGATTTGCTTGAGTTGATTTTTATAACCTGCCACTTTGCTGAAGTTGTTTATCAGCTGTAGGAGTTAACTAGTGGAGTTTTTTGGGTCATTTAGGTAGACTATCATATCATCTGCAAATAATGATAGTTTGACTTCTTCCTTTCCAATTTGTATCCCTTTGACCTCCTTCTGTTGTCTAATTGCCCCAGCTAATACCTCAAGTACAATATTGAAAAGATAAGGAGAAAGGGGGCAGCCCTGTCTAGTCCCTGATTTTAGTGGGATTGCTTCAAGTATCTCTCCATTTAGTTTGATGCTGGCTACCGGTTTGCTGTATATTGCTTTTACTATGTTTAGGTATGGGCCTTGAATTCCTGTTCTTTCCAAGACTTTAAGCATGAAAGGATGCTGAATTTTCTCAAATGTTTTTCAGGATCCAATGAAATGACCATGTGTTTTTTTTTTTTCTTTAAGTTTGTTTATGTAGTGGATTGCATTGATGGATTTCTGTATATTGAACCATCCCTGCATCCCTGGGATGGAGCCTACTTGATCATGGTAGATGATTTTTTTGATGTGTTCTAGGATTTGGTTGGCAAGAATTTTATTATTTTTACATTGATGTTCATAAGGGAAATTGGTCTGAAGTTCTCTTTCTTTGTTGGATCTTTGTGTGGTTTTGGTATCAGCATAATTGTGGCTTCATAGAAGGAATTTTGTAGTGTTCCTTCTGTTTCTATTTTGTGGAATAGTTTGAAGAGTATTGGTACTAGGTCTTCTTTGAAAGTCTGATAGAATTTGGCACTGAAACCATCTGGTCCTGTGCTTTTTTTGGTTGGGAGACTTTCTATGACCTCTTCTATTTCTTTTTTTGTTTGTTTGTTTGTTTGTTTTTGTTTTTTTATAGGTATTTTTTTTAATTTCTTTTTATTTGATATAACTTATTTACATTTCAAATGATTTCCCGTTTTCTAGCCCCCACTCCCCGTAAGTCCCGTAAGCCCCTTTCTCTTCCCCTGTCCTCCCACCCACCCCTTTCCACTTCCCCGTTCTGGTTTTGCCGAATACTGCTTCACTGAGTCTTTCCAGAACCAGGGGCCACTCCTCCTTTCTTCTTGTACCTCATTTGATGTGTGGATTATGTTTTGGGTATTCCAGTTTTCTAGGTTAATACCCACTTATTAGTGAGTGCATATCATGATTCACCTTTTGAGTCTGGGTTACCTCACTTAGTATGATGTTCTCTAGGTCCATCCATTTGCCTAAGAATTTCATGAATTCATTGTTTCTATTCCATACATCAAATGAGGTACACGAATGGAGGAGTGGTCCCTGGTTCTGGAAAGACTCAGTGTAACAGTTTAAGGCAAAACTAGAACAGGGAATTGGGAAGGGGTGGGTGGGAGAACGGGTGGGGGGAAGAGGGCTTATGTGACTTTTGGGAAGTGGGGGGCCAGAAAAGGGGAAATCATTTGAAATGTAAATAAAAAATATATCAAAAAAAATTTTAAAAAATGCTGAACTTCATTAGTCATTAGGGAAATGCAAATCAAAACAACCCTGGGATTTCACCTTACACCAGTCAGAATGTCTAAGATTAAAATTTCAGGAGACAGCAGGTGTTGGCAAGGATGTGGAGAAAGAGGAACACTCCTCCACTGCTAGTGGGGTTGCAAATTGGAACAACCGCTCTGGAAATCAGTCTGGCAGTTCCTCAGAAAACTGGGAATGTCACTTCCAGAAGATCCTGCTATACTACTCCTGGGCATATACCCAGAGGATTCCTCAGCAGGTAATAAGGATACATGCTCCACTATGCTCATAGCAGCCCTATTTATAATAGCCAGAAACTGGAAAGAACCCAGGTATCCCTCAACAGAAGAATGGATGCAAAAAATGTGGTATATCTACACAATGGAGTACTATTCAGCCATTAGAAACAATGAATTCATGAAATTCTTAGACAAAAGGATAGATCTGGAGAACATCATACTAAGTGAGGTAACCCAGTCTCAAAAGATCAATCATGGTATGCACTCACTAATAAGTGGATATTAACCTAGAAAACTGGAATACCCAAAACATAATCCACACATCAAATGAGGTACAAGAAGAACAGAGGAGTGGCCCCTTGTTCTGGAAAGACTCAGTGTAGCAATATAGGGCAAAACCAGAACAGGGAAGTGGGAAGGGGTGGATGGGAAAAAAGAAGGAGGGAAGGGGGCTTATGTAACTTTCAGGGAGTGGGGGACCAGAAAAGGGGAAATCATTTGAAATGTAAATAAAAAATATATCGAATTAAAAAAAGAAAGCAAAAAAAGGTGACTTTTCTGAAATGATAAAAACTGGAGGAGAAAACAAACTTTACATTGTCTCAGAATAAACAAATATACAGACTCTGAATCATGGATTAAACAGTTTTGTGCTATATAAGTGAATGTTTTTTTTTTTTTTTACAAAAAAGAAATTATTCTCTTGACACACCTAACAGAATATCATAAATGCCAAAGTCTATAATTTAAAAACATATGAAAACAATCAGATTGAGGTCTCTTCCTGGAGCTCAGATTCTATTTGACACTTTGTCAACTGGAGCATCTTCAAATTAGTGCTTTTTCTGTGAATATAATGTGGCTTTTCCTCTGAGGTGCTCAGAGTTACTGTCTGACACTGAATGCCAGCCAGAGGAAAATGTTGGGGAGAAAGACTGTCAAGGTCTTTGACAGCTTCCTATCTTCAATTATCCTACATCAATGTCCTCTACAACATTATTTTCCAATATATACTTCAAAACTGTTTTTTCTATCAACTCTTTACTATTTGCAAACTAATTTCATTTTGTGAATTATTCTTAGGTGATATTAAAATTCTTGAACTTCTGCATTTTCTTTGCTTCATCTCATAGTTTATGGCTTTATTAAGACATTTTAATTCTTTAACAAAATAAAATATAATAAGATAAACCTAAAACCATTACATCAAAGTTGCACAAGACAAAGCAACACGGAAACGACCCCAAGAACAGGCACTGGAATCAGAGACCTAGTTGATCACATAATTGGGAGTCTGATAAAAATATTAAACTGAAAGTCAGTAGTTTATAAGTACTATCCTGTCTTCTGAAAATAAGGATGCATTGACTTCCTCTCTCCTAACTTGTATCCCCCTGATCTCATTCAGTTATCTTAATGTTCTTGCTATAAGTGCAAGTGCTATATTGAGTAGAAGATATGAAGAGAGCAAGCAGCCTTGTCTTGTTCCATATTTTAGTAGAATTACTTTCCATTTAGTGAATTTCTTTCCATTTATTTTAAAGTTGGCTGTAGATTTGCTGAGAATTGCCTTAAAGATGTTTAGGTATGTTCCTTTTCCATGATGTCTCCAAGACGTATTTTGAAGGAGTGTTGAATTCTGTCAAAAGGTTTCTCAGAATATAAGGAAAAGACCATGTATTTTTTTTCAGTTGGTTTCTTTGGTGGTATACATTGGTTGATTTTTTTTGTGCTGAATTATTCCTGTATTCCTAGGCTGAAGCCTAATTGATGATGGTGAATGATCATTTGGATATGCTCTTGGATTCAATTTGCAAGTATTTTATTAAATATTTTTACATCTTTGTTCATGAAAAATTGGGTCTAATTCTCATTCATTGTTGAGTCATTGTATGGTTTGGGTAGGAAAATATATGGACCCTGAGCTGTTCATCTTGTGTAAGCAGATAAGGCTTTCAGTGGTGAGGCAGGGAAACCAAGCAGCTATAAAAACTTCAACTTACAAGATTTTCTTCCTTCAAATGCCAAGAACTTATGTGAGTAGCCTAACAATAACTGGTCAAAGTTGACGAAATCTACTCCTGAACTTGCCTAGAGAACCAAGGCCCAGAACATGCATAGCTCAGAGACGTAAGATAGAACCAAGCACTACTCACAAGAGAGGGAGAGGTAGAGAGAGAGAGAGAGAGAGAGAGAGAGAGAGAGAGAGAGAGAGAGAGAGAGAGAGAGAGAGAGAGAGAGAGAAGAAGAAGAAGAAGAAGAAGAAGAAGAAGAAGAAGAAGAAGAAGAAGAAGAAGAAGAAGAAGAAGAAGAAGAAGAAAAGTAAAAAAAAAAGAAAGAAAGAAAAAAGAAAGAAATTGCAGCCTCCTGTAGAAGAATTTCAATCCAGCAACATGTCTGCTGCTCTGGCAAGGAATCAACTCCAAAGAACTTCTAGGTCTGTGTGATCCATCTGTAATGTTTATTTACTCTGTCTATTACTAATACAGTATTACTAATACTGACACACTATTAGAACATGCCTCAGTTTCCAAACAATGAAGGTAAACTTGGTTTGTAGAAGGAAGGAACCATGTTGAAAGTGACTTCTTATTGAGGGACAGGCAAAGTGATAAATCGGAGAAAGATCTGATACAATTAGTCATGGAGAGGATACACCCGACTCTCACGAGAACGGCACTTGAAAGCAGTAGAGACTGAGACAGGAAAAGAGGGCATCTCAGTGAGTGCTGCTCAGTGGAATTCAGGCAATACAGTAGAGTTCATCTGAGTTCAGTTCAGTGCGGTTTGATGCAGTTCAGTTGAATGCGATTGAGCTCACTTGAGTTTGTGCAATTCTATTTAGTTTGTGCAGTCAATGCAGTAAGTGTGTGTGTATGTGTGTGTGTGTGTGTGTGTGTGTGTGTGTGTGTGTTTCAGAGGCTTACTGCTTAATAATCTCAACCATTTTAGTTCTTTCTAAACTTAGTTGGTTTAACTCAGTTGTTCTGGCTCAAACTCTTCTCCAAACTGATTCAATTTGGCTTCTTTCAGCTTCTCACTGAATAGTTGGCAACAGACTGATTCTGGAAATTTGTTTTAATCTTCTGACTCATTCTCTGGCTTTAACTGCTTCTGCTGATCTGCACTGACCTGCACGAACTGATTCCCAACTCACCAACTGTTCCTGGACTGCTCTTAAATAGTTTCTCTTTCCTGAAAATTTTCATGAGAGTTAAGCATATTCTATGTCTGACTCATTCTGCCAAATCTTTCTCTGATTCATCAGTTTATCTGCTCCTCAATTAGACATCACTTTCAAACATGGCTACTTCCTTCTACAGATTAATCTTACCTACATTGTTTGGGATTAGTCATGTGTAATAAGCGTGTGTCTGTATTTCGGCTTGATCATACTGTAATCCAGGGCATGTTTGCTTTCCAGCCAGATCATTTAGACCTAGAAAGTCATTGGATGTGGTCCCTTACCAGAGTAGCCATGTTACTAGATTAAAATTTCTCTGAAGTCAATATAGTAAAGCTACTATGTCCCCTGTATATTAGACTGTATTAAAGAATCTATTATAAATAGGCTACAAAAATGCACAGGAGATTACTTACTAAAATTGAAGGCAAATGTAAAACAATAGTATTTTTTTGTATTTACAAACATTTCACACATAGAATAGCAGCACATTTACTGTACTAGGCAATGGAAATTATTTTAACTCCAGCATATATATATATATATATATATATATATATATATATATATATATATATATAGTCTGCAATTCACATTTTGATTTTGGTACATTATTATATATGAACAATTTAGATATACATGTATAAATAGTATGTGTATATTTACCATATATGTATAAATGTATACTGAATAAATACTTATAATTCTTTAAGTTGCACAGGATAAATGAGACAACTACTTTAAAATTTTCAATCTGACATGTAATCATAAGGTATATTTATATTTATATTCAATGATGAAAAATAATAATTTTAAAGTACAGATTTGAATAGGCATTTAAAGTATAGATTTGAATAGGCATATATATTAGTGTGAAAGAGACATGAAAGTTTTCTAACATTAGTTACTAGCAAAATGCAAATAAAAGCACAATGAAGTACTTATTTTTTGTTTGTTCTATTTTATCTTTTTATTGAATATATTATTTATTTACATTTAAAATATCATATCCTTTTCAGTTTGCCCCTCCCCCAAAACCCCCAACCCATCCTCCCACACCCTACCTCCAAGAATATGCTCCTCGACCCAACCCATTCCCATAACCCCACACTGGGGCCTCTATTGAGCTTTCAGAGGACCAAGGACTTCTCCTCCCACTGATGTTGGACAAGGCATTTCTCTGCCACTCTTTTCACTGGAACTATGTGTACCCCTTGGTTGATGGCTTAGTCTCTGGGAGTCCTGAGGCATTTGGTTGGTCGACATTGTCCTTCTTCCCATGGGGCTGCAACACTTCCCAGCTCCTCCATTCCGTCCTCCAACTCCTCCATTGTGAATGTCACGCTCAGTCCAATGGTTGGCTGCTGGTATTCACCTCTGTATCTGTAAGGCTCTGGCAGGGCCCCTCCAAAAGATACTCAAAACAGGTTTCTTTCAGTATGCACTTCTTGTCATCCATAGTAGATTTGGGCTTTGGTGACTGTTTAGAGGATGAATCTCCAGGTAGGACAGTCTCTGGTGTTCTTTCCTTCACTCTCTGTTCCATACTTTGTCTCCATTGTATATTGAGAAATGTAAAGACTTGGACACTCTCTATTTGAATGAAAAATGATATACCCATTTTAGAAAGAAGCTAATTCCTCTAACTATAAAGCATAGTTAGCAAATTTCTTCACAATTCTAGGAGCAAACACTAGTAAAGTAAACATTGCCATAAAACTATAAATCTGAATATTAGAAGATTATTGCAGTCGGCCAAAAAAAGCATAGATGACTTATAAATGCATCAGGCAATAAGTCCATAAAATATGAATACAGATATGACTCCTCAAACAAAGTTGTCTACAACAAAGCTGAATTTTATCCAAAGGACATTAATAGGAGGAGAGAACCTCAACGAGTTGTCCTTTGACTTTCACATGTGTGCCATAGTAGGTATGTGTGTGCATGTATGCACACACGATGAATAAGTGAACACTAAGATGTTAAAACTGTTCAACAATAAAAAGGAATGAAGTGTTGGTAATCCTATAATGTGGATAAAAATTGCAAGCATGTTAAATCAAAGATAATTATAAAAGTGTAAGATATGTGTGTATGTATGTATAGCAAATATCCAGAATAAACATCTTTTTTATTCAATATATTTTTTATTTGCATTTCAAATGATTTTCCTTTTCCTGGCTCCCCACTCTCTGAAAGTCCCATAAGTCATCTTCCCTCCCCTGTTCTCCCATCCACTCCTTCCCACTTCCCTGTTCTGGTATTGCCCTATACTGCTGCACTGAGCCTTTCCAGAACCAGGGGCTACTCCTTCCTTCTTCTTGGATATCATTTGATATGTGGATTATGTCTTGGGTATTCCAAGTTTCTAGGCTAATATCTGCTTATCAGTGAGTATATACCATGACTGATCTTTTGAGACTGGGTTACCTCGCTTAGTATGATGTTCTCCAGCTCCATCCATTTGTCTAAGAATTTCATGAATTCATTGTTTCTAATTGCTGAATAGTACTCCATTGTGTATATATACCACATTTTTTTGTATCTATTCCTCCGTTGAGGGACATCTGGGTTCTTTCCAGCTTCTTGTTATTATAAATAGTGCTGCTATGAACATAGTGGAGCATGTATCCTTATTACATGCTGGGAAACCCTCTGAATATATTCCCAGGAGTGGTATAGCAGGGTCCTCCGCGGTCATTGTCTGTCCACCTGCAGTGGCACCCTGCGTCTGAATGTGTGTCAAGTGTTCTGCTTCTGGTTTGGGTTTCACTTTGCACCAAGTTTCCATCCCTTGGCTTTCCCTCCCCTTCCCATCCCAGCCTCAGCCCAGTTTCCCATGTGACTACCCAGAGATCCCTTGCCTGTGCACAGCAAGTTAAGGGCAGAACATAACAACTGATGTGGACTTTTCCTATGTAGGAATGACGAATAATGGGTACAACTTACTTGTGTATGCATATGTGTTCAAGTGTGTATGAATATGCGTTTATTCATAGAGAGGCCAAACTTGATTCTCAGTACCATCCTAAATGCCTTGCTATGTATTTTTTGAGACAGAGTCCAACATTGAGCCTGGAGTTCACCAGTTCAACTAGACTGGACGCAGTGATAGCGTTATCCACATTATAGAAACATTATTGAACCAGGCTTTTTTACATTTTTGTTAGAATTTGAACTTAAGTTCTCATGAATGTATGACAAAGATAGCCTTGGCAGGACTTGATTCTCAAGATCAGCCCATCTGTACCCACAAATACCAGGATCGAAGGCACTTAACACCACAATTGAAAGTAGTACATACTTTTTAATGGAAATCAAGCCTGTGATGGTATCATGTGTTCATGGATTTCCTGCACTATGAGCAGTAGAAACACACTGAGCTGTACATTTACATAAGTGTATCAAATATCATGTAGAGTACAGCACAATGCAATTGCCATACAATACAACTTGAATGACGCTCTGTGTGTGTATGTTTTAAACATATGCCCTGTTTAAAATGTATCTAGTTAAGGGGGAGAGATTCCTTGTGTTTTTGCTTATTTTTATTATTATTTTTTTCTGGTAAAGTTTTGTTCTTTTGCTTAAATGCAATCTTAAAATGATATTAGCTGAAGTGTAGTGGTGTGGTATTTGTTTTACCATTCTTTCTAATTTTGGCTAACATACACCACAGCTCAATATTAGTACTAGGCCTATATTTGTACTTCTATTAGTATTAGTAGGCTAATATGTAAAGTTAATAAACATATAATAAATGCCTTTAGTGATTATTTTTCACAGTTCTCTAAGGTACAACTTGTTTTATTTCTGACAAATACCTTTTTATTTTATGTGTATCTATGAAAACATGTGTTCTTGGTGAGAACAGGCATCAGAACAGACTCTCTAATCCACTGGAACTGGAATTACAGACATTGTGACCTACCATTTATGTGCTCAGAACTGAACACTGATCCTATGGAAGAGCATCCAGTACTCTTAACTGCTGAGCTAACTAATAGGTTTTATATAAACTTTAGGCTGGACTTGAGTTATGTTAGATACTGAATCAGTACTAATAGCTATTTGAACCCACATCCTATTAATTTGTATTTTTTTCTGATTACACCCCATGATATTTACCCATATGCATTACAAAACAACTTTATAAACAGAATATTAGGTAATTTTTGATATATATGGCAACATATGTATAAAATATATTTACATGAAGTGTGTATGATTTTGGACAAATACAAAATAATGATACTCTAAGGCTTTAATCAAACTTCCTTGGAGCTATTTTTCCTTCCTTCTAAATCAATGTCTTTCTTCTCTAGTCTCCACAATATTCCATTTTCATAACATCTGTTACATACTCTTCCCCTCCCAATAGCCCTATACCTATTGTACCTTCTTATTATACTGGTTTTCATGATTACTCCATGTTGTGTGGTTACATCTGAGGAGTTGAGAGCTAGGAATCACATGACAGAAGGAGTAATAGTGCTTGTCTTTCTCAGTCTGTCTTAACCTCATATACTATCATCTTTACAGGTACATTCTTTAATCTGAAAATTTTATGAAACCATTTTCCTTATGCCTGAATAATATTTCATTGTTTGTTCATATGACTATTTCATTACCCGTGCCTGGTATTGATAATCTTGCTAGCTTCCTGGTGCCTGTAAAATCTGGACCTTAGAAAATAATCTACTATGGTTATTTCATTAGGCCAGCATAATTCCTTACTACATACTAAAATTCATCCTTATATACACATGTAAGTGTGCCTACTAGACTTCAGCAAAGAAGCCTCTTTTCACAGCCTGTCTTTTTCTTGTGAGTTGGGAGCTATGCTGTGAGTTTTGGCTACACTCATTTGTTCTTTTTGGGAATCCATAGCAATTTTTGTTTGTGCTTGTTTTTTTTATAATTTTATAATTTTTTTATTAAAGTTTTGTTCTTTGCCTAAATAATATCTTAAAATGACATTACCTGAATTGTTGTGATGTGGTGTTTGTTTTACCATTCTTATTAATTTTTTCTAACATTCACCACAGCTCAATATTAATATTGCTATAGTAGCCCTGTCTTCTGATATCTATGTCTATATTGCTGCCTGATTCTATATTACTGTATAGGATAAGTTTCACCACCAATCCTTCTGCTTCTAATATCTCTAGCACTGCCATTTGTTTCCACAAAGTCTGCATAGTATAGAATATCAAAATGTCAATGAAAATATAGTCTTTTCTGTTAATTTAAAAAATTAAAAAATAAAATGTATTATAATCTCTATTTCACAAAATGTTTTTACATTTTAGTTTCCTGCTTTGTAGTACCTATACACATATTCTCTCCTTCAATAACTCTATAACATGTATGTAATCTGTCTAGTGTAGCCTATCATCAAATCTCAACTTCTTTCTAATCTTTTGTCTCTCGTTCATTACTTCCTATATTTAAAATATATTGCAACTGAAATATAATTACATAATTTTCCCTTATCATTTCCATCTTTGAGACCCACACAGGCACTCTCCCTGAAACTGTTCCTGTGGCATTCCTCTAAACTAATAGCTTCTTCCTCTGGTTATTATTCACACACACACACACACACACACACACACACACACACACACACACACATACATATATATACATACATATATATACATATACATTCCATTTTCATAACATCTGTTACATACTCTTCCCCTCCCAATAGCCCTATACCTATTGTACCTTCTTATTATACTGGTTTTCATGATTACTCCATGTTGTGTGGTTACATCTGAGGAGTTGAGAGCTAGGAATCACATGACAGAAGGAGTAATAGAGTAAATATGTATATGTATATGTATATATATATATGTATGTGTGTGTGTGTGTGTGTGTGTATGCACACATATACAGGTGAAACCTGTGAGACCATTCATGATGTGAGTACATATATGGTTCCCAGGCTGACAACTCTGTACTGGAAAGTGACAGAGAGACAAATTCTTCTTCCTCCAGCAGTTTTCAGTTGCCTATAGGTTTTTTTTTACATTTCAAACATTGTCCTCCTTCCTTGTTTCCCCTCCACAAACCCTCAATCCCATTTTCCTACCCCTGCTTCTATGACTGTGCTGCTCCACCCGTCTGTCCACTCTGGTCTCTGTCCTAGCATCCCCCTACAGGACCCCTACAGCATCAACCTTCACCAGACCAAGGTCCTCTCCTCCCATTGATACCAGATAGGCCATCCTCTGATACATATGAAGCTGGAGTCATGGGTCCTCCCCCATGTGTATTCTCTAATCTTAGGAGCTCTGGGGATCTGGTTGGTTGCTATTGTTGTTCTTCCTATGGGGCTGCAAAAACCCTTCAGCTCCTTCAGTCGTTCCCCTAAATCTTTAATTGGGGTCCCAATGCTCAGTCCAATGGTTGGCTGTGAGCATCTGCATCTGTACAGGTCAGACTCTGGCATAGCCTCACAGGGGACAGTTATACCAGGCTCCTGTCTGCAAGCATTTCTTGGTATCAGCAATAATATATGTTTGGTGGCTGCAGATAGGATGGATTCTTAGGTGTAGCTAGGTGTAGTCTCTGGATGGTCTTTCCTTTAGTTTCTGCTCTACACTTTGTCCCTGCATTTTCTGTAAACAGGAACAATTCTGGGTTAATATTTTTGAGATGGCTGGGTGGCCCCATCCTTCAACTTGGGGGCCATGCCTAACCACTGGATATGATTTCTACAAGTTCTATTTCCCTTGTGTTGGGTATTTTGGCTAAATCATCCCCACTGGGTCCTGGGACTTCTTGCTTCCCAAGCATCTGGGACTTTCTAATGGCTACCCCTAGTTCCCCCTCCATAAGTGCTACACACCTCCATTCAGTTTCCTGACACTATTCCTCTCCTAAGTCCTCCCACCACTAATCCTTTCCCCTTTTCTTCCCCCATCCTTTCTCCTTCCCAGGTCTCTCCCTGCCTCTACCTCTCCTAATTATTCTGTTTCCCCTTCTAAGTAGGACTGAAACATTCAAACTTTGGTCTTCCTTCTTGAGCTTCATATGTTCTGTGAGTCGTATCATGTGTATTCCAAGCTTATTGGCTACTATACACTTATCAGTGAGTTTATACCATGTGAATTCTTTTGTGACTGGGTTACCTCACACAGGATGATATTTTCTAGTTCTACCCATTTGCTTGTAAATGGCAGGACCTCACAAAATTGTCTCCCTTCCTTGTTAATGCATCCATTGATATTTTCATTGTTCAGGTCTTTAAGGAACCATTTCTAGGAGAGACTGTTTCACTACAGTCTTCCTGGGATTTTCACTGTTAAAACCTTTCCACTCTCTTCTACCATATTTTCTAAGATGCAATCTAAATTTATGTAGTGAGGATTGGCTCCCAAAGTTCCAATAATACCTGCTTTTCATCCAGTTGTGATTTTCTGTGATGGACTCCATTGCTGTAAAGTGAGGTTCATTTGATGAGTGTTAGAAGCTACACTTTCAATTGCATATAAGGATTAGATTTAGAAAGTAGGAAGGTAGGGTTAGGTTAGGTTTCAAAGGCTCATGACCTCTTAACATTAGGAAGCTGGCTAAGTGTCTAGCACCTGGCACAATTTCTATCCTGACGAATGGTCCATAAATCCAATTAGAGAGCTATTTGTTACCAACAACATATAAGTACCATTTGTTTGGTAGGTAGTTATAAATAAAATATGAATAAAATATATTTCTCAACATGTAAGGTTATTTATGGTTATCTTGCCATGCTCCTCATTGTGTTTCTATAGCTGGGTATGGATACATTATTTTCTACTGGTGAAATGAGCCATTTCATGCCATATTTGATTTTTATTAAACACGGGTTTACTGGAAAGCTGTTCTCCCAAGAGGTCTGCCCTGACCAGGGAAACAGAGCCCAGCAGATGTGGGAACAATACTGCTCTGCCTGTGCCTCATCCCCTTTTCAGTCTGCATGATCATTTGAGCCCATGGCAGATCACAGTGCCTGCACCCTCACTCTTGGGACCCCACAGCCTACATGTCTCTTGGGAGGTCTGCCTTAATCAGGAGAACACCCGAGCACACACACTGGATCAGAAAGGAAAATCCTCCCACCACAAAATAATCAAAACACTAAATGCACAGAACACCAAAAGAATATTAAAAGCTTCAAGGCAAAGGGGTCAAGTAACTTATGAAGGTAGAACTATCATAATTACACCAGACTTCTGAAGAGAAACTCTAAAATCCAGAAGTTCCTGGACATATTTCATCCTAAGAGAACACAAATGCCAGCCTGGCTACTATACCCAGCAAAATTCTCAGTTACCTTAAGTGGACAAACCAGATATTTCATGACAAAGCCAAGTGTAAATAATAATGTTCTACTAATTCAGCTCTACAGAGGACCCTGGAAGGAAAACTACAACCCAAAGAGGGTAAATGCACCCCCCAAAAAGCACAAAAAAGTAATGATCTTACACCAAACCCAAAGGAAGAGAATCACATGCACATAATGCCACCTCAAACAACAAACATAACAAGAGCTAACAGTCATTGGCCTTTAATATCTCTCTACATGCTGACTGCCAGTTGAACCAGCACCATTTGTTAAAAAAGCTCTCTTTTTTCCACGGTATGGTTTTAGCTTCTTTGTCAAAGATCAAGTGACCATAGGTGAGTGGCTTCAGTTCTGGGTCTTCAGTTCTATTCCATTTATCTTTCTGCCTGTCTCTATACCAATACCATACCGTTTGTATCACTATTGCTCTATAATACAGTTTAACATCATGGATGGTGATTCCCCCAAAAGTTCTTTGATTGTTAAGAAAAGTTTTCAATATCCTGGGTCTTTTGTTATTCCAAATGAATTTGCAAATTGCTATTTCTAACTCTATGAAGAATTGACTTGGAATTTTGATGGGATTGCACTGAATCTGTAGATTGCTTTCAGCAAGATAATCATTTTTACTATATTAATCCCAACCATTAATAAGCATGGGACATCTTTTCATCTTCTGAGATCTTCTATTTATTTCTTCAGAGACTTGAAGTTCTTGTCATACAGATATTTCACTTGCTTAGAATCACATTGAGGTATTTTACATTATTTGTGACTATAGTGAAGGGTGTTGTTTCTCTAATTTCTTTCTCAGCCTATTTATCCTTTGAGTAGAGGAAGGCTACTGATTTGCTTGAGTTAATTTTATATCCAGCCACAGTGCTGAAGTTGTTTTTCAAGTTTAGGAGTTTTCTAATGGAATTTTTGGGGTCACTTAAGTATGCTATCATATCATCTGCAAATAGTGATAGTTTGACTTCTTCCTTTCCAATTTGTATCCCTTTGAACTTTTGCTGTCTCATTCTTCTGGCTAGAAATTCAAGTACTATTTTGAATAGGTAGGGAGAGAGTGAGTTGTCTTGTCTAGTCCTTGTTTTTAGTGGAATTGCTACAAGTTTCTCTCCATTTAGTTTGATGTTGGCTACTGGTTTCTTGTATTTTACTTTTACTAAGTCTAAATATGGGCCTTGAAATCCTTATCTTTCCAAGACTTTTACCATGAAGGAGTATTGGATTTTGTCAAATGCTTTCTCAGCATCTAATGAGATGATCATGTGTTTTTTTTTTCTTTGAGTTTGTTTATATAGTGATAATTTCTGTATCTTGAACCATCTCTGCATCCCTGGGATGAAGCCTACTTGATCATGATGGATGATTGTTTTGATGTGTTCTTGGATTCTATTCACAAGAATTTTATTGAGTATTTTTACATTGTTATTCATAAGGGAAATTGATCTAAAGTTCTCTTTCATTGCTGGTTCTTTATGCTGTTTAGGCATAACCATAATTGTGGCTCCATACAATGAATTGTGTAGTGTTGAGTCTATTTCTATTATGTGGAATAGTTTGAAGAGTAATGGTACTATATCTTCTTTGAATGACTGATGAAAAAAAAAAGCCAAAACCATACTTTGGAAAAAAGAAAGCATCTTCAACAAATGATGCTCTTCTAACTGGAAGTCTGTATGTAGAAGAATGTAAATTGATCCATATTTATCACCTTGTAAAAAGCTCCCATCCAAGTGGATCAAGGACCTCCCATAAAACCACATTCACTTTTATATTGTTTGGGACTGTTGTGACAGGTGTCATTTCCATAATTTCTGTCTCAGTCTGTTTATCCTTTGAGTAACGGAAGGCTTTATTATTCTTAAATTATCTCTTCTTTATATCTTTCCTAGGACGCACTTTACTGTTCTTCTAAAATTAGAACTTGTCATTTTCAGGTCAACCAGAAGCTCTGTTCCTTCATTGTCCTCTTTGTTTCTACCAACACTAATGCCAGGCAAAGATTGTTATTGATTTCAAGTGTCTTATATCTAGAAATTAATAGAGATAGCAGATGATATAGTGTGTGTGTGTGTGTGTGTGTGTGTGTATGTGTTGCTGTCTACATACTTTGATATTATTTTGGAGTTGAGAAATATTTAGAATCGATACTTTAATTGCTATTATGTTTAAATTTTACTAATACTGGCCATTCTTCCCACATTTGATTTAAGTGATCTGGAAAGAACCTTGAGTATTTGTTATTACCTTCATTATTTAAAAAATCCATCCAGTGCTACTATTGTAAAAAAAAAAAAAAAACCTAAGTACTAAAGGTTTCATCCAAATCAGTAGGCAAATTTTATAGTACACAATTAAAAATCACAAATATAATAATCCTGTATAATATTATATATAATATATATTGTATAATAAATATATATATTCATACATGATTATAAAATAAACAGATATTAAATAGAATTTCTCTTTCTTTCTTCCTTCCTTTCTTCCTTTATTTTCTCTCTCTTCCTTTTTTCTTTTTTCTTTCTTTCATTTTTAAAGCTGAAATGCATTACACTGTTGAATATTGCATTTTTCAAAATTGTATTTCTTAACTGATTCACATCTTTTAATTCCTTTTATTTGATACTGTTAGTAATAACAAATTAACATTTATTGCTATATATAGGGAACTTTTAGCCCTCTGTTTGGATTTATATTATCCTATTATCTTGTAGATTTTTAAAAACTGTTTATGGATATCCCAAAAGACAGTCATGTATATGGAAGTTTGATTTATACTCATATTCTTGACCAACTGATTTGATAAAATGTATTTCATGTACAAGTCTAAAATGTCATATTAATTTAGTTAACATTACATTTTAAGTGAATTTCTCTCTTGTGCAAAAATCATTGGAATTGTTGCTGTTTTTCTTCTACCATTTACTTTCCTCTTAATGTTACTGTAAACAAAAAGAAAAGAAAAAACATAAACAAAAGTTTTACCAGTTATGTCTGACTGATCTAGAACTTTCTCATGTAAATGGGTTGTAACACTTTTCTGAGGACTCAGAAAATCAGCAACATTCCTAACAGCCACAGAGCATCTTGTTTGAGTGTTTTGTTACTCTGAATGTCCATTGATATTCATTTTCCTAATCATTGTTGCTACCAGCCACTTCTCAGCACATAAACAAGGAAGTTTACAGAAATGTGTACTGTTTTACTCACAACCATATTATTTTTAAAATTTGATTTCTATGTTGTGAAGGTAAAATTCTTGCTTCATGACTGCATATTGTGCTTCTGGTCTTTAGTCTCATGTATCTGGGCTGTGCCAAAGTTGGTGACTGAAGAAAAATTGAAGTATGGAGGGTGGCTTCTAGAAATAACAGCTTAATTCCAAAACAGTAGCTTCATATACTGGTGTCTCTACTGGTACAATCTGTTGGATACTGCTTCTATATGATTTACAAGCCTCCCTTTGCGCAAATACACACAAGAAGTTTATCTCTTTTTCATAGAAATACTTTATTTCTATGAATAAGAAAATAAAATGCTTTTTTTCAATTTGCACCTCATCTGTGAATTTTCCATTTGATACTCTTTGTGTTTTCATAAGCTTTTTTGTCATTCAGTTCAGGTTTCTTTCAATCTACATGGGAATAAATGTTCCATAACAATGCTTATGTGGAGTCAGGAGAGACTCACCGCCATCTTGATCCCGGGCTCCGGAGATCGGTCAGACTGAGGTACGCAAACATAATCCTAGGCCCAACACCGCAGGGGTCTGAGCCAGACGGGCGTTGGCCTGCACCCAGGCCCTGGGCTGTTCGAGTGGCCATCGGGGCGCCAACCCAGCCAGGAGTATTTTTTTTTTTTTTTGCCCCGGCCGGTGCACGCGCCGCCATTTTGCCTACAGGAGCCAGAGTGCTCGGGAGGGCAGAGACTGCTAACAAGCGTAGCCTGAGGCTAACAAAACGGGGGTCTAGGCCCCAAAAGGCACAGGACTGACCCCAAGAACTGGGCGGCTTGGTGGGCCATCTGTGTGTCAACCAGCCCAGGAGGTTATTAGCACAACAGACTCTCCCGGTGCTTTCGCGGAGCGCGGACGCGCACGCCCGCCATCCGGGTCACCTGGCGGACCCAAATAACAGACATAGCCCTAGGGGAACTTTGCTCGGACCTTGGCCTCCCAGGCGTTTGCCTGGACTCAGGGCCCAGGCGACAAGGCTAACCTAGTGTGCGCCAGCCCGGTTGGGGAAATCGGCTGCCCAGCGGAGTGAGCGGAGCACAGGGGAGGTCACAGCAACATTCACCTTCGGAGCTCCCTGGGGGTGCACACGGGTTCCACCTGGTCCACAGACACAATCTGGGGCAAGGCCTCAGGCAGAAGCCCCCAGCTCAACTCTCTCTGCTTCAGATCAGCCTGGGTGGCCGCCACATCTCCAGGTCCCTCAAGAGGCTAGTGGGGGCTTCCGGGCGGCCAGCTGGGAGAAGTCGGTGTGCTCCAATAAATCCTGCGGGCCCCAGCGGGAGCCTTCAGGTGCCTGCTTCGGGATCTGAACAGCCTGGACAACAGCACCCTGTCTATAGGCAGTGCAGAGTGTAAGCTGTGCACCAGAGGCCAACGGGGAAGGGGCAGCTTGCACTGGTGAGTCCAGCACTGACAAGACCAAGTAACACCAGTGAGAGCTAGATGGCAAAAGGCAAACGCAGAAACGTCACTAACAGAAATCAAGGCAATATGGCAACATCTGAACCAAATTCTCCTCTACCAGCAAGTCCTGGATACCCCATCACACCAGTAAAACAAGATTCGGATTTAAAATCACTGGTCATGATGCTGGTACAGGAACACATGAAGGACATTGAGGAGAAAATGGATCAAAAGTTAGAAGCCCTTGCAAGGGAAACACAAAAATCATTGAAAGAAATCCAGGAGAATACAAAAGCCAACAAGGAGGAAATGCAAAAAACACTTAAAGAAATACAGGAGAACTTTGCTCAACAGGCTGAGGTCATGAAAGACGAAACACAAAAATCTCTTAAAGAAATACAGGAGAACTTTGGTCAACAGGCTGAGCTCATGAAAGAGGAAACACAAAAATCTCTTAAAGAATTACAGGAAAACACAAACATGCAAGGGAAGGAGCTAAGCAAAACCATCCAGGATCTAAAATCAGAAGTAGAAACAACTAAGAAAACTCAAAGGGAGACAACTTTGGAGATAGAAAGCCTTGGGAAGAAATCAGGGGACAGAGATGCAAATATCAACAACAGAATACAAGAGATAGAAGAAAGAATCTCAGATGCTGAAGATTCCATAGAAACCATGGACTCAACAGTTAAAGAAAATGCAAAGTGCAAAAAGCTTGTAACCCAAAATATCCAGGAAATCCAGGACACAATGAGAAGACCAAACCTAAGGATTATAGGCATAGATGAGAGTGAAGATTTACAACTTAAAGGGCCAGCAAATATCTTCAATAAAATTATGGAAGAAAACTTCCCTAACCTAAAGAGAGAGATGCCCATGAATATACAAGAAGCCTACAGAACTCCAAACAGACTGGACCAGAACAGAAATACTTCCCGTCACATAATAATCAAAACACCAAATGTTCTAAACAAAGAAAGAATACTAAAGGCAGTAAGAGAAAAAGGCCAAGTAACATATAAAGGAAGACCTATCAGAATCACAGCAGACTTTTCACCTGAGACTATGAAGGCTAGAAGGTCCTGGGCAGATCTCATGCAGACTCTAAGAGAACACAAATGCCAACCAAAACTACTATATCCAGCAAAACTCTCAATCACCATAGATGGAGAAACTAAGATATTTCACGACAAAACCAAGTTCACCCAATATCTATCCACAAACCCGGCCCTAAAAAGGATAATAGGAGGACAACACCAATACAAGGAGGGAAACTCCACCCTGAAAAAAGCAAGATAGTAACCTTTCATCAAACCCAAAAGAAGTTAAGCAATCAAATTTAAAAAATAACGTCAAAAATGATAGGAAGTAACAATCACTATTCCTTAATATCTCTTAACATCAATGGACTCAATGCCCCAATAAAAAGACACAGACTAACTGACTGGATACGTAAACAGGACCCTACATTTTGCTGCTTACAGGAAACACACCTCAGGGTCAAAGACAAACACTACCTTAGAGTAAAAGGCTGGAAGACAATTTTACAAGCAAATGGTCTCAGGAAACAAGCTGGAGTAGCCATTTTAATATCAGATAAAATTGACTTTCAACCCAAAGTCATCAAAAGAGACTCTGAGGGACACTTCTTGCTGGTCAAAGGAAAAATACAACAAGAAGAACTCTCAATCCTGAACATCTATGCTCCAAATGCAAGGGCACCCTCTTTCATAAAAGAAACTTTATTAAAACTCAAAGCACACATTACACCTAACACAATAATTGTGGGTGACTTCAACACTGCACTTTCCTCAATGGACCGATCAGGAAAACAGAAACTAAACAAGGACACAATGAAACTAATTGAAGCTTTGGACCAATTAGACTTAACTGATATATATAGAACATTCTATCCTAAAACAAAAGAATATACCTTTTTTTCAGCACCTCATGGTACCTTCTCCAAAATCGACCATATAATTGGTCACAAGACAGACCTCAACAAATATAAAAAGATAGAACTAATCCCATGCCTCCTATCTGATCACTATGGAATAAAAGTGGTCTTCAATAGCAACAGAAACAACAGAAAACCCACATACACGTGGAAATTGAACAATACTCTACTCAATGACACCTTGGTCAAGGAAGAAATAAAGAAAGAAATTAAAGACTTTTTAGAACACAATGAAAATGAAAACACAACATACCCAAATCTATGGGACACAATGAAAGCAGTGCTAAGAGGAAAACTCATAGCCCTGAGTGCCTCCAAAAAGAAAATGGAGAGAGCATACATTACCAACTTAATGACACACCTGAAAGCCCTAGAACAAAAAGAAGCTATTTCACCCAGGAGGAGTAGAAGGCAGGAAATCATCAAACTCAGGGCCGAAATCAATCAAGTAGAAACAAAGAGAACCATACAAAAAATCAACAAAACTAGGAGCTGGTTCTTTGAGAAAATCAACAAGATAGATAAACCCTTAGCCAGACTGACCAAAGGGCACAGAGAAAGTATCCAAATTAACAAACTTAGAAATGAAAAGGGAGACATAACAACGGAAACTGAGGAAATCCAAAAAATCATCAGATCCTACTACAAGAGCCTGTACTCAACACAACTGGAGAATCTGGAGGAAATGGACAATTTCCTTGACAGATACCAAATACCAAAATTAAATCAGGACCAACTAGACCATCTAAACAGTCCCATAAAGCCTAAAGAAATAGAAGGAGTCATAGAAAGTCTTCCAACCAAAAAAAGCACAGGACCAGATGGTTTCAGTGCAGAATTCTACCAGACCTTCAAAGAAGAGTTAACACCAATACTCTTCAAACTATTCCACAAAATAGAAACAGAAGGAACACTACCCAATTCCTTCTACGAAGCCACAATTACGCTGATACCAAAGCCACACAAAGATCCAACAAAGAAAGAGAACTTCAGACCAATTTCCCTTATGAACATCGATGCAAAAATACTCAACAAAATTCTTGCCAACCGAATCCAAGAACACATCAAAACGATCATCCACCATGATCAAGTAGGCTTTATCCCGGGAATGCAGGGTTGGTTCAATATACGGAAATCCATCAATACAATCCACTACATAAACAAACTCAAAGAACAAAACCACATGGTCATTTCATTGGATGCTGAAAAAGCATTTGACAAAATTCAGCATCCTTTCATGCTTAAAGTCTTGGAGAGAACAGGAATTCAAGGCCCATACCTAAACATAGTAAAAGCAATATACAGCAAACCGGTAGCCAGCATCAAACTAAATGGAGAGAAACTTGAAGCAATCCCACTGAAATCAGGGACCAGACAAGGCTGCCCCCTTTCTCCTTATCTTTTCAATATTGTACTTGAGGTACTAGCTCGGGCAATTCGACAACATAAGGAGGTCAAAGGGATACAAATTGGAAAGGAGGAAGTCAAACTATCATTATTTGCAGACGACATGATCGTCTACCTAAGTGACCCAAAGAACTCCACTAGAGAGCTCCTACAGCTGATAAACAACTTCAGCAAAGTGGCAGGTTACAAAATCAACTCAAGCAAATCAGTGGCCTTCCTATACTCAAAGGATAAGCAGGCTGAGAAAGAAATTAGGGAAATGACCCCCTTCACAATAGCCACAAACAGTATAAAGTATCTTGGGGTGACTCTTACCAAACATGTGAAAGATCTGTATGGCAAGAACTTCAAGACTCTGAAGAAGGAAATGGAAGAAGACCTCAAAAAATGGGAAAACCTCCCATGCTCATGGATCGGTAGAATCAATATAGTTAAAATGGCCATTTTGCCTAAAGCACTATACAGATTCAATGCAATACCCATCAAAATCCCAACTCAATTCTTCACAGAGTTAGAAAGAGCAATTATCAAATTCATCTGGAACAACAAAAAACCCAGGATAGCTAAAACTATTCTCAGCAACAAAAGAAAATCTGGGGGAATCAGTATCCCTGACCTCAAGCAATACTACAGAGCAATAGTGTTAAAAACTGCATGGTATTGGTACAGTGACAGGCAGGAGGATCATTGGAACAGGATTGAAGATCCAGAAATGAACCCACACACCTATGGCCACTTGATCCTCGACAAAGAGGCTGAAAATATCCAATGGAAAAAAGATAGCCTTTTCAACAAATGGTGCTGGTTCAACTGGAGGTCAGCATGCAGAAGAATGCGAATTGATCCATCCTTGTCTCCTTGTACTAAGCTCAAATCCAAATGGATCAAGGACCTCCACATAAAGCCAGACACTCTGAAGCTAATAGAAAAGAAACTGGGGAAGACCCTTGAGGACATCGGTACAGGGAGAAAGTTTCTGAACAGAACACCAATAGCGTATGCTCTAAGAGCAAGAATTGACAAATGGGACCTCATAAGGTTACAGAGTTTCTGTAAGGCAAAGGACACCATCAAGAGGACAGATCGGCAACCAACAAATTGGGAAAAGATCTTCACCAATCCTACATCAGATAGAGGGCTAATATCCAATATATATAAAGAACTCAAGAAGTTAGACTCCAGAAAACCAAACAACCCTATTAAAAAATGGGGTACAGAGTTAAACAAAGAATTCTCACCTGAAGAACTTCGGATGGCGGAGAAGCATCTTAAAAAATGCTCAACTTCATTAGTCATTAGGGAAATGCAAATCAAAACAACCCTAAGATTTCATCTTACACCAGTCAGAATGGCTAAGATTAAAAATTCAGGAGACAGCAGGTGTTGGAGAGGGTGCGGAGAAAGAGGAACACTCCTCCACTGCTGGTGGGGCTGCAAATTGGTACAACCACTCTGGAAAGCAGTCTGGCGGTTCCTCCGAAAACTGGGCACCTCACTTCCAGAAGATCCTGCTATACCACTCCTGGGCATATACCCAGAGGATTCCCCACCATGTAATAAGGATACATGCTCTACTATGTTCATAGCAGCCCTATTTATAATTGCCAGATGCTGGAAAGAACCCAGGTATCCCTCAACAGAAGAGTGGATACAAAAAATGTGGTATATCTACACAATGGAGTACTATTCAGCCATTAGAAACAATGAATTCATGAAATTCTTAGGCAAATGGATGGAGCTAGAGAACATCATACTAAGTGAGGTAACCCAGACTCAAAAGGTGAATCATGGTATGCACTCACTAATAAGTGGTTATTAACCTAGAAAACTGGAATACCCAAAACATAATCCTCACATCAAATGAGATACAAGAAGAAAGCAGGAGTGGTCCCTGGTTCTGGAAAGACTCAGTGAAACAGTATTTGGCAAAACCAGAACGGGGAACTGGGAAGGGGTGGGAAGGAGGACAGGGGAAGAGAAGGGGGCTTACGGGACTTTCGGGGAATGGGGGGGGGGGCTAGAAAAGGGGAAATCATTTGAAATGTAAATAAATTATATCAAATAAAAAAAAAAGACAAAAAAAAAAAAAAAAAAAAAAAAACAATGCTTATGTGACTAAACACAGGTGAGTTTCCTCTGGTTTTCAAAAACAAGACTGGAAATACTTCTAGTTTTAGAAATTCTGCTTTAAAAAAGTCTCTATTACTTTCATTACCCTGTTCTAGGTAACCTATCAAGTTGAGTAGGCACATGGCTAAAATCAAGTCTGGTGTGACATCTGTAGCCTCCATTCTATAAATGAATTTAAAACTTACAGATCTTGTGTGGATAAAATCCATTTACTGAGTCTACCTTACATGATCCAGATTCTTCACATCATGCCTAGTTTTATAACACACCCAGTTCTGACCCTGCCAGAGCCCACCAAAGAACAAACTGTTCCCAGTTAGTGTACATGGATCTCATTGTCGGGCCTGAGTTGAGCCCACTTGAATTCTAATAAAGACTCAGAGGCAGTTGTTAGGAAACAGATTCCATAATGACACTCAGAAAGGCTGTGGATTTATTTTTAGGCAGATGATGTGTGTGGCCCATGCCTCGGGCCTACCAAAGGATAATAATAGTAACACTCTGCAGAAGCAAAGGGAGTATTTTTATGTAAAAACTGAATAAATTATAAATTGGTTCCTGGCATTCTCAACATCCTGCCCACCTTTTTCCTCTTGTCCTCCAGCCTCAGAACACCAGCAGCAGTGTCAAGCTCAGTATTGATTAGTTCACTGAACCCCCAAAACATCCAATTGAACAATGAAGCCTTTGTGTTAACTATTCTTCAGAGAAAAACAAGACATGACAGTACATGTGTACAACTAAAGCAGCTGAGCTTTACACGGCTGATAATTAAAGCACAAAATGAATATCTTAAAAATAATGCTATAGATTAATTCTTTCTTATTTATGTCTTACACATACATATATATGTACAATGTGTGGGAGTGTTCGTAAAAGTAGCAGCGTTGAAACTAAATTAATGCATTCTGGAAAAGAGCTATGTGTCAAGAGCAAAAATCTTAGATAGTACGTTTCAGAGAGACTTAAGAAATGGGGCTCTCATCAGTAGAATAAAGAAACCCTTTTGGCAGAATGTCATGTCAGGCTATTGACAAATTTAGATTGCCAACATTACATTCACATCTTTGAAGTCAAATAACCCAGATTTCAGTTTCTTCTAGAAATTAAATAAGTTATTTTTTCATAATCTCTCTATTTGCTCCTCTGTGGACTCTTAAGAACTGCCAAGATTGGCTAAATATGGAAACCATTTAAAGGAATCGCATTAAAAATCCAACTTCCTAAAATTGAACCTTATGTGAACTCCAACATCAGAGGAATCCAGAAAAAAAATAAGATGAATATTTAGTGTAAAACAAATTATAGACATTATAATACAAATACTTGAGACTGAAACATTTTAAGGCTATATGTGTATTTTCCTGCATTTCTTCAGAATTTTAAAAAAAGGTTTAAAACTTAAAAAAACACGAGCGTGGGGACAGATTCTGGTACAGCAGCATCAACGCCTATTGTTTGATGACCCCCATGAGTTACCTCTCCCAGTTACCCCAGACACAAGAAAGAAGAGAGCAAACACGAAGCAAAATGTGGCATTTCTTTCTATAAACAATTTGAGGGGGAATGGAAGTGTATAAAATAATATTTCCAGATAATATTTGCTTTCTTTATTAAAAAGATAGTCTTAATGTTAGCCTTTCAATATTTTTTTATTTTGTTTTCTACCTTCGGTATAATTAAAATAATTAACTGTCCTATTTCACAGCCATGTTGGAAATTCTTTTGTTTTTTACATTTATCTCTTATTATTTTGTTTATGTCCATCTCTACATAGGCCAAAAAATAATATCAAATTATACCTTCCCATTTTTGATATTTGATATCAATAATATCAAATTTACCTTCCCTTTGCATCAGAAGCTTATAATATTATATTTTAATTCTTCCTTTAAATATATGTCACCAAGGAAATTATACAGTTTAAGCTCCTTTATCCATATCATTACTACAAGAATGACAAATATGAAAAACACATTTATTTCCTAACTCCAGCTGCAGATGCAGACTGCTAGCAACCAGAGCCTTCTTACACGGAATTTAGACCCAAATATGTTCATCCTTGACTTAGAAGCATTGCATTCTGTGCAAATTTTCTTCAATGTTTTTCAGGAACTTTACTTAAACTCTAAATTAGTAAATATATTAATCTTTGAATTTGTGGGTAAGTAATTTATCATAAGAGGGTTGATTTTTAAGCATCTGAAATTTACCTTATAAAATAACCACACCACAGAGAATAAAGACTTCTTAGATGGTAGTAACTTCAATTATCTATAAGTATAAGGAAGTTTTTTCCAATGTAGTAAAGAATTTTGCTGGCCAAGGAAATGGTGGTAATAGACTTTTCTCTAATGTCTATGGTCTTCTTAGACCTGGGAAGCGGTCAGTACCACACATAAGTTTCATCCTGTTGAATGGGCCTTAATTCCAATGTATTGACTGCCACCAACATGAGTATCATTTATTACACACACATGTATATATTATGTATATATGTATGTATGTGTGTATATATGTGTGTGTGTGTGTGTGTGTGAGTGTGTGTGTGTGTGTGTGTGTGTGTGTGTGTGTGTGTATGCCATTGTTCATAGGTATTGCATCTGATTAAACTGGTAATTTCTTCCCCCTTTTGGCAGCTTGAATAGTACTTTCTGGTCCATGAAAGCTAGACAACAGGAAAGAGGCTTTCAAAGCAGAACAAACTCAAATTTTCTGAGTACTGTGTCTTAAGTGTGTGCTATCTTCACCAATATGTGCCTACCCTCAATCACTGAGAGGCAACTAAGGGTTGTATAGTCTATTTTTGGAGGAGTCACATGGATTATTTAGACTTACCAATCCAAAGGAAACTTTTGTCCCTGATACTGGGTATTTTGTTAGCTTACTGTTTGGTGGGGAAAGGATTAACTTCTATTAACAGTGTGTGTGGGGTGTGTGTGTGGGTGTTTGCATATTACATATATATATATGATATGTGTTATATATATTATTAACATATATATCCATGTATGTATATACATTCACATATATATTGTCTATAATTTTAGGGCAATATAAGATAAGATTCTATGGGGATGTTGAAGGAGCTGAGTGTTCTTGTTTTACTTCACAGCAGTTTTATCATCGATCCCCCAGGCCAGACCAGTTAGATTCCCTTCCATGCCTTTTGTTCCTTTACACATTTCTGCTTTTCTGGGCACTCCATGTTATTTATTTTCTTCTAAGGTTTGCAGAGGGAGAATGGGACAACTAAGGTGAATCTGGGCTACCTTACTCAGCATAACCTCTTATAGATCCATCCACTTCACTTGCAAATTTCATGATTTTTTCCTTAAAGATAAACAGTAATCCATTTTAGATATGAACTGTATTTTCCTTGTCCATTTATTGAAAGACATTTAAGTTGTTGCTAATTCATGGCTTTATAATATATCTTGAGGTCTGGACTAGATACCACTCCATTATTACGTTTTATGCTCAAAATTGCTTAATCCATATGGTATTTGTAGATATGCATTCCATGTTCTTTCTTCTATTTCTGTAAAGAATGCCATGAGTATTTTGATTAAGATTGATTAAAATTGTTAATTGGTTTTGATAAGAATGTCATTTTCATCATAGTAATCCTATCAAATAGTGAAGGATAATATCTATCCTTCTATTTTCTATTTTCTTTCACATTCTCCTTTTTAAGAAATTTTAGAAATGTTCATTGCAACTCTAATCATAATAGCCAAGAATTAGCAACAATATAAGTCTATTATGCAATGCAGTAATAATACTCCTTGGCATGTGCTCAAAGGATTCAATATCATAGTCTTTCTTTTTTTTTTTAATTTTTTTTTTCGATATAATTTATTTACATTTCAAATGATTTCCCCTTTTCTAGCCCCCCCACTCCCCGAAAGTCCCGTAAGCCCCCTTCTCTTCCCCTGTCCTCCCACCCACCCCTTCCCACTTCCCCGTTCTGGTTTTGCTGAATACTGTTTCACTGAGTCTTTCCAGAACCAGGGGCCACTCCTCCTTTCTTCTTGTACCTCATTTGATGTGTGGATTATGTTTTGGGTATTCCAGTTTTCTAGGTTAATATCCACTTATTAGTGAGTGCATCCCATGATTCACCTTTTGAGTCTGGGTTACCTCACTGAGTATGATATTCTCTAGCTCCATCCATTTGCCTAAGAATTTCATGAATTCGTTGTTTCTAATGGCTGAATAGTACTCCATTGTGTAGATATACCACATTTTTTGCATCCACTCTTCTGTTGAGGGATACCTGGGTTCTTTCCAACATCTGGCAATTATAAATAGGGCTGCTATGAACATAGTAGAACATGTATCCTTATTACATGGTGGGGAGTCTTCTGGGTATATGCCCAGGAGTGGTATAGCAGGATCTTCTGGAAGTGAGGTGCCCAGTTTTCGGAGGAACCGCCAGACTGATTTCCAGAGTGCTTGTACCAATTTGCAACCCCACCAGCAGTGGAGGAGTGTTCCTCTTTCTCCACACCCTCTCCAACACCTGCTGTCTCCTGAATTTTTAATCTTAGCCATTCTGACTGGTGTAAGATGAAATCTTAGTGTTGTTTTGATTTGCATTTCCCTAATGACTAATGAAGTTGAGCATTTTTTAAGATGCTTCTCCGCCATCCGAAGTTCTTCAGGTGAGAATTCTTTGTTTAACTCTGTACCCCATTTTTTAATAGGGTTGTTTGGTTTTCTGGAGTCTAACTTCTTGAGTTCTTTATATATATTGGATATTAGCCCTCTATCTGATGTAGGATTGGTGAAGATCTTTTCCCAATTTGTTGGTTGCCGATCTGTCCTCTTGATGGTGTCCTTTGCCTTACAGAAACTCTGTAACCTTATGAGGTCCCATTTGTCAATTCTTGCTCTTAGAGCATACGCTATTGGTGTTCTGTTCAGAAACTTTCTCCCTGTACCGATGTCCTCAAGGGTCTTCCCCAGTTTCTTTTCTATTAGCGTCAGAGTGTCTGGATTTATGTGGAGGTCCTTGATCCATTTGGAGTTGAGCTTAGTACAAGGAGACAAGGATGGATCAATTCGCATTCTTCTGCATGCTGACCTCCAGTTGAACCAGCACCATTTGTTGAAAAGGCTATCTTTTTTCCATTGGATGTTTTCAGCCTCTTTGTCGAGGATCAAGTGGCCATAGGTGTGTGGGTTCATTTCTGGATCTTCAATCCTGTTCCATTGATCCTCCTGCCTGTCACTGTACCAATACCATGCAGTTTTTAACACTATTGCTCTGTAGTATTGCTTGAGGTCAGGGATACTGATTCCCCCAGATTTTCTTTTGTTGCTGAGAATAGTTTTAGCTATCCTGGGTTTTTTGTTGTTCCAGATGAATTTGATAATTGCTCTTTCTAACTCTGTGAACAATTGAGTTGGGATTTTGATGGGTATTGCATTGAATCTGTATAGTGCTTTAGGCAAAATGGCCATTTTAACTATATTGATTCTACCGATCCATGAGCATGGGAGGTTTTCCCCATTTTTTGAGGTCTTCTTCCATTTCCTTCTTCAGAGTCTTGAAGTTCTTGTCATACAGATCTTTCACATGTTTGGTAAGAGTCACCCCAAGATACTTTATACTGTTTGAGGCTATTGTGAAGGGGGTCATTTCCCTAATTTCTTTCTCAGCCTGCTTATCCTTTGAGTATAGGAAGGCCACTGATTTGCTTGAGTTGATTTTATAACCTGCCACTTTGCTGAAGTTGTTTATCAGCTGTAGGAGCTCTCTAGTGGAGTTCTTTGGGTCACTTAGGTAGACGATCATGTCGTCTGCAAATAATGATAGTTTGACTTCTTCCTTTCCAATTTGTATCCCTTTGACCTCCTTATGTTGTCGAATTGCCCGAGCTAGTACCTCAAGTACAATATTGAAAAGATAAGGAGAAAGGGGGCAGCCTTGTCTGGTCCCTGATTTCAGTGGGATTGCTTCAAGTTTCTCTCCATTTAGTTTGATGCTGGCTACCGGTTTGCTCTATATTGCTTTTACTATGTTTAGGTATGGGCCTTGAATTCCTGTTCTCTCCAAGACTTTAAGGATGAAAGGATGCTGAATTTTGTCAAATGCTTTTTCAGCATCCAATGAAATGACCATGTGTTTTTGTTCTTTGAGTTTGTTTCCAATCCTGAACATCTATGCTCCAAATGCAAGGGCACCCTCTTTCATAAAATAAACTTTATTAAAACTCAAAGCACACATTGCACCTAACACAATAATTGTGGGTGACTTCAACACTGCACTTTCCTCAATGGACCGATCAGGAAAACAGAAACTAAACAAGGACACAATGAAACTAATTGAAGCTTTGGACCAATTAGATTTAACTGATATATATAGAACATTCTATCCTAAAACAAAAGAATATACCTTTTTTTCAGCACCTCATGGTACCTTCTCCAAAATCGACCATATAATTGGTCACAAGACAGAACTCAACAAATATAAGAAGATCGAACTAATCCCATGCCTCCTATCTGATCACTATGGAGTAAAAGTGGTCTTCAATAGCAACAGAAACAATAGAAAACCCACATACACGTGGAAATTGAACAATACTCTACTCAATGATACCTTGGTCAAGGAAGAAATAAAGAAAGAAATTAAAGACTTTTTAGGACACAATGAAAATGAAAACACAACATACCCAAATCTATGGGACACAATGAAAGCAGTGCTAAGAGGAAAACTCATAGCCCTGAGTGCCTCCAAAAAGAAAACGGAGAGAGCATACATTACCAGCTTAATGACACACCTGAAAGCCCTGGAACAAAAAGAAGCTATTTCACCCAGGAGGAGTAGAAGGCAGGAAATCATCAAACTCAGGGCCGAAATCAATCAAGTAGAAACAAAGAGAACCATACAAAAAATCAACAAAACCAGGAGCTGGTTCTTTGAGAAAATCAACAAGATAGATAAACCCTTAGCCAGACTGACCAAAGGGCACAGAGAAAGTATCCAAATTAACAAACTTAGAAATGAAAAGGGAGATATAACAACGGAAACTGAGGAAATCCAAAAAATCATCAGATCCTACTACAAGAGCCTGTACTCAACACAACTGGAGAATCTGGAGGAAATGGACAATTTCCTTGACAGATACCAAATACCAAAATTAAATCAGGACCAACTAGACCATCTGAACAGTCCCATAAAGCCTAAAGAAATAGACGGAGTCATAGAAAGTCTTCCAACCAAAAAAAGCACAGGACCAGATGGTTTCAGTGCAGAATTCTACCAGACCTTCAAAGAAGAGTTAACACCAATACTCTTCAAACTATTCCACAAAATAGAAACAGAAGGAACACTACCCAATTCCTTCTACGAAGCCACAATTACGCTGATAGCAAAGCCACACAAAGATCCAACAAAGAAAGAGAACTTCAGACCAATTTCCCTTATGAACATCGATGCAAAAATACTCAATAAAATTCTTGCCAATCGAATCCAAGAACACATCAAAACAATCATCCACCATGATCAAGTAGGCTTTATCCCACGAATGCAGGGTTGGTTCAATATATGGAAATCGATCAATAACTATTGCCTTGGTTGGTTATTCACACACTGTATGAGCTTTGCCTAATGTTTTATTTATTATATCAGTGGCTCCGTGTCACAACCCTATAATAATAGTATTTTAATTAGAAAAAATAACATTTCATTGGGTAAATTGGACTGCAGAACTCCTCCTAGTTTATATGGAAGTATTTACAACAGGTTTGTTTCCAATGTTCACTTGTCACTCCATGAGTTTTACATTTTTGATGGTGAATAAGAACTATATACATACGCAAATAAGGTACTATGCATGTAAATAAATTCTCAAATGTTGCCATACAAACTTATTCTTTCCCCTTTATAATTTTAAATATATGAATATTGCACACACACATACATGTATATATCAGTATTTTATTTTGGAGATTGATAACTATTCTACCTTTCCTGTCTTATTATAATGGGATGACCATAGGATTTTGAATATTCATGATTGCTCACAAAAGAAAAGAAAACTCTGTGAGTCATAATCTATCAATAGAGAATCAGACACAGAGATGCCAGAGAGATCTAACTGACAGCACCAGCTATGCAGACATAGCCCAAGGATAACAGCTCTTGGATCTCAGCCTGTCAGGCTTTTGCCTACACCCAGGGCCTGGGCAGGTCTCTGGGCCGTCTGTGCGCCAATCCTTTTGGGGGTCTTTTGCCCTGCAGACTGTCCAGCACTTGAAGGAGTGCTCTGCCATCTTGGCTCCCAGACTCCAGAGAGATCTAACAGAAAGTGCCAGGTAGGTGGACATAACCTGAGGCTAACATCACTTGGGTCTTAGCCTGTCAGGCTGTACCCAGGGCCTGGGCAGCACTGAGGGCCATCTGTATGCCAATCCTGTTGCGGGGTCATTTGCCCTGCAGAGTGATCAGCACTTGGAAAATCTCCTTGCAGCATCTACCATCTTCGCTCCCTGTCAGAGCAGACAGGCAGTACCAGGTTCACAGAGACAACCCGAGTATAACAGCATTGCTTGGGACAAGACACAACAGGACTCCAAGGGCAACCAAGAGGAGGGCAGCACATCAGCAATCTGTGCCAGGGGAAACCCAGTCATCCAGCAGTGCGGAAATAGCCTTACAGGCTCACAGGAAGTTCAAACACTAGCCAGTGACAACAAGACCAACTAACACCAGAGATAGCCAGATGGCAAAAGGCAAATGTAGGAACGTTACTAACATAAATCAAGGCAATATGGCAATATCTGAACCCAATTCTCAAACAACAGCAAGTCCTGGATACCCCCAACACACCAGTAAAACAAGATTTGGATTTAAAAATCACTGGTCATGATCCTGTTAGAGGAACACAAAAAGGACATAAAGAAATACAGGGAAACATAAATAAGTTAGAAGCCCTTATAATGGAAACACAAAAATCACTTAAAGAAATTTAGGAGAATATGGGTCAACAGATAGAAGCCAATAAAGACGAAATGCAAAAATAACTTAAATAAATGCAGGAGAAATTGAGTCATCAAGCAAAAGTCATGAAAGAGGAGACACAAAAATCTCTTAAAGAATTACAGGAAAACACAAAGAAGTGAAGGAACTGAGCAATACAATGCAGAATCTAAAAACAGAAGTAGAAACACCTAAGAAATCACAAAGGGAGACAACTTTGGAGATAGAAAACCTTGAGAAGAAATCATGGGCCATAGATGCAAATATCAAAGACAGAATACAAAAGATAGAAGTAAGAACCTCAGATGCCAAAGATACCATAGAACCCATTGATTTCACAGTCAAAGAAAATGAAAATTGCAAAAAACTTGTAACCCAAAACATCCAGGAAATCCAGGACACAATGAGAAGACCTAACCTAAGGATTATAGGTATTAGATAAGAATGCAGATTTACAACTTAAAGGGCCAGCAAATATCTTCAACAAAATTATGGAAGAAAACTTCCCTAACCTGAAGACAGAGATGCCCATGAATATACAAGAAGCCTACAGAACTCCAAACAGACTGGACCACAACAGAAATACCCCTCCCCCGTCACATAATAATCAAAACCCAAAATGTACTAAGCGAAGAAAGAATATTAAAAGCAGTAAGAGAAAAAGGCCAAGTCACATATAAAGGAAGACCTATCAGAATTACACCAAATTTCTCACAAGAGATCATGAAAGCTAGAAGATCCTGGGCAGATCTCATTCAGACTATAAGAGAACACAAATGTCAGCCAAGGCTACTATACCCAGCAAAACTCTCAATCACCATAGATGGAGAAACCAAGATATTCCATGACAAAACCAAATTTACACAATATCTTTCCACAAACCCAGCCCTACAAAGGATAATGGGTGGAAAACTCCAATACAATGAGGGAAACTACACCCTGGAAAAAAACAAGATAGTAACCTTCTTTCACCAAACCCAAAACAAGATAAACACTCAAATATAAAAGTAACATCAAAAATGACAGGAAGTAATAATCACTATTCCTTAATATCTCTTAACATCAATGGACTCAATTCCCCAATAAAAAGACATAGATTAACAGACTGGATACTTAAACAGGACCCTACATTTTGCTGCTTACAGGAAACATACCTCAGTGTCAAAGCAAACACTACCTTAGGGTAAAAAGTTGAAAGACAATTTTACAAGCAAATGGTCTTAGGAAACAAGCCAGAGTAGCCATTCTAATATCAGACAAAATTGACTTTCTACCTAAAGTCATCAAAAGAGACATGGAAGGGCACTTCTTGCTGGTCAAAGGAAAAACCCACCAAGAAGAAACTCTCAATTCTGAACATCTATGCCCCAAATATAAGAGCACCCTCATTCATAAAAAAACCCTTACTAAAGCTCAAAGCACACATTGCACCTAAGACAATAATTGTGGGTGACTTCAACACTCACTATCCTCAATGGACCGATCAGGAAAACAGAAATTAAACAGGGACACAGTGAAACTAATTTAAGCTTTGAATCAATTGGATTTAACACACACACACACACACACACACACACACACACACACACACGCATGCACGCACACGCACATGCACACACACACACACACACACACACACACATATATATATATATATATATATATATATATATATATATATAAAACATTTCATCCTAAAGCAAAAGAATATACCTTTTTCTCACCACCTAATGGCACCTTCTCCAAAATAGAATATATAATTGGTCACTAGACAGACTTCAGCAAATATAAGAAAATCAAACTAATCCCATGCCTCCTATCAGATCACTATGGAGTAAGAGTGGTCTTCAATAACAACAAAAACAACAGAAAGCCCACATACACATGGAGGCTGAATAATACACGACTCAATGATACCTTGGCCAAAGAAGAAATAAAGAAAGAAATTAAAGACTTTTTAGAATTTAATGAATATGAAGGCAAAACATACCCAAATCTATGAGACATAATAAAAGCAGTGCTAAGAGGAAAACTCATAGCCCTGAGTGCCTCTAAAAAGAATCTGGATAGAGCATACACTAGCAGCTTAATGACACACCTGAAAGCCCAGGAACAAAAAGAAACTATCTCACCCAGGAGGAGTAGAAGACAGGAAATCATCAAACTCAGGGCTGAAATCAATCAAGTGGAAACAAAGAGAACCATACAAAGGATCAATAAAACCAGGAGCTGGTTCTTTGAGAAAATCACCAAGATAGATAGACCCTTAGCCAGACTAACCAAAGGGCACAAAGACAGTATCCAAATTAACAAAATTAGAAATGAAAAGGGAGATATAACAACAGAAACTGAGAAAATTCAAAAAAATCATCATATCCTACTACAAAAGCCTATATTCAACACAATTGGAGAATCTGGAGAAAATGGACAATTTCCTAGACAGATACCAAACACCAAAATTAAATCAGTATCAAATAGATCCTCTAAATAGTCCCATAACCACTAAAGAAATAGGAGGGGTCATAGAAAGTCTTCCAACCAAAAAAAGCACAGGGCCAGATGGTTTTAGTGCAGAATTCTACAGACCCTCAAAGAAGAACTAACACCAATACACTTCAAACTATTCCACAAAATAGAAACAAAAGGAACACTACCCAGCTCATTCTACAAAGTCACAATTACATTGATACCAAAACCACACAAAGATCCAACAAAGAAAGAGAACTTCAGACGAATTTCCCTTAGGAACATCGATGCAAAAAATACTCAATAAAATTCTTGCCTACAAAATCTAAGAACACATAAAAGCCATCACTCACCATGATCAAGTATGCTTCATCCCATGGATGCAGGAATGGTTTAATATAAGGAAATCCATCAATGCAATCCACTACATAAACAAACTCAAAATAAAAAATGACATGGTCATCTCATTAGATGCTGAAAGAGCATTTGACAAAATTCAGCATCCTTTCATGCTAAAAGCCTTGGAAAGAACAGGAATTCAAGGCCCATACCTAAACACAGTAAAAGCAATATATAGCAAACTGGTAGCCAACATCAAACTAAATGGAGAGAAACTGAAGCAATCCCACTAAAATCAGGCACTAGACAAGGTTGCCCCTTCTTTCAAAATCTTTGCAATATTCTACTTGTGGTACTAGCTAGAGCAATTAGACAACATAAAGAAGTCAAAGGATACAAGTTTCAAGAGACCTGAAGCCCCTTACTTTGTGCAGGAACTTTCAGAAATAGTGTGAACTTAAATTGATTCAGGTACAATTATGTCCACATAATTAAAAAAAGTAGAAAATATTTTACAAGTAAAGTATTATCAAGATGTAAATTTAAGACAGGATTATCAAATTGGTAAACACGTACAGTTTGAAATTCAAATGGACTATTTAAAGAGAGAGTTTACATTTAGAAATGGAATATTTTATAAAAAATATGAATTTAAGAATGTTTGGACATTAGGCTTAGTGACAAACAGCACAGGAGCAGAAAGAATACTGAAGTGAAAATATTATACAAAATAATAAACAGATTTTTAAATTTACAAACAAAATTATAAAACATAAAATATATTCTTTAAAAATTGTACAAAATAAGGATACATGTTCCACTATGTTCATAGCAGCCCTATTTATAATTGCCAGAAGCTGGAAACAACCCAGGTATCCCTCAACAGAAGAGTGGATGCAAAAAATGTGGTATATCTACACAATAGAGTACTATTCAGCCATTGGAAACAATGAATTCATGAAATTCTTAGGTAAATGGATGGAGCTGGAGACCATCATACTAAGCAAGGTAACCCAGACTCAAAAGATGAATCATGTATGCACTCACTAATAAGTTGGATATTAACCTAGAAAACTGGAATGCCCAAAACATAATCCACACATCAAATGATGTCCAAGAAGAAAGGCGGAGTGGCCCCTTGTTCTGGAAAGACTCAGTGAAGCAGTATAGGGCAAAACCAGAACAGGGAAGTGGGAAGGGTTGGGTGGGAAACGGGGAAGGAAGGGGGCTGATGGGACTTTCAGGAATGGGGGTCTAGTAAAGGGGAAATCATTTGAAATGTAAATAAAAATATATCGAATAAAAAATTGACTATTAAAAAAATTGTACAAAAGTCTAAGAATAGCTTCAAAGAAACAGAAAGAAGATACATTTGTAAACAAAACTCTCAAAAGAAAGAGGGGGGATAAATTTTAAAATCTAGATGACACAATTACTTAAGATGTTTAGGGAACTTGCAGAAAACTAGAAAAACTATAAGTAGAGATATCACAGTAGAATTACTGAATAAAGTGTAAAGGAAACTTCATCTTTAAACAGACATAGAGGTTATCTTACATACACGGGAACAACAACAACAACACAAAATGGCTGACATCTCATCAGAAACAATACAACTCAGAAATAATGAACTGCCATCCCCTTAGTGATGCACGAAGAAGAAAGAATAGCTGTCAGCTACATTTCTATACCTAGTGAAAGTATCATTCAGAAGTAAAGACAAAAGGGAGACAGTCTCAAACAAAAGCTGAGTGAATTTGTTGTCAGAGAACTCAAAATGCGAGGAATGCCAAAAGAATTTCTAAAGAAAAAAATTGTGACAAAAGGAAATTATCAAAGATGGAAGCACAAATCCTCAAGAAAGAATGATGGGCACCAGAAGATAAATATGCCATGAAAATCATGTGTAAAACTACTGCTGACTATTTAAACTGTTTTAATGAAAGTAGGGTGTGATTCATATGATATGTGGAAATTAAATGTGACATCAATAGGCCCGAGTAGAAGAGGAAATAAATGATGTTACTGATGAAGGATCTTATACTCAGGAAAGCCTTTATGAGCCAAGAATGAGACTGTAAAGAGTGTCAACCAAAGCAAAAGCACAGTTTAAGGCAAGAGCAAGAACACAGTAAACACAAAACCAAAAAATATGCAACTAAAAAAACCCTCAATCAAGAAAGGCATAACCATTAAGGTGAGAGTTATGAATTGATATCATTCACTGAAAACTAACTCCAGAAGTAAAATACTATAAAGAACAAATTCCTTAAAGACAAGTTATATGCATATTAAATGGACACTTCCAAGGTACACATACACACACTCATATATATATATATATATATATATATAATTATACATAAATATATATAATGTAAATACCACACATGTGGAGATAGATAGATGATAGATAGATGATAGATAGATAGATAGTCTAGAATTAACAAAATCTAATTAATGTTTGAATATAAAAGGATTGATTGAAAATTATTATTAAGTGTTGGGTAAAACAAGAAAACAAGTGTGTATTATAAATGTGAAAAATTATAAGCCTCAACAGAAACTGTTACTAGATAAAAAAAATTCTACAATAATAAAGAGGCATTCCAGAAATTAACTGAATTAGCTGAGAGTAACTGAATTAACATATATATTTGTTTTGTGATTGGAAGATTTCAAGTTGAATCTAGAACATAAGTGTTCAATTTGGCCTCAATTATATTAACACACAATTCATATATTTAACAGATAACTAGAGAGTGATTAAAATTGTATATGCACTATAGAAGACCCAAGAACTGTATGAATATTTACCTTTTTCTAGATTTAATAGAATGCTTTGTTCCTATTCTCTTCCCCTACCCTACTTCCTCTTTCTTTCCCATCATCCACTTGGTCTTCCAGGTTTGTCCACATGTACCTGCATATACCACATATACAAGTATGTATATGACACTACTTTTAGATATCTTCCTCTTTTCTTATAATCTCCTCTCTAGATTCATGGACTCTCTGCATATATGCATATATTCATATATATGTACATACATATATATTTAAATCCCAAATCCAGATATTAAAGAAAAAATATTGTGTATCTTTCATGTAATGAAAAGGTCTACAATTCCATCTGTTTCCCTCTGCATGTTCATTATAAATATCTCTAAATATAGTAACCAATTGTTGTGTGTGCTTTAAAAAAGAATCCATAGTATACTGGGATTCTATTATAATAAGAGAATTTATATCCAAGAGAGGTAGAAATCAGATCACTCTTTTCAAAGAACTACATTTAGCTGTGAAAGAAAAGTGGTGGAAATAGTCAATATCATGTTCGAAATGTAGATGTAAAATTATTGAATTTTGCCAAAAGTAAAGAAACTATTAGAGAACATGACTTTAATATGTGCACATTTCCCTCAATAAATCCAGTTTAAGGATAAACAGAAAAAGCAGATTCAATCTTCAATAGAAAAGTGGAGGAATAAAGAATTAGTCGATATAAAATCTTAATAAGCACTATAGTGTTGCACTGTATCAAGATAGGCTATGATACATCAAGTAAACAAGGAGTACTGTATCAATACAGTGAAGTGAGGAAAAGAAAAGCTTGGTTATTAGTGTAAACCTCGAATCCTAACTGATGAAGTACATAATAATTTATCACACATACTTCATAAAGCTAAAAATAAAAGCTTAGAATTTTGGAATACCCAAGCCATAATCTACATATTAAATGATGTCCAAGAAGAACGGAGGAGTGGCCCCTGGTTCTGGAAAGACTCAGTGCAGCAGAATAGGGGAATACCAGATCCCGGAAGTAGGAAGGGGTAGATGGGGGAATAGGGGGAGGGAAGTGGGCTTAAGGGACTTTCAGGGAGTGGGGAGCCAGAAAAAGGGAAATCATTTGAAATGTAAATAAAAAATAATTTGAATAAATAAAAAATAAATAATATCTGAAAATAATGATAAATAAACATTTCACAAATTTGAAGTAGGAAAACTAGTGCCTCAAATTCACAAAAAATAAATTTTAATTTTAAAGAGCAAATTTGTAAAGGGCAATTTGGAGTGGAGAGTGTAGGTCCCCCAAAACTAAACCTTCACTTTATTCTCAGCATCTTTTTCAGCTTTATGTCTTCGCCCACAGAGTTGTTTATTGTAAAGTGAGGCTTCTTTCAGGCTGAGAGTAGCTTTGGCTTATGGGTGAAAACACACAATCATTTCCGATGATTTTATTAAAATATTAACTGTGTTTTCTTCATGATTACCATTTAACAACCTGAGATGAAATCTTGATGTAGTTTACTTTGCATTTTCTTTATAGTTAAGGATCTTGATCACTCTTTTTTTTACTTAAAATATTTATTTTCATAGTTCCCCTTGGAATTGTCTATTATGGTCACCAACACATATATTGATTAATGTATTTTGTTAGTGTTTCATTTTCTAATGGTCTATATATTTTGTGAATCAATTCCCTGATGCAGATATTGTACTGATTGAGATTATTTTCTATGTTATTTGTGTCTTTATAACAAGTCTTTATCTTTATCTATATTTTTCTTTTGTCTATGATTTCTTCTAGAAGTTCTGAGTCTTATATTAATTATAGGTATTATCTATTTTAATTGATTTTTATTCAGGAAGAGATAGGGGTCTAACTTTCTTTCCTTTTTTCTTTGTTTCTTCTTTTTGCTTGTTTTGGTTTTTTGTTTGTTTTGTTTGTTTGTTTGTTTTGCATGTGTGTGTAGATTTTGTAGCACCAATGGTTGAAGAGGATTTTTATAAATATGTTTTTGACACCAACTTTTAAGATATTTTTGATTCTCATTTTGTGAATTGACTGCTGTATCCTATATTGTATTTCACTAAAATACATGTCTATTTTTCTGCCTGTAATATACAGTTTTGTCACTATGGCTATGGTATAATTTATGTTTAGGAAATCAAATACTAATTTTCTAATTTCTAATATGTTTTGCTATTTCTACTTGGGTTTGCATTGACTACATTGAAGGGTTTATCATTTTAACATGAATGTTAGAACTGACTATATTTCTGTGAGCAATACATTTTAGAATTTGAAGGGGAAGAACCTGAATCTATGGATTGCTTCACATGATTGGGTTTTACTATACTAATTCTGCTAATATTAATATATGGGATATAGTCCATCTTCTAATTCTTTAATTTCTTCAGTAACTTGCAGTTTGTATTAAAGGAAAAATGCTAGGTATAACAGTAGGAACTTCAATCAGGCATATTTGAAGATATTTTGTATTATCTTATTGAGATAACTATGAGCACAATCTTTTCAGTAAAGCTTCTTATTTATATGTAAAGCAGGATGTTGTTACTCACATGTTAAATTTTAACATGCTGCTTGTTCATCAATCATGAGTTATTTTATTTTATTTTTATTAGATATATTCTTTATTTACATTCTAAATTATTTCCCCTTTCCTGGATCCCCTCCCCCCAAGTTATATTAAGGAGATCCTTTAAGGGTTTAAGTATAGATGCATGTCACCTATAAATGGGTATATTTTGAGTTATGGATGACCTATTTTGATCCTTTTTGATTTTTCTCTTTTTTCTTGCTCTAATAATGACTTTAAATACTGCTACCTTAAATATCATTTGATTGAGCACTTATATTTTTTCATTTCAAAGAAAATGTTATTATTTTTCTTATTTAGCACATTTGATTTATACTTGCCATATATACGGTCTTTCCATATAGATATATATAAATATGTCATTTTTTTTATATTTTCTTTTTTTTTTATTCGATATAATTTATTTACATTTCAAATGATTTCCCCTTTTCTAGCCCCCCCTCCCCGAAAGTCCCGTAAGCCCCCTTCTCTTCCCCTGTCCTCCCTCCCACCCCTTCCCAGTTCCCCGTTCTGGTTTTGCCAAATACTGTTTCACTGAGTCTTTCCAGAACCAGTGACCACTCCTGCTTTCTTCTTGTATCTCATTTGATGTGTGGATTATGTTTTGGGTATTCCAGTTTTCTAGGTTAATAACCACTTATTAGTGAGTGCATACCATGATTCACCTTTTGAGTCTGGGTTACCTCACTTAGTATGATGTTCTCTAGCTCCATCCATTTGCCTAAGAATTTCATGAATTCATTGTTTCTAATGGCTGAATAGTACTCCATTGTGTAGATATACCACATTTTTTGCATCCACTCTTCTGTTGAGGGATACCTGGGTTCTTTCCAGCATCTGGCAATTATAAATAGGGCTGCTATGAACATAGTAGAGCATGTATCCTTATTACATGGTGGGGAATCCTCTGGGTATATGCCCAGGAGTGGTATAGCAGGATCTTCTGGAAGTGAGGTGCCCAGTTTTCGGAGGAACCGCCAGACTGCTTTCCAGAGTGGTTGTACCCATTTGCAACCCCACCAGCAGTGGAGGAGTGTTCCTCTTTCTCCGCACCCTCTCCAACACCTGCTGTCTCCTGAATTTTTAATCTTAGCCATTCTGACTGGTGTAAGATGAAATCTTAGGGTTGTTTTGATTTGCATTTCCCTAATGACTAATGAAGTTGAGCATTTTTTAAGATGCTTCTCCGCCATCCGAAGTTCTTCAGGTGAGAATTCTTTAACTCTGTACCCCATTTTTAATAGGGTTGTTCGGTTTTCTGGAGTCTAACTTCTTGAGTTCTTTATATATATTGGATATTAGCTCTCTATCTGATGTAGGATTGGTGAAGATCTTTTCCCAATTTGTTGGTTGCCGATCTGTCCTCTTGATGGTGTCCTTTGCCTTACAGAAACTCTGTAACCTTATGAGGTCCCATTTGTCAATTCTTGTTCTTAGAGCATACGCTATTGGTGTTATTCCTAATTGTGAAGGCCTTTTAAAATATTAATTTGAAATCTCAGGGTGGTTTTGATTTGCATTTCCCTAATGACTAATGAAGTTGAGCATTTTTTAAGATGCTTCTCCGCCATCCGAAGTTCTTCAGGTGAGAATTCTTTGTTTAACTCTGTACCCCATTTTTTAATAGGGTTGGCTAAGATTAAAAATTCAGGAGATAGCAGGTGTTGGAGAGGGTGTGGAGAAAGAGGAACACTCCTCCACTGCTGGTGGGGTTGCAAATTGGTACAACCACTCTGGAAATCAGTCTGGCGATTCCTCCGAAAACTGGGCACCTCACTTCCAGAAGATCCTGCTATACCACTCCTGGGCATATACCCAGAGGATTCCCCACCATGTAATAAGGATACATGCTCTACTATGTTCATAGCAGCCCTATTTATAATTGCCAGATGCTGGAAAGAACCCAGGTATCCCTCAACAGAAGAGTAGATGCAAAAAATGTGGTATATCTACACAATGAAGTACTATTCAGCCATTAGAAACAATGAATTCATGAAATTCTTAGGCAAATGGATGGAGCTAGAGAACATCATACTAAGTGAGGTAACTCAGACTCAAAAGGTGAATAATGGTATGCACTCACTAATAAGTGGATATTAACCTAGAAAACTGGAATACCCAAAACATAATCCACACATCAAATGAGGTACAAGAAGAAAGGAGGAGTGGCCCCTGGTTCTGGAAAGACTCAGTGAAGCAGTATTCAGCAAAACCAGAATGGGGAAATGGGAAGGGGTGGGTGGGAGGACAGGGGAAGAGAAGGGGGCTTATGTGACTTTCGGGGAGGCGGGGCTAGAAAAGGGGAAATCATTTGAAATGTAAATAAATTATATCGAATAAAAAAAATTTAAAAAAATAGTGGATATTAACCTAGAAACTTGGAATACCCAAAACATAATCTACATATCAAATGAGGTACAAGAAGAAAGGAAGAGTGGCCCCTTGTTCTGGAAAGACTCAGTGAAGCAGTATTCAGCAAAACCAGAACGGGGAAGTGGGAAGGGGTGGGTGGGAGGACAGGGGGAGAGAAGGGGGCTTACGGGACTTTCTGGGAGTTGGGGGGGATAGGAAAGGGGAAATCATTTGAAATGTAAATAAAAAATATATCGAATAAAAAATAAAATAAAATATTAATTTAATGTTAAGTTATGTGTATATGTCCATTTGTCCATGTGTTTGTATGTATACTTGAGAACAGGTGCCTGTAGACCAGAAGTTGATATCTGATCTCACTGAGTAGAATGTACAGGCAGATGTCGTTTTCTTGATGTTGTATTAAAAACAAGGACTTCCCTAAGTACCATATGTGTTATTTACTGAGCCACCTCACTAAAACATATAAAGGATGCTGTATAAATGAACCACATCTTCTGTGTAAATGAACCACATTTTCTGTATCCATTCTTTTGTATGGGGCATCTGGGTTGTTTCCAAATTATGGCTATCACAAACAAGTCTGCTATGAACATAGTAAAATACGTGCTCCTGTGGCACGGTGGGCAATCTTTCGCATATATTCCCAAGAGTGATATAGCTGGGTCTTCAGATAGATCTATTTCCAATTTTCTAAGGAACCTCCAGATTGATTTCCAGAGTGGTTGTACCACTTTGCAATCCCACCAGCAATGGAGGAGTGTTCTTCTTTGTCAACATCCTCGCTAACATTTTAACAATACATTTTTCTGTGCATTATGCATATTTTGAAAAAACTGATTAGTAAACACTGCAAAGGATAAAAGTCATTTAGTTACTATCTACATAGTATTCAGTTTCTAAATACCTCTGCAATATTCCTTTCATATTAAATCAGATTTTAACCAACTGGTCAATGGAAGTATGTAATTTCTACTTTTGATTTAATATCCTTTCAGAAGTCTATCAGAAGCAAAATATTACAAACATGTGACTTATCTAAGACAGTTTTCATGATTCAAGGTGTAAAAAATAGGAAGTATCATGGAATAGTATATAACATACAACATGACAAAATTTCTATTGCTGATAGTATGCGCATTTATATTCAGCCACCTAATAGTCTACATATATTTTGTGTTATTATTTATATATTTATTCTAACATTTCATGAATTAAGATAATATGGGAAATATTGATATCTAATTATTGATATATGATATTTATGGAAAAGTTCACATTTGCTAGTAAGTAATGTGTTTGTGAGTCTCTGTTACTGTCAGTATTTAAATAAGAATAGGTATAATCTCAATTAACTTTTACAAGAATTTTTTTTTTTGCTTTCAACATTCTGAACACTAGAAACATTATACTTTAAGCAAATCAATATATGTCTAGTCAACCTTTGCTTGATTTAAACATCTTCAATTGGTTTTTACCCTTGATGCATTTGGTTTAATCTTCCTACTAGTTAGTGTTCGTAAGTTTCTTCTGCTGGAGGCTTAAAATGCCATCACCCTTAGCTCTCTTTATTTAAGTGTAGACATAGGCAATGATTACAGCCTTGAAAACTCCACTCTCTTTTGTCACTTCGAAGGTGGTATTTTGTTCTTTAATTAGAATATAAGCTTCCTGAACACTGAACAATGAAATGTTTTATACACGAATTCTTTACTAATTGATTCCCTGTGTTTTACTGGGATGGACATAAAAGGCAGACAATCAGGGCTAATCAGAAAATACCTCTTCCTCATGGAATTATCCTCAAATTTGAAATGATAAGTTTAGCCTTCATTCTTTCATTTGTACATGGTTCATAGTAATAATGTGTTACAGCAGTTTTCATCTGTTTCATTTCTTAGGTGATTAATTCCATTTATGTTGTAATACAATGCTTGGTGGTCAGGCCAATTGTCCACTCTTCTCTAGGATTTCTATCAGAATAGCACAATCGACAATGAATACACAATAAATGTATCATTGTAGCACTTTGCGTACCACCTACTAACTTTGGTGACTAATACGTTGGGGCTCCAAATTTCTCATTTTATAATTAAAATAGTATTACAACCAAATTGTATGACTAAGGATAGCAAAGCCTTTTCCTATTGACAAAAATGAGCATTGTGTTAGATGCATAATGAATAAAACAACCCTAATATAGGCATCTCTATTAAAACTTGACCTTAGATGTGCAAAAAATCTGTTTGCTGTTTATACAGATGCAGGCAGCTTGAATGTGCTTTTACTTCCTTGACCCTACTAGTACACTATAAATTTTCAACTTTACAATATAACCATGGGCTCATCCTTGACACTTCCCTATAATAATATTTGACACTTTATCCTTTATTGTACTGTGATATTCTCCAATATACATCATCTTGGTTATATTCTCAGTGACTTCACTCAATATGTGTGATATTGTGACTAATGTGGTGTTAAACATATAGTAGTTGAATAATATAATTTTTTGAGTGAAGAAAAAAAACAAAAAAAATTTCAGGATAACAACTTCCAAATTTTTTTCATGATTTCTTTCAAATAATGGAATAGATCTTGGCATATTATTTAGATTAGAAACAGTATGAAAATTAGTCAACATATGCTGAAATATTAAACCTAACTCCACCAGCTTCCTGGGTTCTATCTTGCTAGTCTTTGTCCTGACACTGAAACTTGGCAGGTAGAAAGTGTGCTTTAGTTATTCACCTCTATCTTGTGGAAGAAAGACTGTGGGATTTCAAAATTAATTTTGACAGATATGACAAATGTAGGTTGCCATTTCACACCTAGAGCGTGAATATTTCAATGGCAAAGAGTCAGCAACTGCTAATTAGAGATGAGTATTGTTAATTGGACCCAGTGTTGTGGCTTTGTCAGCAGCTTCAGACCCTTTCAGATGTATTTCACTGAGTCCTTTTGGCCTGATGGAATATATGTCTTTTCTTTCTAGTATACTGATGGCAATTTGGTACTCATCCATTTTCTCTTGCCTTTATCATATGCATTCAGAGGTATATACTGAATATTGATAATGCACTTTGTAGAGCAGGTCTCCTTTTATCTCAATCTAAAACATCCATTTAACATAGCAAAATGATAGCTTATATACTTCATCCATGTGTGCATCCAAGGCTAGATTGTAAACTCATCATGCTGTGACTGAGAAGATTCTTCTCAGATCAAAAAGTGCTTATATTATAAAGGGATTTGATATAAATAAGCATTTTCCTATAAAGTAGTATCATCTATAGCTACTCAACCATCCAACACATGTTAATAACCAATTAATTTTTAATGTGCAAGTAGTAATTCTGAAGTTGAAGCAATATTAGCCGAAATTATTCATTGAAGCACACTAGTAAATAGGTCCATATGAATCCAAATTCATTAACATTGGTTATGCAAAAACAAAGAAAAGGCTGAACCATGCATTTAAACATAAATCTTTTAACAATTATTCCCCTATGTAAGTACACTAGCTGTAGAATTCTATCATGGTACTTTCACTGTCTAGTGTGGATGAGAAAACTAATCTGATTGTGTTGTTATATAAATAGTTATAATTGGGTAAGTGTGGGATGAAAGGCAACATAAAGAACTAGTTGCTGCACATCCCAGGTCTTCATTTCTCTTCGCTTTGAACATTCTTGTAATTGTATTCAGAAAATAATGGTTTCAAATGGGTCTAGAAGACCCTAGTTTGCTTTTCAATGTCTAATTTTGGTGACTTACAAAAGCCTATAACTACAAAATTAGGGGATCTGGACCCTCTTCTGGATTCAGCAGGTATCATCCATACTCACATATACACAATCTACCCTATCCAAATTAGATGCATATGCAAAAGTAAAATGAATGTTTAAAAATATTGCAAAAAGCAGCATTTAAACAACTCTGAGTTTAAACATTTTCACATAAAGTGTACCTGCTCGTTGTTGGTTTGTGTTTATTAGACTGAATAAATGACATCAGCAAAGTGAAGCAATAAACTTCAGTAGCAGAAATGCTCAAGCAGGTCATATCCAGCATCTACTACAGCTAACTAAATTTTTCTTCAAATAGTCACTTTTAATTTCACCATAAAGAATTCTTTCCAATAATTATAAATTATATACTAATTCAGAGTTCTGAAAAACATATTTTGTTTATTTATGGAGACTATACATAAAAAATGGTACATGTTACAGAATCAGTATACAGAAATCTCTTTTTGAATGAATGAATAAATGAAATAATGAAAAAATAATGAGAATTATATCATTATTGTGTTGGTCTGAGAAACTTTGAAACGTTAAATTGATGCTCCCACTGCCTTATTTGCCTTTCATTATTGCCTAAGCAATTATAAATTTATATGAAGATGATGGAAATTTTGAAAGAAACTATTACCTTGAGAGATTTGATGTATTTCAGTCAAATAACTAGGTATTTTTAATATTCTTAAATTTTTTATTTGCCTACCTATGACAAAATAAATCAAGTAAAGAATTAATATGATGAGACAAAGACTCAATTTTGGAGAACCAGTGAATAAATACATTCTTATAATAAGTAATAAATTTATCAACTATTTATATTAATAAATAATATCATATTATATCCTCCCAGTCCTTCTCTCCATCTCTCTGTCTCCCTCATGTCAGCCTTTCATACATGTTCAACACACAACACTTTGATCAATTCTTATTTTACTCCTCAAATTATAATTATTATCTTCAAACTAACCCAATCCCATAATAACTTCAGGAAGCTAATGAGATAATATTACTAATATCTTACTTGAAATGTCAACTCCTAGAGCTGTGATTGTTGCTCATTGAAAACTTTATGTCCTCTGGACCACCTGTCAATTTTACCATTTGAAATAGATGCAAGAAAAATGTTTCTGGATTTTAAGATTTATTTGCTAGATAACCATTAATTCATTTTATAATTAATGCTGATACACTATAAAATAATAATGACTGTGGGTCTATGTCAGACTGCTGCATATTTATCCTCTTTATATACAGTAGAATGAATCCATTGCCAAGTTTTTCAGTCAAAAGATAACTCATAGACATACTCATAACTGAACCTTGGTGACCAGAAATAGGTCAATAAATATTGAACTGAAAAGGTAGAATTTCATTATGCTTTTGTCTTTAATCTCCTGAGTAGGGTAGTTAGTTTGGGTGCAGAGTTAATTAGCATTCATGGGGAAGCAGTTTATTGATGCAGTTTAATCTCAAACAAATGTGAAAATAAGCTTGCATTGTATTGTAAATGATTTACATTCATTATCATATACTTAAAAAAGAAACACATGCTTTGAAAAAATAATTATTCTTTCCAGAAAATTCTCACAAAAGTATTCCCATATTTATATTTTTGAAAATTATGAATTTTAATACAATATCATACTTCTTCAAATCAAAATGAAGTATAAGCTTTTGTTTAAAAATTAAAGTTTTATTTCCAAACTTTGCCTAAATGAAATTACATCATTAAAAATGATTTGAGATTTATATAATGAGTCTGCATACTTAATTGACTATGCTACACTACTATGGAACTAGTATGGAACTAGTATGACTATGGAACGCAGGGCCTTGCTCAAGGCATGAGAGCACTCTCTATCAATGAGCTACATTCCATGCCTCTATGATAGTGTCTATAAAATATATCATTATTATTTGAGATAAATGTTATTGCTAGAGATATAAAATGTTATTGCTAGAGATAACTCTACTTCCAGCACCACTAGAACAATTCAATAACAAGTTTAATATTTAATATTGAGTTTATATGTTCAGATTATTTGCTTATAGTCTTCATTCCCAGTTGGCATGTTTCAACCAGAGATATAGATATATCTTATAGCTGAAATTTTAAAAATTGTAATGAAATTTGTCTTCTACATGTAATCAAACTAAAATATATATCACCTTAATTGAGTGGACACTTTCTGATATTATTAAGTTCCTCTAACTGATTCTTTGAAAAAAAATGGAATGTCTTCTTTTTAAGTCTTCATAGAAAATTTATATTTTAATTTTGTTAAAAATCTTATACATGAATATATCATATTTACGTCATTTACAGTCCTCCTTTCTTTTCCATCATCTCCTCCCATATCCCTCTCAATTCCATAACAACTTCTTCAATTATTATTATTTATATACAGGATTAGTACACGATCAGGGACTTTTTCCCAGAAGAACGATGTACTAATTTAACAAAATAGTAATGATAGGGTCTTCTCTAGAGTCTGTAAAATATAGGCCTAGTTTACAGTGTCTATCACAACTTCCTCATTTCTTAGGCCTTGAGTCAAATTAAAAAGCGGTGGGTTACCCCAAAGATGGAAGTGCCATTGTCAACAATTTGAGATATCTTACTAGCCATGTCATTGTGTCATTCAGAGGCTTTACAGGTGGGCATATAGAGTTGCCAACAATTATCCTCTCTTGGCAGCTTACATAGCAGCTTTTGATATCATGAGAGCTACTCTCAGGGACAAGTCTTCTAAGTCAGTACCAGTTTTGGTTCCAAAATATCATTTGACTAGTCGTTGGTTTCTTCAACAATAGTACAAAATCTCAGAATCAACTAAGGACAATGGCAACATCCTCAACTGTACTGAACATACCCTGTAACCCCATTATGAATGCATAGAGGTGTGTCTTATCTGGTAGTATGTTGTTATTGTTGTTGTTGTTATTGTTGTTGTTTATTCCTTAAATGCATTATTGTTCCTGGGGAACATTATCATTTTTAGTCTCCTTGAAATTTTAGCTCAAATCCAAGAAACCTACAGATATGCTGTATATTTTAGTTAGAGTTTCCATTTCTGTGAAGAGACACTATGACCAAGGCAATGCCCTTACAGGCAAACATTTAGTTGGGGCTGGCTTACAGTTTCAGAGTTTACAGTTTCAGAGCTTCATGACAGAAGGCATGGCAGTGTCAAGGTAGACATGGTGCTGGAGAAATTGAGAGTTCAACAGCTTGATGCACAGACAACAGCAGGAGACAGGCTTCCATAAGCAGCCTGGAGGATGCCCTCTTTCCTTCACTGGGAAGAACTTGACCACAGTACCTCAAAACCCACTCCTGGAGTGACACACTTTCTCTAACAAGGCCACACCTCCTAATAGTGCCACTTCCCATAGGTCCTGTATATAAAAGCCATCATAGGGTGCTGGGCAATAGTTTTAGAGTGTTATTCTATTTATAAAACACTTGATCAGCTTCCAGGTGCTTCAGGAATATGCCTTTATTTAATCAACAAATATTTAGGATTATTACTATGTGACATGAGCAGGAATAAGCCTTCAACTTTATGGTAAACAAAAAAGTTATTGTTGCAGTTCCTTGGAGAATTAGAGACTCATGGGGAAAATATCTGTGTTATATGGAAATTATTAACAATAAGATATATTAAAAATAAAAATTATAGCAAAATTGTATTCTATTGCAGAGGCATCTAATATGGGGACAAAGACAGTAAGTGCAGTAAGATGGTTTATTAGTGTAAGCTGAGAATGATAACATAAATGGAAAATAGCATATAGTAAAAGAGAAGTGATAATCTGTAGATGTGTTTTCTTTAAATGAATCTGGCTATCAGTGGCTGCAAGTTCAATGTAAAAATTGAAAGTAGGAAGTGATCGTAAGTAGGTTCACATTCTGGGGGCTCATTAAGGGCTTTGTCATACTTTTATTTAACAACTACTTGCTTAGGTAATGTCACTCTCCTGCAGTTAATTAGGGATATGCTGAGTAGTGAAATTAGTCATATATGACTAGTGAAATTAGCCATATCTGAAAATTGAAATCATTGAGCTTCTCAATTTGAGTTGTGAAAATAATAGATCTCACTTACATTCTACAGGAAGATGTTAATTATGGCAGATTTAAGATTGTTTACCACTACATTCATCTCTTCTCCCCATGATAAAGATGCATGATAGTCTACTAGAGTATATTCCCAGTACTCAGAGGCATGGTACCTACCCTAACTTTGTCCCTTTCGATATAAAGAACGTACAAGATTAATATTCCATTGCTTCCATTTACATTTTATTTGCCTGGGACAAAAATATTACAGATGGTAGCTTTCTGTTGGGAAATATACATGCAGCTCCTAGAAGGAGAAACAGTAACTGATAATTTAATATTTATTTTATTGAAACTAGAATTCTGGATCCGAGAATGAGTGTTGTGATCAGACAGAAACTGTAAGCATGGGCCACTCCCATACAATGATTCTCCTTTTACACAGCTCTTATTTCTGTCTTGTGAGACTGTGGGAGGTACCACACATCATCCTGTTACAGATGAAGAACATTACAAGGGGGAGAAGTCATGTTCTAATAATACAGTAATCTTTATGTAAGGGATTATTTGTCCAACTGTAAGTGGTCAGTTTGAAATTATTTAAGAATCTTTGAATCTCTTATGACTTAGGTAGAAAAAAAATGTCTGCTTTTATTCAAAACTCATGTCATGTTTACCAGATGATAACATCAGAACAGATTTCTAATAAGAGATTCATAGCAACATTTTTCTTTCCTTTCTTCTCCTGGTTTTTCAATCTCTACTGCTTTTGGGGCCCAGAATTCCCAAAGCTGGACAGAAACCTTTGCCCTAGTAGTAGAGGACAGGAGCTAGCAGGACATTCTTTTTAAATATGCAGCACCTTAATTCTTTAATTATTTAGCCAAACATTTTAGTTCAATTATAAATACTAATTTGTTTCATTAATCCCTTCTCTTTTTGAAATCTTACAAATTATCCAAATCTTATACCAAAAATTAAAGAAGTAAGCTTTGAAATAAAATATTAAAAATTAACTTTCCTAGGGCTACTGTCACATGACCTCCAACATCAGCCCCACCACTCTCTCTTCCTGAGAAGGTCTCCATGGGGACTGGGAACATTCCTGTCCACCTTAGACATAGCCAGGAGAAATGAGAAGCCTGATGATCCTTGACCTCCATTGTGAGGTCCATGGCTCTGATTGTCACACTGAGAAGACCTGCCATCACCATTAACATAGAGCCAACATCAGGGACAATTAGGTGGCTAAAAGCAAAGATAACACAATCAGCAATCTTAAGAAGAAGACAGAGGCTTTAAAGAGGAAATGAATAGACTGAGCCTCCCAGGACTCCACATGGATGACATTAGCTGAAATATCCCACAAGGGGAGGGAGAACCTGTCAAGACCATATCCAGAGTTTAGGCATGGCTCCCCTGTTAATGGATGGGGCTACTGATCAAGCTCCAAATGGATGGAACTAGGAAATATTCTGAGCAAGGTAACTCAGACCCAAAAGGTCATGCATGACATGCACTCACTGGTATGTTGATTATTAGCCAAAATGTACAGAATATCCATGATACTACTCACAACCGTATGAAGTTTAACAAGAAGGAAGGCCCAAGTGAGAGTGCTTCAATCCCACTTAGAAGGGGGAACAAGATAATCATGGGGGGCAGAGGGAGGGAAGGAGGAACCTGTGTGGGAAGAGAGGCCAGAAGGTAAGGGGGAATGGGGGTCAGAATAAGGTATGGGAGGAGACAGGAGACAGAAGCTGAGAGGACTATGAGAGTGAATGGAAATATGCTGTTGCAGGATGTGTGGCCAGGGGAAAACCTCTAGAAAGTCCCAGAGACCTGGGATGTGGGAAGATCCCAGGACTCAATGGGGGTGACTTTATTGTGACCCCCAATAGTAGGGAAATGCAACCCAAAGAGTGAATACATCCAGTAGATAGACAGGATCCACAGTGGAGAGATGGGGCCAACAAACCATTTTCAAAATTTATGATCCATAATTGTTTCTGTCAGAAGGAAATGCAGGCACAAAAATAAAGTAGATATGGAAGGAAAGGCCACCCATGACCAGCCCAACATGGGATCCATTCCATGCACAGGTACCAAACCTTGATACTGCTATTTATCCTATGTTGTACTTCCAGACAAGAGTCTAGTATGAGTGTCCTCTGAGAGACTCTTTCAGCAGCTGACTGAGACACATGCAGATACTTACAGCTAACCATTGGCCTGAGGTCCGGGACCGATATGGAATAGTTAGGGGAAAGATTGAAGGAGCAGAAGAGGATCAAAACCCCAAAGAAAGTACAGGAGGATCAGCTAATTCAGACCACCTCACGGGTCACAGAGATTAAGCCACCAACCCAAGACCATACATGGCCTAGTCCTGTCCCCTGGAACATATGTAGCAGACAACTGCCTTGCCTGGCCTCAGTGGCACCTAATCCTGTAAATACTTGATCTTCCATGTAATCAAGATGCTGGGGGATGAAGTATGTATAGGTCGGTAAAGTAGGGTTAGGCAGGTGGGTTAGTATCTGGGTGCTTGGATGGTGAAGGAGCACCCTCTCAGAGAGGCAAAGAGAATGGGGAACGGGCAACGAACACTGTGACAGGGGGCCTGGAAGCAGGGCAACATTTGGAATGTAAGTGAATAAAATAATTTAATTTTAAAAATAAGAAAGAGAGAAAATAAAACACAGAGAATCCGGGCAGATTCCCTGAAGAAAAGAATCTCAGGAATAGAAGAAATGTATATATCTGTCAAAGACATGCTAATTCTAAAAAATTCCTGAAACAAAACATCTAAGAAATCTGAGGCGCTATGAAAACACAAAAAGCTAAGAATAATAGGAAAAGAAGGAGATTTCTAGCTACAAGGCAATAAAATATTTTCAAGAAAACCATAGAAGAAAATTTTCCCAACCTAAATAAAGATATGCCTGAAGTTTACAGAACACTGAATACATTGGACCAGAAAAGAAAGTCCCCCTTCCAAATAACCAAAAGACTAAATGCACAGAACAAATAAAGAATATTAAAAGCTGCAAGGGAAAAAGCCAAACAACATATAGAGACAAACATTCTCAACAGTGACTCTAAAGTCTACACAGTCTTGGAGAGATGTCTTCTAGACTCTAAAAGATCACATATGTCATCCAAATCTACCATACCCTGCAAAACTGATCATGGAGAGAGAAAACAAGACATTCCATGACAGAATCAAATTTAAAGAATATATAGCCACAAATCCAGTGCTGCAGACATATTAGACAGAAAACTACAACCAAAGAGGCTAACTACACAAAAGGAAACACAGAAAATGAAAAACTCCACACCAGCAAACTAAAGGAAAGAAAACACACACACATACGCGCGCACACACACACACACACACACACACACACAAACACTTCTGCTACTATCAACATCACACTAACAGGAATTAACAATCATCAGTCATTTAAGTCTCTCAACATCAATAAACTCATTTTTCAATAAAAAGATTTGGATGACATAATGGGTATGAAAACATCTTTCTGCTACATATAAGAAGCATACTTCAGCAACAAAGATAGACAGTGCCTCAGAGGACAATGCTAAAAAAGTGTTCACAGGCTAAAGGTCCCAAGAAGTAAGCTACAGTAGCCATTCTAACATGTAACAAAAGACTTTCAACCAAACTTAATGAAAAAATAAAGATGAGGATGAGTAGTTTATACTCATCAAAGGAAAATCCCACTAAGATTACATTTCAATTCTCAACATCTGTGCCCCAAATTCAAGGGCACCCACATTTGTTAAAAAATATTAAACCTTAAATCTCACAACAAACCCCATACATTAATAGCGGGAAACATCAACACCCCACTCTCAGAAATGGGCAGGTCATTGAGACAGAAACTAAACAGAGAAATAATGAAACTAATAGAGATTAGAAATCAAATGGATCTAACATAACTACAGAACATTTCTCTCAGACTCAAAAGGATATATTTTCTTTTCAATACCTCATGGAACCTTCTCCAAAAATAACCTTGTAATTAGGTACAAAGCAAAATTAATAGATACAAGAAGGTGTGAAATAATCCCTTACATCTTATGAGCCCACAATAGATTAATGCTGAAATTTATCAACAACAGAAAAAACAAAAAGCCTACAAAATCATGGTAACTAAGAACTCTTTATTGAATGAAATCAAGGAACTACAAATTGGAAATAAAGAAATCAAGGTGTCACTATTTGAGGATGATATGATAGTACAAATACATGACCCCAAAAATTCTACCAGACAACTCCTACAGCTGATAAACATTTTCAGAAAAAGAATGGCTAGATAAATATTAGCTAAAAATTTCAGTAGCCTTCACTTATAAAATAGTAATAATAGAAAACATTCAAAACAGGTTGAAAAAGATAACAGGGAAATATCACTCTTTACACTATACATAGTAATATTAAATATCTTGAATAGCAATAACCATGCAAGAGAAATATATGATAAGAATTCCAAGTCTTTGAAGAAAGAAATTGAGTAAGATATTAGAAGATAGAACTACTTCCCGGGCTCACAGATCATGGTTTAACATAGAGGAAATGACCATCGTACCAAAAGCAATTAACAGATTCAATGCAATTACCATCAAATTCCAACACAATTCTTTATGAACCTTGAAAGAGCAATTCTCTACTTCATAGAGAAAATCAAAAATCCTAGGATGGTTAAAACAACCCTGTATAACAAAAGAACTATTAAGGGCATAACCCCTCTCTGACTTCAAGCTGTACTACAAAGTGAAAGTAATAAAATCTTCATAGAATTGGCATTAAAAAGACAGGTTTATTAATGGAATAGAATAAAAACCCAGAAAAAAACAACACACCTATAGATACTTAATTTTTGACAAAGAAGCCGAAACCATAGAATAGCAAAAAGAAAGCATCTTCAACAAATGGTGTTGGTCTAAGAAAGCATCTTCAACAAATGATGCTGGTCTAACTGGGTGTCTACGTGTAGAAGAATGTAAGGAGATGAACATTTGTCACTCTGCACAAAACTCAAGTCTATCAAAGACCTCAACATAATACTGGATACACTAAATCTAATAAAATAAAATTTCTGGAAGTGCCTTGAACACATTGTCATAGGAAACAAACTCCTGAACAAAACACCATTGGCTCAGGCACTAATACCAAACAATTAATAAATGTAGCCTCATGAAACTGAAGAGCTTTTATGAGCCAAAGGATACCAGGAATAGGACAAAACAGCAACCTACAAAATAGGAAAATATTTTTGGTACCCATATATCTGACAAAGGGATAATATCTGAAATATGTAAAAACTCAAGAAATTAGACACCAACAATCCAAATAGCCCAAATTTAAAAAAAATGGGGTATATAACTAAACAGATAATTCTCAACAGAAGAATCTCAAATGGGCCAGAAACAAAGACATGTTTCCTGATGATACTTAATCATCAGGAAAATGCAAATCAAAATGACTCTGAACCAGTCAGAATGGTGAAGATAAAAAAAAATATATTGGTGAGGTTATGGAGCAAGAGGAGCACTCCTCCATTGCTGGTAGGAGTACAAATTCATTCAACCACTCTGGAAATCAATTTGGTGATTTTTTGGAAAACTAGCAATAGTTCTACCTGAAAACCCAGCTATATAACTCTTGGGCACATAACCAAAAGATGTTCTACCATACTGGATGGATACTTAATCAACTATGTTCATAGTAGTTTTATTCATAATAGACAGAAACTATAAACAACCTAGATGCCCCACAACCAAAAGATGTATGAGGAAAAGTCAGAGTTACACAATGAAATACTACTTAGCTATTAAAAAGAAAGATGCCATGAAATTTGCAGTCAAATAATGGAACTTGGGAATATTATCCTGAGTGAAATAACCCAGAGCCAAACAGACATGCATGGTATGTACTCACTTATAAGTGTGTATTAACCATGATGTATAGAATAACCATGCTACAAATCTAAGACCCGAAGAATCTAAGTATAATGAAGGGCCCAAGAGAGGATGTTGGAATCTCACTTAGAAGGGTATATAAAATAGACATCGGAGGGAGATGGAGGGAGGCAACTGGGTACAAGACTGAGTGGGAAAGAAAACAAGGCTGGGGATCAGGTATTGAGAGTGGTGGCAGGAGAGTGCTGGGAGATAGACAGAAATTGTTGGAGGAACTTCTCTGGGATGATTAGGAAACCATGGACAGGGAAGGTTTCTGGGAGTCTATGGGGCTGACATTTGCTGAGACTCCAAACAGCTTTGGATGTGTAGACTGAAGAGGCCATTTCCTGATGCCAGGCAGAGCTTCCAATGTAGGGTGGACAACAGCAACTAAGTCACAAAACCCTAGACACAAAATTTGCTCTGACTACACGACATACAGGCATAAAAATGGAAGAGAGATTGAGGAAATGGCTAACAAATGACTTGCCCTTCTTGAGAACCAGCTCTTACCATTAATAATAAATCTGCTATGCTTGCAGAAAGCAGACCAGCGTAAGTGTCTCTAAGTGGCTTCATCTGGAGTCTGATGGAAACAGGCAGAGACCCATAGATAAACATTTGATGAAGTTCAGGGAGAAGTATGGAAGACTAGGGGAAAGGTTGAGGGACCCAGAGGGGTCTAGGACACCGCAAAAAACCTACAGAGTCAGCTAACCTGAGTCCAGGTTACTTAGTACCTGTGGATTACAGAGAATAAGCTACCAAACAAAGAGCATACAAGGGCTGGACCTAGACTCCCCACACATTTGTAGCATGTGTGTAGCTTCTTCATAACCTCACAGTTGGAGTCAGGGCTGTCTCTGACTCTGTTGCCTGCTTTGGATCCCCTTCCCCTACCTAGGTTGCTTTTTCTGGCTTCAGAGGATGCAGTTAGTCCTGCTGTGACTTGAAATGCCAAGGTGGGTTGGTACCCATGGGGTCTTCCTTTCTCTGAGAAGAAAAGTAGAGGTTAATGGGGGCACATGAAGTTGGAATTGAGAGGAGAGAGGAGGGAGGAGGGTTGTGATTGGGATATAAATTGAATAAATCAATAATAAAAAAATTAGCTTTCCTGACTTTAAAGCGGTTAACAACCAAGTGGCATTTTTTTTTCTAGTTTATAACTTAACTTCCTAAGTAGGAAGTGAACACCTGTCTGAAATTCAACAACAATTTGTATAATGAATTTTCATTTAATTTAGACTAGCATTAGTTGATTTCCCTTTTGCCCTTGAATGTAAAAATCCTTTGGAAGTTCTAAATCTAGTTTTGTTGGTGAAAATGGATGAGGATGGGTGTTCGCTACAAAAGTTATATATAGTCATTTTTATTATTTTTCTTTTTCTTCATTTTTAACCACTGTAACTCAGTTTTAAAACTCATATCTGAGTTCAACCATTCTGCTGCACATAAACCCAAAAAGTAGTAAAATAAAATTTTACATACAGACTTATCTCATTAATCTCTATACTGTTTTATCTTTTTAATTTCTTTAATATATATATATATATATGTATATATATATATATACACATTACTGTGCATGTGTGTATGCATTTACATGTTTGGAGAGTCTAGAAGGTGTCTTTCTCATTAACCTTCTACCTTACAAATCAAGTAAGGATCTCTCACTAGAACAGAGCATGTTGATCCCAGTCTAGGCATCCAGGTTCATCCAAGGATCACCTGTATCTGTCTCCTGAATGCAGGCTGCTATGTCTGTCTGGCATTTTATTTAGGTGCTGGTGCTCTGAAGTCTGTTCCACATGCCTGTGTAGTTGGTATTTTACCTACTAAGCAACTGTCGCTGTTTCCACACTGCTTGTTTTAATGGCACCATTAGTCATGTCTATCACAGCCAAATATTCTTTAGTACATAACTCCATTTCCTTCATGGAAAAATGATTCCTCTTTATTGGAAAAGTAAAACTCATTCCAGACTAATAAGAAGTTAGTGGATTGTAAGAATCATTTATGACTTTATGGGGTTGCAAACTGGTACAACCACTCTGGAAATCAGTCTGGCGGTTCCTCAGAAAACTGGGCACATCACTTCTGGTGGATTTTACTATACCACTCCTGGGCATATACCCAGAGGATTCCCCAGCATAAATAAGGATACGTGCTCCACTATGTTCATAGCAGCCCTATTTATAATAGCCAGAAGCTGGAAAGAACCCAGGTATCCCTCAACAGAAGAATGGATGCGAAAAATGTGGTATATATACACAATGGAGTACTATTCAGCCATTAGAAACAATGAATTCATGAAATTCTTAGGCAAATGGATGGAGCTAGAGAATATCATACTAAGTGAGGTAACCCAGTCTCAAAAGATCAATCATGGCATCCACTCACTAATAAGTGGATATTAGCCTAGAAAACTGGAATACCCAAAACATAATCCACACATCAAATGAGGTACAAGAAGAATGGAGGAGTGGCCCCTGGTTCTGGAAAGACTCAGTGTAGCAGTATAGAGCAAAACCAGAACAGGGAAGTGGGAAGGGGTGATGGGAGAACAGGGGGAGGGAAGGGGGCTTATGTGACTTTCGGGGAGTGGGGGGGGCGGCCTAAAAAGGGGAAATCATTTGAAATGCAAATAAAAATATATCAAATAAAAAATTATAAAAGAATCATTTATGAAGCTTTCCTTCGAGTATTTAAAGATGTTTAAGAGTATGTTTTCTTGTAGTTTTAATAATAGAACAAGTAACTATTAGAGCTATTTTTAATCCTGTTTCATTATGTTAAACATTTTGAACCCTTTATCCATTCTTATGAAACCTAGCCAGCCAATGATCAGTGTTCAACTTTACTTTCAAATATCAGTAAATCATCAGAAGATATACCACAATCATGACATTCCGACAGTGCAAAAGGCTTCCTTAAAACTCCAAGATACTTCTAAAACTTATTAACTTCAGAATACATATTTTTAACTATTTTTCCCTTTGGGGAGAAGATACTGTAATATATCTCCTCTCTCTTTTCTAACCAACTAATGACATCAGCACTTTCATTCCAGTTACACTTTGTGGCCTCTTCTTTCTTTAGTACTCAGGTATTTAATCCCCATAACAATGTTCAGTCATTCATGAAACTTCCCATTTTGAGAATTTGTTCATTTATATTATTTTCTGAATTATTTCACGAGTGGTCCTAAGAGAATGCATATTTATATCAATGTGCTACTTTGTTTTTGGTTTTTTTTTTTTGGTTTTTTTTTTATTCAATATATTTTTTATTTACATTTCAAATGATTTCCCCTTTTCTAGCCCCCCACTCCCAAAAGTCCCGTAAGCCCCCTTCTCTCCCCCTGTCCTCCCACCCACCCCTTCCCACTTCCCCGTTCTGCTTTTGCCGAATACTGCTTCATTGAGTCTTTGCAGAACAAGGGGCCACTCCTCCTTTCTTCTTGTACCTCATTTGATGTGTGGATTATGTTTTGGGTATTCCACTTTTCTAGGTTAATATCCACTTGTTAGTGAGTGCATACCATGATTCACCTTTTGAGTCTGGGTTACCTCACTTAGTATGATGTTCTCTAGTTCCATCCATTTGCCTAAGAATTTCATGAATTCATTGTTTCTAATGGCTGAATAGTACTCCATTATGTAGATATACCACATTTTTTGCATCCACTCTTCTGTCGAGGGATACCTGCGTTCTTTCCAGCTTCTGGCAATTATAAATAGGGCTGCTATGAACATAGTAGAGCATGTATCCTTATTACATGGTGGGGAATCCTCTGGGTATATGCCCAGGAGTGGTATAGCAGGATCTTCTGGAAGTGAGGTGCCCAGTTTTCAGAGGAACCGCCAGACTGATTTCCAGAGTGGTTGTACCAATTTGCAACCCCACCAGCAGTGGAGGGTTCCTCTTTCTCCACACCCTCTCCAACACCCGCTGTCTCCTGAATTTTTAATCTTAGCCATTCTGACTGGTGTAAGGTGAAATCTCAGGGTTGTTTTGATTTGCATTTCCCTAATGACTAATGAAGTTGAGCATTTTTTAAGATGCTTCTCCGCCATCCGAAGTTCTTCAGGTGAGAATTCTTTGTTTAACTCTGTACCCCATTTTTTAATAGGGTTGTTTGGTTTTGTAATAGCTGTTATGGACTGTTTCTGGTCTTGCTTAAAGGGGTTGGAGATTTGGCTCAATGGTTAAGAGCCCTGACTTCTCTTCCAGAAGACTTGGGCTCAATTTCCAACATCCATATTCCAGATCAAAAATATCTGCAACTCCAATATCTGAAACCCTTACACAGACCTACAAGCATACAAAGCATTAATGCACATACAAAGTAAATTATTAAAAATAATACTTAGAACTCAGCATTAGCCAAATGGAAGCAATAGCATGCTTGTTACATGAGGTATATGTGAAGGCCAAATATGATAACTCAGACAATATTCTTTATATTTAAGTAAACCACTTCATCTTAATTTCTTTTTTTATTGAATATGGTCTTCATTTACATTGCCAATGGTAAAACCTTTCCCGATATCTCCCCTCCTCTATCACCTCCAAACCCTTCCCCTCCTTCTTCCCCCTGCTTCCAAGTATATGCCTCTCCACCCAACATATTCCCACCTCCCCCACCTCGGTTTCCCTTTGTTGGGGCCTCTGTTGAGACTTTACCTGATCCAGGACCATTTTTCCCACTGATGCCCCAACAAGGCCTTCCTCTGCCACATTTTTGGCTGGAACCATGTGTGCCTCTTGATTGATGGTTCAGTCCCAGGGAGTCTTGGGGCGTCTGGATGGCTGAAGTCATTGTTCTTCCCATGGGGCTGTAAAGCCCTTCAGCCCCTCCAGACCATCCTCCAGCTCCTCCATTGGAGACGCCATGCCCAGTCCAATAGTTGGTTGCTAGCATGTGCCTCTGTATTTGTAAGGCTCTGGCAGGGCCCCTCCTGAGACAACCATGGCATGCTCCTTTTGGTATGCACTTCTTGTCATCCATAAAAGTGTCGGGGTCTGGTGACTGTTTATAGGATAAATCCCCAGGGAGGGCAGTCTCTGGGTGGCCTTTACTTCAGTCTCTGCCCCACACATTGTCTCCCTTATTGCTCTTGTGAGTATTTTTTCCCCTTTCTTAGAGGAAGCAAGCACCCTCACTTAAGCCCTCCTTCTTGAGCTTCCTGGGCTGGGTGAATTGTAACTTGTTTATTTTGAGCTTTTGGGCTAACATCCGCTTATTAGTGAGTGCATACCATGTGTGCTCTTTTGTGACTGGGATACCTAGCTCAGGATGACACTTTCTAGCTCCATAATTTGCCTAAGAATTTCATGAATTCATTATTTTTAATAGCTGAATAGTACTCCATTGTGTATATATACCATAGTTTCTGTATCCATTCCTCTGTTGAGGAACATCTGGGTTCTTTCCATCTTCTAGCTATCATAAATAAGAACGCTATGAACCAGTGGAGCATGTGTCCTTATTGCATGTAGGAGCATCGTCTGGGTATATGCCCAGGAGTGGTATAGCTGGGTCCTCAGGTAGTATTATGTCTAATATTCTGAGGAATCGCCCAACTGATTTCCACAGTGGGTTTGTCTTTCTACAGTGAAAATTGGTTGATTGACTTCTTCATGAACTTTCAGGGATTATCCAGGTTGCAGCATCTCTGGTTCAGATTCATCAACTGAGCATTTACCTCTTGGTCAATCACCTCCATGTACTTGTCTACTTCAGTGGGTCTCTATCACAAACTTGAGTTATTGCTCTGACTTGAAGATGTGCCATTATGTCTACTTGTTTCCTTTTTCCAATGTGTTCTGACAAACATAAAAATCATCTATATTGCTATTTATAACAACAGTGCATCTCTCAGTGTGTAGTACAGCTTTAGGGATACTCTGTAAGAACGCATAGTAATCTCTGTACTCGTGTTCTAGGCCCTTGAAGACCTCATATCTCCTACCATTGAGAGTATCAGTTTAAATATATTTTTAACACCTATAGGACTATAAACTATTATTATCTTAGAAATCCATTCCATCACATTCATTGCTTTAGTATTTACAGAGCTACAAGGGCTCAGTAATGTTTCACTGATCACCTCACTTTTTCACAATGTAAATCAAAGTAGTCCAGTGATCAACTAAGCCATTTTTTTATTATTATGGCTATTTTAAGAGATATTGAACTATAATTTTAAATGCATGACTTTAGCATTAAGTAAAAATTCAATAAACATTTATCAATAAATATGAAAAATTAGAGCCTTAACAACATCTACTAAAATAGAGTAACATATATATTTACAATTTTAAAACTGGTCTCAAAAATTGAAACATTAAAACTTCATTATGTTTTTCTCTTTTTTTATTGATTACAATAAAAGAGTAAAAACATAGTTTAATTTTAATAATTATATTTAGTAATCAAAATCAAATTCATCAGTACCTACAACAAATCCCTACCACTATTTGACATATAGTAAGTTCTCAGTAAATATTTGTTAAGTTAGCTTACTGAAGGGTTTTGAAAATATTCAAAGAACATGCATAACAAACACTCATAGTTTGAACATTACCTTTTAATACAAATGTTAGGTATCTGATTAGCTTTTTATAATCCATTTTTTAATTATATGACTATATTTTAAATATTCTTATTATGAGTACAGGCTAAAGTAACCCATAGAGAGCAGTCACTAAATCCTAGCATTGGTGTTAAAATTTGTCCCCCAAAGTAACATTCAAATCTATTTAATATTATTAGATTTCTATAGTTATAAATTTTGTCACACAATAAAATAACAAATTGCATTGGAATCTGGAGGAAAGTATAACAAAATACATAAATGCATGATTATGTTTATTTATATAATACAGAAATTAAACTGAAAGAATAATTACTTTTCTAAGAAAAAATGTAAATTGGAGAACCTAAAAACAGATTTAATGTGACTAATTGAGTTGCTGATTAGCTTTAAAATCTAGCATATATTTATCATTCATCTATTTATCTATCTACTGTATTTGTGTGCCATCAATCTTACTATTTGTCCCACTGTACCGTCTGAAGGATTACTTCTACGACTCTGATACCAGAATGTGGGATTCTCTAATCCCTTATTTTAAATGGTGTCTATATTTATTCTCATCTTCTTCCAACTTTTCTCTAATTAAATCACAGGGCTTTCTGTCTTCTGTCCACTGGTTGAGTATAAGTATGTACATCTGACTCAGATGCTTGCTGGACCTCACTAATGGCCGCCATGTCTGTAAGCACACCATAGCATCAGTAACCCTGTCAGTCAGGCCTTGAAGCCTCCGCTTGAGCTGGATCCATATTTGGGCCTGTCACCGAACCCCCTTTCCTTCAGTCTCTTCTCCATCTTTGTTCCTGTAGTTCTTTTAGATAGGAACAATTCTGGGTCAAAGTTTTTCAGTGTGGGATGGGATGGCAACCCCATCCCTCCACTTCATGCCCTGTCTTTCTATTAGAGATGAACTCTACAGGTTATCTCTCCTCACTGTTGATAATTTCATCTAAGGTTCCTTTCTTTGAGTCCTGAGATTCTCTTGCCTCACAGGTCTATGGAACATTCTAGAGTCCCCCCCCACACACACCTACTACCTACTGAAGTTGCCTGTTTCCATTCTTTCTACTGGCCTTCAGAGTTTCATTTCTGTTCCCCTCCCCCAATACCTGCCCATGTTCCCCTTTTCTCCTGCCTGTCCACTCTCCCACCCAGGACTCTTCCTCTCGCTGCTTCTCATGATTGTTTTCTTCTTCCCAAGTGGGATGGAGGCATCCTCACTTGGTCTATTCAGCTTGTTGACCTTCTTGAGTTCTGTGAATTGTATCCTGAGGAGTCTGTACTTTTTTTGGCAAATGTCCACTTATTAGTGATACATACCATGCATGTCCTTTTGGGTCTGAATTACCTCACTCTGAATGATATTTTCTAGTTCCATCCATTTGCTTGCACAAATTATGATGTCCATGTCCTTGTTCTTGAAGGTGAATAGTATTCCATTTTGTAAATGAACCACATTTTCTGTATTCATTTTTTTGTTTTGGGACATCTGGATTGTCTCCAGCTTCTGGCAATCACAAATATGGCTGCTGTGAGCATAGTAGAACATGTGCCTCTGTGGCATGGTGGAGCATCTTTTTAGTATATACCCTCCAGTAGGGGTATAGGTAGGTTTTCAGGTATTTTTTCCAATTTTTTCATGAATCTCCACATTGATTTCAAGAGTGGTTGTACCAGTTTGCAATCCTACCAGCGATGGAGGAGTGTTCCTCTTTCTCCATATCCTCACCAACATATGTAGTCACTTGAGTTTTTTTTTTTTTTTTTTTTTTTTTTATTTTAGCCATTCTAATTGGTGTAAGGAGGAATCTTCAGGTCATTTTGATTTGCGTTTCCCTGAGGATGAAGGACTTTGAACATTTCTTAAGTGCTTCTTGGCCATTTGAGATTCCTGTTGTGAATTCTCTGTTTAGTTCTCTTCCCACTTTTTGATTGGGTTGTTTGGTTTGTCATTTTTGCTTTTGTTTTTTGGTGGTTAGCTTCATGAGTTCTTTATATATTTTGGATAGTTCTTTATATGTATTGGATGTGGGGTTAATGAAGATATTTTTCCCAATCAGTAGCTTGACAATTTGTCCTACTGACTATGTCCTTTGCCTTACAGAAGCTTTTCAGTTTCATGAGGTCCAATTTGTCAACTCTTGATCTTAGAGCCTGAGCCATTGGGATTCTATTTAGGAAATGTCCCTCCTCCCACGTCAATAAATTCGAGGCTCTTTCCCACTCTCTCTTCTTGATTCTTGACCCTTCATTTCCTATAAACAGCAACATCTTTGGGTAAAAAAATTTGAAGATCTCTTCACTGGAGACATCTATCTACTGGAGGTGGTCACTTCAGATTCCAAGGTTCCATTTCCTCACTATGAGCCATTTCATCTAATGTCATCTTCATTGATTCTTGGGAGCCTCTCACACCCAAGTTCCCTGGGACTTTCTAGAAGTTGCCCTGTCCCCCAACCCTGAAACTGCATATTTCTATTGATTTCACTGGCCCTCTGGGATTCTTCCATGTTTTCCCCTCATACCTAATCCTGCCCCCTTTCCCCTTCTTGCTCCTGTCTTGCGCTCATGTCCTACCCTCCCTCTGCCTCCACCAATTAGTTCTTCTTCTTCTTCTTCTTCTTCTTCTTCTTCTTCTTCTTCTTCTTCTTCTTCTTCTTCTTCTTCTTCTTCTTCTTCTTCTTCTTCTTTTTCTCCTCCTCCACCTCCTCCTCCTCCACCTCCTCCTCCTCATCCACCTCCTCCTCCTCATCCACCTCCTCCTCCTCATTCACCTCCTCCTCCTCCTCTACCTCCTCCTCCTCCTCCTCCACCTCCTCCTCCTCATCCTCCTCATCCTCCTCATCCTCCTCCTCCTCCTCCTCCTCCTCCTCCTCCTCCTCCTCCTCGTCCTCCTGCTTGTCCTCGTCCTTGTCCTCATCCTTGTTTTTTTCCTCCTCTTCTTCTTTGCTTTGGTTTTTCAAGACAGGGTTTCTTTGTGTAGCTCTGGCTGTTCTGTAGACCAGGCTGGCCTCAAACTCAGAAATCTGCCTGCCTCTGCCTCCCAACTGCTGGGATCAAAGGCATGTGCCACTACTGCCCAGCTTGTTCCCACTTCTAAGAAGGCTTGAAGCACCCTCACTTAGTTCCTTTTTTCTTGTTAAACTTCATATGGTCAGTTGGCTGTATTCTGGGTATTACTTGGCTAATATCTACTCATCAATGAGTACATACCATTAATGTTGTTTGGGTCTGGGCTACCTCACACAGGAAGGTATTTTCTAGTTCCATACATTTGCCTGCAAAATTCATGATTTCCTTTTTTTAAAAGCTGAATAATATTCAATTGTGTAAATGAACCACATTTTTTTGTATTCATTCTTCCTTTGAGGTACATCTATCTGGGTTATTTCTAGCATATGGCTCTTACAAATAAGGCTTTTATGAAATAGTGGAGCATAACACTGATATAAACATAGTGGAGCAGTGTTCTTGTAATATGGTGGAGCATCTTTTGGGTATGTGCCCAGGAATGGTACAGTTGGGTCTTCAGATAGAACTATTTCCAATTTTCTGAGGAATCATTAGATTGATTAACAAAGTGGTTGTACAAGTTTGTAATCCCACCAGAAATGGAGGAGTATTTCCTTTTCTCCTCATCCTCTTTCCAAAAAGTGCTGCCACTTCAGTTTTTGATCTTAGCTGTTCAAATTGGTATAAGGTAGAATATCAGGGTCCTTTTCATTTGCATTTCCCTAATGACTAAGGATGTTTAACATTTCTTGAAGTAATGATTGAGATTCTGCTCAATCATTAGAGATTCCTCTGTTGAAAATTCTCTATATCCCATTTTAGTTCTATATCCTATTTTTTGAAATTAAGTTACTTGGGTTTTTTTTCTTTGAGTCTAAAGTCTTGAATTCTTTATATATTTTGACTATTAGCCTTCAATCGAATGTAGGGTTAGTGAAGATCTTTCTGTCTCAATCTGTATATTGCTGTTTTTGCTGTTTTGTCCTATTGACAGTCTTTGTAGTTTCATGAGAACTCATTTGTCAATTGTTGATCTTAGAGCCTGAGCCTTTGGTGTTCTGTTCAGGAAAATTTCCTTGGTGCCAATGTGTTCAAGGCTCTTTCCCATTTTCTCTTCTATTAGATTCAGTGTAGCTGATTCTATGTTGAAATATTTGTTCTACTTGGACTTGTGTTTTGTGATAAATATGGATCAATTTGGATTCTTCTACATGCAGACCACAAGTTAGAACAGCACCATTTGTTGAAAGTGCTTTTTTTCCCCCTGTAAATTTTTGGCTTCTTTGTGAAGGATCAAGCTTTCATAAGTGTGTTGGATTATTTCTGGGTCTTCCATTCTAACCTACTGTTTGTCTTGTCTGTCTCTATAGCAATACCACGAGTATTTTATGACTCTTGTTCCATAGTACAGCTTAAGATCACAGGGATGGTGATTCCTTCAGAAGTTCTTTTTTTGTTGTTGTTGAGAATTGTTTGGGGTTTTTTTCCATATCAAGTTGAGAGTTGCTCTCTCCATGTCTGTGAAGAATTGTGTTAGAATTTTGATAGGGATTGCATTTAATCTGTAGATTTTTAAAGAATCTTATTAGTATTGTCAAGATTGTTCCAGAACAGGCATGTCTTTACTTTCATGCTCTTGTTTCTCTGTGACTGATCCTTTTATTTGCTTGTGATCCTTCTCTGCTTCCCTGATCTGCTTGGTTTAGAGGGAGGGAAAACCTAGAGGAAGGGAAAACACGACATTTTCTACTTTGAACTACCTTTTCTAGCACCTGAAGGATCTATTCTATCATTTGCTCTGTCTTTGCTACACTTTTTAGAGTTGTTCCACTTTCTGTTCTATTGTTTTGTTGTTTCTGTTTTCAATTTTATGAAGTTGCTTTTAGGTTAGATTTAAAATCACAAGACACTATCATTTTTGGTGTTTATCAGTGAATGATCCCAAACTGATCAAAACAAACCAAGATGAAACAACTTAGTGTTCCTTATAAGATAAATCTTTGTGGCAGTTGCCAAGGATTATGTGAATATTGGCTAGTGGTGCAATCTCTGAATAACCCCAGTACACTCTGGACACCTATTATCAGGAGATGGTTTTCTGTAATCTATTAGTTGAACAATCCACTGGAGATTAGGCAGCAGCAATGGCTGTCCTGCAGCCTTCCTTTCTGTCACTGAGAGTTCACTCCATCCACAGACTTCTTACCTTGCTGTTTCAAATTCTTAATTCTTTTTCTTTTTATAGATAGCCATTTTTCTTTGTATTAAGTCCCAGATCATCTTACTCTTTTGAAAAGATCCCCCATTTGAACTGTTTCCATGATAGAAGAACATTGTTCATTTGGGATGAAACAAACTGCTTACTTTAAGAAAACAAAAGGTTGTTTCCTTTGTTTGCTTTGTCTATCAATACTAGGAGATTATTATTTTTTAAGAGCAGCAAGTGCTTGCTCTCAGTGCATGCTATTTCTGAATCTGTGAGCTCTCAGCAGCCTTCCATGGTGTCAACCCATTATATACCTTTAAAAAAAATCTCTTGCTTCCATTAAACTTTAAGCTGTCAAGGATTACAACGAAAAGATGCAATTTTTTTCACTGCAGGAAAGGTCTGATTTAGTAACAAGCTATACGCTAACAGAGCAGCAAAATCCATGTATAATGTTTCATTGACATGGAAAATATGCTGCTTTTTATGTGTTTCAACCCTGTTTTTTCTTTAAAAATATAAAGTCCGCTTTGCTTTCACACTCAGTAGACACTAAGAATTATTTTATTCTTACATATGCAGGTACAGATCTCAGTATACAGGTACACAGGAAATGCAATTTGTGTATATATCATCTGTATTGGAGACTGTTGAGAAAAAATTTAGTTCACTTTTCTGTCTAGCTTACATGTTTAATATTGATTTAATTAGTCATTTAATTCCAAACACCCTTATTATCTACTTGTTTGAAAAGGCTATTTATTTCACCACAATGCATACATTAAAACAAGTGACTGAATAGGAAGCCAGGCTTGTGGCCTGGAGCTTTCTTGCTGAAAATTTTTTTTTACTCCTCCCCCACTGTAGCTTGAGCATCACAATGTCAAATATTCTGCACACATTCCCAAAGGAATCTGCAAGGCTAATTAGGGTGAGCTTCACCATAAAGAATACAGTTGTTAAAAGAGCTTCGGTACACAGGAGAGTAATGAGTATGCTTTACACACGCTGTGATTTGTTACTGCAATTTGCAGTCGTACATCTCTTAGGAAATAACTCATATGTTGTTATTTATTGCATGTATGATTATTAATGATATATTAACAACTGCTGAAAGCAACTTATTTTGCCTCAAAAACTCATATACTTAGCTCAGCATTTAAAGAGCCAGGGAGGAGTTAATATTTCTAGATGGCTACTCTTTTCCTTTTGTTTTATTTTTATTCTCCAGGAAAATTAAAAAAAAAAGCTATTTAGAATAGTCTGAGAGAAATGTTATTTAGTTTATTAAGGACAATTTTATTGTCATGATGATAAAATAATGTTTTCAAAAAGTGGGTCAATTACTATTTTTGAGTCTTTTACAAATGCAGATGGCTTTTATAACCCAATGTCTAATATTCCAAAAAATACTAAATTTTATGTTAGATATTATTAGTGACTTAAGAAGGGGCAGGATCACATTCACAGCTAATTTTTCAATTACTATTATTGGGCGGAATATGTTGCTGCCCATCAGATTCAGTCCAAATACAGAGTAATATAAATACTTCAGATGCTACGGTGGCAATTTATCTTGCATTAAATATACTGGGGGAGCTACTGAGTAAAACATTGTCTGTGAAGAACAACACCACGCGGCACTCGTGGAAGCTGAGCGTGTGCAGCTTCCCTTCAGCACTGACAGATTGTTACCAATTAACTACTATCCAAATGTCTCCTGAAGTCAGAACCTAGAAACAAGAGAGCTTTTGTTTCAGAAATTAGAAATACAGCACACATTTTTATAGTTTCATGAACCAGAGAAGTAATAATTGGAGTGAATTCTAGAGTCTACAAACCTGTTTTGGCTACCTAAAATCCATGGCTACTGTACTGCATGCATAGCAGCAGAAATCTTTTCCAAAGATACAAATTGCAATATATGTGTGTGTTATATTTCCAGGGAAGCAAAAGATTCTGCCTTTTACAAAATTTAGAGATCTGAAAAAAGTATGGCTCTGTGTAGGAATATACACAGATAGAGGCTTTTAGTGGGAAACAAAACAATACTGCTTTGATGATCAGTAGTGATGGTTGACAAAAAGCGATTACAATAAGAAGAGATGGAACCTGTGTTGCTAATTACTTGGGCTTCTAATGTCATTTCTGGTATAAACTCATTTTTGTGATACATTTAGAACTGCATTTTCAAAGAATATTTTCAGAGCAATAAAGAAAGCTGGGTTTAAACACTGTTTTCTTTAAAATAAATGGCATTGCCTAATTTTTCTGTTGTGTTTATTTCTAAGTGCATTGAGCCTAAAACAGTTAAACAGAGGCATTTAGTCTAACACAGAAGTAGTGTGACATCATTTGCAAATGCCAAGGTCTAAGACTGTGTGTGTGTGTGTGTGTGTGTGTGTGTAAATTCAATGAACCTCTAAAGAAACAAATAAATAAGTAAGCAATGTGGTTGTGTCTTCCGAGCAGACTTTCTAGAAGACTGTAGGGACAAGACTCAAGGGAAACAACATATCTGCATATCTAAGGAGAAGGATAACAACATCAGATGAAACAAGTGCATATCAGGATTGAAAAGGCTGCAGGAGTTTGCAAGCAGATGTCAAAAAGCATACCGGGAAATGTCAAGAGAAGTATAACAAGCAGCTAAACTGGTTGCAGAGATTAGGGTGCTAAATATATGCATGATGAGCACACCACTCTACTTCACCAGCAAGAGGGGGACTGGAGCTTAGCAAATACTTCCTGCAAACAAACCTGGGCTTAGAATCAGCAGGCAGAAGAGCAGATGCATTTCTGCTTCTTACCTCCCAAGTACCTGGTCCCTGAAAGGCTGACAGATGAAAAGCGTAAAGTTACAGTAAGTAGAAAAAGTAAAATATGTTAGTTTTACAAAGGAAATAGAGGTAGAGGTCTAGAAAGTTTAATAAGAATCTCTAAGTTTCAAAAACCATGCTTCAGAAATTAATACAAATAAGAATCAGAGTCTCAAATTATACAAATGAAGCCATGTCCATTACAAAAATCTTTTCATATGACTAAGATTTCTGAGCCCAGCCTAAAGAATCCTTCAGACAATTTTTTGAGATATCTCAATTCTTATTCCTATAAAAATTATACCCATCAATTTATGATGGGCCACATCATGTAGCAGGTAATAAGCCACGAGGTTTTGAGGCATACATTATTGGGATAGCTACTGTTAGCTTAATATTTACCTTTAAATTTATCTTATTGAGAATAAAGTCATAGAAAATGCTTTCTTTCTACTTTTGTGAGATCATAATAAAATAAGATCACCATTCCACAAAATATATATTCTTTGATAAGTTACATGAAAAAAACTTTCAAATTATTGAAACATTGGCTTATGAAAAACAATTGAGAATTTATGAATCACCAGCCCTTCACTTTTATTTCTTTAGTAATACACTGGAAAATGAAGGTACCACAGACCTTGTCTATTGTCATTCAGACCTTGCTGACTTGCTAGCTATTCTGAATATTCAAGTTATTTGGCCTCCTCTTCCCTAGCTTTGTCTATTGTTAACCTAAGCTCCAGAGCTGGTTGATTATGTGGTTCTCAAACAGATATTTCTAACACATCATTCCTCAACTGTGCTTATGAGTTTTTTAAAGATGTGAACTTCTTTGAATAGCCCTGTCTCTGTGAGCACAAGTCACCATCTTTGTCCCCAGCCAGTGGAGACAGGCCACCCCAAGTACTGAGCTATCCAGGGCTGCTGGCTGCCCTGAACTTAGGATCTGGGAAAACAGTGGTACCTCTGTGGGCCTCCAGAAGCAGGTAATCTGTCCTGTGGTGAAGGCGGAGTCCTTATGGACTCTCAGGTCACCTTGCTTCCTCTGACTATATCTTCTCTATGGAAGTACCTTTGCACTTTGCTTATCTAGAGGAACATCAACCAATAAATGTGATTTTAAAATCCCTCTGAACACATATTTCTTAAAATATAGTTACTGGTAACTCAGTTAAAAAAAATACTGAAATAAATTTGCAATGTGAAAACATTTTATCTAGTAAAATATGTTACATACTTACATACACACATGCATATGTGTACATGTACATACATAGAAAGATGCATAGATATATGTCTCTCCCCCTTTTTATGAAATTAGCTCTCTAATTTCATTCTGCTCTTCATAAAATTCACGACTATCTCCTGTAATGTTTAAAAGAATGGGTAGGCAGGTGGGGGCATTCTCCTGGAGGCAGGCTGGAGCCAGGATTGGAGTGGAAATTTGGAAGGGGGATAAGATTTGAAATGTAAAAATTAAAATAACCAATAAAAATGGGGAAAAAGAAACTCTGATTTTGTTTATTCAGTATGTTTTTTACTCTAATCACAGCATCATTCTTAACCATAATTCACTAAGTACTTTACCTAGTTTTAGAAGCTATACTTTATTCTGTAGAAATAAAATAAAATAATCTAGATATAATCTCTTTTCTCAATGGGTGCATAGATTGGCCAATCATTTCCAAGCATCAAACACCATGGTAGCTTTGCTTTCAACTTAAATGTATTTATTCATCATGTTTTCCTTTTCTGAAGGGCCCTATTTTTGGCTCAAACCTACGCAAATCTTAATGGTTCTTCAAAGCCCATTTATTGCCACATCTATCATTTTGCAAAGGACTCCAGCTGCCAGGCTACTTTTAGAACTTCTATATAACTGGTCATTGGAACAAGTGGTAGTTTGCTAACCTCCTAGTATTAATATTTGTCTACACTAATAGATGCTAATTTTATTTTAAAGTGAAAATTTACCACACATGTATCTTAACATGACATAGAGATGGTTATGACTGATAAGAATCTTCATAGAATTCATTAAGTAAGTTTGACCCAGATACTCTATTTGGTTGTTCTTAGGTTTTTGTTTTCTTCCTTTCGTATTTAGAACATAAATATAAATGTGAAAGATCCAATAGTCATCCACATCACAGAATGACTTAAGAAAGAAAACCACATACTAATCATGGAGAAGACTGAAGACCCTGGATCTGTTAATTATGAAACTGTTAGTGCAATACCTATTGAATATCTATGTGCATCATTTATGTGAATAGAAAATCACATCCATAATTGTAACTCATTGAGCTTTCTTAGGATGGGAAAAAGAATTTCACCTCCCTTATTCAATTATAATTCCTAGCAGACTCATTGTTACTTAACATCAAATTTGGCCATTGAAAAAATCCATCTCTTCCCTACAAAGCATTTATTTTGTCACATCCATTTATGCTGTATAGGTGAAGTTGCAAAGACAAATGAAAAATGGTCTTTGCCTTCTGGAATGTTGTGATAAAGATAAACCTGAAAATGGCAGTTGGTTCAGTTCACTGAACTTAGCATTATGATAGAGACAGTTCTCGGATAATATATGGAAACATATTGGAAGGCTATCAACTTAAACACTTCCAATGAAGACTTCTGTGCTAAGCCCTTAAAGTATATAGAGATACTTTATATACTAGAGTATATAGTTTGTAATGGTTTATAATACAGAGCTGGCCTGACTGCTAAGCACCCCTTGCAAATGATTGGTATTCAGTCCCCAGCAGCCTGTTTGGCCATTCACAACCACCTAGAATATCCATACAGAAAAATCTTGGAAAACCAAGTGACATAATAACAAGCCCAGATCAAGAAAACATATAAGTGGAAGTATCAAAATATCTATTGGAATTCATGGTGGGTGCTGTTAGGGTCGAGGGTAGAATTAGGTACAATCTCTGACAGAACAGCAACAGCAAGTAAGAGAAGTAAGATACTTGGAAGAAGTTTAGTGAAGTTTAAAAGAAAGAGAAAACTCATTTGCTCAGGAAGATTTTGAAATAATATTGAATAATTTTTATTTAATATTTATTGTTTATTAGCAATATTTTTATTTATTTTAAAATAATTTATTATTAAGCCATTATGAATAATCATTTAACATTATGATAAAGTCTACAGAGACTTTCAAAAGCATTGGTATGGACATGATAGTGAAGACAAGTGAAGATAAAACCTTGGGATAAACAATTCACAGGGAGGCATAAACATTTTTCCAAACTATAAAATCACACATAAAAAAAGACACAAATCTAAGATAACTTTTGGGTGACTATTACAAAAAAATCAAACTCTTTCAGTGACCTTAGAAAAGAATTCAAATTGCTATGGGTGAAATAACAAATGGAGGATACATGTAATGTTCTGCAATTATTAACTTGCAAGTCACAAGTTATACACGTAATTCAACTATGAATTTGAGAATACTGTTTTTGTATATTTTTTATCTTGTGCTCTATCTCATATAGAAAATTATGTATATGTCCTTGTATATAAGATACACATTTATATTACATAACCCCTCTCTATAAGATGTTATTTGTAAGACATATTGTTGATATGCATTATATATCCTTTAAACACAACAGTAGCTTTCAAAATACGAATGACTAATGTTGACTGAATATATGAATATATTCAGTCTCCTGAGACTTTAAGCTCATGTTGATAGGAGACAGGGGTAACACTTTATCACTAATATTCCTTTTGCCTGCCTTCTGTGAAATAGCCAACTTCTTTTGCCCATAGTCCATTATGTAAACCAAATGTGCACACTGATATTTTCTTTACTTCTGAACTTTTTTTCTTTTCATATCTACATTTTCTTCCTCTTTAGCACAGATCACGAGAAGCCTGTCTCCAGCAGCTGGCATTTGTAGAGCTGTAAGCTCCCATAACTTCTGCAGGAGCTCAGTGTGCATAAGCTTGCCAAATCAAGCCTCCAAGCTATTCTGCAAATAATTTCTTCAGTAAATTTCATTTGTAATAACCTCAGGTTGAGCTGGATTCTTTGAGTAAGAGCTATATTGTCTCCAAGAGCTCATAAGTTCTCTCCTTGCAGCACTACATGCAAATTTCCTTCATGTAATTAGTATACATATGGAATCCATGGCATAAAGAGTGTAACTGATTAAAACAAACTGAATCACTTTAAGTAGCACTTAAGCACAAACATGTTTCTGTTTAGAAATCATTTTGGTTTTTTCCATGTCTTTGGGGCTAGCATTGTCTAACCACAATATGGTGTGTTTGGGATTTCTATTATCTGTTCTGGCATTTGACATACAGAACACCTGTGTGACGTAGGGTATTTGACTTCACAAACAGCTTGCAGGATGAGAATTTATAGTTGACTGAGTCTTATTCATGCTGTTTAAATGAAGGGAGAAGTGCCACTAATGGTTTCTTCAGTTTAGTAACTGGAGTATTTTATGGTTTAGTCCCACTTTTATTTCCCCCCATCTGTTTACATTGCTTTATTCCTCTCTGGTTGAACTTTTCAAGTCTACTTACAAAACGAATACCATGCTCGAAGATCTAGGAATACTTTTATTTTTTTGATCTCTTTTGTTCTGATTTTGATCTAGTTTTGTTACATGCCTTTAAGAAACACTTCTTTTTCGCTGAAAGCTTTCTAGCATGTTTAATAATAAGTTAAGTGAAGCAGGAAATATGAGGACTAGAATGAAGAATAGAGAAACAACATTTTCAGAATGTCGATGCCACTCAAACTGATGCTCTAATCACAGATCACCTCATTTTGCAGGTTCTTGAATCAGGGATACCATTCTCAGCTTCAAACGTGCAAATCACTCTTGACCAGGGACCAAGTCACAGTCATTTCTTCCTCCACATGTTATGTTTTAAATATCTGTACATTACACTCTCCACGATATCGTCCACTCTTAGAGAAGCAGGGCAAAGGAAACGTTAGGCCAAACCATGTGTGTTTTCTCTCTGAATTTCACATTCTACAACAAAGAGGAACTTTCAGGGGACATTCATCATGTGTTAGTTGAACCTTATATTCAAACCTTTTTCTCCTTTAGACTGTCATGTACATTGTGATTGTATATAAGCAGTTCTAGGGGATAAGAAAAAGCATGTGTAACAGTTGTCAGTTTTCATAGGATATATACTTTTTTTCCCTTTTTAAAATTATTTATTAGATATTTTCTTTATTTACATTTCTTTTTTATTAATGTTTTTATTTGATATATTCTTTATTTACATTTCAAATGATTTCCCCTTTCCTGGATCCCCCCTCCCTGAAAGTCCCATAAGCCCTCTTCCCTTCCCCTGTTCCCCAATCAACTCCTTCCCACTTCGCTGTCCTGGTATTCCCCTACACTGCTGCACTGAGCCGTTCCAGGACCAGGGGCCTCTCCTTCCTTCTTTTTGTTTTAATTTTTTTTATTTTCTATATTTTTTGTTTACATTCCGAATGCTTTCCCCTTTCCCAGTTCTCCCCTCCCCATCGGTCTCATAAGCCCTCTTCCCTCTGCCTGTTTCCCAATCACCTGGTTCTGAAAAGAGTTGATCCTTCCTTCTTCTTGAGCATCATTTGATATGTGAATGCTTTCTTGGATATTCCAAGCTTCTAGGATAATACCCACTTATTCATGAGTGCATACCATGAGTGGTCTTTTGTGACTGGGTTACCTTACTTAGGATGATATTCTCCAGTTCCATCCATTTGTCTAAGAATTTCATGAATTCATTGTTTTTAATTGCTGAGTAGCATTCCATTGTGTAAATATACCACATCTTCTGTATCCATTGCTCCACTGAGGGACATTTGGGTTCTTTCCAGCTTCTGTCTATTATAAATAGGACTGCTATGAACATAATGGAACATGTGTCCTTATTACATGCTGGGAAATGCTCTGGGTATATGCCCAGGAGTGGTATAGTGGTGTCCTCTGCTAGTATCATGCCCAGTTTTCTGAGGAACCACCAGACTGATTTCCAGAGTGGTTGTACCAGCTTGCAACCCCACCAACAGTGGAGGAGTGTTCCTCTTTCTCTACATCCTTGCCAGCCTATACTTTTTAATCATAAAAAAAGAACAGTAACTAGTAATGAGTTCATTATGTTTCTGTAAACTAAGCAATTGACATTCTGTAACTGCTAGTTCTAGCATGTATTGTGAATTTCTCTGGACTTGGTCGAGGAAAGCCATATAAAATTAGCAGGTTTTTCCCATTCCCTTTCAACTTCCATACCCTTTCTTCTTGGTCCTTCCTAACCCCAACTGCTCACTATTCTGATTTTTAAGAATTTTACAAAGATACTCGTTTTGATTAAAATAGGTTTTCATACATTAGATTCTAAAAGGAACCTATAATCAGCATTAATCAATAAATCCTTTGGAAGTTAATGAAGAAGTGTCAATAGAAATAGCCGATTGAGTCTGCATTCTTGTTTATTTATTTACCTCCCCAACACTCCCTGCTTTTCCAGTGCCCCTTCCCCAGAGTCCCTCCTGCTCTGCCCCCTCCCCTTCTCCTCTGGACTGTTCTCCTCTCCCTTGGTATCCCTAGGCCTGTGCACATCCATTCTCTGCAGGATTAGACACACACTGGGGAATCTGATAGCAGACAAAGCAACCCTGGTGATAAATATATTCCAGTTTCTGAGAGCTTGCAAGGGTCCAAGTTAGTTGGTCTTCCTACTAAGTTTCTTTTCTATTCAGGGCTTTCAATCCTTCCCTCAACTCTTCCATAAGAGTCCGCTACCTCCATCCAGTGTTTTTCTGTGTGTCTCTAAATGTTTCAGGCAGCTTCTGGGTAGAGCCACTAAGAGGACAGTTATTCTAGGCTCCTGTCTGCAAGCATAACAGAGTATCATTACTAGTGTCATGGTTTGTTGTTTTCCCATGAGATGGGCCTCAAGTTGTTCCTGTTATTGTTTCTCCATTCTTTTAGTATCTGCCCCATTTTGTCCCTACATTTCTTTTACACAGAACAAATTTTGGGTTGAAAATTTTGTGGGTAGGTTATTGCCCATATCCCTCCACTGGGGGTCCTGCCAGCTTAAAGGAGGTGGCCTCAGGTTCTACATCCCCACTGTTAGGCATCTCAGCTAAGGTTGCCCACATTGACTCCTGGGAGACTTCCCTACCCCAGAATTCTGTGACTTCCTAGACATTCTTCCTACAACCTCACCCGTGGCAGCTACAGATTTATATTCATTCTGCTGTCCCTCTGGCCCTCTTTCCTGTCTCCCCCCTAACCCCTCCCCTGCATCTGATCCTGACCCAGTCCACCCCATTTCCTTTCTCATCCCCTCTACCCAGTTCCAGTTCCCTCCCTTTCTCCCTCTGCCTTCTATGACTATAGAAGATTCAAGAATTGGCCTTCCTTGCTTGGTGGTGGTCGCACACGCCTTTAATCCCAGCACTTGGGAGGCAGAGGCAGGCAGATTTCTGAGTTCCAGGCCAGCTTGGACTACAGAGTAAGTTCCATGAAAGCCAGGGCTACACAGAGAAACCCTGTCTTGAATAAAACCAAGAGAAAAAAAAAAGAAGAAGGAAGAAGGAAGAAGAATTGGCCTTCCTTCCTATTTAGTTTCTTTGGGTCTGTTGGGTGTTGTAGGGCTCAGCTGTGGCTTGTAGTGCGAGAGGCATGGGGAAAGGAGGAAAGGGGGAAAGATGGAGTCTCGCCAAAGCTCAAAGACTGGCAGGACAGACTAAGCAGTGCAAGTCCAGCTGCCAGGTGGGTGTCTGGCTGTAAGAAGCCAAGTGACCCAGACTGCAGGGCGGGGACAGAGCCATCTTGTGGCCCCTAGGCCTCACAGAGGCCAGGGGCAACAGGTTCTTTAGATCTCTGGCATGCCAGAACATTGCTGGATTCCCAGGAAGAGTTGAGAAAGGTGCTGCAGTGGGGGCAGGGGAGCTCAGTTAGCCCAGAAGCCAAAGGGGTGGGTGGAAGGTGTGCTGGAGCAGATTCCTGTGTGGGTGAGTGCTTGGTCCCATCTGGCAGCTGGAAAAGCTAGGAGGCACTCTTTTGGTTTCAGCACTTTATTGTAGAGAAGCAGAGTGAGAGAGGGGTGGTAGAGAGGCTGGCTATGGCCATGTGGAGAGGGGATAAGGGAAAGGAGGGGCGAGCAGGGAACAAGAGACAAAACAAGAGAGCTGGAAAGTAAGAGAGAGAAGAGAGAGGGGACGGACAGGCAGATGGCCCCTCTTACAGTGGGCTGGGCTACCTGGCTGTTGCCATGTAACTGTGGTGCAGGGCAAACCTGGATGTAGCTAGGTGACTGTTGGGGTGGAGACCAGACAAAATACCAGGGGCTTGGGTCCTGGCCCTATGTGACTGATGGCCACAGAATTATGGAATTGAGAGCATCATGGTATCAAGAGCCTAGTGTCTGGGAGCATGGGCAAACACCCTTCCGTCCGTCCGTCTTAGATTAAATCCACTGGGTTGCTGGGGTTTAAACCTAGCTCAACCATGACATAGACTGCCTTTCATTGTCAAACAGGGTGTGTATAATCGGTATCCTGTATTTTTGGCTAATATCCACTTAGCAGTGAGTTTATACCTAGCATGTCCTTTATGTTATGGGTTACCTTACTCAGGATATTTTCTACTTGTATCCATTTTACTGCAAAATTCATGATGCCCTTGTTTTTAATAGTTGGATAGTGTTCTGCTGTATAAATGAACAACATTTTCCATGTGTATCATTCTTCGGTTGAGGTATATCTGGAATGTTTCCAGTTTCTGACTATTATAAATAAAGCTGTATTAAACATGGCAAAGCATGTGTCCTTGTGGTATGGTGCATCATATTTTGGGTATAGGCCCAGGAGCAGTATATCTGGGTCTTGAAAAAAAAAACTATTCCCAGTTTTCGGAGAAATCTGATTAATTTCCAGAGTGGTTGTACCAGCTCACATTCCCACCAGCAATGGATCAGTGTTCCTCCTTCTGCACATTTTCTTCAGTATCCACAGTCAACTGAGTTTTTGATCTTAGCCATTCTGATTAGTGCAAGGTGGACTCTCATGGTCATTTTGATTTGTGTTTCCCTGATGACTAAGGATGTTGAACATTTAGGGGATTCTCAGCCATTTGAGATACTTCCGTTGAGAATTCTCTATGTAGTTCCAGACCACACTTTTAATTGGGTTATTTGGCTTCTTGGAATCTAACTTCTTGACTTATTCATATATTTTGGATACGGGCCTTTTGTCAGATGTACAGTTAGTAAAGATCTTTTCCAAACTGTAGTCTGCCTTTTTGTCCTATTGACAGTGTCCATTGCCTTACAAAAGCTTTTTAGATTCATCAGTTCACATTTATCAATTTTTGATCTTACATCCTGAGCTATTGCTGTTCTGCCCAGGAAATTTTCTCTTGTATGCACATGTTTTGGGCTATTTTTCACTCTCTCTTCTATGAGTTTTAATGTATCCAGTTTTATATTGAGGTCCTTGATCCACTTTTAAGTGAGTTTTGTGCAGGGTGACAAATATGGATTTATTTTAATTCTTCTGTATTCCGACATCCAATTAGATCAGCATTCATTGAAGATGCCTTTCCTTTTCCATTGTATAGTTTGGGCTTCTTTGTAAAAAAATCAAGTGTCCATATGTATGTGGGTTTATTTCTGCATCTTATATTTAGTTCAATTGATTCTCCTGCCTTTTCCTATGCCAATATCAGGCAGTCTTATCACTATTGCTCTGTAGCTTGAGGTCAGAGATAGTGATTCCTCTATAAACTCTGTTATTGTTCAGGATTGCTTTAGTTGTCCTGTGTTTTTTGCTTTTCTATATGAAGTTGAGATTTTCTCTTTCAAGATCTGTAAAAAATGTGTTGGAATTTTGATGGGCATTATATTGAATCTGTAGACTGATTTTAGTAAGATGGCCATTTTCACTATGTAAATCCTACCAATCAGTGAGCATGACAGAACTGTCCATCTTATGGTATCTTCTTTATTTCTTTCCTCAGAGACTTGACGTTCCTAAAGGTTTTCCACTTGCTATGTTAGAGTTAGGCCAAGCTATTTTATATTACTGTGGCTATTGTAAAGGGGACTATCTGCCTACCTTCTTTCTCAACCTGTTTATCCTTTGTGAAAAGGAGAGGTACTGATTTCTTTGAGTTAATTTTGTATACAGCCACTTTGCTGAAGTTGTTTACCAGCTGTAGGAGTTCTCTAGTAGAATTTTTGGGATTGCTCATGCATGTTAACATTATCAACTACTACTGATACCTTGGACTTCTTCCTTTCCCATTTGTATGCCCCTTGATATTATTTGGGATTCTTAATGTAGCTAGAAACTCAAGCACTATATTGAATAGATAGGGAAAGAGTGGGTAGTCTGATCTTGTCCCTGATTTTAATGGAATTGCTTTAAGTTTCTCTCCATTTAATGTGATGTTAGGAATAGTTTGCTGCATATTGTATTTTTTATGTGTAGGTGTTTGCCTTGTAAGCCTGATCTCCCAATGACCTTTTACATGAAAAGGTGTTGGGTTTTGTCAAATTTATTTATTTCAACATCTAGTGAGATGATCATGTGACTTTTTTCTCTTAATTTGATTATGTAGTGGATTATGTTGTTGGATTTTAATACATTTAACCATCCCTGTATCACTGGGATGAAGCCTCCTTGATCATGATAGATTATGTTTTTAATGTGTTACTGGAGTTGGTTTGCATGTATTATATTGAGTGTATATGTATCAATTTTTGTTAGTGAAATTTATTGGAAATTTTCTTTCTTGTCCGGTCTTTGTTGGGTTTAGGTATCAAGGTAACTGTGGCCTCATAGAATGAATTTGGCAGTGTTTCTTCTGTTGCTATTTTGTGGAATAGTTTGAGGAGTATTCATGTTAGCTCATCTTTGAAGATCTGTAGAATTCTGTACTAAAATCATATTTTTTCCATTAGGAGACTTTTAATGACTGCTTCTATTTCCTTTAGAGTTCTGGGACTGTTTAGATAGTTTAAATGACCTTGTTTAAATTTGGTATGTGGTATCTGACCTGAAATTCATCCATTTTACATTTTCAAGTTTTGTGGATTATAGGATTTTGAAGTAAGACCTAATGATTTTCTTTTTTAATTTCCTCAGTTTCTGTTGTTATGCTTCCCTTTTCATTTCTGATTTTTTTTAAATTTGGATACTCTGAGCTTTGTAGTTAGTTTAGCTAAGTTTTTGTCATTGTTGTTGTTGTTGATTTTTATCTTCTTGATTTTCTCAATAAACCAGCTGTTGATTTTGTTGATTCTTTGTATTGTTCCCTTTCTATGTGGTTAATGGATTTCAACCCTGAGTTCAACTATTTCATCTTGAGTGTTTTTGCTTGTCTTTCTTCTAGAGCTTTCAGGTGTGCTGTTAAGTTGCTAGTATGAGAAATGACCAATTTCTTTATACAGACATTTAGTGCTATGAACTTTCCTCTTAGGGTTCTTTACATTGTACTCCATAAGTTTGGGAATGTTATAACTTCATTTTCTCTGAATTGTAGATAAGTTTTTTTTGTATTTCCTTCCTGACCAAGTGATCATTGAATAGAGAGTTGTTCAGTTTCCATGAGTATGTGGGCTTTCTGTTGTTTCTGTTACTGTTGAAGACATCCTTGTTTGTCTGATAAGATTAAAAGTGTTTTTTTTTTAACCTTCTTGTGTGTTGAGGTTCCCTTTGTGCTGGTTGTGTGTTCACTTTTGGAGAAGGATGCATGAGATGCTGAGAAGAATATATTCTTTTATTTTGGGTTTAAGATTCTGTACATATCTGTTCTCTAGGCCTCTCAGTGAATTGCTCTGTGTGGGAAAAAATGCCTCTGAATTCCCTGGACTGAACTGTACTGCTTGCACTTATTGCATGAACTGAATGGAACTGAATGGAATGCTTGAACTTAACTGAATTCAATAGCATTCAACTAAACTGCACCAAACTTCACTGAACTAAAACCATCTGAATTGTACTAACTGAAGAGACACCCCCTACACACTCACACACACACACACACACACACACACACACACACACACACATTTGACTCATTTTGTGTTGTTCTGTGTAGCTTCTCTTTCCTGTCATACTGAAAGTTAGGTGTACCTTCTCTCTGAATCATTCTGCCAAATCTTTCTCTAATTCATCACTTTGTCTGCCCTTCAATTAGATGTCATTTTCAAACATGGCTGCTATTAACTTTAGCTTCATTGTTTGGGATTAAGGTTGTGTATTAAGAGTGTGCATGTATTCCAGCCAGAGGGATTAAAGGTATTTCAGAACTCTGCTACTTTCATTGTTTCTCTGTTTAGTTTTTGCTTCAATGACCTATCCATTGGTGAAAGTGGGGTGTTGAAATCCTCCACTTTTATTATTGTGGGGTTCAATGTGTGATTTGTGCTTTAGTTAAGTTTCTTTTTATGGATGTGGGTTTCCTTGCATTTGAAGTATTATGTTCAGAATTGAGACATCATCTTAGTGGGTTTTTGATTTATTGAGTATGAAGTGTCTTTCCCCATCACTTTTGCTTGAAAGTCTATTTTATTAGAAATGAGAAAAGCTACTCCAGCTCTTTTCTTGGGTCCATTTGCTTGCAAAACCTTTTTCTAGAGCTTTACTCCAAGTGAGTACCTATTTTATGGCTGAGATATGCTTCTTGTAGGAAACAGAATGATGGATCCTATTTATGTATACAGTCTGTTAGCATGAGTCTTTTTACATAAAGAGGCCAGGATTTTGCAAAAGATAGTGGGAGAGTGTGTGAATAAGAAAAGGAAGGGAATTGCTTAATTGTGGTATAATCATAAAATAAAAATATTAATAATGAAATGGGCAATGCTTTTTTAAAAATTTATTTATTTATTTATTTATTTATCTATTTATTTATTTACATTCCATATGCTGCACTCTCATGTTCTTCCCCTCACAGAAACCCTCCCCGGAGGCAGAGGGAGGGAGAAGGGAGGCAGAGGGGAATGTGAAGAAGGGACCCTCTTTTTTGCATTAGAATTGACTGAAAACTGGATAAGTTAGGTAAATGGGACATTTCTCACTTAGCTCCTAAGTCTTAGAATTTGAGCTTCAACACAGTGCATCTGGAGTCTAGGATTATATATATATATTCTTTATTTACATTTCAAATATTATCCCTTTTTGCAATTTCCCCCCTCCTGAAACCCCATATCCCATCCCCTATCCCACTGCTTCTATGAGGGTGTTCCCCCACCCACCCACCCAATCCCCCTTTCCTGCCCTGGATTTGCATAGGACCAAGGACCTCTCCTCCCACTGATATCTGACAAGGTCGTCCTCTGGAGCCATGAGTACTCCTTGATTGGTGACTTAGTCACTGGGAGCTCTGCAGAGTCTGGTTGGTTGTTATTGTTGTTCTTCCTATGAGGTTGCAAACCCCTTCAGCTCCTTGAGTACTTTCTCTAATTCCTCCATTGGGTACCCCAGGCTCAGTACAATGGTTGGCTACAAGCATCCAACTCGGTATTTGTAATGCTCTGGCATGGCCACTCAGGAGACAGCTATATCAGGAGCCTAGGATTCTTATTCTTGAAACCTCACCTCTGAAATTCCACTTTATTGTATGGAGCTTATAGAGGTGAGGTGCATAAAATTCTACTCATCCCAGAGAGGTACCAATGGCAGAGCAAAAACATGTGCTGCTCAAGCCAAGCATCATGAGACAGTGTAGGTTTTTGTTTGTTTGTTTGTTTATTTGTTTGTTGAGGTTACTTAGAAACACAAGTAAGGACTACTACATACAAGCACATAGGTGACTCAGGTAGGCTCATAATCAAAAATCCTTCATCATTGTGGGTGACAAATCACAAAAGTTGTGTTGCTAGAATTTCCTGAACAACTTGACAAGAGTTCAACCAAAGATTTATTTACTGTTTATTACTGAGCAACTGTTTTGTGGGTCCTATATATTCTGTGAACTTCTTGATTTTCCTGAACTTACATTTAGTACTGAATTTTTGGATCAGAGTAAAGATCTTCCCAATATCTAACAGATACTCTTAAGTAAATCTGATTGCTGAGCATCATTATGTACCATATATCGTCAACATATCATCTTTTTATTATTCACTAAGTATGTAGAAACTCTGAAAGAAAATGTCATTTCCTTAGCCACAGAATTCCTAGAAACATTGACCTTTATCATAGGAAAAAATACTGCATCAATACTTGGAGCTGTGATTTGGAAGACCACCCTGCCTGTGCAGAAATCACTTCCTTTCTTGAATGGAATAGACACATTTATATATAAATATTCTGTGTCTCTTTTCACTAATGTGAATGTTCACGTTGCATTCAACACAGATGCAAAAGATGAGATTTCCTTAGGTTTTTTTTTACATAAAGCTCACATAACAAGAAGACACTGGGAAATTCCTCAGGTTGAAGCCTGATTCCCACGCTGACTGAATATTCCTTGTGTTCACACATAACTCACAATCCAAATGCTAAACAGAATGGTTCCATTTAACAGAAGAGAAAATAGTATTTGGAGGTCACTGTAGATTAGGCTTCAAAACACTCTCATGGGTAGAACACAGGGTATTGAAAAACTCATCTCCATAACTGTTTATAGAAATATGCTTCATAAATTGTTTAAAAATTTGGGGGAAGCAAAATGAAACAACACATATCTGCAAGCTAATCACAGTTATTAGTTGTTATAAAATATCTTCTTATTCTCAATACATAATCAGTTTTGTTTGAAAAATCTAAGACAGGGGTCAGGAAACAAACAAACCACCTAACTGATTGGATTGCTGAGATGGTAAGAGTAGGACAACGGGGCCCAAATCATATCCTCTGGAAAAAATTGTCTTTTAGTAGCATAGTAGTTATCAAGCAAACATTTTCTAAATTCAAACCTACTTCACTTTGGAATGCTAATTTTAATGTCAAAACTGAGATGAATCAAAGTTTAGATTAGAAATAAAAAAAAATCGAGAAAATACCATGACTATAGGTAGCATCACAATGTACTTCAATAATTAATTAACAAAGAAAGTAGGCTTTATTATAACTTGTCAATTATATAGTGGCATATATAGTAAAACAGTGAAAGGGAGTCAAACAAAGAAGTTTGACTAAATGAATTTATAATCATGTCCTTTATAAGAAATCAACAGAAATTCTGTAATTCCTTCAAATCAGTTTTAGAGAAAACTTTATAAGTAAACATAACATAAACTAATCCAAATTCTTGTTATTTATATATTGAGGTGGTAATATAAAGTATATAAAGATGTAAAGTAACTTATTAGGCTTACGATTAATATAATAAGATGTAATTTTAATCTTTAGATTTAATATATTTGGCAAAGTATATTAAATATCTATCTATATCTATATATATGTATATTTATATATGTATACACATACATATACATACCAGGGAACTCACAGATATCTGCCTTCATCTGTCTCCCCAGTGCTGGGCTTAAAGGCATGTACCACCAAGGCCCAGCTTCATATTAAACTCTCAAGAAGAATTGAAAGGTAGATAAATTGGTTGATAAATTGTAAAGATCACAAGAAGCAATGACATAGAAATTGAAGAGGACATAGAAATCTACACACACACACACATTTACACCCACCCTTCCACATACACACATACATACACCCACCCACCTCCCCCATACACATGCACATAATCACCTCCACACAGACACATACACGCATGCACACAGGAATGATCTGAACAGTTTCAAACTGGAAATGAGACACTAAGAAATGGAGTGGTTTTGAAATGGAGGAACAATATAGTACTAAGGAAGTTAAAACCTTCACTCTTTTTTATAATAATGAAAAATAATCTAACACATAGTAAGATATGCTGAACCCAGATTGTATCCACTGATAATAACAGCAATGGATGTAAATGACAGTTGTAAAAATGACATAGAATGATGGACAGTCAAATGGCAAAAGACCCATGGCAGGATGGAAAGAAGGAAGGTAAAATTAGAATTCTGAATTCATGTCTCAGTGTCGTAGCTCAAGAAGACCAAAAACTGTCAATGAGTATAACAAAAGTATGCCAAACACCGCATGGAAATCATCCTAAGTATTAAGTTATGAGACATTTAAAACAATATTTCAAAAGTAGTTTAATTTAGAGAAATGTTTGTTTTTAGCACTCTATAGTTTAAATGCTATGAAAGAAAAACCCAAAACATCTACTATGTAAAACTGATATATTTTTTGCTCAGAAATTCCTGAACTTAAAATAGTAAAATAGCAGCCAAACCATATGTATAGATTATCTACATACAATCAGAGGCCACTGCACATCAGATCCAATAGAAATAAGACCTGTGATAAAATGAGAATCTGTCAGCTTTTGATTATTGTTTCTCTTTTATGAGAAAGACTCATGTGAGTGAACTGAGCCTTTCAATGGGGAAATCAGTAAGGAATCATCCAGTGAGGCTGTGGAAAGCCGAGGAAGAAATTGCTATTGATGATAATAAAATCTAAAAATTAAAAGTTCATTAAAGATGATGAATATACACAAAGTTATGATGCTGCTAACCTAACAGTATGTAAATCAGAATATACAATAAATATAACCTACACATACACAAATACATGCCAATATTTGTAACTATTATTAAAACAAATAATGTAATGAAGAAAACATAAAGAGGAAAAGCTAACTACATGAATATATAGATAGGGAAATTATACTACATATGCCTTTGCATTATTTGTAACTATATATATTGTGTATCATATGTATATATATATGTGTGTACATATATATATATATATATATAATTTTCTATATGCATTGGTGTGAAATTATGTATAAACTGATCATGAAAAGAAAGGAGGAGAAACATTTATAAGAACATAAAAGGAAAAAATAGAACCTGTTAGTACTCAGGGAATCAGCGAAAACGAGAAAAGTCTTACACTTGGGAAGTGAATTTAAAAGTCTAAATAAATTGCTTTCTTGTGATAAAAGAGAAAACCAGTCATGGAAAACAGAAGTTAAGTGCATTAAAATTAAAATTTTTAATCTTCATGAGCAAAAAGTTAAAAAATATGTGACATGAAAATGATTTAGGAATAAATTCTGACCAACTCTTCAGGAGCACATTTCTAGATTTATATGAAATATTACAGAATGCATAGAAGCATTTATTTTCCATATTTATCATTCATAGAACAAAAGCAAAATTAATATGATAAACCTGAAAGTGTATCAGTTTAAAAAGAGTGTGAAAATTCCAGCTACATTCCACTCTCATAGTCAAAACAAAAAATGAAACACTAAGCACTGTAAAAATTTAGGATGTAATGAAGAGTTTATTCAGAGAAAGTGAAGTATGCATGCATGTGCACATGCACACAGAAGCATAAATATACACACACATAGGCATAAACACACACACATATACGTATATTTCAGTGTGAAAAATAATGCGTAATCTACAAAGAAAACAAATATTATTTTAAATTTGTTATAATAAATTGACTTTTGTGAATTTGATTAAAATGATGATTTGTGTTTGGGTCATATTTCATGCAAATACAAAACAATATAATGATGAAATAATATAAGAACACCACTAAATTATGGAAAATTATAACAACTTTTATTAATATTACAATTTTTCATTTATCAGTAGTTGTTTTAATATTTTCCTAGAAGATCATTAAAACATATTTAATACATTTTTTATCAGGAAAAGAAAAAGAAATAGAATTTCAAATGTAAATAATATCATTTTATGTGATAATATAACAGAAAAACCATAAATAAGCAAAAGATTAGGCACAAAATCAGGAGAAATAAATTCATGAGACTTATTTATTATCCAAGGTACAATCTTACTCACTTTTATAATACTGTGACAAAAAACAGTTAAAGTTAAAATAATAAATATGCAAACATAAAGATAATAACCAATTTGTAAAGTCACATTCATAAAATACAAAAAGTTATACACCTATCTACATATTTTAAATACTTCAAAGATAAAAATGTAAGACTTGCAGAGATTTAGCATTGTAAAAATGTAAGTTCAAACTAAATCTACAGATTTCTTGTGCTCCAAATAAAATACCAACAGTCTTATTTTTGGAACGTGAACAAGCTGATTCTAAATTTCTTATGTAAAAATAAACATGAAAGATTTGGCAGTTCAGTTCTGAAGTCATGAAAGTAGGACTGAGACTATGCTGATAAGATATATGTGTTCATACAACTGCAATTGTCTGGGACAGCTGCCGGAGAAGAGCCTGATCAGAGGTGCAAAAAATTAAAAAACAAAAATAATGAATGCATATGTAAGAATTTACTATATCATAAAGTTCATACTTTAAAACATATTGAGAAACAAATACTAATTAAGAAAAGAATGTGTCCCCCCCCACACAAAAATCCTCTAGCTTCTTCAAAGACTTAAAATATAATAATAAAATTTTAAAATCATTAAAATATCAAAATACTTGAAAATCACTTTATTGTGGCGGTACTTTCTGTGGACTCATTCAGAATTGTAAAAGATGTTTGGTGGCAACCACAAAGAGGTTATGATCGTCTATGTCTAACCTATGTCTCATAAAACCTTCTGCTTATTAAGCACCATCATTTCTAGTGTTTGTAATAGATCTACATATGAAAAGCTAAATTATACCGAAAGCAGAATATTGATAAGTATAGTAAAAAAATAGCTTTACATCTTAAATTGTGAATTAGAGATGTTCTTTGGCTCAGAAATGCCTTTTAGGGACTCTGTAGAGCATTTGCATATACTTCCACAAACAAAGAAATTGGAGGAAAGGTACTCAGTGTAGCCTTCCTTGAAAGAACAAAAGACACTAAAATCTTTAAATGCTACATGGAAATAATTTAATTAGAAAAAGTTTCAGGGCACCTGTAAAACTAGCATTTCAGAGGTTTGTAAAGCAGTAACACCAAAGGTGATGAATGGGTCCCTAAAATACAGGATTAAAGGGGGGAATTTATAATACGACATATTTATTCTGTCATATATGACAGAATACAAACTGAAGATTCTAACTTTTTAATGAATTTGAAATCAAATATATGATGATTAGTTTTTCTATAGCTATATCTTTCCACACATATAGTTCTTACAGGATAAACAAAATAATAGTCAAATCTGATAAAGTATTTCTTAGCCTATTTATAAACTTTATTTATACAATAAGCTAAAAAATAAGTATTAAGTTCATTTAAAGGCTTCATAATTTTAAGTATTAACTCCTCTTCATAATGTTTATCCTCTCAAGAGAAAACTAATATAAATACCACATGGAGACTAAAAGATACTCTACAAAACTATAATGCTTTGACTCCTAATGAAATGTCAGAAAATATCCAAGTATTTTAAATCACAATATAAGGACAGCACCAATGAATATGCCAAAATGGACTGGGAAAAGCCTGGTAAGTTTCAACCCTACACAGACTTGCAGATAATTGAGAAAATGGAAGTTTCTTGCAGGCAAGAGCACACCATTTTTTTTTCCCAATACCAAATGATTAGTCTGAAAACACAACAAAACTGGGCAACATTATATAGGTTATGGGTTTTATTTAGGAATTTATATGTATATAAATATGTATATGCATGCTATAATGCAATGAAAATGAAGTCATTAATTTGAAAAAGAGAAGGGAGGTCTATATAAGAGTGTATAAAGAAAGGTAAAAGAGAGATGCTGTAATTATAATCTCAATAATTAAAAAATTATAGTAATTTTTTAATGTAATTTAGAGGAAAGAACACGAAGAATTCACCCAGACCATCTGGTTTAAAGCTGGCTATATCACCTTCTTTGGCAAGTTTGTCAATCTGTTAAAGCCTCAATTTCTTGATGGCAACATTGACTTCTGAGCAGCATCTTTACAATTCATTTGTAAAGAATACACTCTGATATATTAATATTAAATACAGATTCTGAGCCATTTAGTGTTTTTGTAGGATTGTACAAAAGAGATTATCTTTGTGGTATTGGCTACAGCAGCCAGCATCTTTGGGCCAGAGATGGTTGAAGTCCCAACAGATCCAAAAGTAAATTTTAAATGCTATAATAACAATAGACTAGAAACCACATCCACCTTAATAGTTTCACCTCACTCAGCAGGCCCTAACCAACATGGAAACCTCAGAGAAGCATGTGAGTTCTAGTCAGAGGGATGTATCTTGAAGGTTTTTTAAAATACTCTTTAATTTGCTGTTGTAGTCAATGACCCGACTGAGACATTTTAGGGCCTACTGAAGAATCATTTCATTTGTTAGTTAGGACTGTCTCTTTTTTTCCAAATTTCATTTCTCTCTGTTTTCTGCCTCTTATTCCATTACATAAATAGAGAGCCTTGCCATATGTGTAATTTGCTTTAATTTCACTCTATCCCCTTATAGAAAGTTGTTTTTAAGTGGACTAAACCAACAGACTGAGAGGTGCTAACTAGATCAAACAGTTAATTTTGAAAAATCTGAAGCCATGACACTTGTTTAGGGAGGCTTTTTAAATTTAGTTTCTAGAAACTCTATATCACTATGACAGTTAATTCATACAGCAGAAAGACTCGGTAAACAAATAACTCTCCAAGTTTTACCTATAATACTCCCTAGCCCTTACCCAAAAAATGAACAACTGGAGGTGAATTTCTATAATGGATGAGCCTTCTGTCTGAGTATGCCATTACCTCATTCATTTAAAAGTCAATTTAGAACTTGTGGACAGTGCCAAATTTACAGCCCTGAGTCCAGACTTCTTTTTATAGTCTAGAGAAGAGTCATTGCATAAGTTGTCATGTTGCAAGCCTTTTGAGCCAACTCCACTCCATCACAGTCTTTTTCATGATGGGCAGAAGAGTTTCAGACATGCAGGCTATCCAATAACTTTATGGCCATTAAAGAGTAGCAAATGGAGCTGCAATGGACTATCACATTATATATGCTCATATCATCCAATCAGAATCATCTAATTTGGTAAAGGAAATCAAGTTCTATAGTCACCAAGATTTTAGCAACTTAAATTGCTGTTCACACTGTGATGACAAACTAATAATCATGAAGTTTACAAATTTGTTGAAGAACAATTCCATAAAATGTGGATAACAAAGGTTCAGAGAATAACAGATTAGATCATCTTCTCTAAGAAGAAAGGATGTCATGGTTGTTTGGAGAGTCAGCCTATTTGTGTGCACACCATGTCTATAATTAGTGTTCTCTCTGGGGTTGACAAATTTTCCTAGGGTAGGATTACTTTTGCTATTTCACAGTATCACTGCTATATGAGGCAGGTTACATCATTTTCACAAATGTCCAGTGCATGAGGAAACTAAAAGGTTTGGCTCAAACAGAAAGCTCAGGTTCAGTCAGGCACATCCTCAATTTCCAATCTTGTATTTTTCCTGTAGCATTCTCTGGTTGAACCACACAAAAGTCTTCTACATGTTCAATGTAAGCATTTCAGAAACATTATTTGGATTACTGGTTAGCCAGGAGCAATGATAATGGAATAAAAGCTAAGTATAACGAAAATAAACATATTGGTAAGAAAGGTACATCCACAATAGTAGAAACAAGGTCAATCTGTCTTGCATCTGAGATAAAATAAATAAACATTTGAATGATTTTTTTAAATATAATGGATGTCTAGACTTATTGTTTGTATGTGAGGAAAATAACTCAAGTGTGTGTATATGTACTTCAAAGTGTAGAGTCAAGCAGCAAAGTAATTCCTCTACATCCTTTCTTCTATAAAGCAATTTTTAACATTTTTGGATGGACACAAATATCATAATTTTCTTGGAAACTCCATCCTGACTCTCCTAATGACTTGTTCTCTCCCTCAAGCTCTCTTAAGACTTGCTCAAATTGGCTAATATGGATCTTAGCATTTTAATATATTTAGATATAGATTTATCTTCTTGAGATGAAGCCAGGTGTGATATTTGATTTATCCTTATAACCCTAAAACCTAGGAAATTCATAAGGTGGATACATAATTTAGATGAGATGAATTGAATTCAAATATGACTTGCATCTTCCATGAGATCAAATTATGCATGCAAGACATTCCAGAGGCTTAATGAATCATCAATTCATTATCTCCATAGCCACCATAACATCGTTGTGGTTTACTCTGCATTAGATAGGAACTTTATACATATATTAGATTAAAGAAAACCAAATTATGCTAAAATTCTGGGGGAACTGTGAAAGAAATGAGGTAAGTTTCAGATACATGATGGATTTTCTCTTTGTACTGTCTCAAGGACATCAGAGAAGTATGGTGGACAGAAAGAAGTTAATTCCACTGAACTGCCTACTGTGGAAGAGCATTAACTATCTGTTATCACTCTGGTACAAGTAACTACTTACAAAGTAATGAATAGTTAATTATATTACAATAGTGATGTCTGTGGGACATTTGAATAATTTCAGTTCAGGGTTTAAATCTCTCTGATTTTCAAAGCTTTCACAGGAGTAATGCCCTATCATGTTAGGAAAGGAATGCTTATTCATAAGCTATTCGTTCTTTAGTCATTAGTAAAAATGGGTCATAGATCATGTCACGTTGTCAGTAACCTAGTTATAATTATGGCAGAATGGAAGTTTCAAAATCATGATTTCTTGTAGAAATCTCTGAAATCTCATTAGCTTCTGATAATTATAATAATATCTAAAGCTTGAAAATCACAGAACTAATTTCACCAGAAGATCAGCTGTGAATGTGTTCTGGAGAGGTTTTCTCTCTCAACTTCCTGGGAACAAAAGGAGAAGCCAGCTTCAAGATCTAACATGACACCCCATTTATGAGGCAGAAGAATAAGTTTAGGGAAGCATCACATCGGGAGTGAGCAGATTCAAAAGTGGAGAACGGGGATATTAGAGCAACATCTCGAAATGCAGCTCTGAGACAGGAGAAGCCTCTTCACTTGTGATCGATTTGCATCTCTGCCTGTGTCTGAATTCATATTCCACAAGCACAGATGGAGGTGTGATAGATTTTTTTCGAGCACATCTATTTATTCAGATACCGGATTCAGTCTCTGAGTAGGGAGATGGTAAAGGCTGCTGTGAGCAGATGGCTCATAGGCACTATGACTTTCGAAACAACATTCTTTAAAGATAAGTGGCACAGTAATAATAATAATACTTAGCACATATATTGCACCTTTGGTCTGCCAACATTAACTAATTAATCTTCAGTAGACCCCTGTGAGATAAGTAAGTGCTTATAATTATCTCTATTATGCAGTCAAGTCAAGTAAGAATGTGTCGGCACATACTGTGGAAGACTTGGCCCAAGTTAAAGGCCGGGTGGATCCAATTTGCATGGCTCTTTAAGATTTCTGCTCTAGTAGCAGAGACTAGTATTTCTAGACACACTGCTGTTTGAGGCACCAAGTAGATTGGAAGCAAGATACCATCCACCAGACATACTTCATTCAGAGGATTTATGATACAGAATTCTAAATTAAGCAATGGGACAGTTGAGTCATTTCTTCAAAGTCCAAAAGGAAGTAGTTGACCAGAAGCAGGAGTGAAACTTATAAGGCCCTCCCATTTGAAAAAAAAAAAAAACAATTGGATTGCTCACATTTCTTTTAAGGATGGTTTATAAATTACTATACAAAATAAGGATTTTAAAAAATTAAGAATTGCTTTGCCATTAGAAATGCCTAAGGACACTGATCTGCAGGTTAGAGTCTGAACTATTGTTTTGGAGAGAGAGATTAATACTCCACTGGATAAAAAGGACTTCTGAGTTAATCAATGATACCACAGAATTGCTAAAGTTCTGAATTTTTGATGGTGATATTCAAAGATGTCCACTTTAAAGATCTGAAATTTGGTATTATTGAACTGTGTCATGATATCAAGAGACCTGATCCTGAATTTTGAAAGATATAAGAAAATCAAAATCCTTTATAAATGGGTACATCAATATACCTCAATTTACCATGAGAATCCATAAACAAAATGTATGGGAATGCCTCTTGATATTTGACATGTGACAAACAAGCAATATTTTACCCCTCACTCTATCTCTTAGAAGTGTGATTTGGGGTAAGACACAAACTTTGAGGTTTAGCTTCCTCATCTATAGAATGTATCTTAATTCATCAATCATATCTAAGTCCAAAGATCCAAGGCCATCCTACTTCCTCTCAACTTTGTAAATCAGCTATCATGACTATTTTACATATTTTTATTTTTTATTACCATATACTTTAGCTCAATTTTGGGAATATAATTACCCTTTACCTCCAATTTTTCTCTTCCCTTTTTGAACTACATTCTTTTATGCAAAGTATCTCAAACTTACATCTATAATAATAAGAGGATTGACTAAATGAAAGCAATTGTGATAGTCAGAATCAAATTATGAGCTGCATGTCCTGACTTTGGGCACACAGATTCAAAGTCTTGTACACAAATCACACTTAAACCCAAGATACTTCTTGGTCCAGAGAGATCGCCTTCTCTAGGAACTGTGTTCTCCCATTCCCTTGGATGACAATGCTTCCTCCCCCTTCATCTTTACTTGTCTTTCTTTTTATGTATTTTATATTAAGTTTATGTCTGCCCACAAGCCAAAAGCCAATATCAAATTAAATGTAGAGATGCTTGAAGCAATCCCACTAAAATCAGGGACAAGAAAAGGCTACCCACTCTCTCCTTATCTATTCAGCATAGTACCTGAAGTTCAAGCTAGAACAATAAGAAAACAAAGGAAATCAAGGGGCTAAAAAATGGATAAGGAGAAGTCATGGTATCACTAGTCACTGATGATATATGATAGTATATATAAGGGACACCAAAAATTCTACCAGAACTTCTACAACTGAAAACAACTTCAGCAAAATGGCTGGATATAATATTTCCTCAAAAACTCAATAGCATTCCATTGGACAAATGATAGATGGGCTGATAAAGAAAATTAGAAAACAACACCCTTCACAATAGGCATAAATAATATAAAATATCTTGGTGAAACTCTAACCAAACAAATGAAATATCTGTATGACAAGAACTCAAAGAAGACTTCAGAGGATGGCAAGATCTCCTGTGCTGATGAATTGATAGGATTAACATAATAAAAATGGGTATCCTACTAAAAGTAATCTTCAGATTCAATGCAATTCCCATCAAAATTCCAGCACAATTTTTCATAGACGCAGAAAGAAAAATTATCAATTTCATATGGAAAATCAAAAACCTAGGATAGTGAAAATAATTCTTAGCAGTAACAGAAATTCTGGGGGAATCACCATTCCTGACCTCAACCTGTACTAAAGAGGACTAGTGATAAGAAGTACAGAAACAGACAGGTTGTTCAATGGAATAGAACTGATGATCCAGAAATAAACCCACATGCCTATGGATGCTTGATCTTTGACAAAGAAATCAAAAATATACAATGGAAAAAAGACAGAATCTCCAATAAATGGTAATGGTCTAACTGTCAGTCTTTATGTAGAAGAATGAAAACAGATTGATATTTATCACTCCATGCAAAGTTCAAGATCAAGTGGATTTAAGACCTCAACATAATACCAGATACAGTGGAACAAATAGAAGAGAAAATGGGGCAAAGCCTCAAATTCATTGGCACAGGGGCAAATATCTAAACAGAACTCTGATGGCTTAGGTTTTAAGATTAACAATTGATAAATGAGACCTCATGAAACTGAAAATCTTCTGTAAGGGAAAAATACAAAGTCAATAAGACAGATCAGCAACCTACAGATTGGGAAAAACATCCTCACTAACCCCATAAATGATAGAGTGTTATATTCAAAATATACAAAGAACTCAAGAAGCTAATCTCCAAAAACAAAATAATCCAACTTAAAAATAGGGTACAGAGCTAATCAGAGAGTTCACAACAGAAGAATCTGAAATGTCAGAGAAGCACTTAAAGAAATGTTCAAAGTCCTTAGTCATCAAGGAAGTGCAAATCATAATGACCATGAGATTCTACCTTGTACAAAGCAGAATAGCTAAGATCAAAAATTACAGTGACAACACATGCTGGTGAGGATGTGGAGAAAGAGGAACACTACTCTGTTGCTGCTGGGATTGCAAAGAAGTACAAACACTCTGTAAATCATTGTGGTGGTTCATCAGAAAACTGGAAATAAATCTACATAAAACTAGAAATAAATCTGCGTGAAGATCCAGCTATACCACTCCTGGGTATATCCCAAAAGATTCTTTACCATACCACAGGGACATGTGCTCTACTATGTTCATTGCAGCTTTATTTGTAATGGCCAGAAGATGGAAACAACCCAGTTGTCCCTCAGACAAAGAATGGATACAGAAAAATGTGACTCATTAACACTACGGAATACTATTAAGCTATGTAAAAAGCTTAATAATGAGTTTTGCAGGAAAATAGATGGAATTAGAAAATATCACCCTGAGTGACGTACCAACCCACAAGGAGAAAGGTCTAAGTGAGGATGAGTCAATCTCACTTGGAAGGAGAAAGAAAGTAGTAACAGGAGTCAGAGGGAGGGAGGGAACTGGGTGTGGGAGTGGAGGGGGAAGAGAAACAGGGATCAGAAGCAAGTATGGGGGCACATGAGATAAGCTGAGAGAGCCAGAAGAATGAGTGGAAACATGCCCTGTTTGGGGTGGGATGTGTGGGTGTTCTCTAGAAAGTACCAGAGGCCTGGGAGGTAAGAGCCTCTCAGGAATCAATGGAAATGACCTTAGGCGAAATGCCCAACTGTTGGGAAAGGTAACTCCATTAGATAATCCACCTCTATTAGATAGGCAGGACCTCAAGTGTAGGATAAAGTTGCCAACCCAGAGTTAATATTTCTGACCCAGAATTCCTCCTGTCTAAAATCTGCAAGGACAAAAAATGGAGAAGAAACTGAGAGAAAGGTGCTTCAGTGACCGGCACAATTTGGGATCTATCTCATGGGGAGACACCAAGGCCTGACACTATTACATATGCTGTAGTGTGTTTGCAGACAGGATCCTAGCATGGCTGTCTTCTGAAAGGTCCAACCAGCAGCTGATTGAGTTATACACAACCACTGGACTAAAGTCAGGCACACCTATAGTTGAATTAGGAGAAAAGGAAGAGGACAGTCCTATAGGAAGACCAGCCGTCTCAACTAACCTGGACCACTGGGAGTTTCCAGTCACTGAGCCACCAACCAGGCAGCATACCTGAGCTGGTCTGAGGGCCTCACACATATACAGCAAAAGATTGCCTGGTTTGGCCCCAGTGGAAGAGGGGAAAGTCCCCAGAGAGGAGAGATGCCTGGTGGGGAGGAATATCTTCTTGGAGACAAGGGCGAGTAGTACTGAGATTAGGAACTGTAGGAGGGGGACAGAGAGGCAGCAACTGCTGGACTGTAAATAAAAAGAAAAGTTAATGCCAACAGAAACAAAGAAAGAAATAAAACATTCCTATAAATATTGCTAAGTAGTAACTACCTCAAAACTACCTTTTATGTATTTTAGGATTCCAGAAATATATATGTACATATTATAGCTAATGATTTAGAAATGTTCATATCTAAATACTCACATAAACTCCATTCTGACTTTTTGAGTTCATACTGCTCTTGTGTGTAGAGTTTAGAAGCTTCATCATCTGTACATCCATTTAGATCAAGGAATGGCAGGCAAGATCTAATTTCTTAGTTACTATATTTACAGTTTTATCTTTTATAGGCCATACACAGTCATAACTCAAAGGCACCATGATAATTAAACTTACATATACATACAATACAATGATGACTTCACCTAGAATATAGAAATCTAACAGATATTATGTGTTTGATTATCATATTTAATACTCTGCAAAGTATGTTTTCAGCCATGCCTGAAACACAGAAATGTTCGTAAAGATGTCTTGCATGTTTACAATAATGCATTAAGCATTGAGATCCCTATGTAATTTAAAATAAACTACTTTCAGAAAGGTAAAATTAGCTTATCTGGTGGAGAAAGAAAGTAAGGTTGGAAACAAATAAGAAAATTAAAAGTTAACACTTACTAGGGTATAAAGCATTAGAGAACTGAGGGTCCTGATCCTAAGTTGTCTATGGGAAAGACTCATCAGTGGCAGCAGGGAATGATTCAGCAGCGCCCAAGGCTAACATGAGCCATGAAGCATATGTGTATTACTCTACCTGAATTGGTTTGTAAAGTATTTGCAGATCACATGCGGTCGAAGAATCATCTTATCCCTAGTATTTTTAACTCCTTCTGTAACATTTGGACTCTTTCAATGTTTAGTATATGCTTACTATATCACTTAGCATTCTAACCTCAGTTTTACCTTTTGTCAGGGAGTAATTAAAATAAATTGAAAAGTATTATATCATAATAGCTGGCTGAAGATAGGGGAGATCATTGGCCAATGAGATAATAACCAAAACAGATTCTCTCTAGGACTTTTCCTAAAATTTTTACACTTAATCAAGTTATTTTCTATAGGGGAAAAATCCTTAAAAGTTGAAGTACTTTTACTGACAGGCCTCAAGCTACCTCTCACAAAACCACTCTCAAAAACCACAGCAGTATGTTTGAATGTCCAAAAGATTATAATTTGTTTCATTTAATCCACAGTAATTCATCATCCATCAGTGTTTGTATGTAGTGTTTGAAAATTTATTTTTCCTCTTAATTTCAAGTGTAGATAAAATTAAACATAATGCAAAGCAGCAACCAAGAGCCGTCCTCTCCATCCATCAAGGGCTAGTATTGATGACAGTGATATATTTTCACTGCAATAATAATTTCACTTATATCTCTCATTGTATGTGAGTAATATTAGGTATCAAATCTCAAAAAATATTAAATATGAGAAAAATTATAGATATCAATTTAGTTTTCTTCCTGAAATTAAGAAAATAGCTACTTTTGATTTTGATAATGAGAAAAATAAGAATGTCAACTCCAGTGCATAACATTGGAAACAACACAGTAATGAAAGCAAATCTGAAATGTTTTACAATTAGTTCTGTATCAAAAATAATCAGCATATCACCTTAGTTATTTTTATAGTTTTCTATATTTCTATTTTTCTTTTTTATGGTGAAATCACACACAGACACACACACACACACACATACACACACACACACCCCACACCTCTTTTCCTAACCTACCTAGTGATCCATCCCATATACAGTTACAAAACCCAGATTCTATAATTGATGCCCACAAGTACTTGCTGACAGGAGCTGGATATAGCTGTCAGCTGGGAGGCTCTGCTAGTGCATGACAAATACAGAGGAGGACACTCTCAACCGGCCATTGGACTGAGCACAGGGTCCCCAATGGAGGAGCTAGAGAAAGGACCCAAGGAGCTGAAGGAGTTTGCAGCCCCATAGGAGGAACAACAGATATGAACCACCCAGTACTCCCAGAGCTTCCAGGGACAAAGACATCAACCAGATAGTACTCCTGGTGTTACCCATGGCTCCAGATGCATAGGCAGCAGAGTATGGCCTTGTTAGACATCAAAGGGAGGAGAGGCCCCTGGTCCTGGAAAGGCTCGATGCAGCAGTGTAGGGGAATACCAGGGCAGGGAACCAGAGGGGGTTGATTGGGGAACAGTGGGAGGGCAGATGGCTTATGGGACTTTCAGGGAAAGGGGAACCAGGAAAGGGGAAATCATTTGAAATGTAAATAAAGAATATATCTAATAAAAATAAGATCCAGTTTTTTTTAAAGAAATACAGCCATAGGGAGCATACACTAGAAGCCATGCCACTTCTAGCACAGACACAGTCCAACAAGTTTGATGTTAAAATATCTACAGTTTTGCTGAGTATTAAAAACAAAATTCAGCAAAATACTGTTAATAAAAAGAAAAATTATATGATTTTAGTGTATATTATGACTCCAACTCCTAGTCCACAGTGTAAATCTGGGAAATATTGTGATTGTAAAGTAAAAGGGGAAAGAATAGGAAGAGAGAAGAGGTCAACGTTAGTGACTCTGTGAACACATCATTTTTATCTTGATTGTGATGGAAAGAGGACTGGAGAACTATAAATAATGACACAACTAGAGGAGAAGATTTAGTTCTTCCTTAGTGATTTCACATCCATTTTCTCCATCAGTTCTCAGAGATCACTTTGAGGACATCACTTTGAGTATTTGTTCTCAGGTCCATGATGCTGTCTCAGCATGAATCCATCTTCTTGCTGAAGGACTGCCAATTATTTATAGTGAAACTAAAACAGAAGAATAAATATTACATGTTGATGGATGTTTGTCCGGAGAGAGAGAGAGACACAGAGAGAGAGTTGGGGGAGAGAGATGGGGAGAGAGAGAGGGAGAGGTAGAGAGAGAGAGGGAAAGAGGGAGAGAAGGAGAGAAAGAGAGGGAGAGAGGGAAGGAGAGAGAGCAAGAGAGAGAGGGAAAGAGAGAGGGAAGGAGAGAGAGACAGAGAGAGGTGCGGGAGAGAGAGGTGGAGAGAGAGGGAGAGGTAGGGAGAGAGAGGGAGAGAGAGGGAGGGAAGGAGAGAAAGAGAGGGAGAGAGAGGGAAGGAGAGAGAGACAGAGAGAGGTGCGGGAGAGAGAGGTGGAGAGAGAGAAGAAGAGGTAGGGAGAGAGAGGGAGAGAGAGGGAGGGAAGGAGAGAAAGAGAGAGAGAGGGAGGGAGAGAGAGAGGGAAGGAGAGAGAGAAAGAGAGGGAGGGAGGGAGAGAGAGGGAGAGAGAGGAAAGGAGAGAGAGAGAGAGAGAAAGAGGGAGGGAGAGAGAAAGAGAGAGGAAGAGAGAGAGAGAGGTACTTTCAGTGGAGATTGTCAGACACAAAAACCTTCAGCAAATCTGCATTTTCAATGGCAAAGTGGCTAGAATTATCCAGCTGCTTCAGCGGTGAGCCTCAAAATTTACCTCATAAATTTAAATTATAGATGACATAGCACTAGGATGGAAAGAGATGACACCTTTAAAAATAAATCTAGAGCAACATTTGGGGAAAGGAATCACACATTTAAAAGGGAAAAAAGAAAGTTCCAATGTGCCAAAAAAGAGCCTTTATTTGTTGTCCTATTTACTATTCTCTGTCTAAAATTAGCGTCCCTCTTACTTTCTCCTCTGTAGCCTCCTATATGAAATACACTGTGGAGGAGCTGTGGAGATTTTGTGAAACTCAAGGAGAAAGCTGGTGTGCAGCTATAACAAAATGCTTGCCAAAGTTGGCAGCCAAACTGGCAAGGTTTTCTGTTGTGTCAGCATTTGAGTATTATTGCAATGTTATCATATCACTGAAGAAAGACTGTGGCAACAGCAGGCAGAAAGATGAATTTCAGCTGAAGGAGGAGCACCTAGCTGAAGTAGAGACATTGGTTATATTGGACAAGGCTCACTATTAATAGTTTTACTTTAATCCGATTGTGTGAAATTCCTTTAAAATTTACTCCAGAAGGCCGTGATTCCAACAATTCTCCTATTCAGATTCTGGTAAAAATTAGTAAGGAATTTAGGTTTCTAAACTTTCTGTATCAGAGACTCAGTTGAATTATAAGAAAATTTCGGCTGTGCAGGGTGTGATTAAGTTGGGAGACACTGAATGGAATGACAATAAGATAATGTTGAGGTAGGTGTTGTACAGAACTATATACGTTTAGTAAAAATTTGGAACATGTGTTTTCAGAAGCTTAAATAGAAGTCATCACATGAACAAAATACTGTACCTAAATCACATTAGTTAGTTGAGATGGACAAGAAAATGAAACAACATCCAGAAATAAACGACTTAAAGGAAAATTTCATAACTTACAACTGACATAAGAATGGTAGGGGAAAGGAAGATACAGAAATTTTGATTGTCCTATGTGAGATATTGGAGAGTTATGTCACACTACATCGGAACCAACTACATCAGAATCACACTACATCAGAACCAAAAATAAACAACAGCAAACACTAAGTAGACATAAGGCACAAAGGACAAACCAAGCCTCTCCAGCGGATACGCTCCTCTGCTTGACGGACTTGGTGCCTGCAGTTCACTAGGGCAGAGGGTCCAGGCAGCAGTCTGGGAGCTAAGTGTGAGATACTTGCCCTTTGCTTCACTTGATCTTGTCTGTAATTTTAAAATCATGCTGCCACCTTTTCCGGAAGCTCCGATCACGGAGCTGCTGCCCATGCCAACATCTCCAAGCCAGCATCACCAACGCGGCTTCTGTTTCCAAGGCCTTTGCTCTTGGAAGGGTCCCATTACCAGCCCCACCTGAGACCTTTGAATCCATGGATAAAGAGCACATACTCCATTTTATTACTTTAGAACTTGTAGGCTAGCACAATTCCTAGGCATAGAATCTCCTGTCCTAAACTTACCAGCTAGCCTCCGCAGACCTCGCTGGCTATTGGCTGGTGACAACGGGCTGGCTCTAGCTTTCTCAAGATCTTACTGGATTGTTTTGTGCCTCTCCTTCCAAAGCCTTGCCCCCCCCCAAAAAAAAAAAACAAAAAACAAAACCAAAAAAAAACCTCTTTCTATGCAACTCCTGGGACCCGGAAGTTCCACCTGCCCCTTCTGCCCAGCAAAATTAGGGAAGCAGACCTTCAGCACCTTTCCCTACATGCTCTCCTGTTTCCCATGATTCCAAGGAGTCATGAATATTCTCATACAGACATCAGGTCTGCTTTTGCAGTGACACTCCACAGGAAGAGCTCAGAACACCAAAAAGGCTGTGCTGAAAACGCCTGGTAGCAAGCCTCTGTGTGGTTCGTTCTCTTTGCACTCCCTGGGCTTCAGCAGCTTTTGTTAATGGGTCGTGCTCTGAGAATTACAGAATGTGAAACATGAGCAATATTTCTTGGAAAGTAGTTATCATTCTCCCCCAAAACTGACACGCTTAAATGAGATGTTCAGGTAAAATATCCCCATCCAGTGCATGTCTCTATATAATATTGTTGAGGTCCTAATGGATAAACATTTATCTCTGTCTTTCACAAGGGAGCATACACAAATCCAAATAGACAAGTGATACACAGCCCTATCACATGCTCATATCTGCTGATTTCCACCATGCTCTATCCCTGCACAGAGTTCAGTGTTGCCTGAAATTGCAGCCACTTTCCATTTCCTTGAATTTACAAGTGAACTTTGTTTCTTTAGTTACATCTGGCCTAAACTGTTGTGTGTGGAAATTTGGAGCAAATTTGAAGGGTAAAATTTGTGCCCATAGGACATGGAATTTGTCAGATTCATGCATGTCCCTACCTAAGAATCTGACAATAGCACATTGATATTCTCTTCCTTATCTTTACATGGAATCAGAGAACACATCAGAAACACCATGCTCATCCAAGTAATCTTTCAGCTATAAAAAATTATGAGCAAATATTTTCTTAGATTCCAACCACAATGATATAATTGACTCAAGACACTTTTTAATGCACTTGGAATTTAATTTAACAGCCATGTCCATATATATGCATGTAACCATTTTACCTAAGTACTGGTATGTATTGGATATGTGAATCACATAAAAAAGATTCCCTCAATAACAAGAAAGATGCTTAATTTGTCCACCTTAGATGTATCTGTTTTAATATTTTATTTTATTTTGATAATTTATATATCCGTACAATATATTTTGGTAACATTCATACTGCAGTACCTCCTTCCTTTTTTTTGTAACCAATAAAGGGGCACACTTAAGTAGCAGCCTGATTTTGATTCTCTAAGCTCACAATTTGGGAAAAAATAACTTGTCCCACAATCAATATTCAAATAATGTTACTAAGTCAAAAGAATTGATATTCAAGCCCTATAAGTTGTAAGAATTATATCTGATGATAACTATGATATGGCTTCATAACAGGACACTTTAATGGATATAAATATACATACATATTATTTTGGGTAAACCTCTAAATATGTAATTCAATGAAGCTGCCATGATTGGAATCCCAGCTCTGCTGTTACTAGACATAAGAACCAACTTAGTTTACTCAACCCTGTCTTACGGTCCTTACTCAAGCATGCGTGTGAACGTGCTGCCTCTTATCCTTTGCCAGGCTGTATTTGGACTTAGATGTTGTGGACATTTACAAATCTTAGAACAGTATTTACAGAAATCCGGATTTCAACCCCCTTTAATCTTAACTAATAATTTAAACATGAATGTAAAAAAAAATGCAACAGAAAACCCACTCCACTTTATATTAAACAGACTGTTTCAGAAAAAAGTAATTTTTAAACAACTCATCAAATGATTGACAAATATTATTCATGTCTTTTCAATTCATATCACTATTAACACAAAGATGATCTGGCTAGCCTTCTCATTCAGGTTGCGGAACACAATATATATGGTCTAATATATAAGCGAGATAGAACTAGCTGTCAAGCATGGAAAATGTCAAGACAAAGAGAATATCTTAGTAAACATAATGAAATATTATGTATGTATTATGATATTATAAAGAGACCCATTATTAAGATCAATTAATGTATGCTATTAAAACTAGAAAAGAATGTATACTATGTAATAAGTAGAGGCTGGATTATAGCATATATGCCTATATTATAAATAATACATCCTTTCTATTTTGCAATAGCACATCACTTAGAATGCACATGCAATAGCTCCATTATTGCCTACCACCACATATACACAATGAAGGTAGTTAAAGGGGCACATTATAGCCCCAGTCAACATAGTAATCTCACAGAAGAACCATATTATTTAGTTAATCCAACAATATGGTTTGACAGGTTCCTTAAAAATAAACAAACCAGCACATTCTGAAATTTATCAAGTGATTTTTCTTCAAATAAATATCCATGCTGTGTTTCAATGTTCTGTAAGCCTTGACATTTATGCTGAATTTGAAACTTGCTATGAAAATGGGAACTTGGATTTCTCCAAATGAAAGCCTTTTTGGAGTAGATAAACAATTCTTGCTGAGGCTTAATAGATTCTCTCTAAATTTCAAGTCCAAATGTCAGAGTTAGAGACTATGAAGGCTGAAAAAGTATACACTTTGTTGATGTTTTCCCTCCTATTACTGTTTTATAAAGGTTTTTGTTCCAACTAAACACAACACATCATATGGTCTCTAGTTAGCACTGGCAGAAAAAAATTGAATTTGCAGAGTTCAAAAAGACTAAAAAGATAACGATAAAAGGGCCTGAGGATATCAGCTTTTGTATATCTTTCTCATATTTAGCAGTGTGCATAAGTGGACTCTGAGTAGAGAGCATTATATTAAGAGAGTAAATACTCCCTGAAACAGATGTCATATTTTGAGAACTCTGACAGAAACAGGGAACTGAGGCCAAACTGACATTTACTTAGCAATCAACAAAAGTTGTCAGTTAGCTCATCTACAGTATTTGTGGTTCTGGTGCATTTGACCAGACGAACTCTAAGAAGGATCAGACATATTTAAGGACTCCTTCAAAGCAATTGGAAAATGAGTAAATGAAATAAGATAATTGTGACACACATCTTCTTGTCCTATTACTTACTGTTCACACCCACAGCCACAATCAGGAGTTTATTGCATAGGGCAATCTTGTTGATTAGGAATTGGATTCAAGTTCATCAGAATGGAATGACATTAACTCACCCCTACAACACCTACAGAAATAACTTATGCATGCTTATAGACACTTTTATTTGAAGAACTATATTATGTGAGCAAAGTTGGCACTGGGAGTATATAAAATATCTCATCAGTTACTTTTGGCATTTACAAAAGTGAAATTCCTATGCTGCTTTCATTAAGAAGACTCGAGATATTTACCTAGAGGTGCAACTGGTTTGTCATATTATTTAGCTTATGTTTATTTCAGGGGGAAGCCTTTTCCTAAAGGGCCCTGTATGTAATTGTTAATGTAATGATCTAAAGGAAATGAGCCTAAAGTAACAGAATAAAATTCTCATAATTAGCTAGGAGTTCATTCAATGGGAAAAACAACAAAAAGCAAAAATGCTCAAAGTTCACATGAACCACTGACTCTGTCCTCTGCCATGTGACATCAGCTTATTACCCCAATTCTGACCCAAAAGAGGATAAACAGTTAGTTGCTTGGCAACAGGGTTGCTGAGAAAAGAGGTAGAATTTTCTATAATGTAGGTCTTTGCAGATCATAAAACCTCTAAAACCAGCCACTTCCTATGAATTCTGCCTCGGGTTACAGTAATATGGGCATTCAAGTATTTAATAGACTGTCTCTTAAGTAGCATGCTGATCAACGTGTATTAAGTTATATCTTGCTATTTCTTTATTGTTTCCCCAATTTCCTCCTCTTCCTCTTCTTCTTTCCCTCCTTTTTCTTCTTCATCTTCTTTCTCTCCCTCCTCTTCCTCTTCTTCTTCTTTCTTCCCTGGCTCCTTCTCCATTTCACATTTCATCTTCCTCTGGCTTCATTTGTGTATAAATTGTGTGTGTGTGTGTGTGTGTGTGTGTGTGTGTGTGTGTATACATATACAAATCTTAAAACATTATTTACAGAACACTTCATCTGGCTTCATTTGTATATAAATTGTGTGTGTGTGTGTGTATTCATATATTTGTTCAAGTGCAAGTTCATGTGTGTGTGTGTATTTATCTGGAGGCCAATGATTCAGGTCAGTGTCTGCCTATGCCACTATCCAATTTATATATTGAGCCAGAGTCACTCTAATCATGACTAATGTGGTTAGCCAGCTTCTTTGTATATTCCCTGACTAAAACTAGAGTTGCAGGCAGTCTCCAATGCTGACAGAGCTTTCACATGACTTCTGAGACTCCAAAATCCAGTCTTTAAGTTTGTACAACAATTCTTTTCTTACTGAGTTATCACTCTAGCCCTCCTTAGGTAATGTTTAGAGAGCTTTATTCATGCCAACTTGTATATAGAATATGTGAATATTATATGCTTATATCTATGAAAAATATATTCAAGAAATATAGTATATATACATACATAAAGCATGTCATATATTTTTAAAGTGAAAAGTGATTATAAGGTGTGTACCTTAAATTTCAGCATCACTTCTCAAATAATACACAAGGAATGCAATTTCCTGGGCAAGTTAAATACTATTAAAACTATTTGCTAGAATGCTTAATAGTGAATGTATGCTTATGCTATTAGTGCCTTAGAACTCATGGTAAAAACATTGGTCAACACATTGGTCACAAGCAATGGAGAGCGAATAGGACTTCTCAAAGAACCACAGCATAAAATGGAATATTAAAGATATCCTGAGAAAAGTAACTTCTAGCTAGATGAAACTGCAAACCTTTGGCATGGGTTTAATATATGTGTGCTTGTTTTAAAAGTGAAATTCACCACATGGTTAATAGAAGGGCTGTTATACCACATTCATTTATAACTTCTTTAAATCAACGTGAGCATTGTACTAAAGGAGGTGGCCTATCGATTTTGATTGCATTAGGGAAAATTTAAAAAATCCACAGCAAGAACAATAGCTCTAGACACCACAGATGGAAATTTAAATGTGGTGTTATACAGCACATCAGGAGCTAGCTAAGGTAACTGTGTCACAATCTGTGAGTTACTTTCGTGAAAAGGTCCCTTGGCATTTTCCTAACAGGAGCAAGTGTGAGTGCCAGTGTTTTGACTTGCTCCTGTCTTCCAGTATGTGAGCTCCAACCATCAACCTAACATTTCACAGCTTAAATGATTTTAAGGTTAATCAATTCATATTATTAGTTTTCCACAAACATGTGTATCAGTAAATACAGGAGCAGACTCTGAGGTTCTGCTATAAGATCCCCAGGAAAGCTATGGCCTACTCCTGAGCCACACAGACAGTAATTCTGTCTTCTTTTACTTTAGAAAAAAGTGGGGAGTTTTGACTATATTTTCCACATTATCCAATGCTTAAACTAGCTAAGTGCTTTTATGTATGTCAACCAACTTCAGTACATAAATGTGCATGACAGAGAGACTTGGGATACTTGGATATACTACATGTATATCCAATGTGCATACAGATAGACTTGGGATACTTGGATATACTACATGTATATCCAATGTGCATACAGATAGACTTGGGATACTTGGATATACTACATGTATATCCAATGTGCATACAGAGAGGCTTGGGATACTTAGATATACTACATGTATATCCAATGTGCATACAGAGAGGCTTGGGACACTTGAATATACTACATGCATATCCAATGTGCATACAGAGAGGCTTGGGACACTTGGATATACTACATGTATATCAACTGTGCATACAGAGAAACTTGGGATACTTGTATATCCTGCATGTATATCCAATGTGCAAACAGAGAGGCTTAGATATACTACATAATCCATGCTCTCAGCCAAACTTCACAAGCTTTACCTGATAAATTCTCGTGAGAACATGAAGTGTATTTATAAAATGCAGATGTATGCTTTAAATTATTAATTAATTAATTTTGATGTTTTTAATCAACAGTTGAAAAACTTTTAATCTAATGAGAGCTAAACAACTCATAATAATTTATTTAAATAGTCACAAATCTAATGCGTAGTGTTCTAACACTAAATCTGCCTTACATCATATTTTAAAATATTTTTGAATATTTATAATGGGACACCACAGTCACTAATATAAATTTAGTTTCAAATTTGCTTTTTAATTTGTCCCCTTTGTCCAGTTACTCTCATGTTTATATTATTTAATATCTTTAAACAATGTCAGTCTTTGATTAGTCTCCCCATTTACATGCTACAAGTTATTTCATAACTCTTCTCCTGGTGTTAGTACATAAGGTACACAATCCAATCAAACATTCACATTCACACTAAGAACTAGAAATTACCACTGCTGTTTCAGTGGGTGAAGAATTATATGCTTAAAAATGCTAGTTAACTTGTAAGGTCACATACTTAAGGTACATCAAACTCAGGGATGAAATGCAAAATTAATGAACTGTATTCACATTTGTTACCACCGATGAGCTATATTTTAGCAGATTTCATTACTATTTTAACTCATTTAAGAGGGTCTAGCTACATGTCTATTAATTTATTTCTTTATTTTTGAGATATAAATGTAAAAGGGTAGAGAAGTGGGGAGAACTTGGGAGGATTTAAGAGTCAAACATGACCAAAATACAATGTATGAAGAAAATTTTTAAATAAGATATATAGGAAATGAATCTCTGTTCTCTCCAGAACTTGCTAAGAAAATTAAACATAACCTATTTTTTCAGAACTGTGAAGTGGAGAAATCAAGCACAAAGCTGGGTAGTAATTTGAAAAGGCACCTCTTTTTAAACAAAGATGTATTTAATTTTATATAATGAGTGCATATGGTTTTTTTTTCTGCTATCTGTATGTACATGAGTGTTTGTGTTTGTGTGAGTGTGTGTGTGTGTGTGTGTGTGTGTGTGTGTGTGTGTTAACCACAGACACCACAAGAGGGCCTTGAATTTCCTGGAACCAGAGTTACTGATGGTAACAGCCACCATGTATGTGCTAGGAACCTAACTCTTCTATAGAGCAACAAGTGCTCATAAATGAGCACAAATGAGCCATGACTTCCAAAAGTTTTGCTATTTTATTTACCTTCTGGTCCCTTGATACTTTCCCAAAGTTTTGGAGTAACTAGGATGCCTCCTCAGAATTAAGGATGATCATACAACAGGTAGCAGGAAGTAAACCCTCTTGAAAAAAGTATTGGTATTAAATTATGCTTAGAGATAGTGATTTGCCAAATTGGTACATTGTCACATTCAGTGGACAGTATAAAATCAAAGAAAGCTAATTATCCCACCCACTTAGATGGCTCAGTATATAAGGACACTTGTTATCAGGCCCAGCTTAAAAACATTTGTTCAATCCCCAGGACCCCCATGGCAGGAAGAGATCTAATCCCTGCAAGCTCTCCTCTGACCTTCACATACATGCTATGAATTGTGTGCTGCCTCTTGTGAATATAAACACACACACACGTACACACACACACACACATGTACTTATATACATATGTATGGATGGATTGTATTATACATGTGAAGAAAGTATGTGATAATAAAGAAAATGATAGATATTTTTGGAGGACTTCAAACAAACACACACGTACTATAATGGCCACACCATGCTATACTTGTTAAATTGTACTATAATTTTGAAAAAGCATACCAACTTTAAGACCAAGTACAAACCAGCCAGGAGTATTTTCAGGTGTTATCAACTTATTTTGTAATGTTTCCACTATACTGTCTTTGCTAACCATACAGACCTTACCTCTGACATAAGTAATATGCAGGAGCATCCAGAATCATATAGAGTAGAGCACAAAGCAACACTTGCCTTCTGAAGGAGGGAGGGAGGAGCATGGTGTACATTTTGGGCTGTAACGTGATCAGATATGGACTGCCCTAGACATCTCAGTGTTTCATTTTTGTCAAGCGTGCTGAAAACTCAAAGGCATGCAGAAACCCTGCTTTACATCAATGCCTGAAGCCCTGAAATGGGGGCCAACTCAAGAAGAGGCACAATACTACCACTTAAAAACATAAGCACCCTGAGTTCATCTTTATTAATGGACCAAAACTCTAGGGAACAAAAAAGGGTAGAGGGTGAGACAAGAAATCCAAAATAGACATTTTCAGAATATTGCTATGAAGAGAGAGATTGCTGCAATTTAACCACTGAGCTGAAATCTGAAATCTTTAAAGTACGTTTTTACTCTGCTGATTCTGACCTCCTACAGACCAATTAGAGCTAAATAATTGTTGTTGGTATGACAACCTCAGGGAGAAACAAAAGACTTCACTTTCTTTAAGTGAAGCCACAAAGTTATTCCTGAGAACAGAAAATAAGAAGAGAGATGGCAATAAAGCATAGTGGTTTATAATATCAGTCATGATGGTTCATGGTTTATAATATAACTGTGAACAGTGATATTTTGCTTCAAATGTGGTTTAGATCATGATAGGTCACAGAGCACCAGCTCAGAGACATCACTGATTTGTGTATTCTCATTGTCTCAAATCAAAGCAATTATTAAAGCAAGACTGATCACTGAGTTCCTGTGAACAGTAAAATACTGCAGCACCATTTTTAAAGTCATAAGTTTTAGGTCCAATTTTTTGTCGCATCTCAGTAACAGACACGTTATTGGCTCTAATGACAAAAGCCTAGACATGCTGATGGCATTTCTCAAGATGTAAAAGGTAACTTCACAACTATCTATATGCATTGCAGTCCTTGTTACTTGGCATTGATATGTCCGTCCCTCTTGACTTTTTAAATATTATTAAGGTATGCTAATGCACTACAAGCAACCCACACTGGTATTAAGTTTGATGAGTCTGACTCTACTGTCCACACAACAGAGATTATAGAAATAAACATTTGTCCTCAAGTGTTCTGGTTTCTCAATATTTTCTGGTCTTTCATCTCTTATCTGACAACCTCTGAAAATCACTATATTTCCTTCTACTACAGATTAGTTTGCATGTTCTGAAAATATTTGTATATAGAATTATGAAGCATTTCTAATTAACCTTTTCAGTTACTATAACCTTTTTTCATATGCCCATTTAATCATACATTTCTTATTTAATAGAAGTATAATATACTGTCACTTGATTTTGAGTCACTTGTTAATTAAAGATTATAGGCATTCATTTTTGACTCATAAATAAACTTGCTGTCAAAGTTTGTGGCAATATGTTGGTATATGAGATCATATCTTTGATTAAATTTAAATGAAATGGATGCATTTTATGGTTGGTTATGGATTCTATGTTTTGGCAGTCAAGATATTTTCAGGGAAGTAGAAAGACTGTAAAAGTTAGAAGTGATAGATGACAACAGGAAAACAGTGTCATTCGAGACACAAAGGACTGACACACATATAAGTTCATAAACACAGTGGCAACCTGTATAGGACCTGGACAGGTTCAAACTTGATGGGGTCCCAAGGCTGAAAGGAAGATATGACATGAACTCTCATCTCTAAGAAGCTATCTGCAGTTAACACCGGCTTGCAGAGGAAAAGTTTGTTTACTTCAGAGGTACCAGAAATACATAAATATCATTTATCTGCAGGCCCTAGGTTGAACAGTAGATGGCTAACACAAAACACATTCAATGGTGTGTGTAGAGTTTGTTGTTGTTGTTCATCTTGTTGTTGTTGATGTTGTCTCATATTGATTTGCTTGAGCATTCTTTATCTCACGGTCTTTTGCTTTTTTCTTGTTGGACAGCTTCTGTTTTTGTATTGAGATAGCTTTCAATACAAAAGCTTTCAATACAAAAGCTGTGTTTGTGGATGAATGTGTTTCTGTGTGTTCCTTGAACTTTTTCATATTTAAACGTGTTTTGATCATTAGTTTTCTAAGAAATAAGTTGGATGAGTAAGGAAGTAAGAAAAATCTGAGAGTAGTTGGGAAGGGAAAACCCTGATCAGATATATAGCACAGGTTTCAATAAAAAAGTAAAAGAAAAGAAAATAAGAAACATAGCATTAATTTCATGATTAGTTGTGATAATTAGCACGTTTTCATATGTGCATTTATTATGCATACACAGTCTTCAATAAGCCTTCAAATCATATTTTTACTTATTATTTGAGTTTACAAATATAAGTCACTTATCAAAAAACAGGTTTTTAAATATGCTTATGAATATATAGTATTCCAGAGAATTTGAAAATTTACTATTTTTCCTTTCTTAGATGTGTCCTTTGAAATGTGGAGTATTTAAATTTCGACAAAATTTACTTATAAATTTTAGTTTGTAAATTGTGCTTTATTACCACAAAGTAGAATACTTACTGAATTAAACAAAAAAGATGTTGTATTGTTTTCTTCTAACATTTGCATAGGATGACTGTTTCCTTTTAGTCTATGATCCAATTCCAGTAGTTTTATGTATGAGATGAAGTCTTTATATGTGACATGAAGACATGATCTCCCTCCTTTTCTTATTCTGACCTTTCATTGGTTTCTTTTCTTTCTTTCTTTTTAAATAATGCTTATTTGTTTTTTAGAACTTCATACAATGTACTTTGACCATATCCTCTCAGATTCCTTTCCTTCTCAACCCACCTTTGCCCTTGATTCTTTTTTTTTCTCTTTGATATTGCAGGTCCAATTTGTATTGGCCATATCTTCTTGGATATGTCTTTCATTGGAAGATGGTTAACACACAGGACTACATTCTTAAAAAATGCTGACTCTCCCTGCCTCAGCAGGTAGCAATTGCCAATACCTCTTTCTAGGAGTAGACATTCATTCATACCTCTTCTCCACACATGAGAAATTTGTCTAATTCATGCTTTTAGTGGTCTTATGCAAACTGTCCCAACTGCTGTGAATTTGCATCTTCAACAGTCCTGCGATGTCTAGAAAAACATTTGTTTTGATCACCTAACACATCTGGCTTTTCCAACGTTTCTGTTCACTCTTCTGCAATGACCCTGATGCATCTAATAGATGTCTCAAATTGACCCAAGCATTCTGTATTCTCTCACTCTGCACATGATCCAGTTGTTACACTCTACATTATTTACCACCCACTGTAAACTAAAGCTTCTCTGATGAGGCCTGTCAGACAGACTAATCTAAGGAATCAATTAAATCATTGGGAGTCAGTGTAATACTATGTCCATTTAACACAGGAATAGTGATAAGGCCTAGGACCAAAATGGCACCAGACAGGTTTATCAACTTAAGGAGGGGCCTAATATCCAACAATAATAATTTTTTAAAAAGATTTATTATTTTCCTAACATTTATGCCTCTCTTGCAGCAGTAGGCATAGTTACTAGGCTGGTTATTGCTTTAGATTAGAAGGTTCACAGCTTGGGTAGGACTGATAAATTATTTTTCTGTTTCATTAAGATGCATACCAACTTCCAGCACAATGAAAGCTATTAACAAGGGATGAAGCTTCCAGGTAAATAACATCTGGATTTGTCCATTTGCTGTTACTTAGAAATATGGTGCCCTTAGCATCACAATCTTACTGTTAAGTTCTTGATGGTAATCAAAAGCACAGAAAAATAGTCTGTAATGTGTATGGGTCTACGGGACCTCACTTGCCACCAACCCCAACACAGATAACCCATTCCTAACACAGGGTTCTTAATGTGTTATACTATGGTGTCTATTAGCATTATCATTAGCCTATGGCACTGTTGTTGCAACATATTAATTTCACTTAAACTCTTCATATAATTTTGCATGTATATAATTTTGAAAGCTATTAGAGGGATAGTTTTTATATGATCTTTTTCAAAAATGTCTGTAATATTAGTTGTCTAAACTATTACCTCTTATATCATACTTCTATCCCCAGAAAGTTCTCAAAAAACGAAATACAAATGGCTATAAAAACACTTTTTAAAAGTATTAAATATCCCTATCTTTCAAATAGATGCAAATTAAAACTACTCTGAAATCTCCTCTTACTGCAATCTGAATGGTTAAGATTAAAAAAAAAAATGATAGCAAATGCTACCATCAATTTGAGGAAAAAGGAATACTTATTCACTGCTAGTGGGAGTGCAAACTAGGGCAGCCATTATGGAAATCAGCATGTCTGCCCTACTTTGAACTCCCACCAGAAAAGTAAGTATAGCTAGATATTGTAGCAGAGCTTTTTCCAGTTATCCCACTTTGGGGGTATACATGGAAAGAACTGCATATTCTACTAGAGATCAATATGATCACCCATTTTCATTGCTTCTCTGTTCACAATGTCCAGGAACTTCAGAGACACCCAATGTTCATCAAGTGATGGGTGGACAATGAAATATGCTACAGTTACAAAACGGGGTGGTATTCATGTATTAAGAGAACTAAATTGGAGCTGGAGAGATGGCTCAGCAGTTAAGAGCCGTGTTTGCTGCTCTTTCAGAGTTACTGAGTTCAATTTCCAGTAACCACATTGTGGCTTACATCCATATATACTAGGATCTGATAATCTCTTTTGGCATGCAGGTATATATGCAGATAGAGCATGTATGTTCACATAAATAAATAAATAAATAAATAAATAAATAAATAAATAAATAAATTCTAACTTAACAGATAAATAAAGAATAATTAAATTATGAAATTCACATACAGGTGTACAGAGCTGGAAACAAACCTTAATGAAGTAACCTAGACCCAAAAAGTCAAATATCATACATTTTCTCATGTCTGGATTTTAGCACTGAATCTCAAGATATTTGTATTCCATTGTATTTCTGCGTAGGAATACCTACACAGGCCAGGAAAAAACCAAAGAGCCCTGAGGGAGGGAGAGAGAGAAACTGTCAATGGTGGGGTGAAACAGTGCTCTAAAGCCTGAAGAGACTAATGAGATGGGAAAGAGGTCCTTCTTAATATCAAAGCCTTATGATAATCTCTCCATTTATTCTAAATTTTATTGCTAATGATTGATATTATTGTAATTTTTTAAAAATAAACTACATGTAAGTTTTTATTTATATAATATTTAACATACCTCATGCTTACGTTAGCCAGTATGAGAGTCTCTTGAGAACTGGAAATTTTATAAGATTCAGAAATCAGATGGAACTAATAGCTCAATTTTAGATATTGAAGAAACAAAACCACTTGTTAAGGAATGTGTTTTCTCACTGTGGTGTATACTCTCTGCAAGCCGGATACTTTTTGTAAACAGGTATTTCTGTTTTTTTATGGATCTCTTCCTTGTGGTTTTCAACTTTGGCTTATGACACAAGTTACTTTGTAATAATCTTGTCCTTTTAAACTTTGTGATGAGTTTTTGTCAGCTTTAGAAACATGCTGAGTCTGGAGGGTGATTGTGCCCTAGTACCTATGCAATATTCATTCTACGCATTACACATAATGCCCTCATGTCTAGGGAAGAATTCGCCTTCGCAGACTATGTTAATGCAAATGCTTCTTATTCTTTTGATCACTCTCCTAACCTTGTGATTCTTTCTCTGGCCTAGAGCGGATTTCTCATGCATACTTCCAAGTGCTCACATACAAGGTTCCAAAGAGTGTTGCTCATATTGGAGAGCACTTTCCACCTTTGTCATTCAAGACTGGTGTTCTGAACCGACTCCTTTCGATATGCCCATCGCATATAATGTATCGCTTTCCTTTGCTATTTAAGGAGAGGGAAGCATTTTATGCTAAAACACTGTTAACATCTGTATCATCTATCTGTCATCTGTTTTATGTTTTAAAAGACAGTTAACTACATTGAAAGATAAATGTCTTTAAAAATACAGTTTTGTGTATGCTCCTTTTTTGACTCTATGACCTCATGAGCAAAGAGATAAAGAGGAAGTTACTAGCTTTTGTAGGATAATAAGAGGCATTGAGTTCCATCGTATTGTTAATCTACTTCCAGACCTCATGATCCAATGCAAGACTTCATTGACAGTCATGTATTCTGATTATAGATTAGTTGATTTAATCTGTTTGTTAATAGAGATTTTTCAATTAGAAAATTTAAATACAATACATCAGGATGATAATTATAATTACCCAGTATAATTCACAATGTTTTTATGTATATTATTTGATTTAAATGTCACAACAATTGCATTAGTCAAAAGACAGAGGATCTTGATTTCTTTTTCACATTAGAGTAAAGAATAAAAATCTACGGAGTATGAGAAAATTCTCCCAGCAAAGACCAGCACAACCCAGAGAAAAGAACTCCATAACTTATACTTTATTATTTATACTATTTAGCTCTATACTATTTATTATATATATCCTCATACCATAGTCTTTTTCTACTTGCTTACGCTTGTAATGATGATATTGTGTTTAAGTAAGTCTAGTGAATCAAAAGATGAAGCTTAAGAGTACCAACTGTAGGTCACAGGTTGATCACACAGAACCATTGGTTGAATAAGTTACACACACACACACACACACACACAAACAGACATACACACACACACACATGCACACACATGCATGCATGCAAGCATATGCACACACATACACACATACACACATGCGTGCACACACACGCACACACAAATATACACACTTATGGTTTCAACTGCTTAAAACACTGCTATCTTATCCAATTCAGTATCCATAAGACAGTTGGCTCCTACTCCACATTCTTGTTTCCTGTTTCCATACAATAAAACTCTCTTAGTTCCTCCAGTTACTCGTGTTTATGAAATGTAAACAAACTTTCATGCTGCCTTTGTTTATGTGGGATTTTTTTCATTTTTTATTGGTTATTGTATTTGTTTACATTTCAAATATTACCCCTTTTCTCTGTTCCCCCAAGAAGTCCCTATCCCACCATCCCACCCCCCTGCTTCTATGAGGTCACTCCCCCACCTGCTCAACCAATCCTGCCTCAGTGCCCTAGTATTCCTCTAGCCTGGGTCACTGACAGGACCAAGGGGCTCCCTTCCCAGTGATACCCAATAAAACAATCCTCTGCTACATATGCAGTTGGAGCCTTGGGTATCCCCTGTGTACTAATTGGTTGGCAGTTTAGACCATGGGAGATTTGGGAGGCCTGTTTATGTGTTTTCAAAATAAATGTGATGCGCTTTGGTTTCTTTTGATTAAAGAAGAGCTACCTGTTGGGGCTGGGTAGATAGCTAGGTGGTTAAAAGCACTGATAAAAGCATCCAGAGAGGGCAGATTCAAATCTAGGCACTCACCTGGCAGATCATCACTACTTGTGACTCCAGCTCTGACACTTTTTTCTGACTTCCACTAGTACTCACACAAGTGGAGCACAAACGTACAGATAGGCAAAATATCATCACATAAAATCATGTCAGAGAAATGAAATACTTCAAGTCTTTTAGAAAAAGAACTACATATGCTTTTCATGTGAGCATTGATTAATGATTAATGACAGCAAGCACACAGGATTTTTCTTTGGTGTCACAGGAGAGCTGAATTTTTCCCAACATAGAAAACAATTCAGTTGCATCCATATACTACCTGCTATTTGGAAGGTTTCAATTTGTTCAAAATGGTGTGTATGCTGCATATGATATGGCTTTGCAAAAGAATTCTGTTAACTCCTTAAATATCATACAGTATATATTGTGAAAATAATATTGAAAGCTTATACTTTAAATTGTTGAGTGTACAATTAAAAATTTTTAACATGGGTCTCTTCTGGGACCTTTCAACATGTCAAAGATAAATAATAAATATAACAACAAAGTATGTTCTTTTCAGTAATATAAACACAAATTCTATGTAAATTCTGAAATAGTGCTACAATCTTCTTAGCCAAAACTTAAAAGTCATATTCTGCAAAGATATTTGAGGTTTGCTAGAAACTCATGAACAAATTAATGCTATACACTCTTGAATGTGAACTCAATAAGTCTAGTTCATGCATGTTTCAAATGTTGTTCTTGAAGCAAATTCTGTTAGCTAAAAACAGTAGACTTAAACCGTTGAAGGCAAGTCTTTGCTGATTTGTGAAGGGGCCCTACCTTTAGATCACTTAGAGAAACGCCAAGGTAAAACTGAGGATGCCTATAAACACCAAACCAAGGAAGTACTAAATTTCTGCTTCCATTTTCCATCTTTCTCATTCCTCCATAATTTCACTCTCTGTGTTTTTTTTGTGTTCAGTGTCTCTGACACTGTGCTATTTATTGTAATTGAACTTGCTTTTATGAACATATTAGGAGAATATATGCCAATGTATGTACAAATGGCTGCTCATGTAAGTCTGTATCACTCTCTCAGAGAGATTATTCAGGTCATTTCTTAACTCTCTTGTATCTAGGGTTTAGGAGAAAGCTAAACTATAAATTTCAAAACAATCACCATGTCACAATTGCCACAAAAATATGTAGTACTTGATGTGATGTCACAAAAAATGTTAATGGGATATTTTACAGTTTATTTAAATTGTTATATTTATGTTTAAAATATACTGATGATTGAATGAGTTACTAGTAAGACTTAGTTTTTCTAGCACAATGATTTTGACTACAGAGTATAATTTTCTAGTATGGTATGCATTCCAAATACCCAGACATGTTATCTACATTAATCTGATTTCAAAATATTAAAATGGCATACTTTCTACTAAGAGTATTTTATCTCTGGGTATTTAATATGAAAACATATTATTATCATCTAGATATGGTAATCATTTGAAATTGTCCTCTTGCACAAGTAAAGTTTGTAGTCCAGCAAGGGAATGCCATGCATTTTATTTATTAGAGTTCAACTTTCTGAGCTAGAGTGAAAACACTATATTATCCTCCAAGTGATAATTATGACATGCCAAATAAGGAAAGGCTTGGGTGAAAGTAAGGCTACTGAAAATCAAGTTTCTCAGTGGTACACACTACAAAGATAATCCTGAAAGAGAAACTAAAGTAAAGTCATATGTCTACTACTTTGGACAGATTAATTGAAAAACTGGCAATTCTCAATAATTACTTATATCTCATATTGGTTGTATCATGATGTTATTTGTGGGACTTTTAAATTCTTCATCAAGACATGAGGTCTAAAAATAAATTTCTCCAATATTTTTTGAGCTAGGTGATATTATCTGCCTTGTTGTTAAAGAAATATGAAGGAACTTGTTACATGTCTCTGTCCCCCCAGATAAGAATCTTGGTTACCATGATACCACTTTACATTTTAGTGCTGATCAAAAAATCTCTGTGGAGATTAAGCCCTTTGTCAGTCATGCCTTGGAAGAACTATGATAAACAATGTCACCAATTAGTTGAAAGTGTTTGATAATCTTATTATCCAATAATGTAATTGAAAGAGCTACTGAGAATTTAAGATCTCTGATTGCTGTTCAATAGCATTTTTAGTCTATTAGATACACACAGCATTCACGGCATCTATCTTTTGAGTACCTATATCAGAAAAAGAAAATAAACGGAGAATATTATATTTCAAGTATAGCGTTAAATTAAAAATGTTAAATGGACATTCTTAATTAGTAGATTAACCTTTGTACTTTCAAAATACTCACAGTCATTCTTCTTTCTCTTCCTCCTCTTCTCTTACTCCTTCTTCATTCTTCCCAAATATGGTGTGAGTCTGTGTGTGGGGGTGGTGGTGGTGTGGGGGTGGGTATAAGTTAATGTGTTCCTACAAATGGGATTAGGGAGAGATATGTGGTTTCCTGCTCTGTCTTTCTTCACCTAATTACTCTGGGACTGGATCTTTTTCACAGATAGGAAACGTCCAGTTGTGCTTAGATGTCTGACATCTGCTAGTCTCTACTATTATTGCTGAGTTGCACACATTGATGGCCACTCCTGCCTCTTTAGTTGTTCTTTATAAATATATAAAATGGAGACTTGAACTTGGATCATGCTTGCACAAGTACTCTTATCCACTGAGCTATCTCTTCAGCCCCTAAACGTCATTCTTAAATTTTCAAAAATAAGCTGTGTTTTTCTTCCCCTTGTTTCATTATTTATGAGCATCTGTTTCTTTCTTAGACATTTAAATTTTTAAATACTGAATGTTGGAATACGTCATGCCTCTGACAGTTAGATATTATTTAATTTAATTTGAATCAAGAATTAAACTTTAAAAAATAAAGAAAGAATTAGACTTTAAAACAAATTAGTAATTAAATAAATGTGTAAAAAAACAACAAGATTATAAAGTACTATTCAGGGATTTCTCCACTCTATTAGCACATTAGATATTTATCTACCTAATATCCTACTTTTACCTAATATCCCATCTATTATACTGCCAAGATAATAATACCCTGGAGGTCTCTTATACAATGTGTCAGTGCCCATATTCAGCTAACCAAATAAAGTTGTATAATTCAGCTAACCAAATAAAGTACTGTAAGACCCTAACCCAGCACCTCTTTATTGCTTAAGAATGTAGGCCTTTTTTGTACTCTGAAACTAGTAATGTTTCATATTTTAAAAATTAAATATGAGTTTCAATGCATCATAGCCAATTTTATAAGAAAATTAGTCACTGTAGGATAGATGAGACTTTTTGAACATAAAATTGGATAGATTAAAGGACTAGAAGGAAGTCTGTGATGAAAACACAATAGATTCTTCTGAGTATATCACCTTCAGAATATATAAGAATTAAATCATCTTTTGACTGATGTGAAAAAATATTTTACATGCCTCAGTGAGGATGTTATTGTCTCTTCTTTGCTAATGAAAGGCAAAGGACTGAGCATTTGTACTTCCCAGAATCTAGACTATGAGCATGATTGCTGATGTGATGATTGTAGGTGATATGGTTTTAGGCTATGACTAGATCAATAGGACATGACCTCATGAATGAGATAAATCCCTTCTCAAAGAGGACTAGACATTAGTTCATTCCTTCAGCATATTCACATCCAGCAAGAAGAGGGAGACTCATCAGAAACAGATTCTCTTGGTATTTTAATCTTAGATTTTGCAGTTTCCAGAGGAACAAAGTTCAGTAAATTATAAGCTATTCAATTCTATGACAGACCAAAGGAATACTGGCAATAAATTCTGATAATCACTGGCAAATGAGATTCAAATGGAATATTCTACTATTCCCTTCATTGTCTCATTGGCACATCAGAATGTTACAGAGCCCATTGTAATGATTAGGAATGGCAGTCTACAAAGCTGCTTTTGCTCATTTATAAGGAAAATAATGGTATTTATTTTTGAGTCACTTTAAATTTTCTCCATACATAGCCTGTTATAAACAACTCTTTATTACATATCCTTTGAGCTAAAACTTGAACAAGAACGTTTGATGCTATGTTCTTTTTATTTGCCAGGTAAACAGTGACTTAATTTGTAGCAGCATTAAGCCATTGCAGAAGTATATTGCTAAGAGTCCTTTGAAAATCTCCAGAATGAATTAATATTTTATGTCAAGAAAACAATACAAGCCTGATTTTGTAAGCAATTTTTGCATATACTGCACTTAACTCTAAAGAGATTGTTACTTTAAATGAAATGCAAAGAAATCATGATATAGAATATAGTTATAAAACTCTGAGAACTCAAAGTCTTATTTGTAAATCAAGAGTTGAATTTGATTATTATATCTTTGCCAAATATCTTAGATTTGGTAAAAAGCCCTATCTTATTTTAATTTCTTTTAATGTGATTTCTAATAATTTAAACAGTGTAACATCATACATAATACATGTCAATGCACTGTGCCAATATAGGATGTGCTATAGCTATACTCCTCTTTATATTTAAGATGTATGAACTCAATACATCCTGTTACCCAAAGCAGCCAGGAAGACATTTGTGAAGAAAGTTAACTCAGTACTCCATATCTAAATCAACCATTTTTTCTTAGGTTTTGAGAATATTTTTAAACCCTGATTAGGTTATTCTTTTAATATATCTACCTAAGGGACAAATTCCCATTAATTAAGAGAGTCATCCGAGATTTATAACAACCAATTTATTAAGTGAAATGCTATAAACAACAAGAAGTTAGCTATGAGAAAGGAAAAGCAGACAACAGTTTAAGGAACTTAGGTAAAAGAACATTAGAACACATCTTTGTCCACTCTGAAGTAAAACAATGATAAATACAAAACAGAGATACTAATTGAAGGAAGCATGAAGTCTAACAGTTTCTTGTGCTTTTGGGAAAGAACCTCAAAATATAATAAAAATTTTAATGCTGTCTGAAACTCAAAGATGCTTTCAAGAGGTTATCCTTCTCTCCTATCATTTAAAAAGTATTTGAGGAATTTGAAATCTCTGGAGAAAGAAAATATAGGCTGGCAGGAAGAAATTCCATCTTGTTGGGTCTCTGAAAGAGAGGAGGACTGAACACTTGTAAACACAGTACCTTGAGCAATAGTTGCCTTATGGCTTGTAGTTTGAGGCCAAGAATAGAAAGATAAACTTAGAATGTGTTTATCTCTTGGCAGCTTCATTTACTTGCAAGCTGGAAGGGACAAAGACCAACAATTTTCCACCTACAAAGTGCGTCTAAGCTGGCAGGAAGCTCAGCGAGTAAGTCAACTTGAGTCTTCAGATCACAGCCATTCTCAAAGCCAGATGGACAGCTTTAGAACAGGAGTGATTCAGCCAATATCTCAAGGCATTTGTGGTTGTAATGTCCTGGATTGGAATGTGGGGGTGGGAGGAAGCTTTAGTTTGGAGTCTTCACATACATCTAGTGCTATTTTAAGAGATAGGAGGGATGTGTGCAAATTTTTATAATTCCTGAGTCCTTGCTACTTGAAAACAGGTATGAAGCATTTTGGAAAACTTACATTTTTCATAGTTTGTTGTTTGGAAGCTTCTATACATTATCTTTAATAATGGTAAAAGCATTGTGTCTAATTCATTCACTGATGTAATGTTGTTTATTTAATGATGAAAGGCCAAGGTAGACTTCTGAGTTTATTTTAAAAGTGCTTAATTTAGGAACAGAATTAATGATATGAGGTGTAGTTGAGAAAAGAAGAGCTTGGGTGCTGTAATTTTTACGACTGAGCAAAGGAACTTCTTCTTACAAGGTTTGAGACATCTGCTGATGTTGGGTTATTTGTGCTTTAGGGGTGTTATGTTTCAAATTACAGAGATATTTTCAGTTCATAAAACAAAATTCTTATTTTAACCCACTGGATACATTTTTTTCTTTTAATACAATTCTCTTCTGCTTCAAAACAAAACTAACTGCTCAAGGTTATTCTCAAATAATGATACTTAGAAAGTACAGGAAAACTGTTGGTATAGAAATAGTTAATTATATGGATACAGAATGGTTCTTGTTTAAAAATATACTTAAAAGTATAATTTATATCTAATAAGAAATAAAAAATCCTATCCCTTTCAATAAGATCATCAAACAGAAAATATAAAATAATTTTGAAATGAAAATTAAAATTGACTGATGTTTATCTAATCCAAAAGGCTCTCTTTATAGTCTGTGTCATGTGGATCAAAGCAAATGCCACTTGATACTTTCAAAAACAATTTGAAATTTTAAAAGTTTCAATAAATAAATGCTCATAGCAACACATACTTAGAAATAGATTTTAATATCCCAGGCAAAAATAGTTCAACTAAGCTCATCAAATTCTAACTTCTTTGCCTGGAATAATTACTTATTTTCTCAAAAAACAAGAAAGAAAGAAAGAAAGAAAGAAAGAAAGAAAGAAAGAAAGAAAGAAAGAAAGAAAGAAAGAAAGAAAGATACTTCCTGTGGACTTCTGCCTCACCTGATGTTACGGTGTAAGTCCTCCCATATATGGAGAGCAATTGTTATAACTTGAGCCCCTGCTTCTTTAATTGGTTTTAAGGGTCCATCCTAACTTAGGCCATTGTTACTGCCTTTTTCTTGTGTGTGTAGCTATATTATCTTCCTCTGTATCCATAATACATGTGTATAAAGGAGTTTCCTTCCTTTTAATCTGGATTACTAACAGGTTCCATGAAGGAACACATGGAATTGTGCCACACTATGCAATCACAAATCAAAATCCTTACTCTTCAGTATCAGTGCTAAATGCCTTAGAGTCTTACAGAGTTCAGGTAATCAGAATTGAAGTTTTTTAAAGATTCATAAATCAAGGTGTTGGTGCCACTTTTGATTTCCAAAGTCCCCTTTCCTGATATTACGCTTATTTTTTATCAAATTACTAGCCAAGCCAGTAGTGCAACTTTCTCCCCCCCCCCCGATATATTCTTTATTTACATTTCAAGTGATTTTCCCTTTCCTGGATCCACCCTCCCCAAAAGTCCCATAAGCCCTTTTCCCTCCACCTGTTTTCCAATCGACCCCTTCCCACTTCCCTGTCTTGGTATTCCCTGACACTGCTGCACTGAGCTTTTCCAAGACCAGGGGCCACTCCTTCCTTCGTCTTGGGCATCATTTGTTATGTGCATTGTGTCTTCGGTATTCCAAGCTTCTAGGCTAATATCCATTTATCAGTGAGTGCATACCATGAGTGTTCTTTTCGAAGAAGACCTCAGAAAATGGAAAAAAATCTTCCTTACTTTTGGATTGGCAGGATTAATATAGTAAAAATGGCCATCTTGCCAAAAGCAATCTTAGATTCAGTGAAATCCCCAACAAAATCCCAACTCAATTCTTCATAGACTTAGAAAGAGCAATTCTTAAATTCATCTGGAATAACAAAAAACCCAGGATAGCTAAAATTATTCTCAACAGTAAAAGAACTTCTGGGGGAATCAGTATCCCCAACCTCAAGCAGTACTACAGAGCAATTGTGTTAAAAACTGCATGGTATTGGTACAGTGACAGGCAAGTAGATCAAAGGAATAGAATTGAAGATCCAGAAATGAACACACAGAATTATGGTCACTTGATCTTTGATAAAGGAGCTACAACCATCCAGTGGAAAAAGGCCTCTTCAACAAATGGTGCTGGTTCAACTGGAGGTCAGCAGGCAAAAGAATTCAAATTGATCTATTCTTATCTCCTTGTACTAAACTCAATTCCAAGTGGATCAAGAACCTCCATATAAAACCAGACACAGTGAAACTAATAGAAAAGAAACTGGGGAAGACCCTTGAGGACATGGGCACAGGGGAAAATTTCCTTAACAGAACACCAATAGCTTATGCTCTAAGATCAAGATTGACAAATGGACCCTCATAAAACTACGAAGTTTCTGTAAGGCAAAGGACATTGTCAAAAGGACAAAATGGCAACCAACAAATTGGGAAAATATCTTTGTAGTGCAACTTTCAAAAATGAGTTAGAACCCAGGAAGAAACAAGGCAGCTAAAATATTTAAAATATTTTTCAGCATTAACAACGATGAAATCACCAGAATTGGGAAAGGAGAGTCAGCAATTCACCTCCCAATGTTTTGAGTGCCAGAAAAGTCTATCCAATGAGGGAGGAATGCTGCAATGTTGATGTACTGTAGTGGGTTTAGCCTAATACTGCTTGTATTCTAATGCTTATTTGCGTCATCCATCATCTCTGCTTATATGAGTGTCTGAATGTAGCTTCAGGGAACCTGACACTAGTTGGTTCTGATTGGTAAATAAAGATACCCCAGTCAATGATACCAAAGAGATTCAAAGCTCTTGACAAAACTAGATTTTCTTTTCACCTGGAGTATTTGTTGAGTTGCTTTTATCTTCACTCACTGATGTAAATATGGAAACTTTAAAACTCTGAAGTGATGAAAGGTTTCTTCTACCACTGAGGCCAATGACAAGCTCCTGACAATAACAACCTTTAACTTAAGACCGTAGAACCATTCCAATGAGACTAAATAAAGTGGCTGCAAAGTAATCCACAGCTGCCCAGTGAAGGCAGCTGCGAACGCTTGCCAAACGAAAACTTCTTGTTGTTGAACACATATCACTAAGTAGTTTGCAGATTATTTTCTCTCTCATCACCTTTGCATAGAGATTCCGGATTTTACATTGACACAGAGCTGTGGTTACACTGAGAACAGAACATCTCTATTTGAGTATAAGAATTAGAACCCATTGATGTAGATACTGATGTTTTCTATCAGGGCCCTGAAGGAGGTCCTGATGGTTAAAATGCTTCTCCACTGATATATTTTATACCCAGAAATTATTTCTTTACAATAATATTTAGGATGCTTAAGTCAAAAACAAAGAAGCACAAGAGGCAAACCTCAAACTCTCTCTTCAGGACTGGTTTTTTTGTTTGTTTGTGTGTTTGTTTGTTTGTGTGTTTGTATGTTTAGGTATAGAATTTCAAAGCATTTCATTTTTCCTATTTTGCCTTATTGAGTACCCTAACCCAAACCTGTTTTAGTGTTCACTAGATAATATTTTTACTAGTGTACCCAATAGGAAAGGAAACACAGGATTTCAAGTAGAAAATACAAAAGTTTTAAAACTATTGTAATTTTTTATTAAATATTTTTATTTTCTATATTCTTTGTTTACATTCCAAATGATTTCCCCTATCCCAGATCCCCCCTCCCCATATGTCCCATAAACCTTCTCTCCATCCCTTCTGCAATCACCTCCCTCCTTTTTCTCTGTCCTTATATTCCCTTCCCATGCTAGATCAATCCTTTCCAGGATCAGCACCCTCTCCATACTTCTTCATGGGAGTCATTTGTTATGCGATTTGTGCCTTGGGTATTCAGAGCTTCTGGGCTAATTAATATCCACTTATCAGAGATTGCATTCCATGTGTATTCTTTTGTGACTGGGTTACCTCACTTAGGATGATATTTTCCAGATCAAACCATTTGCCTAAAAATTTTGTGAATTCATTGTTTCTAATTGCTGAGTAGTATTCCATTGTGTAAGCATTCCACATTTTCTGTATCTTTTCCTCCTTTGAGGGACATCTTGGTTCTTTCCAACTTCTGGCTATTATAAAGAAGGCTGCTATGAACATAATGGAGCATGTGTCTTTATTACATGCCAGGGAATCCTCTGGGTATATGCCCAAGAGAGGTATAGCAGGGTCCTCCGGAAGTGTCATGTCCAGTTTTCTGAGGAACCGCCAGACTGATTCCCAAAATGGTTGTACCATCTTACAGCCCCACCAGCAGTGGAGAAGTGTTCCTCTTTCTCCACATCCTTGCCAACATCTGCTGTCTCCTGAATTTTTGACCTTAGTCATTCTGACTGGTGTAAGGTGAAATCTCAGGGTGGTTTTGATTTGCATTTCCCTAATGACTAATGATGTTGAGCACTTCTTAAGGTGCCTCTCAGCCATTCAAATTTCTTCAGGTGAAAATTCTTTGTTTAGATCTGTACCCCATTTTTAAAAGGGTTATTTGGTTCCCTGGGGTCTAACTTCTTGAGTTCTTTGTATATATTGGATATTAACCCTCTATCAGACGGAGGGTTGGTGAATATACTTTTCCAATTTGATGGTTGCCATTTTGACCTTTTAACAATGTCCGTTGCCTTACAGAAACTTTGTAATTTTATGAGGTCCCATTTGTCAATTCTTGATCTTAGAGTATAAGCTATTGGTGATCTGTTCAGGAACTTTTTGCCCATGCCCATGTCCTCTAGGGTTTTTCCCAGTTTCTTTTCTATTAGTTTCAGTGTGTGTGTCTGGTTTTACATGGAGGTCCTTGATCCACTTGGAGTGAAGTTTATTACATGGAGATAAGAATGGATCAATTTGCATTCTTCTGCATGCTGACCTTCAATTGAACCAGCACCATTTGTTGAAAAGGCTATCTTTTTTCCACTGAATGTTTTCACCTCCTTTGTTGAAGATCAAGTGACCATAGCAGTGTGGATTCATTTCTGGATCTTCAATTCTATTCCATTGGTCCACTTGTCTGTCACTGTGCCAATACCATGCAGTTTTTAACACTATTGCTCTGTAGTATTGCTTGAAGTCAGGGATACTGATTCCCCCACAATTTCTTTTGTTGTTGAGAATAGTTTTAGCTATCCTGGGTTTTTTGTTATTCCAGATGAATTTGAGAATTGCTTTTTCTAACTCTGTGAAGAACTGAGTTGGGATTTTGATGGGGATTGTGTTGACTGTAGATCACTTTTGGCAAGATGGCCATTTTAACTATATTACTCCTGCAAATCCATGAGCATGGCAGATTTTTCCATTTTCTGAGGTCTTCTTCAATTTCCTTCTTCAGAGACCTGAAGTTCTTGTCATATAGATCTTTCAGTTGTTTGGTTAGAGTCACACCAAGATACTTTTTATTGTTTGTGGCTATTGTGAAGGCTGTCATTTCCCTAATTTCTTTCTCATCCTGGCTTTCCTTTGAGTATAGGAAGGCAACTGATATACTTGAGTTGATTTCGTAACCAGCCACTTTGCTGAAGTTGTTTATCAGCTATAGGAGTTCTCTGGTGGAGGTTTTCAGGTCACTTAAGTAGACTATCATGTCATCTGCAAATAGTGATAATTTAACTTCTTCCTTTCCAATTTGTATCCCCTTGACCTCCTTATGTTGTCTAATTGCTCTAGCTAGAACTTCAAGTACTATATTGAAAAGATATGGAGAGAGAGAACAGCCTTGTCTTGACCCTGATTTTAGTGGGATTGCTTCAAGTTTCTCTCTGTTTAGTTTGATGTTGGCTACTGGTTTGCTGTATATTGCTTTAACAATGTTTAGGTATGGGCCTTGAATTCCTGTTCTTTCCAAGACTTTTAGCATGAAAGGATGCTGAATTTTGTCAAATGCTTTTTCTGCATCTAATGAGATGATCATGTGGTTTTTTTCTTTGAGTTTGTTTATGTAGTGGATAGCATTGATGGATTTCCTTATCTACTCAATGATACCTTGGTCAAGGAAGAAATAAAGAAAGAAATCAGAGACTTTTTAGAACTTAATGAAAATGAAGGCACAACATACCCAAATCTATGGGACACAATGAAAGCAGTGCTAAGAGGAAAACTCATAACCCTGAGTACCTCCAAAGAGAAAATGGAGAGAGCATACACTAACAGCTTAATGACACACCTGAAAGCCCTGGAACAAAAAGAAGCTATTTCACCCAGGAGGAGTAGAAGGCAGGAAATCATCAAACTCAGGGCTGAAATCAATCAAGTAGAAACAAAGAGAACCATACAAAGAATCAACAAAACCTGGAGCTGGTTCTTTGAGAAAATCAGCAAGATAGATAAACCCTTAGCCAGACTAACCAAAGGGCACAGAGACAGTATACAGATTAACAAACTTAGAAATGAAAAGGGAGATATAACAACAGAAACTGAGGAAATTAAAAAAAATCATTAGGTCCTACTACAAAAGTCTATACTCAACACAACTGGAGAATCTGGAGGAAATGGACAGTTTCCTAGACAGATATCCGACACCAAAATTAAATCAGGATCAAATAGATCATCTAAACAGTCCCATAACTCCTGAAGAAATAGTAAGGGTCATAGAAAGTCTCCCAACCAAAAAAAGCACGGGACCAGATGGCTTCAGTGCAAATTCAATCAGACCTTCAGAGAAGACCTAACACCAATACTCTTCAAACTATTGCACAAAATAGAAACAAAAGGAACTCTACCCACCTCATTCTATGAATCCACAATTACGCTGATACCAAAACCACACAAAGATCCAACAAAGAAAGAGAACTTCAGGCCAATTTCCTTTATGAATATTGATGCAAAACTATTGTAATTTAATTCCTATTATAGTCAATATATTTTTATGAACTTAAAACACATTGGCCAGTAACAGAAATTCCAATCACTACAGACAAAGCCATTGAGTGTTAAATTGGTGAAGGCAAACCTACTTTTATTTGCTAATCTTGAAAAAAACCTAATAGTTAATGGTGGATGAGTGGTATCATCATTTTTGTATTTTTTCTATAAAATTATAATGTACCATTTTTCCTTAAAACATTATTTCAAATATTTAGTTGCTCTATATTACAATGAAAAAATATATCCATAAATATATATGCATAAGGAAAAATCATTTTATTCTTACATCCTAGAGTATTTTTTACCTTTTTATTGATTCTTTGTGAGTTTCACATCACGCATCCCAAATTCCCTTTATATTTGCAAACCTCCCAAATAAAACAAGAACTAAAAATAAACAAAACATAAAACCACCTTGCTGTAGAATCTGTAGTGTGTCCCACAGTGTGACCACTTTGTGGACATTTTGACTTGAAGATGTTCATTGTAAGTCATTGGCTGGGCCAAGGATCTGGCTTCTTCTATACTATTAATACTGGATCCTCACCTGGACTCCTCTTGAATATCCTATTGTTACCCTGTGTCACTGTGTGGCTACAGTTTTAAATTTGCAGGACAGGACCTTTCACATGCAGTTCTTAGTTGAGGTAGATGATGGTGTTGGCCAACTCAATACCCTGGATCTTGCCTGTGTAGGAGGCAGTGAAACTGGTCAGCCTTCCAACTCTCAAACACCCACAAACCCACAACAAGCACTCTAGCACATTCTTAGCTAACTGACTTACTGCTTCAGCCAGCAATGGGCAGGGACAGCTCTCCAGCTCAAATGACCTTGGGACCAGATCTCCTTGCTGGCATAGTTGCCAAGGAATGAGAGGAAGGGACCATCTTTTACTTATCCATGCCATTACATACCTGACAAGGGTCTGGGCAAGCTCTCCCATATGTAAGCCCTCAAGGTCAGCTCTTCCATGCTGCCCAGGCAAGGAACAGGGCTTGCTATTTCTAGTTCTTCAGTGGGTCAGAGTTGTGGCAAGCTATACAGAGTACAACAGCTAGTAAGGAGTAAGCTCTGCAAAACCCTTGAATATCAACATAGCCCCAGGTAGGATTCTAGGTCTTCAGTAGTAAAGCAAGCTATGGACATCAACACAGATCCTGCTGTTGTACAGCCAGGGACCCAGATTGGGACTTCATTGTGGCCTCAGATGGTAGAGCAGGCTACCTTCTCCACAGTTTCACCTCTAGTTCCACCTTTCTTCATGATATTCAAATTTTTTGTTTCTCTTTCTTATTTTCTCACCACATAATTGCCTGTCATAGTAGCTTCCACTGTGGTGGACCACAAGGACATCAGGCCTTTGGAATTCTTCCACATGCCTGGAGCATCTGGAGTCTTTCAGATTTTGCATCTCTCGTCTGATACCTTCATTACACGATACTATTTCAGTCTCATATTTTCATACCTATTGATCTCATTCTACAGGTCTCATGATTTCCTCTAGTTCCTTCTTTAGTGGGAGGAACACACATACTCACCAGCACAGTGCTAGGTTCGCAACTAAAGTAAATAAAATAATGTGTTCTGTACATCTGAGTGAATTTCTTCTATTTTAGAGTCTTTCTAAAATAATTTATATTTAACATGTTCCTTCATATTTTTTAAAGTTATCCATCTCTAACCACTCTATGACTTATGTATAATAACAAATACAGTCTTCATTTATTATCCTGTGTCCAACCATTTACATTAACAAGTAAGTAAGAAGGGACAGAGTAAAGTTGTCAAAATTATTTTGAGAAATAAGTACTGATCAAATAACTTTTTGCAGAAAGCTATAACGATTCATACCTTTTAAATGCAGTAAAAGTTAGCATGAGTTTGTTGAAAAAGTGTAGGGTCAAAATTTTTATCTATTTATCATTGTAAAATAATCTTTCATAGAATTAATCTAGTTCCTGATAACAAGAAGAATGGCAATAAGCAAGCAAGAATTCACAGTACTCTGTGTGTTTCTCTAAAAGAGGCTGATACTGCTGCACCACTGTTAACAGTGCTGGGGTAGTTACGTTTAAGTCCGCAATCTGAGAAACTGTGCACCAGATGTTGAATTCTTAATATATGCTATACAATTATCTTATTTCGTCCTAAGAAAACCTTCGAAGTTAGATATTAAACCTTTATAGAGAAATTGATATTTAAAGTCCTGTGGCTTGTACAGGGGAATAACAATATCCAGTTTGTGTTGTAGGAACAGGAGAACAAACTCTGGATTACAGAACTACCATACACTGTCTCTAAATATCCTTCAAAAATAACCTTGAAGAACTTGAAATGATACATCATAGATATTAGATCACATGAATATGAGGACTAGTTGATGTATGAGCTTTAATATGGAACTAATATTCAGAGAAGTGCAGGGCATGGATGGAGCTTTATGGGAGAAAAGGAAATTATTCCTGGAAGGATGATCTTCTGATACTTGGAAAGTGGAGAGCAGAATATTTTATCATGACTGCGGGGCTAATTAGAAGAGTTTAAGCACTTTTCACAGCAATGAGTATACTTAGGCCACTAAAATATATTTATTTAAATGATGTTATAATATTAATGCTTGTTATTATTACTATATGCTATTGTGTTTACTGATGAAAGTTTTTATTACTCTGCAACATAGGTATTTCAATATAAAGGCATATTTTAGCCTGAATCAGGCACATAATTAAAGTAGTTGAAATTTCCAAAATAAGCGTACCTTGACAAAGATCTGTCAGCATAGTTTTGATGAGTTATACCTCTTCATTTATATAGGAATAGAATTGACTAAATAATCTTCAGATTTTCCAGATGTGAAGGGGTACATGTTGACTGTAAGTGTTGTAACAAATATTTTCCCATGTGATTCACATGTTTTCACATTCATACAGCAGGTTATATGTTTGCAGATGCATGCTCAGGAAACTGTTAGAAACATAGTTGCTTTTCTTCATATTTAGAATACCTGGTGACAAAGGCTAGGTGTTTGCTACTTTTGATTCATAATCATAGTATAGAAGGAGAGAGGAGGAGAGAGATAAACAGAGAAAGAGCAAAAAGAGAGAGAAAGAGAGAGAGAGAACAGAGAAGGGAGGAAGAGAAAGAGAGCAAATCAGCCAGACCATTAAAATAAGTGAGGAACACTTAAATATAAAATTAAATAATAAACTTTCAAAATTTATTTTCACATTTATTGGATAATTAGATGTAGTGCAATATTTCATGTGATATGTGCAAAATGTAAAAATATTTGCCAGGATTCTGAAAATAATTTTCACAAAAATATAACTGTAATCAATTTTTTTTATTTTTTTATTCAATATAATTTATTTACATTTCAAATGATTTCCCCTTTTCTAGCCCCCCACTCCACGAAAGTCCCTCAAGCCCCCTTCTCTCCCCCTGTCCTCCCACCCACCCCTTCCCACTTCCCTGTTCTGGTTTTGCCGAATACTGCTTCACTGAGTCTTTTCAGAACCAGGGGCCACTCCTCCTTTCTTCTTGTACTTCATTTGATGTGTGGATTATGTTTTGGGTATTCCAGTTTTCTAGGTTAATGTCCACTTATTAGTGAGTGCATACCATGATTCACCTTTTCAGTCTGGGTTGCCTCACTTAGTATGATGTTCTCTAGCTCCATCCATTTGCCTAAGAATTTCATGAATTCATTGTTTCTAATGGCTGAATAGTACTCCATTGTGTAGATATACCACATTTTTTGCATCCACTCTAAGTTAGACTCCAGAAAACTGAACAACCCTATTAAAAAATGGGGTACAGAGTTAAACAAAGAATTCTCACCTGAAGAACTTCGGATGGCGGAGAAGCATCTTAAAAAATGCTCAACTTTATTAGTCATTAGGGAAATGCAAATTAAAACAACCCTGAGATTTCATCTTACACCAGTCAGAATGGCTAAGATTAAAAATTCAGGAGACAGCAGGTGTTGGAGAGGGTGTGGAGAAAGAGGAACACTCCTCCACTGCTGGTGGGCTTGCAAATTGGTACAACCACTCTGGAAATCAGTCTGGCGGTTCCTCCGAAAACTGGGCACCTCACTTCCAGAAGATCCTGCTATACCACTCCTGGGCATATACCCAGAGGATTCCCCACCATGTAATAAGGATACATGCTCTACTATGTTCATAGCAGCCCTATTTATAATTGCCAGATGCTGTAATCAATTATTTTAAAAGTAAGAATATTATAAGTATTTATACAACAGAGGTTGTACATACACCCTCTGTGGTTGTATGTATTATACCTTGGTTATCATTGTCTTAATATCTATATAACTTAATACATACCACATTTGTCTTTCTGGGTTTGGGTTGCTTCACACGGATATATATATATATATATATATATATGCACATACTTTTTATGTTTTTGTAGTTTTATCCATTCATCTGAAAATTTTATGCTTTTCCTTTTTAATGACTAGATAATACTCCTTTGTATAAATATATGACATTTCTTTCTTCATTCTTCTGTTTAGAAACATCTAGTCTCTTGCCAATTTCCATTTGTAATGAATAGAGGATCAAGGTAATGAGAATGGATATACTGGGATTCTTCAACGAACAGACACCCAGTTTGACCAGCACTATTTGGTGAAGATACTAATTTTAATCTGCACTCACAAAAATATTTATTTGCACAGACTAACAAAAATAAGTTGATAAAGTTAACTATTATAACATAACAATAAAAATAGTCCATATATTGAGAGTATATACAAATTAGAATGGAAAAATATGTTTATGTATGACATTTTATTACAGGACATAAATAAAGCAAGCAAACCACTACATTTTACACTAACATGTAAGTTTTCAAGATAGAAAGTAAAGTTTATGGATTACAAATACGGGTCAATGAGACAGGCAATCCTCTCTATTTCATAACAGGAAGGGTCAGTAACCATTTACACTCCGATGACAAATTGACTAGAACAAACTGGTTTGCATACTTTTTCTACATTTATCCATTTTTAAATAAAAGAGCAATATTCACTATTTAATATAAAGTAATTATCTTACATGTATGCCAAAACTTATCAAAGCAACTTAAAATAACACACTTAAATATATATGTGTATGTTTGTGCGTCTCTGTGTGAAAATATGACTTTCATTATGTAGATATAAAATGACTATTTTTTAAGCCACTACTGTGTATTAGGTAATTAGTATGAAATTCTTCAGTCTTAAGAAACATCATTCCAGGACTCAAACTAGGCTTTATTCCTATTCCTAAAGTCTCCTTTCTTTTACTGGTGGAGAAAATGTTGAAGTGCACCTGGGAAGGCGGGTATGCAATAGATTTTAAAGGCTCGATTAACACCTGCTTAAATATTTTCTTCCAATCTTTAATTAAACAGTTAAGGTAGGACTTCATTTTCTAGATATACAATCACACTGATTCTGAATAATACTCTACAGCTGCTAATTTCCCTTCCCAAAGAGAGTTACACACCAGTTTTTACCCTCCAAAATAGGAAGCTGCAGAAGACGCTTCCTCGCTTCTGGAAGAATGGGAACCTTGGCCTTCGACCTTTTTATTTTTTTTTTAAGTAACAGTGTAGATATATTTTATTTCATGTTTTTATTATAAAAGAAATGGAGAGAAAAAGACAACATAAACAACTGGAAGGGAATTCAATATAAAATCCACTGGGAAAGTGAAAAGAAACATGGACAATCTTAGTTAGAAAGGCAGTTAGTCAGGTTTGTGATGCCAGTTCCAGAATAGTGGAAAATTATATCTAAATCCTTTTAATTGTGAGACCAAACCTTGTTTATCAAAGTCAGAGAAGAGAGAGAGCTAATTTTCTGAAGCGAGCTGTGCATTTTCCCAATCCAATCTCTTAATAGATAGTATCAATTAAAAGGAGCACACAAGCTCATAGCAAAGAGAGGAATTGGAAAGAAGAATATGAATTTATCTAATAGAAAATAATTCTGGAATTACAAGAAAAAGTGGGTGTGAAGACTGGGAAAAACACTGATAAAATCTGATGCATTTTATCATCAGTTCCAGGATGCATAGAAGTGAAAACATTGAGTGAGTTCTCAGTTTGAGTAAAGAAATGAGGAAATGCAGAGTAAATGCAGAACTGTGAGTTGAGTACATTTCACAGCAAATCACCATCACAACTCCATGCAAAATATTTAGGTTGGAATCTGAGATATTCATTCACTCCCAAAAAGCAAATAATAAAATATTTTTCTACGAGACAAAAGAAGTCTTTAGCCAGCATCTGATTTTGTAAGATAGTTGAAACACTGATATCTGAAAGCTAGTCAACATATCCAACTTACTGGAGCTGTGTGCTCATCAGAAGCAAATCCCACCTGCAAAATTCATGCCCTACGGATCACCTTTGAACAGCTCTCTGGCTCTCTGAATTATCATTATTTCTTTTTAATTTAAATTTTTTTTATTGTTTTAAAACTTTTTTTTTTTTGGTTTTTTTCGAGACAGGGTTTCTCTGTGTAGCCCTGGCTGTCCTGGAGCTCACTCTGTAGACCAGGCTGGACTCAAACTCAGAAATCTGCCTGCCTCTGCCTCCCAAGTGCTGGGACTACAGGTGTGTGCCACCACTGCCCGGCTTAAACTAGTTTTCATAATTCTTTTGTAAATTCCATTTTGAATTTACACGTTTTGAATATAAAATAGCATAAATAGGTACTATATGTGGACTATTTCCACCCCCCGTTCTTCCTCCAAACTTTCTTGTCTCCTCTGTTCTTACTCTCAAATTCATGAAAGCAGATGTACATGTGTGCATGTGCATGTGTGCATGTGCATGTGTGCATGTGCATATATGTATGTGCATGTGTGCATGTGCGCGCACACACACACACACATACACACACACACACAGGCACGACACACAGGAGGAGAGGGAGAAACACATGCTGAGAACACTTACGATTGCTCATATGTACATGTGTTTAACGTTGACCACCTGGGAACAAATGATCTGTCACACCTGTTCCTGGAAAGGCTGAGTCTCCATTTTACAGCAGTCACAGGTTTCCTACAGCTGCTCATTCAGTCCTGAGGTCCTTTCCGATGTCCCCCACTTGCTCTGGCATGTGAACTGATGTCATCCTGATGTCATCATGATGTCCTGTTTAGGTAACTACATTATTTCAATTTCCCTATCATATATAGCAGATACTATCACAAAGTAAAGATTTCAGTCCCCAAGAATTTAAATTTTTTTCTCCTTTTTTATCAATGTTACAAGTGTTAGGTGTAGGGATTATATTGAAGATATATTGATTGAAACTGGGAAACCCAAGGTCTGTTCTCTGAACTTTGACTAGTTGTGGATATTTCCAATAATCTCCATCTACTACAGAAGAAAGGTTCTTTGAAGAGATGTGAAAGATTTATCTGCAGGTATAAGGATACTGTTTTAGAATTCAGGTAGGAATTATACTGGGAAAATGACAGTAGTAGATTCTCCCCCAGGATCCAAAACACTCATAACTAGTTACATAGGTTTCTAGTACCAGACATGTATTCCATCATGCAAGAACCTTTAAATCCAACTACACAGTTGGTTGTTACCCTCCAATACACAGATGCAACTATTGCACTCTAGGGAGTATCTTGTCATGCTGATCATTGCTGTGGTTCATGAGTTTTACAGATGAGTGGGACTATTGGTTGCCATTTTCCATAGATGTAGTAATCTTAGGTACTTTGAGAGGTAGTCCTCAGAAAAAAGTCTTTCAAGTCAGTATCATATCAATCTGCAACATTCTGTGTCTAAAGTGTGTGATACCTTCAGAAATAGGGTCTTACTTTTAAGTTCTGGGAAGCAACCAAGGGTAAAGGCAGTAAATTGCATTGTCTGGGAAGAAAGAAACTGTCCCTCTCAGTTTAAGGGAGGGTGCTCTTGTTGGCATGGGGTTTTCATTTATCTATACCTCTTAAGAGGAACATTATCATTCCATGGGTCATACATTCAAACTGCAAATAAGTAAATATTTCTGTACATGTATACATAAATATATTTTCATGTATTTTATATGTACTTTGTACTTTTAAGTATCTGCCCTCCCAGCTAATAGTCATTATCATCCTCAAAAATGCACCTTTTAAAAGTGAGTGGGTTCTGTGTGTGTGTGTGTGTGTGTGTGTGTGTGTGTGTGTGTCTGTCTGTCTCTCTGTCTGTGTGTGTGTGTGTCTGTGTCTCTGTCTCTGTCTCTCTCTCTCTCTCTCTCTCTCTCTCTACTCTCCTCATGTATGCAAGGAATAAGCTTTTGTTTTTCAATTGTTTTGAGATTATAACTACAACTTCTCCTTTCCCCTTCCTTCCTTTAAACCCTTCTACATATCCCTCTCCATTCTCTTTCTAATTCATGGACTGCCTTTTTTTCCCAAAGAACTATAGGAAACTGAGGAAAGCTCAAATTGGGGTGATTGTATTCTGGGGCCTTGAACAGATGTATATACATATGTATATTTGTTTATATATGTATATATATATATATATATATATATATGTATATATATACATATTTTCATGCAATTAGTGAAAAGGGAGTATGTAATTTTAACATTTCTTTAAATTGTGACAATAAGATATTCATTTCTTTATTTTAGGAAAATTGACCAAAGACTCTAAAACAAAATTTAGCTATATTAATAAAATGATGAAAATCCCTCATTTTAATGACTAGTGTCACTTTAAAATGTGATTCAAAGCTTAAAGCCACTACCACTAATAAACTAGGCAGGAAATTATGGCATGAATTACACAACAAAGTAAATTTTACACATTAAAGAGATATTTACATTTTAAGTTTATAATGCCTGAGTTACTATTTCTACAATAATTTGAACACTTGTTTCATATAGATACTATCATATTCTCAGGTTTTTTTTTATTTCAGTAACTATAAAACTTTTTACAACCTTATGACCAATTGTTTTGCTATTTGGATTTGCAATGCACTATTTTAATTGGAAAGTGAGGAAGCGGTGCACTGAAGAGCAACAGGAATATAGGATGGAAGGTGAGGCCACCTATGCTGTAAATACATTGTCGTTCCATTGCTCTCATAAGGCTAATGGTTACAGCCAAGGAACAAACGATTAACTATACGTTAATTACATCTATGTTTTCAAATTAAAGCTTTCAAATTAATTCACACATTTATTGTCTTTAGGCCATGTCATGTTTCTGAGATGCCTTCGAGACATCTTCCTCATTTCCCAGTCCAAAGTACTGAGCTTCTTTGGTGATGCTCATGAATTTGGAATCTACATCTGTCTTGACCTCAGCTTTAAATGCCTTCCTCCTCTGGCCACTCTTCCTGTTTTGCACAGCATTATACACTAAGTTTCATGCATAATTCTCATAGCAAACCTGCCTAAAAGCAGAAAAGAATTCCTAGATCACAGACTAAATATCGTTAAACTTTGGAATCTCTTCCTCCAGCTTATGCAGTGTGTTTTCTCTAAATTCAGCATCCTACAGACTCAGGGTATGGACAAAATGTGTGTAAGTTCTTTGCGACAACATGACACAAAGAACCTTTAGACTGACTTTTGAGACTTTTCGCTTTTTAATGTAGTTTTATAGAGACAGTAATTACTACCTACATTCCTATAAGTATTTTGGTTTTTTATGTTCTCACTAAATCACCCATTACAATCTGTTTCCAATCTACCCAGGTTTTTGTAATCAAATTCTCCAAACTATTCCAAATTCTTCACAAAAACTAGATTCAAAGGTTCTGAAATACATGGGCAAATATAAGTCACAGCAAAGAAGCTACTTGTGATACCAAGTTTACTTACTTATCATAGTTTCTTCCACTGAAAACATACCTCAGAAAGTCAACTAAAGAGAATATTTATTGCAGCTTAAACTTTTCAAGGATTCTATTTATAGTCACCTGATTCCATTGTGTTAAGGTTCTTGAGAGCTACAAAAATAGCAATTTGTGTATGATGAAGGAAAACTATTGTTTTGTTCCTTGTCAGGAAGCAAAGAAGATGATAAAAGTGAATGGGAGTATCTGGAGATCCGTTTATTCCAATAAGGTGTACTTCCAGTGAGTTTTCTTTTTTTTTTTTTTTTAATTTTTTTTATTCGATATAATTTATTTACATTTCAAGTGATTTCCCCTTTTCTAGCCCCCCCACTCCCCGAAAGTCCCGTAAGCCCCCTTCTCTTCCCCTGTCCTCCCTCCCACCCCTTCCCAGTTCCCCGTTCTGGTTTTGCCGAATACTGTTTCACTGAGTCTTTCCAGAACCAGGGACCACTCCAGTGAGTTTTCTAATGAGGTTTTATCACCTAACAACAAATTAATTATGAATGGAAAAATGTGTTAAGCCACTAGTGCAGATAGTATCCTACACTAGTCCAGTCCACAAATAGTGACCAGTCTGCCAATATGTGTACCAGTTTGGAGAGATATTTTACCTATATATCACAACAGCTGGTAATCTTCAATTTATAATACTCTGAAAAGACCAAAGACATTGAGCTTACATTTGTTTGTTTATTTTTTAACATGGAAAGGAAGAATACAATGACTAAGAGAAAATCATTCCTTTTTAGCATAATGACTACAACGTTAAGTGACATAGCCAGACCTATGTACTTCACTATGGCGCTATTACTTCTTCACCACGTGACACTAGGCATGTCATTTGATTGCTCGTTGCTTCATTTTCTTGTTAAAGTTTATAAGGATAATCTTAAATACCTCATGTGTTGGTGGAAAGAAACATGTTCATATATTTAAAGCACCTGTGTTAGCTAGTTTTATGTCAATATGAAAATGCTTGAGTATTATTAGGAGAGATAGCCTCAGTTCTTGATTGATGATGTGGGAGGTCCCAGTCTATTGACAATGGTGCCACACAAGGGTGGGAGGGTCCTTGGGATGTTAAAGAAATCAGACTTAGTAAGACATGAGGGAAAACCAGTAAGCGCCATTCCACCATGCCCTCTCTATCAGAGTCATGGTGTTTTAGCACAGCAGTAGAAGTCTTAGTTAAAATGTGTCCCAATATATTACTTGGCATAAATGTTCTATGGAAGTATATAGTATAGATTACAGTTAATTTATAGCCATGTACAGTATTATTTCTTTCAATGGTACAAGTATGCAACCCCTTTAGTTCCTTGCTTAGATATAAAGTTGGATATAAAAGCTATAGGTTTATTTCAAATTCCTATTTCTATGACTTTATAATGTTTTTCATCTTAACTGTGACAGTTGAATTCCTGTACGACAGCATAAAGTTGTATAATAATATGTAGCTTATAATAAAATTCTCCAAAGGAATAATGATTTATTCAATTCTAGTGCCATAAATACTTGCATGAATCCAGATCTAAAAATTCATTGAAATAATATCATAGTATTTGAAAACTGCCTATGAAGATTCTCTTATACTATGCTGATTTAAATCCATTCAAGTGGATTATAGAAAACTTTATAGACTTATCAAATCTTTCATCAAAAATCCTCTCTAAAATAAACTCTAATTCTAGTATAAAAACTAGTACCACAAAATTTAATTAATTCCAAATCACATAAAAGTAATTTAATGCAATGTGACATACTGGTAAATGTTATCAATTACTATGGTCATAACTGTTATTTGAAAATATTATAAAATACAAACATAATGCCTCTGTAAGAAATGCGGCTAATGGTGATAGAAGCCTAGCACAGTCGAGTGGATGTGTAAGAATTTAGTGGCTCTTCCTTCATACTGGTCTCAGTGTTACTCTCCAACAGTCTGTGGGCCACAACTTAAGGACATCTAATGTTTTATGAATGATAATTATGAATGACTAAAATGTTAAATTAGATAGAAATAATTAATGTTTGGAAGAAAACTATTGATCAAATGAATTGATCAAATATTGATCATTTAAAAAGAAATCTGTCCCCTATGCAAAGTGTGCATATGTGTGTAATGGACATTATTTAGGTTTCACTGAGACTGTTTAGTGGTAGGTGCCTCATCTTAATATTGTTGACAATAGGCGCTTACTTATTTTCACGGCTTCCCTCTTTGTAAATAACTTAACACCAGCACAAAAGAAATACTCTACAATGAACTGTGCTTTCATTTCACAACTGATAATACCTCCAAATCATTATAACCTTGAATTTTTTTCAACTCTTTGTAAAAATGTCACCCTAAGAGACCTTTCATTTTTCTTTCTCCTAAAAGTATAAAACAATAGGAAATATATTTTTAATTTTAGTAAGCTGCACAAATCATTACGTACTTTTGGTCACTGATAAAATATTGAAACTTTTTTTACTATCATTTTACCAGAAGTCAGATGACATTCTTAGTGTATGAGAACACATATAATCTGTACAGAGAAGCCTAATCCTGTATCTATGCTGTGTATGGTACAAATTCTGAATCACAATTAATAATCATTTTCACATGGCACATATAAACTCTCAACACTGTGAAGTGTACTCCTGTAAAGGAAGTAGGAATTTTCAAAAGTCCAAACAGAATGGAAGATAGATTCAAAGAACTATGCCAGTTTCTTTCTCTTTTTTTTTCCATTCATTTTTTTCTTTGAATTTTGATTTAATAATATATTTACAAAAATTCTTCCCCTACCTTCCATGGACAATATCAATAGGCATGCTAAAATGGGTAGGCAGAAATTTAGAAGGCATCAACTCTATAAGAACAATTAGAGGCAACTAAGGAAGTCTGAGAGTGTTGGTATCATTTTAAACAGTTTATTTCAAATAATTAGTATGCTGTAATTGTACTTCTTGATAGATCAATAATTCTGTGCATTATGTAAAATAATTTAAGTTATATTGGTGTCACTTGACAACTATACCTAAATAAATGTGAACTCATGGCCAAAAGATGACAGTCCATTTGGATCACTTATGAGGAAAAGCCTAACCATGCTTAAACATGTCTAGCAATTGGGGTGATGAATGCAAGGACCAGGACAGGCTCTTTAAACTGAAAGTTCTACAACGGAGTGATTTTTACTCAGTTCTTTTTTTCTATTTTTTATTAGATATATTCTTTATTTACATTTCAAATGATTTCCCCTTTCCTGGATCCCTCCTTCCTGAAAGTCCCATAAGCCCTCTTCCCTCCTCCTGTTTCCCCATCCACCCCTTCCAGCTTCCCTGTTCTGGTATTCTGGGCTCATATCCACATATCAGTGAGTGCATATATGAGTGTTCTTTTCTGATTGGGTCGCCTCACTCAGGATGACATTCTCCAGTTCCACCCACTTGCCTAAGAATTTCATGAATTCATTGTTTTTAATAGCTGAGTAGTATTCAATAGTGTAAATATACCACATTGTCTGTGTCCATTCCTCCATTGAGGGACATCTGGTCCCTCCATTGAGGGACATCCAGCTTCTAGATATTATAAATAGGGCTGCTATAAACATAGTGGAGCATGTATCCTTATTACATGCTGGGGAATCCTCTGGGAATATGCCCAGTAGTGGTGTAAGAGGGTCCTCAGGTAGTATGCCCAGTTTTCTGAGGTACAGTCAGACTGATTTCCAGAGTTGTTGTACCAGCTTGAAATGCCACCAGCAGTGGAAGAATGTTCCTCTTTCTCCACATCCTCACCAGTACCGGTTTTCAACTGAGTTTTTGATCTTAGCCATTCTGACTGGTATGAGGTGAAATCTCAGGATTGCTTTGATTTGCATTTCCCTGATGACAAAGGATTTTGATGCTGAATATTTTTTTAGGTGCTTCTCAGCCATTCAATATTCCTCAGTTGAAATTTCTTTGTTTAGCTCTGTACCCCATATTTTTTTTCTTTTTTTTTCCCCCCAAAGGTTATTTTTTTCTTTTTTATTATTCGATATATTTTATTTACATTTCAAATGATTTCCCTTTTCTAGCCCCCCCACTCCCCAAAAGTCCCGTAAGCCCCCTTCTCTTCCCCTGTCCTCCCACCCACCCCTTCCGACTTCCCCGTTCTGGTTTTGCCGAATACTGTTTCACTGAGTCTTTCCAGAACCAGGGGCCACTCCTCCTTTCTTCTTGTACCTCATTTGATGTGTGGATTATGTTTTGGGTATTCCAGTTTTCTAGGTTAATAACCACTTATTAGTGAGTGCATACCATGATTCACCTTTTGAGTCTGGGTTACCTCACTTAGTATGATGTTCTCTAGCTCCATCCATTTGCCTAAGAATTTCATGAATTCATTGTTTCTAATGGCTGAATAGTACTCCATTGTGTAGATATACCACATTTTTTGTATCCACTCTTCTGTTGAGGGATACCTGGGTTCTTTCCAGCATCTGGCAATTATAAATAGGGCTGCTATGAACATAGTAGAGCATGTATCCTTATTGCATGGTGGGGAATCCTCTGGGTATATGCCCAGGAGTGGTATAGCAGGATCTTCTGGAAGTGAGGTGCCCAGTTTTCGGATGAACCGCCAGACTGATTTCCAGAGTGGTTGTACCAATTTGCAGCCCCACCAGCAGGGGAGGAGTGTTCCTCTTTCTCCACACCCTCTCCAACACCTGCTGTCTCCTGAATTTTTAATCTTAGCCATTCTGACTGGTGTAAGATGAAATCTCAGGGTTGTTTTGATTTGCATTTCCCTAATGACTAATGAAGTTGAGCATTTTTTAAGATGCTTCTCCGCCATCCGAAGTTCTTCAGGTGTGAATTCTTTGTTTAACTCTGTACCCCATATTTTTAATAGGGTTATTTGGCTCTCTGAAGTCTACCTTCTTGAGTTCTTTATATATCTTGGATATTAGCCCTCTGTCGGATGTAGGGTTGATAAACATCTTTTCCCAATTTGTTGCTTGATGTTTTGTCCTTTTGAAAGTTTCCTTTGTCTTACAGAAACTTTGTAATTTTATCAGGTCACATTTGTCAATTCTTCATCTTAGAGCATAAGCTTTTGGTGTTCTGTTCAGGAAATTTTCCCCTGTGCCCATGTGCTCAAGGCTCTTCCCCAGTTTCTCTTCTATTATTTTCAGTGTGTCTGGTTTTATGTGGGGGTCCTTGGTCCACTTGGACTTGAGCTTAGTACAAGGAGATAACAATGGATTGATTTTCATTCTTCTGCATGCTGACCTCCAGTTTTACTCAATTCTTACAGGTGTCAATTTAAGTTGTACTCCTTCTCTACACTGAAAATATGTTTTAAATGTAAACTAGGCATATTTCAAGTTGTGAGATGGTTAACTGGATAAAAGTATTTCCTCACAGACTTGAGGAGCTGCATTCAATTCCTGATTTGCACATGACAGATGTAGAAAACATATTCCTAAAAGCTGCCTTTTGACCTCTGCATAAGCTGTGCATCCCATCTCTCCCACACCAACACAAAGATACACACATTCATACACAAACACAGGCATACACACAATCACACATACATAGTCATACCCCTACCCCACACATCATACCCATGCATACAGACACACATAAGACAGACACACATAGCACACATACCCCCACACATATAATAATCAAATAAATCTTAAATATTAAAATTAAGCACATATTTTAAAGCTAAATATACCTATATTTTAGCACATTTATTGCTGAAATGTGTCTAATAGTCTCATTATGAAATTTTAATGTTGACAGTTTCTTCATTAGGATCATCTAGTGGGTAAATTCAGTACTAATCCCTCTCTAGGTAAATTCAGAGAATTTACTTTAATTCACAGAATTAAATTTAATTTACAGAATATACTTTAACACAGAATACACTCCAACAAAGAATACACTGTAGAAAATGAAACTGCTGCTCATATTCCTTGGTCTCTTCTTTTGATTCATCACCACACAAAATATTGTCATGCTGTTGTCAGGCATGTAATTCCTTCCTAATCTGCATCTCTTCCTCTCCTTACGCTATGGCACTTTACAGAATTTAACATTTTCACTGACAGAATTTCATAAGTTAGGGCCCATATAGATCAAGAAAGGAAGTAACGACAACATTGAGCTTCCCTGCTTTTATTAAATGACTAATATTCCCAGGTGTTTTTTCATTCAACTTTTCAAACTGTACTGTACATTTGAAAGAACACTGTACTGTTGTGTCTTAACATGAAGAGTTTTTTAGCTAGCGCATAAATTCTAATCATATATACATATGCTCTCTCTCTCTCTCTTTGTTTTCCCTCTCTCATACACACACACACACACACACACACACACACACACACAAACACACGGTAGGTAAGCATGCTCCAATCTGTGGCTATGAAGTTTTTAGCACCAAGAAAGGCCTATAGAAAGCTTGCCTGTTATATGTAAGGCCCTGAGTTTAATCACAATCACATAAGATAGGAGAAAGGGAGGAGAGAGACAGACAGACAGATAGACAGACAGACAGACAGACAGATAGATAGATAGATAGATAGATAGATAGATAGATAGATAGAGAGAAAGACCCACGTTATAAATAAATTTGAAAAAGAAGGAAGTAAAAAATATGAAAATAGAACAATTTTATAATTCAAAGTGAATCTTTCCTTTACCTCTTTGCTCAGGTTGATGTATTCTAACTAAACATACACTTTTTATTTATTTATTTTTTATTCGATATATTTTTTATTTGCATTTCAAATGATTTCCCCTTTTCTAGACCCCAACTCCCTGAAAGTTCCATCAGCCCCCTTCCCTCCCCCTGCTTACCAACCCACTCTTTCCCACTTCCCCGTTCTGGTTTTGCCCTATACTGCTTCACTGAGTCTTTCCAGAACAAGGGGCCACTCCTCCTTTCTTCTTGTACCTCATTTGATGTGTGGATTATGTTTTGGGTATTCCAGTTTTCTAGGTTAATATCCACTTATTAGTGAGTGCATACTATGATTCATCTTTTGAGTCTGGGTTACCTCACTTAGCATGATATTCTCCAGTTCCATCCATTTGCCTAAGAATTTCATGAATTCATTGTTTCTAATAGCTGAATAGTACTCCATTGTGTATATATATATATATATATATATATATATATATATATATATATATATATATATACCACATTTTTTGCATCCACTCTTCTGTTGAGGGATACCTGGGTTCTTTCCAGCTTCTGGCAATTATAAGCAGGGCTGCTATAAACATAGTGGAACATGTATCCTTATTACATGGTGGGGAATCCTCTGGGTATATGCCCAGGAGTGGTATAGCAGGATCTTTTGGAAGTAAGGTGCCCAGTTTTCTGAGGAACCGCCAGACTGATTTCCAGAGTGGTTGTACCAATTTGCAACCCCACCAGCAGTGGAGGAGTGTTCCTCTTTCTCCACATCCTTGCCAACATCTGCTGTCTCCTGAATTTTTAATCTTAGCCATTCTGACTGGTGTAAGATGAAATCTCAGGGTTGTTTTGATTTGCATTTCCCTAATGACTAATGATGTTGAGCATTTTTTAAGATGCTTCTTCGTCATCCGAAGTTCTTCAGGTGAGAATTCTTTGTTTAACTCTGTACCCCATTTTTAATAGGGTTATTTGGTTTTCTGGAGTCTAACTTTTTGAGTTCTTTATATATATTGGATATTAGCCCTCTATCTGATGTAGGGTTGGTGAAGATCTTTTCCCAATTTGTTGGTTGCCGATTTGCCCTTTTGATGGTGTCCTTTGCCTTACAGAAACTTTGTAATTTTATGAGGTCCCATTTGTCAATTCTTGATCTTAGAGCATAAGCTATTGGTGTTCTGTTCAGGAACTTTCCCCCTGTACCGATGTCCTCAAGGGTCTTCCCCAGTTTCTTTTCTATTAGCTTCAGAGTGTCTGGCTTTATGTGGAGGTCCTTGATCCATTTGGAGTTGAGCTTAGTACAAGGAGACAAGGATGGATCAATTCCCATTTTTCTGCATGCTGACCTCCAGCTGAACCAGCACCATTTGTTGAAAATGCTATCTTTTTTCATTTCTGGAACTTCAATCCTGTTCTATTGATCTGCCTGCCTGTCACTGTACCAATACCATGCAGTTTTAAACACTATTGCTCTGTAGTATTGCTTGAGGTCATAGATACTGATACCCCCAGAATTTCTTTTATTGTTGAGAATAGTTTTAGCTATCCTGGGTTTTTTGTTATTCCAGATGAATTTGAGGATTGCTCTTTCTAACTCTGTGAAGAATTGAGTTTGGATTTTGATGGGTATTGCGTTGAATCTGTATATTGCTTTTGGCAAAATGGCCATTTTAACTATATTAATCCTGCTGATCCATGAGCATGCGAGGTTTACACTTTTATAAAGACATATTGCAGTATTGTCTGGTTTAGATTAGTTGTAACCTAGCACGATTGAGGCAAAGCACATCATGGGAGGAGACAGATGATGGCATTATTACCGTTTCTTTCTTTCTCTTTTAATCTTTATTATATTATTTTATTTACATTCCAAAAGTTGCTCTTCCTGATGTTTTCACCCCTCCTCAACCTCCATACCTCTGAGAGGGTGCTCCTCCACACACCTACTGACCCTACCTCACCCCCACCAGCCTTCTTCTTCCCAGGGGCATCAAGTTTCCCCAGGATTAAGTGAATCCTCTCCCACTGAGTCCACACAAGGCAGTTCTCTGCTGTACATGTGCCCTAGACCAGCACACGTATGCTCTTTGGTTTTTCGCTTAGTCCCTGGGAACTCCGGGGGGTTCAGGTTGCTCTTGTTGTTCTTCCTACGAGGTTGCAATCTTCTTCAGCTCCTTTGGTCCTTCTTCTAACTTCCATATTGATCTCTGACCTCAATCCAATGTTGGGCTGTAAACATTTGCATTTGTCTCAGTCAGTTGCCAGTAGAGTCTTTCTACTGACACCCATGCCAGGCTGCAAGTCTACATGGACAGTATGGCCTCAGTAATAGTATCCAAATTTGTTATGTGTGCATGGGATCCATCTCAAGTAGGACCGGTCACTGGGTGACCTTTCTTTCTATCTCTGCTCCATTTTTATCCCTGCATTTCCTTTAGACAGGAACAATTCTGGGTTAAAGATTTTGAAGATAGGTGGGTAGTCCCATGCCTCAAAAGGGGGCTATGTCTATCTGCTGAAGTTGGTCTCTTCTGGTTTCATCTCACCACTGTTAGGCATTAGCTAATGCTATCCCCTTTGAGTCCTGGTAGCCTCTCACTTTCCAAGGCTCTGGGACTCTCTAGAGTTTCTCCTTGTCACTTAACCCTCATTGTGGAATACTTTGATTTTCCTGGCCTTCTGGGCATCTCTTCTGTCATTCCCTGTACTGGCTGGTTTTGTGTGTCAACTTGACACAGGCTGGAGTTATCACAGAGAAAGGAGCTTCAGTTGGGGAAGTGCCTCCATGAGATCCAGCTGTGGGGCATTTTCTCAATTAGTGATCAAGTGGGGAGGGCCCCTCGTGGGTGGCGCCATCCCTGGGCTGGTATTCTTGGGTTCTATAAGAGAGCAGGCTGAGCAAGCCAGGGGGAAGCAAGCCAGTAAAGAAACATCCCTCCATGGCCTCTGCATCAGCTTCTGCTTCCTGACCTGCTTGAGTTCCAGTCCTGACTTCCTTTAGTGATGAACAGCAATGTGGAAGTGTAATCTCAATAAACCCTTTCCTCCCCAACTTGCTTCTTGGTCATGATGTTTGTGCAGGAATAGAAACCCTGACTAAGACATATTGGTACCAGCATAGTGGGGTATTCCTATGACAAGCTGACCATGTTTTAGGGAGGACTGTGGAAGGATTTTGGAACTTTGGGCTAGAAAATCCATTCTGTGTTAAGAGCTCTGTGGAATGTTGCCTAGGAGCTTGGAAGGAAATGTGGAGAACAGTGTAGACGATGGAAGCCTTGCTTGTGAAATTTCGGAGTGAAGATTAAAAACTCTTTTCAGGGCCATTTTTTTTATTCAATATATTTTTTATTTATATTTCAAGTGATTTTCCCTTTCCTGGATCCACTCTCTCGAAAGTCCCATAAGCCCTCTTCCCTACCCCTGTTCCCCAATCCACCCCTTCCCACTTCCCTGTCCTGGTATTCCCTGACACTGCTGCACTTAGTTTTTCCAGGACTGGGGGCCATACCTTCTTTCTTCTTGGGCACCATTTGATATGCGCATTGTATCTTGGATATTCCAAGCTTCCAGGCTAATATCCATTTATCATTGAGCGCATACCATGAGTGGTTTTCTTTGAAACGGGGTTGCCTCACTTAGGATGATGTTCTCCAGTTCCATCCATTTGTCTAAGAATTTCATGAATTCATTGTTTCTAATAGCTGAATAGTACTCCATTGTCTATATGTACCACATTTTCAATATCCTTTCCATGGCCATGTTTTGATTGTGAAGATTCTGTGGTTTTGGTTAGCTGGGGCTGAAGAATCAGCTGTGATTAACAAGACACCAGAACTACTAAGAAAACCTTTGTGTTCCTGGGACTATTGATGCTGGTTACCTGGAGCTAAAAAATTAGTGGTGATTAAGAAGAAACCAGCATCACTGAGATGAAATCTTCTGGAAAGTGTTTTTTGGAGAGCACATGGGCTATGTTCCAGAGATAACCAAGGTCGTACCTCATGATGCAGCAGGACTTGGTAATGTGTAAAAGTCACCCAGGTGGTACTGGTTTTGAAAGCATAAAGAGGCCATGAAGAGCAGCTAAGGATTGGCACTGTGAGAGGCTGTGGAAGGCCACTGGTGAAGGTACAGACTCAGTTGCAATTGATGGCCCAGGACTGAAGGGAATTGAGGCTTGGCACCATGAAGAGAGTCTATGAGAGGCTATTGATGAAGCCTAGTTACAGTTGAAGACAGCAGTGTTTTGGAGTTGCTAGTACCATGAGATGATCACCAAGAACAGTAGCAGCAATGGAGTATTGGCAGCTGGAGCCTAGAAGACAAACTGCGTGCTACAAAAGGCGGAGCTAGAGATGTGACCCAAGCCCTTGGAGGAGCCCAGAAGATCGTGCGTTGGATCCCAGACATTGAACCATTAGAGTTTGAGTTTTGCTTTTGACTGTGACTGTGCCCTGATATTTTTCCCTCTTGATGGAAGAAAGTATTTTAGTGGAGCCCACAGTTAAGAGACTTTGAATTTTTAAAAGACTTTGAATTTTAAAAGATATTGGATATTTTAACGGGATTGAACTTTTAATATGTAAAGACTGTGGGACTTTTAATGTTATTTAGATCTTGGGGATGAATGAGAAAGTAAGGTTTGAAGCTTAATAGTGATGTGTGTGCATGTCACATTGTAGGAGTCAGCTGTACTGGCTGGTTTTTTTGTGTCAACTTGACACAGGCTGGAGTTATCACAGAGAAAGGAGCTTCAGTTGGGGAAGTGCCTCCATGAGATCCAGCTGTGGGGCATTTTCTTAATTAGTGATCAAGGTGAACAGCAATGTGGAAGTGTAAGATCAATAAACCCTTTCCTCCCCAACTTGCTTCTTGGTCATGATGTTTATGCAGGCATAGAAACCCTGATTAAGACACTCCCTATACCTGATCCTGTCCCTTCCCTCTCCCACCCAGTTCCTCCCTGCCTCTGCTTCCCACAATTATTTTGTTCCCCTTCTAAGTGGGTTTCAGGTATTCACACTTGGGCCTTCTTGTAAAGCTTCCTATGGTCTGCTGTATCAATGATATTCTGAAGTTTTTGACTAATATCCACTGATCAATGAGTATATACTCATTGGTCCTGGATTACCTGACTCAGGATATTTTCTAGTTCCATTCAATTGCCTGAAAAATTTATGATGTCCTCATTTTTAATAGCTGAATAGTATTCCATTGCAAAAATGAAAATGTTAGAATTTCTTCCTCAGCCTGTGGCCATGAAGACACTCAACTACTGAGAAAACTTCAATTTCAAGTGGGAGGAGGAGTCGGTGTCCTCAGGATTTGGAATCACATTCCTATTCCTAAATACCTAAATGAGAACATGCTTATGAAAATGTATTTTAATACTTTATATTCAGTTTGAAACAAGAATTAGTTCCATATTCCTTCTAACAATGGGTTCATATAAATGTATTATTTTCAGCTAAATTCTGTTTAGCTTTTAAAGCACATAACAAATGTTTAACATAAAGAGTTGCTCTATGACTTGACACATATCATAATCCCTATGGATATTAACCAGGTAATTTAGGAAAGAATAACAAAAACCAAACAAACAACAAAAATCAAGTAAAGCTTGACTAAGCAAAGAACAGCAAGCTCTTCATACAATCCTTGAAACCCCCTGGATACACATTTGCACAGGATTCACCAGCAGAGCTAGAAGAACGCATCACTGTTCAAACACACTTTATAGAAAGAAGTTTATCTGGGTGAGGATTGCTGGTAAGCATTCCTTTGAAGTCCTAAATGTGGAGACCCAAGTAGTAAATATAAGCAAGAAACATTAACATAGAATGTGGGCTTCCCTGTGGCCTGAGGTACTGCATTTGCTCTGCTTAAATACATGTCCAATTTTCTCTAGCATCTTCCTCAGCCCTGGTGATCACTTTAGTGTTTCTAGACACAGGATCTAGAGCTGTGGGGCAGTGATGGGCATACGCAAGTAAAGAAGCCACTTGACCTTAGAAGACTTCTGGAGAACTCAGTCCCCATATTAATGAATAATTGTAGAGTGAATTAGAGTTTCCAAGGTGTTTTGTTCACTGTGGATGGCATCTAAAAGAGATGAGGCATAACAGAATGGAGGAAACTACTGTTCCTTCCTTTTGTCCATCATGGAACACCCTCTGCTCCACATAGAGGCTTTTCCCAGGAAGATTCATCCAAAACATTTACACAAAAAACATTGGTAGAGCTCTACCCGCTCTACAGGAATTGGTACCTCCTAACCCCTTCCTGTTTATAAAGTATAGACTTTGCCACCACTGTAACCTTAACCTTGAAGATGCTCTTCTTCTCTGAAATTTAGACACAAAGGCAGATAAAGGAGAAAATTTAGAAAGACTTAGAAAAGAAAGTACCACACTCATGAGCTAAGCAGTAATGGCCAGACAATTTATATCTGGACTGTGCCTGCCAGAACCTCACCATCCCCCTATACAGCCAGAACCCCTCTCACTACAGGACTGGTTCCAAAAAGCTAATGAACTCATAATATCCCTTGTGATGGTAAGTTTTATTTGGCAACTTGACATGTTATTTGACACATTATATAATCACAGTCTAGTGTCTGACAGAGATATAAGGTTGGTCTGGGAACATGCCTGTGAGGAACTATCTTCAGTACATTGACTAAGATGAGAAGACCATATAATTATGGTTAGCAAAATCTCCTGGACTAGATAATAAGAAGAAAGCTATATAAACAGGCATGCATTCTTCTCTCTGCTTTTGATGGTGAATGTGATTCCAGCTACAGTAGAGTGTAACATGCAATTGTAAACTAAAATAACCACAACCGCTTCAAATTAAAAAAAAAAAAAGCTGTTCTAGGTCCTTTCCATAGTATAGCATTATATCTGTGAATAATTACCAATTATCCATTGTATCCTTGATACAAAATAATATAAATTACTACTCTTAAGCCTTGTATATGAAATGCTTATTTTACAAGTTATTTGTTTCTAATGCTATACATGAATTTTGACTGGTGTGTTAAGTTTAGATGTTCATAATGTATGTATATTTTCTTTTTTTATTGAATATCATCTTCATTTACATTGCCAGTGGTAAAACCTTTCCTGATATCCCCCTCCCCTAAGACCCCCAACCCCTCCACTTCCTCCTTCCCCCTGCCTCCATGGATATGCCTCACCACTCAACACACTCCCTCCTCCCTCCCCCTCAGTTTCCCTTTATTTGGGCCTCTGTTGAGCCTTTACCTGACCAAAGATCATTCCTCCCACTGATGCCCAACAAGGCCTTCTTCTGCCACATTTTTGTCTGGAACCATGTGTTCCCCTTGGTTGATGGTTCAGTCCCTGGGAGTCTTGGGGTGTCTGGGTGGCCGAAATCATTATTCATTCCATGGGGTTGTAAACCCCTTCAGCTCCTCTGGACCATCCTCCAGCTCCTCTATTGGTGACCCCATGCCCAGTCCAATAGTTGGTTGTTAACTTCTGCCTCTGTATTTGTAAGGCTCTGGCAGGGCCCCTCCAGAGACATGGCATGCTCCTTTTGGTATACACTTCTTGTTGTCCATAGTAGTGTCAGGGTTTGTTGACTGTTTATATGATGAATCCCCAAGTAGGGCAGTCTCTTGGTGGCCTTTACTTCAGTCTCTGCTCCACACATTGTCTCCCTTATTGCTCCTGTGACTATTTTGTTCCCTTTCTTAGAGGGACTGAAGCACCCTCACTTAAGTACTCCTTCTTCTTGAGCTTGGTGAATTGTAACTAGTTTATTTTGAGCTTTTGGGCTAACATATGCTTATTAGTGAGTGCATACCATGTGTGTTCTTTTGTGATTGCATTGACACTTTCTAGTTCCATCCAGTTGCCTAAGAATTTCATGAATTCAAAGCAGTGAGAGAAAAAGGTCAAGTAACTTATAAAGGAAGACCTATCAGAATTACACCAGACTTCTCACCAGAGACTATGAAAGCCAGAGGAGCCTGGGCAGATGTCATACAGACCCTAAGAGAACATAAATGTCAGCCCAGACTACTATACCCAGCAAAACTTTCAATTACCATAGATAGAGAAAACAAGACATACCATGACAAAAGCAAATTTATACAATATCTTTCCACAAATCCATTTCTGCAAAGGATAAGGGGTGGAAAATACCACCACGAGACAGCAAACCACACTATAGAAAAATCAACAAGGTAATGTTTCAACAAACCCAATAGAAGATAGATACACAACCAGAATTTCAACTTTAACTAAGAAGATGACAGTAAGCAACAATCACTTTTCCTTAATATCTCTTAATATCAGTGGTCTCAATTCCCCTATAAAAAGACATAGACTAACAGGCTGGATCAATAAATACATGTGTATTTTCATTGAAAAACTTCTTTCCCTTTAAACTGGAAATTGCCAAAGTGTTTAGCATAAATTTTGATATATACGTATATGAGTGTAGGCATGCATATATATATATATATATAATTCTATGGGTATGTTTGTTAGTATTATATGCTAAAAGTCCTTGGTGTTGATAGGTAAAATTGTGCAATGAAGTTTTCTGTGATTTGTTTTGTGTTGATAATGCTTTCTAGGATATTAAAATATATCCTTTGGAATATCTTTTATTACACTGATCTAGTGAAAAAGTTTGTGGTACCTGTGTGTTGGAACAGATGGCTTTTGTTGGTGATGGTCCTTTGTTTATTAACACTAAATAATTTATCTGATATTTGATACAAATGTTAACATATACTCATAGAAAATATATCAGTAAATTTTCACATGTAATTTTACATACCCTTGGTAATTAATAACATGCTTATATATAAGCATATATATAATTATGTTAATTAATTTTTTCTTCTAGAGAAAATCTCGTTACATATGTAGCCTAGGCTGGCATGAAAGTCATTGGCCACAATTCCTGATCCTTGTGTTTCACCCTTCAGAGTATTGAAACAACAGGTATGAACTACCATGCCCAACTGTGCTAATTAAAAAAAAAAACACTTTACAACAATGAACTCACAAAGAAAAAGAGTCATATAATTACATTTGCCTAGTCACTACAACAAGCATTTTCAATGTCCCAAAGTCTATATCAATGAACTTTTACATTTTTTGCATAGTCACCCTGAACACATGGAGCTTCCATTTAGATACTGGACCTTCAGGAAAAATTACATTTTATGCTTATATCCACCACAAAAAAGTATACCTTATACAGCATACTGGTTGTTTGTTTCTGACCTAAGAGTAACTCAAGGGTTCACATTGTCTTTTCAGGTACCTTCTCAACCACAACCATTTCATCAGCTGCATTGCAGGTCTAGACTGCTCTAATTCATTTAGGCATACAACCAGGTATGTATAACATATAATGTATAACATATAATAGTGAAGGACTTCATAACTGCAGCACTGTCTTCAATGCTTCATCTGAAAGCAGAGTCCATTGCTTCTGACAACTGGTAAGAAAAAAATCGTATAAAAAAGATACTGAAATGAAAAGTAGTTAGGAAGCCATGTGTATGTCTACAATTTTATTACTATAAAGGAAAAAGAGAACAGATTTAAGTGAATATATGAATGCAAATATTGGGAATGTAATTTTAGTAATATAATTAGCAGGTCAAAGTATGCATTGGAGATGCAAATATCCTGATGAGTTTGCCCCAACCATTCACAATGATGCAGAATTTACCACATTCTCTACTGTCCACATATGTTAATATTTTATGTCAAGTTGAGTAGGCTAAGAGATACCCTGATAACTGGTCAAATACTAATTCTATATTTGCCTATGAAGTATTTATAGAAGAGTCTGTTGTGCAAATAAGTATGATAAGACAGGAATAAATACCTTTACCAATATTAGTGGCCAACATACCATTCACTGAAGGTCTAATAGAACCAAAAATGCAGGGACTTTGGATTCTGGCTCTCATGTTGTTTGCAAATTTGTCCCCTTTGATGCTGAATATCAGATAGCTGATCCTCAGGTCTTCACACTTGAAGTATAGAGTTCTCTTTCTTGTCTGGTTGCTTTTAAGGAGCACATATTAACCAGTTTACAAAATAGAGCCTGTCTTTATCTTCTATCATACACCATCTATTATCTGTTTTCTGTTGTCTAGGCTATGAAAAGATCCTTTCTTAAGTTCATGTACTTTTTTTAAATTATTAGTGGGGTGTGTGTGTGAGTGTGTGTGTGTATTAAGAATAATCCTGATGACACTCAGAAATTATTCTCAAGAATTTTTAATAGTTTGTGTTCAGTCTTATGTTTTGATCAATTTTACCTATTAAGTCAACTTATTCCCAACCCAATTGTGTGTGTCACAATTCAGGTTACTGGAGTGGAATAACTTTCCCAACTTTTCATCACACACACACACACACACACATACACACACACACACACCACTAATAAATAAACTTAAGAGGGAATCTCAGCATAGCCTAGACCAAAGAAGATGATATACAGTACAACATAACTGGCTCTATTTTGGAAATTGGTCAATGCGTATATGTATACAATAAGTTTGTTTAAGTTGAAGTTTTGGTAAAAAATAATCATTCCTCTGAGTCAGTTCTTCCTCATTTGCATCCATTAGAATACCCACATTTTTTGTAGAAGGTTACCTATCCTGGCATCAAGTAGAAAGGCCCAGAAACTACAGCAAGTAAAGAAATGGACATTGGGCTTAGGAAGCTGATACAGCCTAAGATACAGAGTACACATGCCTGCATGGTGTTCCAAATGGAAAATATATTTCTTTCTATCTGTTGCCACAGCAACGTTCTCATCCTACAAGGAGAGTTTTTAGTATTATTTATTCAAAGAAATTCAACGAACTGAAGGAGCTGAGCAGGATTGCAACTCCATAGGAAGAACAACAGTATCAACTAACCCGGACCCTTGGGAGCTCCCTGAGACTAAGCTACCAACCAAAGATCAGTTGGTCTTTGGTTTCCAGAATGTAGTAATGGACTGTCTTATCTGGCCTCAGTGGAAGAGGATGCTCTTAAGCCTGTCAAAACTTGATGCTACAGGAAAGGGAGATTCTGGGAGGGTGAGGTGGGGATCAGTGGAAGCACTGTCTCAGAAGCTAAGGAGAGGGGGGATGGGGTAAAGAACTCAGAAAGGGTACTAGGAATGGGTGACATTTGGAATGCAAATAAATAAAATAATTTAATAACAATGTTATCCAAGGAAATGAAAATTTCGATGTGCTTTATGTTTAAAGGTATAAGTCTCATATGAGTTTTGTTTCTGTTATAAATAACATCACCTTTCTACCATGGTATAATTGGATAGTTTGAAATACTACATATTTAGCACTCTATGTCTGATATGAAAAACCTAGCTGATTTAACTTATATTCTAGATCCATGCAACTAAATTATTTTTCTTTTCTGAATAATTTTCTGTTTGCCTAGAATTTCTTCCCTTTTGAAAGATTTATTGTGTACTATATTCTCTGTCTTTCAAGCCTTCCTAATTCCCCTTTGTTATTTATTTTTCCCATTTGTTTTCATGTTAGGAGAGAGTGTTTACATTTTCCTCTTTTGTTGTTATGCTTACTTGCAAAATCATTGAGGTTCATATTGTCTATATGTTGAGGTCATACTGTCTTAAGTTGCTATAAATAAAATTTGTACTACCAAAACTTAACTGCTTAAAACTTGCCATGCAGAATTTTGGTGGCACATACTGGTAGGGAAAAGTTAGTACAGAGGTGGATGCTCTCAGCCAAACATTGGAGTGAGCATATGGTCCCCAATGGAGGAGTCAGAAAGAACCCAAGGAGTTGAAGGGGTTTGAAATTCCATAGAAGGAACAACAATATGAACCAGCCAGTACCCCCCCTCAGAGCTCCCAGGGACTAAACCACCAAGGAGTACACATGGAGGGACCCATGGCTCCAGTGGCATATGTAGCAGAGGATGGCCTTGTCAGACATCGATGAGAGGAGAGGCCCTTGGTCCTGTGAGGGTTCTATGCCCCAGTGTAGCGGAATGCCTGGACAGGGAAGCAGAAATGGGTAGGTTTGTGAGCAGAGAGAGGAGGGAATAGGTAGGGGTTTTTTGGGGGGAATGAGGAAAGAGGATAAAATTTGAAATTTAAATAAAGAAAATGTCTAATAAAAAATCTTTACAGTACACATGATAAGAACAAAACACTTTAGGAGCAAAATATCCCAGAAGAAACACAGTTATAAGAGAATGGTACACACTCACTGATAAGTGAATATTAACACAGAAGTTTTGTGAACTCCTCTTACGGAAGGGCTTAGGATTAACTTTGAAAGAATATGAAATCTAAATTATTAACACAGCAGATCTATGCAAAGTTGCTCTGTTTTCGACTTGTTCCAAACACTGGTATCATTTCATGGTTCTGATGTTGCTTTCTGTGTGTTCATAGCAGCCCTATTGATAATTGCCAGATGCTGGAAAGAACCCCGGTATCCCTCAACAGAAGTGTGGATGCAAAAAATGTGGTATACCTACACAATGGAGTACTATTCAGCCATTAGAAACAATGAATTCATGAAATTCTTAGGCAAATGGATGGAGCTAGAGAACATCATACTAAGTGAGGTAACCCAGACTCAAAAGGTGAATCATGGTATGCACTCACTAATAAGTAGATATTAACCTAGAAAACTGGAATACCCAAAACATAATCCACACATCAAATGAGGTACAAGAAGAAAGGAGGAGTGGCCCTTTGTTCTGGAAAGACTCAGTGAAGCAGTATTCGGCAAAACCAGAACAGGGAAGTGGGAAGGGGTGGGTGGGAGGACAGGGGAAGAGAAAGGGGCTTATGGGACTTTCGGGGAGTGGGGGGCTAGAAAAGGGGAAATCATTTGAAATGTAAATAAAAAATTATATCGAATAAAAAAAAAAGACTACACTAATGGAAGGTAGATGTTAGGAGCCGAGTTTCCCCTAGTAGTAGAAGTTGAGACATAAGCAAGGCATGACAGCTAAATCAATCCACACATAAATATATGCACAAGTTGTAGCAAAGGAGACATTCATGGTTCTTGGCTTAGCGTTAGATGTGAAAATGATGAACCTGGGACTTATTGCAGTCTCATTGTATAAAGTATTTCTAACAGACAAATGATAAATGGATGGCATTCTGAGATAGGTTGCAAGAGACAACTGAAAGAGTTCCCAATGGACAGGACTAAGACAGGACTAATGGGTAAAACAAATAACATAACGTGGTATTGAATTTCCATGTGAAGTGTAAAGGAAATATTTGTGAACCTCTCACACTGTGAGAAGCACATGTTCAAAGTCACTTTTAATGAGCTCAACTTTCTCCTTTATATTCAAATAGTTTCTGCATATAACTGTCTTAAAATAAAAACAATAAAATAAATAGTTTAAATGAAAACATGGATCTCTGTCCCTTAATAATGGACCATATATAATAAAATATATAATAAAATGTATAATAAAATAACAACCTCCTGAAACCAGTGATCAAGGCCAACAACAATAACAGATCATGTTCAGACAGCATAAATATTGTCTAAGTTTTACATGTGAAGGGAGAGAACATAATATACAGTTGCCCAATTGAATGCTAATCTCAGCATTATCTACTAGGTATTTATGAAGGACTAGGCATTTATTAGTTGGAAATTGGTTGACTTTATGTGAAGGAGATGAACCTCAGGGATATCCCCAAATCAGCAAAAAGCCTTACGATGATGCACTGGATATTTTATAGTAGAAATGTACCCGAAGATAGCACCAACACCTTGCTGACTATCTGGATTATGATCTATAAATCTGAGATACACCAAACTCCACAGCTGTAAGACCATTTCTTAAAATAAATCTCATTATATAGAGTAAAATCATGTGTGTTCTTTATTTATTTTCAGTCTTGACTAGATCCATTTCGTCATATTTGCGAGCCAGATATTGAAATGCATAAACATCGACTATCTTATTATATTTAAGTTATGCTTTCAAATGTATCTTAGGCATATGCTAATAAAGTCGCTATTAAAATTTAATGATAAAGTATTTGAAATGTCTCAGTCAGTAAAGACACTTCCCGTCAAGCCTGTCGATGTGTGTTTGCTTTCTGGAACTCCTACAGTGAAGGGATAGAATGATGCTCACAAGTTGTTCTATGGCTTCTCCACATGAACTGTGTAAAATGGGCATGATACTCAAACACAAACACATAACAAAATAAGTTAAGTAACTTAAGAATGAACATAGATAACCATTACAGATATAAAGCAATAACTGAAGAAATATGATTTATCAGGATGTGTTATAAGAGCTAATCTATTATATCGAATGAGTTTTGTCCATATTAATAGAATTCTGTTGTGTTAGTCAGATCAGCTAATATAATGGTCTTGGGAATTAATAAATACTTTATGTTTAAATAAATCTCTAGAATTTGACATTTTTCTGCAAAGTCTTTTAGAAATAAATTATATATATATATATATATAAAACAGAAAAGTAGGATAAATGTTGCCACCATAATCAGTATTTACAATCAGTGTAACTTAAATTATGATTGAATGTTTCCATTTAGAAGAGGAAACTGCCCCATTTTAAATACAGAGCTCAATCAGCAAAGCAATAGATAAAGATGGTTGAATTTTTTTCCTTGACCTTCCGAACTGCCTGAGGAAAATCATCTTCAACCTGTTAAGAAGATACCTATGTTGATTGGTCGAAAATTAACTCATAGTCTCCCAGTGGGAACTTACTTGATGCATACTTCTTGAGTGGCCAAGTGCTCATATTTTAAGACACTGAAACTATGCTAGAGAGGGCAGTGTGATGTAGGTGTAACAGAGGCTGAGACTTCCTGCAATATAAGAATTTACACTTCCACCCTATCAAGAGACTCAGATTCTGTTAATTATAACTACAAATTTAAAACAGTGTTTGTTATTTTTCATGTATAAAAAAATACATTGGGCTTGAAAGGGTGAGTCAGTGGTTAAGAGCACATGTTGCTTTTACAAAGGACCCAGTTTCTGTTCCCAGCATCCACATAGTGGCCCACAACCATTTGTAACTCCTGTTCCAGGGGCTCCATGGAACTCTTCAAATCTCAAAGAGCACACACACACACACACACACACACACACACACACACACACAGAGAGAGAGAGAGAGAGAGAGAGAGAGAGAGAGTATATATACATACATGAACATAAAAGAAAACAAAATCCATTAGATTAAGGATAGTACTATAACATACTTATGTGAAACAGGCTTATGATTCACTGAAGCACTATGTTTTACACACTGTGAATAACTATTTTAAAACCTTATTAGAAACTACTTACTAGCCTTCTGATTTCCATCTGCACCCCACAGCTGACCCTGTGCCACAGATCTCCACACGCCAATCCTGACAGGAGGTATCTTGTCCCCTATGAGTGCGAATACACATAAGATCACAGCAGTGTTGACACACCCATGCTTACAGGCTCATAGGAGGGGCAGGCTCGAGTCAGAGATAGCAAGGAAACCTAACTCCAGAGATAATTGCATGGGAAAAGGAGCACAGGAATATAAGCAACAGAAAAACCAAGGCTTCTTGGCATCATAAGAACCTAGTTCTCCCACTGTAGCAAGTCCTGGATACCTCAACATTCCTGAAAAGCAAGATTCTGATTTAAAAATCATGTCTGATGATAATGATAGAGAACTTTAAGAAGTATATAAATAACTCCCATAAGAAAGTCAGGAGAACATAGGTAAACAGGTAGGAGCCCTTAAAGAGGAAACAAATAAATCCCTTAAAGAAATATGGGAGATAACAAACAAACAGGTGAAAGAATTGAACAAAACCATCCAGGATTTAAAAATGGAAATAGAAACAATAAAGAAATTACAAAGGAAGACAACCCTGGAGATCAGGATTCATAGATGCAAGTGTCACCAACAGAATATGAAAGAAGAAGGGATCTCAGATGTAGAAGATACCACAGAAAACAGTGACACGCCTGTCAAAGAAAATGCAAAATGTGAAAAACTCTTAACCCAAAACATCCAGGAAATCCAGGGCACAATAAAAAGAGCATACATAAGAATGATAGTTATAGAAGACAGCAAGTTCCTACTCAAAGGGCCAGTAAATAACTTCAAAATATTCTAGAAGAAAACTTCCCTAACCTAAAGATAGAGATGTCCATGAAAATATAAGAAGCCTACATAACCCCAAATATATTGGACCAGAAAAGAAGTTCCTCCTGTCACATCATGAACAGAACATCAAGGACTAATGCTGGTCTTCAATAACAACAAAAAACAGCAGAAAGCCCATAAACACATAGAATCTGAAGAACTCTCTACTCAATGATAACTTGGTCAGAGAAAAAATAAAGAAGGAAATAAAAGACCCTTTAGAATTTAACGAATATGAAGTCACTATATAGCCGAAATTATGGGACATAATGAAAGAAGTGCTAAAAGGAAAAAATCAGAGCTCTAAGTGCCTTCATAACGAAATTATACAGAGCATACATTAGCAGCTTAACAGCAAATCTAAAAGCTCTAAAACAAAAAGAAGCAAATAAACCTAAGAAAAGGAGACAGCAGGAAATCATCAAACTAAGGACTGAAATCAACCAAGTAGAACCAAAGAGAACTATACAAATATCAACAAAACTGGGAGCTGGTTCTTTGAGAAAATCATTAAGATAGATAAAGCCTTAGCCAGATTAACCTGAGAGCACAGAGAAAATATCCAAATTAATAAAATCAGTAATGAAAATGGAGACATAACAAGAGACCAAAAAATACAAAAGAAAAATCATCAGATTCTCCTACAAAAGCCTATACTCAATAAGACTGGAAAATCTGGATGAAATGGATAATTTTCTAGATTGATAACAGGTACAAAAGTAAAATTAGGATCAGATTAACCATATAAATAGACCTGTGACCCCTAGAGAAAGAGAAGCAGTCATTAATCATCTCCCAACCAAAATAATGCCCAGGACCAGATGGGTTTAGTGCAGAATTCTATCAGACTTTCAAAGAAAATCTAATAGAAATACTCTTCAAACTATCCCACAGAATAGAAACAGAGGGAGCACTACCTAATTCATTCGATGAGCACACAGTTACACTGACACATAAACCACACAATGATCAAAGAAAGAAAGAGAACTTCAGACCAATTTCCCTTATAAATAACAATGCAAAAACACTCAATAAAATTTTTGCAAACCAAATCCAAGAACATGACAAAATGATCATTCACCATGATCAAGTAGGCACCATCCCAGGAATGCAGGGGTGATTCGATATATGGGAATGCATCAATGTAATCCACTATATAAACAACCTCAAAGGAAAACAATCACATTATCATCTCCTTAGATGCTGAAAAATCATTTGGGAAAATTCAACACACCTGTATGCTAAAAGTCTTGGAATGATCAGTAATTCAAGGCCCAGTCCTAAGCATAATGAAAGCTATATACAACAAACCAGTATCAAACTAGATGGAGAGAAACTTGAAGCAATCCTACTAAAATCAGGGACTAGAAAAGGCTGTACACTCTTTCCTTACTTATTCATTATAGTACTAGAAATCCTAGCCAGAGCAATTAGACAAGAGGAGGTCAAAGGACTTCTTCCTTAGAAAGGAAAAAACCAAATTATCTCTATTTGACGATTATATGATAGTAAAATTGATGCCAAAAATTTCACCAGAGAACTCCTACAGATGATAAACAACTTCAGCAAAGTGGCTGGATATAAAATTAACTCAAACAAATCAACAGCCTTCCTCTACTCAAAGGATAAACAAGCTGAGAAAGAAATTAGGGAAATGACAATCTTCACAATAGCCACAAATAATATAAAATATCTTGGTGTAACTCTAAATAAGCAAGTGAAAGATCTGTATGAAAAGAATATCAAGACTCTCAAGAAAGAAATCCAAGTTCACAGAAGATGGAAAGATTTACCATGCTTGTGGATTGGCAGGATTAATATAGTAAAAATGGCCATTTTCCTGAAAGCAATCTACAGATTCAATGCAATCCTCATCAAAATTATTCATAGAGTTAGAAACAGCAATTTGCAAATTCATTTGGAATAACAAAAAACCCAGTATACTGAAAACTATTCTCAACAATAAACAAACTTCTGGGTGAATTATCATCCCTGACCTCAAGCTGTACTACAGAGACATAGTGATAAAAGCTGCATGGTATTTGTACAAGGACAGCAGGAAGACCAATGGAATAGATTTGAAAACCCAGAAATGTAGCCATGTGCCTATAGTCACATGATATTTGACAAAGGAGCTGAACCCATCTAGTGGAAAAAAGACACCATTTTCAGCAAATGGTTCTGGTTCAACTGGCAGTCTGCATGTAGAAGAATTCAAATCAATCCATTCTTTTATCTTTGTACAAAGCTCAAGTCTATGTGGATCAAGGACCTCCACATAAAACCAGATACACTGAAACTAACAGAAGAGAAAGTGGGGAAGAGCCTCAAGCACATGGGTACAGGGGAAATTTTCCTGAACAGAATACCAATAGCTTATGGTCTAAGATCAAGAATTGACAAATGGGACCTCACGAAATTGCAAAGCTTCTGTAAGACAAAGAGCACTGTAAATAGGACAAAACACCAACCAACAGATTGGGAAAAGGTCTTTACCATTTCTACATTTGATAGAGGGCTAATATCTAATATATACAAAGTACTCAAAAAGCTAGACTCCAGAGAACCAAATAACCATATTAAAAATGGGGAACAGAAATAAACCAAGAATTCTCAACTGAGGAATAACAAATGGCTGAGAAGAACCTTAAGAAATGTTCAACAACCTTAGTTATCAGGGAAATGCAAATCAAAATAACCCTGAGATTCTACCTCATACCAGTCACAATGGCTAAGATCAAAAACTCAGGTGACAGCAGATGCTAGCAAGGATGTGGAGAAAGAAGAACACTCCTCCATTGCTGGTGGGATTTCAAACTAGTACAACCACTCTGGAAATCAGTCTGGCGGTTCTTCAGAAAATTAGACGTAGTACTAACCCCAGTTATATCCCTCCTGGGCATATACCCAGAAGATACTACAACAAGTAATAAGGACATATAGGCCACTATGTTCATAGCAGTACTGTTTATAATAGCCAAAACCTGGAAAGAACACAGATGTCCCTCAACAGAGGAATGGATACAGAAAATGTGGTACATTTAAACAATGGAGTACTACTTAGCTGTTAAAAACAATGAATTCATGAAATTCTTAGGCAAATGGATAGAACTAGAAAATATAATCCTGAATGAGGCAACCCAATCAGAAAAGAACATACATGGTATGTACTCACTGATAAGTGAATATTAACCCAGAAGCTTGGAATACCCAACATACAATTTAAAGACCACATGAAGCTGAAGAAGGAAGACCAAAGTGTGAATGCTTTGGTCCTTCTTAGAAGAGGAAGCAAAATACCCATGGGAGGAAATACAAAGTGTGGAGCAGAGCCTGAAGGAAAGGCCATCCAGAGACTGCCCCACCTGAGGATCCATACTATATACAGTTACCAAACCCAGCTTATCATTTTTATTTCAACAATATGCTTAAAGAGAGCCAATAAATACAATCAACATTTTGCTACTGAATCTTACCTGCTAGTTTAGTTGAACTACAGACTAAAAGACATATTGTCAGCTAGCTTGGTAATCTTAGGTAACAATGTTATAGATGTTGACAGGTTTCACAGTTGAACAGGGGCCTTCTACCTTGTAATCTCTTCGTGTTTTCTTACAGCTTGCAAGCTTACTGTTAAGTTCATCCACATTAAATAAAACTTTTAGCTATAGCACTGAAGAACTTTCAGGGCTAAGATAAAGACTTACTGCTCTGTGAAATATATAACTCTCAATGACTTAAGACAATATAAATTTATTTATTTATGTCATGTTTGCTAGCAAATTAATGGCTTCAGTCATTTAGAGATTCTTACCCCTTATGCCTTATAGCTCTTTCATTTTCCACGTTCCAAAGTCCTTTACATAAGCGACTATGGGAAGGAATCCCAGAAAGGGAGAGAGAAATAAACAAGGTTGGTCTAGACCCTATGGATAAGGTAATGAACATCTGTTTAACATGTATTTCTTTAGGTCAGATTAAGTCACCTGGCCATATCTTTCTTCATTGATTTAGAAATATGGAGCAGTTCGTGCTTCATAAGAAGAAATATGAATATGGGTTATGACAGGCAGTTCCTCCATAGAACACTTGGGCCAGCTTAAGGGTTCTTAAGGATGTGTATCTTTTATTTTAGATAGTATAGTAAATGTACAAATCTAAGAATCTAATGCCAAAAAATATCTTTTATTTCTGAAATCAATGGCATGATCTCCAGTTTTGCTCAGAATACCGTGCACACACAAAAGCAGTTACCATGGATAGCAGAGGGGAAGTTGGAGGAGCATTGCTATAATTTAAGGAGTGCAATTAACCGAATGCAAGTCAGTGTTAGTCCCAATTTCCAGCCAATGAGAGTATAGGACATGTACTCCACAGCCTAGAGGAATGAAATTATGCTCCTACCAATAAGCTTGCTCACATTTGGGGCACTGAGTCACAAATGAAATGAAAGCCAGAGTACTGATAACTATCCTAATCAGGGAGAGCTGCCTTGCTGCTTTAGTTGCTACTGAATGTATGCGTAGTATGCATGAATGTGTGTGTGTGTGTGTGTGTGTGTGTGTGTGTCTGAGAGAGAGAGACAGAGACAGAGACAGAGACAGAGAGAGACACACAGAGAGAAACAGAGAGAGAGAAACAGAGAAAGAGAAAAAGACAAAGATATGTATTCAGCATGTGAAAATTAGAAGAAACATTATGAGTTGGTATTTCTTTCTTGTTTTATTAATCAGTTAAATTAATTAATATTAATTCCTGAGCATAGTTCCCCCATTCTTCTCTCCTTCTAGTCCTTATCCTTCACCTGCCACCTTCCCTTCTCCTGCCTTTCTCTTCAGAAAAGGAAGGCCCCCACTGATATTAACCTTCCTTGGCATATCAATTTGTAGTAAAACTAGGTGCATCTTTTCCTATTGAGAATAGAATACATACTCTAGTAGATGGAAAGAATCCTAAAGGCAGAAAACAGAATGAGAGACAGCTTCTTCTCTAGCTGTTAGGAGTCCTAAATGAAGACCAAGATGCACAATTGCTATATATATATATATATATAAGGATTAGTGGGTCCTATGGATGGTCTTTGGTTGTCAACTTAGTATCGGTGAGCCCCTGTGGAGCCAGGTCACCTGATTCTGTAGATTTTTCTTGTGCTGTCTTTAACTCCTCTGTTTCCTATAATCAATTCTTCCTATACCTCTTGTACAAGATTTCCCAAGCTCTCTTTCATGTTTGGCTATAGTATCTGTTTCCATCAGTTTCTGGTGAAGTCTCTGTGATGATGGTTACTCTAGGCTCCTGTCTGTAAGAATAGCAGAGTGTCATTAACAGTGTCAGGGATGGGTTCCCTCTCATGGCATGGGTCTCAAGCTGCATCAGTCATTGGTTTGGCCCACCAACCCTCATCCACCCATAATGTCTATTCTATTTCCCCTTCTCCGTGAGATTTACACATCCCATCTTGAGCTCTCCTTGTAATCTAGCATGTTTGGGTCTTCCAATAATTGCATTGTTGTTCTTTACATCTCATATCCACTTATGAGTACATACTTTGTCTTTCGGGGTTCTTTTTTAGTTTTGCCTGCAAATTTCATGATATTGTCTTTAAATAATTTCTGGTTAATGTGACATTGTGTAAATATAGCATATTTTCTTCACCCATTCTTTTGTTGAGGGACATCTTTGTTCGTTCTATTTTCTGACTATTACAAAAAGTTCTATTAGGAACATATTTGAGCAAGTATCCTTGTGGTAAGATGGAACATCAATTGGGTATATTCCCAGGAGTAATATAGCTGTGTCTTGAGATAGATCTATTGCCATTTTCTGAGAAATCACCAAATTGATTTCCAAATGGTTGTACAAGTTTTCACTCACACCTTAATGAAGGCATGTTTCCCTTGTTCCACATCCCCACCACCTGAGTTATTGCTTGTGTTTTTGATATTAGCCATTCTGACTGGTGTAAGAAGGAATCTCAGAGTCATTTTGATTTGCATTTCTCTGATGACTAAGGGTGTTGAATATTACTTTACCTGCTTCTTGGCCGTTAGATATTGCTCTGTTGAGAATTCACTGTTTAACTCTGTACCCCATTTTAATTGGGTTTTTTGATTTACTGGTGTCTAGTTTCTTTATATATTTTGCATGTCAGCCCTCTCTAATTGGCTTTTTGGATTGCATCTGTGGTTATGGTCAAGCTTGTTGCCACAAGTGTTTGACTGATGAATTTTCTTAGTGGTTAAAAAAAGTGTTTTGCAAGTATCTACAACTAATATACACAATTACATAAAATACCCCATTGTGAGTTTCAGGGACTCTTAGTGACAGTCACAGTATCAGAGTGTTTATAATGACTTTTAACTATTTTATAGGTAATATAACTTAGGATTAGAGAACAGCAAAGTTTCTACCCACTATGATATTGACAGGACACAGAGCTTGTTACAAAGCAGTGGAACGGGTACCTGGCATAGGGACAACATTAAAATCTGGCAATACTTTATCTTATTGTTAAGAACCACATTAGCTGAAATACCCAACAAGGGGAAAGAGAATCTGTAGAGACCATATCCAGAGGTTAGTCACAGTCTGCAGTTGAGGAATGGGGCCACCCACCCTTCTCAAAATTTTAACCCAGAATTGCTCCTGTCTCAAGGAAATACAGGGACAAAGAGTGGAGCAGAGATTGAAGGAAAGGTTATCCAGAGGAAGCCCCACCTGGGGATACATCCCATATGCAGCCACCAAACCGAGTCACTGTTGCTGATGCTGAGAGGTACTTGCTGACAGGAGCTTGATATGGATGTCTCTTGAGAGGCTCTGCTAGGGCTTTAGAGATAGAGATACAGATGCAGATGCTTGCAGCCAACCATTCAACCATCGGACTGACCACAGGGATCCCAGTGGAGAAGTTAGGGGAAGGACTGAAGGAACTGAAGGGGTTTGAAACTGCAATAGAAGAACAACAATATCAACCAGTCAGACTCCCCCAGAGCTCCCAGGGACTAAACCACCTACTAGAGAGTACACATGGAGCGACCCATGGCTCCGGCCACACATGTAGCAGAGGATGGCCTTGTCTGGCATCAGTAGGAGGAGAGGCCCTTGGTCCACAGAAGGCTTAAAGCCCCATAGAAGGGTCCGCTGGGGCAGTGAGGCAAGAGTGGGTGGCTAGTTTGGGGAGCACCCTCATAGAAGCAGAAGGATTCAGTAGGGGATTTTCAGAGAGGAAACCATGCAGGGAGGATAACACTTGAAATGTAAATAAATAAAATAACCAATTTAAAAAAAAAGAGCCTTGTTGGACATCAAAGAAAGGAGAGACCTTTGGTCCTGAGAAGGCTAGATGCCCTAGTATAGGGGGATGCCAAGACAGGGAAGAGGGAGTGGGTGGGTTGGTAATCAGGGGGAAAGGGGAATGGGATGGATAGGGGGTTTTCAGATGGGAAACTAGAAAGGGGATAACATTTGAAATGTAAATAAAGAAAATATCTAAGAAAAAAAAAACACCCAAAGGTACCTGCCTTTTAATTATTTTAAGGATTAGCTCCAGTGCTGATTAGCTCACCAAATAAAGTGGGTGGATGGGAAACACCTCATAGAAGCAGGGGGAGGGGGAATGGAATAGGGGGTTTCTGGGAAGAAACCAGGAAAGGGGATAACATTTGAAATGTAAATAAAATATCCCATAAAGAAAAAGAGAAAATATTAGAAAATACACAACTTCTCTACCTGGAATAAAATCACAACTTGAAGAAGTATTTTATGATCAATCATATCTGCATGTAAATGAAAGCACATTAGGCCACTTTTATTCATGATGATTAGTCTACTTTCATTTGTTAAGAATTGTCTTGAGAAAAAAAATCCCCAGAGCTATTCTTGGACTTAACCATTAAATCTCTCTTTTTTTAAAAATGTGAGTTCTATTTCCATGTTTGTTCATCTAGCACAGTTTATGCAAACATAGAGAGAATAATCATAACATGAAACAATACAAGCCTCTCCATTGCACTGATTAACACTCTCTAATAATGTGAAGAAGAATCGTGTGTTCATCATGTGTTGAATTCTGCTAGGGAGTTATGGTTAATAATCGTACAAGGCATGATATAATATCACAGATTTAAATCCCATTTCTAGTAAGTGCTGCTTCCTAGCCAAATGCACTGTCAACCAGGCTGCCAATTAATTGTCAATTACTAGTGCCAAGGTAAAGGCAGACTCTTTGTTTTCTGAGCAAGCAACTCATTCAGAAGATTGTCTTAATTATAAATCTCTCACGTCCTTCCATATTGTCTTGCAAAAGGTTGAATAGTCATTAATATTGTACAAAGCTGAGACTTTGGAACAATTGTTTAACAGCTATTTTGCAATTATAAGCAGTACACTAGCTAAACAAAAGTGGAGTCCACAATTATTCCTATAATGACTTAGAAATGTAGCAATCCAGTAACTCTCTGCAAGTCAATCCATGCTTCATTCTCTACCACTTCCCACAGGTGAGGGGTTAATTTAAGATATATGCCATGATTGCTGTATTTGTGTGCATTCTAGATAAGGGAGACACAGGAAGCGCCCCTCTGTAGTTTTCTTAAGGCTCAAAAATGTGGTCTCTTAGTTACTCAGCTATCACAATACACACATGGGATATGTTTTTTTTTTAAATTAAATAGTCTTAATTTTATAACTAAGGGAAAAATAGGTAAATTTTGCACTCAAAATATTACCTTTAAATAAATAAGTGTTGAAAGCTATCCTTTCCTCCTTTGTCATTTAATTATTTCATGGTAGCTACAGCTGTCTAAATATAAAATTAAGTAATAAAATTTAAATATGTTGTGATTGTGGCATGTGTTTAAATTCATGAAGTTGTAATCAGTTCCAAACTGATGATGAAGTTGGTATAACACAACAATAGCAAGTTTTCAAGAATTATGGATTTTTGCACAGTGACTAATTAGGAAAGGCTGCAAAATACAAAATATGAAGAATCAAGGCCCAAAATAGAAAAGTATGGCATTTTAATTTTAGGTTAACTTTAATAACCTATATCATTCTTCCTGATAATCCTTTCCCACTGCCTTTGACTACATTGCAAATTATTGTCAAAGTCTCCTTCTGTCACATCAATGTATTCTCTAACTTTAAAGCAATATATCAAAACATTTATTACATGAACATAATATGGCATGAAATAAGTATGTGTATATATGTATATCACTTAAAATAAAAGTATATCCATGTTTAATTTCTGATAAGCCCTAGAAAAGAAAAGCACCCAAGACTGACCATGTCATACTTGCCACATTAAGACTGACACATAGTATGTTGTGGTAAGTTAATGTTCAAAGGATAAACTGAATGAATGAATCTTGAAGCTTGTGAACCCAGCTCCTGCAGTGCACTGTCAGTCTGTAGAAAGAACACAGCGGCCATAATGAATCTTCTGAATCCCAGTCCTCCTGGAGTTCTGCACATGAGCAATCGCCGTGAGAGAAGCCTGAGGACACATAGGCAAAAGGAGAGAAGGACACCGCTCACCAAACACACCTCAGCAGCGGGTTGAGACATTTTTGCAATATCACAACATGACACTCATTACTGGCCCAAGTAAAGGCACAGGGCATCACAAGAACAAACGTGGTCACCAGGGGCGCAGTGTTCTCCCCTGCAGAGACTATCCGAGAACTGCAAACCATGACACTTTCTCTTTACTTTTGTCCTTGCATAAATGAAAAGTACAAAGTTGAACTGCAAGCCTGACTGAGTTTGGGGGAACATTTTCAAGAGTAAGCCCATGACATAAATAAAAATTGGTTGAATTATTACTTTCTACCCATGTGACTCAGTTTTCGCAGACCCTTTTCTAATCTGTGATAGAGAATTTGCAGGAAAAGAGAAGGAAACTAAGATTTGCACTGAACAATATGTCAAATGATGCTAAAGAGGCATCGGGGAGACCCACTGCCAATGTGATTCTTCCTGCCTGGATCCTGAACAGCTTGCTCAGTTCTGATGACCCTGAGGCTCCATTGCCCATTTGAGAAATATGTTTAAATTTGTTTGTTTCTTCAGGATTCTCTTGCCCCTGAATGCAGTCCTTGGCCAAGCCCAAACAGGTGTCCTTGTGCAAAGCCTTATGCTCAGTACACAAAGTAGCTGCTAAATTTTTGTTTAAAACACCTTTGTAATTTTATCTTCAAAAATGATACAGAAAATCAATTTTGATATTGAAATGATTGCCTGGGAAAATATAACTACAAATGATCCCTTGAGTTTCAGTAAATTTTCCCTTTTCTTTTGCAATAGCCATACAGCAGATACAACATAAAAGTAGCTTTGATACAAAGTAATCCCTACCTAGGTTGGACAATCAGTCAGCTAACACCAAAACTAACTCAAAATACTCATCCTGTTTGCTATGCAATTGTATGTTATGTGGAACTTTATAATTTTCTCAATATTATTATGTATACTGTGTGATTTAGAAATACATTTAATATCATCATATAATATATAATATATAAGGTGAATTTTAACTAAAAATGAATTTAACATATGTCTATTGAAAGTACATATTGATTTAGTGTAAGACAGATGTTAAAAGCTCTAAAATAAAAATTTATTTGAAAAAAAAGACTGGAAATACAATTATACAATTTACAATTGTACATAAGTTCTTTGATACAGGGAAAACAATGAACAATTCTCTGCTAGTATTTGGATACCAAGATGAACTGAACTAGGCAAAGAGAAAAATGAGAGTTGAACTCATTATATGAAGAATTAGAAAAGCTAGAATTTTAAAGTTTCCTTCAGCAACTAGTCTGCAGTAACTCACAGATTACTAACAACTTATGCAAGTTTTATATGCTGATTCCATCTGCTCTTCATTAAAAAAAAGCTCATTGCCATAGCAACTGCCTCATGCCATGGTATTTATGCCGCATCTGATGTACAAAGCATAGTTTGTGTAGGAAGGAGTGTGTGTGTATATGATGTGGCAGCTGTCGTCTCTGCCATTTTGTTGCGGCTCTAGAATAAAACAAGTAGTGGTTATGAATACTCATTTGAGTAGTTATACTAGTGCTCATTTAACTAAATCTTCACCCTAAAATCCATGTCTGATCAGCTCACTGGTCTGGCACAAGGTCCATAAAGGGATTGTGTTAAATGACTGTTTAAAGAGAAAACCCTAATGTTCACCCTATTTGGGTTTCTTTGTTTGTTTGTTTTGCAAGTAGACTCAGAAATGGCTTTTTTGTTGTTGTTGTTTCTGAAAGAGTGAGTGGCATGTTCACATTGACATTTTAATGTCAATTAAATTAACATGTCAATTTTAATTCCTAGATAATGGCACGTATACTTCACGAAGATGTTGTGAAAGAAACTGAAAATATCTCTTGGTTCCTATTTTGTCTTGTACTTTCTTTTTAATTGTTAGAATCCAATTGAACATCAGATAAACTTTGGAAACATTTCCTAGTAGATCCAGCTCATTCATTCTTCACCTTATACCTGCTGTCTGCCTCCTGCTGTGGACTGTGAATACTCTACACTTCCTTCCTATCACCTTGCAAAGGCTAAGGGCTTGGGAGTCTCAGTTCCCTTGCAGATGGGCTTTGCATCATTGAGATGTACTTAGAAGCTGCTTGGGAAGATTAGTGGTTTGAATGAGAAATGTCCACTTTGATGAGGTCAGGTGTTTGAAAACTTTGTTCTCAGTTGCTAGCAGTGTGTGGGTAAGTTTTAGGAGTTCCAGTCTTAGTGAAGGAGACATGTAATATAACTTGAGGTGGGCTTGGAGGATTCATGCCTCACTCCACTTCCAGCCCATGCTATCAGTTCTGTAACTGAGATCAAAGATGTGTGCTCTGCTTCCTGCTTATAGAGCCATTCCTGCCATATGATACTATTTTTCCCTGTAAAGATGGTACTGTATCCTTTGGAACCATAAGTCAAAATAAACTTTCTCTAAGATGAATTGGCTTGGTTATAGTATTTTATCATAGCAACAGAAAGAAATGCATCTAGGGAAGTAGATACATTCAGGACATATCTAGGGAAGGCTTCCATATTGGAAAAAAAAAAGGAAGGGACAGAAAGACATGGAAGTTGCTACTAGCATTTCCTATTTAAGTTCAAAAGTCACCTAGAAATGGAGTGGCAAGCATTGCAGAAATGGATAGAGGGATCAGATGCTAGGAAGGTGTAGGGACACATTTTTAATTCCAGCACTGGGGAAGCAGGAGGATTGCTATGAGTTCGAGGCCATCCTGCTATGTACAGGAGTTTTAGAGCAGCTAGGGTTTCATAGAGATTCTATCTTGAAATTTAAAGCAGTAAGTATAAAAATATAGAAGTTTATTTATTAATTGTGGAAATAGCTCGTAAGTCTTGTCATCCCACTACCATGCTTTCTCTTACATCTAAGAAATAAAATGTCAGTGTGCTCTCCACCAAAATCAGTGTTAGTTTCTGTTAGTTGCTGATGAACCTTTGTAGTTTTTGTTCTCCAAATCATGTATAATTTTTCTTTTTTACATTAACCATGCAGAAACTGTTCCATAATAAAGATTAACTTATTATTAAATGAGAGTTATAAGATGTGATTATGATATTTATGAGAAAGACAGAATGTGTATTGTTCTATTTTTATAATTTTGTTTTTAAATTCTAGTTTCAGTAGAGTACAGTCTCAGGTTAGAAACAAAAATAAGTGAACTTATTTGTTTTTACAACCAAATGATAAAAACACTTTTTTAATTCCAAAACTATCCAAATCTCTGGATCTTTTTTCTTGAGGTATTTTTTTGATATTTTAAGAAATTCTGGAGAGCTTTCAGTGTTTTCAGACTCACTGTGACAAACCACTTTGATAACATGAGGTTTATTATGGCTCACTTAACTGGATCAAATATTTAGGTACAATTTCATAGTCATATGTAGATTCAGAAGAGAAAATGCAGAGTATACCCACCAGCAGTAAGACAGAAATTGCATGGCATCACAATCATCCAAGCTAAAAATAGATTTTTTTCTTTCTAAAAATTAATATAACACATTGCTTAAACACATTATATTATATGAGAGAGGGTTCAAATTGTACTTAATTCACACGAAACTAATGATGAGCACCTCAAAGCCTCCAGCCCAGAAGCCAAGCAACAGCTTGACCATGTCTGGTTCTCTCGTCTACACTCTTGCTTGGAAAGACTTCACTAAGTTTTCTCCCCAATTTCTTTGCACACACAATGTCCTCCAAGCAGCAGCACAGTGGAACCTGGGTGTTCACAGGTGTAGCATGAGTAGTTTTCCTATACTTTTCCACATTTAAGCTGCTAACACTGCTGAATGAGGACTAAGAAGTAGAAAAAATATAATGAGAACCAAAGCTGAGAGCATGGATTTTAAAGAATGCTTATTTTTCTCAAATGTCTACTTAAAATGTATTTATAGCACAGATTAAACAAAACCATATACAGGAATATATATGTATATGTAATAAAACTTTGTATGAATGACTGTCATAGGTTCAAAAATGGCTGTGTATATTAATTTAGTCTATTTATTATCTACCTATGCAATTATTCATTTATTCAATACAGTTACTGATAATTCTACAAAAACAATTTGTTCTTCTTTCAAAGTAAGAATCTCCCTGAAAACTGTCATCTACTTTACAATAAATACTTTGAAATCTTTAAACATCTTTGGTTGAAATTCTGGTCTACATTTTGATAAGTGTAGCATTTAGTTTTGCTTTATTTTGCAGCCATAACTGCAGCCAGACTAAGCTACTGATGCAAATTATTTTCCTTTCTATATTTGTATAATTTTATTCTAACCTAAATTTGAATGTTAAAACAAAAATTCAGGAGTTAGTATGAAACAGGTTATAATTTGTCAAAGCATTTATCAACTTATAATTCAGTATGAATTCAAAGTTATAACTATTGCCAAATTTTCTGAATGTCCAAGCCACAGCATGCAGTATCCATATGCCAGTAGAAAAACATTAGCTGTTAGCTGTGTCTATAAAAATGAGGGAGGGGGAGAAAGAGAGAGAGAGAGAGAGAGAGAGAGAGAGAGAGAGAGAGAGAGAGAGAGAGAGAGAGGTATTTCTGCACTGTATACTAGCAGATGGGATTTCAGGTGCCTACATAATCACAGCTATTATTAAATTATCTTTTGTGATGATACCTCAGGTAGTCATGACTTATGCAATAGGGAGTTAGGGAGACATCTTCAGCTTCAAAAGCTATTAAAATTTCTTGCAGGTGTGTTTGAGAGAAGCACAGCACAAATTCACTTGCACACTATGAGGATAAGAGACATCAGCCCAGTCACAAGGGGCAATTAACACAGACAGGGTGAGGGAAGGAACAACCGGAGTTGCAAACTAAACAGAACTCAGATTGCACTTGCATCTCCCAATTAGATTACAAAGCACAGATGTTTATTCCACAAAATAAATGATATTGGCAGTTTTGGGCTGTGATAAAAACCCTATAGGATCTGCCTTCCTAAATACCCACTTTTGACTTGTTTTCTCTTTTCCCTATCAGGCCTCTGGTTTGTTTGTTTGCTTCTACTGTAAGGGGAGCCTTTAAAACAAGGAGGAGTTCACTCATTTCCTGATGCAGCTAGCCAAAGCTTCACTATGCTACAGCTGGAGGCTTTCTTCCTTCAGTCACCCTGGTTAAAAGCTTATAGGATTGTATTATCAAAACTTGTAGGACTCATTCCAACCCAGCTGTGACATATTTATAATATCTTAGTTTTTATGATCAATAAAATTACAAGTTTATTGCAATGATCTTCAATAACAGTGACCCAAAGAAGATATAGTTTGCTGTCCCTTGATGCCCCTGGTCTACATGTTTTGACAGGAAATCTCGACATCTTTAGCCCATCTTCCTGTTTCAGAATACCCATGAGGATTTCACAAGAAAGAACAGCATAGAGAATATAGCTTTGGCTGCCGCATCACTTGTAGGTTAAGAAAACTACATTAATCAATAACATCTGAACAATTCAATTTCTAAATACGAAAGGCAAAGAAATGGAAAAAAGATTAATAGGTCTACCCCAAAATTAGAGCCCTCAAATCAAAGAGGACCTACAAACTGGATGCTTTGAAAAGTATGTTACTGTTGAGTTAATATATAATTACCAAAACCCTTCATTTTTTCTACACACAGCAGCCAGTTTCCGTGACAACTTTCCTGCTCTAAGAATTTTTCACCTTTGATTAATGACACTTAGTAAAAGTTCCAGTGAGTTGCAATGAGAGAGAAAGGAGTCACTTGAACCAACAGTGAAGTACCTTGAACAGTTAGGCTACGGAAATGTTAATGGCATCATTACCAGGTTCTTTGGAGTACATTCTCTCTCTCTCTCTCTCTCTCTCTCTCTCTCTCTCTCTCTCTCAATATGTTAGACATCTATACAGTGTATTAACTCCTTCACAACCTTAGGTTCACTGAGAAATTCTCATTTTATAAAACAATGTTTTAAGTTGATTTTTACTTTTGTCCTTAATTTCTGAATAGTGTAATGGCATAACATAGCACAATCAATGATATACAAGAGAATAACTTTTTTAAATGCTTCTGGATACTCTGAAGAACACATTTCATATCTTTAAGACAATGGTAAGCAAATTTCACAGAAAGTTTGGCTATTTATTTACTGTCTCTGGCTTCAGTGAATCTTTCTTGAAGCTTTCCATAAAGGAATAGAGACATCTTGCTAGGGCTTTGAGGTTTCCTGAGCTTTCTTTGTGTCATTCTCGGGCACTAAGCAGTGTGCTGTAACATACATTCAGAAGAGTGAATCTCCCATGTGAAGCTAGCCGCTTTAGTCCACACAATTGTGTGCCTCCTTCAAGAATTTGGTTTGGCATTGCAGAGACAAAGCTGATTGTTAGGAACATCTAAGATACTTTTTCAACCAGCTAAACAAGAAGTCTCCCTCTGTGGAGGCTAACATTTATCTCACCAAATTATGATTATTTGGCATAGTCAGGAGGACATTTGTTGATCATTGATCTCAGTGCATTGAAGTCTTAAACTTATTAATCACTGGAGCAACTCTAGCCTTCTTACCTTCACGGATGAGACCTATGTAAGTATTTCCCCTCTAGTTAAGGAGAGACTTGCTGTCAGTCTATGTGATTTAGGCACATACAGAATTTGAGGGATATAATCTTACCCCTAACATTCTCAAAGCAATCCTCATTTATGTCTTCAAATCCTTAGGACAATTTAGGGGCTTCGGTGTTCATGGTATTCAGAGTTCTTGATTTAAACATATTCTCTTGTTAGTGCTTGAGAGTCAGTGCAAAGCTATTCTCTTATAACGAAACAGAGAATGTTGATTTTCTCGGAACTTCCACAAATGCTTTCTAAATGTCTTAGCTGACATGAGCCTAACAGCCTACTTGAAGGCTCTTAACTGCTTCTAGATGGCTTTTAATCGCCATGACTCTTACTGCCCAGGTGCTGGAGCTAAGGCAAAGGCCATCATGCTCTTCCTTCTATTTATGCCTCATGCTACTTCATCCTATGACAACCTAAAACCTGTATGATGCTATCCATGTTAAGGTCATAAATCTACATAATATCGTGTTTAGTTTGGTTGTGGAAATAAATATCAGGACCAAAAGCAAAGTGTGTGAAGATGATTTTATTTTGGATTATTTTGGGTCATGGTCCCAGTGGGGTGTCCATAATGTAGAGAGAGTTATGACAGCAGACAACCTGCAAAATCACATCTGTAATTGCAAACACAAAACAGAGAGAGAACGGGAAATGGGGCATGGCTACAAATTCACAAAGCCTATCTCTAGTGAAGTGTTTCCTGCAGTGAGTCTCCATATCTCCATAATTTCTCTAAACAATGCCATCAAGGGGCCAAGTGCTTGAGTACCTAAGCCTATGGAGAACATTTCTCATTCAAAACACTCCATGGAGTCTGTAGGTGCATGGCTGTTTCCTCAAGAAAAACACATTTACTCAGATTTTAAGACTCCCACATAGTCTGTAAAAGTCTGAAACTTGAGGTAATCTCTTAACTATAGCCCTTGTAAAATCAAAAGACAAATTACACACTTATAGCATACACAGAATATACATCTCCATTCCAAAAGGGAATGGTGGATGCATACTGAGGAGTCATTGGCCCAAAGTGAGACCAAAGTCCAAGAGGACAAATGCCAAACCCTCTGTGTCCAGCGTCTGGCCCTGTAATTTCAGAACTTAGATGACCACTCTTCCAGCTCGAAACCTGTAACATACATCTCTCTCAGACTGGTTCCACTCTCTGTACGCAGCTCTCCTCACGACACTTCTCAAACTCCTCAGGGTCTTGTAGGCCTTACTGTAACCCAGGGTACACTATGCAGACGCTTCTCACAAGTTCTTTTCAGGCATTCTCCTGCCACAGGTTTCTTGATCTCAGAAACTGTCTAGAACCAAAGAGAAAGAAACGATGCCATCTTAATACTTTCAGTATTCATGCCTCCACCAAATCTACAAACTATGGGCTACTATACACTTTACATTTCTTTTTGTACCAATCATTCTTTTTCACCATATGGCTGTGTAAGAGTCGTCAATAATGACCATTCCACATACTCAATATTATGTTAAGCATTCTTTTAGGTCTTAAGACATAGAACACAGCTAGACTCTTTGTGAAAATATCAAAAGAATTGTTTCTAGGCCAGTTGCTAATATTGTTTCCCCTTAAAGCTCTGGAGCTAGGTTTCCAGAATCCACATCATTCTCAATACTACTGTTTTCCAGAATCCCCCTAGGATGGCCAATTAAGCTCTGTTCACAGCACTCCACTCTCTTCCTTTTCAAAGTTTCCAACCTTCATTAATAGATTTTTTTCATAGCAACAACATACCCTGACACCAGTGTCTGCATTCATTGTTTTCAGTTGCTATCATAAAACACTATGACCAAAAACAACTTACACAAGAATGCCCTCATTTTTGTTCACAAGTCCCAAAGGCGATGTCATCACAGCAGAACAGGTACAGCAGCCGGCAGCTGGAGCAAAGACTGGAGAGATCATATCTTCAACCACAAACACAAAACAAACTAGAAGAGTCAACCTGTCCTGTAGTGACTTACTCCCTCTACCAATGCTTCACACTCCCCATCACTGTCCCAACAGGACCACCACCCGGTGTTCAAATACCTGAAGCTCTCAGGCCATTTCTATGTCAAAGTGTCACAATTTCTTACAGTTTACCATCATGTCCTGGCCTGTGATAGGTGGGAATGATCCTGGTATCACATCCTAAAGACATACTTTCTAGAGGTAACAGTGGTGTAGTATCTTAGTTTATAACAAAAAATCACACCCTACAAGATTTACATTCCAGAAATTGACAAAGAAGGAACCACAAGAAGTTTGAAGATAATAGAATAGGAACCACAGAAGTTAGAGAATCCAATTATGCGTATATTAATGATTGAATTATAGTTCTTAACAGCTGTGCATTTAAACTACTTATACCCATGAGAATCCATAGAAAAGTACTGCAAAATCATACCACTAAATTTAAGACTGAATGACTGGGCTACACTTCTCATGGTTTTTTCCTTTTAGGTTGAAGAATGTCCAAAGATGAGATTATTTTACACAGACTGCATTGTATCTACTGTAATGGAATGTTTCATGGTGCTTTAGAATTCTTTGAGAAAGCGGAAGAGAGAGGTAGGCACTTTAGTGGAATCAGCTGGATAATCTACTATGCGAACATGAACTTCAATGGGCCAGTTGAATGTGACTTTAGGAAACAAAAACGTCTATATTCTTGCTTGTACCATAAACATAAACCCATACTCCTAAATTACTATAACTTACTGATTTTAAATTCCTTTGCTCTTTTTCCAGGACAAAATAAAGATTTGGAAAATCTTAAAGATATTTATCCAGTTCCTAATTAATGAATTAATGATGCCATGAACTTCAAAGATAATGAGCTTTTAACCCCATCAAATATTATTAATGTTTTACTCAATAAATATTGATTAGAGATAATACCAGTTTAGCAATTTTTCCCCCACATTTCTGATCACTCATGTGAGATTATTTTCTTTCAACCTAAATTATGTAGGCTTTTCCTTTTAATTAATATTTCTGTTATTGCATTTGATGTTCATTTATGCATATAATTTTGTATTCATTAATAGGATGTTGTCAAGTCCTTTAAAACACTAGTTTTGTTAGCTGTATTATTATTCTGTCTTCTTGTATCCACTGTAGTACTCAAGAAACCATATCTTGGGTTTATGGAGACAGTTCAGTATATAAAATATTTGTGGCATGAGTTCAGATCCCTAGTATCCACAACAATTTAAGTATGGTTGGATATGTCTATAAACTGAGAACTTAAAGGCAACAGAGAAGTGTGTGCTTAGAGAGGCAATTACAGGGCTGAATTAGAGAGGTTAGGATTAGGGTTAGGGTTAGGGTTAAGGTTCAGCTGAGTCTAGTTGAAAGGTCAACTCCATTTTCTTCTTGACAGATCCTATTTCAAAAAGTAACAATAGGAATAATAACAAGAGGATAATTAAATTGAAATGGTGAATTCTATGGCTACCTGGAGAGGTTGTATAAAGAGTGATAATAATATAAAGACACTTAAGTTGACCTCTGACCTCCACATATACACACTTGAGAGAGTTCATATAAGGAAACATGTTTAATACACATGATCTTGTTGTAACAATGTATCTTTTAAAAAATAATATGTTCTAGCTACTTTAAAATTGTCTCTGGTTTATGGGCATGACCTAATAATTCTCATAAGAAAGAAAACACTATTATTATGTTTATAATTGTGCAAGACTGGCATCTTCCGTGTAAAGTCTGAAAACATGTGCTTGAAACAGTGTCTGAGGACATATGACCTCACCTGCACTTCACTCTCCTTATCTCTGAAATGCAAACAAAGAAGAATTTCCCTCTATTTTTTTATCCTTGAAACTGGTTATTTTTCACCTGTAGATTTCATTTTGTTTGCTTTGTTCAAAGGTGTTTCTTCTGCTTTGTTTTTAGTTCAACAATACCCCTTCAGTTATGTCTAATTTCTTTTCAACAAGTGAAATCAGCTCCTAAGTCACTTTATAGTTATATCATTTAGGTAATTTTTATTTGCTTCATTTTTAATGTTTCATAAAAATATTATTTAGCTTCTTGCCAAATTATTATCATCTCTGTATAAAAACAATTTCACTTACTTGATTATTTGATGGGTTATTTTCATATCTGAGATAATGATAATTCCCTTCAGAGACATCTGTCGGAATTTTCAAAGCTCTTGGAATTTTCTTGCCCTTAAACTATAAAAAGTTGGGCTTCAAGTACCTGTAATGCCTATTTACTACTGTCTCATATGTATTTGTGATTATGTATCTTTTACATCTAGTTTCAGTTGTCTCTAAAAGTCTCTACCATTAATATGATTTGGGCTAGCCAACTGTAAATGCTTACCCAAGTTAGCAAAATATCCTAAAGCAAAAGCAATTATAAATGGCTAATCTAGTGCTATTAAATAGTGTCCTGCCTATTGTTCATTGTTTTAAGACTTTGAAAACTATGTTTTTAAAAATAGAAAAAAAAACTGGGGAAGACCCTTGAGGACGTGGGCATAGGGGAAAAGTTTCTGAACAGAACACAAATAACTTATGCTCTAAGATCAAGAATTGACACATGGGACCTCATAAAATTACAAAGTTTCTGTAAGGCAAAGGACACTGTCAAAAGGACAAAACCTCAACCAACAAATTGGGAAAAGGTCTTCACAAACCCTACATCCACCAGAGGGCTAATATTCAATACATACAAAGAACTCAAGAAGGTAGATTCCAGAGAGCCAAATAACCCTATTAAAAAATTGGGTACAGAGCTAAACAAAGAATTTTCAAATTTAGAAAATGTTCAGTTGGAAGAGTCACCATAAAGAATATGTGTGCAAAATCTAAGAGAAGTGAGGGACAGCTGAGGTTAAAAAACAAAACTAATGCAAGTGCACTCCTTCCCTTTGTCAATTACTCTCTATTCAAAAGTGTAGAATAGCATTAAAATATAATATTGTGAGCAAACATTATAGAGGGAAATTTAGCTAAACTGAATTCTGCTCCAGGCAAAACACACCACACACACACACACACACACACACACACACACACACACACTCACACACACACACACACACACACACTCCAGTTAATTTTTTTAAGTATCTTTTTCTTTTCTTTTCCTTTTTTCATCTTTTTATTTTAACACTCCAAATTTTGTTCCCCTCCTGGTCCACATCCCATCCCCTTGTCTCCACAAGAATGTCCTCACCCCACTTCCACCTCCCCAGATATCTAAACTCCCTGGGGCCTCCAGTCTCTTGAGGTTAGGTGCCTCCTCTTGAGCTGGATCCCACTTTGGGCCTGTTGCTGGACCTTCTTTTTCCTCAGGCTTTTCTCCATTTTCATCCCTGCAGTTCTTTCAGACAGGAGCAATTGTGGTTCAGTGTTTTGATTGTGGGATACCAACCTCATCCCTCACTTGATGCCCTATCTTTCTGCTGAGGTGGGCCCTGCAAGTTCCCTCTCCCCACTGTAGTGCCTTTCATCTAAGACACCACCCTTTGAGTCCTGAGATTCTCTCACCTCCCAGGTCTCTGGTACATTCTGGATGGTCCCCCCAACCTTCTTCCTCCTGAGGTTGCCTGTTACCATTCTTTCTGCTGGCTCTCAGGGCTTCAGCCCTTTTACCCCACCCAGTACCAGATCAGGTTCTCCCACCTCCATCTGCTTTCCCTTCCAGGTCCCTCCCTCCCTCTCCCTTTGTGGTTGCTTTCTTCTCCCTCCCCAGTGAGACTGAGGAGTCTTGGCTTAGGCCCTTCAGCTTGTTGTCCTTTTTCAGTTCTGAGGACTGTGTCTTGGGTATTCTGCACTTTTTTCTCTTTTTTTTTCTTTGGCTAATATCCACTTATTAGTGAGTACATTTTGTGTGGCGTGGCCTTTTGGGTCTGAGTTACCTCACTCAGAATATTTTCTAGTTTCATCTATTTGGGTCATGAGTGAAGATAAATGGTTACTGGTATTAAAATTGGTCATAAAATATGGAAAGTTAGCAGTTAATTTGAAAATAAGGATAGTGTCTGTCTGTATATTCTGAAGAATTAAATAGCATAATAAATAATTTTCCTCAGAAAGTCTTTATATAAAAAAAAAGATTTTGAGTGACTTTTTTGACAAATTACAGTGTCTAAATACATCTATTGAAATTCAATATGTATTTATGGCATGTGAAATGATATTGGGACAATTCTGTAATATCTGTTTCTTAATTTATTTACTTTCTTTTTCACTGTTGAAGTGTATGGGCATTTTGGAACACCCACACTAAGAAGCTACCATTAGTTTACATTGTGACCCATTGTTTTACATAACTAGTGTGCAATGAGAATGAAATCCAAAATTAATAGTGAGAAATTTCTAAAAAAGGTGTTTAAGGTTATCACAAAAGAATCAAAGCTTCACCTATATTGGGTGAACATATGATATAATTGCTCACTTAAGGCCCAGTGCTGTAATTTTCTTTTTAAATTGTCACATTAATGGAGGATCCAGTGGCACTGAGTGTTGACCTAGGATATCTACAGCTGATAGGATCAACAACCCTATCAATGAACCTCACTTTAAATGTGTCTTTCTGAATTGTAATTTGAATATGTTGATAGAATTGGTAAACCTTATATTCTAAAATAAAACTAAAAGAATGTCAGTTTTCGTTCATATAATATCTTAGGAGGGAGACATACATTGTGTGAGCTACTTGTGCCTTTCCTTTTAATAATAGCTTTTATTTGTTTTAAAATATATTGTACAAGATGACAACAAATCTTAGTCAAATCCACTCTGTTACTTCCTACCTCCAATTCCACCCCTGACTTCCCCATCATATTTTGCCTTACCATTTTAAGTACTTGTTTTTAAACTTTTCAATAATTTTAAGTCACTGAGCCTAATTGTTGATTTCCATACATTCTTGAGTATGGGCTTATACACTCAGGCATGAACAAAGTACCAGAAGCCACAGGCATACAAACAAAAGGGACTCTCTTACCCTCGCAGAGAGCAGTTGCCTTGCTAAGTGCTCCTTTTTCTTTTGAGTTATTTATGTCCCCACTACTAAAACAGGACTGAGTTGTTACAGTGAAATTTTACAGAAAGGGCTTCTGAGCAAGGCCTGGAGGAGGAGGGGGTTCTTCATGACATACTGCCACTGAGCTCTAAATGTTTTTTGTCTCCTGGTTGACTGTGATGGTCCCTTAAACATCATCCATCCAGCTACCATTAAATGTAAAGTGGAACAGTCTTCAGGCAACTTACATAGCAGAATATTCAGTCTTCTACAGTCTGTAGACTACAGACTGTTGTTCTACAGTCTGTAGAAGTCTACAACTTCAAAGTTATATAAACCTCAAAGAGCTTTTCTCCCTTTCTCCATCAAAGCATCACTAAGAAGACAATTGTACATAAAGCAGAGAGAGAAGTCTCACTAGACATCCAATCTGCATGTGCTTGGACTTCAAGTTCCCAGACTCTATAACTGGGAGCTGTTAGCTCATGCTTATGGGGTACTCTATAGAGTGTTCTTAATGTATTCCTCAGAGAGAAAGATAATGACACCTATAAAAGGAAGTGAATGTAGTGAAGTTACAGGTACAAGAGTCCCTCGTGCCCTGATATTAATGTCATGTCCTTCATCTGTATTGCATGTGATCCTGAGATGACACTGTAAATAGCTCCAAACTTTGGAAGGAAACAAATATGCTCAGGGGCCCATTTGATGAAATGTGTGGATAACATGTATTGTAGGGAATGAAAAATTCTTTAACTGCCAGAGAGTGGATGCCTTGACCAACTGTGCACAGAAACTGCAAACCTGAGGAAGGAGAGCAGACAGGATGAAAGCTAAATACGTTTCTGAAAGGAAAATGAAACGTAAACTTGGTTTGGTGATCTTTGTTTTTATTGGACGTTAACATCAACCACTTTCTGCCATTTTCATGGGCTTGATGGAGCTACCCGATGTCCTTACATTTGCAGTTTCTCCCTTTCTCAAATGGTAGACTCCCAGCTAGGTGGTCTTCAGTTCCTGCTGATAGTATTATTTACCAAGGAAAACTTCAAACTCTGCATATGCCCAGGTTCATTTGAACAAGTGCAATAAGATCTAAAGCACTTAAAAGAGTATCTAAAACAGAAAACCACATCAGGAGGGAAGGCCTATGGTAGGTTCATGCATTTTTATTTGTTTGTTTGTTTGTTTGTTTGCTTGTTTGCTTAATTTTTTTTTTGGAGACAGGATTTCTCTTTATAACCCTGGCTGTCCTGGAACTCACTCTGTAGACCAAGCTGGCCTCAAACTGAGAAATCTGCCTGCCTCTGCTTCCCAAGTGCTGGGATTAAAGGCGTGTGCCACTACCGCCTGGCTGGATTCATATATTTCAGTGAGTCTGTGACAGGATGAAGCATACCTTCTTTATTCAAGAGCAGAAAAACATTGTACAGAGACATAAAAAGAAGTAAATATCAACATTTCAATTAATGAAAATCAAAGCTTGTTCTGTGAAATGGAGATAAATTCTTTAAGTGAAAGCAACCACATTTTTTTAGGGCCACAGTTAAAATGCTTCAATTGAACCCTTTGTGGTTATCACTAGTGTTTCACACTCTGAGAACTTACCTAGAAGACTACATAGTCTACAGACTTGCAGCTAAAGAGCAGAAAGACCAAAAACATGGTGCAGCATTTTCCTTATAGTGATTTATATAAAATGTTTCTGATATCAACAAATTGTTGGTACATTTAATCCTTCTTATACATATAACTCACCGGGACTTGGAGGACAAGTCTTGACTACCATCACGATGAGCCATTTTAGGACTTCTTTAGAGAAAAGAGGGAAGATTAAAAAAGAAGCTTCTAAACTCACCAAGGTGAACTCACTTTCTCATAAACAGATTTCTCCTGCCTCTAGCCCAGAACCCAGGGCAGGAGGAGTCACTACAGCCATGGCACTCCCTCTGTGACCTCAACCTTGCAACCAAACATGCAAGAGAGCAATGAAGTTGACTCACAGCATCCATTGTTCTTATTCCCAGAACAAAAAATGCATTTGGGGAGACAGAGGCAGAAATGCCTAAAGCAAGTAAAAATTCAGTGTCAGGCAGAGCACACTCTGAACATGAACAAGCCGGAAAGGCTTTTATTATTAGGTCCCAGAAACATATTGCAACTAATAAACATGCTATTTAATATTTAAAGTAACCGATTTTACATTTTATCTAGTCAAAGAATGTAAAAAGTCCCAGAGGAGTCTTAGTGATAAATTTTAAAAGAAATAGCCTTCTTACTGTGACTAGGCATTCCTTTAATGGATCTTTATTATTGATAATAAGTAGAACATCCTTTTGCTGTTGTTGCAACTCAGACATGATGCATTGAAGAAGGAAGTCTTCCCATATCTACTGGAAGCATGATTATGTCACCAGTGGTGACCAGTGACACCAAGTAGCTTATGTAGAAGGCTCTCTTTGTTTCACAGATGATAGATAGTACCTATTATTTTGTAAACAAAAATTCACATTAAGATTGTAACTTTTCTTCCCTAAGAAGTGTATCTACTCCCAGCACAGTGTACCATTGACTTAGTGGGAAGCCTAAAGGATAGAATAACAAGAGACTTAGGAATGCCACTTAATTCCAGACATTTAATTTCTGTATCATTTGTTAATAAGATATTTTTGAATTTGATCCATTCTTTATTCAGTCTCTAGGGAAGTAGATAAGGCTAGGCTCATAGGTATGCAGCCTGTACTCTATATAGACTGAGTTAAACACCACTTAAAAGAGTCCATATTTAATCAAATTTGTATTTTTAAGAATAAATCATATTTTATATAGTTACTAATATCTAAAATAAGGAATTTGGGCTGTGGATTTTTGTTCTGGGCTTTTCATGTTGGTTACTAAGTTGAGTGTGATAAGATAGAGCACCATGCATTCAAGTTACATAATTCAAGTTTATAATGTATAGTTAGGCAGTACAAAATGATAGAAAGCTAGGGTCATTGTCATTTGATCTCCCAATGGTACAGACAAGGGATTGAAATTAGCTCAACTAGGTTATGGGCCGCTAGGAGAAAGCACTGAAGTATGTCATGTTAATGGGTTATTAGAACACTGCTTTGTACTTCTGTTCACTTTTCTTTTCTTGTAATTAGGAATTCATTGTACATCCTACAAGTATCAGTGAAGACTGCAACCAAAATAAGAGACTCTTGAATCTGCCAAAGCCACGCAGGAAAACTCTCTTCGATTGGGCTTGATTAGATTATGTACCCAGTAGAGCAAATCATATTTATGGATAAAAAGTCTGGGATCAGAATGAGTAAGTAGAGCTTTGCCCCCGTCACCTGTGCTCCTCTGTTAGTATTTGACCTGATTTTGCACAGGGTTGGGTCAGTGTCCACCTACAGGAGGCTGACTCTTTGGGAACAATCTTGCCCTCTGTGCAGCTTCTGAATTAGCAGACTCAATAGAGGATCTAGTCTGCCTGAAGTCCATTATATATTAAATGCTGAATCCTTTTCCTCAAAGATGGCCATTAGTATTAAAAATAGTATTTTTATTTCTCATTGCCTAACTATTGATGCATATGTTTCATTTGATTTCACAGTCAAGTGTCCAATGCCTAAAGGATTTTTACATGTTTAGAAAAATGCATTTTTTCAACTACTGTGTTAAAACCAGCACTTTCTCACAAGTACCTAGCTACTGACCCTAGTTCTTTATAGGGAAATTATTAAAGAATGGCGAATGTGGCAAGAAGAGAAATTATTACCCTAAAATTCATCTGCGTTGTTGATGAAATGGGGAATTTTTAAGGTTATTAAACTTATTTAAAACTGCAAATAAGTATAAATAGAAATATGAGCATCATGGATCCTTCACAATGCATTCCAATTTATGTATCTTAAATATACACATTTTAATCCTTATTTGGGTAAAACAATATGCTCAGTTAGCCACTCTGTAGAAAAATAAGTAGAAGTTTTGAATAGCACATGGGTGAAGTAAGGTTCTTGGGAATTAGGATGATGCTTTCAGAAGACAAGGAAGACAAGGTGCTCAAAAGAAGAAAATCAACAACTTTGCATCTTATACAGTCCAAACAACCACAAGTTAAAATAAAATCACATAATTTCTCCCAATCCTTTTCCTACCTCTTTCTTCCCATGTACTTGCTCTTTTGAAAATTTAGATCCTCTTTTCCAGAAACATGTATGTGTTTATGAATGTGCAAATATGGGTGTATATGTATGTGAATAGTCATATGTCTGTGAATGTACATGTGTCTTGTGTATGATTGTGCTTGTGAGTTAACGTGTGTGAATGTGTGTGTGAGTTTATGTGTATGTGTGTGAGTGCTCCTGACAGATGTGTATGTGTAAATGTGCATGTGTGGGTGTGTATGTGCGTGGTTGTGCATGTGTATGCTTGAATATATATGTGAGTGTACATGTGTGAATGTTCATGAGAGAGAGAGAGAGAGAGAGAATGATAGATGACGCCAATAATTAGCATGGACATGGAAAGGGAAAGTCTCACAGGGCCCCAATCATAACCAAGGAACTGTGGGCTCTTAATGTATGTTGAGAGTAGGAGAAATAGTTTTCCTCAGTGAAAATCCCCATTCACCGGTGTTTTGTTTTGTTTTGTTTTGTTGTTTTTGTTGTTTTATTTACATAGCTGGTACTTTCAATCACTGTTAGATATCTTAATGATCTCTGTTTTCAGAACACTAAGTATATCCTATGCAGAATGAAGGGGAAGCTTCCCTTCCCAACAGCAAATGAAGTCAGAGAGAGTCAATGAAAGAAGTAACCCAAATGTCTTTGAAGTAGTGTACAGTGGCAGAATGTGAGAGAGGTAGTATTTGGAAGATCTTGACCCTTATGAGGATTATCTTCTGAAAATCTATGATCTCTAGTGATAGAGGAATATTGTGCATAACAATCAAGCAGTTATATTATTTATATTTATATGAACAATCAATAAAAGAAATTTATTTCAATATTTCCTAAAATTTCTTGGTGTAGACACCATTTTGCATACAAACCATGTTTGTGCTGTTCCTGCTTGTTGGTTTCAAGAAAATCTGTGATAAATTCTCTCAAGGAAGAGCAAGTTTTAGTCACTCTGATCTCATTTTTTCCAAATGATGAGTCCACAATTCTGTTATCGTAGCATGAGAACATACAGGTGAACTCCTCTGGAGAAGAGCTCTGCACAGCTCTGACTGAACATTTAAGATCACCATTGTTATATACGTAGTGGGTCTTGATTAAAAGACCAAACGTCATTTCACACAACTAGCAACTTTCATCATCTTTCTCTGAAACTATGTCATTTAGGTCAGCTAATGAAGCCCAACTTTTCCTGAAGAACTGACATTCTTGGTGCATTTCTTTCTTTCCATATCATAATACATATGCTTGTGTGAATTTTTTTTACTAAACTTCTTTGATTTAAAATATAGTAAATCTAGCTACTAAAATATATAAGAAAAGATGCTGACCTCAAAGAGTGGTCTATCAAATTCATCCCTTGCTATGCAGTCAACTTCAAAAGCATGTGTTAAGGTGAGTGAGAGAAGCAAATAAACAAACACAGGGTTCTTTCTTTTTACCAGCCATACTCATTTCCATCTGCTTGTGTTTCATTATAATCCTAAAATCTGCCTTGAAAACCTGTGTTTTTGAACCAATCAAGTGTATCCTAGATACATACACCATGATTTCCATTCCAGAATATGCTCAAAGACACACAATTTTGTTTTCCAGGAATCCTTACAATTCCCTGATATATCAAAATCACCATGGGGTACTCACTGGCTCTTAGCAGTAATAATGAATGATTCTGACTGTTTAAATACAAGGACACTCTTGGTGGTGGTAAAATGCTTACTGTGTGTCCAGAAGTAACTGGAACCATTGATGCTATGTTTCTTAACTCTGTTATGGTTAAAACACAAACTCTTTCACTGATAAATTGGAAATACAGCAAATTAAAAGAATAATAAATGCATTATGCAGCAGTTTCCACTAGGTAAGACTCTGCCAAATTCTAGCTGTATCATTTTTTCATGATTTTACAATGCTGAATTCAGGTGCCAATTGCATTTCTGATCTGTGAATCCAGTAGAGAAAAACTCCTTTCCAATTCCCTCAGATCATGAGAAGATTAGTACATGCCCTATCTTCTTGTTAGTTGTTATCCAAGAACCCTGTTTGACAAGGCAATGTGAAACCTAGCCATAGGGCCTTCTCTGTAGTCACCTCACAGCATGGCATTTTACTCCCTTAAGTTCCAGAGACAATGTACTCCAACTTCTAATAAGCTGCCTTTCTTTACCTATCCTACATCTGATAAAGGGCTAAAATCCAGTATATACAAAGAACTCAAGAAGTTAGACTCCAGAGAACAAATAACCCTATTAAAAATGGGGAACAGAGATAAACAAAGAATTTTCAACTGAGGAAACTCAAAGAGCTGAGAAAAACCTAAAGAAATGTTCACCATCCTTCGTCATCAGGGAAATGCAAATCAAAACAACCCAAGATTCCACCTCACACCAGTAGAAAGGCTAAGATGAAAAACTCAGGTGACAGCAGACGCTAGCAAGGATGTGGAGAAAGAGCAACACTCCTCCATTATTGGTGGGATTGCAAACTGGTATAACTCCTCTGGAAATAAGTCTAGCAGTTCATCAGAAAATTGGATATAGTACTACCTGAGGACCCAGCTATACCCTTCCTGGGCATATACCCAGAGGATCTTACAACATGTAATAAGGACACATGCTCCACTATGTTCATAGCAGCCATATTTATGATAGCCAGAAGCTGGAAACTACTCAGATGTCCCTCAACAGAGGAATGGATGCAGAAACTCTGGTACATTTATACAATGGAATGTGTAAACCCAGCTATCAAAAACTGTGACTTCATGAAATTTGCAGGCAAATGGGTGGAACTAGAAAATATCATCCTGTGTGAGCTAATTCAGTCACAAAAGAACACACATGGTATGTACTCAGTGATAAGTTGATATTAGCTGAAAAGTTCAGAATACCCAAGATTCAATTCATAGCCATATGAAGCCTTACAAGAAGATCAAAGTGTAGATACTTCAGTGTTTTTTAGAATGGTGAAACAAATACTCACAGGAGGAAGAAATATAGAGACAAAGTGTGGATCAGAGACTGAAGGAAAGGCAATCCAGAGACTGCCCTACCTGGGGATCCATCCCATATACAGCCACCAAACCCAGAAGTTATTGTGGAGGCTTGGAAGTGCTTGCTGATAGAAGCCTGGCATGGCTGTCTCCTGAGAGGCTCTGCCAGAGTCTGACAAATACAGAAGCAGAAGCTAGCGGTCAGCCATTGGACTGAGCTCAGGGATCCCCTATGGAAGAGTTGGAGAAGGAACTGAAGGAGGTGAAGGGGTTTGCAACGGTATAGAGGGAGCAACAGTGTCAACAGGCCAGACCCTCAAGAGCTCCCAGGGGCTGGACCACAAACCAAAGAGTGAATGTGGAGTGACCCATGGTGCTGGCCACATATGTGGCAGAGGATGGCCTTGTTGGACATCTGTGGGAAGAAAGGCTCTTGAGCCTTAGGGTGTTCGATGCCCCAGTGTAGGGGAATGCCAGAGCAGGAGGACAGCAGTGGGGGAGTACCCTCATAAAGGCAGGGAGAAGGGGATTGAGATCGGAGATTTCTGAAGGGGAGACCTGCTAAGGGGAAAATATTTGAAATGTAAATAAAGAAAATATCTAATAAATAAATAAATAAATAAATAAATAAATAAATAAGTCACCTGATAAAAACTATCTCTATTCATGGCAAACTCTTTGGAAACTCAAAGTCAACTGATAAGTGACCTGTTTCATTAGCAAAATCTTTTGACTTTTGCCACTTAACATATATTAGCCATGGCAATAAGAGATCACTTATGCATATATTATGCTTTTCCTTTTGTACAAACAAAAGAATTGAAGTGACATGATACCATGAATTAGAAGTTCATACTCATCCTAGAACCCTCCCCTCAAGTCTAATTTTCACAAGACTTTTGTCATATTTATATTATTCACCCTATGTCAGATGTAGGGTTAGTAAAGATCTTTTCCCAATTTGTTAGTTGCAATTTTGCCCTATTGATAGTGTCCTTTGCCTTACAGAAGAAGCTTTGTAATTTTATGAGGTCCCATTTGTCAATTCTTGATCTCAGAGTAAAGGTTATTGGTGTTCTGCTCAGGAAAATTTCCCCTTTGCTCAGGTGCTCAAGGCTCTTCACAATTTCTTTCTATTAGTTTTGGTGTGTCTGGTATTATGTGGATGTCCTTGATCCAGTTGGACTTGAGCTTAGTACAAGGAGATAAGAATGGATCGATTTCCATTCTTCTGCATGCTAACCACCAGTTGAATCAGCACCATTTGTTGAAAAAGTGATCTTTTTCCCACTGAATTGCTTTAGATGTTTTGCAAGGATCAAGTGACCATAGGTGGGTTGGGTTGATTTCTGGGTCTTCAATTCTATTCCACTGATCTACTTGCCTGTCACTGTACCAAAATCCAATATATACAAAGAACTCAAGAAGTTTGACTCCAGAAAGCCAAATAACCCTATTAAAAATTGGGGTACAGAACTAAACAAAGAATTTTCACCTGAAGAATATCAAATGGCTGAGAAGCACCTAAAGAAATGTTCAACATCCTTAGTCATCAGGGAAATGCAAATCAAAACAAACCTGAGATTTCACCTCACACTAGTTAGAATAGCTAGGATCAGAAATCAGGAGTCAGCAGGTGCTGGTGAGGATGTGGAGAAAGAGGAACACTCCTCCATTGCTGGTGGGATTCGAAACTGGTACAACCACTCTGGAAATCAGTATGGTGGTTCCTCAGAAAACTGGGCATAATACTACTGGAAGTATTATAACACTTTTCGGTATATACCCAGAAGATTCCCTAGCATGTAATAAGGACACATGCTCTACTATGTTCATAGCAGCCTATTTATAATTGCCAGAAGCTGGAAAGAACCTAGATGTTCCTCGATGGAGGAATGGATACAGAAAATGTGGTATATTTATACAATGCAATACTACTCAGCTATTAAAATAATGAATTCATGAAATTCTTAAGCAAATGGGTGGAACTGGAGAATATCATTCTAAGCGAGGTGACCCAATCACAAAAGAAAACACATGGTATGCACTCACTGATAAGTGGGTATTAGGAATACCCAAGCCACAATTCACATATCAAATGATGTCCAAGAAGAAGGAAGGAAAGGCCCCTGGTCCTGGAAAGGCTCGATTCAGCAGTGTAGGGGAATACTGGGACAGGGAAGTGGGAGGGGGTTGATTTGGGAACAGGGGGAGGGAAGAGTGCTTATGGGACATTTGGGGAGGGGTGTACCAGGAAAGGGTAAATCATTTGAAATGTAAAAAGAATATATTTAATAAAAATATTCTTCACAAGCAACAAAATTAATATGGTATACATGACTACACAAATGATGTCCTGTACAATGTATTCTAGTGCTGTCAGCATCACTTTCTATGTTCCTGATATGAGATGAACTAGGAAAGATCCAAATGAAGATGAAAAAAAGAAAATAAGTTTATGTATAGAGATAATAAATAGAGATGTAAGCTGGAGATACAGAAGGCTCTCCTAGCTCTCTTTTGACTCACAGTTTAGTTTGCCTAGCATAGTTTGGGTAGAAATGTGGGAAAATGACTAACTAAAGGCCATTTTTTTTGGTTCCTGGATTATCCATCTATTTTTGAGATCAGATATTGCTATGTATTCCAGGCTATATGAACTGATGAACTATATGAACTATATGAACCTTGGTCTTTTTGGTACAGAGAGTAAAGGCTTGTGTGACCTTCTGTGAGAAGGCCAAGAGAGGCATGTAACCTCTAAAGATCTTTGTTTTCGATATAGAGGCATCTCCTTTAATTACCTGATGATTATAAGAACGAGTGAAACAGGGAAGAGATGAATCTCTGTGTGCTCTGCTTTCCCCCCAGTTGCAGGCCTGTACCTTTGATAGAATATTTAACACATTCTCACCTTAGTGGTCAATGCATAAACAGACAGTTCTTGGCTAGACTTCAATTATTACACTGGTGTAAAGTGTATCTCTGTGTCAGTCATTCAGAGTCTTCATCAGAATTGATGCTGCTTTTATCACAAGAGGAGAGTGTTCAGTTACTCACCTGCCCCAATCTAGAGCCACCCATGTCCCTTTTTCTCGATTGCAAATCAACTTACATGGGTATACAAGGATGTATAGTACTCCAGTGTACCTTACAAAGAAAAATAGCCACAAATCTTTAGTGAACATCATTCACAGCAACCCTACATGGGTTAAGAAATACCACTTTCCTCCAGACATTTGAAGGTCCCTAAGAAAAAGGTCCCAAAGGTGCTATTGTAACGCTGTCTCCTCCACAATCACAAAACAAGTGACTGCTAATTGTCAATGTCATAGCCAAAGTTAATAATTTCCTTTTAGCAGTAAGTGGAAAATATTGAAAACATTTGTGAACCAGTCCTGTAGCTCAAAGCCCTACACTGGCAGAGGCTGTTTCAGGGACTAATCATGGAGCAGCTTCTGCCTTGTGGGTAGCTGAGACCATTTCTAGCCCCACAAAGAACCTCCACAGAGGAAAATGAAGACAGTGACTGCCACATTTAGGAGGCCGCCTTCGAATCAGGCTGTATGTCTGGAGTTGCTGTACAGAACAGGATCTGTGAGCTGGCTCTGTGCTGGGTGAGAAGAGTGAAACCTGGTGCCAGAGTGAACGCACATCACAATCCTGGCACAGCCGCTCCTCGGGAACGGACAGAAGACCAACTGCAACATACGGCTCATTCTTCTCACGTCATAAATGTAAAGGCATTCATCACTGGGAGGCCGCCCAGACATTAAAGTTCATCTATTGGTTATGGAGTGTCAAAAGGCAAATGTGCAGTATTTTACATGTGCTTAGTTTTCCTGTGATAGAAAATACAGGTTTCCAATACTGGCTTTATCATCAAAACAGGCTGCTGCCCTGCCAAAGCTAACATAGAAAACCCAGAACTCCACACAGGTTTCTCTTTGATGGCATGATTTCCTTCAAAGATGCCTACTTTAAAATGTAGATTAACCCTTGGTGTTTGAATTTTCCACGTGGAAACTTTGAAACAATGAGGTTCCATCTGCCAAGAAAAAATGCCAAGTAGCAAATGAGTTGCCCACAGTTTCCTACTGGGAAGAAGACAGTGGAAGGGATCTTTCAGATTTGTTGAGGTCCATATGGTAGTAGGCATCATGCTGCACCCAAAAATTAAGGCTCAGGTCAATCATGACACAGAGAGACAATTTCTCTGACATAGCAGGCATATGATGAAGACATTTATTGTGCTTATATTTTTTCTTCTTTGAGAAAGCCTAAGCTCCTTGACAGCAGTGCTGCCAAAAGGAAACAGTCAAACCAAAGTGAACAGTCTGGGGAAGTGATCGCCACGCTTTAACCAAGACGCCCTCATGGCTCTAAATACAACTGCCAGCAATCCAGCTACTCCACATCCATTTGCTCTACCTATTGACTTGTGCTTAAGAGGAGACGGGATGCTTTCAGAGACTGCGGATGACGGAACTGCATGTATCCCCATTGGTATGCATATGTCCTTACCTGTATACTCTCCTTACAAATGAAGCTTCAATAGCTGCAGGCAAAGCACTGGCTCATATTTTCATAATAACCACTGTTCTTAAATACTGCAAAGCCTGAGTTACTCATTCTATTACTTCTTCTTATAACATGGACATTTCCGTGTTAGTTTGCTTTAAAAATCTTATAAACAAAAACAATAGCATATGCTCTAGAACTCAGTTTATCTTTCATATCTCCCTGGCCCTTGCTTATAATGGCTTATTCTACAGGATGCAGATTGATAGGTGAAATTAACATTGAAAGATACACTTGAAAATTAGCATAGCATCTAAAAAAGATCTTAAGCAAATATCTGGTACATAGAACCAATAAATTACAACTGGTTTATGTAACATGATGCTGAGGAGAAGGAAGAGGAAGAAAAGGAAGGTGATGATGAGGATGAGGATGATGATGATACTTAAGTTATTAAGTTTAGTATAGGGGAAAAATGATACTTAAATTACAAAGATGATCTGGACCAAAGAATTGTTTAAAGATTTAAAATTTGGTGCTTATAGGTCTGGGTTCAAATTTCAATTTGCCAGTTATAATTTATGTTACTTCTTGGGGGGAAAATGGATCCAAGATAAAGACACACATTTTAGAACTGTGAGAGTTGAGGCTCCTTGCACAGAGGAAAGACTGGGCTAAATATGCCTTGTCACTAGGAGAAGGCAAAGGAGCACAGAGCAGGTAGACTATCCTAGCACTGGACGCCTACAACAAGGACTATAAGAAATCCAGGAGAAGGTAAAAGTATAGAGAGTAATAAAAATACATCAAAACTGATCAATTCAACTATATTCTATAATGGATTATCATTATTAGATCCATGGGAGCTGGAAATAAAGACTTTAAACTTCAGTACTTTTATAGTAGCAAACCCATGAATAATCTACTGGAGCTTCTCAAACAGAACTGAGGAGCACAAGCTCTCACAAACCTAAACATTGCTGTAGCATGGGTATTTTTGTCTAAGGGTAGAGAAGTGGAAGTATAAGTACATTGGCTAATCCAGCAGTTGTAAGGGCTTCACCTCTCTGAATTGTATAAATCAGGCTTCCCTAGACAAACTTCAAACTTATTGATAATCAACACCTCAGCTTTAGAAAACATTTTCCCTCCACACTGACTCTGCTGAATGAAAAAGATTTAATAAATCAATAATGAAATGTAAATACTAAGAATACATATCTGCAACAGATTGATTGTTTTATCAGCCTTAACCAAGAGTTTATTTCTGATCTTTATGTATCTTCCTAAAGTCCATTTAAATTTTAGGTGACTGTCCATCATAGGATTAAATTTAAGTCTTGAGACAATAGCGACTACAGTCACATATTGTTCTTAGCACACAACACCCACTGAATTGGAAGTTTTGACCTTATTTTGTTTTGGGATTCAATCAGGAATATGTTATTTTAAATGAAAGGAGAAACAAATTACACTTAAATGTGGAGGTTAATCTCTACATCAGCCATCTTGGCACATTACTTAGTGTGGGAAATAACATTTGAATAACTCCTTCACTGCTTTCACAAAATACTATCAAAAACACTCTTGAGACTCAAAAAAAAATAATTCTTCAGATTTTCTCACCAAAATAAATTTTCAAGCAAAGGATTTTCATCATTTTTTGTAGGTATAGATGATAGTATAGAGAAATAAATATATTTCAGGACTTAACTTCTTGAGATAAAGTTCGCTTTTCAGTGAATAAATCATACCAAATAGTAATTTCATACAACTGTTTTGACAAATAGCTACTGAAATCTTATCATGAGTACTGTACACAGTATAGAGATATCAAATATTAGCAATATTGTATCTTTGCTTAAAGAGAAATCAAAATTTTGAAGGTTAACAATAAACTCTGCTATTGGATAAACTAGTTCAACATGTGAGCATAGACAGTATAAATGTATATAACCATGTCATGTAAACTATAAAACTTATACATGGCATGAGTGCAAAATATCATAAACATGCTGACCTCCAGTTGAACCAGCACCATTTGTTGAAAAGGCTATCTTTTTTCCATTGGATGTTTTCAGCCTCTTTGTCGAGGATCAAGTGGCCATAGGTGTGTGGGTTCATTTCTGGATCTTCAATCCTGTTCCATTGATCCTCCTGCCTGTCACTGTACCAATACCATGCAGTTTTTAACACTATTGCTCTGTAGTATTGCTTGAGGTCAGGGATACTGATTCCCCCAGATTTTCTTTTGTTGCTGAGAATAGTTTTAGCTATCCTGGGTTTTTTGTTGTTCCAGATGAATTTGATAATTGCTCTTTCTAACTCTGTGAAGAATTGAGTTGGGATTTTGATGGGTATTGCATTGAATCTGTATAGTGCTTTAGGCAAAATGGCCATTTTAACTATATTGATTCTACCGATCCATGAGCATGGGAGGTTTTCCCATTTTTTGAGGTCTTCTTCCATTTCCTTCTTCAGAGTCTTGAAGTTCTTGTCATACAGATCTTTCGCATGTTTGGTAAGAGTCACCCCAAGATACTTTATACTGTTTGTGGCTATTGTGAAGGGGATCATTTCCCTAATTTCTTTCTCAGCCTGCTTATCCTTTGAGTATAGGAAGGCCACTGATTTGCTTGAGTTGATTTTGTAACCTGCCACTTTGCTGAAGTTGTTTATCAGCTGTAGGAGCTCTCTCTGAAATAAAAACAGATTTGAAGGGCATGGTAAGTTGAGTTTTAAGAAACTTACATTGTAGGCAACATAAATAAGAAAATATCAAATAAGCAGGAACATACTCACTTATTTCGATTTCTTGGACCATGTATGTTTTAGAAATCAGATGTCCTGGGGTCTTGGAAAGGTCATGCATGGTGTGTATTATTTTACTCACTCATTTATATCTCAATTATTTGTTGAGCAACTATGCTATCCCCAGTAATATATCATTCATTCATTCATACAGATAGATAGATAGATAGATAGATAGAGATAGAGAGATAGATAGAGATAGAGATAAAGAGATAGATAGAGATAGAGATATATATGTGATTTTCCTACTTTGATTTTTCTGAATTGCTTTTTTTGTCACTCTAAAATGCTGTTTATGCAAGTATGTGCAACAACCCTTGTATATCTGAGGCATTTCTTGAATGCTGAAAACAATTATATTTGTGCTAAGTAAGATGACCGCAGCTTACATATAGCTTTATATTAGTTAGGGTCAAGTTATACCTGCAATGATTTTATATAGAACATATTTACAATCAAAAATTCAGAGAAAGTACTGGATGTTTACCAAGTTGTTGGAAAGATCTTACAACTAAGAATGTGAAAGATGAACTTGGAACCCTAATCTAGCTCTGACTTCTAACCTACCCCCACTACACTTTGAAACATGATGTTAATCTATGAATTATATTAAGATCATTTATTAGTCCATGCCCTTCTGAGTTCTGTGAGATAAATAGGAGTTCCACATCACTTCATGGTGTCCAAGAGCCATGTTACCTACTATACTCAGAACAAAATAATAGAAAAATAGAATTAACCACAATACCACTATTCCCAAATAAACTTAACATTTGAGTGTTTATTCCCAGTGTTTTACTTTCTATGCATATATAGCTAACCATCCTTGTTTTCAATCAAGTAATCATACCAAAGTGATAAATACAGATACTATCTTAGAGAAAACATACTTATGACTCAGGACATATACTTCTTCATGAACAAGGAACTTGTGTTATTCTCTGCCACATACTATTCATGTGTATGTATGTGTGTATGTATATACATATAAATATATATATATATATGTGTGTGTGAATATATATAAAAATTTATATATACATATATGTGAAAAATTAATAGTACTATGTACATTCTTGCATAAACAGCAATTTACAGTTACAAACATCAATTCAGAAAAATAAAAGTAGAAAAATCATACATTCATATATACATATATATGGATGATATGAATAATATATCACTGGGAATGCCATAGTTGCTCAACAAATAATTGAGATATAATTGATTGAGTAAAATAATATATGCAAAATTCCAACACCTCAGGGACATTTGTCATATTTATGGCAGATCAAACATCTCAGTTATGATGTGCAGATATTTGCTCTGGTCATTCTCAGTTAAAATATCTTCCAAAAAATTTAATCTACACTTTTATAGTTCATCAGAGTTGATGTTTTCTACCTCGTAAAGTTACTTTTTATCCAATCATGTACATAGTTACTACCCATTAATTCTTTTCTAACTTATTTTGCTCATGCTAAAGACATGTCAGGTTGGGGACAGGTTGAGGAAAGGTTGTTGAAACTTTTATTTTTATTTATTTATTTATTTTGGATTTTTGGATTTGGTTTTTTCAAGACAAATAATAGAACTTTCTCTGTATAGCCCTGGCTGTCCTGGAACTCACTCTGTAGACCAGGCTGGCCTCAAACTCAGAAATCAGCTGCCTCTGCCTCCCAGAGTGCTGGGATTACAGGCATGCATCACCACTGCCTGGCTTGTTGAAACTTTTAAACTGGGTAGTAATTTAACAAGGCATGTTCCCTATGCCATGACCACTCCAATTAATAGTATTATACATTTTTACAATCATTGAATCCAGCAGTTTTTCCCAGTTAATGATGGTATTCTGGAATATTTCTTAGTGAAAGTAAAATGTGAAAGGAAAAAGCTAGTCAAACATCAGCAAATTCTTGGGTAAAATTATGAATATTTGCTACTGCAGGAGTAAGCTGCAGTTGGTTTCATACTTTCCAGAAATACACAAAAGAAATAAATAGGAAAACACAAGTCTTCTTGATTTGTTATTGTTCAGTAAAAAAGAAACTATAATTATTTCATCTAGTTAAAAGAGGGGAAATAGTCTGGTTTTTCTACTGAACAAACTAAATTTAGACAAACTGTCCCAGTGAATGGAAACACAATGCTGTAAGTTAAACTGTTATACATCCAAGTCAAATGTTCAAACAATACTTCCTCTTCTTTGAGTTCATAAAGCATCCAGATGCTGGGTAGAAAGGAACCTGCTGTCTTCTCTCCTTCTTGCACTCCCTGCCTTCATTCTGCCTTTGCCCATGGCAAGTGTCACTATACAAGCTACATTTAGGCTTATTGATGGAATAGAAGTTTTTCAAATCTTAAAGAAATTTTGTTCTCATCTGCCACTACCTAAATTACAGTACATAATAGGATCAACTGCTGTCTTCTTAATTAACCTCTAGATAAGCAAATAAAGAATATGTGTTTTAACATTTTTAAAGAAGAAACACATGAGAAATTTACTAAACTAAATTAATATAGAGTACTTTATTGCACTTATTTATGTATCATGAAAGTAAAAAGTCCAAGAAGATTAACCAACATAAAGATATGATTTAATGCAACTATATAAAAAATGAAAAATTGGCTAGTTCTATGTCAATAAAACAAACATACAAATGAAAGTCACATGAACAATTGCACTAATGAACTATTTCATGGACTGCCCTATTTTAGTGGCCATTTATTATAGTCAGCGATTTGAATTTTCATCATGAGAGTTCTAGCTTCCTTATTTTATTGTTTTTGTAATATTCTTCCTAATTAAAACTATGTGGGCTTCCAATTTTTTCCTTATACCATTGTAAATAGTAAATATAGTCAAGAAGATGAGATTCTACCAATCAGGATAGCTAAGATCAAAAACTCAAGACACAGCACATGCTGGAGAAGTTGTGGAGAAAGGGGAACACTTGTCCATTGCTGGTGTGAATGTGTATTTGTGCAACAACTCTGAAAATCAATTGAGAATTTTCTCAGAGAATTGGGAATAGTTCTGCCTCAAGACCCAGCTATACCACTCCAGGACCGACACCCAAAAGATGTTCCACCATCCCACAAGGGCATATTCTCTAGTATGTTCATAGCAGCTTTATTTGTAATAGCCATAAACTGGAAGTAACCCAGATGCCCTTGAACTGAAAATTACACACAGAAATGTGGTCCATTTACACAATGGAGTACTATATAGCTATTAAAAACAGGGCTATCAAAAATTTTGTGGGTAAATGGACAGAACTAGAAAATGTCATCCTGAGTAACGTAACCCAGAACCAAAATGACAGGAAGAGTATGTACTCACTGATAAGCAGATATTAGCTATATCGCATAGAATACCCATGACACACCCCACAGACCCAAGAAGTGAAACAAGAGGAAACCTATGAAAGGATGCTTGAATCACATTTAGGGAAACAAAATAATTATAGGAGGCAGAGTGAGAGAGGGAACTGGATAGGAGAGGGAAGAGAAAGGAGAATGAAAAGGGAAGATTGGGTGCAAGAGAGACAGCAGAGAGTCCGGAGGGCAGGGCCAAAACTGGCAATCTGCAGCTGCCTGGGGTGTGGGTGAAGAGATAATCCCTACAAAGTTCCAGAGATAGGGGATTCGAGAGGCTTCCAGGTGTCAATGACCTTAACAGTGCGGACATGGAACCTAAATAACTTTGAGCCAGGCAGTGCCCACAGTGGAAGGATAGAGACATCAACCCACCCACAAAACTTTGACCCAAATTTTGTCCTGTCTTAAAGAAATGCAGGGATGGAGAAGGAAAAGCCAATCAATAACCGTGTAACGTATAACCCCTCCCATGGGCAAGCATAACTGTCCTCTTAGAGGCTCTAGCCCAGCAGCGGACTGAAACAGAAGCAGACACTCACAGCCAAGCATTAGACAGCAGTCAGGGACATCTATGAAAAAAATGAAGGAAGTATTAAAGTGACAGAAATTGATAGGAAGAACTACTGGAAGATCAATAGGGTCAACAAAATTAAACTTCTGGAAGTGCTCCGAATCCAAGCCACCAATCAAAAACCATACAAGAAATGGAATGAGGTCACTTGGCACATATGTAGCATACAGGGAGCTCAGTCTTCAGGGCTGTTCTGCATGGCCTCAGTGGAAGAGGCTGTTCCTAATCTGGTAGAAATTTGATGTACCAGGATTTGTAAATGATGGGGAGGGGGAGAGGTCCCACCCTCTTAGAGGAGAAGGGGAGTTGAAATGTGGGGAGGGCCTTGGAAAGGGAGAGACCAGGAAGGGGAGCAGCATTTGGGATATAAATAAATAAACAAACTAAAAGAGAGAAGAGAAAAGAAAAAAGAAAGGAAAGAAAAGAAAAGAAAAAAGGAAAAACAAAGATGATTCATCCACTACCTTTTCTAATATAATACTACAGGCAATAGATGAGACACATTCATCAAAATATTAAATGACTATAGGAATTCTGACTTCTTTTTAAAGTCTTCCATCAAACTTTGCTTCTGAAATTTCCCAATTTGGCTGAGATGTAGTCTCTACTCAGGAAAGTTTGTAAACATAATCTGATCTAATACATTGAATGTTCAATGCCTTTTCTTTCTATCTCTCCAGCTCCACCCTAAAGAATACTTCATTAGGGTGTTCATAGAATTACCCCCTGGATGACCTGATTACCAATAGGCTGTTGCCCCAGTTTTTCTTACAATTATTTGCCAAGTTATTTTTTTCAGATTCTAAAATAACCTTGGGCATATAGCATAGCAAAATATGTAGGTTTCAAAAGTCTGGAGATATCTCTATTCTGCCCCCACTTGCAGCAATTAGTTTTCCACAGCTTGTCAGTCTTTGTCTTCTACTGCAGTAAGATGCGTTCTAGCCATGTTACCCATTTCATCATGTGACCTCCCTTTGACCCCTCACCAAACAAATTCCCCACATTCCAGTTCCATTTCAAAGACAGCCCTTCCCAAAACATTTATTTCCTTTATAAAGTGCACAAACTTTTCCTTTTGCTTTAATCTCCAAACTTATTGCACAATTTTAATGTGGGATAAATGTGTCATAAAGTCAAAGAACTTCATAGGATGAGCATATTGCAGCATGTGTCTGATACAAGTACCACTCATCCTGTAAGGGTAATTTTTACTCATCAAATATTATTGCTGTCTTGGAGGCAATTGTTGAAAACTCACCCCTTCCACTTTTTCTGCACTCTGGCTTGCTGGTTTATCTCAGCTCTTCTGGCTGAAGCTCCTCTCTAAGTTGACTGATTCAAACTGGCCTATCTCATCTTCTCACTGATTTGTTCTGCTTGGCCTCAAACTATCTTAAGTAATTTGTTCTATTCTTTTGGCTCCTTGTTATTTTCTGGCTTCAACCGCCTCTGTATGAATCAAATTGTACTGACTACTCTGACTGTGCTAACTGAATGGAACTCAGCAGAACTCAACTGAATTCAACTAAACTGCACCAAACTACACTCAACTGAACTGAACTGAACATCAACGCATTGCCTGAAATCAACTGAACTATACTCACAGAACCGTCCTCTGCCCTGACTCACCTTGCTGCTCTGTTAAGTCCCTTTTCTTTCCTGTGCTGTTCTCTTGTGTATTTGGGTGTATCCTATCTCTCACTCATTCAGTCAAATCTTTCTCAGAGTTGTCCCTTTGCCTCTCAATTAGACATCACTTTCAAAGATGGCTGCTTCCTTCTGCACACTAACTTTACCTTCTTTGTTTGAGATTAAAGGTGTGTACTAATGGAATGTCTGTATTCTAGCCAGAGGGGTCACACAGATGCAAAAAGACCTGAATGTGATCCCTTGCCAGGTCAGCCATGTTCTAGAGAGCACACACGTAGAAGATTAATGGAACAACTGAAAGCCCTGGAACAAAAAGAAGCTAATTCACCCAGGAGGAGGAGAAGGCAGGAAATCATCAAACTCAGAACTGAAATCACTCAAGTAGAAACCAAGAGAACCATACAAAGAACCAACAAAACCAGGAGCTGGTTCTTTAAAAAAATCAACAAGATAGATAAACCCTTAGCCAGACTAACCAAAGGGCACAGAGAAAGTATCCAAATTAACAAAATTAGAAATGAAAAGGGAGATATTACAACAGAAATTGAGGAAATTCAAACCATGATCAGATCCTACTACAAAAGCCTGTACTCAACACAACTGGAGAATCTGGAGGAAATGGACAATTTCTTAGACAGATACCAAATACCAAAATTAAACCAGGACCAAATAGATCATCTAAATTCCAGCTTCTTTAGAAGAGCATCCAGCACTCTTCACCTCTAAGCCATCTCTCAGGCACCCAAGCAGATATCACACTAAAAGCCTTTGAGGAGGAAAATGAAATCCACATGAACTTGTCAGTTGTTTGGGCCTTTTTGTTTCTTAAACCATAAGCCTAACAAATATCTTCCAATTTTGTAGTTAAATTTTGGGGGCATTCATTATTATTTTGATTAGCTTCAGCACTTCTTTTAAATTGTTTCAATTTTAGCAAATCTACAAATTTAAAATAGTTTTAAAAGCCAAATACTTCTATAAAGTTTATTATAAAAATCATATCCCTTTCCATATGCCCAGGTCTCTTCTCTCTACAGAAACATGTATTTTTTTTTGTTGTTGTTGGTGTAAGTATCTTCCATGTGTCTAGTATCTTACTTGTATTTGCAGTTTTTGGATAATGACCTTAGCAATACCTATTTTATTTCTAACAGTGTCAACTGCTTATCAAATTTCAACTCATTCTTGGCTATTCTTCCGGGTCCCATATAACCTCAAGTAGTGACACTATGTGGTGGTTTAAAAGAGAAATTCATCCCCAGATGTTCATGTATACTTGGTCCCTAGTTGATAGGAGGCACAGCCTTGCTGGAGGAGACAAGTCATGAGGGGTAAATTTTGAGGGTTTATAGTCTGAAGCTACTTCTTGCTTTCTATCTGCTTCTCTGTGTAGGTGAAAGGTTATCAGCCAGTTTTCGGCTCCTATGGCCATGTCAAAAGAAAAGGAAGCAGCACCCATTTAACTGGTGTATTTTAATATTTACAGCATGTGAGATGGAAAGATGGAAAGACCCCACTGTATTCTAGATCGGGCCATGCAATGGCGTATCACCACTCAAACTCCTCTGCTCAACGTTGCCCATTTCTTGCTTTGTTCATTCACACAGCTGTGTTCGCAGGGCATGCTTTCTCAACTGGCTCCATATGATCTCTATCAGTTAATAGATCTGCTTAGCGGTTTTATATGTTAATAGTCAATTTGATTTGCCTAAAGAGGACTTTCTGGTTCTCTAACGCCCCCATTCTGAACTTATTTTCTCAAACACATAGTGCACAGCACTTAGTCTGAGGTCTTCTTTGCTACTCTCCCATGGTCAGTTATTTGCACTGAAATCTCACCCCTGTCACCACTTCTACCTCAGGGTTGTTTTTAAGAGGTTTTCTGCTCATTTTGAGAAGTCTTGTTTTCTTAGTTTCTACTTTTGCCTGTAATTGTGTACAAATTTCTCCTTCGCGCACATGATTCTGAAAGTTTGTTAAAAATCTCTTTAGTATAAATCTATATCTTTCTCTTTGTGTAGACTCAGGAAATGACTGCAACAAGAAAAAATGTTTTCTTGTTTTTAAAAAGAAAATTATATTTTATCTTCTCATGTTTCTTTTTCATTAGTTGTGGAATTACGACTCTTATACATTGGTTGTACTACAATAAAACTTGGAATCTTTGATTTTTTCCTATATTTTCAATCTTATTGACATTCTGCTGTATATTTTAAAATACCTCAAATTTATCTTTAAAGTCTTAGTTTTCTCTGATGTTATAAACGTAAAAGGATTTTTATTATGTAAAAAACTATCACTACAGCAGTGTTGTTTTCTAAGATGTATTTTCTTATGTTGTTTTACTTATTTTTTTATTTTTACTCATTTTATTCTTGTACATTCTATTCTTGAATTCCATATCAGAGGCTAACCTAATATTTTCATGTTGTCTGCAATACTGCTTATATATTTAAATCCTTTCAGTTTCTTAGTTTCTAACTGAATTCTTAAATGGTAAAGGTAGATCATTTACAACTCAAATTTATTTATTAATAAATTTATTAAAACAGGAAGAGAAAAATATATTTATACATCATAAGTAAATTTTATATTTGAGAAATTTAAAGACTAGTAGATTGATATTTAATAATAAGTAAGACATATATTTTATTACAAATTCTTGATCAAATGTTATATTTTTCTCAGTTAAGTAGGAATTCTTTCTGTGGCACAATCTAACTCTTTCAGCCTATATAGGAAATGCTATTTGAATCAAAAGTCATTTTGATTCTGAAATAAGATCAGAAAAATTGAAGAGGGTCTTTACTAGTCTGCAATAAGTGGGGGCCCCTATGCAGTCAGTAGATTGTGCTAATTATCTAGGTACATTCTACAGGAAACTAAGCTTGGCATTCAGATATAATAAAATGGAAAAAGAACTTCAAGAGAAATCTGTTGTCTGGCCTCAAAATAGTTTGCCAGAGAAAGAAAGTAGAAAAAATTGGCTCATAGAGTGTTTATTTTCAGACCAAATGAGATTTGTACTTTTCTCCAAATGTTGTGTTGAAATTTAAAGTTAAAACCATGAATTTCCTATTAATGGTAAATGAATGTTTTACAGAATGGATTAGTGGCTAGCATTCATGGGTTCTTCCAAAGACTGAATAATGGAGAGGGAGGTAGGAAGGTAGTTTGAAGACACATAGGTAAATGGATCCAAACATTTCATCATAGAAGCCATTTATCAAATGTTCACCAAATAGTAAATAAAATAACAACAGAAATAAGAATTGTCATATAAGTAGTGAAATAACCAGTTTAAAATGATTTTCAGATAAAGTATAGTAGCTTAAATTAGGAGTAAATTTATCTCCTCAATTTAATATTTACTTGAATAAAAAGTTTTAGTAATAAATATACAAAATGTTTATAAATTAAAATTTAGGAAGACTGTACTTATAAAACTATTCACATGGCATTTTCATTGTAATAATTCTGGGAGTCAGTTTTAAAATTCTTCTTATATAGACAAAACCATCATAGCATATAATTAATAATGGAAATTATCAAAACCTAAAATATATTGTGAAGTAAGAAATCCAGTGAATTATACAGAAGTAGTAAGGGTAGAATGTATCATCCCTTTGTGTGCTCACAAACACTAGCATACAGCATATCTGCTAACACAAGGGACTTTGTTCCTTTGGTGTCCTCCCTGAGTCACAAGCATATATGAAAATATTAACAAGCACACCTGGGTCAATACTGAGAAGCTACTTTGTATTAGAGAGCAAAATGTAACTCTTCAGAGAAGAGTTTAGAATAGAACCTTATGAAATGTATGCATTTTCACTTTTGATTTTGTATTGAATTACAAGATTGTCAACAAAATTGATGAAATGCAAAATAGTCAAATTTTACTACCTAAAATTTTAATACACTGAGAAAACATTTCTCTGAACATGTTGGCAATATTTTATCAAAAGCAACAAACTCAGATATGATCAAATAATTTTGTGAAATTAGATGGGTTATAAAGCAAATATTCTTAAAGAATTAAATAAATAATCTCACTAGATCACTAGCATACTTCATTGTCTGAGCCATGGGCAAAAGTCAATATCATGCCCTTTTTATTCAATGATAATATGATTACATGCTTTAAATGATTAGACAAAAAGATTAAAAAATATTCTAAAACTTAGGAAAAAATAGATTTACTAAAAGACACAATCCAAGTTTTCTGGAGACTAACCTATACTCTGCATGAGGAATTTCCAGTGTGATAGCTCCATGTGGCTACTTAAAATAATTCTTCAAGGTCTTACACTCAAATTCTAACTACTTAAGTAGCATAGGTGTTTTGAGCCATAATTTTTATACAGGTATACTTTAATTTTCTGTTGCCTGGTTGTTTCTTTTATTTTGGAATTAGATAGACTATTTAGCTATTGCCTTTTATAAGAATATACTTCTTAGTAATGTTTGAATAATTTAGCTTTATTGCAAAATATTTACTGGAACAGCCCTAGATATTCTTTTAAAACATTTTTTAACTCTATGTGCAATTTCCTGTTCCCCCTTTCCCTTGATGGTTATTGGAAAAAATCATTGTTACTTGAGGCATTAATAAATTTAGTAGATTATTCTTTTTTCTGTCTCTGAGGTTAACTAACTTGTTTTTTAACTCAACATTTGTTAGACTTTCTGATTCCAAGATTAATTTTTTGTTACTCTAGTGTAATGTTGCATATTCATTTGCAAAACAAAGACACATGGGCAAAAACTTCTGCAATATTGTCTGTCTAGGGACAGCTCTGAGAATTACAATATGTTCAGCTTTCATTTTTTTTTAAACAACTTAAGGATGCAATCTTTAGTTGAATTTCAAGATGGATCCTAATTTTTACATGGATCCTTTTGGCAAGAAAATTCTGCATACCTTAAGTAACTGAAATAAAAATTATAAGGCATGGATTCTTAAAATCCCCCCCCCTCGTCTAGATGAAAATGAGCAGAGGAAAACATACTGCGATAATCCAAAACATTCATTATGAAAATCGTGTACGATTTGAAACTCTCTCTGCAAGCTGCATTTGATTACAAACTTCTCTTGGGACTATGCCTAGGTATTCTTGGGCTTGAAACCAGACTACATTGCTTAGCCTACCAACCACTGAGCATGGCTTAACATCACTCAACTCCATAAGACCTACACTATGCAAGAGTTCACATTTGACATACTTTCTAAACAGTTCCTGGATTTTTTGCAATATGCAATCATTAAACAGTAGCAATTTTGAAAATGCACACTACTCATATTTACTGTAATATCATTGCTCTTTTTAGTTGTCTAAAAGCAATGCATTAGCAGTATATCTTTAGTCAATACAGAATTCCAGGTATCTGATAGCAAAGATGGTTTTGCTCATAATTCCCAGGACATATCACCACTTTATGCTATGTACAGAAATAGAATATCACTAGGTCCAAAAAAGAGTTGTGATCTATAAAACAGACTATTTACTCTTACACAAAGGGTAGTCAGAGAATGTGGTTATGTTAATTTTTTAGTTTGAATCCTATGATTGTTCATATTTACCAGCAATATTATAATTTCAGAAAAATGTCTGGGTCAAGGGATTTTCCCCAAACAAAGCACCTTTTGGAAACTACATATAGAAACACCCATTCACAAAGAAATTTGTAGAGTCTTTTATAGTAATATAACAAGATAAATGAGTCTTAGATAACTCATTCTATTAAGAAAACTTTCATGCAACTATTACTACTTTCCAACATTTGCTTATAGTTCTTGAAAGCAATGCAAATATTTTTAGTTTTGTACTTGAGATCCTCAATTCAACTCCAATCGACCTTAACACTTTTATATCTGCTATAATGAAAACCATACAATTCTACGCCACTTTAAGCATCTATGGTATTTTTTATCTCTACCTAAAACATACTCTGAAAGCATATTTTCTTTTAGAATCTTAACTAATCTGTTAAAATATTTTTCAAATTCTCTCTTATACCTTTCCCGTTCGACTTTAAAGGAGAATATATTGATCTTTGGTAACCTCACCTCATCTCACAGTTGTATAATTCTGTATACTGTTTCCATTTAACAAATGCAACAAACACATCTCAGTTCCCATTTGCACAAGGGTCATATATATACAGGTAGGAAAGCTACAGATTGTCAAAGTCACAAGCCAGAGAAAGAAATTAACCCTAAACAAGTACATTAAAGTTAAATTGTAGATGGCAGAAGGAGTATGATATAGACTGTCAAGAGAAGGAAAGCTGAAATCCAAACAAGCAGTGAACAAAATATTAGTAGAAAAATCTGAACTATTTCTTTGGGCTCATTTACTGTTTGAAGAAATTGTTTATGGGTTGCTCTGTGAAGCTTCAATTGCACTTTACTTGTACACTATCACTGTCTTCTAAAATCTTTAGATATGTTGATATTTTTTAATTAGCTTACTTCAGATTCAGGTAAACAGGAACTCCTGTATAAACTAATACACACACACACACACACACACACACACACAAACACACTCACTCACACACACACAAACACACTCCCAAACACACACACACACACACACACACACACACACACACACATTTTGCAAAATACAAGAAATACAAGTGATGTAGTATGCCATGGTTGGTTAAAAGAGTGAATAACTCAGTTCAAGTGAATAGCTATGTAATCTGATCTAGGAAGCTAAGATTACCTATTCTGTCTTTAGAGTCCCCTTCTTAGAGTCACAGGATGGCTGTCATATAGAAGGAATTTTCACACAAATGACACTATATGTAGAAGGATAAGGGTATGCTTTTTCATACTTAAAAGAAAATTACATGATAGGAACAGCATTTGTTAATTTGACTGTCAATTTGACAACATATAGACTCACCAGGAAAACAGACTTCTGCATATATATGGTTTAAGGAATTATTTAGATAAAGTTAATTGAAGCAAGAAAACCCCTGAATGAGAGTAGCATCATTGTATGGCCTTGGGTCATAGGCTATATAAAATGGGTGAAATCTGGCTAAATATAATCAACTATCTGTCTGCCTCCTCATTGAGAAGTCACTGTGACTGCTGCCTGAAGCTCCTACCACCATAGCTTCCTTGCCATGACAGACTATAGCCTACAAAGGAAAATTAAAATAAATTCCCTTGCATTTATATTGTCAGACATGCTGTGGCAACAAAGCTTTCACTTCTTCCATTACCAATATGATGAAATACAGTTGCAAGGATTGTGTCAAAAATCACTTCCATTTGTATCTTCATGATCCATATCAATAGGGTGATTTCCTGAAATTTAACAGGTTAAATGGCATCTGCCATCTTATAATATGATTCTACAATTGTCAAGAATGCAGTGGAAAATCACTGATTGTATCTAAAATTAAGGAAATCCTAATCTGAATGAGAAGAGGCAATCAACCAATGGAAATGTCAAGTTAATGAACAGTCTGGGCTTATTTGTGAAGTTTTTAAAGCAGCAATCTTAAAAACACTTCAGTAAATGATGGCAGGCATACAGCCATGTTTTGAATGAGAATGGTCCCTGTGTCTCATGTTTGAATGTGGCTTGGCTGAGAATGGTCCCTATAGTCACATATGTTTAAATGTTTGGTTCCCAGTTAGTGGAAGTGTTTGGTAAGGATGAGGTGGCATATTGTTGTTTGAGATATATCACTGGGGTGGGTTTTGATATTTCAAAATTCCATTCTACTCTACACTGCACAGCAGATGTAAGGTCTAAACAACAGCATCAGCATCATTCCTGTCTGTCTCCACACATCCCATCATGATGATCATGAACTCATCCTATGATACCATAACTGATCCACTTGAATTCTTCTTTTTAAAACTTGCCTTTATCATAGTGTTTCTTCAGAGCAATAGAACAGTAACTAAGATCCTAGAAAAGCCCCCACACACTAAAAAATAGATATTTATATAAAGAAATCTATACATACTAGAATTTTAAAAATTGCAGTAGTCACTGGCTCAAAAGGGAAAACATATGAGAATGAAGAGTATCAGTCGCTTGAAGATATAAAAGCATAGAAACTGTTCAACTTGAATAAACAGACATCATAGCTTACAAAAAAGTGGATATAACACCAAAAACTAATGTTACATAACAGAATCCAACATGTCTAGTTCCAGAATTTAAAAAGCATAGTATTACCTGAGGACCCAATTATAAAACTCCTGGGCATATACCCATATATGTATATGCTTCAACATATAACAAAGGACACATACTCTACTATGTTCATAGCAGCCTTACTTACAATAGCCAGAAGCTGGAATGAACCCAGATGTCCTTCAACAGCAGAATGGATACAGAAAATGTGATACATTTACACAATGGAATACTACACAGCTACTAAAAACAATGAATTCATGAAATTCTTAGGCAAATGGATGGAACTAGAAAATATCATCCTGAGTGTGGTAACCCAATCACAAAACAACACACATGGTATGCACTCACTGATACGTGGATATTAACCGAAACGCTTAGAGTACCCAAGATACAATTCACGGACCACATGAAGCTCAACATGAAGGAAGAACAAAGTGGGGATGCTTTGTTCCTTCTTAGAATGGGGAAAAATTACGGGAGCAAATATGGAGACAAAGTGTAGAGTAGAAGGAAAAGCTATCAAGAAACTGCCTCACCTGGGGAATCCATCCCATGTACAGTCACCAAATCATTATACCATTCAATCACCTTGAAAACAGATAAAGAAAAACAACACATTTTCAGTATATATGAAAGTACTTGAATGACACAATATGTTAATATAACCTCGGAAACCAGAAAGAAGAGACAGAATGTCTTTCAATTGACAAAAGAAAAGGAAAAGGGAAATCAAATAACCTCATTCTGACACAGAAATTAAACACACATGTAAACAAAAATTCAGTCATTATGAGATTTATATAATGAAAACAGCCTTAAGTATGAAAATGAATACTACATGAAATAAATAATTCAACTAAGAATTTGCCACATATTACCTAAAGATAATAGTGAAGAGTTATTCAGATAAACATGTAGTAAAATGGAAGAAAATTGAATATTAGCATTAGATATGAAGAAATAATAACACTGTAATAGCCAATTAGTGTGGAAATTCAAACTGCTCTCTGACATGGTTTTTAACTTGGTAGAGGAAATATTAAGCAAATCTATCATGAAGAGAGGAGAGGGTAGTGGGACCTTTATTATATCTATATTTACTTGAATTAGTGAAATGCCTTTATTAAAGTTTCATCAAAACAGAAATACTGTCAGTTCCCTACAGAATCTCCCTAATTCTGATATCTCAAGTACTCATTCATGATTTAATATTCACATTCAGAATTACAGGAGTCTTATAGGGTTTTTACTGTTCTAAAACTAATGACCCTATTGTGACCTCCTCCTGCCCATTATTCTCAAAGAATAGCAGCCAGCAACCTGATCCACCTGCCTCCTGAAGAACAAGAAGAACCGGTTTCCAGCCTTCAGGGGAGGGGCTTGGCCTGCCTTTGAATCTTCTCCCATAAGGGAAGGTAGGCTCCTTTGTTTACTAGCAATTAATTTGCAAGCCAGGTTTTGTTCCTGAGCTACTAATTTACAACCAAATTAAATATCATCAGCCTTCCAGAGAAACAGTCCACACAGTTTTTTCCTTTTAATCTCTTCTTTTGTGTTTCAAGCAGGTATCTTTCAGATAAAGCACTCGAAGGTGGGCTGCTACAGCAATGACTTCCAAGACTCAAAGGTGGGCTGCTATGAAGGCCAGCCAACTCACATTCACAAGGTATTTACTTTACCAATGGATCTCCAAAAATGGAGCTGCATAGAACTCAGATCTATGCATGTTTGTTAATTAAGCAAACATGGGCACCAGCAGGAGGTGCGAGGCAAAGCTCTGCAAGGGTAGGACCATGTTTTCTGGCTCTGAGTTCCCTGAAAGCACACCTGACTGCATAGGGATAGACGCTGAGAGACTGTCCTTATAATAATAATAAGGAAGTCTATTCCCCATCTCTACATAAGATGTCATATAATATTTACGGGGGTCAATGATTTCTCCCTCTGGTCAAAGCCCACCGTTTTTGATAGATATTTATCCAGTGGTTTTTTCTTAAAATTAATAAAATAGGGAGGAATTGTGACCTCCCTCTGCCCACTGTTCTGAAAGAATTGCAGCCAGCAACCTGATCCACCCGCCTGATTGAAGAACAAGAACTGGTTTCCAGCCTTCAGGGGAGGGGCTTGGCCTGCCTTTGTATCTTGGGAGAGATGGATTAAAGATGGAGAGTTGAACCAGAAGCCATGTTTTTGTCTCTCTCCACGTTTTTAATCTTGCCACCCATTCCTATACCCATCTCTCCTTCCAGGGAACCCGCCGTTAGGAGCTGGACTCTACACCCTATGATAGCTATCCACTGTTTTCTAAGTTATTTTGAGTGTTTGTGAGTTATACATACATGATATATATATGCACACGTGTGAAGGCCCACACGTAATATCAAAATGAAGTGTTTGCCTTTCTCAATTTCCACATAATTTAGGCAAAATCTCCCCCTGAATCTCTCTGTGTCTCTGTCTCTCTCTCTGACTCTGTATCTGTCTTTATCTCTGCTTGTCTCTCTGTCTCTGTCTGTCTCTCTGTCTCTGTCTCTCTCTCTCTGTCTCTCTCTCTCTGTCTCTCCCTCTCTATGTATGTGTGTGTGTGTCTGTCTGTCTGTCTCTCAAGCCCCTAGTTTTTCAATCCCCTAAATCCTATCCATGTCCATTTCTGACTGTCCCATGGGTGCTGGGATCCATACAGTTGCACAAGTCATCTTAGTCATAACTACTAAGTCATCTCCCCTGGCCTATTATTTTTATTTTTATTTTTTTCCAGAATCTCCCTGTGATGTCTCAGTTGACTGCAAACATGATTCTCCTGCTTTACCATCTTAAGAAGCTAGGATCACAAACATACAGCACCACAGCTGGATATGTGGTGTTTTTATATATATATGTGTGTGTGTGTGTGTGTGTGTGTAGTTTATATATATATATATATATATATATATATATATATATATATATATATATATATATATATAACCTAAGGTGACATCCTGACTATGAGATAGCTTCCCTATCTCATTCACTACAACTCTGGGACACAGCCCTCAGTTCATGCTACCATTGTGAGCTAGTCTTTTCCAACTGCTTTCAGTTTGCTGTACTTGGCTGGTTTTTGATTTAGAAACCTCTATGCCAGACTGGGCACAGCCAGTTTCTCTGTGACCAGATCACCTCCCAAGACAAATAATCCCTTAGTACCTAAGCACATGGCTTTCTTCACTTCTTATAGTATTAGCCTGTCCCTGGTTTTCACAGTACTGCCACCTTTAAAATTCCCACTCTGTGAGTCCAACCCCACTCTGTGTGTATTCTTTTTCTTAATTCAAGCTTCTATACCATAAGCTTTCTGATCTGAGGAATCACAGTTACATTGCACAGAACAGACACTATGCAAGTATTTACAGAATAAATATATATCTATTACATTACTTTTACTAACAACCTGTGTAAATGAGGATGACACATGAGAATCTAGAACTTTCGAAAACATAAAATATATTAATTTTCAAATACACAATAATAAGTATCATATTTATAAAATTATTTATATAACATATCTGTTTAGAAATAACAAGAACCATTTTAAAGTCATCATGTCTTTAAAAATCTAGAAAATATATTTAATTTCTGTAATATTTTTACCTTTACCATTTGTAAAACTTATGTGTAATAGTGTTATTGCAGGGATTTTATTAAAAACAAAAGAGAAAAAGGGACTCATTGTATGCTCACATGGGCTGTTCTTTATACCTTCATGAATTTCTATGTACCATAGAGCATTATATTCTATAAAACCACAATGGATTGAAAGGAACAAAAAACTAGTTTATAGCCATTGCTTCCCTAACCTTCATCCCCTAAAATCTATTAGGACAAAGAATATTCCATTATGTCAAAATTTGCTTAATCATGAATGATTCTGTATGTTCATGCAACTATCTACACTTATCATGTCTTAGTCTAAATTCTTCACAGATCTGAGCCTAGCATAGAACTGTTTATAAGCATGAAGTTTTATGGAATGATGAATGTGAGAGAGACATATGAAACAGCAAAAAAATTGAAGAGATAAGATATTTCAAGAGCTGGTATTCAGCAATACTGATGACTGCATCTTGAAAGATCCTACATCTTCTTTATAAAGTTTGAGAAGAAAGAAACAATTCACAAGTCCTCGTGCAGTGGCTGATTACTCTGTTCTCTCCTGTTTCTTGGCTATACCTTCCTAAATGCCAAGTCAGTTGTGGTCTTATGGTCTTCTGTATCAACAAGAAGGAATCCTGCAACAGAAGAAAGTCATTGTGAAAAAATGTGAATTAGGGTCAGGCCTTCACAAGATCTGCTAAATTTTGACCTGAAGTGCTCATGTCAGCTGTTCCTGAGATAACACAATGGAGATGTATAGCAGTGAGCTATCTTAAGTGTACCTGAATTATCCACCCAGAAGATCCTTCAGTTACAAATACATACATTTAGGGAATTCCCTATTATCAGATAAACTAAAATTGAAGGCAATACAGTAAGTATTTAGGAGAAGAGAACTCCTTCTCTTGACTCTTTGTATGACTTGACGATGCTTTCAAGCACATCTCTTGTATTAACTGAAGCAGACTGAACAGCTCAGCTCAGACTGGAACAGTGGCTCTTCCATTAAACAATGTTCTGAAAACTGACAGAAACCTGGAAGGCTTGGAGCTTTAGTGAACAGAGACAACAATGGAAAAGATTAAGAAAACTAAAGCAGAGAAAAGAACAGAAAAAAGCTGTAGCTAATTTCATGCAGCTATATTTTGATTGATTACTGAGAAACTCTTCAAAGACAACTATAACACCAATATTCAAACTTTGGGTCAGAGAAAACAATAAAACTAATATTTGTTTAGGAAGCATAAAATTCTAATCAGATACAGATTTTCATTAAAAATACAAATAAACCTTCATAAATAATAAATTTAAAAACTTGGTACTACTGCTTGAATAGATTTTGACCATGTGCTCCAAGATTTGTGCATCATGATTTAATCTCTATTGTCAGGGAGTAGGAAGGCAGAGGAAATCTAACTCCAGTGTTTAGAGGTAAGGCCTTGAGGAAGGAGACTAAGATAAAAGTCATCAGGATCAAGTACACATGGTTGAATTTTGCTGGCCATGTAAATGTAAGAAGTAGCAAAAATAGGAGGCATGAGCCTTACATTAGGCCCATGCCATGTTCTACATTACCTCACATCTCTAACAGCAAGAAAAGCCAGCACCACATAAGCATTTGAAACTTTGAACTATATTTTAAAATATTCCTGTTTTCATTAGAACTGACTCAGTTTTAAAGTTGATATTTGTAACAAAATTATTTACAACAAAACTTCTGTACCCAATACCCACAGAATATTCTTGAAGAAAGAGGGGATTAAGTATAAGAGCAAAGGACTAGGAAGTTTCTGTGATATTGTGTATCCTAGACATACCAACAGTCATGTTAACCTGGAAGGAGGAAAATCTTACTGAATCTTACCCAGAGATAAAGAACTACAAACAGCTAATGACTGCTAAAGATGGATTGTCTTGTCTTCTTCCAGAGATGAATATTCTATTCTGTTATGTAATACAAAGTAGTCACTACTGAAGTTGTATTCATGCAATCCACAAAATGGACTCATCATCATGAATGTATGTATGTATTTATGTATGTGTGAGTATTGTATGTATGTGCATGCATGTCTGTGTGTGTGTACACATAACAATAATAAGAAAGGAAAAAATAAGTAATCAATTTGAGAGAAAGTGAACAGATTTGGCACTGTTTAAAGGTAAGAAAAGGCAGGGGGAAGTGTAATTATATTTTAAACTAAAATATATTTTTAAAATGATCAAGATGCTTGATTAAAATCAAATACTCTAATAATTAGTAAATATAAAGTGATGTTAAATGGGTCTGAATGTTTTAGACAACCAGCTCAATCTAGCAAAATAGTATCACTATCAAAATTTTGTTTTGTTATTATTTTTCATAAAATCTCAGAATCAACAGAAAACTTTTTGATCATGGGTCCTATAATCTTGACAAACTGTCAAGATTAAGACTTTTTGAAAACTAAATGAGAGGGTAGTTGTCACATAAGGTCGCAATACAAATCTCAATGGTGATATGTTTTCAACAATTAAATATGCAGGATGAAAATGGAACTCTTGATGATTTCCATAGGCTATTTGTCTATAGGATTAACAATGTTTTAGACAAACATCTATTTGTAATGAAAGCCATAAAGATTTTAATTTCTGAGCACACATCTTGTTAGCTCTACCAGGAGAGGAACTGATGCTACATGAAAGAGCAAGCCCAGGAAGAACCGGCTGCTACTCCTTGCTTCCCCCTAAGCACAGCCTCCCATAAATGCTAAATCTATATCTATTCATAGAACAGTGAACTGCCAGCTGATGATCTAATGCAGCATGCTATCTCCATTGACCAGATCCCTGCAGAATCTTGGCAAGGTTTCCGTCACCTGTTAGAAAGCTAATTCATTGCAGTCAGACATATTATTTATGCCTTATTTACATCTGTTGGACAAAGGATTTTTAAAAAGAATGGATGTGAAGAGTACATTAAAAGGGCTGACAGGAGGAACAACTTCAGAGTTAACACTCTGTCTTCCCTTTCCCTCAGCCTCTTGCAGCTCCCAAGCAACCATGGAAGACACTGGCAGCACCCTTAGCTATTGTGTTTGCTGAGCAGAAACACATGTTTAACAACTGAGAGAAAAAAACTCACATAGCTGCTGAACATGATAACAAGCAATCAGTTGTTGGGTTTGAACACATTGGTAGAATTTTACGTTTCACATAGTTGCTCTTCTAACGTTCCTGCCTCGGCCACCACAAGGGTCATGCAGGAAACTGAGGCTACTGACCTGATTTTCACTGACTCCTGGTGACCTCTCTGCAAGCAGATCCCTACAGATGCCCTCCAGGAAATATAGGTAGAGTTTTTTTTTTCAACTATGGGAAAATGGGGCATACAATCAGTGGAGCAGCTGGGACAGAATTCTTCCCACCACCATTTGCACCTGGGAGCCAAGCAGCTCCACAGTCTTCAGTGCAAGGCCCGCCAAAAGAGAGTGATCTCCCAAAAGTCCCATAAGCCCTCTCCCCTCCCCCTGTCCCCAATCCACCCTCTCCCTCATCCCTGCCCTGGTATTCCCCTAGACTGCTGCATTGAGCCTTTCCAGGACTTCCAGGACCAGGGGCCTCTCCTTCCTTCTTCTTGGGCATCATTTGATATGTGAATTATGTTGTGGGTATGGCAAGCTTCTGGGCTAATATCCACTTATCAGTGAGTGCATACCATGTGTGTTCTTTTGTGATTGGGTCACCTCACTTAGGATGCTATTTTCCAGTTCCCCTCATTTGCCTAAGAATTTCATGAATTCATTGTTTTTAATAACTGAGTAGTAAATATACCACACTTTCTGTATCCATTCCTCCATTGACGGATATCTGGGTTCTTTCCAGCTTCCGACTATTATAAATAAGGCTGCTATGAACATACTGAAGCATGTGTTCTTGTAATATGCTGGGGAATCCTCTGGGTATATGGCCACGAGTGATATAACAAGGTCCTCTTGTAGTATCATGCCCAAGGTTTTTGAGGAGCCACCAGACTAATTTCCAGAGTGGTTGTACCAGCTTGCAATCCCGCAAGCAGTGGAGAAGTGTTTTTCTTTCTCCATACCCTCACCAGCACCTGCTATCTCCTGAGCTGAGTTTTATCTTAGCCATTCTGACTGGTATGAGGTGAAATCTCAGGGTTGTTTTGATTTGCATTTCTCTGATGACTAAGTTATGTTGAACATTTCTTTAGGTGCTTCTCAGCCATTCAATATTCCTCAGGTGAAAATTCTTTGTTTAGCTCTGTACCCCATTTTTAAGGGGAATATTTGGTTCTCTGGAGTTTACCTTCTTGAGTTCTTTGTATATCTTGGATATAAGCCCTCTGTCAGATGGAGTGTTGCTAAAGATCTTTTCCCAATTTTTTCGTTGCCGTTTTGTTCTTTTGACAATGCACTTTGCCTTACAGAAACTTTGTAGTTTTATGAAGTTCCATTTGTCAATTCTTGATCTTAGAGCATAAGTTATTGGTATTCTGTTGAGGAAATTTTCCCCTGTGCCCATGTCCTCAAAGGTCATGGGCCAGTTTCTTTTCTATTAATTTCAGTGTATCTGGTTTTATATGGAAGTTCTAAATCCACTTGGACTTGAACTTAGTACAAGGAGATAAAAATGGATCAATTTGCATTCTTTTGCATGCTGACCTCCAGTTGAGCCAGCACCGTTTGTTGAAAGGGCTATCTTTTTTCCACTGGAGGGTTGTATGTAGCTCCATATTCAAAGATCAAGTGACCATAATTCTGTGGGTTTATTTCCAGGTCTTTAATTCTATTCTATTGATCTACTTGCCTGTCACTGTACCAATACCATGTAGTTTTTAACACAATTGCTCTGTAGTACTGCTTTAGGTCTGGGATACTGATTCCCTGAGAATTTCTATTACTGTTGAATATAGTTTTATCTATCCTGGGTTTTTTTTGTTATTCCAGATGAATTTGAGAATTGCTCTTTCTAAGTCTATGAAGAATTGAGTTGGGATTTTGATGGGGAGTGCATTGAATTTGTAGACTGCTTTTGGCAAGATGGCCATTTTTACTTTATTAATCCTGCCAATCCAAGAGCATGGAAGATTTTTCCATCTTCTGAGGTCTTCTTTGATTTCTTTCTTCAAAGACTTGAAGTTCCTGTCAGATAGATCTTTCACTTGTTTGCTTAGAGTCACACCAAGACACTTTATATTGTTTGTGGCTATTGTGAAGGGTGTCATTTCCCTAATTTTGTTCTCAGCCTATTTATCTTTTGAGTATAGGAAGGCTACTGATTTGATTGAGTTAATTTTATATCCATCCACTTTTCTGAAGTTGTTTATCAGCTGTGGAAGTTCTCTGGTGAAGTTTGTTGGGTCACTTAAGTATACTATCATATCATCTGCAAATGGAGATAATTTGACTTCCTCCTTTCCACTTTGTATCCCATTGACCTCCTTTTGTTGTCTAATTGCTCTGGCTAGAACTTCAAGTACTATATTGAATAAATATGGAGAGAGAGGGCAGCCTTGTCTAGTCCCTGATTTTATTGGGATTACTTCAAGTTTCTCTCCATTTAGTTTGATGTTGGCTACTGATTTGCTGTATATTGCTTTTATTATGTTTAGGTATGGGCCTTTAATTCCAGTTCTTCCCAAGACTTTTAGCATGAAAGGATGCTGAATTTTGTCAAATGATTTTTCTGCATCTAATGAGATGATCAAAGGTTTTTTTCTTTGAGTGTGTTTATGTAGTAGATAGCATTGATGGATTTCCACATATTGAACCATGGTGAATGATCATTTTGATGTGTTCTTAGATTCAGTGGGCAAGAATTTTATTGTGTATTTTTGCTTTGGTATTCATAATGGAAATCGGTCTAAAGTTCTCTTCTTTTATGAATCTTTGTGTGGTTTTGGTAACAGTGAAATTGTGGCTTCATAGAACAAGTTGGGTAATATTCCTTCTGTTTCTATTTTGTGGAATAGTTTGAAGAGTATTAGCCTTAGGTCTCCTTTGAATGTCTGATAGAATTCTGCACTAAAGCCATCTGGTCCTGTGCTGTTTTGGGTTGGTAGATTGTCGATGACCACTTCTATTTCTTTAGGAGTTATGGGACCATTTAGATGGTCTGTCTGATCCTGATTAAATTTTGGTAGTTGGTATCTGTCTAGGAAATTGTCCATTTCATCCAGATTTTCCAGTTTTGTTGAGTAAAGGGTTTTATAGTAGGATATGATAATTTTTTTTGGATTTCCTCAGTTTCTATTGTTATTTCATCCTTTTCATTTCTGATTTTGTTTATTTGTGTACTGTCTCTGTGCCCTCTGGTTAGTCTGGCTAAAGGTTTATCTATCTTGTTGATTTTCTCAAAGAACCTCTCCTGCTTTTGTTGATTCTTTGTATAGTTCTTTTTCTTTCAACTTGGTTGATTTCAGCCCTGAGTTTGATGATTTCCTGCCTCCTACTCCTCTTGGGTGCATTAGCTTCTTTTTGTTCTAAAGCTTTCAGTAGTTCTGTTAAATTGCTAGTGTATGCTCTGTCCAGGTTCTTTTTGTAGGCACTCAGAGCTCTGAGTTTTCCTCTTAGCACTGCTTTCTTTGTGTCCCATAAATTTGGGTATGTTGTGCCTTCATTTTCATTAAATTCTAAAAAGTCTTTGATTTCTTTCCTTATTTCTTCCCTGACCAAGTTATCATTGAGTAGAGAATTGTTCAGCTTCCATGTGTATGTGGGCTTTTTGTTGTTTTTATTGCTATTGAAGACCACCCTTATTCCATAGTGATCTGATAGGAGGCATGGAATTAGTTTGATCTTCTTATATCTGTTGAGGTCTGTTTTGTGACCAATTATATAGTCAGTTTTGGAGAAGGAACCATGAGGTGCTGAGAAGAAGGTATATTCTTTTGCTTTAGGATGAAATATTCTATATATATCTATTAAATCCATTTTGTACAAAACTTCTGTTAGTTTCACTGTGACTCTGCTTAATTTGTGTTTCCCTGATCTGTCCATTGAAGAGAGTGTGGTGTTTAAATACCCCACAATTATTGTGTGGGGTACAATGTATGCTTTAAGCATTAGTAAGGTTTCCGTTATGAATATAGGCACCCTTGTATTTGGGGCACAGATGTTTAAAATTGAGAGTTCTTCCTGATATATTTTTCCTTTGATGAGTATAAAGTGGCCTTCTGAATCTTTTTTGATGACTTTGGTTGAAAGTCTATTTTATCTGATATTAGAATAGCTACTCCAGCTTGTTTCCTGGGACCATTTGCTTGGAGAACTGTTTTCCAGCCTTTTACTCTTAGGTAGTGTTTGTCTTTGACACTGAGATGTGTTCCCTGTATGCAGCAAAATGGTGGGGCTTATTTACGAATCCAGTCTTTTAGTCTATATCTTTTTATTGGGAAATTGAGACCACTGATGTTAGGAGATATTATGGAATAATGATTGTGGCTTCCTGCTGTTTTTGACGTAATTTTTATGTTTGTGTGGTTATCTTCTTTTGGGTTTGTTGAAAGATTACTTTCTTGCTTTTTCTTGTGTGTAGTTTCCCTCCCTTTGTTGGTATTTTCCATTCCAACCATTGGGTGTTTTACTTTCTTTTTGTTCTAAAGCTTTCAGTAGTTCTGTTAAACTGCTAGTGTATGCTCTCTCCAGGTTCTTTTTGTAGGCACTCAGAGCTCTGAGTTTTCCTCTTAGCACTGCTTTCATTGTGTCCCATAAATTTGGGCATGTTGTGCCTTCATTTTCATTAAATTCTAAAAAGTCTTTGATTTCTTTCCTTATTTCTTCCTTGGATTGAAGGGAAGATTTGAAGGGCTGGATTTGTGGAAAGATATTGTGTAAATTTGTTTTTGTCATGAAAAACCTTGGTTTCTCCATTTATGGTAATTGAAAGATTTGCTGGATATAGCAGTTTGGGTTGGCATTTGTGTTCCCTTAGGGTCTGCATAACATCTGCCCAGTCTCTTTTGTCTTTCGTGAGAAATCTCTGGTGAGAAATTCAGTGTAATTCTGATAGGTCTACATTTATATGTCACTTAACCTTTTTCCCTTACTTCTTTTAATATTCTTTCTTTGTTTAGTACATTTGGTGTTTTATTATTTGACGGGATGCATATCTTTTCTGTGATTCTCTCTTCTATCTCTTGTATTCTGTTGTTGATGCTTGGATCCATGATTCCTGACTTCTTTCCTAGGTTTTCTATGTCCCAAGTTGTCGCCTTTGTAGTTTCATTGTTGTTTCTACCTCCTTCTTTAGATCCTGGATGGCTTTGTTTAATTCCTTTACCTGTTTTGTTGTGTATTCCCTTAGTTTTTCAAGGGCTTTTCCCTGTTTACATGTGTTCTCCTGTATTTCTTTAAGGGAGTTATTTATGCCCTTCTTGAAGCCCTCCATGATGCCCTCCATCATGGCCAGTGATTTTAAATCCAAATATTGCTTTCCTGGTGTGTTGGTGTATGCAGGACTTTCTCTTGGAGCAGACTTGGGTTTGGATGGTGCCATATTTCCTTGATTTCTGTTAGCAACGTTCCCAGTTTTGCCTTTTGCCATGTGGCTATCTCTGGTATTAGTTGAGCCTGCTGTCACTTGCTGGAGCTTGCCCCTGCTGTGTGCTTGCAGACCTGTCTCAGCAACCCTGGGTGAGCTGCTTTCACATGCCACAAATTGCTATGGTGCTGCCAAGTTCCTGGGTCTAAGTGGAGTCCTGGTGCGATGTGTTACAAGTGATCTTCTACTCTGGTGGTGGTGAAACCTGCCTACCAATCTGTTGCACAGTCACAGAACCAAAGATGGCGGCCGAAACTCTCTCTCTTGCAGTTGTATTTGGGTATGTACCTCTGTGGCCCTGATCAGCTCTGGATGCAAGTTGTGTTGTCTGTCTCCTCCTCACTGGCTGCTGGGTGTATAGCTGGCTTCTTGAGCTGTTTGGAAATGGCATGCTATCATAGGTAGATTTTAAAACACAAGGTCTATTAGTATGATATTTTTAAGTTGTCAGATTTAGGAGAAAGAGAAACAACTGTGACTCAGTAGTTGTTTTCTTCCAAAGTGCCTCCAGAAATATTTAGCACACTCCCACTGCAATTGTAGTATTTAGATTTATTTTCATTGAAATAGAGTCATTTCTTTCTAACCTACAAATCTAAGGCATTTTCATTAGCCTCAGAGCAGTCACATGACAGATGGTGATGGGTGTTTCTGTTTAAGAGAATGGCAATTTTCATACTGTAAGGAGATTTTACACTGTGCTTCCAACATGCTGAAGAGAATAGTGCCAGTCTTTTTTTATTATTATTATTAATTCCTAAATTCTTTGTTACATTCCAAATGCTTTCCCTTTCCCAGTTCCCCCCTCCCCATATGTCCCATAAGCCTTCTCTCTCCACCCATTCTCCAATCACCTCCTTCCTTTTTCTCTGTCCTGGTACTCCCCTACAATGCTGAATCAGGCCTTTCCAGGATTAGGGCCCTCTCCTTACATCCTCATGGGAGTCATTTGATATGCTAATTGTGTCTTGGGAATGCAGAGCTTCTGAGCTAATTAATATCCACTTATCAGTGATTGCATTCCATGTGTATTTTTTTGTGATTGGGTTACCTCACTTAGGATGATATTTTCCAGTTCCAACCATTTGCCTACAAATTTCATGAATTCATTGTTTTTAATTGCTGAGTAGTATTCCATTGTATAAATATACCACATTTTCTGTATCCATTCCTCCATTGAGGAACATCTGGATTCTTTCCAGCTACTGGCTATTATAAATAAGGCTGCTATGAACATAGTGGAGCATGTGTCCTTATTGTATGCTGGGGAATGCTCTGGGTATATGCCCAGGAGAGGTGTAGCAGGGTCCTTCGGAAGTGTCATGTTCAGTTTTCTGAGGAACAGTCAGACCGATTTCCAAACTGGTTGTACCATCTTGCAATCCCACCAGCAGTGAGAGAGTGTTGCTCTTTCTCCACATCCTCGCCAACACCTGCTGTCTCCTGAGTTTTTAACCTTAGCCATTCTGACTGGTGTGAGGTGAAATCTCAGGGTTGTTTTGATTTGCATTTCTCTAATGATTAATGATTATCATTATTTCTCTCAGCTTTAACTTCTCCCCAGCCTGTTAAACACCATCTCATGATTTAGTTAAATAATTTCATTTACTGAGAATTTCTTGAGCACCTACTAAGCTCTAATATTGAAGAACACTATCACATGAATATGAAAATAGTTTTAGTATAAATGTAACAGTAAGAAAAAGTTTCAAAGAGTTTCAATAAAATTTTCATATACAAAATGAAGTTACTGCATGTCTTAAAAACATCATGGTTCGTTCAGAGGAAGCATTAGATGTAGATCTTTTAAGACACTGATAACAGCATGAAGTTGTGAAGCTTCCTGGCAAATATGGAAAATCAAGTTATTGCTAATATAGCCTAAGAGAGATAACAGAGCTAAGCAGCCAGAAAAGTTGGCTAAGCAACTGTCAAGTATGTTTATTTCCATCTATAAGCACAGAGGAGCAATCAAAGGTGTTTGCTTATATAGTCATGTTTATTGACTTAAAAACGAAGGTGTCACAAAGTGCCTAGTCCATCTGTGTAGTAGAATAACAATCTTACAAGTATTGAAGATAGTAACATTGGAGTGGGAAAAACAGTGGGTTGGAAAATTGGTGATAAAAGATATTATTAAAATACTCCAGAGTGGATATCGGAGTGGTAAACAGAAATACAAAATTCAAGTGCAGAATAGAGACATTTAAACTTTAACAAGCTACAGGTACAGATTAGAGGGAGAAGAAAGAGTGACAAACCTGAAAACAGTTTTGTAACATCATTGCCTACGTAGCAGTAGCTGGAGAGTCTTTGAATCTGAGGGTCGTGAGTCAGAAAGCTGTAACAATTGTGACTGCAGAACAGTATTCTTTCTGCAGGTGACTTTGGTTGAAGAAGCAGCTCTGTAGTTACAAAGCTTACTGGCAATGAAGGCACTGTGTAGGCTGCCCTGGATGGTAGTGGACGAGGTCTGCCGACAGAGGTGAATGTCAGCACCTACACAGGCCATCGAAGGAGGTGCTGCTTCCCCTGTCACCAGCGGGCAGGCCAGCATCCCCTGGCAGTGGTTGGCCTTTTCCTCTCTCCTCAGGCAACTACTGCTTCCCTGTCCTGTTCTCAGACAAACCCCAGAAGGCTGGATGACACATGGTCTTTTCCAAGAACCACCAGCCCTTACTGAAGTTCAACATCAATAAACTGAGACTAATAATAGAATATAGAACATTCTTTGAAATTTGATTCTACTTTATCCCTGAAGTTTATACTTCAGTTTTCTCTAAGTGTTTAAATACGTATATAACCATGTTGGGGTTTTTAAATATAACTTTTGTTGCCAAAGTGTTTACAATTTTCATTTAAAAATCAATAAAAATTTGTATAACCTTTATTTAGAAAGTGCTATCTTCAGGTTTACACAACTTATTCTTTTGTCAATATATATGGATAGTCTTCAAACTCAGATAGAATCTACCTGCATCCTCTTTTCCCTAACATCATTGTCTTATTGACAACCCCCTCTGAAATTAGTGAATGATTTGGTTTAACAAACTGCTTACAAACAAAGCTCTTTTTATTTGTATTTGAGAACATTTCTTGTCTTCAGAATCATTTAGGATAAAGCTAAAAATTCACTCTACCGGGTATCTGAATGAATTGGGGGGAAATCACCATGACCTCACACCTGTGCATAACTGAGTGAGTTTCCTGAGATTTTAATTGTGTGGAAAGACCCACTCAGAATGAAGGCCACACTGTGTCATGTGCTTGGGTCTCGGGCTAAATACGAAAGAAAACATGTAACACCCATATTAATTTCCTTCCTTCATAATTACTGTGAAGCTTAACAGCTGCTTCTTACTCTAGGGTCACCACACTCTCACTGCCAGAATGGGCTGTGTCTCTGGGAACTGTAAGGAAGTGAAAGGTTTTGTTCCTTAAGTGGCTTCTGATGGCTGTTTAAACAAATCAATGAGCAGCAAAAACAAAGTTTCAACTTAAGATATAATCATACTGATACTCCTCATTGTGTCTGTCATCTTCTTATGTTGACCACCCTCAATACAACAACTCCTTGGTATGCTGACCTCCCTGGCTATGTCTGACACAGTGCTATGCTGAGTTCTCCAGCTCTACAGCTAACACTGTGCTAGGTTGACCTTTCTTGCACTATGTCTGACATTGAGATTTAAATTCTGCCTTACCTTTGGAGATGACAGAGAAGAGGGAGTAGAACAGTAAGTGATTCTTGAGCAGATGTCTTCAAAAGACTAAAGCCAGTGACCTCTGTGCTTTGTGATCTGTTATAAAGAGACAGAAACTACTTTCCAAACCCCCAGCCCAAAGGGTACCACAGGTAAAGTCAGAAAATTTACTGTCAAAACAATATGTTATAATTCCAGTATAACTACTTCTTTTTTTCTTTTTGGTTTGGGTCTCTAATATTTAATATTGAATCAAATATATAAAATCTAAACATTATAAGTTTGAATATTCTGAAAAAGGTCATATGAATATATCCAGTATCTACAATACTGACATAAACTGGTGTAATACTCTGATGCCTTTTGGATATTTCCTACAACTTCTGTAAATAATCACAGACCTGATTTTCAAAACATTTAATTTTTGTCTATTCTGGTGTCATTTTAAAATGTTTCTATGCCAAAGAGTATTCTATTGTATAATTAACTCTTTGTCTGCCCTAAGACTGTGGCTTAATTTTTTCATTAGTTTATTTACTTACTTTACATCACATAGCAACTTCTCCTCCCTCCTCTCTTCTAGTATTCTTCCTCTTCCTTTCCCTCTGCCAATCTCCTCCTCCATTTCTTCTCAAAGAAAAGATGCCCTCACATGGATATTGACCCTACTTGGTATATCAAATTGCAGTAGGACTAGGCACATCTTCTGTTGAGGCTAGACAAGGCACCACAGTTAGGGGAAAGGGATCCAAAGGGAGGAAACAGAGTCAGAGACAGCCCCTGCTCCATATCAAGATTCACATCTGTTACACAAGTGCAGGGGGCCTAGGTCTGTCTCATGCATGCTTTTTGGCTGCTGGTTCAGTCTCTGGGAGCCCCTATGATCTGAGAGTAATGGACTTTGTAGGTTTTCTCATGGTGTTCTTGATCCATATGGCCCCTTCAATCCTTCATCTTCTCTTCCACAAGATCCCACAAGCTCTGCCAAAACTTAACTGTGGGTCTGTCTCTGAGTCTGTTTCTATCTGTTGCTGGGTGAAACCTCTCAGATGACAGTTGTGCTTGGCTCTTGTCTGCAAGTATAGCAGAATAACATTAATAGTATCAGGGTTTGACTATCTCTCATTGGATGGGTCACAAGTTGTCCAGTCTTCAGTTGGCCATTCCTTTAATTTCTGCTCCATTCTATTCCTACACATCTTGTAGTCAGGACAAATTTTGGGTCAAAGTTTTAGTGATCCCGTTCTTTTTTTTTTTCTTTTCCTTTTTTTTTCTTTTCTATATTCTTTTTTTACATTCTTTGTTTACATTGTCAGGAAATGGCAGAGCCTCGCAGGAGACAGCTGTATCAGGCTCCTTCCTGTCAGCATGCACTTCATGGCATCCAAAATTGTGTCCAGGTTTGGTGACTATATATCTGGGATGGATCCCTAGGTTGGGCAGTCTCTAGATGGCCTTTCTTTCAGTCTCTGCTCTGCACTTTGTCTCCATATTTGCTCCCATGAGTATTTTCATCCTCATTCTAAGAAGGACCAAAGCACCCACACTTTTGTCTTCCCTCATTTTGAGCTTCATGTGGTCTGTGAATTGTATCTTGGTTATTCTGAGATTCTGAGCTAATATCCACTTATCAATGAGTGTGAACTATGTGTGTTGTTTTGTGATTGGGTTACCTCACTTGAGATTTTCTCGTTGCATCCATTTGCTTAAGAATTTCATGAATTCATTCTTTTTAATATCTGAATAGTAAAAAATTGTGTAAATGCACCACATTTTCTGTATCCATTCCTCTCTTGAGGGACATCTGAGTTCTTTCAGCATTCTTACTATTATAAATAATACTGCTATAAACATAGTGGAGCATGTGTCCTTATTTCATGTTGGAACATCTTCTGGGTATATGACCAGGAGTGGTGTAGCTGGGTCCTCAGGTAGAACTATGTCCATTTTTCTGAGGAACCTCTAAACTGATTTCCAGAATGGTTTTACCAGCTTGCAATACCACCAGCAATGGAGGAGTGTTCCTCTTTCCCCACATCCTAGACAGCATCTGCTGTTACCTGAGTTTTTCATCTTAGCCATTCTGACTGGTGTGACATGGAATATCAGGGTTGTTGTGATTTGCATTTCTCTGATGACGAAGGATGTTGAACATTTCTTTATGTGCTTCTCAGCCACTCAATATTCCTAAAATGAGAATTGTTTGTTTAGCTCTGTACCCTATTTTTAATAGGGTTATTTGGGTCTCTGGCATCTAACTTCTTGAGTTCTTGGTATATATTGGATTTTAGCCAGCAATAGAATGTAGGATTGGGAAAGATCTTTTCCAAATCTGTTGGTTCCCATTTTGTCCTATTCATAGTATCCTTTGCCTTAAAGAAGCTTTGAAATTTTATGAGGTCCCATTTGTCAGTTCTTGATCTTAGAGCATAAACTCTGTTCTGTTCAGGAAATTTCCCCCTGTTCCCATGTTCTCAAGGCTCTTCCCCGCTTTCTTTTCTAATAGTTTCAGTGTATATGGTTTTATGTGGAGGACCTTGATCCACTTGGACTGAACCTCTGCACAGGGAAATAAAAATGGGTCAATTTGCATTCTTCTACTTGCTGACTGCCAGTTGAATCAGCGCCATTTGTTGAAAATGCTGTCTTTTATCCACTGGATCATTTTAGCTCCTTTGTTAAAGATCAAGTGACTATAGGTGTGTTGGTTCATTTCTGGGTCTTCAATTCTATTGTGTTGATCTACTTGGCTATCACTGTACCAATACCATTCTTTTTTTTATCATTATTACTCTGCAGTACAGCTTCAGGTCAGGGAAGATGATTCCCCTCGAAGTTCAATTGTTGAGAATAGATTTTGCTATCCTGGGTTTTTTGTTATTCCAAATGAATTTGACAATTGCTCTAACTCTATAAAGAATTTGGAATTTAACAGAGATTGCACTGAGTCTGTAGACTGCTTTTGGCAAGATGGCCATTTTCACCATATGAACCTTGTCAGGGGTGTTCCCTGAATATGGGAGATCTTTCTATCTTCTTAGGTCTTTGATTTCTTTCTTCAGAGACTTTAAATTCTTGTCATATAAATCTTTCACTTGTTTGGTCAGAGTCACACCATGATACCTTGTATGTTTGTGACTATTGTGAAGGGTGTTGTTTCCCTAATTTATTTCTCAGCATTTGAGAATATTTATCCTTTGCATAGAGGAAGGCTACTGATTTGTTTGAGTTAATTTTATATCCAGCTACATTGCTGAAGTTGTTTATCAGCTGTAGGAGTTTTCTGGTGAAATTTTTAGGGACATTTAAGTGTGTTATCATATCATCTACAAATAGTGACAATTTTACCTCTTCCTTTCCAATTTGTATCCCTTTGATGTCCTTTTATTGTCTAATTGCTTTACCTAGAACTTCAAGTACTACTTTGAATAGATGGGGAGAGAGAACAGCTTGGCTTGTCCCTGATTTTGGTGGGATTACTTCAAGTTTTTCTCCGTTTATTTTGATGTTGGCTACTGGTTTGCTGTATATTGCTTTTACTATGTTTAGGTATGGGTCTTGAATTCCTGCTTTCCAAGGCGTTTAACATGAAGAGTTGTTGAATTGTGTCAAATGATTTTTCAGCATTAATGAAAAGATCATGTGGCTTTTTTCTTTGACTTTGTTTATTTAGTGGATTACATTGATGGATTTCTGTATATTTAACCATCCCTGCATCCCTGTGTTGAAGCCTACTTGATCATAGTGAATGATTGTTTTGATGCATTCTTGGATTTGGGTACTGAGAATTTTATTGAGTACTCTTGCATCATTATTCATATGGGAAATTGGACTGAAGTTCCCTTTCTTTGGTGGGTCTTTGTGAGGTTTTGGTATCAACATAATTGTGACTTCATAGAATGAATTGGTTAGTGCTCTTTCTGTTTCTATTTCATGGAATACTTGGAAGAATATTGGTATTAGATCTTCTATGAATGTATAATAGAATTCTGCATAAGGTCCTGGGCCTTTGTTTGGGAGACTATTAAAGATTTCTTCTATTACTTTAGGGGTTATGGGACTCTTTAGATGGTTTATCTGATCCTGATTTAATTTTTGTCCATTTCATCTGAATTTTACAGTTTTGCTTTATAGTATTGACTTTTGGAGTGGGATATGATGATTTTTTAATTTCCTCAGTTTCTGTTGTTATATCTCCCTTTTCATATCTGATTTTCTTAATTTGGTTACTGTCTCTGTGCCCTCTGTTTGTCTGTCTAAGCATTTATCTGTCTTGTTGATTTTCTTTTTTTTTTATTAGATATATTTTTTATTTACATTTCAAATGATTTCCCCTTTTCTGGCGCCCCACTCCCTGAAAGTCCCATAAGCCCTCTTCCCTCCCGCTGTTCTCCCATCCACCCCTTCCCACTTCCCTTTTCTGGTATTGCCCTATACTGCTACACTGAGTCTTTCCAGAACCAGGGGCCACTCCTCCGTTCTTCTTGTATATCATTTAATGTGTGGATTATGTTTTGGGTATTCCAATTTTCTAGGCTAATATCCACTTATTAGTGAGTGCATATCATGATTGATCTTTTGAGACTGAGTTACCTCACTTAGTATGATGTTCTCCAGCTCCATCCATTTGTCTAAGGCTAATATCCAATATATACAAAGAACTCCAGAAGTTAGACCCCAGAAAACCCTATTATAAATGGGGTACAGAGCTAAACAAAGAATTTTCACCCAAAGAACTTCGGATGGCTGAGAAGCATCTTAAAAATTGCTCATCTTCTTTAGTCATTAGGGAAATGCAAATCAAAACAACCCTGAGATTTCACCTCACACCAGTAGGAATGGCTAAGGTTAAAAACTCAGGAGACAGCAGGTGTTGGTGAGAATGTGGAGAAAGAGGAACACTCCTCCACTGCTGGTGGGGTTGCAAATTGGTACAACCACTCTGGAAATCAGTCTGGCTGTTCCTCAGAAAACTGGGCACGTCCTTTTCGGAGGATCCTGCTATACCACTCCTGGGCATATACCCAGAGGATTCACCAAGAGGTAATAAGGATACGTGCTTCACTATGTTCTTAGCAGCCCTATTTATAATAGCCAGAAGCTGGAAAGAACCCAGGTATCCCTCAATGGAAGAATGGATGCAAAAAAAAATGTGGTATATATACACAATGGAATAATATTCAGCCATTAGAAACAATGAATTCTTCTTGATTTTCTTAAAGAACCAGTTCTTGGTTTTGTTTATTCTTTGTATCATTCTTTTTGTTTCTACTTGCCTGATTTCAGCCCTGAGTTTGATTACTTCCTGCCATCTACTCCTTTAGAGTTCATTTGTTCCTTTTTATTCTAGAGCTTTCAGGTGTGCTGTTAAGCTGCTAGTGTATACTCTCTCCAGTTTCTTATTGGAGGCACTCAAGGCTATGAGTTGTCTGCTTAGCACTGCTTTCATTGTGTCCCATAAGTTTGGGTATGTTGTACTTTCATTTTCATTAAATTCTAAAAAGTCTTTAATTTCTTTCTTTCTTCCTTGACCAACTTATTATTGAGTAGAGCATTTTTTAGTTTCCATGTGTTTGTGGGCTTTCTCTTGTTTGTGTTGCTATTGAAGACTATCCTTAATTCATAGTGATCTGACAGGAGGCATGAGATTATTTGAACAGATTATAATGATCTTATATCTGTTGAGGTCTGATTTGTGACTGATTTTATGATCAGTTATGGAGAGGGTATAATGGGGTGCTGAGAAGAAGGTGTATTCTTTTGATTTAGGATGAAATGTTCTATCAATATCTGTTAAATCCATTTGATCCATAACTTCTGTTAGTTTCACTGTGTCTCTGTTTAGTTTCTGTTTCCATGATCTGTCCATTGATGAGAGTGGGGTGTTGAAGTCTGCCACTATTATGGAGTGAGATGTAGTGTGTACGTTGAACTTTAGCAAAGTGTCTTTGATGAATGTGGGTGCCCTTGCATTTTGAGCATGGATGTTCAGAATCGAGTTTTCTTCTTGGTAGATTTTTGCTTTGATGAGTATGAAATGTCCTTTCTTATCTTTGTTAATGACATTTGGTGGAAAGTTGACTTTATCTTATATTAGAATGGCTACTCCAGCTTGTTTCCTGGGGCCATTTGCTTGAAAAATTGTTTTTCAGCCCTTTACTTTGAGGTAATATTTGTCTTTGAAACTGAAGAGCACTTCCTGTATGCAGAAAAATGCTGGGTCCTGTTTACATATCCAGTCTGTTAATCTATGCCTTTTTATTGGGGAATTGAGTCCATTGATGTGAAAAATATAAAGGAATAGTGATTGTTGCTTCCTACTTTTTTGATATTATTTTTGTGTTTGTGTGGCTATCTGATTTTGAGTTTGTTGAAAGAAGATTATTTTCTTGTTTTTCTAGAATGTAGTTTTCCTTCCATGTGTTGACATTTTCCATGCATTATCCGCTGTAGGGCTGGATATTTGGAAAGATATTGTGTAAATGTGTGGCTTTTTTCATGGAATATCTTGTTTTCTGCATCTAAGGTAATTGAAAGTTTTGCTGGGTATAGTAAAGTGGGCTGGTATTTGTGTTCTCTTAGGGTATGTATGACATCTTCCCAGGATGTCTCTGGTAAGAAGTCTGGTGTAATTCTGATAGGTCTGTCTTTATATGTTATCTGACCTTTTTAACTTACTGATTTTAATATTCTCTCTTTGTTTTGTTAATTTGGTGTTTTGACGATTATGTGACAGGCGGAATTACTTTTCTGGTCCAATCTATTTGGAGTTCTGTAGGCTTCCTGTAGGTTTATGGGCATCTCTATCTTTAGGTTAGGGAAGTTTTCTTCTACAATTTTTTGAAGATATTTCCTGACCCTTTAAGTTGTGAATCTTCACCCTCTTCTATAACTATTATCCTTATTTTTCGTCTTCTCATTATGTCCTGCATTTCCCGGATGTTTTGTGTAAGGAACTTCTGCATTTTGCATTTTCTTTGACTGTTCTGTCAATGTTTTCTATGGTATCTTCTGCACCTGAGATTCTCTCTTCTATCTCTTGTATTCTATTGGTGATACTTATATCTATGTCTCCTGATCTCTTTCCTAGGTTTTCTATCCCCACGGTTGTCTCGCTTTCTGATTTCTTTATTGTTTCTATTTCCATTTTAAATACTGAATTTTTTTTTTAGTTCCTTCACCTGTTTGCTTGTGTTCTTTTGTAATTCTTTAAGAAATTTTTATGTTTCCTCTTTAAGGACTTCTAATTGTTTACCTATATTCTCTTGTATTTCTTTAAGGGAGTATTTTGTCCTTCTTAATGTTCTCTATCATCACCATGAGATATAATTTTAAATCAGAGTCTTGCTTTTCTGGTGTGTTGGGATAACCAGAGCTCATTGTTGTGGGGGAACTGGGTTCTGATGATGCCAATTAGCCTTGATTTCTGTTGCTTATGTTCTTGCCTTTGCCTTTTGCCATCTAGTTATCTCTTGTGTTAGCTGGTCTTGCTGTCTCTAACTGTGTCTTGTCCTACAAGCCTCTGTGTCAGTACTTCCAGGAGACCAGTTCTCTCCTGACAGTATTTGTGTATATAGTGCTGTGGTACAGGATCAGCTCTGGGCATAGATGGAAACTGGAAGTCTCCTCTTCCAGGCTGCTCCTTAGTTCTAGTGTCCTGAGGGTTCCGGGTGGGTCCATCTGAGCAGAAGTGGTGGTCCTACCTGTGCTCACAGGCTTTTCCGCACTCCTGGGAGGCTAGTTCTCTCCAGGTGCTATTTGAGTATGGAGCCTTGTGGAACAGGATCAGCTCCAGGTACAGACCAATATATCTGATTTTATGTTGAGGGATTTAATGCACTTGGACCTACGTTTTGTACAAGGTCATCACTGTTTAGTTTCTCAATCAATAACCTGTCTGTTGATAAGAGTGGGGTGTTGAAGTCTCTCACTATTATTGTGTGGAGTTTGACATGTGATTTAAACTTTAATAATGTTTCTTTTACCAATGTGAGTACTCTTGCATTTGGTGGATAGATATTCAGAACTGAGAAGTTATCTTGGTTCATTTTTCCCTTGATGACTGTGAAGTATCCTCTCCCATTTCTTTTGATTGATTTTGATTCAACGTCTTTTTTATTGGATATTACAATGGCTACTCCTGCTTACTTCTTAGGTAGATTTGCTTGCAGAACTTTTTTCCAATCCTCCATTCTGAGGTAATAATCTTTATCATTGTTTCTGAGGTGTGTTTCTTGTACAGAGCAGAATGATCGATCCTTTTTATGCAGCCATTTTGTTACCCTGTGTCTTTCTGTTGGGGAATTGAGTCCATTGATATTGAGAGATGACCAATGATTGTTAATTCCTGTTATTTTGATGTTGTTGGCAGTAATGTTTTGTGTGAGCATGCAGTGTGGGTGTGTATTTCCCTTTTTTAGGTTTTACTGGTGTAGAGTTATTTATTTCCTGTGGGTTTTTTTGGGTATAAATTAAATTCCTTGGGAATATTTGTATATTTGAAAATAGATATTGTTTAAACTCTTTTTGTAAAATATTTTGTTTCCTCTATCTATGGTATTTAAAAGTTTTGGATATAGAAGTTTTGGATTGCATCTGTACCCTCTTAGAGGCTTAAGATATCTGCCCAGGCCCTTCTGGCTTTTAGACATTCTGCTGAGAATTTGGTTGTAATTCTGTTAGGTCTGGCTTCATATGTTGCTTGTCCCTTTTTTTTTTCTTTAAGCATTTAGTATTCTTTCTTTGTTCTGTACATTTAGTGTTTTGGTTATTATATTGCTGGAGTATTTTCTTTTCTGGTCCAATCTATTTGGTGTTCTGCAGCTTCTTTTTTTAATCATTTATTTTTTATTAGATATATTCTTTATTTATATTTCAAATGATTTCCCCTTTCCTGGATCTTCCCTCCCTGAAAGTCTCACAATCTCTCTTCCCTCCCCCTGTTCCCCAATTGACCCCTTCCCACTTCCCTATCCTGGTATGCTCCTACATTGCTGCACTGAGCCTTTCCAGGACCAAGAGCCACTCCTTCATTCTTCTTGGGCATCATTTGATATGTGAATTCACATATGTGATATGTGATATGTCTTGGGTATTCCAAGCTTCTAGGCTAATATCCACTTATCAGTGAGTGCATACCATGAGTGTTCTTTTGTGCCTGGGTTTCCTCACTTAGAATGATATTCTCCAGTTCCATTCATTTGTCTAAGAATTTCATGAACTCATTGTTTTTAATGGCTGAATAGTACTCCATTGTGTAGATATACCACATATTCTGTATTCATTCCTCCATTGAGGGACATCTGAATTCTTTCCAGCTTCTGGCTCTTATAAATAGGGCTGCTATGAACATAGTGGAGCATGTATCCACATTCCTGCACTGCAGGTAGCATTGCAAGCTGGTACAACCACTCTGGAAATCAGTCTGACAGTGCCTCTGAAAACTGGGAGTGATACTTCCAGACGACCCCGCTCTACCACTCCCGCGAATATACCCAGATGATTCCCCAGCATGTAATAAGGATACATGCCAGCCTCTTGTAAGGTTTATAGGCAACTCTCTTTAGATTAGAAATTTTTCTTCTATGATTTTGTTGAAAATATTTCCTGGACAAGGTGTCTGGAAAGCTTCTGTTTGTTTTTCCTATCCCTATTATTCTTAAGTTTGGTCTTTTCATAGTGTCCTAGATTTCCTGAATACCTCATGTCAGTAACATTTTAAATTACCTTTCCTTTTTTAACAAATGTGTTGATTTCTTCAATCATATCTTCTATGCCTGAGGTATTCCATCTGTTAGTAATGCTTATGTCCATAGTTCTTGTTTTCTTGGCTATGTTTTTCAATCTCCAAGATTCCTTCAGAATGAATTTTATTATTTATATTTTTAGGCCTTGAACAGTTTTATGTATTTCTTTACCTGTTTGTATTTTTTATATTTATTTAGGAGATATATTAATGTCTTCTTTAAAGTCCTCTTTCATCTTTATAAGATTGGTTTAAGATCATTTTTGTACTTCAGCTGTATTAGGATATTTAGGTCTTGCTATAGTAGGATAGCTGGGCTCTGGTTGATCCATATTGAGTAAAGGTAATTTTGTCTATTCTTTCTCTGCAAGGTTACTAAATATTGCAAATAAATGAACACAGCTATGGAGCTTTCTTTTCTTCAGAAGCATGGATTAAAACACAAAGAGAAACTCAAAGGAATGAAGAAAAAATGCTGTTTGACCCAATTAGGAAGTTATCATAGACTATGTAAAAAAATTGGGGTGCTAGTAAAACTGCTGGCTATGGATTCTGATGACCCAAGATCAATAATAAAGTCTCATTTGTTAGAATGGTAGAACAAATATCCACAGATTATTCTGATACCCACTAACAGGCTTTGCTGTGGCCACACCTACACCACTCAGATACAACACACCCACTGAGTAAATATATATTAATTATATGATAGGATTTCTTCAGGACATGAAATGTGTTCCTCGGGAGAGAATGTATCTAGAATGTTGAGTTGTGTTGCCTGAGGTGTCAAATCATGTGTATGACAAGTTTTTAACTAATGTGTGTGTAACATATATAAGGACTTTCAAATAAGGGCTAGTATCAAGTTGGAGGACTTAACAGAAAAGCAAGGTATTTCTTTAATGAACTTTATGAATACTATACCAACAGAAAGATATTCTGAGCTAATTTTGCTTCATGATTAACAATAAAGTTAAAATCCATAAATAAAGGAGTAAAGGAAACTAGTATTTTAAAATAAAAAATAAACTAGTATGAATACTTCTATATCTTAAAATATTTTAACTATAATTACTACCTCTTTCTTATAATATATTTATACTGAAACTAATTCTATAATATATCAACCACATACATTCACTAATTATAATTCACACATTGAAAAACAATACTCAAAATCTCTCTTCTATGATATCATTATGGTAGGCATCCGATATAGACAATCAAAAGTCACTTACTTACTGGTATGGGCCAACATAATTTCAAGAACATGCCTAAACAGCATATAAAATAAACAGTCTGAATTTGTATATATATATTCAGTATATATACATTCAAAATGCATATATACAGTCAGAATGTCATATATAGTGGGGTGACAATATGACATGAACTTAAGAGTTATGAACTGATAGCCTATAAGGGTCTGTAAGCATTTAACCTTGACACTAACCTGACAGTTTAACCATTATTGATTGGGCAGACTACCATGCAAATGCCACTATTGTTGCATTGAATCATTATAACAACTACTCAATATTTGCTCACTGAATAAATTAATGGTGAAATGAATCTATGTGAAGGTCTGCTTCAAGGATCACACTAAGACCAAGCTTGTACTGCTTCATTCAATGGTTTCGTTGTCCTTTGTGTCAGAGTATATCTGATTTTTCTTTGAATAATTCAATGAACATAGGGCTTTCTTATACATTTTGGTGTGAATTTCCTCTTTCAGTTTTCTAAACTAGCAAGTATTAGATCCTAAATAAATGGCCGAGAAGACATTGTGTAATGGTAATTTGTTTGTGATGCGCTAATGGAGTCCTGAGTGATTAATCTATATTTCCTTATTCTTTCTCAGTTTTCTCTTACACTGCAAAGCATTTACACTCCTGATTCAGAACTTCCAGTTCTACTCTGTGAAGAAAAAAAAGTGTATAAGCTAACTTGAGATTTTTCAAGCACCATGTAAACTCTTGTATCTTTTCAAATTATAACATTCAGTCTACATTTTATGACTCTTACATTAAAAAAAATAAGTTTGTCCAAGTTTTCAACACACCTGTTTGAGAGGAAGCAATCCCCCCAAAAAATTATTGGAGTTTTCTAATCTGTACACTTGCCTATACATGACTCTTTATTGCCCCATGAAATGTTTGTTTTCTTGATATAAATATGGTAGCTTTATTTAAGGCTCAGAAAAAAATCTAATTGGTCTTTGTAAAGTTTTGCTACTTCAAACAAGTTTGCCAAGATTGCCTATATTGAAGTATAGCTTTAAAAATGGTTATGTTGATGTGGCTCAAGCCCATGTACTATTTCTCTTCTTTTGCTTTCATCATGCTCTTCAAAACAGCATAGATCTTTCTGAAAGACAAAAGCATTTTTGGCAATATCTTGAAACTCTCTCTAATCAATATGTCAAGTTGTCAGTGACTTAGATAGCTGTAGGCTCACAGGCAGCCATTTGAATATGAGGTGTATGACCTGCTAAATCAAAGCAACTATTTCTATACACACAGTAGAACACATTGATACTGCTCTTTGTGGAAGTGTGGCCTTGTTGTCCCATTAAAATAGGTAAATTCAAAACAGAAAGGCTTAGAAATTTAGAAATTCTTTGGAGAGAGAGTAATAAAATTAAACAAAGCACCAATATATTCACAAATGGGACAAATTAAAATTTTTCAAGGATTCCTTCATTGAGAAAAATATCCCTTTGGGTGTGCAACATAATAGACTATCACTAATAATGTTAGGGATTGATTGAATGTTCCATCTTTGTCCCTGCACTTACTGAAGGTAGGACATATTCTGGGTCAAAGGTTTTGTGGGTGGGTTGGTGTCATTATCCTTCTACTGGGAGTCCTGTCTGGCTACAGCAGGTGGCCACTTCAGGCACTGTATCCCCATTGCTAGGAGTCTGAGCTAGAGTCACCCTCTTAGACTCCATGGGGCCTCTCCCATCCTAGATTTCTGGCACATTCTAGAGGTGCCTCACTCACCACAGTTTCCATTCTTTTTTCCAGTCCATGTCCCTCAAATTCAGAATGGATAAAGAAAATGTGGTTTATTTACACAGTGGAATACTACTCAGCTATTAAAAACAAGGACATTATGAAATTTGCAGGCAAATGGATGGAACTTGAAAATACAATCCTAATGAGATAATCCAGACCCAAAGGACATACATGGTATGTACTCACTTATAAGTGGATATTAGTCATAAAATGCAGGATACCCATGATGTAATCCACAGACTCAAAGAAGCTAAATAACAAAGAAGGCCCAAGTAGGATGCTTGAATCTCACTCAGAAGGGGAAATAAAATAGTCATCTGAGGCAAATGGGTAGGAGAGGAGATGCAGAGGTAAGGGGGGAGGATCAAGGTCCTGTATTTTAATGTTTATTCTAATCTAGAGCTACTGTCTTAGGAACTTGTAGAACATGATAAAGTGTAGCCTACATGGAAAAAGTAGGTGTCTGAAGTATAGGCATTGAGGGTTATAGGTTAGATCCAGCTCTTACTTGTGAATACTCTCCTGCCACCATGATGTCTTTGCCAGATGGACTGCACACCAAAACAAATTCTCTCTCTTTTAAGCTAATTTTGTCAAATACATGGTCACAATGATGAAAGGATCACTAATACATAAATTATTATCAGATTGTTAGGGTGATAAATCTAGCTGTATAACAAAGCCTTCAAAATTAATTTGTAGAAGTATGGAAAAGTTTGGACTAAGAAAGCTTATATTGTTATAAGCAGAGTTTACTGAACTATCCTGGTAGGATTTCTAAAGAGCAGAATGGCGAATAAAGGCAAACAGGAAATACTTGACCCCAAAAATCTCAGAGGATCACAGGCCTCTGTCAAGCACAGAGCTAGAGACTATTAGGCTTAGCTTTCATTTACTGTGTTAGCACACTGACCAAAAACAACTTATGGGAGAAATGGGTTTGTTCCATCTTACAAATGCCAGGTCCTAATCCATCACCTAAAAAAGTTAGGGGGTAACTTTAGGCAGGAACCTAATGAAAGGAACTGAAGCACAGCTCATAGAGGAGCACTGCTGCATCCTGACTTGCCTCCTCAGCTTGCTTTCTGATACAATTTAGGACCAACTGTGTAGCATTACCCACAGCAATCTGGGAGATTAAATTATAATTAAGAAACTGTCCTAGAAGACCAGGGTATGGGCCAATCTGGTGGAAGTAATTCTTAAGTTGAGAGTTGCTCATTCTAGATGAGTCAAGTTAACAAAAACTTAACAGCACAATACCATGATATATTCTGTCAAGGAATCTTTTGAATATTGTCAATATCTTAAAAACTGGATTAAAAGCTGAATTTAAAGTAATGAATTAATTTGTTTGGTAAAGAGAATGATAAGACCATATAACATCTAAGCCCTGAGAATAGTCATTGCTCTCTACAGCTAGTAATATTTAATGCTGAGAATTCAAAGTAGAAAATTAAGCAGAAAGATGAAGCTTGAACTCAGTCAAAGCTGCAGATAGGGTTCATAAAGTAAATGTGGCTATAATTCATAAAGAGATGTCTTCTTTTATGATTCAATATCATACTCTGTATTGAGGCCATTGGAAAGGTAACTGTTGGCTAAATTCTACTTATCAAAAACTCAAGGGTATGACAATTCAAAGAAAATATAAAATCTTGCATTCATTTGATTCTAAGTAAATCCCACTCCAACAGAAATACCTAGAGAAATGTTTTGCCAACTTTACCCAGGGAGTTTTCCTCCCAAGATATTTTGCTGTAGTTCAAGAGAACAGGTTACATCTCTAATTCTAGCAGAACGTTATGATGCTTCTTTTGTAGACATGCAGGAAGTCAGATGATTGTATCATGAAGGCATGTATGGAGTTCTAGAAATCCACTGAAGACATATAATGTCTCATAGGTTTGTTTTCTCTGAAGAGAGTGGCTGAGTGGGTTGTATATAAAGTTATGAAGGTGAATATTGAGACGAGAATGTCCTGCTCTAAGTTACTACATACTTTGTAAAATGGAGACTTTTAGGCTGGGTATCTCTACCTTAAAAGTATGATTTAACTCTGTTTTGATATAAATACCAAGACAAATGACATTGTACCTCCCTGTACATGCAAGCACCACTACTTTTCCAACATTTTATATAAAACACAGATTAATAAAAACAAACTTATTTCTAAATGTAAAAGAATTCACTGTGCAAATTGCCAAAGAAGATTGGAATTGAATGAGAATATTATCATATGAAAATCATATCAATGAAACCTGACCTGAGAACTTATCAGACACCCCAGACCGAGTAAGAGCATAACATTCCCGTAATGACTAGGAGGAAATCTAAAATAATGACAGTGGTCCCCACTGACCTATATTCTGAACATTTACTGTGTATGACAAGAGACCAAGAGGCAGAATATTCCTGTCTGTCATTAGAATGTTAGTTCAATGCAGTCTCTTCTGCTCTTTGTTCGTCTCTATGTTTGCCTGGACCTGGCTCTATGATTTTTCTCCAAGGTCCTGAAGTTCTATACTTCATCTGTATCATCTTCATGGACCTAAGTCTTCCTTAGGTACCTTAACTCACACTGTGACCCCAGTGCCTGACTGCTGCTCTCTCCCACAGTGGTTATCTCTGTCTCTTTCCACCCTCTTCTTTGCTTCTATTAAAGCCTCCTTGAGCCCTTTTACCTAGCCATTCTGCATCCTACATATATACATAAATAAATGGTCAAATAGACAGATATAGATAGATGGAAGATAAGTGGGTGATAAATGTAATTACAATGTGATGTGTCATGTGTGATCCAAGAGTCAATATCAGTAAATAATATTGGGATAAAAGACCTGTGTTTGAAAATGACCAGCTATCAATGGAAAGTGAAACTGCATTGTACTTACACCCATTAAAAGTGATACTACTTTTGATTTTATTATTAGTTAATAATATGGAGAATGACACATGTGCCTTTCAGTTTCTGACTTAGCAATTCATAACTGCAAAGTTAGATGAGATCTCAGATATAGATGATACCAGAAGTGTGGTTTGTTCACAGAGAAAAGCTCCACAGAGTAAAGATAGCTCAGTTAAGAGACCTCCAAATGCTTCAGGCTGTGTAAACCCCCTGGAACTGGACATAGAACTTAGGCTTTATTGTTTGCTCTGTTGCTTTTTGTCCTGCTCTGTCCTGAAGTTTATTTGCTTTGCCCAATCTGACCTGACCCTCCTCCTCCTCACCTCATCCAATAGCCCTTGCCCCTTACTGCCTATGGCAAAGAGCTGACCTAAACCTCTTGCCTGGCTAGGGTAGGAGAGCTAACCCTGGCAGCATGGGTGCAGGAGAGCACGGGAGAGCACACGAGTGCTGAGACATGGAAGAATGAAGAGCCTCTCTCGGGGCTCTCAAACTGGGAGAGCTGGCCCTGTCGGTACAAGTGAGAAAGTAAGAACAAGGAAAGCTGTTTGGGGAAAACATGCAACAGCTTCCACAGGGAGATATTTTTGTATTACTCTCTTTGTTTACTTTAATTGTTTGTTTTCTTTGGTGGAGAGATTGCAAGGTCAGAGGATGGAGAGATATGGAGGGACATGGAGATAAGTGGAATTGATGTGAAATTCACAAAGAATCAATAAAAAGTAAAAAAGAAAAAAAGAATTAGAATGCTTATGTCATTGAATACTGGGGTTGCATAACTAAAATTCAGTTTTTTTTTTATAAAGCCTAACAGTTAATACATTGCTTGGAATATTCGAAGAAACGTTGAACTTTGGACTTGTGAACACCATTTGAATTATGAAGCTATATGGACTTTTGAAGTTAATCTGAAAGCACTTTATATTATGAAATGGACATAACCCTACAGAGGGTGAAATATGTTTTGCATGGAAATTAACCACACAGGCTCGTGTGCTTCAACATTTGGTCCCCAGCTGGTGGTCCTATCTTGGGCAGTTGTAGAACCTTCAGGAAACAAGTCTTAGCTGGGGGAACTGGGTTACTAGCCAGAGGGGTTTAAATATCTTCAGCCTCCATCTGGCCTGATAGTTCGGAATTGTTTACAAACACATGCCACAAGGTTTTCCCCAGTGTGTTGAACTACACTCCCCTAAAACCATGAGATGAAAGAAGATTTCAGTTATTTGTTCTCTGCAACAAAAAATTAATACTGGTACTAAATGACAGTAAAATATGACATGTCTGTTTAGCTGAGAAGACCCATGCAAATGTTCTTTCATCTATCGGAATGCTTGAACAGTCACATTTAATAAATATAAAAATGTTTCTCCATTTAAATCCTTGCTTAAGTCGTTAATCAAGTTGCTACTCACCATTTCTTTATTTTTACTTTGATATTAATAAAATTCCAAAGCAATTATTAAGAACAGTTGCTAATAAATATTAAATATTGTTCACATTAAAGTTCACATACTAAAGCTTAACCCCTTAAGGTAGTGCAGTGAGCAGCTCCTTGGACCCTTTAGGACAGTGGTTCTCAACGGTGGGTCATGACCACTTTGTGGTCCACATGATGCTAAGGCCATCAAAAACACAGACATCCATATTACAATTCATAACAATAGCAAAATTACAGCTATGAGGTAGCAATGAAAGTAAGTTCATGATTGGGCGTTACCACAACATGAGAAATGTATGACTGCTTATGGTATTAGCAGGATGGAGAAACCCTGCTTTAAGTGATGCAGACTTACAGAAGATCCTCAACAGGGACTATCAGATACATACCATGACTTGCATTTTCTGCTTCTTTTATAATAAAGTTGTATGCAGGTTTGTGTTTCTATGCATTAATTCATCTTATACTGCCACTCAATATGTGATCAAAATAATTCGTCTACCTGACCTAGGAATGAAAGCATAATAATCATTAACTTAAAGGGAAGAGGGCTTATGGGACTCTCAGGGAGTGGGGAGCCAGGAAAGGGGAAATCATTTGAAATGTAAATAAAAAATATATCGAATAAAAAAAATCAATGGAAAAAAAAAACCTTTCCTAGGCTTGCTGTTATAGCAATGGAAAATTCCTTAATGTACTTAGTGTTTGATAGTTTACTAATATTTAAAATAATATACACATAACTCTTCAAGTATCAATGCCATGATTGAAAAATAAAGTATCTATCATAGACCAGTATGTTTGAATACTAGCTCTTCAGGTTGTGGCCTTGCTTTGGAAGATTGTGGAAACTTTTGGAAGTCAAATCTTGCTGGAGGCAGTGAGTCAAGTCATTGGGCAGCCATTAATATCGTGAACTCCAGTGGCCTGCTTTTTTTCTCTCTGGCTGCTGACTCTTGATGCACTATAACCAGTCTCCTGATGGCATGGCAAACTACCATGATAGACTATGTTCTCTAACTCTGTAAGGCAAAATAAATTCTTCTTTAAGTTGCTTCTTTCAAGTGTTGTTGCAGTAAAAAAAAAAAAAATGACTGATAACAAGAATAAGAAAACTTGCTTCTTTTTATTTCTTTTTTTTTTAAGAGGCAGTAGATTTAGTCATTTATTTAAAGACAGACACAGGTACTAAAAAATGTGTAGCCCAGGCTGGCCTCGAACTCGTGATCCTCCTGCCTCTGCCTCCTTCAGCAAATCCTACCGGCGTGCGCCACCACAACCGGCCTTTTTATTTCTTAATAGTTTATTGAACTATAATATTTGTGCTTTTTGAGCCACAATGTAATATTTTAATTAACATATATATTTAGTAGTGGCCAACTCGAGGTAATAAGCACAGCTAAGAGAACAAAATGTTGTCATTTATATGCAGTAGATACTTTCAAATTCTTTTCTTTTTGAAAGGGGTAGTATGTTATTGTTAATTATTTTAAACACATCTTGTGTATGGAAACACTAAAAATTATTACTCCCATCAAATAACTGTACTGATACAGTCCTAGATATCTTACTCTCTGATAATCATTCCTCTGATTTTATTTCATATTAAATGAAATTTTTATGATTTCACATATAAATGAGATCAGTGGTATTCCTCCCTCTGTGTTTGACTTATATGACAGTGTATTCCATAGTCTTCCACAGTGTGATAAACTATAGTGTTACATTAGTTTCTATGTTATAATAGTATTATATATAGGTACGTGTATATGTGTGTGTGTGTATCAAAACATTTTCGTTATCTACACAATTTACATGGATATTTAACTTGTTCACACATGGCAAATGTGAACAGTGCTACAAAAAATGGGAGTCCAGATGACATTCCAGTTTGTTGGTGTCATTACCTTTGGCTACACACCCAACAATGAGATTATTGGGTCACATGTTAGATATCTACTTTTTGCTTTCCTGTTTTTAGACAGATCAATGTTGTCATCCATATTGGTTGCATTAATTTACATTTCTACGCAAAATGGGCTATTATTCATTCTCCACCAAAATTGCTAAAGGTAGAACTTATATTTATATGACAAACGGAAGGAGAATTTTTCCTTTTATGCACTTTGTTTTATTTGGATCTTCAATAGTCAGAATACTGTCTGCCCATTTTGATAATCTTTTCTGGGACTACTGATTCAAAGGTTAATATTTTTCAAAAAACAAGAAAACAAGATAGAAATCACAAAAATTATGCCCTTCCTACACCAAGGGAGAAGAAATTATCTTATTCCCCAAATAGAGCACTGAGGCCAAGAACATATACACAGACCTTCATCGACATCAGCTTTACCTCCATTCACCCTTCTTGTGCATTACAGTTATTTCTTCATAACCAGCACTTCCTGCTCAATCTACTGTGTAACCATTTAGGCTTTGCTATTTTATTGTTCACCAAATTCTCCTAAGTATTTGTAAAACATTTCATAAATATTGGGCACACTGGTGCATGCAAGAGAGTCTTTTTTCCTCATACATAGAAGTGTATAATGGATTTTTACAAGAAAAAAATATACTAAAGAATTAGAAATCCTACAGAGAAAGGAAGACAAAAGATAATCAAGTGCTGTCATATGTAAAGTGATAAAGCATTATGGGGTGAACGTATGGTTCAATGGAAAAGCACCACCTCTTACATGTAAAACTTAGGTAGATCCCCACTTATAACTGCAAGAATTTAGTTGATTCTTACTGACCTATCCATTCTGGCATAGGGAAGGATTAAAAGCTGAGTTCTAGGAGAATAGTTTAAAATGAAAAGACCCTGAGGCAGACTCCTGTGAACAAGCCTCAACACTGGTAATTCCTTACTTTCTTTAAAGAATTTCTTATAAGCAGAAGGATCAGTTTATAAATAAATAAAAGACATCATCCCTCTCAGTAGGGCCAGTACCTAGATAGCGATGGTGTGATTTTTACACTGTTGTCCTCATGTTCCCTCTGCCTCCTCCCCCCTGGGAAGGAAAAAGGGGTAGTCAGTCTCACCTGAGTGACTGTGAATTCCTGTGCTGGAATTTTTAGTGTTTTACAAAAAAAGAAAGTTGGTCATCTTGAAAGTACACAAAATGCAACACTATTTAGAGCAACGGTGAAATGAAACCTTGTGGGCTCACTGTGAAGTTTGCAGCATTTGACAAATTGAAATTCTGTTCTTTGCAAACTTCTAAACACTTCCTGCTAAGTGACAACAAGCTTCAGCAAGTTTCCACAAACCTTCTGCAGCTTCTTCATCTCACTATAAAGAACAGATGCCTCTGAGGGGCTGCTGTGAGCTCTTCTGTTCTCGGTACAATATGCACACGTACAGAAAGGAATTCACATTTGATGAAAACGTGATAGCCAAGGCCTCCAGAAAACGTTGGCAGTGAGCGTAAGGCATTCAACAGCTGGCCTGGATCAAGGGCTCTCTGTCAATCATAGGGAAATGTGACAGACTTGTGACTTTGTGGCAAAAGTGACAAAATTTACAGTTTGAGTGAGTCACATCAATAACAAAGTAATTTGGGTTGTTAAAATACACAAAAGATGCTCCAATTTGTTTTCTAACAAGTTTAATAAAAATTAATGTATATTTTCATATTTAATAGTAGAAAACTGAACTATGAGGAAACTGAAAATATTGTTAATCATTTTAATATGAATCATTAAAGTAAAATATATTACTTCTTACCATGAATATAAATGCTAATAAACTCAAGTAAAAACTCCAGTGTGCTCTGAGAAATTTACTAAGTTTAATATGTAGTTGATTTTTAAGTTAAGTTGATTTTTATGTGAGCTTAGTTAATAAAACATAAATTTATTCATCTATCACAGGTAGAATCTTGTCAGTATTTAAATACATTTTTGCAACCCTTTACACATACTTTTATCTTGTTTTTGTTCAATATTCTCCCAAGCAAAGCTTGTTTTAGATTCATATATTCTTCAATACAACAAAAAATTCTTAATATGAAAGAGTTCCTCACATTCATGCTCTTGTGATCATAATCTGGAAATGTATTTGTCATCATTGTCAAAGACACTAGGCTTCTCCCCAAGAGTCAGAGAAGAAATCATAACTGGAGATTCTGAACAATAATTACAATCAGACCAGTATGTGAAACATCAAAAAGTGAACAAATGAATAAGCAAAAATAAATTTAAGTATTTACTATTGTTTTCATTTAAGAGAGATACATAAACACTAAATAAAGCAGGAACATCAAAAAACTTTATAGGATCTGAAAAAGCTCCACTTATATTATTTAAGCAAAAATAAAGCAAAAATGTAGTTTGAGAAAAACTACAGAGTTTTAATGTAACGTTAAAGGAACAGAGGGTTTTCAAGTTGGTGAAAACCAGATAAATGTTTATGAATGTATACATTTTGGGGAGAAACAAGCACGAGAAAGGACACTGGAATCAAGTACATAAAATACGTGGCAGACATGTCTTAGTTCTATTGCTGTGAAGAGACACCATGACCACATCAATTCTTCTAAAGGAAAGTGTTTAAATGGGACTTGCGTGTATTTTCCAAGGTTTAGTCCATTGTCATCATGAATTGAAGCTTGAATATTAGCTTAAAATTATCAATTCCAGTGAATATTTAAGTTCTAAAACTTTTTCTTCATTTATTACTTCTACTGATGCTATTTTATTGATTTTAATTAATAAGTTCATGAAAGTAGTAAGCTTACTAAAGAGGAGTGTATGAGGATGCTAGAATACCATATTTCTCACGGGCTATACTCTTTTTAAGCTTAAAAATCTCTCAGGTTTGTTTTAATCTATAAGAGGGGCTGATAAGTGTGCTTGGCTCAAAGAGTTGTTATTAGTACTGGATGAATTAAAATATTTAAAGTGATGACAATATTATCTAGAACATGGCAAACATTACTAGTAGTGTAAATGAGATGCTGTGTGTTCTCAAATGTCATGGTTAACAAAATTTATCATCCAAACCAGGAATCCTATAAGAATGAAATCAGGCAGGATTAACAGTTTCATAAGATCAAAAGTGAAAACCTGAATAGCCCTAGGATCGGAGGACTGTGCAACCACCACTTTTGACACTTAAATCCAATAGCTTTACATTTCAAATATAACAAAAATAGATGAAGCAAAATGATGTGAGTCAAATTTTATAGAACTTCATAAGTTTTCTGAAAACTTTGAAGTTATCTAGGTACATTTCATCATTTTTGATAGAGTAAATTTGAGGTCTATAAAGTTCAAATAATTTAACCAAATTCTTAGGCATTGATTTGTAAACCTGGTAATTGGGCCCCAGTGACTTGGTTTGTTAACTCTGTTGAAATTTTATCTGTAGCAGAATAGAAAATAAATATAATCTTTCTCAAATTTTTATATTTAAGAACTAGCCACAACTAAGCAATGAGCTTTTTACAGGAGGATTTCATTGCCAGGAGTAACGTCTCAAAGATATGGATAATAGCAATGGCGATGGGAATAATGCGTGTGATTCAAAGCCAAGTGGGCACATAGGTATCCAGTGAGTCTTCCCAAGGTGGCTGGGTATATTTTTAACCATTCTATTTCCCTTATTTCAGTGATAATATGTGTGTTTTGTTTTGGAAGGTCCACCTATGCTTCCTGTGCTCAAGTTCTCTGATCCCACCCACAGGTTGCAATGGCAGGGTTGTGGTACAGGACCAGCCAGAGTAGCCACAAACAATCCATGGTCTAGAAAAGGTGGTACAGGAAAAGAGAGAAGGCTCAGATCAAACACATCAGGTCAGGGATAGATTTTAATGCCAAGAAGTAGGAATGTCTTATACTGAGTGTGCCAATCTAGTGAAAATGGTGCCTCTCTGCCACAATTTGTAGGAGAAAGATTGAAACAAAAACTATTCCTTTGCTTAGATAAGCAGGGGTCTTCGTTTGTATATGCACCTGGAAACTGTTTCTCTGCTAATTTATGTGTGCGGATGTTGCTGGGATGCTTCTCAGCACTTCTGCACAGAGATTCAAACTGAATTGATATGTGGCCTGGGGCTCGATCAGTGTTCTCATTGGTGAGAAAGATCATCCTAGCCAATTAATCAGCATTAGGAAGTCAATTGTGAATGTTTCTGGTAACAATTTGAACGCCTTCTAGAACAGGAGAGACAAACCTTGGCCATGACTTTGTGTGGACTGAATTTGATTCTTACATTACCTCTTACAAGTAAGTTATTTCAGGATCCTCCGGAAGTGACATGCCCAGTTTTCTGAGGAACCGCCAGGGTAATAAGGATACGTGCTCCACTATATTCATAGCAGCCCTATTTATAATAGCCAGAACCTGGAAAGAACCCAGGTATCCCTCAATGGAAAAATGGATGCAAAAAATATGGTATATATACACAATGGAGTACGATTCAGCCATTAGAAACAATGAAGTCATGAAATTCTTAGACAAATGGATGGAGCTGGAGAACATCATACTAAGCGAGGTAACCCAGTCTCAAAAGATTAATCATGGTATGCTCTCACTAATAAGTGGATATTAGCCTAGAAAATTGGAATACTCAAAACATAATCCACACATCAAATGAGGTACAAGGAGAACGGAGGAGTGGCCCCTGGTTCTGGAAAGACTCAGTGTAGCAGTATAGGGCAAAACCAGAACAGGGAAGTGGGAAGGGGTGGATGGAAGAACAGGGGGATGGAAGAGGGCTTATGGGACTTTTGGGGAGTGGGGTGGCAAGAAAAGGGTTAATCATTTGAAATGTAAATAAAAAATATATCGAATAAAAAAAGAATTTAAAAAAATAAAAAATACAAGTAAGTTATTTTGTATCAGTCTCTTACATACTTATTTTACTTAATTTTATATATATATATATATATATATACTGGACATTACACTCATATTTTGCCATGTGGGCTTTATGTACTTGTGTATCTAAGCTGAGACATCTCTTATGCTAAAGCCAACAAATTGTTAAACTAGACAGCCAGGGCCGCAGCTTCAGTCTAAAGCCAAAGTCCTGAGAAGCAGGTCTGTCTAAATTTCAGGTTAAGATTACATAGCTGTCTTGACTTGAGAACAGAGACATTTGACTTAATTCTTTTTCTTGTATTCAATCCTAGGGGTTAAATGATGCCCATCTACTTCAGTAAGGATTATTATTTTAACTGTCTGCCAACTAAAGTGTTAAAGTCTTTAGAAGCACTTGTATAGGCACACTTTAAAAACATTTAGCCATATAATCCTTAATCCAGCCAAGTAGACACATTAGAGAAGACATGCTTTGCAGGCTGGAGAGTTAACTCGCGTTCATGAAGTACGTAGCCATACTTCTAAAACACTTAATACCAATCAAATATATGTAGAATATCATGAAAGATGCCAGTTAAATTCACAGTTCCCACTTAATAATACTATTATTCTTAATTAATATTAAGGTTATCTGATTTATGGTTATGTGATGAGAACAATCTTAAAAATCAATAAACTAAGCAAAGTACAAAGTCAATTCTCTAGCATATCATGATTATTAATCCAAGTGACACAGTAAAACTGGGGCCATCCAGCCATGAGCAACCCTTTCTCCACTTCCACCATGCTAGCAGGGTGAGCAGAAACTGACAGATTGCTATAATTACAAGAAAATACAATCATAGAAACACACATTCACACAGCAGTAAACTGAAATGAAAAACATAAAGGCCTTCTCTAAACTAGAAATAATAGTTGATGCATTTCCTCACAAGCCCCCACACTTAATTGAAGCACAGAACTGCTGCAATTACCAGTTCTTAAATCATATGTTTGAAGAGTTCACCTAAACTAACCTCACTCTGCCATAGCCTGTCTTGTTATAATACCTGGTGACCTTACATAATTAGCCAAAGACTATTATAGTAAGCTTGGAATAGCAAGTGAACATAGAAACTTGAACATGGAATGGAAAACTAGTAGCCAAATACTTATTTATCATGTGCTTTTTTATTTTCTCATGAGAAATAAGGGCAGGCATAGAACAGCACAGGACAGTCTCGGCAGGCTTTCTGCGAGGCGGATGTGGAAGGTGCATCTTCCTCTCGGGAGGCAGGTGTCAGCTCCAGGATGAAGGCTGGGCGCCTCCTCCAGAGGCGTTCACAGGAACTGTGGATGTGTCAGCCAAGCCTGCACTGTTTGCACTCAGTCTCTTGTCACAATTCCAAAATGTGCGACAATCACCGATTTAGACAGCGCCATGTAAAACCAGGAGCATTTTTCTTCCTTGTTTTTCCTTGTTAGAAATTGTAATTGACCTGTATAAGTAATCCCTGCCAAACGGCTTTAATAGCTGGGCTTTGACGACCTCCTCGTTTGCTAATAACGAAAAAAAGGGGAATTTGTTTCAGTAACTCAAGTGTGACAGGACTGTCAACTATGAAAAACATAATATTTTTGTCCCCGAAACAAAGAATAATTTCTCTGTTTTTTTGGTTTTTTGTTGTCTCTATGCAGCACCATATGATCTACAAATCTGGTTTTGCTCACTCCTCAGGAAAACCTCATAGATTAGAAATATTCTTGTTCTTCACTAATTATGTTACGGGTTCCAAATTAAGCCTATTTTCTTAGTAAATGGTTTTTACTCTAGTTCTGAATGTCTCCATGGCAGTAAGCCAAGATGTAAAGAAAACATTATTCATTCAAATGGACTCTTAAGTGAGACTAGGAAAGTCTAGTCCATTTTTGTCCATTTCCTCTGTATTTCTGTTTCCCAGGGTTTTTCTGAAATTTAGGAGCAGTGTTATTCAGTGTTATTCTGACATTTAGGAGCTAGTGTACTTTCTTACTCCTACCAACTTTAGGTAAGCCATCTGCAGCTCTTAAGATTCTGCACTTTCTACATCAGCAGAACTCAGAGCCTTTGCTATGCAAGTGGTGTGATTCTGTTTAATCACAGTGTTATATAACTCTGCAGATTCACCAAGGTGTGATGATGTTTAGAGGTGGCAGCAAAAGCATTACCTTTCACTCAGTGTCACACTGAGAAACCATGCACAGAGAAGGATGAACAGCCATAAACAGCTTGTGGGAATGCAATGCACTGATGTTTTTCCTCTACAGAATTTCAATGGAGCAGAAATAGCTGCTTAAAAGTTCGGCCACAACTTGGAGACACTGTAATAATACAACTACCAAGCTGACAAGTCAACCCCAGCTGCTCTCCGTGGGTTGTCAGTACACCTGTAGCATAGACATCATGGAAGGACTTAGCAAGGTGATGGGTTGGTAGGTCATAGCTACATTTAGCTCATTGGATGAAAACTGAACTGGCACATGGATAGATTGAAAAATTCTCTGAGTCACTTTCTTTTGAAATGTTCTTAAAACTCTGTCTTACCAGAACATTAATATTATTAATAGAACTGTTTAAGTGATGTTTATAAAAGTGTGTTTTTTTTTTCTCAAAATATCCTTATGGAATAGATTATGGCTCAGAAATGTATTGTCATGCAAATAGGAAATGTATGTCAGCATGAAAATTCTCCAGAAATCTTGAAATTGTGTGATGATCTGGAATATTTGTGTAGCAGTGTCAGCAGAGGACAGGATGCTGAGTGCAGTAATTATGAATGTGGAGTGTTGGTGACAGGATAGAAAAGGACATCACAGGACAAAGTCTAACACTTGTGAACACACTCACAAATGTAAGTATACAAAATTTCATTCAAGGGGAGTCAGTAAAAAGCAGCAGTTTTGAAAACTAGAACTCTCCCAATCAGATGTCTGTCCAGAAAGAAAGGAACTCATTCTCCAGCTTAATTATCTTAATTTACAAATAAATAGTACCAGATGGAAAAGTAAAAGGCACTAACCCAGAAGAAGTCTAGATGGTAACCTAAAATATCCGTTTTATCACTAGTAAATGAAGATCTCTTTAAAAAGGGCTCAAAAACCTCAGTCATATGAGGTTCATGTACAGCTTGGTAACACTCTAACACTTCTAATTAAGAGCTCTTTTTGTAAAAGCACATCATTAGGAAAATAAAAGGGGAGGTTGGTAGAATGTTCAGGAAGAAAAAAGCTATTGTTGCATAAGCCCAATGGCCTGAGTTTAATTCCTGGAAGCCAAGTCAACGTCCAATGCAGTGGCATGCATCCTCAGTCCTGGAAATTCTATAACAAAATAGGAGCCTGAGACAGGAACTCTCCAAAAGCTCAGAGAACAACTATTAATAGAAACAGAATGAGAGGGTGACCTGCTTCTACACCCTAGAAAGACACACCCACCTTCAGAAAGTACTCCTCTGACCTCTACCCAGATGCCATGGCACACACACACACACACACACACACACACACACACACACAAAGGCTTTAAGAAAAATAAAACAGTATAGACAGCAAGAAGGTAAGGACATTTGTAAAATATAAATTACTAAGATCTTGAATACTGCTTAAATGGGACAACTTACTCAATATAAACTTCCTAATAAGTATACATTTCCTATAACAAAACACCCTTGTATGTACTACACAAATCTAATAGCAAATTATTCCTAAGCTCATCCACACTTCATGATGGACAAAAAATTTAGCACTATTTAATGCTATGGGAAATTCTTACTTTAGAACAAAAGCTAACAGCCAAAACACTTCAATCCTTTATTCTGAATACCAAGTAGAATGTATAGTTGAATTGTTTAGAGGAAAACTGGACCTTTATGAAAGTGCATCTCAAAAACCTCTGAAAGTCTGAAGAAATTATGTCGTTTAAAGAAATGGTCATGGAATTCTTGACATAATCGCACACAGGCAAGACTAAGAATGTGCCTTTCCTTCCCCTTAGTGTATAACTATACTCCTGTGAATGACTCTCACTTCCTGTTTTTATGAACCAGTGCCTGTTGGTATGCTCCATCAAAACTTAGCTTCCACTCTAACAAAGAAAATGGCTACAAAACCTAATCCAATAACTGTTTGATGAATCTTTTCTCTGAAAAGGTCATAAAAATGCCTACATTTCCTCAAAGAAATTATACTATTTTAAAGGTGGTTTGGTCAAGTGATAAACAGAGAGGCCAAAGAAGGCTTAAGAATCAAAAGGAACATGGAGATTTATGTCCATGGCAGGAGTTGTAAGGGGGACTTTATGAACACAGACAGCTTAAGGTGACTCTGACCATGTCTGTGCAACAAAAGAAAATGATAATACTGGTTCCCCAGAGCAAAGATCAGAAATCACACACCTTTTTTTTACCTTGTTTTATTTACTAACATTAGTCTTATGCCATGGACTATAGCGTTACCATCCAATAAGGAGATATATCTACAGCGACAAGCCTTGCACATTATGTGAGTGTGCCAGGATCTCATGATAAGTAATCTCCATTCTCAGGATGCACTAGGTAGAAGTCCCATCGACCATGGAAAGAAAGTAGAGTGATGCCCATTGGTCACCTCCTGTGTTAAGTTCTTTTCATGATCCTCCTGCAATTACAAATAAACAGTATAAAATAACATCAGCATTCCAGTTGTCCACAGTGTTGAAGTCACAGAGCTAAACACAAGCCAGAAATCACACCACACTAAACTAAGGGCAAGCATAATCATTTAATTCAAATACATTGAAAACCATCCTCATTCTCAAAAGGATTCATTAAGGTCATGTGTGTTATAATTGTGTAACTTGGTCTCCTTGTGGGACACCAAACAGTGGGAGCAGGAACTATCTCTGAGTCTGTTACCTGCCTTTGGGATCCCTTCCCCTACCAGGTTGCCTTGACTCACCTTAAAAGAAGAGTTGCTTCTTCTTTTAAGAAGAAAAACCTAGCTTTACTGCAGGTTGATATGCCATGTTAGATATCCATAGAGACTGGCCCTTTACTGAAAGACATACAGAAGAAGGGTGGATGAGGAGGGGCAGGGACTGGGAGGGAAGTCTGAGGGGGAAATGGAGTAGGGATATGAAATGAGTTAAATTTTAAAAATTAAAAAAAGAGCTTAGATGTGTACAACATAAATTACATATGCATAGCCCCACTTTGTGATTGAAAGACTTAAAAGCATACCTAGCCCCTAAGTGTAAATCAAAAAGGAAACTAAAATCATTCTTCAAATTTATATAAGATGAACAAATAAAAGTTGGGGCTAAAGCAAAAACATGCAGCTCCGCTTTCCCTCTACTTGATTCTGAAAATACTACAAAGCAGCTATCCTAAAACCAGCATGATGTGCACATAAATAGAATAACTGAGAATTAAATACAATAACAATGGGACAAGGCAGAGGCTGGAGAGTAAGCCCACATGCCTAAAGTCAACTGTCTATGTTTTAAAAGGTGTTAAGAACGTATCCGGGGGAGAGTGAAAGTTCCATTCTATAAATAATGCTAGAGAAGTCGGAGATCTACATGCAGATGAAGGAAGTTATCCCCCATTCCATATCAGTTACACATATAAACACAAATGGAATAAAGATGCAAACATAATGCTTAAAACTATGAGAAAACACATGTGCAAAATGCTGCAGAGCATTGACATGAGCGGGAATTATCTGGACAAGATTTCAAAACAAGCTAAGGGCAAGAAACAAAAATATAAAAATGAGGGTGATACATTTGTAATGCTTCACGAAGAAAAGGGAACAAAATACAGAACGATAAGCAGAGAAAATCAACAATTGACAGGATGAGAGAAATCTATGTCAGCTCCTCAATGAAAGAGGAATACTGTCCATTACAATGCATGAGGGACTGAAACAGTTCCATATCAAAAACTTGGAAAAAAATGAATAATAGTCCAAAAAACAACTCCACCCCTAAAAGACAAGAAATGGCCAACAAGGTCCATGCAACAAACGTGTTTAACAATGTCATTGATGAAAGGAAAGCCGGGCCAGTCCATAAGAGTGCACTCTGCCCAGTAAGGACCCCCTGTTCAGTTAGAGGAATAAGTAATGGCAAGGACATGGAGAAAAGGGACTCCTTCCATTCCAGTCTGGAAATGAAAGTTGGTGTAGCCATTATAGAAAACAGAACAGAAGCTCCTCAAAAAATTCAAAACTGGATTCTAGGATCCAGTCATCTCAGTGCTGGGAATGTATCAGAAACAATGATATCAATATCTCAAACAGACATCTATCATACTGATTGCTACTTCATTATTGACAAAATGTCTAAAATGAATCCAAATTATCAACCAGATGATAAATGGATAAATGAATGAGTAAAAAAATGTAGTAAATGTACACTATATGATACTGTTCAGTTATAACAAACCAAATGATATCAGTTTCAGCAACATGGGTGGAACTGGAAATCATTGCATCTAATAAATTAAGACATAAACAGAAAACCAGCACCAGGTATTTTTCAAGTGTGGAATCTGAGTGCATTAGACTCACTGAAGTCAAGAGTCATCTGATGGTTAAGCAGAGGAAAACTGTGGGAAGGGACGAATAAAGAGGCTATCCTCCAGGACTGATGCATTCCTGTGAGCAAGATTCTTTGACATATGCAAACTCAATGTACTGCACATTCCAAAAGAATTTTCACATGAAGAACTTTGGATGGCTGATAAATACCTTAAGAAATGTTCAACATCATTAATCATTAGGGAAATGCAAATCAAAACAACCCTGAGTTTTCACCTCACACCAGTCAGAATGGCTAAGGTCAAAAACTCAGGAGACAGCAGGTGTTGGCGAGGATGTGGAGAAAGAGGAACACTCCTCCACTGCTGGTGGGATTGCAAGATGGTGCAACCACTTTGGAAATCAGTCTGGTGGTTCCTCAGAAAACTGGGCATGACACTTCTTGAGGACCCTACTATACCACTCCTGGGCATATACCCAGAGGATTCTTCAGCGTGCAATAAGGACACATGCTCCACTATGTTCATAGCAGCCCTATTTATAATAGCCAGAAGCTGGAAAGAACCCAGGTGTCCCTCAACAGAGGAATGGATACAAAAAATGTGGTATATTTACACAATGTAGTACTATTCAGTCATTAGAAACAATGAATTCATGAAATTCTTAGACAAATGGATGGAGCTGGAGAACATCATACTAAGTGAGGTAACACAGTCTCAAAAGATCAATCATGGTATGCACTCACTGATAAGTGGATATTAGTCTAGAAACTTTGAATACCCAAGACATAATCCACTTATTAAATGAGGTCCAAAAACAATGGAGGACTGGCCCCTGGTTCTGGAAAGACTCAGTGCAACAGTATACGGGAAAACCAGAACAGGGAAGTGGGCAGGGGAAGATGGAGGAACAGGGGGAAGGAAGAGGGCTTATGGGACTTGCAGGGAGTGGGGACCCAGAAAAGGGGAAATCATTTGAAATGTAAATAAAAATATATCAATAAAGAAAAATAATTAAGAGAAAGTATTTTGAAAGTTTTCACTATGATACAATGACAAGTGTGAGAATATATGTGCATATATATATATATGTGTGTGTGTGTATACATACACACAAATATACATATGCATATGCATATATTTAATTTCAACTTTATCACTATAAAATTGAAAAATTGCATTGTACCTCATTTATATGTATTTTAATACTTGTAGTAGCTAGAATACAAATGTAATACTATTAAAATAATTACATAAAAGGACAAAATAAGCATAAATTCAATAAATAAGCAAATAGGAAAATACACACCATAAAAGAAGCTAGATACAAATGAAACTTAAGTATACATAATATAAATAAAAGTTATAAAAGCATTCAAATTACTATTCCATTAATGTTGTATGCATTACAAGGAAAATAAAGACAGAATTCCTATGAAAAATTCTGAATATTTTTTGCTTTTTCTGAATATTTTCGCAAAACAAAACAGAAATGGCAGGCATGTGTGTCTCAACATTGCTTTGCTTGGAAAGTGTAAACATGAGATTTAGACATATAGACCTCTTCTATTACAACCGAATTAATATTTACTTTTGAGACTAGTGACTCTCAGTAATGCTGACGGCAAATATTTTTATTTTCATTCTCTATAGTTTCTCTGCCCTTTGTCTCTTTCTGTTGATTCTGTGTATTCTTTGGTACTCACACAATTTTGGGGTGACGGCACTCCTGCAATTAGAATCAATACTTGTATTCTGGATCGTAGCTTCCAGAGCATCTTGATCACAGCCTAAATGACCTGCCTCTACCGTCTTCTAAAACAAAAGGCCATTTCTCTTCTTTTTCTCTTCCACTTGACTCAGAATACACAATATAGAGAGGATCCAGGACCTAGGCATTAAATGAGTGCTCAGCAGAATGTACTGTCTCTCAGCAGCCTTGAGAACTTGGGTGCTGTCTCCACAGCACAGTACCATATCTTTCTATCACTCTGAGGGGCATTCTACATGAGATTTTATTGTCTCAGTTTAGAATTACTTCAGTCTCAACTATGGAGCGAATCACTGAGCCTTCCTTTAAATTATGCATTTCAGGTTATTGTGACCCCCTGAAGCTAGGAAATTGTGCTTATTCAAGGTGAATTTTCAGATTCAAAGATAGGAGAAAAAAGTTTCTGCTCCTGATTATGAAGAACCTCAGCTAACAGAAACACTGTAAAAACACCCCCGAGAACTCGGGACAGTGTGACAGTGTCAGACAAACTTAGACTGCTATAAAACATTCTAGTTTGCTCAATGTGCAATATAACAATTGAAAGAATTTTTGCTCAGAAAAAAAAAAACACTATAATGATCTCAGGTATGCATATTTCCCCACAAATAAACAGTCACTTATCCTTTGGCATTAGCAGTAGGGTAACAAGAAGAGCTTCCCTAACCACATTTTCCTGTATTGGCTTTCATGCCACTGCCTCAAGACAAGTGTGATGACCACTGCAGCCCCTTAAACCTACCCAACACTCTCTTCTGTCTTTTCAGCTCTTCTTTCTTGAAACTACTCCAATCATAAATATCCTTCAAGATCTGGCTCAGATGATCTCTCCTTTATTTTTCCCTTATCCTTCTAATGAAAAATAACAGGGTCTCCCAACTTCCTCTAATACTTCTCTGATCTTGTGTGATTACAGTCTTTATCTCAAACAATAATTACTTTAATTCAAAGATGCAGAATTTTTATGATAAAACAGAGTCAAAGACATATTATCATAGTACCTGAAGAAGAATATCTAAGTATTAGTGAAAATTAAACCGAGAAGAAAGCGAGCATATCAAAGAAACATTGGCAACCAGAGTTTCACCTGGATATAACCAGATATGTCTAAAAGATGATACTAATGAATATTTTAAATAATTTAAATTTTTCTAAATTTTGAGAATTTAATAAAAATATACAAAGAAATGTGCTCATTCTGCCCCCACCCCCTGTTTGCTTGTTCCAGCTGCAAATCCCTCAACATGCACCTTTCCAAATTTCTGCCTGTCTAGGTTTGGTTTCTCTTGGTGTGACAGATCATCATGCACATGAGCAACATGAGGAGGATGGAGCTTATTCCTCTTAGACTTTATATCCCAATCCATCCTAGAAGGAGGTCAGGGACAGAATGCAAGCATGACTGAACCTAGAGGAAAGAACAGATGCAGATGCTGTGTAAGAGGTTGCTTGCTACCTTGCTCCTGATAGATAGCTCACCCTGATTTCTCATAGCATCCAGCACAACGCACCATGTTCTTGGCCATCCTGCATTAACCATTAGTTAAGAAAATTCTCAAGACTAAATTATGAGGATATTTTCCTCACACAATGTGCTTTATTCTCAGATGACTATAGCTTGTGTCATATATGTGCACATGTCTGCTGGAGCATAAAAAACTTCATTGAGGCCAAATCTTTAGAAAAGAATGACTCATCCTCCCCTGAAATTATCCAGTTCTAGGAGTCTTCAATGTAAGGTGGAGCCTGGAGATTCTCTTCCACATCTATGCTTCAGTTTGGACTAGCTTGACCTTGTGTGGGTCCTGTGTATGTAAACACACCTTTACAAAGTCTAGTAAGAAACCTTGTCTCTTATATATTAGATTCCAGTCACAACCTCTTCTGACATTAACAAGTGATGCACAGTTGATGTGCTACTTAGTACTATGTTGTTGCTGTTATTGTTGTTGTTGTTATTGTTGTTGTTGTAGTTGTTTTATTTTACTTTGCTTCTGTCAGGTTAACACAGGCTAGTATTGTCTGGGAACTGCCATTAAGAAATGGCTTCATCAATATACAGATTCAACGCAATACCCATCAAAATCCCAACTCAATTCTTCACAGAGTGAGAAAGAGCAATTCTCAAATTCATCTAGAATAACAAAAAACCCAGGATAGCTAAAACTATTCTCAACAACAAAAGAAGTTCTTGGGGAATCAGTATCCCTGACCTCAAGCAATACTACAGAGGAATACTGTTAAAAACTTCATGGTATTGGTACAATGACAGGCAGGCAGATCAATGGAACAGGACTGAAGATCCAGAAATGAACCCACATACCTATGTCCACTTGATCCTCAACAAAAGGGCTGAAAACAGCCAATGGAAAAAAGATAGCCTTTTCAACAAATGGTGCTGGTTCAACTGGAGATCAGCATGCAGAAGAATGCGATCCATCCTTGCCTCCTTGTACTAAGCTCAACTCCAAATGGATCAAGGACCTACACATAAAGCCAGACACTCTGAAGCTAATAGAAAAGAAACTGGGGAAGACCCTTGAGGACATCAGTACAGGGAGAAAGTTTCTGAACCGATCACCAATAGAGTATGCTCTAAGATCAAGAATTGACATATGGGACCTCATAAAATTACAAAGTTTCTGTAAGGCAAAGGACACCGTCAAAAGGACAAATCGACAACCAACAAATTGGGAAAAGATCTTCACCAACCCTACATCAGATAGAGGGCTAATATCTAATATATATAAAGAACCCAAGAAGTTAGACTCCAGAAAACCAAATAACCCTATTAAAAAATTGGGTACAGACCCAAAGAATTCTTAAACAAAGAATTTTCACCTGAAGAACTTCGGATGGTGGAGAAGCATCTTAAAAAATGCTCAACTTCATTAGTCATTAGGGAAATGCAAATCAAAACAACCCTGAGATTTCATCTTACACCAGTCAGAATGTCTAGGATTAAAAATTCAGGAGACAGAAGATGTTGGTGAGGATGTGGAGAAAGAGGAACACTCCTCCACAGCTGGTGGGGTTGCAAATTGATACAACCACCCTGGAAATCAGTCTGGCAGTTCCTCCGAAAACTGGGCACCTCACTTCCAGAAGATCCTGCTATACCACTCCTGGGCATATACCCAGAGGATTCCCCACCATGTAATAAGGATACATGCTCCACTATGTTCATAGCAGCCCTATTTATAATAGCCAGAAGCTGGAAAGAACCCAGATATCCCTCAACAGAAGAGTGGATGCAAAAAATGTGGTATATCTACACAATGGAGTACTATTCAGCCATTAGTAACAATGAATTCATGAAATTCTTAGGCAAATGGATGGAGCTGGAGAACATCATACTAAGTGAGGTAACCTGGTCTCAAAAGATCATTCATGGTATGCACTCACTAATAAGTGGATATTAACCTAGAAAACTCGAATACCCAAAACATAATCCACATGTCAAATGAGGTACAAGAAAAATGGAGGAGTGGCCCCTTGTTCTGGAAAGACTCAGTGAAGTAGTATAGGACAAAACCAGAACAGGGAAGTGGGAAGGGGTGGGTGGGAGAACAGGAGGATGGAAGGGGGGGCTTATGGGACTTTTGGGGAGTGGGGGGCTAGAAAAGGGGAAATCATTTGAAATGTAAATAAAAAAATATATCTAATAAAAAAAGAGATGAGAAAAAAGAAATGGCTTCATCAAATTGGTCTGATGAGAATTTTCTGATTAATAATTGATGTTAGAGGCTCCAGCCCTTTCTGGACAGTGTCACCTCGTGGACAAGTTGTCTTGGGTTGAATACAAAGCAGGATGAGCAAGCCTGAGCAGGCATGAGGAGCAAGCCAAAAAAGTAGTCTTCTTTATTTTTATTCAGTATATTCTTTATTTACATTTCAAATGATTTCCCCTTTCCTTGATCCCCCCTCCAGCAAGTCCCATAAGCCCTCTTCCCTCCCCCTGTCCCCCATCTGCCTCTTCCCACTTCCCTGATCTGGTATTCCCCTACACTATGGTCTCTAATTTAGCTGCTGCTTCCAAGTTTGTTCTAGAGTTTGTGCTTTAACTTACTTTCAAAGGACTCGGGTAAAATGAAACCTTTCCTCCCAAGTTGCTTTTGGTCAAGGTGGTTATCACAACAACGGAAAGCAGAGGACGGCTGAGAACTATTCTTTTGAAGAGAAGTTTTGTTGGTGAAACTGTTTGGAGAATCAAACGCTAAAATATAATTGCAAACCCCTTGATGCGAAAGATGACACATAATTTTTTTCCTTCAATAATGAAACTGAGTGGAAATGAGTGACAGAGTAGCCTGAGGATCCTTAAGTAAAACCCATCACTGAGAGAAAAGAGGCTACAGGAACCTGAGTGCACGTGAACATGAGCAACAGGAGGATAGTGACAGCACCTGTTGAGCTCATTAGTAACTACTCTTATAATACGTCCTCATTATTATTAATTGTAATTTTCTATTAATTTATTTATTTACTTTACATCCCAATCACTGGCCCCTCCAAGTCACTCCTCATATAGTCCCTTCCCCCACCCCTTCCCCTTCTCCTCTAATGAATGCCAAATTTTCTTTTAGCTCCCCAGGATGCTATACTCATCTTATTGCCTCATAAAGCACCTCACATGACTTCTTAAAGTACTGAATTCTGCACATTTCAAACTCAAGGTAGTAAGAGAGTCAATGTGTAGTGAGCCTGTTTCCCAGCTCATAGAAATTTACATCTCTCTGAGAAGATAGCCTATTTTATAAGGATACAAGTCAATTCTAAAGGTTCCATACTTATGACTTAATTATCTCTCAATAGATCCCACCTCAAAGACCAACTGCGGAGGGTTAAGATTTGAAAAGTCAAGAGACCACAAGTATTGACCTACAGTACAGATTGTATTTGCTCATAACTACAAAATTAGAACGTTCCAAAAGAGATTCCTGAATGTTAAAGGATATTTCCTAATTATAAATTGATACCAGAATAGACAAATTCTAAAGTCATCACCATGACAGTTGTTTCTGTCGAGGTTTGCATTCTATCAGCAATGGGTCACCCTCCACAGATACCAGCTGGGCCATCTCTGTAGGTAGGCGTATACTAACCATGAAGTGGTTCTGCCACATATAAATACCATTGCAAGGTGAAAGTGAGGCTGGCTGTCTTCCATCTTTAATCTGTAAGAGAGAAGTCAGAAACAGCCTTCCACATCTAATGAGTCTGCTCTGCTAGCTACCACTGAGGTCAGGCACGTGTGCTCGTGCCTTTTGGGGCAGAGAGGGGGGTGTAAAGCTTAGCATGGCAATCAAGATCAAAATCTCAACTCCATGAAAAGAAATGCTGTCAATGTGGTAATGACTTGTTTAAACATTTATTAAATCACTTCACAACAAATAGTAACACATGAAGTGTTATCCTCACATTTCACAGCAACATCACTTCTAAGCAGAAAAAATTTAAAGAGAAAGAAAAAAGAAAAACCGCTAGCCAAACTGTTTTAAAGCCTTCATCAAGTTATTATTTAGTTAATACTGGGAGGATTAATTTTCCTATTTGTTCACAAACAACATTCTAATAAACAAACTTGGCAATAACATGCAAGTATGGCTGCATTAGGGTAGCTTAGAAGAGCGAAAGCCATTTAAGTAAACTTAGTGTTGGACTATCCACAACTGCATTAATTTTAATTTATGCAACTTTCAAGCTTTTGTTTTCACTTGTACTCATAATAGATCCTATCTAACATATTATCAGTCTCAGAAGAACAACTTAAAAAACAGATAAGCTTCATATTCAACATATAGTTTCCTTTTTCACCATGTTTTAAAATATGCTCAGTGAAAAAGGACAAAGGCACAGGCAAGAACTTAAAGTTCAAATTCAGCTCTGGCTACATAAAGAGTCTTGCTTCCCTACTCTCTACAGAAGTTCCCATCTATAGTAGCCATTTCTATGGCCACATTTCCTCACACACACATATCTTAACACAAAACAGAAAACCATGTGGATAAATAACTCAAATAAAAAACAGAAATGTTTTAATAACTCTAAACGTTCTGTTTTTTATTTGAGTTATTTATTCACATGGTTTTCTGGATTAAGACTGTGCTACTAAAACAAAGCCTTCAACTATGATGCTAAGAAAGGACACTGACTTAGGGCAGACCATACATTCCTGGTGTGACAAGTCAATATAGCCAGAGATCCAAATCTCCTTCCCCATGTATTAGGGCAATGGCCAACTGCAACTGGGGATGACTTATCAGGAAATCCACTGGATCCCTATTCCAGTGTATAAATAATGGTGAATGGGTACAAGACAAAATATGCCTCTTTTTAAATATATTGCTGAAAGCTAAATGTGAGATAGAAAGACATGAGAATTGTCATAAAGTTAAGCCACACTCATCAATATAGTGATATCCACACAAATGTATTAAAATTTAAAATGTATTAAAAATTAAAAATAAAGCAAGCATAACAAAAAATAAAATAACAATATTGTCTATATTTAGAAGTTGTAACCATCTCTTTTCTTTTCCTGGTTTCCCATCTGGAAACCTCCTCTTCTATGTCCCCTTCCCCTACTTCTATGAGGGTGTTCCCTACCCAACCAAACACTGCCCTAGCATTCCTCTACACTGGAGCATTGAGTATTCACAGGACCAAGGGTCACTCCTCTCATTGAGGATGGTCTGATAAGGCCATCCTGTGCTACATATGTGACTAGAGCCCTGGGTACCTCCACAAGTACTCTTCGGTTGGTGGTTTAGTCCCTGGAGGTTCTGGAGGGTCTGGTTGGGTGATATTGTTGTTCTTCCTATGAGGGTCAAAGCCTTTGTCATTAGACATGTGAACCATAAGATATAATGGAAAATAATGCTTTCATTAAGGTCAGCTATATATTCCAAAGCTATAATTTTTATCTTATATTAGTAAAAGAGAGAGAGAGAGAGAGATTCAGAGACATTTAAAAGACTCCAACCTAATTTACTGCATAAAATGTTTAAGAGTTCAACAGCACTCTTTCTCTTACTGTAGGAAGGAGGACATGATTTATTCTGCTATTCTTGTAGGAAATAGGGGATGTTTAACCTTCTTTTAATGAAAACACTTATCCTATATATTAGGGATCAGCCTACTCTGAGGACTGGTGAATTCTATTTGCACCTCTAGTTTTGGCAATTCATTCTCAGAGTTGCATGTTCTGTTCCATGGTCCAAAAGTTCTGAGGGGACTGATTCTGGCTGCTAAAGAAGCCTGTCAGCCATTAACACTCCAAGAAATAAAAACAACCTTCATTTAGGAAGCACACCATTTTAAAGCAAAGTGACTTTCAGGAGGAGAGAACTTCCTCAGGATGGGCATAAATCACAGAAGCTGCAAAAGGGGAGAAACATGTGCCTCAAAAGCACGGCTCTGGCTTCAGACACCACTTTTTGAAATACACTTAAGGCCACATCATTACTTGCAGTTGGCAGATGAGATGCTGTCCTCTACCAATGAACTTCACATATGGAAACTTGCATCCATAGAAATTCAAATAGCATGCTCAGGTTAGTATAGCAGTGGTCAAATACCACTGAACAAATAATGCCGTGAACATTGAGAAGAGGAAGCCACCCACCTCGTGAACCCCCAGGGAAACTTGCTTATAGAATTACTCTATAGTGTGAGTTCAACATGGGCAGGATTGTCTATATGTACTATACTGCTGTTCCTGACACATTCATTTGGGAAATCAGTAATCTAGTCCTATACAAACATTGTTCTCTCTATAAAATGCAGACTATTGGTTTTATTGTATTAAACTTATTGTTCTAAAATTTCATACTTGTATGTAATGCTTTATGAGAAATCTGATAACTTTTACCCCAACCCACTCTTAACTTTGTCTGCCCTAATCCCTACTACATGAAGTGCTGATTTCTCAATGATAAAATCTCCAAAATATTGCATAGTTGTAGGTTGATGGGACCTTACATTTTCAGTACATTGTACAAAATTTACATAAGCATTATATTTTGGAATAAAGAGCCAGACTTACATCCTTTGAGTATAAATATTATGTTCTTATCAACACACTGTGTTATTCTGAAAAGTTTAATATAAATTCAGGAATTATAAATTATGCATACATATTCTAGAACAAAGCAGAACCAGTGACATCAACAATTTTTAAAACTATGGTGTCATTGCCTAATAATCTGTGTCAAGTTGTATGGAGGTAAATAGATATTATTTGTAGTAAATGGATATCATTTTAAAGATTTGCCAGACCTTGAACTCCACCAAAGTAAGAGCATCCTATGTGAAAGCAGCATTTTATAAGTTTAGTGTAAGAACTTTTGAGTTAATGTAAAACATCTGGAATTAAATCTAAGGCAGAAAGAGACCTGAGGCTACTGATTGAAAAAATACAAAGTGTTTTATATTTATATTGCATTTTTATGCAATTTAAACTGCATTCATATGCAAACATATCTTTATATGATGTCTTTGACATATCTACTATTATGAGAAAAGGAGCATAAAAAATGAGAAACTAAATCAAAAAATCATCTTCATCCTCATCTTCCTTGAGTCAATATAAATTACTTTTATTTGAGGCTTTCTAAAACTCCATTAAAATTATTATGCATCTACCAAGTGATATGTACTTGGTAGATGCATAATATCTATATTATGCATCTAATAATCCAATCTATCTAATTAGATTATATATCTAATTAGCTATCTAAAAATATTTTTGTCTTATAATTATTAATTTTTTTAATTTTATCAAAGCAAAAATTCTACTTAAGAATGGGAAAAATGTTGCATTCATTTTTTCATCTGTAATTAATTTACATGAAATTATTTTTAAATAAGAATGGATACAAGGAGTATGATGAGAAAACAGTCAAGCCAATAAGGTTATATAAATATTCCAGGCAAGAGATTATGCTGGTTTTAAGAGGAATGAAGCAAACCAAATGCAGGAAAGGTGATAGGGTGCTAGATTTGCACCATATGCTTAAAGTAGATACAACAGAATTTCCACAAGATTATTGTTTTTGGATGAAAGAAAAAAAAACTATTGAAGATGAGTACAAACTTCTTAAATGAGACTGCAAGAAGTGTGAGAAAGTTATGAAGCCTTGAAAATACAACTTGTAATTAAAGAATAGAGCACAGATAAAGATATAAGCTGTAGGAGATTTCAGGTATGGTATTTATGAGTGACCAGAAAAGTAGAATTAGAATTACAACATATTCCAACCTTGAAGTTAATGGAAGGAGTTATTTTAAGGAAGAAAATGCCTTGGGTGGAGTTATAAAGGTAAAATCCACTTACTGTGAGAATTAAAGAAGAAGACTCAGAAAGAATAGATAAGCAATGAACATCAATAACTCTTCTGAAAGGTTATCTTATAAACAGTGTGCAAAGAAATGTAACTTATAAGAGACTTTTTATCATCAGAGTGCTTTTTTTGTCTGTTTTCAGTGACAGAAAGGATAGGATTGGAAATGAGTTGGTGAGAAGGAAGGCTCAATGATGTACTACGGGCATGGGCAAATCTCTTGGAAGAGGTGGACATTGCAGGGCTTGGATGGGGGTGAGACACAGCAGATTCATATTAGGAAGGCAGAAGGTTTAACATGTGGCTATCTGTGCAGATGTAATTGACATGGTGACAGGACATTATTGGAAGAAATTGAGAAATAATAGTTGAAGCTTGAAAAGTTAAAGAAAGACTGGTATTGTAAAACTCAAATAAACTAAGAATAGGCCTGTCTGATAGCTATAAATGTCTGGCTGAAATGATTATGAATTTAAAGTAAAATGAGCCATCATGGCTGTTTTTTTCCTCTATGTAAGTACAGCTGCTTATGCTCAGGCACAAAACAGAAATAGTTTAAACATTACTCTACCACTTACTGATTCTGAAATATTTACTTAATATCTACAAGCTCCCATTTTTTAAATTTACTTTTACAGGTGTGTTTTAAGACTCAAATGAGATAATATATGTATGCTGCAGTGATTAAAAGCTCAAACACTGGAATTAGTCTGATTGAGTTTAAATCCTAACTCCTACGTTAGTAAAGGAGAGACAGGTGAGACAAATAAAGGAGTGCATAAAATGATCCTTATAATTTCTACACCAAATCCAAGTCTGATATGAGGGAAAATGGGAGCACAAAACTGGTTAAGCAAATGTAAAACACAGCACTGGGTATGGTGGGTTCAACTTTCTGTTTACGTTCATGGAGTCAAGATGCCAGAAGGTGATCAGAAAGTAGAATGCTTAAACCGAAAGTATAGAAGAAGTTTGAGATAATGTATCTGAAACTTAGAATAGCTGATGGAAGTTGGAAATTAATGAAGAAGAAGCCACAGAGCTAAGTGCTTGACGGTATCATCAATACCAACACTGAAAACACTGTCACTGGACTGACAGTGTTGCTGATAAGGATGAAAATGAAGAATAAGGTATAATCCCCAGCGAATGTGGAGATTTATTAACACTGAATACAACAAGGAAGTAAATAAATAAGATTAGCACAGAACTCTCACGGGAGACAAGAATAGCAGTGTGAGGATATAATTTTATGAGTCTTACGCTATGTTCAAGAAGACCACATTTGTACCATAGGTACACAAAGGTAATTGAAGCACCATGAAGGATGAAGTAGGGACATTCTAAATTTAAGACCAAACAATGATTCATTACAAGATTCTGTCTTAGAATGACACACAAAGACTACAAAGGTACACATAGGATGAATCAGACTAAATAGATTGGACAAGAAAAGAATTATTACCATATAATAATCAAAACAGTAAACATATAGAAAAAAAGAAAGACTATTAAAAGCTGCAAAGAAAAAAGTCCAAGTAGCATATGAAGGCAGACCTATTAGAATTATACTCAACTTCCCCAGAGACTCTAAACATAGAACGGCCTGAACAGGTGTCTTACAGACTATAAGAGACCACAGATGCAAGCCCAGACTATTATAACCAGCAAATATTTAATAATAATAGATGAAGGAAACATGATATTCTATGAGAAATTCAAATTTAAATAATAACTCTCCACATATTCAGCCCTACAGAAGGCACTAGAAAGAAAACTACATCTGAAGGAGGCTAACTACACCCATGAAAACACAGGATGTTTTGGGTTACAAGCTTTTTGCATTTTGCATTTTCCTTGACTATTGAGTCAATGTTTTCTATGGTATCTATAGCATCTGGGATTCTTTTTTTCTATCTCTTGTATTATGTTATTGATATTTGCATCTATGACTCCTGATTTCTTTCCAAGGTTGTATCACTTTGTAATTTCTTTGTTGTTCCTACTTCTGTTTCTAGTAGTTCCTTCACTTGTTTGTTTGTATTTTACTGTATTTCTTTAAGGGATTTTTGTGTTTCCCTTTTAAGGGCTTCTACCTGTTGACTCATGTTCTCCTGTATTTCTTTAAGGAGTTATTTATGTACTTCTTGAAATCCTCTATTAGCACCATGAAATGTGATTTTTAAATCCAGGTCTTGCTTTTCTGGTGTGTTGGGGTATCCAGGACTTACTGTTGTGGGAGAACTTAGTTCAGATGGTGCCATGTTGCCTTGGTTTCTATTGGTAATGTTCTTGCGTTAGCCTTTTGCCATCTGGTTATCTCTCTTGTTAGCTGGTGTTGCTATCTCAGACTGTGGCTTATCTGTCTTGCAAGCCTCTGTATCTGTGCTCCTGGGAGACCCATTCTCTCTTTGTACACAGGTATGACAGTGTTCCTGTAAGACCAGCTCTCTTGTGGTTGTATTTGGGTAAGTAGCTCTGTGGCCATGATCAGCTCTCTGTGCAGGCAGAAATCAGAAGACTCCTGTCACAGGTTGCTTCTAGGTTCTTGTGTCCTCAGGGTTTCTGGCTGTTTCCTCTGAACAGCAGGGGATGTCCTACCTGTGCTGACTGTACCTCTCTGCACTCATAGGTGGTCAGCTATCTCCCTGTGCCACCTGGATATGGTGCTCTGTGGTAGAGGAAGGTCCCGAGCTGGAGATAGAAACCAGAAGGCTCCCACCTGAGGGTTCTGGACATGATCCTCTGAGACGCACAGGTGGTTCTACCTGTGCTGTCTGGCCTTTCTGCACTACTGGGTGGTTAGCTCCTTCCCTGCACCACTTAGATATAGTGCACTGTGACAGAGCATGGTCCCAAGCTAGAGACAGAAACCAGAAGGCTCCCACCTGAGGGTTCTGAATGTGATCCTCAGCAGCAGGGGTGGTTCAACCTGTGCTGTCAGGCCTCTCTGCACTCCTGGGTGGTCAGCTACTCCCCTCGGCCACTCAGGTATGGCGTGCTATGGCAGAGGATGGTCTCAAACCAGAGACAGAAACCGGAAGAGATAAGCATCCTTAATTGGGCCGTTCTTTCTTTTGAGATTATTGGTGTCTGTGGAATATATTGTGCATATACTATTTTTATAGCTAATATCCAATAACCAAAAAGCATACATGGGCTGGACTAAAGCCCCCATCACATATGTAGCACATATCTAGCTCAGTCTCCATGTAGGTCACCAAAAGCTGGAGTGGGGGCAGCTCCTAAAGCTTTCGCCTGTCTCTAGAATCTGTTCCCCAACTGGGCTGCCTTGTTTGGCCACAACAGGAGAGGGTGCATCTAAACCTGCAGAGACTTGATATACCAGGGTCCGGAGAACACTCAGAGAGGACCCCATGATCTCAGAGAAGGAAGGGATGGGAAATGTGGGGAAGGACTCTGTGAGGAGGGACCTGGAGGAGCAGACAGCAATTGGGACATAAATAAATGAGAAAAACATTAGAAAAAAAACACTGAAAATGGAGCAAACAAACATTCTAAATCAAATGGACATAACAGATATCTACAGAACATTTTATCCAAACACAGAAGAATATGCTTTCTTCTCATAAGCTCTCAGACCTTTCTCCAAAATTGCCAACACTTGGTCACAAAGCAGGTCTCAAAAGACACAAGAAAACTGAAATACCACCCTGTATGCTAATAGACCACCACTGATTAAAGCTGTATTTCAACCACAAAAGGAACAATAGAAAGCCTACAAACTTCTAGAAACTTAACAACTCTCTACTGAATGACTACTGGGTCAAGACAGACATAAAGAGAGAAATTAAAGACTTCCTAGTATTCAAGGAAAATGAAGGCATAACATACCCAAACTTATGGGACACACTGAAATCAGTTCTAAATGGAAAGTTCATTGTCCTAAGTGACTTCATATAAAAATTAGAGAGATCTAATGCTAGCAACCTAACAGCACACCTGAAAACTCTAGAACAAAGAGAAGAAAAACACACAAGAAAATTATATGGCAGGAAATAATCATATTAAGAGCTGAAAGAAACAGACACAAAAAGATTAATGCAAAACATCAGTCAACAAAGAATTGATTCTTAGTGAAAAATCATCAAGATAGCCAAACCCTTTTAAAAAAGGTAAAGAAAGAATAGCTACATTGAAAAATCAAAAACAAAAAGGGGGATATAACAACAGACACCAAGAATATCCAAAGAATCATTGGGTCATATTTCAAAAACCTGAATTTCACAAAATTGGAAATTCTAAAAGAATTTGACAATTTTTTATAGATACAACTTATCAAAGTTAGATCAAGGTTAGGTAAACAATTATACATACCTATAAAACCTAAGGAACTAAAAATCTCCCAATCAAAAAATAATGCTGGAACCAAACAATTTTAGTGCAGAATTCTACCATTTTCTTATTTGTTTAAATTGTATACTTTAATGAGCAAGTAAAACAAGAACATTAAGATAGGTACTTTATAAGATAATAAAAAATTTAAAATGTAGCCATTTTCAAAGAAGAGCTAATAGCAATATTCCCCAAATTATACCATGAAATAGAAACAGAAGGAACAATACAAAATTATGTTATGAGGCCATACTCACCATGATACCACATAAAAACCCAACAACTAAGAAAGTTAAAATCAATTTCCCTCATGAACATTGATGATAAAATATCCAAAACGTATTTACAAATCAAGTTTGGGAACCCTTCTCAAAGCTCATCCATCATGATAAAGCAGTCTGCATGGTGGAGATGCAGGAATGGTTCAACATATGAATATCTGTCAATGTAGTTTACCATATGAAAAAACTGAAAGAACACACACACACACACACACACAATCATCTCATTAGATGCTGGAAAACCCGACACCCAACATAAAACCCAACACCCATTCATAAAAAAATTTTTTTGAAGAAATTAAGAATAAATTGGATATATCTAAACATAATAATGGCAGTTTACAGCTGATACTCAACATCAAATAAGTGAGAAGAAACCCAAAACAATTCTACTAAAATCAGAACCATGACCAGATTATTCACTTATTCCATATCCTTTCAATATAGTATCTGAAGTTCTTATTTATTTATTTATTTATTTATTTATTTTCTATATTCTTTGTTTACATTCTAAAAGCTTTCCCTTTTCCCAGTCCCAAGTCCTCTTCTCTCCATCCATTTTCCTATCTTTCTCCCTCTCTTTTCTCTGTCCTGGTACTCCCCTACACTGTTGGATCAAGCCTTTCCAGGATTAGGGCCCTCTTCCTTCTTCATGGGAATCATTTGATATGCTAATTGTATCTGAAGTTCTACCTACAGCAATAAGACAGCTAAAGGAGATCAAGATGATAAAGTTAAAAGGAAAGAAATCAAAGAATCACTATTTGCAGATGATATGATTACATATGTAAGCAAACCCAAAAAGTCTACCCAAGAACTCCTATAGCTGATAAATATAATCAGCAATGAGGCTGGATACAAGATTAACACAACCAAACAGGTGAGGGAATTGAACAAAACCATCCAGGATCTAAAAATGGAAATAGAAACAATAAAGAAATCACAAAGGGAGACAACCCTAAATATAGAAAATGTAGAAAAGAGATCAGGAATCATGGATGTAATCATCACCAACAGAATACAAGAGATAGAAGAGAGAATCTCAGGGGCAGAAGATACCATAGAAAACATTGACACAACAGTCAAAGAAAATGCAAAATGCAAAAAGCTCCTGACCCAAAACATTCAGGAAACCCAAGACACAATTAGAAGCCCAACCCTTAGGATAATAGTTACAGAAGAGAGTGAAGACTCTCAATTTAAAGGGTCAGGAAATATCTTCAAAAAATTATAGAAGAAAGCTTCCCTAACCTAAAGAAAGAGATGTCCATGAACATACAAGAAGCCTACAGAACTCCAAATATATTGAACCAGAAAAGAAATTTCTCCTGCTACATAACAGTCAAAACACTCAATTCACAAAACAAAGAAAGAATATTAAAATCAGTAAGTAAAAAAGGTCACATATAAAGGCAGACCTATCAGAATTACATAAGACTTCTCACCAGAGACTATGAAAGCTAGAAGATCATTGGCAGATGTATACAGACCCTAAGAGAACACAAATGCCAGCCCAGACCACTATACACAGCAGAACTCTCAATTACCATAGATGGAGAAAGCTATTGGAATATTTGATATTCCATGACAAAACTAAACTTATACAATATCTTTCCACAAATCCAGCACTACAACGGATAATACATGGAAAATGCCAAAACAAGGAGGGAAACTACATCCTAGAAAAGGCAAGAACGTAATCATCTTTCAACAAACCAAAAAGAAGATAGCCACACAAACAAAAATAACATCAAAAATAACAGGAAGCAACAATCACTATTCCTTAATATCTCTGCACATCAATGTAATAAATTACCCAATGAAAAAACTTAGACTAACAAACTGGATATGTAAACAGGACCCAGAATTTTGCTATATACAGGAAATGCACCTTTGTGTCAAAGACAAACGCTACCTCAGAGTAAAAGGCTCGAAAATAATTTTACATGCAAATGGTACCAAGAAACAAGCTTGAACAGACATTCCAATATTGGATAAAATTGACTTTCAACAAAAAGTTATCAAAAAGGATAAGCAATGATACTTCATACTCATCACAGCAAACATCTATCAAGAAGAACTCTCAATTCTGAAATCTATTCTTTAAATACACGAGCACCAGCATTCATGAAACAAATTTAACTAAAGCTCAAAGCACACATGGCACCTCACATGATAATAGTGGGAGACTTCAACATCTCACTCTCATCAATGGACAGATCATGGAAATACAAACTAAACAGAGACTCAGTAAAACTAACAGAAGTTAGGGACCAAATGGATTTAACAGATATCTATGCACATTTCATCCTAAATCAGAAGAATATACCTTCTTATCAGTACCTCATGGTACCTTCTCCAAAACTGACCATATAATTTGTCACAAAACAAACTTGATCAGAAATAAGAATATTGAAATAATCCCATTCATCCAGTATAGGGGAATGCCAGGGTAGAAAGACAGGAGTGGGTAAGTGGGTAGAGGCACACCCTCATAGAGGCAGGGGTAGGGAGAATGTGATGGGGGAGACCTGGAAAGGGAAAACATTTGAAATGTAAATAAAGGAACTATTAAATAAATAAATAAATAAATAAATAAATAAATAAATAAATAAATAAATGAATAAATAAATACTGAGCTAAACAGAATTTTCAATTGAGGAATCTCAAAAGGCCAAGAAGCACTTAAAGAAAAGTTCAGCATCCTTTACCATCAGTTAAATGCAAACCAAAACAACTCTGAGATTCCATCTTACACCTGCCAGAATATCTAAAATCAAAAACAGAAGTGGAACAAGCAAAACTCTATTTCTTTGCTAGTGGGGTGAAAATTCATAGAATCACTTTGGAAGCCAGTATGGTACTTTCTCAGAAAATTGGGCATAGTTCTATCTAAAGACTGAGCTATAACACTCCTGGGCATATACTCAAAGGATACCTCATTCTACCAAAAGGACACTTGATCCACTATGTTCATGGCAGCTTTATTCATAATAGCCAGAAACTAGAAACCCCTAGATGTCCCTCGACCAAAGACTGGATAAACGGGAGTGTGGTATATTTACACAGTGGACTACTGCTCTGAATTAAAAAACGGTCATCAAAATTGCAAACAAATGGATGGAACTAGATAAAAGCTATCCTGAATGAGGTAACCCAGACCAAGAAAGACAAACATTGTATGTACTCACTTATAAATGTATATTAGCTGTTAAGTAAAGGATAAGCATGATACGATCCACAGCCCCAAAGAAGTTAAGAAACAAGGAGAGCTCAATGTGGAAAGAGAGGATAGGACACGGGCATATTTCCTAAAGAGAGGAAACAGTAGATACAGTGAGTCCACAGTGGTGGGTTGGAAATGGGCACAGGAAGAATCAGGTAGTGAAGAATATGGAATACTGGGAGAGATAACTGGCATTGGAAGCTATTTGGAGGCAAGATAAAAAGCCAGTTCAGTGGCAATTCCCTGGACTCTAATAAGGGTGACTGTAGCTAAGAGTCCTAATGGAGGATTCAATGGGTCTGAACCAACGATCTCCTGAAACCAAAAAATATTTCAAGTGGAGAGATTTGGACATCAACTAAGCCACAAAATGTTTGGCCCACAATTTAATGTGCTCAGGTAAAACTGGTACAGTGATTGTGATAGTGGCCTAGCAATGTATGGTTCAGCTTGAAGCCCATACCTCTAGGGGAGCCCTGACACTACATGGAGGGTGAGGATTCAGAAACTGGATAACCCGGAGCCTAGGATAAGTTCTGCATGACCTGCAAAAACAAGTCAATAGAAATGATTCCTAATGATATGCTCATAGACTGGAGCCTACTAAGTACAGCAACTAAGGAATAATTGCAGAGCATTACATCTAAACCTTAGGAGGAATTTGAGAAATTCTGCAGAAGAGGGGAAGAGAGGATTGTGGGAGCCAGAGAAGTCAAGAACACCACAAGAAAGTCCTCATAATCAAGTAACATAAGCTCATAGGGGCCCACAGAGACTTAACTCACAATCAGGGAGCCTGCCTGGGTCTGACCTAGGTCCTTTGCATGTATGTTACAGTGCTTAACTTGGTCTTTTTGTGGGACTCCTAACAGTAGAAAGAGGGGTAGTCTCTGTCTCTTTTGTATGCTTGGATCCTTGTCCTACTGGGTTGCCACATTCAGGGTTAATCTGCGTAGAGGTGTCTAGTCTTACTACAACTCGACATGCCATGTTTTGTTGATATTCCTGGGATGCCTTCCCTTTTCTGAATTGAAACAGAGGAATACTGAATTGTGGGAGGTGCTAGGGAGGAACTGGGAAGAGTAGGCAGGTAAAACTACAGTGGGAATGTAGTATATGAGAGAAGAGCAAATAGAAACATTTAAGAATAAAATGAAATAAATGCCCACTAAAATTTGTTTAGTCCAAATAATTTAAAAAGCTGGTATATTTTGGTTTATGATTGATATTCTATTAACTATATATGCAACATTTACTAAGTAGAAAAACGGTCAGAAAACAAAATCATGTCTGCCTCAATATATTTTTTGTTGTTTGTTTTGTTTTGCTTTCTATTGCTCTAATAAAGACCACTGCCAAAATCAATTTGGGGAGGAAAAGATTTATGTGGTCTTTCATGCCCTAGTCACAGTCAATGATAGAGGGAAGCCATGCTAGGAACCGAAATCAGGACAGAAACCTAGAGAGCAAATGGACTACAGAGGGTTATTCCTGGTGACATCATAGCAGCCAGGTACCCTTCCTTCATTAATTTTCATTCTGATTTTTTCAGTATCTTTCTGATTATCTGATTGGATCATTTAAAATGACATACCATAGTATCCCCAGACTAATCTGCTTTTCTAGAAGAATTCCTCAGTTGCAGTTTTGTTGTTGTTGTTGTTTTGTTTTGTTTTCATTTTTCCAAGCCATTGAATTTTTCATCTGCAAATGACATTTTTTTAAATTGAACACTAGTTCACTATCGATATTTTACTTTACAAATGTATTGCTTTCCTGGTATCAATCAATTGTTTATTTTCTTTTTAATTAGTCACTCTGCTTAAAGAAAGTATAAACAGAACAAGATATTTTAAAAATATGTTAACTAAACATAGCAGCAAAAGTGATAACATCTTTTCATGAAAACAGACAAAGAACTTGTGAATTTCCAAGACACCACAAGTACTTTTAATGCTCTATGTAATTGAAAAAGAAGAAGCATGACTATGTCACACTGCCTGGATTTAGCTTGTACTACAAAGCTATCATTTTCAAAAGAGTTCTTATATAAAAGTCCAGGAAGCTTCTTCAAACCAAACACATATTAAGAAATAAAACAATTCTCAAATAATGTAGGGAAATTTAGATGATTTCCAGTATTCTACATGTTTTCAGTAGAATATAGCTAGCTATAAAATGCTGTAGATACGACAGAAAGCATTAAATTCATGGAAACTAACTAACATACTACTAAATGACAATTGAGTCAATGAAGAAATCAAGATTTTTTTATTTGTAGAACTTAACAAAGAAGAAAATACTTAGAATACAATAAAGATAGTAAGGGAAGTTTACAGCTCTAAATGCCAACATCCAAATTTTGAGATTGACACTTAATCAATTAATGACTGACCTTAAGGCTTTGGGAAAACCAGTCCTCAAAGCAGCAAATGGAAAGTAACAATCAGAATCAGGGCAGAAATTCATTAAACAAAACTGAAAGTACAAAGAATAAATTAAATAAAACCCCAGAAAGTTGATTCTTTGAAAAGATCAACAATATTGACAGTTCCCAAGCAATTATAACCAAAAACAAAAGGGAGAATACCAAAATTAATTAAATTAGAAATGAAAAGTGAGAGATTACAATAGATACTAATAAAATTCATAAAATCTTAAAGGCATGTTTTAAAAATCTCTATTGCACTAAATTGAAAACTTTAAATGAACGAATTTCTAGAAACACATGATGTAACAAATTTATACTTGAAGAAAAACATAATTTGGACCAGCGCTTCTCAAACTGTGTCTCATTCCTTTGAAAGCCTCATATTATTTATCCTGTATATAAAATATTTACATTACTATTTGTAACAATAGCAAAATTACAGTTATGAATTAACAAATATTTATATTTTGAGGGGGTCACAACATTGTGAGGGACTGAATTAAAGGGTCACAGCATTGGGAATATTGAGAACCACTGATTTAAACAGATAATCACCAATACAATTAAAGCAGCAATATAATGTCTCCCAACCAATACAAGCCTAGAGCCAGCTAAAACTCCTGGAGAATGCGACAGAACTTAAAGGAGAGTTGTGGTTTGTGGTGCTGTTCTTGTCACAGCACCGACTGACCTGGACATCTCCATGCAAGCCAGACTGGCCACTGACTTTCTGATATTTCCTGAATCTGCTTACTGAGTACTGGGGCGATAGACACAAACCACACTGTTCTTGCACCGAAACACTTAAATAATCAACCATACTGTGATTGATCTTCTGAGACTGGGTTACCTCACTTAGTCTGATGTTCTCCAGCTCCATCCATTTGCCTAAGAATTTCATGAATTCATTGTTTCTAATGGCTGAATAGTACTCCATTGTGTAAATGTACCACATTTTTTGCATCCACTCTTCTGTTGAGGGACACCTGGGTTCTTTCCAGCCTCTGGCTATTATAAATAGGGCTGCTATGAACATAGTGGAGCATATATCCTTATTACATGATGGGGAATCCTCTGGGTATATGCCCAGGAGTGGTATAGCAGGGTCCTCAGGAAGTGATGTGCCCAGTTTTCTGAGGAACCGCCAGACTGATTTCCAGCGTGGTTGTACCAATTTGCACTCACCAATGAGTGGATATTAGCCTAGAAAATCGGAATACCCAAAACATAATCCACACATCAAATGATGTCCAAGAAGAACGGAGGAATGGCCCCTGGTTATGGAAAGACTCAGTGTAATAGTATAGGGCAATACCAAAACAGGGAAGTGGGAAGGGGTGGATGGGGGAGTAGGGGGAGGGAAGAGGGCTTATGGGAATTTTGGGGAGTGGGAAGCCAGAAAAGGGGAAATCACTTGAAATGTAAATAAAAAAGCTATCGAATAAAAAAAAGAAGTCAAAAAATAATCAACCAAAAAGAGATGGAAAATATAATAATAAAAGTCAGAACTCAATCTGGGCAGTGGTGGTGCATACCTGTAATCCCAGCACTTGGAAAGCAGAGGCAGGTGGATTTTTGAGTTCAAGGCCAGCCTGGTCTACACAGTGAGTTACAGCATAGCCAGGGCTATACAGAGAAACCCTGTCTCAGAAAAACAAACAACAAACAAAAAACAAAAAAGTGTCATAACTCTGTAGTTACTACTTCTTGGCAATCCCTCCTCTGTATTATTTATTTAAGTGGATTAAAGTAAAAATCTCTTCTTTTTTCAAGTTTCCGAGATCTATTCATCAGTGTAATAAATGCCAAAAAATTTAAAAAATCATGAATGTCTTAATGATGCATTTTCATTGCTTTGATCATTATAACATTTTCACTATAGTGAAAATATAGAAACATTATACATGCCAAACAAGGAACAAAGGAGAATAGGAATTGTGACATTTTTATTATTTATATAAACTATTTAATCTTATCTATATTTAACCTCACACATATTCGCTTTAAGTATGTGAATGGTGCTTATTTTTTTTTAAAAACAAGGACACCTTGTCACATGAAACATGAATGAATCTGAGTGATGTTATTCTTACTAATTAAATAAGTCATATAAGGAAAGACAATTAATTTATAACCTTATTTGTAAAGAGAAGCTAAAACAACTAAACTGTGGAAGCAAAAAGTAGCAAGGTAATTACCAAGAGCCATGAGAAGGGAGACCCAGGAGAGTTTGTGCAAGGAGTCTGAGGTATGCGTTAAAGAGCAGATGCACTTATAGCTTAAGTGCATGGGTGTGTGAGATAGCAGTACCACCTTACCATTTTCAAAATTCTTTAGCATGATAAATCATAATGCTTCTCATCACACAATAAATAAATATAGGAAGTGACAGATAAATTGTATGTGGACAATTTCATCATTTCACCAAGTTGAAAGTATTGAATATATACAACGTTATAGCCTAAAGAAAGTAGACAGCTATTGTGTTCCCTATAAAACTTTCCTTGCTAAGTACAGAGATACTTCATATATATTTACACATTTTAAAATAACAAATGGCTACTCATTTCATTCCAAATACTTCCTGCACTCTTCGGTCTCATCCTGTAGGCAGCTATATTACCATGGTGTCCATGCTTCCAATTTGGGGAAATTATCCTTTGTTCTGTTGGCAAAGTTTTACATTTGACACTGACACTTATCATAATGGTGCTGAAATGATATAAAAAAAGTCTTGGTAAGATTTTAAAATATCCATTGAAGCTATTTTACATCTGGAAAGGCTAAATTGAGGCAATCTTTACAGGAAAATTAAATCACCAAAAATAATACGATAATAAACCATCGCAACACATTGCAGCTTTATATCAATGATGCTAAGCTAATGTGAGAAGTGCAGAAGTCTCAGCTCTGTAACCGTTCAGGATAAAATAAATAAAAACTTATGACAGAACAAATTAAGGAGTGAACAATTTAATACCATAATTAGTAGTGAGAAATGTAAAAATTAGTAATCATTGAAGAAACCATATGTTTACTGTATTAACTGTAGCTATTAAAACTATATTATATTATTTTGTCAGGTTATGTAATGAGCAAGATTTTTCCAGAGCTTAAGCTACTTCCTGAGAGGGAGGAAGATTAAGTTTGAGGGAAGCCTCATTATTTAGGCCATAGTTTACTGCACATTAGTTCTATATTATTCTTTGCACATTGGGAGGTCTGATTCAATTGTAAAAATAGGATGTTAAAAGTGCTTGATGAGGTGTCCAAAGCCAATATTGAGCAACTGGAAATTTAAGGTTAGTAAATAAATCTACAGTTATTTGGAGCATAAACAAGCAGTATTTCAGGAGGTAAAATTTGCAAGATTTGGGTTATACTGATAGGGTCTGAGACTTTTCTACTCCCATGCTCAGGGACCCAACAAAACTTCACCATAATCCCAGGAGTAATAGTGTATGGTGGATGCTGAAATCTACTTCATGATATAGAAATTATAGAAAAATCAGGGATACTGGGCTTCTTAAAGTAGCCACATAGAAACATGTATTGATTAATCACAAAATGTTAAATACTGCCATAATATTGGAATATGCTTATCTGTATATTTATTTGTATTCATGTGTGTATAAGAGGCGTATATTCTATTAAGAAATATATTAATATATACCTAGAGACTAGAAGACACATGTACATGAATGAATACACATTAACATAAATGAAAGAAATATATAAAGGAATGTTGAGTTACTTTTCTATTGCTGTGATAAGACACCATGACCAAAACAAATTGTTAAAGAAAGACTTTCTTTGTGTTTTTCAGTTTCTAAGGGTAAGTCCATGACTGTCACTGTGGAAAACATGAGAGCAGGCAGGCAGCCAGGGCGCTGGAACAGTAGCTAAAAGCCTTTGCCTTGAATCACAAGTGAAATGAATGAAACAGGCTTCTGAACTCTCTCAGTCAGTCCCCCAGTAACATATCTCCTACCAGGTCAGACCTCCTAATCCTTCCCACACTGTTCCACCAATGAGAACCAAACATTCAAATAGACTAGGAGCCTACAGAAGCCATTCTAATTCAGATCACCATAAGGAATAAAAACCATGGGAGCAGAGAATTTTCTTTGAAAATTCAGCAATATCCTCTCGGAGGAGTTCAGATCAGCATCACCTGAAAGAAGAAGTAGCCCTCAGAGCTTTGTGGGAAAGAATATTCAAGAAAGGTTATACTAGCTGCAGAACAACCTAGATAATGCGAAAATCGGCAATTAAAACTGCATTGAGAGAGCCCACTCCTGACACTATTAATGAAATTCTTCTATACTTACAGGAAGGATCCTAGTATATCTGCCATCAGAGAGACTGTATGCAGGAACTGATGGAAATAGATGCAAAGACCCACAGCAAAACTTTAGACAGAGCATGAGGAATCCTGAAGAAGAGGTGGAGAAAGAATTGTAGTAGCCAGAGGGCTCAAAGACACCACAAGAAAACACAGAATCAACTAACCTGGGCATATAGCTTCTCCCAGAGACTAAATCACCAACTAACAAACATGTATGGGGCTGGCCTAGGACCCTACTTGTATGTAACAGTTGTGCAGCTAGGTCTTCATGTGGAACTCCTAACATTGAGAACAGGGTCTAACTGTGATTGCTCCCTTTCCTCACCTCAATAGGAGAAGATGTACCTAGTCTTACTGCAATTTAATATACCAAGGTGGGTTGATAGCCATGGGAAGCTGCCCCTCTTTCTGAAGAAGGATAGATGGGAGGAGGGGAGGGGAGAGGGAAGGTCTGGAAGAGAGGGAGGAGGCAAAACTGAGGTTGAAATGTAAAGTAAATAAGTTAACAAAAAATTAATAGCAATATTGGGGAGTTGAAGGTGCATGCAAATGTTCTACACAACATTCTATCTCTCTCAGTACAACTGAAATATAATTTAATGTTTTTGAAAAGAATGAACCTCAAATGCTTTGTGTAAACTTTTGGGTGATATCTTCAGGAAATTAACTTTCTGAATAAAACACTTTTAAAATTTCTTGTTAAGTCGGGCAGTAGGGGTGCACGCCTTTAATCCCAGCACTTGGGAGGCTGAGGCAGGTGGATTCCTGAGTTCGAGGCCAGCCTGGTCTACAGAGTGAGTTCCAGGACAGCCAGGTCTACCCAGAGAAACCCTGTCCCCCCAAAAAAATTCTTGTTAAAAGGGGGATAGTCTAAAAACTTAGGGAGGAAGATGGGTTTCACACAAGCATTCTCCAATATTTCTAAAATATAACCAGAAAAGTTTGACTAAGTTGGAACATAAAATAAACATTACATTTAATTAGTTTACAGATAATAATATTAAGGTTAATGTGTGGGTGTATGTGTGTCTGTTTGTGTGTGTGTGTGTGTGTGCAGCATGTATATATGTGTGCAATTCTCATCAACATCCTTTTTGAAGATTTCTCAACAAAGCAAAGTAGGATATTTTAGCTTATCATTCAAGTCCTTGGAATATAGAGAAGGAAGACATGTCAAAAGTTTAAGGTCATCCTCAGGTACACGCTCAATATTTCAAGTCAGCCTGTATTACATGAGGCTCTACTTCTAAACAAATCAAAGATTCCCACTTTCTTTATCATGACTCCAACAAGGTACATCATGTTCTTTGCAACTGCATTAAATTACAGCTGATCTATTGAGATTAAGAAAAGATCATGTAAATTTAGCAGTATCATGTAAATTTAATGAAACAATGTTTGCTTTGATTTGTTGTTCTCTTTTACTTAGTACATTTCACTGATTGTTATATTCTGTTCCCATGTAAGTCATTGGCTGCTCTTCTCTGCTGACCTACACCCCATTGGATATAGATAGCCCACTCTCCATATTCAGACACTACTGACAGAGACTGCATTGCTTGCCCCTTTGATCTCCTTCATACAATGATTTCATAAGCACTAACAAGTAAGCATTTATAGGGACACAGATTTTAAGTAAATACTTAAGACTGAAAACACTTGGTTAGTCATATATTTCCTACGAGTAATAATTTTAAATTCTCTATAGTTTGAATCATATAGCTCTAATTATTTGGTCAGAGATCAATCCTACTGAATAATTGTAGCTAGAGAGACTGCTGGCATACTTGGTGAAATTAGTATGGTACTTATGCCATTCCAGCCTGACACTATAACTATCTTAACCAGATCCTCAGTGGGAAAGCAGCACCTGTTAGTATTTATATGCAAGTTCAAGATGGTAAGAACAAAGTAGTTAACTTATAGGGAGCTCATGTGAACAGTACATCATGATAAATTCATAGTATTGACACAAAACCTGTCATAGAAAATGTTTATTCTTAATCATGGAACTGGGGTTTCTAAAAGTCTATTGAGTTTACATATTTACCTTTAACTAGCAGCATTTCTCTGTTTTTAGATCCTGATTATAAAATTTCCTTTCCACCAAGAAATGCTTCCACAATGCTGAATCTTTTCTATATGTCCATCATCCAAGTTTGAGAAACGAACTTTGCAGTGATACTTTTAGATCTCAGAAATCTTAAAGGTAAATGAAATGCTAAAGGAAGCCCAATGGCGAAGGGAGGCAACCATGATGAGGACAACGTGCAACGTGATTTTCTATATGAGGCAGAAACATGCACAACGCATGAAGAAAAAGAAACTAAAAATATCTGTGTTGTTATAAGGGAAGGAAACCAGAGCCAAAGCAATTTGTCTGTGCTTCTTCCCCATCTGCCTGGCTCCTTCACTGAAACAGCCAACGTCGATGAGTCTGATTTGCTTTCCTGTTATAAAAGTTGTGGCTTAGCTAGAAGCTATGCTGCAATGTCTAGAGAAAGACATCTTTACATAAATACTGTATGTATCTCAAGTTAACACATATGCTTTGTATGTGTGACTTTTGTATACACACCCTGTCCTCCTATCTTCAGGTAATGTGTGAGTTCCTGAAAAATACCTGAAGGAGAATGTTTTTCTAGAGCCCAGAAAATTATGTGATGGTTTCCATCTCTCACTTTTTATATATATATATATATATATATATATATATATATATATATATATATATATATATATATATATAAAGAAATATATGTACTATGGTCATTGTCATTAAATACGAGATAAGAGGCTAAAATGACTGACTTTTTTTCCCCAGTGTTGCTAGGTGCTTCTCATGAGGAGAAGCTAAACCTCATGTTCAGATAGCCTTTCCGTCAGACTAGTGTTTCAACCAGCTGACCAGTCTTGCTGTAAACATTTGCCCTGGCTGGATTTTCCTATTCTGGATGATTGTCTGCTTGGCAACAAGAAGACAGAAGCACAAAGCCAAAATATCCTTATGTGGGCATAGCTGCCTCTCATGGCAGAGCCAATTTGGATCCTATCCATTGGCAGGGATGTCCCAGAAGCAGCCAATTTTAGTTCAGTCTCTTTTAAACTATGGATTGTAAACAAACAGTAGGATTTTCCACAGTGGTAGGGAGAACAGTGAGAAGAAGAGATGGCAAGCTAGCCACTAGCTCACCAGAAGAATGGGGGACTGACAATTAGCTAGAGACTCCAGATACTCTAGAATACAGCATATAGTGCTTCAAGCTCGCAAACATAGTGGAGTCATTTCTTTGCTTCTCTTTCCTATTCTCTGAATTTTCACACAACCCTTTTTCATGGCCATTAGGATGAAGTAGAAGGTTAAAGATAGAGAGGTTCGATGGACTTGTGCTGAGTTGTGAGTGACAGACTCACATTGACTGGTTTTCAGATAATTAATGTCTTCGTGAATTTTACAAATAGTTTTTCTAGACTTTTCTGGAAGGAGCATCCGTAGTTAGATTCAATATGGTTTAAGGAAGTTCAAGCATTCTCTATATGAACCCTGCCTTCTGGAATCAAGCTCAACAGCACCATGAACACGTCACATGTTGCTATGCAAATAGTGTCAGCAGACCAAGAATTTGTGCTTGCAGTCAAGGGAGGGCAGAGAGGCATTTTTCCTACCTTATTGTGGGGTAAAGAAAATATCCTTGAATTCAGTGGCTCCTGGCTTCATCTTAGACAAACAGGAATGATAATAACGCTTACAGATGATATAAGTCATATAGTATAAGCAGCACTAGCTTCTAATACTCAATACAAAACCTATTAATGTTAGTTATATCATTAATTTATTAGTATGTTATCAAAGAGAATATTAAATTACTGATAACTGAGTCACAGTAGTATGTGAGTAAAAGAATTTGGCTTAGTAATCGCATAGTGAATTAGGGTTCCTTTCTTTTTATACCTTCTTCAATACTTGTGAGATTTTTTTTTTTGATCTAGGGTACAGTAGTTTCTCAAACTAGTTTTAATTTGCATTGATCCATGACTAATGATATTGAGAACCTTTAACAAGGATTATTACCCTTTTGTGATTCTTATTTTGAAGCTGTCTATTCAATTAATTTGCCCATTTGTAGACTGGCAGCATTGTTTACATAGTACTTAAATTCTGTAATTGTTTATAAATTATGCATCAGCCTTTTTTTAGGAGTATAGCTAAGAAAAATGTTCTCTCCTTTGGTATTTCTCTCTTTATTCTGATTATATTTTTCTTTGCTGTGCAGAAACTTTTTTTCTACCTAGTAACATCTGCTAATACTTGGGCTTAGTTTCTGTGCTATCTAGAAAGTTCTTCCCTACCCTATGGTCTTGAAGTCTTCGCATTTTCTTTTAGAAGTTTCATTGTGTATGAACTTAAATAAATATTATCAATTCATTTTCATTCATATTTTAGAAATCACTTTGGAGTTTTCTTAAAATATATATATATAAAACAGTACTACAATTAACCCAGCTATTCCATTCCAGGAAATATAACCAGAGAACACATAAGGATATTTTTATTCCTATAGAATTATTCACTATAGCAAGAAAATAAACCAAGATTCCTTTTTTGTCAAAAGATAAATGGTAGTGAAAAATCTTGGTTTTTTTTTTTTACTTATTTTATTAGCTATATTCTTCATTTACATTTCAAATGTCCCCTTTCCTGGTCCCCCCCAGAAAGTCTCATAACCCATCTCCCCTTCCCCTGTTTGGTAGTGAAAAATTCTAACAAAATGAAATTCACAAAATTTTCAGGAATATGGATGTGCTTAGAATGTGTAATATTAGGTACTGTCACCCAACTTAAAATAGAGAGGATCTTCATGTTCTCCGTGTGTGTGTGTGTGTGTGTGTGTGTGTGTGTGTGTGTGTAAATTAATTTTTTGGTAGTGGATAAGTGTATAACGATACATTTAATAGTGAAAGTGTAATTCCCGCGTGAATCTTCACAGCTGTTTTAATTATCTTTCCATTGGTGGTCGTGGGGTGTTGAAGTTTCCCACTATTATTGTGTGAGGTTCTATGTGTGTTTTGAGCTTCAGTAGAATTTCTTTTTTGAATGTGGGTGCCCATGCATTTGGGCATATATGTTCAGAATTGAGACTTCATCTCTGAAGATTTTTCTTTTGATGAATATGAAGTGTCCTTCCCCATCTCATTTAATAAGTATTAGATGAAAGTCTATTTTGTTGAATATTAGAATGACTACGCCGGATTATTTTGGGGGATCATTTGCTTGGAAACCTTTTCTCCAGGCCCTTTTATAAAAATCATTCTATTTGTTTACATTTTAAATAATATCCCCCTTCTGTGCTATCCCTCCACAAAGCCCTCATCCCATCCACCTCTCCCCTATACTGTTTGCCCCAATAAGGGTGCTCCTCCTCCCACTCACCCACTCGCGCCTCACCACTCTGGCATTCCCCAGTGGTGGGGCATCAAACCTCCACAGAACCAAGGGCCTCCCCTTCTATTGATGGCAGATCCATGGATCACTCCATGTGTATTCTTTGGTTGGTGGTTAGTCTCTGAGTGGTTCGTTGATATCATTCTTCCTGTGGGATTTCAATCCCCTTCAGCTCCTTCAGTCCTTCCCCTAGCTCTTCCTTTGGGTTCTCAAGGCTCTGAGGTATTGTCTGCCTTTGTCTCTAAGGTATGCTTCTGAAATATATAGACATCGTACCTGATTTTGATGCATTATATTTTTATCTAAAATTATTCATAATAAAGATTTAGTAAATCTTAAAAATATTCAGGCCAGGCATAGTAGTACACGTAGATGTTAGAAGGAAGCCATTTTTGTGAGTTTAAGCCCGAACTCATCTACAATGCAACTTCCAGGCCAGTCAGAGCTGTTTGAAACAGTGTCTCAAAAATGAAGGAAAAATAAAATCTTTAATGTACTTTGTATTGTCAGTTACATTACAGCAAGTGAAATAACCATATTTCAACTACTCCTCATTTTTTATGATATGAATTAACAAAAAGTCATCTAGCATGTCAGAGTATTTTTGATATACTTGTATTTCATTTATTGCAGAAGAATTTATATACATCTAGAAATGAAATTACACATTTTGGGGACTTAGTTGTTTAGATTACAAAATAAAATAGCTTGTTGTAGATGGCCATCACCCAGTACCTCTGCCATTCTTCAAACTCCGATACCACAGAAGCTGGTGACCACTAGCTGATGTCTAAACAGGTGGGGGACCTTGCATATACAACTCTGCTAGCCAAGTAGAAATGTTTGCCTGCTCTTTCCCAGGATATTGGAAAGCATTGAAAATATTTTATAAGACAAATGAACATGAGATAGGCATTACTAGAGCATTTATTAAGTGCTGGGATCTTAGGCATGATACCTGCTTAACTCAAAGAATTATCACAGACTTTTCTGAGGAAGAGGAGATAATCCTGAATGCAGGCTCATACTTCAGTAAGTCAGTGTGTTTAGATCAATGAAAAATAATTGTGTCTTCTACAAACAAAAAGCAACACAAGATCACATACAGGATGTCAAGTTGTTCAAATCATTCATGACAGAATGGCAAGATATGCATCCATTAAAATCAAATTGCTGTTTCAATGTAATGTTGGCCAACAGAGAAAAATACTGTTTTTCTAAAGTAAATATAAAATTATTTCCCTCCTCAGATTTTGGGACACTATGGTGCTTCCAACCAGAATTACTTCTTGCTTATTTGGGGAATGTTGATTCCTTACCTTCATTCAGAAATTCCCAGTTAGTCCATCAAAATCATTTTCTACTTCAAATGAAAGGAATATACATTAGACATTAAACAATTTCTACTGTTGACTTTCTCATGGTCTCATTCATATTCATAAGTTGATCATATTAAATGAGTTGAATGAGAATGACTAAATATATAGAACCCATAGGCTACTCTCATTTAGAATTACATCATCAATACAAGTAGTTGTTTCAAAATTAATAGATTATGATTAAAAGTGTAACTACTAAGATACAAAGCAATATAACATTTACCTTTCTTTTCAGGTTGTTGTCTCATCAGCTCTGTATTAACAAAAGATGTAAGAGACAACTTCAGTACATAAAATATTAGAAATGATATTTAGAGTATAAAACCTTTTATTTATGCAGTTGCATTATTTGAAAAAGTAGACAATTACTGACTTTTGGACTTTTAAAACAAAAATCACATAAAATAAAACACTTTAACATGTCTAGTATTTGTACTATATAATACTATATATATACATATATATATGAGAGAGAGAGTCTATAGTTAGCTTTGCAAGGAACAATATATTATTATGTTTGAAAAACTTGTAGAATACTTCTTTATTAAATCAATCATGTTTTTGTTTCTCCATTTTAAAATCTGAAGTGTGGGCTGATACCAGAGGTTTAAATGGAAAATAATATCTAAGTGCATCAAACTTTAGGAAAAAACAAAAAAGTAAACTTCAATTTTCCCCTCCAAGTTAATATCAATGAACAATACGTTATCCCACATGTTCTTTTTAAATTTCTAATATTTTTCTCTAATAATATTTCTCAATTTTCATAACTATTTCTGCATTTATTACTATTTATGATCAAGATCATAGTACTAGAAAGTGCATACACCAAAATTTCAGCACAGATATAATTAACCCTCAAAGCCTTTGTTTCTAAAAATGATTTCATATATGTGAGTTTTGTCTCTAGACATGTTTTGTTTCCTTGTTGATAAAAAAAATCCTAGGTAATCTAGTTAAACCTAAAAATGTCAGCTTTTGAACATATACAAACACACACACACACACACACACAGAGGAGAGAGAGAGAGAGAGAGAGAGAGAGAGAGAGAGAGAGAGAGAGAGAGAGAGTATAATAGCTTCCTAATCTATGCCAAATAACATTTTAATGTCCAACACCAGTGCTTGTCAATGGTCCTTCCCTATCACCCTTACTACCATATCCTCTCCTTTCACTAAGAGTCAACCTCTTATGTGCAAAGATGGTCCCTAGCCATCCAGTCATTGCTCACTCTTATGTCCTTTCTAGCAGTTTGATTTTCCCACATTCCTTATGGCTATGTTATTGTTATTGTTCATACCTCAATTTTGGTGCCACGTTACCCCAAGCAAATATTTCTAACATTCAAAATTGAAATGAGTAGCTGGTTACTCACTTCTTATCCCACTGTATCCCAATTCTCTACAATGTTTCTAAAAAGAAGCATTTTATTGTTCCTGAATAGTTTGTTGTGTTTTGCAGCCATCAATGTATGTCATTTCTTGACCATATTATTTAATTCACAATTTCATTCACCAAACTCCAAATACAATATTCTCATCTTAAAAATGAACCAGAACTGAAGAAAACCATTGTATCTGGGACTTTTGGATTGATCACCTGATGGCAAGAAAATTTACAAATGTTGATAGTGATTATTCTAGTTAATCATCTAATTTATAGGTATGTCGCTCTATACCATAACCCAAATATAAAAGAAAAAAAATTTGTTAAAATTAAGAGATCTACCCAATTACCTACATTTTCTCACTTTGGTATTTGGTTAATTTCAAAGAAAATGAAGTTATCTATTTTAATATTGTTTCATAAGTTTTAAGAGAAGAGCAGAAGTGAAGATATCAAGTAACTTCAGTGTGCCCCAACTTCTGGCCCAAGAAGGAGTTTTACATTAACTACTGAGGCATGGTGGAAGTTTACTTTTTCTCAGAAAAAAAAAAGTGAAGTACTGACAGAAGATGGCCATCTGTTCTTCACATTGCTAGAGCCAGAACAAAAGGAAAAGAATAAATGTAATACAGAGGGTTTCTATTATATCTGAGAAAGGATGCCTACCCAAGGAAGCATATTCTTACATAGCAAGACAAACTTCAAGATGAACTATCTTGGAACTCTCAATGTGGAAACTTTTAGAGTGAATTCAAATTTGTATCCCAAAATGGTTAAGCAGGATTTTTGTTATGAATTCAGGGAAGTGAAGTTTTTTTTTTAAATTCTTGATCATTGCATCAAGTTAATATATTAAATAAAGATATTCAATAATACTTACATATCAGAAATCCAAGGTGGCATTGTGGGATATGTGTCATACATGGATTTATTTGTACACATGACAAAAAAAGAATAGAGACAAAAGTTAAATGAACTTGAGCATCTAAATTGTTTTACCTATTTATTGACATGAAACAGAAATAGTACAATGCTTATCCCAGAGTGGTCCTGTTGAAGAATGTCTAGCTGTCTCTTATACCAAGTTCTTCATGAACTGCCATCCAAGCCAGTGCCCAGAAGAGTGGTTTGCAGGTTTTGCAGACCACCTTTAGCAAAGAGTCTGTGCATTTTCATTTTCTAGCTCTGTAGTTTTGCTTCCTTTTAGTACTTATTTTCTGAAAGAATTTTTAGGATGTTGATAGGAGCTCATCATATATCATGAGAATCTTTGACCAAGTAAAGCCAATCCTAACATTATAAATGCTTTTAAACTGTGCATATACAAAATGTAAGTCTTGTTCTCTGTGTTTTTTTAATTTTTATTTATTATTTTCTATATTCTTTGTTTAAATTCCAAATGATTTCCCCTTTCCTGGTTCTCCCCTCCCCATATGTCCCTCCACCCATTCCCCAATCAACCCCTTCCCACTTCTCTGTCCTGGTAATCTCCTAAATTGCTGCATCAAGCCTTTCTTGGACCAGGGCCCTCTCCTTCCTTCTTCTTGGGAATGATTTGCTATGTGAGTTGTGTCTTGGGTATTCAGAGCTTCTGGGCTAATATCCACTCATTAGTGACTACACTCCATATGTGTCCTTTTGTGATGGGGTTACATCACTTAGGATATTTTCCAGTTCCAACCATTTGCCTAAGAATTTCATGAATTCATTGTTTTCAGTTGCTGAGTAGTATTCCATTGTGTAAAGATACCACATTTTCTGTATCCATTCATCCATTGAGGGGCATCTGGGTTCTTTTCAGCTTCTGGCTGAAGCTGATTATAAGGAGCATAGCTCATCCTATCTCATGAGAATTTTTGATCAGAATATTCTGATAAATAAGGCTGCTATGAACATAGTGGAGCATGTGTCCTTATTGCATGCTGGGGAATCCTCTGGGTATATGCCCAGGAGTGGTATAGCAGGGTCCTCTGGGAGTGTCATGTTCAGTTTTCTGAGGAACCACCAGACTGATTTCCAGAGTGGCTGTATCAACTTGCATTCCCACCAGCAGTGGAGGAGTGTTCCTCTTTCTCCACATCCTCACCAATACCTGCGGAGGATGAATATTCCTTAAATAATACACTATACCTGCATTTACATTGTATTGATTATGATAACCCATCTATGATTCAAACAAAAATGTTTGTGTTATCACCACATACTGTTTGGGGGCTTTTACAACCAATATTCTGTGGTCAATAATAAACTAGAAGAATTGCTTCACAATTTTATACATAACTTATGACTGAAGGCAGAATAATGTCCACCATGCATTATGAAAGAAGTTATCTAGAAGTTCAGAGCTGTGGACATGTACTAACACAAAAAATCATTCCCAGTGCACACTGTTGGCTAGACTGAAGATGCTCATTTGACAGTGAACTGTTCTATAGAACATTCACTCTCAATACACAGAAAAAGAATATGCTTTTGGAAAATTTTTATTTAATTATCATTTTTATTATTCTCATTTTCAATTTTTTATTTTATTTTTTATTTATTCTTTAATTTCTTATTACCATACAGATTTTATCCCTCTCCTGGTCCACCATCCAATTGTGCCACATCCCACACCTCTTCCCCTCTGTAGGGCATTTCATGTAAGGTCCCTCCCTTTGAATTGTGAGAGTCTCTTACCTCCCAGGTTTCTGGTACATGGGGATGGGATAGGAGTTTTGGAGGGGAAATGAGGAAAGGGTATAATATCTAAAATGTAAATAAAGAAAATATCCAAGAAAAAATGAAGAAAAAAACCACCCATAGAATATAGCTCTGTGTTTATTAAAGAAAAAGAGATTTGATTGCTAAATTAAAATATTCTTTATTAATTCTTTAAGCATTTATCATTATTTTTTAAAACCTTGGTCCTGTGTGCCTTCGTACCACACTAAAAATCTTCATAAAATGTATTGCTGAAAATGTCACACACTTTGGTTGTAGGACATAGAGGAATAAAGTTGTGTTGATCAGCATCCACCCTATCTCCTGGTTAGTTCTGTGTAGAGGAAGATGCTATGCAAACTGCTGGAGGGTCTTACACATCTGTCAACCTTGTGAGTTTCAGTAATGACAAGCCTGGCAAGATATGCTCACATGTACGACGGTGGCATGCATGCAATAGGACTGAATTTTTTATTTTTCTGTGCTATAACACCATAACTAAAGCAACATCTAGGGGAAGGAATCTACTTTAGACCTACGCCTCCAAGAGGTTAAATAAAATTCATGATTACAGAGCAGAGGCAGCAGCTGGGGCAGCAGCTAAGAGCTCACATCTTGATCCAAAACCAGGAAGCACAGAAAGCAATCAGGAAACAGTGATGGCAAGTGGCTCTTGGACCCTCCAAGCTCACTGCCAGAGCCAGACTTCCTCCAGCAAGGCCACACCTCCTAATCTTCCCTGAACATCTTCTGACCTGAGGCGTATTGATGCCATGCCATTACACCACCTCAGAAATATGCAGCCATTTTCTGATTTAATTTAAGACCTGCCGTAAAGGAGAAAATGAATGCCTGGTACTGCCAAGATCTCATGGGTGTCTCTCAAGAGCTCTAGTGGGGAATCTGTCACCAGTATTTTTGCTAAATACACACACACAGTATCAAACTTCCCTTTAAACTAGTGTCTCTAGACTAATATAGACTTATAGATTAGCATGGCACTCTGACCTCACTGGAGAAGTTTCTTTGTGTAGGTAAAGTTAAAAATCACAAGTAACCAAATGTCATAAGTGTCTATAAAGCTTAACCACAAATAGTACATCTGAATCACAACATTTCCCACAAGGCTCAAGGATCACTGAAACAAACAGTGGAGTCAGAAAGATATCAAGACCAGCAGTTTGGACAAAACCATATCCTCTAAACAAGGAAGAAGCACTGTAGTCATGAACTCACAACTAAGCTTGCCTGCACAAGACCTGTACAAGATCATTCCAACCAACAGGCTAGGATGGAAGAGCAAAAAGTCACAATCCTCCACTTTAACTGAAGAACTACAGTGGATGGATTCTGGGAGTGGAGTGTCAGTTTTCCTTAAAGGTGTGGTCCTGGGTAGTCCAGCCCCACATACATATGAGTATAGCAGCCACACAGACTATACTCTGGCTTATTTTTTTTTTTTAAAAAAAGGGAAGACATCTATTGGGGAAGTGACTGTTGGGAGTTGTACCGAGAATTGATTTGGCAGTACCTTAGAGAGAGGAGTAGGAAGAGATATAATCAAAACATATTGGATTGTGTATTAAATTCTCAAATAATTAATCAAAACGTATGTAAATACGAACTCAGGCTGGCCACCAATATGGTCTGCTTTGCCATCTTCTGATCCATGCTACTAAACCAAAGCTGCTAGGAACATACACATTTAAAGAGAGATAAAATTGATGATGCAACTTAATCTGGTGCTTGAGAAACATAGATTTAGTTGATTTTGCTTAATTTTTGGGCAATCAAGCAGGTGCTAATGCAAAGAATCCACTGGTCCTACCTACGGACACATGTCTCCACGTTTCCAGTGGTTTTGTTATGAAATTGATTCAGTTTCAAATGTAAAGATGTTCATGGCTACCCTGCTCCTGCTGACTCAATGGTCCTTACTATTTCCTTGGATCAGGTATTACCTGTATCATCTTACAAATCTTTGCCTATATTTTGTCTTTCTGTTTTATAGACTTTTTGCTATCCAAGAAGTCAGGAAACTAACTTCTTAGCTCTGAAAATATATTGGCTATGGTCATTCTTGGGCTTCCCCTCTCCAGAAGAGACAGCATACTCACCTTCTTTTGCCCTCAGTTTCTTCACCTATAAAATGGGAATGGAAATTTCTCACAAGAATGAGGATGAGGCTCATTATAACAAGGAGTGCAGCTAAGATCAGGACTATCCACATAATGACAGAATGAGGTACATTTAATTGTGTATAACCATATTGTAATTACCATTTTTATGACCAACTTAATGACAAAAATGCTTGCATAGCTATTATTAAAATTTTGTGGTTTTCTAAAGCATTGTTCTATAAAATGTTATAAAACTTAAAACCTGTTCTGAAATGCATTACAAACTAATTAGATTTGTGTTGTTTATAAAGTAAAAATAATAAAAGATACACAAAGCAGAAATTAATATAAGAGAAGCAAAATTCAAAGTGCTCCAGGAAATGAGATTACCACTGCCCCAGACTAATGAGAAACCCATTTCTGCCATAAGGCAGCATCTATGCTAACACATAGAGGTAAATAAAAAGACTTCTGATATGGGAGATGACTATTGGCCATGGAATAATCAGCAAACTCTTCTGGGCTAACGTATGAAGTGCCCAGGAAGAGATGACAAAGATACATGAAATGGGAAAAGCTGTCAATCCTTGAAGTCAAATTGGACTGTAACATGGAGGGAAAGCTTGTAAGACCCGTAGATATGAAAATGCAGTTCTACAATTGCCTTAAGACCGTTTTTAAAAAATCAGGAGACATTACTCCTCAAATTGGGAGTCTTTGTATGTATATCATTACCATCAACCCAAAGCCTATAGAAAGGCAAACATTTTTTTCTTATTTAGAAATATTTGTTATGATACTGAAACATGGTCATTCTTAATATACAATAACTTGCATTTGGCCAGGAATACTTATTGTGGGATCTCAACTTCAGTTACATTTTTTAATTTTCTTTTTCCTTTTCTTTTTTGACATTACAACATAATTAACTCACTCCTCCCTTCCCTCATTCCCTCACATATACTCCTCTTGCTCTCTTTTAAATCAATGACCTTGTTCTCATTAATCATTGTTAAAATCATATATGGATATGGATATTCATACATATTCCCAAACATAACATGCTTCATTTTGTCATCCTACTCTTGTCAGACAAGCTAAGTTCATCTTTAGTGGCTAAGTATTCCAAGTGATTCCAATGCAGAGTCGAGATTGCCCTAATGCTGCAAAGTAGAAAATAGATCCATCATGGACTCAGTAAACCAGAGAGTAGAGTGCTGAAAACCTGTATGTTCAGTGTGAGAGAGGCATGACTGAGCTAATCAGTATGGACAGAGGGAAGTGCTTTAGGCAAGTGATCAAAACACAGCCAGCATTCTTGGCATTTGTAGTCATTGTCATTATGAAATAAAAACTAGTATCTATTTAAAGTAAGCTTTATTTCAATCTATATTAGTGTGAAACTACAAAACTGTGTAAATGACAACAGTATCTCCTTTCTCCTTCCATGGTTGAATTCAACTGAGAGAGAAAAGAGAATAATTTGTCACATCAGCATGAGAGTAACAGAGTTTACTGCTTCAGTCTCTCTGCCTTACTAATTCCCAACTCTCTTTGGTTTTACACCATGCTTTTTTAATGGTCTTATTTGTGCATTATTTTATTTTCATTATATGTTGTTCCATTTTGTATCCCCCATGATTATGTTTTCACTGAACAGATGCACAACAGTTTTGCTGCACCAAAGTCTATGATCCATAATTAGATGTCAATATGTTTTCTTTATGAACTAAATACATTTTTAGTTACTTGGACATTAATTAAAATCGCATACTGGATTTTTACATCCTTTCAACACATTTTTGAGGAAATATTTTTGGTTTACTTGAATGCTTTAAAACATTCAATTTTATAATATAAGTTTTTTCCAAAATATTATATACTGTAGATAATATATAAATATTAATTATAGAGTTACACACAGAGAACCCATTAACAAGATATAGCCATTCACATATGAAAGAAATGCCATTTGACAAATTAGGAGAAACTACTTTTTAATCATTGCTTTAAAAATATGTCATGTATTTGGATGCAATTCTAGTAAAAATAAATGAAATGGTATTTCACAATAATGGAAACAATGGCCAATATTCATCTATCATAATAAAGAAAAAACAAATTTTAAAATTCATAAAAATATTTATGCGGATGGAAAACCCAGAATGCTAGGAGGGTACACAGTTCAGACTTGTCAGCAATGCCAGTCAACTCTGAAGTGAATGAGGTGCATGGACCTCGGTGACATGTTCATATGGAAAACTAGAAACATGATTTTTTTTTAATGTCTGGATGGGCATCTCAAATTGTTCCTTAAGGGTGACTATTGAAGCCCTTATTCTAGAAACTCCAATTCATTTTCATAAATATAGTCTGAATTTGATCAGAGAGAAAGGTAGATAAACATTTTTGGACATTGAGTTAGTATGTTTTTGTCCTTCTTTTTCTGTTACAAGATTTACTTATTTATGCTCACATAAAGCTTGCATAAGGTCTCAGAGGCCATAAAATGCCCTTCGCTATAATGTTCAATAAAAGCTATCATACATATGAACACTTGCTCGGATTTTGCCTCAAATGTATGAGGACATAAAGACATAAACTCTGAATCTACAGAAATTGATTCATGCCAAATAATTCCTCCTCTTAGTATTTTTATTAACTTTCCTCTGGGACTCTTAAAGGTGACAAGCTGGTATTTCTCAAGCTATATGTAATTATCTTGAATTAATTATATAAAGTGGTCAAAAGAACAGTGGCATGTTCCAATAACTCAGTATTCTACATGATTAGGTGACATTTTCACATTTTTTTCAGACTATGCAAACTGCAAAATCTGAGCCTATCTAACCCTCAGGGACATTCAATAGAGGCAAATGCATAATTAGTAATAAATTTGAAAAGTTTCAACAAAATACTTGTCTTGAATATATTTGAAAGATCAGCCAGAAATTGCTTTCTGTTGGCAATGGATTGTTTGAAATGTCCCTTACATGTGGCATAGTTTCTGTATTGGAAGAGCAGAAACTATCTATGTTAGGAATGGGGTGAGTGGGTCTTACTCTCCACATCACACTGACAGAATCACAGTTTTCCACTTCATGAGTCCTCTAGGACCTGAGTCCTGCAGAGTGAGCTTGAGTAGTATTTTCCAGAATCTTGTATGCACAATATAGTACTTACACATAATACATTCCATTATATGTAATGATACCTTAGATGATTAATATAAGACATGAAGAGACGAAAGAACATATCAAACAAATATTGTAAAATTCATTCTTCATAGAACTCCAAATCTAAGTGGATGCCTTGAATTTTGTCCACCAACCGTGACCAGGATCCATGCCATGCTTTTATTCCACTTGTGAGATTGCCCCATCTAGCTGCTTCCGACCCTTACCAAGGCTAACCTTCTAAGAGGAGCTCCCCGTCTTGGTCTCAGTTCCCTGCAGCTCTTCCCAAGGAGGAGTCAGCTGTCTTTACTGAATCAATGCTCACTACATAGAAATTACCAGATTCAAAGGTGATGTTCTCTCCCCCTCAATATTAACCAATGTTTTCCATTTGATAGGTTTCCATTTATAGCAGTAAGGCATAAACTTCCACAGAAAAGCCAAAAAATGTAAAAGGAATTATCTCAAACTGATGATATCACAGCAAATAAGAAATTAGTTGTTGGCCTAAAATCTCAGCAGATGTGAGACACATGGCATAAAGGTGACTTAATGAGATTAAGGAACTTACAGAACAATGTCCTCAGTCTCTTGAAAATGACCTTTCAGAACATAAGGGCTGAATAGTGAAGACAAAGTTCTGCCCAGGGTATGGAGTTCAGTCCCTATAAACACAGTGCCCAGCATACATGCACACGCATAGGCACACCACACTTTATAGCAAAATAAGGATTAGTTTCACTTATTGAAATTAAGAAAGGCTTGTATTTCCATGCAGAGTGAAAAATAGTGTAATCAAAACAGTTTGGCACAAACCTACACATACAGAGAAGCTTGACTTCTTTCAAAGGTAATTATTACCATTGATAAAATACAGAAATTACAATGAAAAAGTTAGGTCCATTGGTTATTTAAGAAATAAATTTAAGTTTATTTATTAAAAAAAAACTGGATTCTTACCTCTTACTCGCTGTAACATATTGATCCCATGATAACTGACAATTTAAGAAATAATAGAGAACAATGTTATAAATTTTATTGTAGAATAACTTAATCTACCTACTACAAAATGTCTAACAAGTGTAATGTATATGCTTGGAGAGATTTGAAATCTACTAAGGCTTCAGGTATTGAAATTCCATCACCATTTCAAGCAGTTATCAGGGTGGAAACGTAATCAGACTATGGATTATAGGTGAAACCTTTGGAAAGCAATAAAGATTACACAAGGCTACTTACAAGTAGCCTCACTTTTGGATCAGTTTGAAATCAGACTAGCTAGATACAAAAGGAAAAAATAAATTTTATTATCTTTTGTTTGCACAAGGGGCCTAAGACATACAAGTGTGGCCTCTTACCCTTATACCAGAACCATGAGCCAAAGCAAACCAATTTTCTTTATGAAGTAGCATACTAAAATATTTTATTTTCTTAACTAAATAGAAAATAAGGCAAAATTTAAGGTAGAATTATGTTGGAATTCATCATTTCTGAAGGTGAAAGGCAAAATCTAGAGAAGAAAATATATTCCACTTATTACAAAGTTGTAAAAGACAGAATTCTCAAACTTCTAATCAATAAGGAAATAGAACTGAGTGATGAATAAAACAAGAAACAAGCTCATCATATAAAGACAAGCAGAAGCAAGAAGGCTAAGGAAAGGTTGGCCAACTGGCTCAACATACACTTAGGACAGTACATTCTGGAATTCTTCTACAAACCATGATAGAACAGCACTCTCAATGGTAAAAGAAAGCACTACATGATTTGATTATTCAAAATGATGCCTGAAACAATGCATCTATTTAATTCAATTAGAACATTTCACTACATATTATGGATCAAAGAATTACATATGTTTCCATTAATAGAATTTTATGTGCCAAATTAAAGTAGAAAATAAATATTAAAATGATAAAAGAAACAATGGAAAATAGGCAAAACAATTGAACATATGATTCAGGAAGTAAGAACAAATAGGTTATAAATGACAAAAGAATAAATTGCAGTATTTGGAGGGATAAATATAACATGAATCTATAATAAAATAACATTATATATTTTCTCAGTGAGTAAAAAACATAAGTTTGACCAAAACACCTTGTTCTGGAAAACAGAAGAGTGATGGTACATACATGCAGTAAAGGACACAGCAGAATTATGGTACACATGTGTAACATAGGACAGAGCAGACTGGTGATACAAACATGTAATATAGGACATAGCAGATTGGTGGTACATACATGTAATATAGGACACAGAAGAATGGTGGTACATGCATGTAACATAGGGCACAGTAGAGTGGTGAGACATATATGTAACATAGGACACAGCAGAGTGGTGATACATATGTGTAACATAGGACACAGCAGAGTGGTGATACATATGTGTAACATAGGACCCAACAGAGTGGTGATACATATATGTAACATAGGACACAGCAGAGTGGTGATACATATGTGTAACATAGGACACAGCAGAGTGGTGATTCATATGTGTAACATAGGACCCAGCAGAGTGGTGATACATATATGTAACATAGGACCCAGCAGAGTGGTGATACATATATGTAACATAGGACACAGCAGAGTGGTGATACATACATGTAACATAGGACAAAGCAGAGTAGTGATACATATGTGTAACATAGGACACAGCAGAGTGGTGATACATATATGTAACATAGGACACAGCAGAGTGGTGATACATATATGTAACATAGGACACAGTAGAGTAGTGATACATATGTGTAACATGGGACACAGCAGAGTGGTGCTATATATGTGTAGCATAGGACACAGCAGAGTGGTGATACATATATGTAACATAGGACACAGCAGAGTGGTGATACATATGTGTAACATAGGACACAGCAGAGTGGTAATACATATATGTAACATGGGACACAGTAGAGTGGTGATACATATGTGTAACATGGGACACAGCAGAGTGGTGCTATATATGTGTAGCATAGGACACAGCAGAGTGGTGATACATATATGTAACATAGGACACAGCAGAGTGGTGATACATATGTGTAACATAGGACACAGCAGAGTGGTGATACATATGTGTAATATAGAATTCAGCAGAGTGGTGATGCATATGTGTAACATAGGGCACAGCAGAGTGGTGGTACATACATTGAGTATTGGAAGCTTTGCAAGCAATAAACTACTTTTAAAGACTATTTTAAATTATTGCATTTTTGTGACCCATAATCACAAAATAAATTCTGTGCTTAAATGTAAAGAAACATAATTCACAGATCTTGAGCATAAATTCAGTGATTTAAATATATGCTCATGCTGCTCTTCCAGATCCTTAATTCAATTACCAGCAACCACATGGCAACTCACAACCATCTATAATGGGATCAAATGCCCTCTTCTGGTGTGTCTGGAGATAGCTACAGAGTACTCATATATATGTAATAAATAATTGTTTTAAAAATAAATAAATAAATAATTATCCACTCTTACAAGCTATAACATAAACAATATGTTGAACTATTCTACAATTATAAGATTTGTATGTTCCCCTTATTTTCTAATTATTTTTTATTCTTAGATATCACATATAAGAAGCCATCAGTAGCATTTGTATTGACTTCTCTCATTTACTATAAATCATTTATACTTCCAGTGAATCAGTCATTTGCCTTTATTTATAGCTGTGTACTACTCCGTTGTTTGGAAGACCACAATATTTTATGTTTCTTCATTTTCATAACAGATAATTGGAGTATTCTCCAATTTTAGACTATTACAAAACTGCAAACTGGGTCAAAACTAAAACTTATATTTACACAGCAGGAGATACACTTAAAATAAGATAGAATAGCAATGTCCATGATAAGGGGGAAAACCTTTCAAAACAAAATAAATTTAAGGCTGTTACATATACTGGAATGCCAAGGAGCAAGAGATCCTGAATTAGTCATATTAACTTACCATGTTAAAATATATATATATATATATAAAATATTCTACTTATAGAAACCCAAAGATATAACACCAAAGCAAACAATATATGCTTTTGTAAAGTGGTTTATCTGTGTGAGTGTATGGACCTCTATGTGTAGTTGCATGAACCTGTGCACACAAGCAAAGTCAGGATATGTTAATTGACTACCTGCCTCTATGAGTCTCTACCTTTAGAGCAGGTCCTTATTTGAGAATTTTATAAAATTAAACCAAAAAAAATGACTTTATATATAATCTTGATGTAGTCATTACAATTGATTCTGAAGGTAATATGCAAAATCAGTGGAGAAGTAGAAAGGATACTGACAATTTTAACCTGTAATGTTTTTGCCTTAACCTGAGTATTTGCCAAACTCAGAAAATAGCTTGAGTAGAATCTCATATATGATGCTCTGTCTGTGACCTCCACTGACTTCCACTCATTACATGTTGAGTGGCAGTCTAAAATGTGCATAAAAGTATACACAATTGCTAAATATTTCTATTAATTCTATAAAAATTTGTTGAGACCCAAGTGTTTGTACAATAATATGTTTGGTAATAACCACTCTCTTTCAGAAGTTTTAACTCTATCCTCAGAATATCTCCCTCTCCCATGAAGATGAAATCCAGTAATCTTCCTTAGGGCATCCTACCTCAAATTTTTATCAACCAGAAGCTAATGTAGTGCCCAATTTATGAGAAAACTTGAAGTTAATTTCTCTGATATTTATTTTCTTGCATGTTTCAGATGCTATCAGGGCCAATCAGGTTGTTAAAATAATCATAGTTCACCAAGAGGTCAAAAGAACAGCTAGGAAGAGAATCCCAGAGAGAGTGAGTGGTGACTGATTTGTTGCAGCCAATATTACTCCATGTAACAATGGTACAGCTAGCACTGGTCTTTTTGTGCGAAAATAAAGACTTGAAATTTTGATCTGTCGCCTCGTGAATTTTCAAGTGAGGAAAATTCCCTCCACACAATAGTTAATCTTTTATATCAACTAGACAGAATCAACATGGAAGCCAATCTCTGGGTGTGTCAGTTAAGGATCTTCTATAGTAGATAAATTGAGAGAAAGGCCACTCCATGAGAGGCCAGGTAAACACCAGGGCTCACCGTATTTTGCTTCCTCACTGAGAATGCAGTGAGGAGAGTGTGCTGCCTGCCCCTGCCACACATCTTTCCTACCATGGTAAAAAAGTATCCCTAAATATAAAATCAACCAGAAAAAAAGACTTCCTGTCTTAAGTAGCTACTTGTCAAGTATTTTGTTCCAACAATATAGAAGTAACTAATATATTCCATTTTCAAAAACACAAAACACCTGATGATTTGTAAAATAAACTCTTTGGCAAAACTACAGAGGGGTTTCCATGCTAACTTCAAGAACTGATGCCTTCCATCTCCATCCATGCTCTCTGGTGCTTCCGTCCTTCTGAACACATCATATTTATATCAGCTCCACAACAGACATGCACAGTGATTGTGGGCCAATGCCCATACCCTCTCTATACATCCTCATAGAACCTAAAGGCTCCGTCAACATATACAGGACACAGTCAACCAGAATTTACTATATCTGTCTCTCTTCTTTGTTCATATACATACAGGCTGTCCCTGACTTTCAGATTCTCGGCTTCTGAGCAGCCAACACTTTCATGCATTATACATCGACACTCCATAGTGCCTTTTGTATGCCAAATCCAGACTTTCATACATCAGCAGATCAACGAGCATTTTGCGCTAATGTGTGGTGGCACTGCCTGACAGCCAAGAGTTCTGTCTGGGCAGTCATGCCATCTTTGTCTGGAAGAGCAGACTTTATATAATTATTTGGAATTTTTTTGCTCTTTGCCCTTATAATTTTGCAAAACTGAGTAGAAAATGAACATTGAAAAGACTGATAATAGAGAAAAAATCATAGGTCTCACAATCTCCATACAGCAAAACAAAGAGGAGATTGCTGTCTTCCCATTGTAGCAGATCTTTAATCCCAATCATGGCCCTTGCAGATTTAAACTTAGTCAACTGTGGTTCAATCATAAAGAAAAAAAAATAAGATTAAGGACTCTGTATAAAATGTTGGGAAAAATTGTTGAAGATTATGTGTAAATGGTAAGGTATAATTAGAGATATCAAATATTTATTCTTTCAAGAAAACTTAATAACATAAAAGCTTAAAATTTTTACTTTTCCATCATAAGTCCTTACATGTATAAATAAGGCATTTTTCTGTAAATCAATAGACATTGGGTAAACACTTCTACTTTCATGTATCTGTTCACATACTCTGCCATTTGAGCATAAACTCTCTCGCCATCAAGGATGCTCAGGTATACAGGCTTTCTCATCCTCCTCTGACAGCCAGGAAAGTGCTTCAAGTGGAGGATGCAGAATAATTTGTGCCTCCAAGAGAGTCAGGACAATCAAGGAAAAGCAAAGATTGCACATACCGAGTGGAGCAAACAGACTAACTAGGTTTTACAGAACAGGAAAATGAGTTCAAACAAGTTCTGTGTGTTTAATTACATATCATATGTCTGCATGACATATTGCTTATTCTCATAAAAAGTTGTGAGCAATTGACTAGGTGAGAAAAATGAACTCATACTTTAAATAGTTTATTCTAGATGTCTCTTGTCTCTCTTCTCTATCTCTCTTGCACATACACACATGGGCTCACACATACACACACACATAGATAAGCTATAAATTTAAGCTGTGTATCTGAATTTAAAATACAACTTGTTTAAAAAGTGTGATACCCTCAGTCTGTTCAGCGTTTCAGATATTGGGGATGGTGCTATCAAATACTCCCCAGATTTCAGTTCTGCTGGCTTACCCTTCAGACCTGCCCTCTATGCTGAACTTTATTTTAGAAAGTCTTAATATTCTTTCACTTAAATAGTTCATTTCACTAGCAATGCAACAAAATATATTGACTGTCATCCATGTGTAGTATCTTTAAAAAATATTTTATACCACAACTCACTTGTAGCAATCATTTATTGAAAGGACATTTGTTTTTTATTTCTTTAAGAATGAATTTACTACAGGACATGTAGACTCCCTAGTCTGATTTCACCCATTTGCATTTTGGTCAACTGTACCAGTGGAATGCCTATTAGAGAGCACTAGAATTCTACCTGAATATCAACTATACCTTTGTCTCCTGCTCTAGATGCTGCTGCTCATACCCCTTGGCTTCAAACTCCTCAAACTCATAGTCCACTGTAGAGGTGCCTAAGAGAATCAACCTCCTATCAGGGTAATATAGAGTCAATGGATACCTAATGAAGGATATAAAAGTCCCATTTCCTCAAGACATAATGATGCTATATATGATCTGTATGATATGTATGATATGTGAGAGCCTGCTGAGTCTGGACAGGTAAAGCCAGCTTTGATCAGCTTTTCCTCTTATGCTGTCCATCCCCACTCTCAGAAAAACTTTCCCTGAATACAACATGTCTGGGTCTACTTTGTGATACTACTACTACTGAAAAGAGCAGGTTGGGAAATTCAAAGCAAGCATTATCCTCCTTTCTCACAGTTCTTATCACAGGCAGTTCTAAGATCAAGGCACTAAGAGTGCTGTTTCCTTCATAGGAGTCAAGCAAACAGGGATTATACCTGCTCTTTCACAATGACACTAATTCTTCCACTGAGAGAAGCCATCTCACACTCTCCTTATCTATATACATGACATGTCTCAATACTGTTACATTGTCATCTCAACTTCAGCAAAGGTTTGGAGGAGACAAATAATCAAACCATAGCAATGTCTTTTCTGTTATTGGGTGTTGTGTTCACTAAGAAAGGCTCACTGCTTTAAGAAATTGTTAAAAGTAAATGCCCAAGGGCAGAGAAGATGGTTTAAGGAATAGAAGTGCTTCCTTTGGAAGTAGGATAACCTCAGTTCAAACCTCAGAGCGCGCATAAAGAAATGAGTATGGTAACAGGTAACTATGGCTCCAGGCTTGGTCACATGGAAGAAGATCACTGGGATTTACTGGCTGACAATATAGTTCTGTTTTCTGTATAGGACCTTATTTCAAGGGAATACATGGAAGGTGATAGAGTAGGAGACAGGACAGCCTCCTCTGGTCTCTGTACATGCACTTGTACACACATGCGCTTATAGCCCTCCCCCATATACACACGCATACATACACATAACAAAACTGTATATGCTACTTTTTGTCTTGATTTTTTTCTTCTGGAATTAATGCTCACAACCCAGTTTATTTGTGTCAATACAAGGTTCTAGATTGTGAGGTATTTCTGCTAAAATTTGTTATGTCTTTCAAACCATAAGGATGTGAAATAAATTTTACATGTTCACAAATTTTGCCTATGCATATCCACTCCCAGGCCATGCTTCCAGAGCTCATGCTGCTCCTTGGGTAGCCTTGTCAGGTGAGCAATGGTGATGCTAAACGTTCCCAAACCCTTAGATTGTGTTACCAGTAAAGAAATACTATGATACTTTCTAAGTTATGTAAGATTCCAAATCTTATATTTGTTTCTTTCTTTCCAACTAGCTTAAGTTTTCCTACAACAAACACAATAATGTTCTCCTTAAAGTCTACTACTTTCATAGTATTTTTCTTTCTTTTTTTATTTTTTTATTTATTTTTTATTTATTTTTTTATTTTCTGTATTCTTTATTTACATTCCAAATGCTTTCCACTTTCTTAGTTCCCCCTCCCCATCTGTCTCTTAAGCCCTCTTCCCTACTCCCATTTCCCTGCCCTGGTGCTCCCCTACAATGCTGGATCAACACTTTTCAGGACCAGGGCCCTCTCTTTCCCTGTTTTGGGGTATCATTTGATATGCAAACTGTGTCTTGAGAATTCAGAGCTTCTGGGCGAATTAATATCAACTTATCAATGATAGCATTCCATGTGTATTCTTTTGTGATTTGGTTACATCACTTAGGATGATATTTTCCAGTTCCAAACATTTGCCTAAGAATTTCATGAATTCATTGTTTTTAATTGCTGAGTAGTACTCCATTGTGTAAATATACCACATTTTCTGTATCCATTCCTCCATTGAGGGGCATCTGGGTTCTTTTAAGCTTCTGGCTATTATAAATAAGGCTGCTATGAATATAGTGGAGCATGTGTCCTATTGCAAGCCCAGGAATCCTCTGGGTATATGCCCAGGAGAGGTATAGCAGGGTCCTCCGAAAGTGCCATGTCCATTTTCTGAGGAACTGCCAGATTGATTTCCTTAGTGGTTGTACCATCTTGCAATCCCTTCAGCAGTGGAGGAGTGTTCCTCTTTCTCCACATCCTCTTCAACACCTGCTGTCTCCTGAGATTTTAAACTTAGCCATTCTGACTGGTGTGAGGTGAAATCTCAGGGTTGTTTTGATTTGCATTTCCCAAATGATTACTGATGTTGAACGTTTCTTAAGGTGGTTCTCAGCCATATGAAGTTCTTCAGGTGAAAATTCTTTGTTTAGCTCTGTACCCCATTTTTGATAGGGTTATTTGGTTTTCTGTGGTCTAATTTCTTGAGTTCTTTGTATATATTGGATACTTGCCCTCTGTCGGATTTAGGGTTGGTGAAGATTCTTTCCCAATCTGTTGGTTGGCATTTTGTCCTTTTGGAAGTGTCCTTTACCCTACAAAATCTTTGAAATTTTATGAGGTCCCATTCGTCAATTCTTGATCTTATAGCATAAGCTATTGGTGTTCTGTTCAGGAACTTTTCCCCTGTGTCTATGTCCTCAAGGGTTTTCCCCAGTTTCTTTTCTATTAGTTTCGGTGTGTCTGGCTTTATGTAGAGGTCCTTGATCTACTTGGAGTTGAGATTAGTACAAGGAAATAAGAACCGATCAATTCGCATTCTTCTGCATGCTGACCTCCAATTGAACCAGCAACATTTGTTCAAAAAGCTATCTTTTCCCACTGGATGTTTTAGTTCCTTTGTCAAAGATCAAGTGACCATAGGTGTGTAGGTTCATTTCTGGGTCTTCAATCCTATTCCATTGATCCACTTGCCTGACATTGTACCAATACTATGCAGTTTTTATCACTATTGCTCTGTAGTAATGTTTGAGGTCTGGGATACTGATTCCCCCAGAAGTTCTTTTATTGTTGAGAATAGTTTTAGCTCTCCTGGGTTTTTTGTTACTCCAGATGAATTTGAGAATTGCTCTTTCTAACTCTATGAAGAACTGAGTAAGGATTTTGATAGGGATTGCTTTAAATCTGTAGATTGCTTTTGGCAAGATGGCCATTTTAACTATATTAATCCTGCCAATCCATGAGCATGGAAGATTTTTCCATTTTCTGAGGTCTTCTCTGATTTGCTTCTTCAGAGATCTGAAGTTCTTGTCATATAGGTCTTTGCCTTGTTTGGTTAGAGTCACCCCAAGATTCTTTATGCTGTTTGTAGCTATTGTGAAGGGTGTCATTTCTCTAATTTCTTTCTCAGTCTGCTTATCCTTTGAGTATATAAAGGCTACTGATTTGCTTGAGTTGATTTTATAACCAGCTACTTTGATGAAGTTGTTTATCAGCTATAGGAGTTCTCTAGTAGAGTTTTTTGGGTCACTTAAGTATACTATCATATCATCTGCAAATAGTGATAGTTTGACTTCTTCCTTTCCAATTTGTATTCCTTTGACCTCCTTATGTTGTCTAATTGCTCTAGCTAGGTCTTCAAGAACTATATTGAAAAGATATGGAAAGAGGGGGCAGCCTTGTCTAGTCCCTGATTTTAGTGGGATTGCTTCAGGTTTTTCTCCATTTAGTTTGATGTTGGCTACCAGTTTGCTGCATATTGCTTTTATTATGTTTAGATATGGGCCTTGAATTCCTGTTCTTTCCAAGGCTTTTAGCATGAAAGGATGCTGAATTTTGTCAAATGCTTTATCAGCATCTAATGAAAGGATCATGTGGTTTTTTTTCTTTGAGTTTGTTTATGTAGTGGATAGCATCGATGTATTTCCGTATATTGAACCATGCCTGAATCTCTGGGATGAAGTTTACTTGATCATGGTAGGTGATCATTTTGATGTGATCTTGGATTTGGTTGGCAAGAATTTTATTGAGTATTTTTGCATTGATATTCCTAAGGGAAATTGGCCTGAAGGTCTCCTTCTTTGTTGGATCTTTGTGAAGTTTTGGTATCAGCATAATTGTGGCTTCATAGAACAAGTTGGATAGCATTCCTTCTGTTTCCATTTTGTGGAATAGTTTGAAGAGTATTGGTGTTAAGTCTTCTTTGAAGGTCTGATAGATTTCTGCACTAAAACCATCTGGTCCTGTGCTTTTTCTCATTGGAAAGCTTTCTATAATCCCTTCTATTTTTTTAGGGGTTATGGGACTCTTTAGATGATCTATTTGATCCTGATTTAATTTTGGTATTTGGTATCTGTGTAAGAAATTGTCCATTTCCTCCAGATTCTCCAGTTGTGTTGAGTATAGGCTTTTGTAGCAAGGGCTGATAATTTTTTGAAATTCCTCAGTTTCTGTTGTTTTATCTCCCTTTTTTTTTCTAATTTTGTAAATTTGGATACTGTCTCTGTGCCCTTTGGTTAGTCTGGCTAAGGGTTTATCTATCTTGATTTTTTCAAAGAACCAGCTTCTGGTTTTGTTGATTCTTCGTATGGTTCTCTTTGTTTCTACTTGATTGATTTCAGCCCTGAGTTTGATGATTTCCTGTCTTCTTTGCCTCCTGGGTGAATTAGCTTCTTTTTGTTCCAGGGCTCTCAGGTGTGCCCTTAAGTTGCTAGTATATGCTCTCTCCATTTTCTTTTGGGGGGCACTAAGGGCTATGAGTTTTCCTCTTAGCACTGCTTTCATTATGTTCCAAAGATTTGGGTATGTTGTGCCTTCATTTTCATTAAATTCTAAAAAGTCTTTGATTTCTTTCTTTATTTCTTCCTTGACCAAGGTATCATTGAGTAGAGTATGGTTCAGTTTCAATGCATAAGTGGGCTTTCTATTGTTTTTGTTGCTATTGAAGACCACTTTTACTCCATGGTGATCTGATAGGAGGCATGGGATTATTTCGATCTTCTTATATTTGTTCAGGTCTGTCTTGTGACCAATTATATGGTCGATTTTGGAGAAGGTACCATGAGGTGCTGAGAAAAAGGTATATTCTTTTGCTTTCGGATGAAAAGTTCTATATGTATCTGTTAAATCCAATTGTTCCAAAGCTTCAATTAGTTTCACTGTCTCCCTGTTTAGTTTCTGTTTTCCTGATCGGTCCATTGAAGAGAGTGGGGTGTTGAATCACCCACAATTATTGTGTTAGGTGCAATGTGTGCTTTGAGCTTTAGTAAAGTTTCTTTTATGAATGAGGGTGCTCTTGCATTTGGATCATAGATGTTCAGGATTGAGAGTTCTTCTCGGTAGATTTTTTTCTTTAACCAGCAAGAAGTGTTCTTCCGTGTCTCTTTTGATGACTTTAGTGTGAAAGTCAATTTTATCTCACATTACAATGGCAACTCCAGCATGTTTCCTGAGACCATTTGCTTGTAGAATTGTCTTCCAGCCTTTTACTCTAAGGTAGTTTTTGTCTTTGAAACTGAGGTTTGTTTCCTGTATGAAGCAAAGTGTCGGGTCCTGTTTATGTATCCAGTCTGTTAGTCTATGTCTTTTTATTGGGGAATTGAGTCCATTGATGTTAAGAGATATTAAAGAATAGTGATTAATGCTTCCTATCATTTTTATGTTAATTTTATATTTGAGTGGTTATCTTCTTTTGGGTTTGATGAAAGAAGGTTATTTATCTTGCTTTTTCCAGGGTATAGTTTCCCTCCTTGTATTGGTGGTTTCCCCTATTGTCTTTTGTATGGCTGGGTTTGTGGAAATATTTTGTGTAAATTTCATTTTGTCATGGAATATCTTGGTTTCTCCATCTATAGTGATTGAGAGTTTTGCTGGGTATAGTAGGCTGGCGTTTGTGTTCTCTTAGAGTCTGCATGAGATCTGCCCAGGATCTTCTAGCTTTTATGGACTCTGATGAGAAGTCTGGTGTAATTCTGATAGGTCTTCCTTTATATGTTACTTGGCCTTTTTCTCTTACTGCCTTTAGTAATCTTTCTTTGTTTAGTACATTTAGGGTTTTGTTTTTATGTGATGGGAGGTATTTCTGTTCCGGTCCAGTGTGTTTGGAGGTCTGTAGGCTTCTTGTATATTCATGAGTATCTCTCTCTTTAGGTTAGGGAAGTTTTCTTCCATAATTTTGTTGAAGATATTTGCTGGCCCTTTCAGTTGTAAATCTTCACTCTTATCTATACCTATAATCCTTAGGTTTGATCTTCTCATTGTGTCCTGGATTTCCTGGATGTTTTGGGTTACAAGCTTTTTGCATTTTGCAATTTCATTGACTGTTGAGTCCATGGTTCTATGGTATCTTCAGCATTTGAGATTCTTTCTTCTATCTCTTGCATTCTGTTTTTGATATTTGCATCTATGGCCCCTGATTTCTTCCCACGGTTTTCTATCTCCAAAGTTGTCTTCTGTTGTGATTTCTTAGTTGTTTCTACTTCTGTTTTTCGATCCTGGATGGTTTTACTCAGCTCCTTCACTTGCTTGTTTGTGTTTTACTGTAAACTTTAAGAGATTTTTGTGTTTCCTCTTTCATGACTTCTGCCTCTTGACCAAAGTTCTCATGTATTTCTTTAAGTGATTTTTTTCATTTCCTCCTTATTGGCTTCTATTTTTTGACCCATATTCTCCTGAATTTCTTTCAATGATTTTTGTGTTTCCCTTGTAGGGGCTTCTAACTTTTGTTCATTTTTCTCCTGAATTTCTTCAAGAGATTTATTTATGTCCTTCATGTGTTCTTCTAACAGCATCATGACCAGTGATTTTTAAATCCAAATCTTGTTTTTCTAGTGTGTTGGGGTATCCAAGACTTGCTGCTATTGAAGAATTGGGCTCAGATGCTACCATATTGCCTTGGTTTCTGTTAGTAATGTTCCTATGTTTGCCTTTAGCAATCTAGTTCTCACTGGTGTTAATTGGTCTTGTTGGCACTGGCTGGTGCTTCAACCTCCCGTGAGCCTGTAAGGCTATTTCCACACACTGGATGACTGGGTTTCCCCTGGCATAGATTGTGGATATGCTGCCTTCCTCTAGTATGCCATTGGAGCCCTGCTGTGTCTTACCCCAAGCAGTGTTATACTTGGGTTGTCTCTGACCCTGGTGCTCCCCGACTGCTCTGTCATGGAGCAAAGATGGTGGTAGGGAGTCTCTCCAAATACTGATCACCCCGTAGGGCATAGGACCCATGACGAGCTTGCACACAGACAACTGCCTCTCTGCCCAGGTCCTGGGAGCAGGCAGACTCCTGGCGGTTTGTGCCCTCAGAGATCTTAAACCTGGGATATCTCAGTACCTGGTTCTGTCTTTCTGCTCTGGCAGGCAGTGAAGGTGGCAGCAGGGAGTCACTCCCTGTGCTGATCCCAATGTAGGACACAGGGCTCACGACAGGCTCGCAAACAGATGAACCGCCTATCTGTCCAGGTCCTGGGCACAGGCAGACCCCTGGTGGGGTGCACCCCCAGAGATATTAAACTTGGCATTTCTCAGTACCTATTGCTGTCTTTCTGCTCCAGCAGGCAGCGAAGATCAGTATTTTTGAATAAGCAAACAGTATGCCCTTACTTAACATGAGCTTCATGTGAACTAACCATACACTGAACATCCCATCTACTGGTGTAGCTATATTACATTAAAGAACACAAATCTGAAGTAAAAACTAAGTACATGACAATTAATTCACATGAGAGCATGGGAGATATGCTGGTTTGAATATGCTTGGCCTGTGAGAAGTGGCACTATTATGAAGTATGGCCTTGTTAGAGTAAGTGTATCACTGTGGGTATGGGCTTTGGGAGCCTATGACCAAGCTCTACCCGGTGCAGAAAAAAATCTCCTTATGGCTGCCTGAAGAAGAGTCTCCTGTTGCTACCTATGGGCCAAGATGTAGAACTCTCAGCTCTGAACACCACATCTGCCTGAATACTGCCATGCTTCCAGTCATGATGATAATATACTGAACCTCTAAAACTGTAAGCCAGACCCAATTAAATGTTCTTTTATCAGAGTTACCTTAGTCGTAGTGTCCCTTCAAAGCAATGAAGCCCTAACTAAGACAGAATTTGGTACCAGGGACTGGGGTAATGCTGTGAGAGGCCTGACTATGCCATTATTTGGAGGACTGTGAATGTTGGTACTTTGGATTTGGAAATCAACGGGATGCATTAAGTGAGGCTTAATGGACCACCCTAGTAGAAATATGTAAGACATTAATGGTTAGGGTAAAATGAACTGTAGAGTCATGGCTCAAGAGGTCTCAGAAGAAATTTTAGTATGTTTCCTGGAGATTGTGCTTAAGATATTTGGTGGTGATTGTAGCTGCCTTCTATCCTTTTCTGGGGAGTCTGCCTAACTTTAAGGTAAAGAGATTCAGATTTGATCAAGAGTAGCAATCTTACAAATGAAAATACAAAATGTATGGTTCAAAGAGTAAAGGGTCACCAGGAAGTAGAATGAAGGTATGTTCAAGAATATTAAATGGAGTTAAGGGAGTGGTGACCTCAGGGCAATCTTGCACACTTATTGTTTATGCATTTTCATTTGAACAGGGAATAGTTATATTATGAAAGGCATTATTATTTCCTGGTTATTGTTTTTATTTGAACTTGTAATATGGAATGAACTACAATCCAGAAATGGAGGGCACATCTGTGATTCAGACCTTGAGGGTGGAAGAAACAGGCTTTTGACTCAAATCTTGAAGCATAGTGGCCATAAAATGTTCAGGTCTAGACATGGTGGTATACACCTTTAATCCTAGCATGAGGTATCTAGATGCATGCAAACCTCTAAGTTCAAGGTCAGTCTAAAGAGCAATTTGCAAGACAGCCAAGCTTAGGCAGAGAAGGAGTTGAATAACAGAAAGCTGGTAATAATTTAATAGCACAAGGAGGGCATGTTCCAGTCCTAGAAAACAACAGAGATAGGCAACTTCACCCATATGACTCTGGATTTAGAGTCAAGAGTAGAAGGGACTACTGAGACAATTGATGTTAGTTAGTTGGAGCTAAAAAATTAGCAGTGATTAAGAAGAAACCAGCATCACTGGGGTGAAATGTTCTGGGAAGTATTTTCCGAGAAAACAAAAAGCTGTGTTCCAGAGATAGCCAAGGTTGTACCTCAAGCTGTAGCTGGGCTTGGTAATATGTAAGAAGTACCCAGATGATAGTAGTTTTGAAGGCATGAAGGTGTCATGGAGAACAACTGAAGCTTTGTACTGTGAGAAGCCAGAAAAGGCCAATGGTGAAGGTATAACCTCATTTGCAATTAATTACCCAGAATTGAATGGGTTCTGCAAAGAAGTTGAGGCTTGGGACAATAGTAAGCCTGTGAAAAGTGGAGACTAACAGCAGAGAAAGACACTAGTGTATTGGAGATACAAGTACCATGGTATGACAACCAAGAATAGCAGCAACAGTGAAGTTGAGTGCTACAAAGGGCAGAGCTGAAGGAGTGAAGCAAACTCTTTGGAAAAGTCCCAAAGATCATGTGTTGACCTTAAACACTGGAATAAAAAACTATAAAGTTGAAGTTGCCTTGGCGATCCCAAAAGGTTACAGATGACAGAGCTATGGGATACCTGCTGAGGAAAGCTGCTAATAGAGAGTGGGGCTAGCACAAGTCAACAAACATAAAGTAAGTTGGAGATCTAAAGAGTGCTTTGACATCAGGCATAGAGATAGAGAGTTTGGTGTTTTTGTTCTTGTTTTGGTCCAGTATTTCCTCACTATGACATTTTGGAATGATAATGTATATCCTGTAATGTTGCAAGTATGTGATCTGATTTTTTTTAAATTTGATTTTATAGGGAATTACAATTAACATTATATGAATCCCAGAAGAAATTTTCAAATTTGAAAATTTAAACATTATGAAGATTGTGATAGACTATGGGAACGTTTGAAGTTGGACTAAATGTATTTTCATTATGCTATGTACAGGTATGGCCTCATAGACTCATGTATTTGAATACACCTATGGGATCCAGGGAGAGGAATGCTGTGGTTGGAATATGCTTGTCCCATGGCAAGGGGAAGTTAGGAAGTGTGGTCTTGTTGGACGATGTAGGTCAATCCGGGGTTGGGATTGATGTCCTGTGCTCAGACTCAGCCCAATGCAGAAGAGACACTCCTCCTACTGCATGCAGAAGAGTCTCCTGCTATTTGTTGCCTTTGAGTCAATGTCTTCCTGGGTGCTGCTATGATGATAATGTAAAGCTCTAAAACTGTAAGCCAGGCCCGATTGAATGTTGTTGTTTTACAAGAGTTACCTTGGTCATGTTTTCCCTTCACAGCAATAATACACTAAGACAGGAGGCTTGGCAGAAACTGAATACTACAGAAGAATGGTCTCCTTTAGTTAGGGGGACTAGAGAAAGTTGCCTATAGGAATGACAAGAACTGAGAATGAAAGTCAAGAAGGAAAAGCTCGCCAGTACCAGAAAAACAAAGAAAATTGTTCCATAAACAGAAAAGATGTAACAAGTTTTGTCAAGTATATACCCAGAGAAAATTATAGACAGGGCATGAAGAATCACTAAAGGTCTAAGGACTCAGCTATACCTATAAGACAAGCTATAGAATGTGTGAGGCACAGTGCAAAATATAAATGTATGACCTTTTGTTTTTAAGAATGCACAAAAATGCAGTTAGAGATACTAAGAATTTTGGCTTAGTGTGATGGAACACAGTTGTGATTCAGTTACTTGGAAGGCAAAAGATGATGGCTAGCCCATGCTTCACAGCAGAAACCCATGCTTCACAAAAACAGAAAGTAAAAGTATTATAAAACCATCACAGACTATTGCTGTTGCCCATGGTTTCCCCTTAGAAATGGAAGGTAAATCCCTATTGCTGAAGACACCATGCCCTTCAGACACAAGGTACAGCGGTCCTTGACCTGGACCTCAACTCATCTGACTTTTCCTTGACAACTAAGTTTCATGGGAGCAGAAGGCACCATGTAAACTTCCAAAAGAGGCAAGCAATGATCAGTTCTCTACACCTATGATTCTTTTGAACTACAACAAGATCCATCATGGCATTATAGCCCGAAGGGCACAAGAGTGATGCACATACCTTGTTGACTGTCAACAATTTATTTATTAGACTTCAGATCTACTCCACAAGAGGGGAATCATTCTTGGTGCTGAAACCTAGCTAAGTACCTAGAGATAGTGAAGTCACAGATATTGGAGATGGACTTACAACAACTACTTTACTAACCCAGCATTATTATGAAATACATTAAGATTTGTCTTTATACCTACAGATAATTATTGTCTTAATACCCTTCAAAGGAAAAGTTCTCTTTGTGACATACAGAAACATAACAGAAAACCATAATCAATTAAAATTAAGAGTTAGGGAGCCCAGTCTCTAGTGTGATAGCCTCAAAACATCCCCTGCACATAAGACTTGGGGAGCATTGGGAAAAGGGAGGTACGCAGATTGTGAGAACCAGAGAAACAGGGAGTTTGCTGTGTGATTGTGTCAGCTAGGAATGTTAGAAGCTACTAAGTCCCACCAATGCCACTACCTAAACATGAACTAAACAGTAGAATTGTCAAAATGACTGTGATAAAGACTTGCATGCAATGATGATTAACAACAGAGAAGTAGATAGAATTACTACTATCTACTAGTAGATTAACATACAGAGATGCTGATAGAATGAGAAATATTCTTATCCATGGAAACACAGTTTGTTAGCCAATACCAGATAAATATATTTAAGCATTATAAAGACTGAGAAGGTTATCATAAGAAGTACGTACACACAAATATATATACATGAACACACACAAGCAAAAATATACACACACTATATATGTATATAAAAACATGCATTTTATTTATATATATATATTTATAGATAAGCAATTAACAGAAAATGTGATTATGAATTTAAAGAGAGCAAGAAGGGGATTAAGAGGTAGAAAAGTAAAAGAGAAAATTATTCCCCAAATTAGAATCTCAAAAATAAAATTGATAAAAATCTATTTTCACGCTGTAGAATATACTGTAAAATGTTCTCAGATGTTATATCACCTAATGAACCAATAAAACAAACTGAAGTTTTATATTCTCGTTATTTCTAATTACAACCCAAACCATTAGGCAAGAAAAAAATCAAGCAAAATATATTGATACTTTAATGACTTTTGGAAGAAATACATGTTTGTAGTAGGGTTTTGTTCATTTGGATCTCATGACAATACACTTCATTTAAAATACCATGAGAGGAAATATAAATATAATTCTTTCTTGCATCACATCTGAGGTTACTAAGGAAGTGTTTCTCATTTGCTATTTAATATTTCCCTTCTTCAAGTGTATGGATACTTGCTAATGAAATAGCACATGCTGGAGACACTGCTATTCTATCTGTAGACACAACCTTGCAAAATGTCTAATCCCACACTTGGTCTCCTGAAAGAATCTTGATGAAGAAATTTCCATTTCCTGAGATGACTACTAATAGTACTGTTAGCAAAGAAAAAAACCCACTGAGTTGTACTGATAGCAATGCTACTACTCAAACACAAAATACTTTAAATTTTACTAAGGTTTAAGAAACTTAAAGTAGTCATCCTGACTTTAAAAAAAAAAAAAAAAAAAAAAAAAAAACCTATTGCAATTATCCTAGACATAAAGATACTAAAAGTACTGAAGAACTCCTTCCTATTCACTATGTTTTCCTTTTTACTCAATTTCTACTTAAATGCTAAGATTTTCCTTTGAGCCAGAATTATTTCATTTGTCATTTAACAAGTACCCCAGTGTGCCAGGCACATACCTGAATATATTAAATCCCAAACTAAACTGCAAACTGCACCTCACTAAAACAGCACTTTGTATGGTGCTGCCTTCTTACCAGAAGAGCTCGATGTCTCTCAGAGGAGACTTCAAGTCAGCATTTTCTCTTTTTTATTAGATATTTTCTTTATTTACATTCCAAATGATTTCCCCTCCCCTGGATTCCCCCTCCCCTAAAGTCCCATAAGCCCTCTTCCCTCCCTCTGCTCCCCAATCCACCCCTTCCCCTTTCCCTGTCCTGGTATTCCTCTATACAGCTACACTGCCTTTCCAGGACCAGGGGCCTCACCCTCCTTCTTCATTTGATATGTAAATTGTGTCTTGGGTATTCCAAGCTTCTAGGCTAATATCCGCTTATCAGTGAGTGCATACCATGAGTGTTCTTTTGAGACTGCGTTACCTGACTTAGGATGATGCTCTCCAGTTCCATCCATTTGTCTAAGAATTTCATGAATTTATTGTTTTTAATGGCTGAATAGTACTCCACTGTATATATATACCACATTTTCAGTATCCATTCTCCCACTGAGGAACATCTGTGTTCTCTCCAGCTTCTGGCTATTATAAATAAGGCTACTATGAACATAGTGGAGCATGTATCCTAATTACATGCTGGGGAATCCTCTGGGTATATGCCCAGGAGTGGTACAGCAGGGTCCTCCAGTTGTATCACACCCAGTTTTCTGAGGAAACGCCAGGCCAGACTTATTTCCAGAATGTTTGTACCAGCTTGCAACCCCACCAGCAGTGGAGGAGTGTCCCTGTTTCTCCATATCCTCAACAGCACCTCTTTTTTCCTGAGTTTTTGATCTTGGCCATTCAGATGGGTGTGAGGTGAAATCTCAGGGTTGTTTTGATTTGCATTTCCCTGATGACTAAGGATGGTGAACATTTCTTTAGGTGCTTCTTTGCCATTCATTATTCCTCAGGTGAAAATTCTTTGTTTAGCTCTGAATCCCACTTTTAATGGGGTTATTTGGCTCTCTGGAGTCTACCTTCTTCTTGAGTTCTTTGTATATCTTGGGTATAAGCCCTCTGTCAGATGTAGGATTTGTAAAGATCTTTTCCCAATTTGTTGGTTGCTGATTTGTCCTTTTGAAAGTGTCCTTTGCCTTACAGAAACTTTATAATTTCATCAGGTCCCATTTGTCAATTCTTGATCTTAGAGCATAAACTATTGGTGTTCTGTTCAGGAAAATTTACCCTGTGCCCATGTCCTCAAGGGTCTTCCCCACTTTCTTTTCTATTAGTTTCAGTATATCTGGTTTTACATGGATGTCCTTGATCCACTTGGACTTGAGCTTAGTACAAGGAGATAAAATTGGATCAATTTGCATTCTTCTGCATGCTGACCTCCAGTTGAACCAGCACCATTGGATTGACAGGATTAATATTGTAAAAATGGACATCTTACCAAAAGCAATATACAGATTCAATGCAATCCCCATCAAAATCCCAACTCAATTCTTCATAGACTTATGAAGAACATAGAAAGAGCAATTCTCAAATTCATCTGGGTTCTTTCCAACTTCTGGCAATTATAAATAGGGCTGCTATGAACATAGTGGACCATGTATCCTTATTACATGCCGGGGAATCTTTTGGGTATATGCCCAGGAGTGGTATAGCAGGATCTTCTGGAAGTGAGGTGCCCAGTATCCCTCAACAGAAGAGTGGATGCAAAAAATGTGGTATATCTACACAATGGAGTACTATTCAGCCATTAGAAACAATGAATTCATGAAATTCTTAGGCAAATGGATGGAGCTGGAGAATATCATACTAAGTGAGGTAATCCAGACGCAAAAGATGAATCATGGTATGCACTCACTAATAAGTGGATATTAACCTAGAAAACTGGAATACCCAAAACATAATCCACACATCAAATGAGGTACAAGAAGAACAGAGGAGTGGCCTCTTGTTCTGAAAAGACTCAGTGAAGCAGTATAGAGCAAAATCAGAACAGGGAAGTAGGAAGGGTTGGGTGGGAAAACAGGGGGAGGAAAGGGGACTGATGGGACTTTTGGGGAGTGGGGGTCCGGAAAAGGGGAAATCATTTGAAATGTAAATAAATACATCAATAAATTAACAAAAAACACCACGATAAAATATAAAAAAAAATTCATCTGGAATAACAACAGTAACAACAACAACAACAACAAAGATACCTAAAACTATCCTCAACAGTAAAAGAACTTCTGGGGAAATCAGTATCCCCAACCTCAGGCAGTACTACAGCATAATTGTGTTAAAAACTGCATGGTATTAGTACAATGACAGGCAAGTAGATCAATGGGATAGAATTAAAGACCCAGAAATGAACCCACACACCTATAGTCACTTGATCTTTGACAAAGGAGCTACAGCCATCCAGTGGAAAACAATTGCCTTTTCAACAAATGGAGAGTGAGCCTTCAACTCAAGGTTGTCTGGCTAAGAGATTGGGTTTTCCACTAACAGTACATTGTTCCCTCCTGTTCTTCAGCAGAACAGCAAACCTCTTATGCCTCCACATTTATAACTGGAGAAGTACTGGCTATTTCTACAATCTGAATATCCATTTGTTAACTCTCTGCATCTTGTCTTCATTAACTTTAGAATAGTCACACTTTAGAGTTATTGTCTGCAAGGTATTTTTGAGCATAAGATTAGTAAACTAGAAATATTAGCAATCTTGACCAGGAATGTGGCTGCAAGCACTTCACTGAAGTGTTCCAAACCAAGTACTAGGCTCACTAGGCTATTAAAGGGAAGTGTCTGTGATTTTATATCATTAAGTATCTTATTTACAAGGTTCAAAGATTCTAAATGCTGTAGCTATTGTATGCATGTTTAAAGGGGTCTGAAGATCAAGCCAGTGATTTTCTGAATATATCAAAAGTTTCACAGCATTCCCAAGCATCTGCTGATTAACCCAGTAGGATATTAATTATGAACACATCTGCCATTCTTACTTTTTGTTCTTTTTCTTTAAATAGGAATGGAGTAATTCAAACCTGAGTGTGATTAGGTGTAGCTAGTGGTGCATGATGAGCTAGATTTAGATATGTTTATGAAACATCTGAAAAAATGAAAGTGTTTACTAGGAAATAACTGTACTGAAGGTTGGACAAAGTAAGAGGAAAAAATTTAAAAATATAAATTAAAATTATTTTTAAAACTTAACCTTAAATGAAGCAGCATATGGGGAAGATAAATGTGAACGAATAGGTGGTTTCATTGTTTCTCAAGAACAAAGTATATATAGCTCCCCTGCCTTATGACTCAACACTGTGCTGTCAAATATTTGGGGTATTACTCATAATTACAAAAAAAGGCCTGGGATATAAAGCATATTGGCATTATTCTTGAGAGACTGATGCAAATAAAAAATCTCTTTAATATTTGCTGTTTTGTACAAAAGCTGCATATGTAACTCTAAACAGGTGACAATGTGTATGTCTCAAGTGTAAAATTGTCGAAATAGGTGCATTGGAATCAATGTAGAGGGGTGCGAAGAAAATCTAATGTATTCCTGTAAATTTCTCTTAAACATGATTATATTGGAAGATTTGTTCTTGGGGACACAGAAATCACAAAAGGGTACACTCTGAGCTGTCTCTTCCCTTTTCAGACAAGATTCGACTTTGAAGAAAGCAGGCAAATCAAATTTAATTTTTTTTCCAATGGCTAAGAAAAATGCAAGCCAGAAATTCTACTTACAAATGAGGCTAAGTGATTTTTAAGTAGAACTTAATTGGATAAACACTTCATCCTCTATCTGTCTGCTCTTTCTCAAGAAGAACTCTAACCTGTGTCTCTTAGTTGCCACAAGAATAATGAAAGAAAGTTGCTGATTAGTTACCAGTTAATCTAAACCACTTCAAGAACGTGGAGAGCAAAGCATGCGTGGCTTCTCCTGACCCAGACATACAGCTTAAAAATGCTTCTCATGGAAATGATATCTTTTGCCTCATGCTTTGCGCTTTGGTCACTGCTTCATGTATGAGGTTAGTTATAGTTCCATGTTTCACCATACAACTGATCAACCTTGAGTAAATAGTTTGATCTAGCTCTTACATTTCTAACATTTACTCTCACAGTTAAGTTCGAGTTAACATTCTGGGGAAATCACTTTTATGGTCAAAAATATTAGGGAAAGTTTTTTTCTTAAAAATCTCAGTAGATGCACCTGCATTATGTTGGAAGTGCTTCAAGAGTGTATATTACAGATTCGAACCAACACAACTGACATCTATAAATATGGGAAATAACTGGTTCCTTGCAAGATGTTTAGCAGCCACTGGATAATGGTTTTGTTCCTAAGACTCCAAATCCTTCTTATTTTAAGTAGTAAATAAGGTAGTAAAGTCATATTTTGATATTTCCAGAAACTCTTGAAAATTTCTGTAGTATCAAAAGCTTAAGGATCAACTTTGTGTATTGAGCAATGCAGTTCTCAATTGTAACCAAATATTTTGTTGAAAGGGGTTACCTAATGCTCTTTGATATGGTCAGGAACATCCCTAGCTCTACCTTACAGATCCCAGTAGCATTAGTATCCACCATGCCTATGTCTCATTCATGGGTACTAAATGTGAAAGAAAATAATGTATTCAAATACTAGCTACCTCTCTGCAGGGTATTAAGACCAAACATGCAGATGACTAACGTGTTTCTACAAGCAGTCCTACTACCTCTTCTGAATCCATATCACAAGTAACCAGCCTTTGATTTTTTATTATGAGTTGATAAAGTTGTTTATGTAAAGATGAAATTAGGATGTGCTCTTACCTATCAAGTGAAATAGCCCCAAGATAACAACCATAAAATTGAGAGAGAAAATAGGAGGGAGAGCAAAGACTCTTAGAACATTAATGGGCATTGCCTGAAAAAGAATTTAATTCTGGGTGGGTTTCTAGAATTAGAAACTTACTGGATGTATATAGATTGGAAGCCTATTAAGTTTATAAAGTTACTGCATTGCCAAAAAAAAGAATGACTGATTGGAAAAAAAAATCATATCTGCTCAATACAAGGCTGGACACCAGCCTTGTAAGGACAGGAAGTGAGTTGAAACATGGTACTACAGTTTAAGCAGGCACATTCCTTTATGTTCACTTCACATAGGATCTCTGAGAACAATAGGTGGAGGAATAGAGTGGACTCATGACCTAATTACGGAAGCTCCCACCCTGCCCTTTCCTGCCCTGCATCGCTTAAATTTGCTATGAACCACGGACTATGGGGCTATTTCCAGTGCTTTCCCTTTCTAATTAGAGTGCTCCATTGTTTATTTGGGGTGGAGCACAGATAAAATTTGTCTTTCAAGTTCATAGGATACTGAATAAATGAAGACACACTTGGACCTGATCCAGAGGCTTTCTTGAGTCGAGAATTTCCATCTTTATATCCCTAAACTGGATTTAGTGGCTAAATAGAATTTAGGTATTTTTTTCTCTTTAGGTAAGGATCCAGTTACTCATTGTTCTGAGTAACTGAAGTCAGTGGAATTTGTCACTGGACACTGGGATTCATTATTAAATATCCATATGATCACCTATAGTTTCCAGACTATGTGACAGTTCCATTAGAGCTTGGTGACTATATCTGGTCTTTCAAGTCTATGAGAAGAGAAACATGATTCACTAAGACGCTTTCAAGTAGAGACACATTCTTAAAGCTCTTTTTCTCTGTGTTGATTTTCTTGGAAGTCAAGGCACAGAAGAGAATAATCCAGAATCTTACTATTGAACTAAGTAGTAAGATTACAAGGTATATTTGTGAGTGTAGCATGGACTAATTAATCTATCTTAATTCAGTTGCCTAACTAACATTTCCACCGCCATTACAATCAAGTATTGAGATGGATATGCCACTGCTATATGTAGCTGCGATCTGATGCCTTATGGTGTACAGGGGGTATATTTATGGTTTTGTGTAAAAATAATTAACTGTATCTTAGAAAGACATGAGGAGCAAGACTCTGGATTAATTAGAACTATGCACTGATGTTTCTGTCTGAGAAGTGTGCTACAGACAGTGTTTATCCTTAATATTTAATCCTTTGGTCACTGCAAGGGGTCTTTGGTTTTTTGCACAAAATTTTGAAACCACAAACTCCTCCCTCTTTCATCCGAGCATATGCATTTCCTGCAACCTATCAAGACTATGTTTTCCTTACACAACAGTGCTCTTCTGCACTGTGTCCTACATGTAGGTCTCTTCTAGGCTTTGACTCTTAGGTGGTGTACCGGGACATTTTTGTCAACTTGACACAAGCTAGAGTCATCAGAGAAGAGGGATCCTCAATTGAGAAAATACCACCATAAGATATGACTGTGAACAAGCCTGTAGGATATATATTTTTTAATTTGCCAGTGATGTACAGGGCCCAGACCATTGTGAGTGGGTTCTTCTTGGGCTTGTAGGTAAGAAAGCAGATTCAGTAAGCCATGGGGAACAAACCAGTAAGTAACATTCTTTCATGGCCTCTGTATCATCTCCTGCCTTCAGATTTCTCTCTTGTTTGAGTCTCTGCCCTGACTCCCATCAATTATGAAAAATGAGCCAAATAAATCCTTTCCTCAGGTTGATTTTGGTTATATTTCAACACAGCAAAAGTAGCCCTAAATAGGATATGTTTAAAATAATATCTGCAACCAATTTAAATTTACATTTTCCAAAATATCCAACATTCCAAAGTCCTGTCCCTTTATGGGCAGTTGTTTATAGTCATCCATGGATAGAGGTTAAGAGTTGTCCTTCAACTCCTGCTACTCCATTCTATAAGCTGTGACATTCAGCGCACTGTGCAGTCAAGGCTATGAGCACCTCAGACCTAAGACTTCACTCCGTTTCTTTTACCTTAGTTCCTGGCCAGAATCCAGTCATTTCGACTTTCTCAGATCTTCTGAAACTAACTCCCTACACTTTGTGTTTCTTTACTCATCCTTTAAACCTCTCCTGAATACTATTTTAAAATCAATATATCATTTTCACTTAAAATGTGTCTATTTGCTCCCATTGCCCATCCCTAGGTTTTCTTTTGTTTCTTAAGATCTTCTTCACTGTAAAGACATTTGCCTTTGTTATTTTAGGTCCTCTTCCTTCCTATTTTAATTATACTCTTTAGGAAATGTAGTGGCTCATCCCTTGCAGGCTCTTTGAAGTGAACACTTTTGCCAGTACCTTTGGCTAAATATTGCCTCCATCTTTTCACAGTTTTTCTCACCTTTCAAAACCAATGTCAGTAATTAAAAGTCTGTTCTTATTATACTGATGATTATCTACATCACTACTAACTTATAGGTACGGGTGGGAAAGGTTAAAATAAAACAAAGTCCATGAAGTGAATTGCTGTATAGTATGGTCTAATTTGTTTCTACCAAATTAATGTACCACTGGGTTTTCCAGCTTCTGTCCATTCTCTACACTCTACGTGTCCTATACTCTTTTGGAGCAATTTAATCTATATGATTTTGGAGACTTAATACCCCTACTGAGCTGCACTACAGCATCGTGTAAGCCCTAACCTTAAGAAAGTTATACCTGGGAGTTCTGACTGATTGGGCTCTGAATGCTAGTGCTCCAGTGCTTCCTGAGGGTGCTCAGTTCCTCTGCCATTACAATACTGTAGTGCATCAACTCAATTCAGTCAAAGCAGGAACATCAGGCAAAATATATCTTCATGAATATTTTATTCAATTGATTTAACTAAGATTTCAGAAAGACTCTTATACCCGTCTTGCTTTCTGCATATAGAACCACTTTTGTAAGACAATTACATACCATTTAAATCAATGAAGATATAAAGTCAATCATTAAGGTAGACAATACAATCTGTGGATTTCTTAAGACAATGTACACCTCCATATATTATCCATCATCAAATCATGGAACACCGGCTATCTGAGAGTGTCAGTGACTTTCAATTTGACTATGCTTTCTCATACATCCCAAATGCTCTTCTGGAAATGAATAACACTGTTTTGCCCATGAAAGCAACTATCATAAACTAGAGTTCTGAATAGTCAATACTTCTTGTCAATGAATTATCTACTAAATATTTCTAAAATAATCAATTAATCACAATGGAAATATAAAATTGTATATGTATTTATACACACATCATAGTAAAACACAGGGTTAAATACACTTCATGCTCTTAAATACAAGCGAAGTCATCTGAGATAAAGAAGCTGGGAATCTTAGGGTCAACTTTCTCATAGAACTAACTGTCCCTTACACTCTGGTCTAAGTGGTTTCCCAGGACAAACTCCTGCCTTATGAACAAGAGACTAGTGTAGCCTTTGCAGTTACTAACACCAATAATTTCAGTTCTTTTCACATTCCAAATTTGGGTCTATTTTGTTTGTCCTTCCATTAAGTATAAAGACCAGATAGCTCTCTTTAAGTGTTCCAGGTCTGATATTCAGTCTCATTAATTTTAACTCTTTTCCAAATGATTTAAGTTTTTGGATCATAGGCCTTAGGACATTGGGTGCTGTGCAGGGGGCCACTCTCTGTGATCTCTTGCACTGGCTAAGGAATCTGTTTTTCCCTCTTGTTGTTTCTGTCCCAACTTAATCACAGAATCAAAGAAAAGTTGTCAAGGAGCAAGAGGCTTTTTAAACCTCAGATTCTTCTCCTAGCTGAACCGTTCCATTTATACATCTTGGCAGTAGTCATTAGCAGTGAGAATCCTAAGGAGACAACAAAAGAAAATGTGCAAGTCTTTTTTCAAGAGCTTCTGAAGTGTTGAAAAGTGTTTCTATTTAAAAGCTCCTGACAATGATTGGCAGGATCTGAGGAAACCTCACAAGATGAGCCCCACCCTCTAAAAATGAGTGCCAGAATAACAGTGAACACCTAATTCATTCCTACCACAATTGAGGTATTACAAGCTAATTGCTATTCTGTGGCCCCTCTTAAAGACCACAAGATAAAACTGAACACAGCACAGGTCACTGCTGAACACCTGTAAGGGTTGCCGAGTGTCTCCAAATGGGAGAAATGTCATATCACATATTCAACTGACAAGGGAAATTTGTATTGATTGATTGATTGAGAGATTACTAACAGACTCATTAGCCCAGTGTCTTCCTAAAGTTCTTGACATTTAAAATACTTTTTTTTAAAAGAAATCAAACAGACCTAATCTAAATTTTAGGGGACTTAACATAAAGGGAGAGTGAGGTGTATGTATCCATTCAATTTACTCAGACAGAAAATACAGAGGGAAATGGAAATTATAGTCAGTTCAGAATAGACATAATGAAGCCAATTTACATTTGAAGCAATAGATGTTTAGAATACTAATGATATACTTAGCAAAGTCAGGATTACTGACAGTGAGATTAAGGATTACTTTTGAATTTTCTTTGTTTTATACAAACATCTAGTAAATTAAAAATATAAATAAACATTAAAAAATTAATCAGAAATTTTACCAGTCTAGTAATTGCACTTAGACCTTATACAAAAATGGTTAGGCTTTTCTGGGTAAGTAATCCATCACTGGGGGTCCCTAAGGAACCATCTGCAAAGTTAATTCTGAGTAGTGAAAGTTGGTGGTCATTATCATCATACCATGGAGAGGAAAGCAAAAGTAGGTCTCTGACATTTTTATCAAAAGCAGCATATAGCCATATGACTCATTTGTCCTTACCCCTCCGTAGGTAGCAATCTAGGAAGATGCCGTTCTGAGTCAGCTGCTTTGCCAGCTAGGCAAATGCACATTTAATCCAAACGAAGAGAGAAATTATTTGGAAATAGAGAGTCCGAGAAGTTGAAAGACTCATGCATGCTCAAACAGCTCGACTTCAAGTGCTGTGTTATAAAATATAAGCCTAATCAGACAAAGAGAAAAGAGTCTTCCCTTCACAGGGGAAAGTTATATTTAGGTACCATGTTTGTGTTGAGATATACCATAAAGGTTCAAAAGAGCTTTGTAAAGAAATTGTATGGTTGAATATAAATTGCACTTTAAAACTGGTTTTTCTATTAAAACAAGAATCCAACAAAGACTGATGCATGCCAAACACCACCACTGTGCAGAGATATGGTCACAAGTTAAAAGCGCCTGATAATTAAAATGTGTTCAGGTACAGGCTGAGCATCTTGGACTCAAAGCCCAGTCAGAATAGTAACACTGTACTGCAGTTACAGTGACTTCTTATTCATTCTTGCAGCAGATGATGATATTTATTTTTCTGTCTCATGTTTCTCTGCTAACCCGAGCCACAGGCCAGATTCCCGTCCTCTGTAGCTCTCCATGAATTTGCTGATTGGTTTGTAACTCCGATTGGCATTTTATATATGGCTTATTCTTCTGGAATCCACGGGAGTTTTCCCTCACTGAAGCACTTAAATCAAGAATAATCTTATTAGTGGGAGAAATCTCGGCACATTACTGGTTTAAATTGATAGTAATTAGATTTATATTTCATAAACACTATGCATGAACTTCTTTGAGGATAAACTGTATCATTCTGTAGTTCAAATCCATGAGTCATAAGGCAATTCTTCATAGATCCAAGTAGGCTACTTATAATGATTCATTGATGTCACTCCAATCCAACAGTACAAACGAAGGCTACAAAGTAGATAGGGCACTGTTTGCTTTTGAAATCAAATTAAATCCTTGCTTAAAGTTACTCTTATTTGCAAATCACAAAGCTCTTTAAAATATTTTGAGTTCATCTGACCTTCCAATATCACTGTGAGATGGACAGCAACTTTCATTTTCAAGACTGACTTTCACAGAGATATGTGAATTCATCAGTTTCATAATCTGTTTTAATAGGAGAGCTACATTCAAATCCTGTCTTCAGCTAATAAAATATACAGTCTAAAAACAAAGGAAGGCAGTCAATCAATATGAATAGGGTCAGAACTGCTTATTTTCAATAAAATACCTTTTATTTATTTTCTATGTATCTATTTATTTATTTATTTATTTATTTAATATAAAGCCACCCATTGGAATCTAAGAAATATTGTAAATTCTTTTAAAAATGTATATTATCACTCAATATGCTAAAAAAATCTTTGAGTGAATTTACACTGTATTACTCTACTATAAAGATTAATTAAATTTGTGCTCTACCTGTAACCCAAATTAGTAAGCCAATTTTTCTCTTTAGTAAAAACCCAGTTAATGAGGTTTTAGCAAGAAATATGACAATTATTCATATTTGCTCTTATTTCAATAAGCAGTTTAAAGACATAAATAGATTCATAGAATTCAGTTTTTATAAAGTCATAAAAAGATTAAATGTATGAGAATTCAGTCATTTAAAAATGCAGTTATCTAATTAACAGTTTCGAGAGCATTATATTTAATTAGGGTCGGAGACATGGGAGGGACCTCCAGTGAGAGCCTGAGAATTCGCCATACCCCACTTGTGAGGAAATGCCAATGGTCAACAAGCCTGGTACTGATTGCCTCTGTCAAACAGACACAGCCACCCTGCCGAAGATGGCGGTTGTTCTGCTCGGAGGACTGTGTTCTTTGGATTTTCCCAAACTTCAGATTTTGTTTAGTACTTTGTTCTAAAACAGATTTTTGACATGACCCAATCTCTTCTAAGAGATTCTTTATGATTTTAAAAGTAGAATGTGAGGATGTTAAAAAGTTGACACATTTTCAATTCAGATTGACACTGCTCAAGACATAGGCATAAATGATGTTTGTTTAGAAAACTTTTTCACAGGAACTGTGAGAATTTCTGATATCTATAGAAATATTAAAGGAAAATGTGGGGAAACATATTTCAGACTGTTGCAGATGTTCTGAGATCCAATAGCATTTCTAGAAAAAGTATCTGTGAGATGTTTCATTGAGTGACATTGAAGGACAGTTTAAAATTCTGCTGAGGATCTCTTGGACTAGGACACGACAGTCTCTTAAAGTAAGATCTGCACCTCATGTCTATCATTTCAGTGGTGAACAACAGCAGTAACGCGCAAAATTGTCTGTTGTGTAGTGGGGGCACTTTGAAGCAATCATTTTTTAAACTCCTTTTAAAGATGAAATATATTTCTTAAGTCATGTTTCCTTAAAATCGAATTTAAAAAGATACACAAAAGGGAAATGCTCACGAGCTACAAGTCTCTGCAGTTAATCATTTGTACAGCTAAATATAGAGGACCTGCATCCAGATCCCAACCTCACAGTAAGTGACACACAATCACCCGTAACTCCAGCTCCAGGGACAGGAAGCCACTGCTGATCTCTGCACAATGTGCACACAGACTTGTAAGTTAGAGCAAACCTTACAAAACTGAATGACACAATTATCTTTTCTTTCTTTTTTTTTTCTTTTGCTTTTGTTTTTTGTTTTGTTTGTGGATTGGTTTGGTTTGGTTTTTACCATTTTTTATTGTATATTTTCTTTATTTACATTTCAAATGTTTTCCCCTTTCCAAGTCTCCCTTTCAGAAACCCCTTATCCCATGCCCCCTCCTCCTGCCTCCGTGAGAGTGCTCCTCACACACCCAATCCTCTTCCATCTTCCCACCCTGGCATTCCCCTACACTGGGGCATCAAACACCCTCAGGCCCAAGGGCTTCTCCTCCCACTGATGTCTGACAAGGCTATCCTCTGCCATGTGTGTGACCAGCGCCATGGGTGGCTCCACATTTATTCTTTGGTTGGTGGAGCAGTCCCCGGGAGACATGGAGTGGGGGGCCTGTCCAGTTGATATTCTAGCTCCCTCTGTGGGGCTGCAAACCCCCTCAGCTCCTTCAGTCCTTCTCCAACTCCTGCCTCGGAGACCACATGCTCAGTCCAGTGTTTGGCTGCCAGCATCTGTCTCTGTATTTGTCAGGCTCTGTCAGAGCCTCTCAGGAGACAGCCATATCAGGTTCCCATCTTCTCATAGAGTGCATTCATCATACCCATATGAAAAATAACATTGGTAGCAACATATTCACTGCCTCAGACCTGATGAGTTTGTACATGCAAAAAGTATTTTACTAAAAAATGTGAATACATATGAAATACTATATTTAACACATGTAAAAAGACAGAGTGGCAGTGGTACAGTCTAGCTACACTTCATATTGCATCACCTTGTATGATGTCCGGTGGACAAAACAGGAGCATTCCAATCCAACATAGAAGAATATAAAAAATGTTTGAAGTTGATGAATATAATTATAGTGTAAACCAGATTGATTTGGTTTGGTTTTATTATTGTCTTAAAATTCTATGCATATATGGATGCCAACTACTTGGGCCAGACTAGACTTTTCCCACTAACCCTCTCTTGAGGCACTGCTGCACAGTTCAGAAGATATGCAATGTATTCAGAGGTTTATACTTGCTATTCTATCTGCAAGCCCCTCAGTGGGAAGAAAACACTTCCATCTAAAAATAATCTTCAAGATCGCCCATGGAGAGGCTGGAGAGATGGCTCAGTAAGAATACTTAACTGTTTGTCCAGAAGAAATGGGTTCAGTTCTCACCATCAACAGTGCACAGTTCTTCAGTGACTCCCATTCCAGAAGATCCTGTGTCATCTCCTGGCCTCAAAGTGCATCAGTCATGTACTTGGTGCACATACAAGCAAATGGTGCACATAAAACAAAACTAACAAGCATTAAGATCAAAAATAATCCTAGTACATGGCTATTTTTAACTCTCAGTGATTAAAGGAGTGGACAAGATAAGAGAAAGTGGCAAAATCTGAAGGAAAAATCGTAATATCAGCAACTGTCTTCAAAGTCTGTTTCCCTCTATTCTCAATAATTGCATCTGTGGCATAATCCTGGTCAAACCAGCTAATTTAGTCACTGTCAGAAAACAAGGTCACAGTTCCAGAAAGAAAAAAGTCTGTGAAAGAAATTCTGATGATGAATTTTAAGAGGAGGTACCAATATTAGCTCCTGGTTAAATGGATGGATGCATAATGAACAGAATGATAGAAGATAGGTAAGTGATTGACCGGTAGAAAATAAACAATAGATACACAGGAGAGGAAGCTAGCTTTCTGTGAAGATGTTTGGATGTGTTTTCAAAAGGATCCTACAAATTATGTTGCTCTAGTAGGAGTAATCTCACTTATACTCATGCCATTTATAAAATATGAGGTTGGACACGTCTGGTGTGGGAAAAGATAAATTACACCCATGCTCCCCCAAATGAGGATTAGACACTCATACTCGCACACCGGACTGAATGTGGCTTGGACTGGTTAGATCTAGAAGAAATTATTTATGTCACAATAAATAATGATAATGTCTTATAATTCACTGAATTTAATTACTGTGAGCATTAGTAAGGTCACTATAAAACAAATATATGGTTAGCTAATTTAAAGAACATACATTTGGCATTATATAAGTATTAACTTATATAATACAGAAAATGAGATTAAATGAAAAGAATAGAGAAAATGCAGAATTAAAAATTTACTATAATATGCAACTATTTTAATATCTGATTTTGGTACAACACACCATTGGATACCAAAGCTAGAGTGTGACTATTTGACACAACAGTATCTTCTTAAAATCTAGAAGTGTCTCTCATTAATTATGAAGGCAGAAATATTAACATGGGTGCAAGCTGACAATTGCCACCTTAACCTAATGAGCAAAGTTAGTTGACCGGTAATGGCAAAAATTGAAATTGTATGTCTCCTGAGGACACAGAATCATATTTGTAGTGATTCCTGCTAAAAAAATGTATAGCCCAAATCTGAAGAAAATTAGATGAACCAAAAACTGAAGGAAGTACTACAAGAATATTTAACCTCTATCACTGAAAATCACAAAATCACGAACAGCAAATAAAGAATGAAAACTATTCCGGGATCAAAGACTCAAAACTCACATAGCCACCAGGTATAACTGTGATTCTCAGCCAGAAAATAATAATAGTTGGTTCCTAAGGACATTATTGGAAGAACTGAAGAAATTTGACTGTGTTGTTTGATTATTATTCTCTGTCTATTTTGTTAGAAAAATAAATGACCTTATTATTGCCAGTCTTCTGGTTAAAGTCTGGCCACGCATAGGAACATTTCTGAGGAGATGTGGAAGCACTTAGCTCTAAACAAGCAGTCAGTGTATCTGTCTTTCTGGCAATTTAAGTGCAAGGCGGGGGTTGGCACATACGAGAATTAAGAGAGAAGTATTAATCATTCACAATTTTGCAACATTTTTGCAATTTTGGACTAATTTCTGAATAGAAAATTAAAACAAAACACAGCCTTCTGATATGAAGGTCATGCGAAATGAGCTACACAAGGTGCAGTTAGGGTACCAGCAATGCTCTGCAGGGATACTGGTGTGATGTCCAGTTTCATAGAGCAGCAAGAACAAGGCTTCTAACCTCTCTGTGAACTCACTTTGATGTACAAAAAAGAAAAGGGGGGGGGAGATACAAAGGCACAGTGAGAAAGCATCTTGTCATGTAAATGTACTTTTTTCTTTTCTTTTCTATATTCTTTGTTTACATTCCAAATACTTTTAAAGAAACAGCCTCAGCACACTGAGGGCCAGCTCTGAAGTTAGCTGGAAATAGTAATTTCCTCAACAGTGTCTGTGTAAACTTATACCCATCCGTGGTAAATTCTGACCAACCAAAACAGCACCTCGGTGATATTTTGGAGAGAAGTAAATGTTTTACTCATCTTCAGAAATTTAGATGCTGGAAAGAAGAAAATATTGCATTTGATATTATACAAACAAAATCCTGGAAATGATTAAAATATTAAAATACTCGAGTCATGAACATGTAGTGATTAGGTGATTGCTACAAACATTACTAAAATCTTATTGGAAATAACTAGTTTCACTAAGCTTGCCAGACATAAGCTGCCTCGGAAGTTAATATGAAATCTACACACATTATTGTTTCTACACAAAAAAGTTAGTAATACTTAATGAAAGATTATTATGAATTAATGAGAAAACAGGTTGATTCCCACCTTCCAATAAAGTTGAAAAAAGTTTAAAATCAATTACAAGTAATGGAGTTGAGAAAAAAATTGGCCTAGCCCTGGCAAATAAGTATGCTATTTAAAAACTATTTGATTGACAACACACCAAATTGGTCAAGAACATCAGAACTAACCACACAAGGCCGAGTGAAAAGTGCTTCCTTAAGTTGAAATTACTTTTAAAATAATCAGTTTGCTATTTTTAATTTCTGTGTGTATGTGTGTGTGCATATGTTGTGTGTGTGTGTGTGTGTGTGTAGACAGAGAAAGCCTATCACGTCTGTAAACTTTATATAACTTATGAAATAAACAAAATGAGAACTTTCTGATGCATAAAAGTAAAAATTACACTGCTCAACATGTCAGTGGGAACTTTCTGATGACCTGAGAGTGTGTGCTTCCTTATTGTGTGCACGAGTACTTGTAAGTGCTAACATGTATATTCATTACCGCAATTTGCATGCATGCATAGCGTGGCCACTAGTATCTGGCACTATTTGTCTGGCACTGAGTAGACAATGGCAATCATAAACAAGTAGATGTCTGTAAACTAAAAATACGGTTGATGCGTAATTTTATGCCTTGTTTAACTTTCCTCAGATTTCTTTCATGTTGTTAGGTACATAACATAAATTGTAGTGTACACTTAAAAGGTTTCTAGAATCTCATGCATCATTTATTTAACCCATTCCTATTGTGTAATATTTAACTACTTCCAAATTTTATTCTGACAAACAGTACTAAAAGTTGATGCACATTTATAATTTATAACATTCTTGTTTAATCCCTAAAAAACGTGGTCTGGGAAGCACTAATGCCCAACTCATCCTCCATTTTCCCCAATAGCTGCTGCAGGGCCAAATCATTTATAGCAATGAGAGCATAATGTACTTGGTACCTTTATGATTAATATTCATTTAAAATTAGGAAAAGAAATAACGGGTGGTTTGGTTAGCTGAAATGTTTTACAATCAAAGTTTCAATTTACACTTTTACTATAATCAAGACAAGGACTTGTGTTTGTTGCACACTTTCATTCATTTTTTTCTCATTTATACATACACTCTATTGATTTATGTCACCCTTATCTTGTTTATATTATTTTTAAGCAGTCTGGATATAAGTAGGAATAACCTTTTGAAAAGAAAACCTATACTGTGTTATACTGGAAAGTATGCAAAGCCATGTTAACACTAATGCTTGTCTATGCGTTTATATAAACACATGTTGCACATTCTGACCTGATTGTGTTACATCTTGACCTCAGATGGTTTGAGTAGTGTATGCTAAAGAAGGGCAACACTGAAATACACTGGGGAAAAAGTCCACTTTTATTTTAAGGTTTTTATATTAAGAAAAGACATGTGTTAAATGTGGGAGGAAACACATTTACTATTCTTTAAATGTGAAAAGGCCCACTCATATTTGGATGTACATTTTAAGAGGACTATGAACATAAAAGGCTTTTCTAGAGGAAAGTGAGAATTGGAAAATAGAACTTAAAATCAGATCATCTCAAGAGAACAAGTATGAATATATGCCTTGGGAAATGCAGTATTTTCTTTATCTACCTGTTAATGTATCAGAGATCATTTCTACTCATCTTGTCATGCTCCCAAGCCTTCAGTGGGTGTAAACTCTATGTACAGTACAGTAAAAATTCAACAAGTGATTGTTGAGTGTTTGCTTGTATGACTGAAGAATGAGTGAATGAAAGAATCACCAAACAAGTCAAGATCAAGATTACAGTATCTGTTTACCCTGGTCTTTCTAATCATAAGGTTTCTGAACAATGAAAAACTGCCTCAAGAAGCAACAAGCAGCAGTGTGGACCCAACAGCATCTCCTGTGGCCGTGGAGAAGAAACCCAGGGGACAGAGCTACAGGTTAACATTTCCTGACCTCTTCAGCAAGGATGCTCTTACTGTCACAAACTTTGATTTCTCTAAGAGAAAAAGATTTACAATGTGTCAGTTACTAATCAAACAAAAGGATGGGTGGGACACGTGAGGATCTGTGAGGCATCCCAGTGAAAACAGAGCTCTGGGATGTCTAGCCTGAGATGATAGGACGCTTAGGGAGGAATTGTGAGGCACACAGAATATTTGAAGTTGCATTTCAAATGGGAAACCTGTGTCAGAATCTCACATTCTTAATATCTTTTGGATTATCTTATATCATTTTATATGTTTCTCTGCATTTTAGGTCAGAATTAAATATCTGAATGTGATACTTGGCCAAAATGCTGAATGAAAAGAGTGTACTCACAAAGTCCACCTTGCTCATATTCAGGTTCGTGGGTGTTCTGCAGGCCACAGACACTGAGTTACTCTGCGATTATGTTTATTATCATTAACGCTTATCAGAGCTGGTTTGACAGAGTACATTATTCTAGAAAATGGGTAGAATTGAGATAAGAATCTTTCTTTAAACTTTTATACCTAATACATTAACTACAACCATGTCTCTAGCCAAATTAATCAAGCAGATATATAAACTATTTAAGACATTTGAGTGGGAGAGCCAGAGCCTCTCTTTCTAGGCTCAGTCTGCCAAAAACCATTGGAGGCGTCTCTATTTCTAATATTAGATACTACAATTGGACCTCCGCCTCCTGTCTCCAGATAACTATTCAGTAGGGCTGACTCTCAGCTTATGTGAAGATATAGGAGAACAGAATTTGTGACATCCTGGAGGTTTGCCAGATTTCAGTGGGTGGTAGGACCAAGGCTGAAGGCCAAAAGACAGATCCTCTAGAAGGATGCACAAAACATACCCTCAAGCTTTTGTTGACTAAAGTGATCCTTTTTTTTTTTTGATCATGGGGGTAGTTAGGAAATAATCTAGTTCAGTTTTTCTCCAAGAAAAATAATTCCAAGTTGAGGCTGGTATACTGTGAGGGGGAAAAAAACTAAAATAAAAAGCTTAGCTGTAGTTCATTAACTTTAATTGGTTTTTGTTGCTTCTCCTCAGGTTTCCTGGATCTTTCCGCCATCTCCTCCCCCAACTCTCGGCTTCCCCTTCTTCTACCTCTCGCCTCCTCCCCCTCCAATCTGGCTTTCCCTCCTTCCTGGCAGCATTTTTAGCTTTAATTTGATAGTAAAAAACTGAATCCAAAGTTACAGAATTCTTCAAATTCAACTTCTTTGAAGAAAAAGAAGTTTCAGGAAAAAAAGAATAGCTATCCCGGCTAAGATCCTGGACATCAAAGGCATATGTCCCCACACAAAGCAGGTGTCCTAGGAGGGTTAAAGAATACCAAAAGTCATTTGTGGAACACTTATTAGTACAGGCATATTTCTGTGCCCTAGGGATAAACAGAGACACAAAGAAGGTCTTCATTGTTGTGAATTCTAGACTACTGGAAAACATGCAAAAACAAACACACAAGACAATGGATTTTTTACATTAGTGTTGATGCTATTAAAAATCAAAGGGCTATGAAAATAGAGATAGTGTGATACTTAGACTATAGGTGAACGGCATCTCTGAGGTTTTGCACTCCAGAAGAATGCAGGGATATAACCATTGCAGCATTTCTTCAGGAAGGATATTTAAACAAAGGACAGCATGAACTGCATAAAGAAGGGCAAAATGTGCAGCGTATGCTAAATAAGACAGGCATGCAAGAACAGGAGGCCAACAAACATGAAAGAAAACAATTGTTTGAATACATTCTGTAACCATCCTCTCCCGGAGCACAGTTATATGCCTGCATGAGTACTGCACAACAGTCACCAGGTCTGTCAGGCACTGAACAATTGCTATGTTGAAATTTTATGAGCAATTAGTTCCGAAATGTAATGCTTTATTTTTTAAATCCTTGCTTCAAAATACCTAACGCCTGCCCCATCATTTCAAACTTATTTTACAATCTTGATTAAATCTTAAAGTACTGAATTTAGGTATAAGGTATAAAGGAAGATAGAAAACCTACCTCAGTCAAAACAGTTGAATCCTATGTACCAGTAATTATCCTACCCAAATTAAATTTAATTATATGAATGCTCAATTCTTTCACCTCTTATTTCTACTATATTCTATATGGTTTGGCTAGGTTGATATATACATGGTCCATCTTACACACACATGAGTCTGTTTTAGTGCAGACACACAAACACATGAATATACGTACTAAAATAGAAGTGTGTGTATGTGTTTTATATCTCATATTTTAAAACCGTGGAAAATATGGCCAAATGAATTTAATCATCTGCATTGTACTTTTATATTTAAAATGCTGCTGCAGGGACTGTAAAGCTATTTTAGATCCACTTCTAACTCATCAGATATAAAGGTTCTCAACCAAAGCAGAAAACAGAAAAGAATATTTATATGTGTTTTAGTTCACTGGGGTATTTCCATTTTAATTCCAAAGTATACACAAATGCTAATTTCATCACTAAAGTGGTCCAATCTGACCTACTCGGGCAAGTACATTTGAAACTCACATTTAATTTTATAATTTCTAATGGGAGAGGAAGTCTAACATGGAAAGGAAAAGAAGTTTGAAAGACAACAAAATATTGCAATAATGTCTGGGTAAAATATAAATTCCTGAAAGCAAGAGAATTTCATGGCAATTCTGTTATATGAGAATCAGAAAGCTGTTTTACCTTCTGGACAATAAGTTGTATTGAATTCATGGTTTTAAAGACAATGTAAATGTTTTAATTCAGCTTAAATTGTTAAATAGTTGCAAAGATTTCCAATGAACAGTTAAATAGTAAATCTATACACATAATTCTTCTTCAGTAGTGTTATATTGATCAGAATGGTGGTTATTTTTTATAAAGATAAGAATTTATTTTAATAAGTAGGAGAGTAAGAAAAAATGTAAAGAAAACAAGCAATTGAAGGCTAGAAAGGTAGAGTTAAAAATAAATTCTTTACCACAGTATTCTGTGAGCATTCACACCACTTAACAAATAGTAAACAGAACAAGAAAAATAGCATGAGCACTGCAGAGTGGCCTGCTATGAACGGCCCCTCCCAGGCTCTCATGTCACATGTTGGGACTCCAGAGAGGGCTTTTATATGGGAGGGTGCAGGAAAGTTAGGAGGTGGCACATAAGTGAAGGAATCAGGCATGTCTCCAGGAGCCCTCTCTTATTCCAGATGCCCTCTCTCTTCTTCTTTCTCTTTGTTTCCTTCTGTAGAGAAATAAAGAAGCTCTTTATCACATGCTGTTGCTGCCATGATATTTGCTCAAAGTCATAGCACCACTCAATCATGAACAGAACCTTCTGGCACCATATGCCCTAATAGATCCTCCCTCCTCTCTTAAGCTGTTTATACCAGGCACTCTCAGCCAGTGAGCAAAATCTTAACATGCTCATTCAAGTCTAACAAGAAACTTGTTTCTTAGGAAATGGCTAGTTCTTTGGCCAAGAGAATTCTGGAAATGTCCTTTGTTACTCACAGAATGATTACCTCTCCAAAATTAGATATTGAAGAATCCATCCTCAATGTGATGGTATTTAGAGATGATATACTTTTGGAAGATAATTAACCTTAGATAAGTTCATGAGGCTGGAGCTTACATAATTAGTTTAGTGTTCTTGTAAGAGGAAGAAGATCAGAGTGACACATCTTTGCCATTTTACAATATATGTTTTAAAAAAATAAGATAGCTTTCTGCAACCCAGGAAGATAGCATTGACCAAGAACCAAATCTACCAATACCTAGGTCTTGGATAGTATACAGAATGGTTAGCAAGATATAGTTATTGTTGCCCCATTAATGACCTTCTGTTACAGTATTCTAAGTTAATACACATTCACTTTAGGTCATCCACTGAATGAATGAATGAATGAATGAATTCAAAACTACTTTAATAAACCAATATACTTACCTTTATACTCATAGACCTCACCCCTCATCACAGAAGTTCATTTTCGCAGCAGATTATGGCCATTTCAAAACACCATGTAAAAGTAAATTTATTTGCCTGAAGTTATTGTTGTCTTGGAGGCTTACTGCTGAATAAGTTAACCCTTTCTAGTTCTTTCTGAACTCTGACTGGCTGGTTCAACTCAGCTGTTCTGCCTCAAACTCCTCTCCACGCTGACGAATTCAGCCTGGCCTCTCTCAGTTTCTAACTGAATTACTATGCTTGGCCTCAAACTAACTCTAGCAATTTGTTCTAATCTTCTGGCCCCTTATTCTCTGACGTTGACTGCCTCTGCTGATCTGCACTGAAGTGGATGAACTCAACCCCACCGCACTGCATTTATTGCACTACATTCACTGCACTGATTCCCAACTGACTAACTCAAATCCACTTCACTAAATTCAACTGAATAAACAGAACTGATTGATAACTCTCTCCCTGCACTGTTCTTCTCCTGAGAGTTGACCATATCCTACCTCTGGCTCATTCTGTCAAATCTTTCTCTGACTCCTTACTTTGTCAGTCCCTCAATTGACATCACTGTTTGGGATTAAAGGTATATCCTAAAGGATTTCAGCCAGAGGGATTAAAGATATGTACTAAGGGCATGTATGTATTCCAACCAGATTACACAGACCTAGATCTTTGGATGTGATCAGAGCAGTCATGTTCTGGATTACAATTCCTCTACAACACCACATTATATCATATTGCAGAGAACAACTGACTGTGGGGTGTTCGTCCCCTATTGATAACCCAATAACAGAGCTCCTACACTCAGGCTCCAGAAACACTGTGGAAGGCAGTTGTGGCAAGGCAGGTGACATACAGCTGACCAGAATGTCTGCTCAGTGACTGTGTCTTCTATAGAAGATAAGGAAGCTGCATCCTTGAAATTTTGGCTATGTGGTGCCTAAACAAGACCTTCAGAGTGACAATACTACCTGGCATGTGAATGAGAATGGGATAAATGACATAATGCCCCTCCCCTAGATGAAGAACTACAGCCAATGAATAACTTCTAAAAGAGGTAAAGTCAGTCTCTTCATTGTTTCTCTAACACCAAGTGGTAAGCCCTAAAAACAGATTCATTCTATCAGCATTAAAGGATTTAGCAGGCTTTGGTTACATACTTATATGTAGTTACACATGTAACAGTAATAAATAAAAATGAACAATAGAGTTAATGCATGACAGTGGAAGGAAGGCTGAGTATTCAGGGGGGGGCAATCAGAGAGAGCACATGTGTCAGTAGAGGACTGAAGGTGACCAAAAGTGTAAGGAACATGATAATAAGTCCCATTACTTTACACAAAATTAATAAATGCTTATAAAAATGAAATAAAAGCAGAGTTCTGATGAATATGACTAAAATATATTGTAGGAAAGTTTTAAAAAATTAGTAAAAATATTACTTTTATAAAAGAGGTTAACAACTGCAGCATTCTCTGTCAAAGATGATCGCTGCCTTGCTCCCCTCTAAAAGTTATAAAGTTACAGAATTAATGTTCAGTCCGTATCCATGAATGAAACTGAATAAATAACTTAAGTCAAATTATTGAATATCCAGGAACAGGTCAAGCATCCCAGGTAACCCTCAGACAACCCTTCCCATTAACACGTGTCTTCTGGGATTATGGTTCTGTCCTTCATAAGCTTCTCAACTATGTTGAAGATCAAAATAAGTCTTCACCAAAGTAAATCTGAAACTCATTTTGGCAGACATTTTGCTCTTTCATTTGTTTGCTTGTTAAGTGGATTGAATTCTTAGTTGTATTTGCAGCTTAATGTCTTTCGGGGATGGAGATTCAGATGTCTTCTAGTGTGGAGTAGACAACTAAATGGTGACGCTCAGTAAAGGGACTCACTCAGACACTGTGTCAGTACACGTGGACCATCCTCATGCTGAAAGTCATAAACATCTTACTTCTGTTCCAGACAGAAGTTGTGTCATGATTCCTGGAGACATCATCCCTGCCATCCCCGACAGTATATACCCACACACATATATGGATGGATGGATATATTCCTTCTATAACTCATCACAACACTTAGCTTAGCATATAAGAGATAGAACTTATGCAAATTGTTATTTTCTGGAAGATTGATAACATTTCTATCAATAAGTACTCAATACTTGTCCCCACAGAACCAAATATATTAGGATCAGAAAGGCAACAAAATTTAGAGAAAATTCATATTAGTAATTTTATGGTGACCAATTCTGCCAGGAACTAACATTTGGTTCTTTCAATAACAAATCTTTAGGTCTTTAGGGAAAGTTACTGACACTGGTTAGATCTTAATTACCTCTTCCTTAAGACACTACTCCTCACTGTGATACCCTGGGGAGTGTGGTAGTGACAAGGACACAGATGAGGAGTCTGTCTGGAGCAGATGTTTACTGTCAGCCGCCTTTGCTTTTTCACACTGAGGACACTGAGGGAGCATTCACACGCACCGCACCGTGGTTTGCATGCAGTGTGCTCTTGGGGACAATGTGGACTGTAGCCTTGTGAGAAGGCAGCGTTGGAGCTCAATGGCTGCGTTGTTCACGTTTATGCGCCACAAAGCCCCATTCTCTATTGCCTGAAGAGCAGCAATCATCCCAAGACTTCTTCAAAGGCAGTTTTCTTTCTCTCTAGTCAACTTACAAATCTTCTAAATGTGTTGCATACACTCCTCCTTTCACAGCTGTTATTTTAAGCGTAATTCTTCTTAAATTACTTCTTTTACTTCTCAGATTATAATTATATCACTTTATCTTCCCCTTCCCTTCCACCAAATATTATCATATACCTGCCCTTGCTCTCTTTTAAAATCATTGTCACCTTAAAATGAATTATTATATACATACTCGCATAGGCATGTACATATATATTTCTAAATAAATAAACACATCTGTTCAATAGTATTTGTATGTATGTTTTCAATGCTGAACTTTAGTCAATTAATAAATAAAATTATTTTTATCCATGAACATATATTGAAGTAATTGTTCTATGTCAAAGCAAGAGACATCTTTTTCACAAATATTTAATATTAAGATGTTTTTAATTTAAAATAAAACCCCTAAATTCTCTCAGGACAATACTCTAAAATGCAGTAAAAAGTCACGAGAGTCTTAGTCTCACACCTTGCTGCCTGGCATAAAGGGAGTAAAAGGCTCCTAGAAGTTTCTACATGAGTTTTCCCTTGTGCCCCACCCCCATTTTACAAGTTCTTATTGAACAGAGGACACTGAAACTGTGATAAAGGGGATGGATGAGTTCAGACCGTAGGAAGACATGCAGGAAGGGCCCAGAAAACCATCATTCCTCCAGATGAGATACTGAACTTTTGATTAAAGATCAAAATTAAAAATTCAGAAGGTTCTGCAACCCTCCCAGAACTCACAGGCAAGAAATTAGTCCAGAGGATCCTCCTCCCCTAGACAACACAAAAGGCCAGGGAGAGTGTGGCTTGGTGCAGGACTACAGAGGGTTTCAGAGACGCGATGGCATTTGAGCTAGGTCCTACTGCATGAGTGGGAGTTCGCTGCGCATAGAAAGAAAGGAAGGGCACTCCAGGAAAAGAAACAGCATCTGGGACAAGATAGAGTTTCAAAAAAGTGGCATATTCAGAGCGCAGTGAGACATGCCTGTGGCTGAAGCGTAGGGGGCACGTGGGAGAGAAGACAGGGAGATGGAAAGTTTTAGAGAAAAGGCTGCAGAAGCTCTGTGAAGGACAACCACCACTCTAACCAGGGCGTGGCCAAGCACCACCTGTGGTTTCGGGAATGTCTCCTGGAAGTGTGCACAGACCAGAATGCAAACCCAACTGATATCCAGTTTCCTAGGAAATAATCAAGCAAATGGTTCGATCACTATGCACTGAAGGGCCGCGTATGAACGTTCTCTAACTGGGGGACTTTTGGAGGACCATGAAGAAGAAAGAATGGGCGGGGAACTTTGTCATTATCTCAAACCAAACAGTAGCAGTCAAGATACAAAAGAGGCAAAAGAGATACAAGGGCAAAAGAGAAGAGACACTTAGGAGGGAGAATGAGCAGGACTGAGTGGCTAAGTCGGAAACTTGGCAAGAGATAATAACACCCTGGCACATCTGCGTAGAAGCTCCAAGTCGAATGACCTTGGTGCTGTTACCTGAGATAAGAGGGTGAGGGGAAAAACGGGTTTCTAGGGTCACTGAAATTCACTTAATTTACATAATATGCTCCACATGAAAGCATCAGCGCTACAGTGAACCGCTGAAGACTATCTGTCCCTTCCTATTCTTACGGTGTTATGTATACATGTTAGGGTGGGCATGTGCATATGTGCATATGTGCATAAGGCTGGACATTTGTGTGGAGACCAGAAGTGAAGATCAGGTGTCTCTGAAGATGTGTTTTTATATTTATGTGTATGTGTGCATATGTGTTCATGGGGGCCAAACGAGGGTTTAGGATCCGTTAGAGCTGACGTTAGGAGCTGTCTGGTGTTCCGTTCTCATACTCAAACCCAGGTCCCATGGAAGAGCAACAAGTGCTCTCAATAGCTGAGACAACTCTCAAGTCTTTACAAAACTGACGTCAGATGTCCGTACTCAGGACTCCATGTCTGTATGTTTGGGGACTGTTTCCCTTACTGAATGCAAAGCTCATCTGTTCAGTTACTCTGGCTGGCCAATGAGGTTCAGAGATCAGTCAGTTGCCCCCTCCCCCATTGTAGGAGTTACATGTCTACACAGCTGTGAATGGCATTATATGTGGGCTCTAGAAATATGAACTCATGTCTCTGGTGTTTCTGGTGGCAAGCACTTTACTGACCCATCTGTCTCCTTAGCCCTTCTCTGCTTTTCAAAGCTTCCTTGTCCTAATGGCTGTTAAGAAAGCATCACTTGTCACCCTGCTCCATGCAGTCAAAGTTTGACATGATCTGGAACAAAACTAAGATAACAAAGCAGGAAACAAAAGACTGAGGCAGTGATGCCTCTAGATTTCTGATACGGTGTTTGAGGTATCAATGCTATGACTTCTTTTTTAGCCACTTACACGTTCCATCAGAGTGAGTTGAAATTAGACCGATAGATATAATAGTCTATGATAAAGCAGTATCATATATATGCCATACAACACTCCAGATATAATATATATTATATATAATAAATTCTAAAGCACAGTAAAATGGGGCTTGGTATGATTTACAGGAATAGAGATTGATTTAATTTTCAATTAGCAACATTTCCTTAGAAATGACTGTTTTATTTTCTTATTTTACATTTATTTTTCATTAGAAATTTTCTTTATTTGCATTTCAAATGTTATCCTATTTCCTCATTTCCCCTCCAAAAACCCGCTGCCCCATCTTCCCACCTCCTTCTCTCTAACTCACCCACTCCCGCTTTCCTCTCCTTGTATTCCCCTACACTGGTCCTGTTTTATTTTATAATGCAATATTTATACTAACTATTTATGTTTGGAATGTTCATATTCAACTCAGCTATTTGTGTTTCTAATTCCAATTTCTCCCAAAACCCATGGTTAGCTGCAGAAGCATCCACAGCCAACTCAGACCCTAAGACACCTACTGAGAAGACTGACCTCAAAATAAGGCTACTGTGTATCCAAAGAGTGGGAGAGACAGGTCATGGGGCAGGCAGCATTGAAACTGAGGAGCATGAGACAAGGTATTTTGCCTCCTGAGTCTAGAAGTGCTGCTCCTTTCTTCATATGTTGACCACACAGTGTTCACACTGCCTACCTGTCAAGATGTACCAGTCACTGATTATAGATATACAGCAACCACAAAAAACCAAATACATCTGAAATATTAGCCAGGAAAGAGACAGCAATAAGTATAATATAGGTACATTATCACTGATTGCTTTCAATTTCATAAAAATATTTTTATTTCAGCAACTTATTATGTAGACATTTATGATTCTAATTGTCATCTAAAACTAACAAATCTCTCTCAAACACACACACACACACACACACACACACACAGACATCCTTCCAGGCATATACTCAAACTAAGTCATTTTATCCAAAGCATTTTAAAGCATGATTTCTTTCTTCCAATTATATAAACATATTAAAGATTTTCTCATGACTTTTTAAAATTATTTTTATTATTCCATATTTAGATCTCTAATTAAATCAGGGGATTTTACAAAAGCACATTTCTATAAAACCTCAATTATTTGCTCTTCCTAAATGTTTTCCATTGCAAGGATTAGAGGTGATAAATCACAGTCGGTTTTATCTCCTACGGTTTCTTCTAGCACATTGTCAGCTCCCCTCTCACCCTCGTGTGCACACCCCCTGCACAGTGACTGCATATGGGACAGTGTAAAGGCTGTGGGATAAGTGACACTATTAGCACAGTGTGGTGGCTTTGATGTGTAGCTCTCGGCAGGGTTGCCAGAAGAGTGACAGGCTCCAGCTCTAATGCAAAGTCTCTTTCGCATCTACTCCTTTCCCCTCTAATGGTCTCTTACTGCTATTAGTGGTACAAAGCAGACCGGCACCAAAGCTCAAAACCCTCTTCTTGCGATTAGCTTCCTATTTTGAGTTCCTATTCTCTCTATGTACTAAGATCTTTTAAATAAGAACTATTAAAATATTTGAAAGCATAATAGGTACCAAAATGAGGTCACTGATTTTTCTCTTAATTCAAATAAAAATTATCTTACATCCTACACCATCAACCCCTTGCCTATTTACTGAGGCATGTGGTTCTGGAAATTCATTGGTTTGGGTTTTGGGATTTTGTTTTTGTTTTTTAAAACTGTCTATGGTCAGTACTCTCCTGGTCTCTCTGGATATTCCTGTTCCAAAGAATTGATTTTAATAGTTTCTAGACCTCTAATAAAATGTTAAAGATTAACATAATATTTTATATCTGAATATAAGTTGTACAGGGATTGAAAAGGGGGTAAGCATCAACAGCACTTAGGAAAATAATGTGTATTATACCACAAAAAGCAAAGGGTGAGCTAGTTACCCGATAAACAGTTAACCAGTAGGTTTAGAGCAGAAGCCAAGCTACCCACAAGTGTGAGAACACTTTATGTGCAAAAATCTGTTAAAGGGGACTTAGAAGAACAAAAAGTACTCTCTGTTCCCCTAATTAACTTTGAAGAGTCTAATTAAGGGCAACATAAAAGCCTAAGAAATGCTGGTTATTAGGCATGTACTTTAACTTGATCAGTGAGATGGTATTCTTGTAAACAAAGAAGCTAATTTCACCCAGCCCAAAATAAACCTCTCTGCAAATATCTCACAACATAATCATGCAGTACCTTGGGAGCAGACTCCCTATCTAGCACAGGCTGCCTCTTGAGGTTACTAATTCTAGGCATTAATGGCACTTGATTTGAAGATGTAATAGAGGAGAAAGATCATTCTGATAATGTGTGCATACGCTACTCCTCACTCTCCTTTTTCTTGTCTTTAACTTGACCTGTGTGACAAAGCACCAACTACTTCAATCTTATATATGCAGAATTTTATCTCTAAAACGGAGGCCAGTAGGGCAAAGCTGAGAGCACTTTTATGTAATGGGAGCACAGCATCCACTTGCCTCTGGAATACTAGGCATTGCTGTTGCTACAAGAATATAATTTTGGGTTTGAGGTTTCACCTTTACTAGTTAAATTTAGAAGGAAGAGATGGCATTTCCTAAGAAAGAGAGAAAGAAAGAAAGAAAGAAAGAAAGAAAGAAAGAAAGAAAGAAAGAAAGAAAGAACCTGTCATTTTTGTAAAGACAATTACAATATTGGAAGAGAATGATGAAATCGTGTTTTTTATCTCTTTTTCCTTGAGTTACTCTAAATGGAGTGAATACTAATCCCAGAGTCAAAAGCTCTGACTTCTGGGAACGAGCATCACATTGTGATTCAGTGAACAGAAGTGTTTCATTAGAAAATGCAGATCAGGTTATCTTCTAAACTGCTTCACAGGGATGCTGAGAGATCACCATGAAGAGCATCCCATTTCCTGTGAATAGGGACTTCTAAGTTTATTCTCTTGACAGTAGAATTCAGAACAGGAGTGTATGGAGATAGATAAATTGTGGTGCCATGTTGTAATCACCTCCACAGGTGATTATTTTGTTTTAATATCCATAGTCTGCAGTGGCTGATCCAGTCTTACATAGACACACTGTTAAAACCAACCTATAGAGCAATGGTGAAAGAATGGCTTCAGTGGCACCCAGAGACTTTGATTATAACATCAACATTTAAAAAGACAGTCTTTTGCCTTACAGAAACTTTGTAATTTTATGAGGTCCCATTTGTCAATTCTTGATCATAGAGCATAAGCTATTGGTGATCTGTTCAGGAACTTTCCCCCTGTACCGACGTCCTCAAGGGTCTTCCCCAGTTTCTTTTCTACTAGCTTCAGAGTGTCTGGCTTTATGTGGACGTCCTTGATCCCTTTGGAGTTGAGCTTAGTACAAGGAGACAAGGATGGATCAATTCGCATTCTTCTGCATGCTGACCTCCAGTTGAACCAGCACCATTTGTTGAAAAGGCTATCTTTTTTCTATTGGATGTTTTCAGCCTCTTTGTCGAGGATCAAGTGGCCATAGGTGTGTGGGTTCATTTCTGGATATTCAATCCTGTTCCATTGATCCTCCTGCCTGTCACTGTACCAATACCATGCAGTTTTTAACACTATTGCTCTGTAGTATTGCTTGAGGTCAGGGATACTGATTCCCCCAGACTTTCTTTTGTTGCTGAGAATAGTTTTAGCTATCCTGGGTTTTTTGTTATTCCAGATGAATTTGAGGATTGCTTTTTCTAACTCTGTGAAGAATTGAGTTGGGATTTTGATGGGTATTGCATTGAATCTGTATATTGCTTTTGGCAAAATGGCCATTTTAACTATATTAATCCTGCTGATCCATGAGCATGGGAGGTTTTTCCATTTTTGAGGTCTTCTTCCATTTCCTTCTTCATAGTCTTGAAGTTCTTGTCATACAGATCCTTCACATGTTTGGTAAGAGTCACCCCAAGGTACTTTATACTGTTTGTGGCTATTGTGAAGGGGGTCATTTCCCTAATTTCTTTCTCAAAGGGCAAATCGGCAACCAACAAATTGGGAAAAGTTCTTCACCAACCCTACATCAGCTAGAGGGCTAATATCCAATATATATAAAGAACTCAAGAAGTTAGACTCCAGAAAACCAAATAACCCTATTAAAAAATGGAGTACAGAGTTAAATAATTTTCACCTGAAGAACTTCGGATGGGGGAGAAGCATCTTAAAAAATGCTCAACTTCATTAGTCATTAGGGAAATGCAAATCAAAACAACCCTGAGATTTCACCTTACTCCAGTCAGAATGAATGGCTAAGATTAAAAATTCAGGAGACAGCAGATGTTGGCAAGGATGTGGAGAAAGAGGAACACTCCTCCACTGCTGGTGGGGTTGCAAATTGGTACAGCCACTCTGGTAATCAGTCTGGCGGTTCCTCCGAAAACTGGGCACCTCTCTTCCAGAAGATCCTGCTATACCACTCCTGGGCATATACCCAGAAGATTCCCCAGCATGTAATAAGGATACATGTTCACTATGTTCATAGCAGCCCTATTTATAATTGCCAGAAGCTGGAAAGAACCCAGGTATCCCTCAACAGAAGAGTGGATGCAAAAAGATGTGGTATATATACACAATGGAGTACTTACTACTCAGCCATTAGAAACAATGAATTCATGGAATTCTTAGGCAAATGGATAGAGCTGGAGAATATCATACTAAGTGAGGTAACCCAGACTCAAAAGATGAATCATGGTATGCACTCATTAATAAGTGGGTGTTAACCTAAAAAATTGGAATACCAAAAACATAATCCACACATAAAATGAGGTACAAGAAGAACGGAGGAGTGGCTCCTTGTTCTGGAAAGACTCAGTGAAGCAGTATAGGGCAAAACCAGAACAGGGAAGTGGGAAGGGTTGGGTGGGAAAACAGGGGGAGGGAAGGGGACTGATGGGACTTTTGGGGAGTGGTGGGTCTAGAAAAGGGGAAACCATTTGAAATGTAAATAAAAAATTTATTGAATAAAAAAAGAAAAAAATCTTTGAAAAAATAAAATAAAATAAAATAAAAAGACAGTCTTCCTCCATGTAAAACCAGACACACTGAAACTAACAGAAAAGAAACTGGGGAAGACCCTTGAGGACATGGGCACAGTGGAAAAGTTCCTGAACAGATCACCAATAGCTTATGCTCTAAGATCAAGAATTGACAAATGGGACCTCATAAAATTACAGTTTCTGTAAGGCAAAGGACACTGTTAAAAGGACAAAACGGCAACCATCAAATTGGGAAAGGATATTCTCCAACCCTACATCTGATAGAGGGCTAATGTCTAATATATACAAAGAACTCAAGAAGTTAGACCCCAGGGAACCAAATAACCCTATTAAAAAAATGGGATACAGATCTTTTTTTTTTTTTATGTAACTTATGTTTAATGTACAAAGTTTTGTAGGTGTCTTTGGGCCTTCACAAAACAGAACAGGACTTGTTATATCTAAAAGGGTTTGTGAGTAAAATCAACAATTCAGAAACCAAAATGGAAACATCAAACTACAAGGTACGATGCATTGAGTAAAACAGGCTGCAGTAAAAGCTCATTAACTGAGTCCACTCGAGACCAGGAGTCAGACGAAGACATTTAAATTATCCAGAAGAATATTCAGACAGGTATGGTATGTCAGGGCTGCCCCTGGAAGGACTGGGGGATGACGGAGCAGGGAGACTGGTCAGAGGCACGCCCACGGAGAAGGGGGTGCTTCCTAAAATCAGTGTCCAGCAGTCTTCCATAAACACAATTTGTGTCAGCAAACCCTTCAGCTTGACCTGCCACCTTAGTTTCTGGACAAATTAATGAAATTTTACTGCAAAAGTATAAAAATGTTCTAGCATCACCCACACCACAAGAAAACACTGAGCAACGAAACTCCAGTTTGGTACTGCATGGTGTCGCAACAGCACAATGCTCTCTAACACTGCTGGGAGCAAAACCTGGGACCAGTGGTTCCTACACTTATTTGAAACACAACATTTCACAATGAAACAGTAGAACCACAACTTAGTAGGAGGCACTAAAGTTTCTTATGAGTTTTTGAAGGCAGTCACAGTGCTGAGCAGTTGAAATTGTTTCCTTTCAACATCACACATTAGCAGCAAGATACACCCACTTCCGGCTTCTGCATGACATGATTACAGTCAAAACTGAGCAAATGAAAACCAGAACAGCCATTCGTTAGCCTTCCACATCTCCTTTCATGTGAGATGCTGACGCGGACCATCGTAACTGGGAGGATGTGGCTTTCACTACAGTCAAATCTCAATATTATCTCCAAGAGGGATACAGATCTTAACAAAGAATTTTCACCTGAAGAAATTTGGATGGCCAAGAGGCACCTTAAGAAGTGCTCAACATCATTAGTCATTAGGGAAATGCAAATCAAAACAACCCTGAGATTTCACCTTAAACCAGTCAGAATGGCTAAGATCAAAAACTCAGGAGACTCAGTGCAAGAGTATAGAGGAATTCCAGAACAGAGAAGCGGAAGAGGTAGATGGAGAAACAGGGGGAGGGAAGAGGGCTTATGGGACTTGTGGTGAGTGGAGACCCAGAAAAGGGGAAATCATTTGAAATGTAATTAAAAAATATATCAATAAAAAAAAACTTAGGAGACAGCAGGTGTTGGTGAGGATGTGGAGAAAGAGGAAAACTCCTCCACTGCTAGTGGGGCTGTAACCTGGTACAACCACTTTGGAAATCAGTCTGGCTGTTCCTCAGAAAACTGGACATGACAATTCCGGAGGACCCTGCTATACCTCTCCTGGGCGTATACCCAAAGGATTCCCCGGCATGCAATAAAGACACATGCTCCATTATGTTCATAGCAGCCTTATTTATAATAGCCAGAAGCTGGAAAGAACCCAGATGCCCCTCAAAGGAGGAATGGATACAGAAAATGTGGTATATTTACACAATGGAATACTACTCAGCAATTAGAAACAATGAATTCACAAAATTTTTAGGCAAATGGTTTGATTTGGAAAATATCATCCTAAGTGAGGTAACTCAATCACAGAAGAATACACATGGAATGCAATCTCTGATAAGTGGATATTAATTAGCCCAGAAGCCCTGAATACCCAAGGCACAAATCACATAACAAATGACTCCCATGTAGAAGTATGGAGAGGGTCCTGATCCTGGAAAGTATTGATCTAGCATTGGAGGGGAATATAAGGACAGAGAAAAAGGAGGAATGTGATTGGAGAATGGGTGGAGAGAAGAAGGTTTATGGGACATATGGGGAGGGGGGATCCGGGAAAGGGGAAATCATTTGGAATGTAAACAAAGAATATAGAAAATAAAAATATTAAAAAAAAAAAAAAGACAGTCTTCAACAAAGGTATCGTGGACTAACAGCCTCGAGGCAGAAGGTTGGAGATTATAGATTCTAAAAATTTTATTTAGACATACAGAAACTTCAATGATTTTTATCTTGGTGGATGCTCCAGAGTTTATTTTCTTTCTTTTTTTTTTTCAATTTGTTTTTATTAGATATTTTCTTTATTTACATATCAAATGTTATCCCCTTTTCTCATTTCCCTTCCAAAACCCCATATATCCCATTCCCCCCTGCCCCTGCTCACCAACCCACCCCCTCCCACTTCCCTGTCCTGGCATTCCCCTACACTGGGGCATTGAGCCTTCACAGGACCAAGGGTTTATCCTCTCATTGATGTCCCACAAGAACATCCTCTGCTACATACACAGCTGGAGCCATGGGTCCCTCCATGTATACTCTTTGGCTGGTGGTTTAGTCCCTGGGAGCTCTGGGGTACTGGTTGGTTCATATTATTGTTCCTCATATGGGGCTCCAAACCCCTTCACAGACCTTATTTTCTGAACTTACCCTAACAAAGCCTGTTGAGAAAGTTACTTTGCCCAGGGTCATAGATTGAGCACTTCTGCCTCTGGTAAATACTTCAGTATAGAAGTTACAGGTCACAAAAATGACACAGAAACCATAATGGAAGAGCTATGCTGAATAAATCACCAAAGAGTGGCCGTCAGAGTGTCCCAGGACTACCATTCTGAGAGAGATACCTAACTCTACTGTTGCATCACCGTAAAGCAGCATGTACAGCTCAGTCTGAAAATAGCAAACTTTTGCTAGAGAAGGAGCATGAAGAATATACAAACACGACATAAGGGCCGAGAGACCTGCAGAAAGCAATATTGCCAGGTAGCCTTGTTTAAGTCCAGATCTATAATCAATCAGCTTCCTATTGAGGGTGAAGTTCCATCCATAAATATTATTAGACTGCTCCCAAGCATGGCTATGTTAAGAGTTCTGCTTCCTACCTAGACATATTGGTTCCTTCTGTTGTTGATTTCTCAGTTGGGTGAGAGAATAAGACCTCTTTCCAGAAAGAAAGACAGAAATTTGCAGTAACTGCACAAACTTTTCTGAAGAAAATACTAATGAGTATGAAGAGTAGAATAAATTTACAATCCATTGTCAAGTGTGTTTAAGCATCACCTGAGATATTATAAGCTCTGAACATAGTTTACAGAGCTTCTTGCTTCTTCGTATCCCTAATCAGTTTCAAGAGTTACCCCCCAAAACCTCAGTTGTCTCAAGAACTTGCTTTCTGGTGGAAAGAGATTCAAATATAAATATTTCACAAGTCATTTGTTACGCATTGCTCTCTTATACAGCATGTGTGTGTGTGTGTGTGTATGTGTGTGTGTGTGTGTGTGTGTGTGTGTGTCATTGGACCAAAAAACTCATTTTTTGATACTCTCAGAAGACCCAATATGTCATTCTTGCAGAGATTAACTAGGTAGGTGATAATTGGCAGTGTGTTGACAAGCAGTCACTATTGTCTGTGGCCCCTGCTTGTCTATGAAATGCTTACTCAGCAAATATGCATATTTGTTATCCTTTTGATTTCCTTTCATTCAGCCTAAAGATAGTCTCTTACTGAGAGTACTGTAAAAGTTGTATTGTAAGGAAAACGGAGATCATGACTGGGGAGCTGACTGTGAGTGAAGTGCTTATTGTGAAAACATGAGGGCCTGGATCTAAATAACTTGAATCAATATAAAACTGCTGCATAGAATACAGAAACAACACAGTACTAGATAGAAACCAGTGCATCCCGGGCATGTGAGGACCAACCATTCAAGCCAAAGCAAGAATTTTTACATGCACTGATAGAATATGTTTAATAAATTAGAAATAATTCAAGAAAACATCTAAACATTTGACCTCCACATACATTTGTCCACACATACACATGCACACACACATATACATGTATACATATACATATATATATACATATATATATATATATATCAATGTTAATTACATTTTTTCAGATCTAGTCACTTTTCCAAGAGAAGAAGCAATTCATTGAACTAATCTTTGTTAGAGATGACAGTACTAAATGAGAGGACATTGTGCAAAATTTGATGTTCTCTCTCTCAAAACTAAATTGCAGGGCTACACTCAATTGTTCAGTGCTTGGTGAGCAACGAGGCCTGGCTTCCATCCCCCACACCACCACCACCAAAAACTCACATGTAAAATATCTGTATTCTCTTCACATTAATACTGGATTAAATATGTAATCCAAATCTCAAAACATTTAGAAGTCTTAAGGAGATTACTACTATGCGTTGAAGGGTATTAGGAACACAAACTCATGGCTGAGAAGGGAAAGGAGGAAGATCTACAAAAAGAAGTGTGAACTGACACTGCCTGGATGGCCAAGAGTCTGAGATTAGAGCTAGAGCCCTAGGGTAAAACAACTGGGAAAAGTCATCAGTGAAATGACTCCTAATGACAGGCTGCTGTATTCACAGCTCTGTGCTTTCTCCAGTCATCCTCAGAGAAGCTTCCTCTGACAGCAGATAGGAGCAGATGCAGAGACCCACAGCCAGACACAAACTGGAGGTATCCATCAAGTCCATCCCCTTGAAAATCAGGTAATACTACCAAAGAAATGGATTCAAAGTCTCTGGAGATACCAGGAGAGCATGGCCTAGCCAATCTAAGCAGGACTTGCAAGGGCTCACAGAGACTGAAGCCACAGCACAGGGGTCTGCATGGGTCTGCATGAGGTCCTCTGTGAACGTGTTGTGGCTGTTAACTTGTTGTTTCCGTGAAACTCCCAACAGTGGGAATGGTTGTGCCTCTGACTCTTTTGCCTCCTCTTGGGACTCTTTTCCTCCTATTGGGTTGCCTTTTCCAGCTTCCATATGAGGGCTTCTCCTTGTCTTGTAACTCATTTTCAAATGCTTGATTGTTATCTCTTGGAAGCCTTTTTGTTGTTATTTTGTCTTGTTTTTGTTTTTTGTTTTTGCTTTTGTCTTCTGATGGGAGAGGAGGTGAGAGTGCTGAGAGGAGTGCGTGGAGAGATGTGAAAACGTGGTCAGGATGTAGCGTAGGAGAGAAGAATCTATGCTCAGATTCTAAAACAAACCTAATGTTATGTCTGCTAATTAAAACTCATAAAATGAAGTTAGATATTATTTCAAAATCAAATAAAAACAGAGCCTGGTTTACTTCCTTCGGGTTTTCCAAGGTTTCCAAAACATAACTAGTACAATCTCTTGCTTAGCATGGATCTAAAGTTGCCAGAGAGTCTGGCCAATTACAGTTCTTCTTCAATGCTATTGTTTACTTGTCAGAGCTGCATGTCTTATAGCTATCACTTGAATAAGTCCCTCATTAGACTCTACACATGTTGAATAGCTTAATTTCTCAACTCATTGTATATTTTTAAAAACTCACTCAGAGAAACCAGATTATGTTCACAATCCACTACTCACACATACCCTGCCTGATACTTGAGTGACTTTAAAATTTTGTCAGGTTTTACATAGATGTTTTAAACCTCAGGCATATTGAGTAACTCTGATATAAGTGATGTAAAGTCAGAAGATATTAACATGTATCCATCATCCCCTGCCATGGCTAGAAATAAACAAGCACACACACACAGATAGACACAAATACACACACAATTTTCTACTAAATATACATACGCATGAAATGTTATCAAATCACCTTTAGAACAATTTTAAGTTCATAACAATATTGAGAAAATGGAGAATGATACAGCGGCATCTATAACATATTATCTGCCCTCACATACGAACGTCTCCTTCACACTCATCTCCTCCCTCAGTAGTGTAGTGTGCATTTGTTACAACTGAGGAACCTCTACTGACATGCCATTCTCACCATAGTGTACATTACTGAAATCTGTATGCTGTGCTGCGAAGACTATAAATACATAGACCTACCATTACAGTATGAAACAGTATTTTCAGTGACCTGAAAATCCACTGTACCTGCCTGCTTCACTTCTCTTTCAACAACTCCTGGAGAAACAGTTACCTTTTCAACATCTTCTTAAGGTTTCCATTAGTTGGTTGGTTGCTTGGTTGGTGGGTTGGTTGGTTGGTTGGTTGGTTGGTTGGTTGGTTGGTTGATAGATTGGATGGATTGTTAGTGGTTGTTGTTATTTCTTGAGATAGGATGTCCTGTAGCCCAAGTGACCTTTAACTTAACTATGTAGCCAGAAGAAGGTTGATTTCTTCATTCTCCTGTCTCCAATACCCAAGGACAGGAAATACAGACTTCAGCTAAGCATGATGCCCTGACCTCAATAATTTTGGCTTGTACCAGAGTGCCACATAGTTGCAATCAAACAGTACATATCCCCCTCCAGTTGGATTCTTTGATTTAGTAGTCTAGAAATTTAAAATTTTTCTTTATCCTCTCAAGGCTTTAAAGCCAGTTTTTAGTGATAAAAATATTGTATTATTTACTTGTATAATAGTTTATTAAACTTTTTACCTACTGGAAGACATTTGGTATCTTCTAAGTTTTGGCAATCATGATGACAACTGTTAGAAAGACATGCTTAGAGATTTATTGTAAATGTTTTCAGTTCCTTTAATACTAGGCATATAGTTAGTTGATCATATAGAAAGAGTATGTTTAGGTTTTTAAGCCACTGTCAAACTATTTTAAAATGCTGTAGTGAAACCCAATATTTTTGCATAAAATTAAAATTTATAAAAGTGAAATAAGAAATATATGCGAGACTGGTGAATGATGCTTTGCTAATTGAACATCCATAGATTCAATAGCTAATAAATTGAACATAGACAATTAAGATAATTCAAGTTGAATCACATGTGCAAATGCAAAGTGCAAAAGTATAAGACATCTAAAATGTTTTATTGGAGGAAATGTATATGGTACTTCATTTGCCAATAATTTTATGAATGCAATCAATGTAGAGTTATGATATATATTAATATTGAATGTTATTAAATTTCACATTCTGTAATAGATGCTGTTAAAATGACATAAAAATAAGACCCACATTAGGAATAATATTCATAAAAGACTCATCTGATGAATATTTTTCTAAAACATGGAAATAACAAGTAGAATTCAACAATAGGAAGACAAGCCAATTAAAAAGTGAGCTAAAGATTTTAACAGACTTCCACATTTAGGATGATATGTGGCTGGCAAGTGACCATCCTCTTCACGTGTCATTATCAAAATGCCAATTACGATGAAGTACTACTACATAACTATTAAGTAAACATCTAGAACAGTGATAATATTAAGCACTGGTGGGTGCAGAGCAGTGGGTGCAGTCTTTGCTGGTTAGAAGGCAAACCATAGCCACTCTGTAAGATGCCTGGAAAAAACCTGAGAGACAGAAATCAGGCTCTTTTCATTGGGTTTTAAAGCAACATTTCTTTCAAGGCTCTCACTTTTATAAATTTAATTTATATACAAAATATTGGGTCTCACTATAGAATTTTTAAATACTTTGGCAGTGGCTTAAAAACCTAAACATACTCTTTCTATATGATCAAATAACTATATACCTTGTATTAAAGGAATTGAAAACATTTACATGAAATCTCTAAATATGCCTTTCTAACAGTTGTCACCATAATTGTCAAAACTTAGAAGATACCAAATGTCTTCCAGTAGGTAAACAGTTAAAGAAACTATTATAAAAGTAGATAATAAAATATTTTTATCACTAAAATGTCCTTACATTTGTCAAAGATGTGTTGTTGATTATATTTATGTCAGCCTTCTCAAGGGTCTGTAGTTTGTTCCCCTGATGTTTTCTCAATTATTCTTCACAGATACCATACTGTTTTGACTATTATAATTTTATAGTATGCCATGTATATAGGTCATCTGCAATATACATTTCAAGGCCTTTTAATGAATGAAGGAATAATCTATACTGATATACCTTGTGCTCCTATACAGGTTAATCACTTCTAAATATGACAGAAAGAATAATAAAAGAATGGAATCAATTTGCAGCCATGAAACAGAGAGGGAACAACTCAACCTCAGGAGTAGTTATAGCATCATTGAGAAAATGCTGCATTAAATTTCTAGAACTAACCATTCAGACAAGATACAGAAAAAAATGTAGGTGGACCAGCACAGGCTTTTGATACAACTCTCTATGTACCAACCACTCACTGTGACACATCCTAAAAATGCCATAGGAGAGCGTACACAGATAGAAGGTGGTATAAAGAGTGAAGGTACTGATTATATACCATGTTTTAAAACTTATTCATTATTAGTATTGTGAAAATACCTGAGAAGCATTTGCGATTTCTGTATGACTTGTTTTAGTTTTAACAAAAATTCTGCGTTGGTGTTAAACAGATTTTCAACCCTCAACAAACCAGATGGCTAATCCAAAATTATTACATGAAATATGAATAGCAAACTAAGAACTGTACTCTGCTAAAAGATAATGAGAATTTTTTAGCATTTACATTTTTACCAAATAACTTATATTTTCTATTTCATTGGTATCTACTTTGGAATTATAGCAAACACTCACAGTGATAATTACCAAATATCTATATTTAGGGGAAAGTAGAACATGTGTATCATAAATAATAGCAAAAATTCATATTTCTGAATTGCCTGTTTCACTAGATATAGACATTTGGTAATTATCACCAAAGTTGGCACATAAAAAGGTGTTCATAAAATTTTAAAAATGCATATTGCTTACCAAACAGACTGTGTAATAATTATGTTTCAGAATTGAAATCCATATTCAGGTATGTTAGAATAGGTGAGTCTCAGCTCAGTAGACAATAAAAGGAATTTTATATTTCAGCTTAGTGAACACAATTATTTTATGAGCATCTGAGACAGCTTTGTCTATGACCGAGAAATCACTTACTAATCCAATTGTGGGCACAAGGTAGAATAACTTTGACCTGAAAGATAAAAAGTTTACTGTTCAAATATTATTTTTGTACCTTGACACAAAGAAGTTCGTCAATTCTGTATCATTTGGTCTCAGGTAGTTTTTAGTTCTGACTTATTGCCTGGTTGGCAAGGAAACTTCTAGCAGAGAAGATTTAACATAACCTGGCCCAGACAGGACTGATTTTTTTTTTATTTTGCTCTGCACCTGATATAATAGATATCTGTCTCTTTGTCTCTTTGTCTCTCTGTCTCTCTGTCCCTGTCTCTCTCCATCTCTCTCTGTCTTTCTGTCTCTTTCTATGTGTCTCTGTCTCTGTCACAGGATAAGTTAGTGTAACTCTGTCTCTCTGTCTCTATCTGTCTCTGTCTCTCTCTGTCTCTCTCTCTCCTCTCACTTACATACAGAAAGCAATGCAGTAGCTGCAAGATTTACTTGGTTCATTTTGAGTCTTGCCAAGTCTTGGCGGTTATTATTTCAAACACAGAAAGGCACATGCAACACAATCTACCTCACCAGGTGACACCAACAACGGTGATAGCAGCTGTGACTTGGACAATGGTAGAGACCAACTGGCTGATAGTGATGAAAGTGAAGTCGCTAATCTAAAGCTATTTTACTTGTTGCCAAAGTGGGGAGGTGGTGTATCTCAGCATGTTGCTAATGAGAAGCAAAAGAGAAAGAGAAAGGCAGTGCCAAGAGGTGTAAGATAAAAGAAGAGAGATAATTAAGAGGTAGAATTTAAACTTCAAATTTATTCCAAAAATTTTAGCAGTAAGAATAAGGATACAGGCCAATTTGAATTAACTATTAACATGAATTTGACAACGGTGCCTGAGATGCTTAGGAGAAAACTGTATCACAGTAGAGTAAAAGGAACAGAAAATAAGATCAATGTGAGTAAAAGCTTAGTTAACATAACAATTAAAAGAACTGTCAAAACTTGCAGGATAAGTTAGTGTGACACATTTGTGAGTACTCGGCAGGTTTTTAAGAATCCTTTTTTCCTCTACATTAAATATCTTTACAGATTAATTCATTTTATATCATGAAATGCAATACAATATACCATGTAATTATTTATTAAAGTACCATTGTCTTCCTCTTATACAATGACTCAGTTTATCAGTGATGCTGTGTTCTACTTTGTGTTTTTGTTACTGTAGTAGTCTTCAATGAAAAATGCTTCAACAAGACCCACTATAATGACTTCATATTGATACAAGAAATTATACAATCACCTCTTTCTCCAGATGTCCACTTGCAATGAATTTTTATGATGTGCCACCTTAAAATTTTCATTATCAGTTAGTATTCAAACAAATATATTAAGGTGTCAGATGAAAGGAATTTACAGATATAATAATAAATCAATAAGCAGCTGACAGGTAAAGATCATCCTGAACAAGTTTTAATCAGTCATTAGAAAACCATCAAGAGACCCAAGGCCCGGCAAGCGAAAGCGCGCACATTGCTTCTCGTCTTGCGTCTGGACCCATCAGGTCCATCGTGAGGTGCCCTACAGTCAGATATCATACCAAGGTCCAGGCTTGCAGGGGTTTTGGCCTGGAGGAACTTGGGGTGGCTGGTATCCACAAGAAAAAGGCTCGCACCATCGGCATCTCTGTGGACCCAAGGAGGAGAAACAAACTCACTGCATCACCGCAGGCTAACGTGCAGCGTCTGAAGGAGTACCGCTCCAAGTTCATACATTTGCCCAGGAAGCCTTCTGCTCCAAAGAAGGGAAACAGTTCTGCTGAAGAACTTAAATTGGCCACCCTGCTAACAGGACCCGTGATGCCTGTCCGGAATGTGTACAAAGGGAAAAGGCCAGAGTCAACATCACAGAGGAAGAGAAGAACTTCAAGGCTTTTGCCAGTCTCTGCACGGCCCGTGCCAATGCCTGGTTCTTTGGCATCTGAGCAAAAAGGGCAAAGGAAACTGCGGAGCATGACATTGAAAAGAAAAAGTAATGAGCTGTTGGAGAGCTGCAATACATTTTCCATAAAGGAAAAAAGAGAGAGAGAAGAGCAGCAAAGAGCAGCGAAGAGAAGAGAAGAGAAGAGGAGAGGAGAGGGGAGGGGAGGGGAGGGGAGGGGAGGGGAGGGGAGGGGAGGGGAGGGGAGGGGAGGGGAGGGGAGGGGAGAGGAGAGGAGAGGAGAGGAGAGGAGAGAAGAGAAGAGAAGAGAAGAGAAGAGAAGAGAGGAAGGGAAGGGAAGGGAAGGGAAGGGGGGAAGGGAAGGGAAGGGAAGAGAAAATAGAAAAAGGAAAGGAAAGAAATAAAAGAAAAACCATGAGCCGAGAATGGGCCTCCACGTGGAAGGAAGCAGTGCCTCGACAAAGCTTCTGGCTGTCTTTGCTTGACTTACTGTTTATTGATCGCTGTGTACTACTGTTTAATTTTAAGTTCTTTCTGTAGTCTAGAAGTTACTCTTTTTGATGTATAACCATCTGTTATTTCCTCCCCTTCCCCCTTCCTTCCTGTCACTCTGCTGTTTTACTTTGCTATGAAGAAACTTTTTAACTTCATATAACCCCACTTGTCAGTTATTGAAACTATTTCCTGAGCTTTTGGAATCCTCTTCAAAAAGCCCTTGCCTGTATAGTAAAGTGTTTTCGCTGTTTTCTTGTGGCTGTTCTCAGTGTTTCAAGTCTTATGTTCTTGTTTTTAATTCACTGAGAACTAATTTATATATATGGAGAGATTATTAGATAAAAACAGCAGCAAATGAAGATGAGGCTGTTGTCTCCTGGGGGAACTCATACCCTGCTGAAAGGGAACACACATGAAGACAGCCTCCATATTATTCAGCTACACTGCTCCTGGGAATAGACCCAAAGGAACCCAAGTTAACTACCAAAGATATCTGTTCCTCCTTGTTTACTGAGGCAGCCGTTCAAAACAGCCAAACCTACAGAATGAGCTTGGTCTTCATCAGCAAGGGAAAAAACAATGATGTGGCCGTATTCACAACGAGGATTTACTGTACCGTAAGGAAGTGGGAACGGATTTCATTTTCTGGGGAAACTGATGGAGCTAGCTGTCACCCCATGAAGTAAAATGAAGAAGGCAGTAAAACGGGCTTCACTTCGCTTGTATTTTCTCCTATGTGCAACCCAGGCGAGGGTGGGAGAAGAAAGAGGGGCCGTTATGTCACAGTGTAAGGAAACTGGGGAGTGACTGTATCATGAAACAAAATGTACTTTAAAGATGTCACTGATGCAACTCATTGCTTTTTAGTAAGCAAGATTTAATAAGTGGAGAAAAGTCTTCCTATGAGCAGTTATTAGGCTGTGATAGGCAGTTGCAGGCTGCTCAGAATTTCTGCATTCTTGTTACATCTTCTGTGCTGTTTACCTTTGCTCGCTTTAATAAATCTCTTAAATCTCTTGTGACTTTTTCTGATTCTCTGGTTTAATCCTGGCTGATATTCTGAAATAAGCACATACACACACACGCACACACACACACACACACACACACACACACACACAGAGAGAGAGAGAGAGAGAGAGAGAGAGAGAGAGAGAGAGAGAGAGAGAGAGAGAGAGAGAGAGAGAGAGAGAGAGAGAGAGAGAGAGAGAGAGAGAGAGAGAGAAAGGTTAAACCTAAGACAGAGAAACTCACAAGTGAAAGTCTCTATATGTCACTCACTGAGTCAGCTACAGTAAAAGTGCATGCATCTCCTTATCTCTCCTAACTTAGTGACAGTCTCGATGCCACATGTCATGTCAGTCAAGGTGCCAAGCAATAACAACTTGCATTCCGGTGACAGGACGGTTGCTTGGCATGCACATGACTCCATGGGAATGTGAAACCTACCATTTTTTGATTGGTCTCATATTTGACATCACATTAAGACTTACTTACCATCTATGGGTAGTATGTGTTGTCCCACTGAATAGCTATGCCTAGCTTTTTTTTTTTTTTTTAATGGAAAAGCAAGAGGTCTATTTTCTGGTGTATTAGGGTATGCCTAGCTTTTTTTTTTAAGAAATGTCTGTCAAATGACATTATATGCAGAAGGGCAATAGTTGGGAACTCAATGGGCATGGCCTTTTTTTATGGTTACAACAATGTAACACAAGAATGCAATAATTGGCATCTTCATTTCTGTAGGCAATGATATATGAATTAAGAACCAGGAGAAGGAAGAAATCTGTAGTGGAATTCACATACTAATTTAAGTGTGTTCTGGGTTGCATTACTTTTATGGAATAAATTTTATACTTGCTTGGAATTAGTTTAATCACAGCTGTCACTTATATTTCAGTTTCCTGTGATCAAAGATGAAGATCACCACCATGCCATGGCAAGAATGTAGAGATACAGTTAATGTCCTCTTGAAGACAAAAAAAAAGTTCAAAATGATCATTTTGACAATAGACCAAAAGATCAAAGAAACCAAATAACCACCTTTTGAACTTTCCTTCATTTTTAATCATGTAGTTGCGTACCAGGTGCACACTTCTAGGCAGACAGAACTTAGCCTTGTCTAGAGGACTAGAGTCCTATAATTTTGTAATAGATGGGTTTTCTATTTGTTGTCTTTACTATGTTGTATTAACAAGAGAATATTTTCTATAGTTCTGATGACATTTCTCAACGTACAGGAAGAACATCAGGTTCTTCCTGTACATAGGAAGAACATAGGGCTAGGTTTGTGCCTATAATCCCAAGTATCTGAAAGGTTGAAAGAACAATTTAGCTCAAGATTATTATTTTACTTTTTTACTTTTTTATTTTGTTTTTCTTTATTCACTTTACATGCCAATCATTGCCCCCTCTCTGTCACCTCCTCCCATATCCTTCCCCTAGCCTCTCTCTAATTCTCCTCTGAGCAGGTGGGGGGCACCTAGATACCACCCTGGCACATGGAGTCTCTGTGAAAGTTGGCACATCCTCTCCCACTGAAGCTAGACAAGGCAGCCCAGCTAGAAGAACACAACCCATATATAAGCCACAGCTCAGGGAGAGCCCCCATTCCAGATGTCCAGGACCCACATGATAACTAAGCTGCACTGCTGCTACGCATGTGCTGGGGGCCTGGGTCCAGCCTGGTATATTTTTTGGTTTATGGTTCAGTCTCTGAGAGTCCATAGGGCCGACTAAGTTGACTCTGTTGGTCTTCCTGTGGAGTTTCTATCCCCTTTGGGGCTGCAATGCTTCCCCTTGTTCCTCCATAAGAATGCCCAAGCTCCATCCACTACTTAGCTGTGGGTCTCTCCTTCTGTCTGAGTCAGCTGCTGGGTGGAGCCTCTCAAAGGACAGCCATGTTAGACAACTGTATGCAAGTAAATAGTATCATTAATAGTGTCAGGAATTGGTGATTGCCCATGGGATGGGTCTCAAATGGGGCCAATATTGGTTTGTCATTCCCTCAGTCTCTTCTCCATCCTCTGTCCCGTCATTTCTCCAAGACAGGGTAAAGGTTGTGTTGAAAGATTTTTGTGTAGGTTCTTGTCCCTATTGCTCTACTGGGGTTCCTCAATGGCTATAGGAAGTGGCCTCTAAAGGGGCCATAACCCCATTGGGAGTCACAGGTAAGATTACCCCCATTGATTCTTAGGTGCCTCCCATATCTCAGATGCCTGACATAACCTGCTCTACCTCCATGTCCTGGTCAGTTGGAGATTTTCAATCATTCTCATGGTCATTTAGCCATCTTTCTTGTCCACCCCCAACACTTGACCTTGAACTGTTCTATTCCCCTCACCATCACCTCTTCCACAAAATTCTCTCCCTATACCTGCCTCTTATGATCATAGGTATTCTGTATTTTTTGTGGTTAATATCCACTTATAAATGAGTGCATAAATGGCCTGTCCTTTTGGAACTGGGTTACCTTACACGGAATGATATTCTCAAGTTCCATCCATTTGTCTGCAAAATCCATGATTTCTTTGTTTTTAATAGCTGAATAGTCCCATCAAAACCCCAACTTAGTTCTTCACAGAGTTAGAAAAAGCAATTCTCAAATTTATCTGGAATAACAAAACACCCAAGATAGCTAAAACTATTCTCAACAGTAAAAAAACTTCTGGGAGACTCAGTATCCCAGACCTCAAACAATACTACAAAGCAATTGTGTTAAAAATTGCATGGTATTGGTACAGTGAAAGGCAAGTGGACCAATGGAATAGGATTGAAGACCCAGAAATGAACCCACACACCTATGGTCACTTGATCTTCGACAAAGGAGCTGAAAACATCCAGTAGAAAAAAGATAGTCTTTTCAACAAATGATGCTGGTTCAACTAGAGGTCAGCATGCTGAAGAATGTGAATTGATCCATACTTATCTCCTTGCACTAAGCTTAACTCCAAGTGGATCAAGGACCTCCACATAAAACCAGTCACACTGAAACTAATAGAAAAGAAACTGGGGAAGTCCCTTGAGGACATGGGAACAGGGGGAAAGTTTCTGAACAGAACACCAATAGCTTTTACTCTAAGATCAATAATTGACAAATGGGATCTCATAACATTACAAAGTTTCTGTAAGGCAAAGGACACCATCAAAAGGACAAAATGGCAACCAACAAACTGGGAAAAGATCTTCATCGATCCTACATCCGACAGAGTGCTAATATCCATTATATACAGAGAACTCAAGAAGTTAGACCCCAGGGAATAAAAAATGGGGTACAGAGAATTTTCACATGAAGAACTTCAGATGACTGAGAAGCACCTTAAGAAATGTTCAACATCATTAGTCATTAGGGAAATGCAATTCAAAACAACCCTGAGATTTCACCTCACACCAGTCAGAATGACTAAGGTTAAAAACTCAGGAGACAGCAGGTGTTGAAGAGGATGCAGAGAAAGAGGAACACTCCTCCACTGCTGGTGGGATTGTAAGATGGTAGGTACAACCACTCTGGAAATCAGTCTGGCGGTTCCTCAGAAAACTGGGCATGACACTTCCAGAGGACCCAGGTATACCACTCCTGAGCATATATATACCCAGAGGATTCCTGGGCATGCAATAAGGATACATGCTCCACTATGTTCATAGCAGCCTTATTTATAATAGCCAGAAGCTGGAAAGAACCCAGATGTCCCTCAATGGAAAAATGGATACAGAAAATGTGGTATATTTACACAATGGAATACTACTCAGCAATTAAAAACAATGAATTCATTAAAATTTTAGGCAAATTGTTGGAACTGGAAGATATCACCCTAAGTGAGGTAACCCAATCACAAAAGAATATGCATGGAATGCAATCACTGATAAATAAATATTAATTAGCCCAGAAGCTCTGAATACTCAAGACACAATTAGCATATCAATGATTCCCATGAAGAAGGAAGGAGAGGGCCTGATCCTGGGAAGGCTTGATCCAACACTGTAGGGGAGTACCAGGACAGAGGAAAGGTAGGGGGTGATTGGAGAATGGGTGGAAAGAAGAGGGCTTATGGGACATATGGTGAGGGGGAATTGGGAAAGGGGAAAGCATTTGAAATGTAAACAAAGAATATAGAAAATAAAAAAAAAAACAATGTAGCATTCTCCCACTACAAATCTTGTGACTTTAGTAAAAAATAAAAATAAAATAAAATAAAATAAAGATGACAAATATGAATCTATTTTCATTCTTCTACATGTAGACATCCAGTTAGATCAGCACCATTTGTTGAAGATGCATTCTTTTTTCTACTGCATGGTTTTGATTTCTTTATCAAAAATCAAGTGACCATGGGTTTATGGGTTTATTTCCTAGTCTTTGATTCAGTTCCCTTGATCAACCTGTCTGTTTCTGTACAAATATGATACAGTTTTTATCACTATTGTTCTATAGTACTGCTTGAGGTCAGGGATGATGATACCTCCAGTTCTTTTTATTATTCAGAATTGTTTCGGCTATCCTGATTTTTTTGTCTTTCCATATGAAGTTGATAATTGTTCTTTCAAGGTCTATGAAAACTACTGTTTGAACTTTGATGTGGATTGCATTGAATCTATAGATTGCTTCTGTTAAGATGGCTAATTTCACTGTTAATCCTTCCTATCCATGAGCATGGGAGATCTTTCCATCTTCTGATAACTTGTTCAGATTCTTTCTTTAGGAACTTGAAGTTCTTGTCATAAAGATCTCTCACCTTCATGACTATTATAGAGGCTGCTGTTTCCCTAATTTCTTTCTCAGCCCCTTTACCATTTCTATAAAAGAGGGCTATTGATTTCTTTGAGTTAATGTTGTATCCAGCTACTTTGCTGGAGGTGTTTATCAGCTGTAAGAATATTCTGACAGAATTTTGGGGCCCACTTACATATATTATCATATTATCTGCAAATAGTGACACTTTGACTTTTTCCTTTCCAATTTGAAACATTTTGATCTCCTATACTTGTCTTATTGCTCTGGCTAGAACTTCAAGTACAGTATTAAATAGGTAGGGAGACAGTGGGCAGTCCTATCTTCTCCCTGATTTTAGTGGAATTGCTTTTCCGTTTCTCTCTGTTTTGTTTAATGTTGGTTATGACTTGCTGTATATTGCTTTGACTATGTTTAGATATAGGCCTTGTGTCCCTGATCTCTATCAGACTTGTAACATGAAGGGGTGTTAGATTTTGTTAAAGGCTCTTTAAGCATCTAAAGTGATGTTCATGTGATTTTTTTTCTTTGAGTTTGTTTATATAGTGGTTTATATTGATGGATTTTCATATGTTGAAATATCTCTGCATCCCTGCATCCTTGGGATGAACCGTGCTTAAACGTGATGAATGATGGTTTTGATGTGTTCTTGGATTCAGTTTGTGAGAATTTTATTAAGTATTTTTTGCATCAATATTCACAAGCAAATTTGGTCTGAAATTTTCTTTGTTGAGTCTTTGTGTGGTTTAGGTATCAGGGTGACTGAGGCATTATAAAATGATTTTAGCACAGTTTCTTCTGTTTCTATATTGTGGAATGATTTGAGGAGTGCTGATATTAGTTCTTCTTTGAATATCTGGTAGGATTCTGCACTAAAACCATCTTTCCCTGGGTGTTTGTGTGTCGGGAGACAACTAGTGACTGTTGCTGGTTCTTTAGGGCTTATAGAGGGGTTTAAATAGTCTATCTGAATTTAATTTAACTTGGTTAAGTGGCATCTGTCTAGAAGATCAGCCATTTCATTAATATTTTCCAATTTTGTGGAGTACAGGCTTTTGAAATAATTCTTAATGATTATTTGAATTTCCTCAGTATATGTTGTTACAACTTGCCTTTCATTTCTGACTTTGTTTATTTGATTTCTGTCCCTCTGTCTTTTGGTTGGTTGCACTTAGGTTTGTCTATCTTGTTGATATGATCAAAGAAGCAACTCTTGGTTTTGTTGATTCTTTGTATTTTTTTATTCTAACTGATTGATTTCAGCCCTTTTGTCATTATTTCCTGCCTTCTACTCCTCTTTGATGTGCTCGCTTGCTTCTGCTTCTTCTTCTTCTTCTTCTTCTTCTTCTTCTTCTTCTTCTTCTTCTTCTTCTTCTTCTTCTTCTTCTTCCTAAAGCTTCAGGTGTACTTTCTTGCTGTCACAAGAACTTTCTAATTTTTATAGAGGCAGAGAACTGCTCTCATTGTGTCTCCTAAATTTTTATATATTGTCCTTTCATTTTTATTGAATTCTAGAAAGCTGTCTATTTCTTTCTTTATTCCTTTCCTGACCTAAAAATAATTACATAGCAGTTGTTCAATTTCCATGAGCATGCAGCCTTTTTGGTGTTTCTCTTGTTGTTGAAATCCAGCTTTAAGGCATGGTGGTCTGATAAGATACAAGAAATTCTTTCAATTCACTGTATCTGTTGAGGATTGCTTTGTGACTGACTATATGGTCAATTTTGAAGACAGACCCATGAGTTGTTTAGAATCTCATGTTTCTTGTATTTGGTATGAAATATTTTATTTTGTATTTGGGTGAAATATTTTATAGAGTCTGTTAAGTCCATTTGATTCATAATGTCTGTTATTTCATTATTTCTTTGTTTAGTTTTTGTCTGGATAACCTGTCAATTGGTGAGAGTAGGGTGAATTCTTCCAATATCAATGTATGGGGTTCAATGTATGTTTTAAGGTTTAGTAATGTTTCTGTTAAAATGTGTGTGCCCTTGTGTTTGGGGTATAGATGTTCAGAATTCAGATTTCACAATTTTGGTAGATATTTCTTTTAATGAGTAAGAAGTGTCCTTCCCTGTGTCTTTTGATTAACTTTGGTTGGAAATATTTTATTGGGTATTAGAATTGTTATTCTAGCTTGCTTAAAAATGGTTTTGAAGTGCTTTGCTCTGAGGTAATGTCTGTCTTTACTAATGAAGTTTATTTCTTATATGCAGCAGAATGACAGATTCTGTTTTCTTATCCATTCCGTTAGTCTTTGTCTTTTTAAAGGGAAATTGAGTTCATGATGTTGAGAGATATTTGTGAATAGTGATTGTTATTTCCTATTATATTGTTATTGATGGTAGTGGTGGTGGTGGTGGTAGTGGTGTGTGTGTGTGTGTGTGTGTGTGTGTGTGTGTTCCCTTGTTTTTGCAGAAAATATTTTCTGGGTTTTGGAGCTGGGACTCTTCATCTTTTTCTATTCCTGTTATTCTTACATTTGATCTTTGCATGGCCTCCAGATTTCCTAGATGTTTTGTACCAGGAATTTTTTAGATTTCACATTTTCTTTGATGGATGTATCAATTTCTTCTGTTTTATACCTGAGATTCTTTCTTCAATCTTATGTATTTTGTTGGTGATTCTTACATCTGTTGTTCCTTTCTCTTCCCTAGATTTTCCATCTCCAGGATCCCTCAGTTTGTGTTTTCCTTCTTTCTCTCTCAGGTTTAAGTGTATTTTCCTGAACCAATTTAATGGATTTGCTTATTTAGTGTGTGTGTGTGTGTGTGTGTGTGTGTGTGTGTGTGTGTGTGTGTGTGTTTGCTTCCCCTCATTTTGCTGGTCTGGAATCACTTATTTCCTGGGTTTTATTTTATGTAATTGTCCTCCGTGGGTTGGGGTTTTTCCTTCTATTATTTTCTGTAGGGTTGGATTTCAGGATAGATATTGTTTGAATTTGATTTGTCTTGAAATATCTCGTTTTTTCTATCTACTGTGATTGAGACCTTTACTCGGTATAGTAATCTAGGTTGACTTCTGTAGCTTTTTAGCAGTTGCCAGATATCTCTCCAGACCCTTTTAGCTTTTAGAGTCTCCCTTGAGAAGTAGGGTCTAATTCTTGTTGTATTTAATACTCTTTCTTTGTTCTGTAGATTTTGTGTTTTGGTTATTATGTGAGAGGATTTTCTTTCCAGGTCCAGTCTAATTGGTGTTCTGTAAACTTCATTTATGTTTACAGGCATCTCTTTCTTTATGTTGAGAATTTTTTTCCTCCGTGATTTTGTTGATAATATTTTCTGGACATTGGAACTGGTATTCTTCACCTTTATTATTCTCAGGTCAAGTCTTTTCATGGTATCCCAGATTTACTTTGGTCTCTAGATATTCCTGTTGTAGTAGGTATTGGGAAGGCAGTTAACCTTGATGGTCCTACTATGACAGGCCTATGATGGGTATCTGCTGATGAGTCCAGATCTGCAGGTCTGTATGGTTCATGAGCTGCAGGTCAGGTGATGTGAGCACAGAGGTAACGAGGGGAATAGAGGTCTCTTTGGGTCAGCATACTGCATATGGCAACTTGGAGTGCCTCAAAGGACTCAGTTTTGCATCAGGGTTTTTCATTTTCTTTGAATGTATCAATTTCTTCTACTGTACCTTCGATGCCTGAAATTCTCTCTTCCATCTCCTGTATTCTGTTGGTGATGTTTGTGTCTCTTTTTCCTGCTCTCTTCCCTAGGTTTCCCATCTCCAGAATTTCCTCAGTTTATATTCTCTTTATTTTGCATCTATTTCCACTTTTAGGTCTTGCACAGTTTTATTTATTTATTTCACTGGTTTAATGGTGTTGTATTTCAAAAGGGATTTATTTGTTTCCTCTTTAAAGGCCACTTTTGATTATATTTTCCTGTATTTCTTTAAGGGATTTATTCATTTCCTCTTTAAATGCTTCTGTCATCTTTATAAGATTGCATTTATGGTAATTTTCTTTCACTTTAGTTGTGTTAGGATACCCAGGGCTTGCTATAATAGGATATCATATTGCCCTGGCCTTTGTTGTATGTATTCTTTCAAGGGCTGTTACCCATTTGGATGGCTTTGGTTCCTGGATGTTTTCGTAGTGGTATTAGGGGGTTTAACCTTTATGGTCTTGATGTGTCAGGCCTCTGATGGGCATCCATGAGCTATAAGGTTCAGGCTTTGCAGATCTAATGAAAGTAGGAGGAGAGATGGCAGGAGGATGGAGGTTCACCTGGGATAGCAGCCTGATCAGGGCAACATGGCCTGCCCCAGAGAACTCAGCAGGTAGGAAAGAAGAGTGGGTGAAGGAAATCTTACCTGCATGGTTCAGAATTCACAGATCTGATGAAGGTGGGCAAAGAAGTGGGAGGGGAATCTAGCTCAACATTTTAACAGCAATGATTATATGATTTCTATAATGATTAGAAAGACATAAGGGAGAAAGGAAAGTGGGAAGGGAAGAAGGAAGGGGATTAAAAAGGGAGGGATAAATGGGGCAAAGCTTTCATATAAAATATAGTAACATGTGTGTGTAGATAAAAATGCATATGGATAGTAGATGGGGGCAAATCATTAAGATTTTCCCATTTGTGAAGTAATGTGTTTTAAATTCTTTTCTTAGCCTTTTCCTATTTTTCTAAAATGAAGATGCATTACTTTTGATCAGAAAAAATCTTTATACTATAACCAGCAAATCAATTAATTTTCTATGAAGACTTGAGATAAGGACAGATAATGATAATAGCATTATATGAAGAGGACATTGAATTTACTTAGCACTTCTCAGACAATTTTCCATCTACACCTTACCAGCTTTGGGTAATTAATATGCATCTCTTTTACTCAATTGCCAACAGTACTTTTTAATGAACATCTAATTCTTCCCTAGCAACTGATGATTATCTTGTGCAATGAATGTAACTCTGAATGCACACTTCTCACTTTAACAAATATCTTCTCAGGCGCCTTAATGAATTTCATTTTTAAACGAATGAATCAGACCAAGTTATAATTAATATAATCCAGTGTTCTTTATATTAAAGTATGCTGCTAAGTCTTTATGTTTACTTTATTTCTAATCAAAAGAGTACAATGTCCACCTACAATGTTTGTAAATGAAGTCAGATTACACAATCTCTCGCAGGTTGATTCTGTATATTCCATGACTTCTTGACTTGCAAAGACCATGTGTTGCATTCAAATTATTACTGTTACTTATTTTGCAGCTTCATTCCTCAGAGTTTAAGTTTGCAGCATCTGTCTCCAGTCTTATTATTCTATAGGCTCTGTGTTGCTAAATTCTCTTCTCAACACATGCCTGGCACCCCACTCTGTCTGCCACATCTGCCAAAGATGAAGCTTTTCTTTTCTTTGTTTTATTGTCTATTTATCCCCATGGGTATAGAATACATACATACATGCTTACATTGTATATACATTGTACATTCATGAATATCCCACTTCAGAGACCAGAGGCAAAATGATTTCAGACTATGGCTAAGAAAGACTTATGCATTCAGTCTTAGAAGTCCAGTACAGAATGTGACTAGCAAATATTTAAATATTCAGTCTTTGTTGATCATAGAGCCTGAGCCATTGGTGTTTTGTTCAGGAAATGGTGTTCTGCACCAATGTGATCAAGGGTATTTCCCACTTTCTCTGCTGTGAGATTCAGTATCTGGTTTTATGTTGAGGTTCTGGACCTACTTGGATTTGAGTCTTGTACAGGGTGATAAATATGGATCTGTTTGCATTCTTCTACATGCAGACATCCAGTTAGACCAGCACTATAACTTGAAGATGCTTTCTTTTTTCCACTGTATGGTTTTGACTCCTTTTCAATGAAAATCAAGTGTACATAAGTATGTGTGTTTACTTCTTGGTCTTTGATTGGATTCTGTCGGTCAACCTATCTACTTCTGTACCATAACCATGCAGTTTTTATCACTATTGCTTTGTACAGATTGAGGTCAGAGATAGTGATTCCTCCAGACATTCTTTTGTTGGTCGGAATTGTTAAGGGAGCTGGAGGGCTTGTAACCCCATAGGAAGAAAAACAATATCAACCAACTAGACCCACCAGAACTCCTAGGGACTAAACCACCAACCCAACCAAAGAGTGCACATGGAGGAACCCATGGCTCCAGCTGGATATGCAGCAGAGGATGGCCTTGTCAGGCATCTTTAGGAGGAGAAGCCCTTGATCTTGAATGGGAGAGGGTCTTAGTGAGGGGGTGACAGGGAGAGGGGAAGCAAATTATTAATACAAAAAAAGAGCTGTTGGTACTTTGACAGTATAATGTCCCATCCCTAAAAGTTAAAAGGTGAAAATGACAATTCCTGTTTGAATTGCTTTCATCTTATTTCTAACTTTGATGATACTTCCATGATCCTTTATTTCCTTATCCCTGATTGTGTATTAACCTTCAAATACTCAAATGTTACCTTACCTGTGTCAAGACATCAGTATTAGGGCCAAATATAGCCCTAGTTTAACTAGTTTTACCAACAGAGCTCTGGAAGGCTTTTGAGAGCAACAAACTTTTGGGTTTGCTTATTTCAGAGGAACTCTTTAACACTTTTCAGAAGATTTAGCAAACAAGATCAACCATTTCATTTTTCTTAATGTGCTGAGAGAACCAAGGGTATCCTAAGGCTGTGGTTGGAGAGCGGGGAGAGGGTGGGGCTGTCTGTTCCCACAGCATCATTGTGGTTTTGCTGTAGAAGTGCTGGAAAATACAGGCTTTCAGCATCTTAATAAATGTAGCATGTCATCCCCACTGTAAACATGTGTACAGGCCTGTCAGCAAAGAACTACAGAATTAGTGACTTCTGGACAGCTATCTATTCACTTAAACCCCCAAGCTAGCTGAAATACCCACAGACCCGTAAGTGGCTTTTGAAATAGTACAGCCACATATATTCCCAATCTTACATACAATGTGTGTACAGAAACAGAAAAAACAGCCACATGACATTTTCAATGAGTACTTTCCCAAAATACCAATTGACTATTTGCTGTTCTAACAAATGTCTAGTGAGAACAAGAAATAAATACTAAAGTGTAAATAAACACATAAAACACAGAAAGCAACTTCTTACTTTGGGAGCAGACGGAGCCTATGTTCACCCTGTGTGGTTGGAACAAATGTAGTCAACATTTATTTAACCTCCAAAAACCTCACAGTTATCCATGGAATACAGGAACTTCTTCACTTTAATTTTTCAGTCTCATGAAACTAGAAGCTAACTTGGGTTTTATTGATGATCCCTGGATAAGAATGAGAAGCTTTATATGATGGAATAATTAAATAATAATGAAAACCAGCCTACATATCTGACTGTTATTGGCTAAAAGGAAAAGTTGTCATTTTCCCCCAGGGATTTACAGAATAGAGGAACTATTTCTGATGACCAGTTAACAGATATACATACAAGAAATATGCCTGTGTGTCTGAGATGTGTTCAGATATTCTAAGGAGAAAACATGGTTCATTATCATTAATTAGCTAGCATGGAATAAATCCCAGTGAGAGCTTTTTAGGCTTTGACATCAATTGTGCGCCTTCTTCTTCCATGTGGGCCGTGAAGCGTTCTCATCTTCCTGCTCTTGTTTAAAGACCAAGAATTTGTTTTCACAGTTACCTTTTGAAGCATCTGTTAGCAACCTCGCTCTCCTATCTGCTACCCCATGTTCTTCTAGCTGATAGCCTCTTAAAAAATCTGATTCCCCAATGCACCCAAATTGGGGAATGTACAAAGAGGGGTACAGATGCAAAAAAAAAAAAAAAAAACAGTGAAAACTCACTCCACATCCTGGAGAGCATGCCATGTTGTTCATTTTGCTGTTCCTCAAATAAGCAAGCTTTTGGTTCAACGAGGCTTTAACATGGTAGGTGTCTCAACACACAGCACAGAACAGGAAGTAAGTGGTAGTTGTAAACATGTAATACATTGTAATAAGATCTAAAGTACTAAAAATATGAAAAATATGTGACTTTGTATTTTTTTACCTTAAAAGACAGAAGTGTTTTATTTAACCTAGAGGCAGAAGTCATGTTCTGAAGAACAATTCTCCATTAGCTCTTCCACCCACAAATAACTTCTCATGGAATTAAAAACAAAGCACCATTTCTGGTAGCACAGTTATTTCTAATTATCTTTTAAAATCATAAAAATTGTAGCTTATTTCTAGATGCTTCCCTTTAAATATTAGTTCTTTATTATTTTATCAGAATTAAATATCAGAGTTGTCTTGGGTCTATATTTTTAAATATTATAGAAGATTGCATATGGCTGTACTGCTAAGGCTGGCCTGGAATTTCTAAGCTCAAAAAAAATCTGCCTCAGCCTCCTGAGTAGTTGAAACACTTGACTCATGCTACCAGGGATGGCAGGCTTCAGAATTTTGAGAATATTGTAGTAATAAATTAGATTACAGACATCGTGAAAAAAATAAATACACGTGTATATCTTTTGAAATATATTCCAGGACAACTTGGAAGGATGTCTGGTTGAATTTGAATGCTACTTCCTTCACAACACTGGGCTTGTGCTTTAATTATCCTAACTCTAAAATGGAGATCTAAAGACTTCCTATGCAATCAAGTTGTTTGAGCATTTTTAATGTGTTAACAAGCACAAAACAAACAGAACCATAGTGTCCGTGTTGTGAGTCAGTAATTGTCATGCTGTATCCTTACTGTTTTCCTCCTTGTCACTGATTACATTTGATATTGTTATCAAAACCAGAAAAAGTTTATCACAAATTGCCAATAATGAGGTATTGAAATATTCCAGGTTCAATGGAGAACAAAGACATCTTCAAAGTAACTCAGGATTGCAGCAAACAGTAAGACAGCCATTCGTAGTGACGTGTATCTTCCCATGTCACTGTCAAAGGCTTTTTATCCTGTTTCATTTTTTCATAAACTTTATATTATATAAATAAGTAAAATTTATGTTTGTACATAGAGGTGACTTTTATTTTGAAATACAAAATATTTGATTAATTTTCATAATTTCTACAGTTTTTTCTACACAGTAATACATGAGTTGAAAATGCCATTCTGATAGTTTGTGTGAGACCTAGTCAGCTCTCTCTGTGTGTGAAAATACAACCAGGCTTAGGCAAAAGAAATAAATCAGGTTTGGCCTTTTATCATAACCTGTTGATTAACTACTAGCAATCTATCATGCTCTGGGTCACATTACTTCAGGACAGGGAGCGTCGGCTCCCAGAGTGCCCCTCTGAGAACCTCGAGTTCATGGGAATGCACAGTAGAAGGGACCTCTGAACTCTTTCCCACAGTGAAATGGCAGCTGTGATGCTTTGGCCTCGGCTGCCTCAGTGTTGACTTCTCTTGGGGCTGTGGCGCTTCCTTCGCAGTGCCCCAGCCAGCTCGGAATGCTTGTTACTATGAACAATTATTGAAAGATATATAGTTTTCCTATCACCCAGTTTGATCAAAACTCCAGCTTCTAATACCTTAGGAACAAACCACAGCTGAAGAACAAGGTGGGAGTGTGTGCTGAATGGCTGGTAATGCTTCTTCCCTGACTCTGTAATCCCTTAAAAAATAAAAAATAAATAAAAACAACGTGAGACTTCATCTTACCAAACTGTTTCTCACATCAGAGTAACTGTAGTAGGCTGTAAAAAGGAAAACAAAAACTATAACTTTTAAGGAAAAGGTTGAATCAGTTTTTTTGGGAGCTCCTACTGAAGTGGTGAAAGTATGGGAAAAGTTTGTCTCATCTGTAAAATGGGAATAATGTATACCTCACAGCATCAACATCAAAAACAAATGAAAGGCATCAGTCAGGAGATTCCAAACTCTGCTCTTGCTGATCTGGGCCTTAGTGGCACTATTCTTCAGTTTGCCCTGTGTTGAAGATTTTTTTTATTTGCTTATTTTAAAAAAACATTAAAAGCTTTCTTCTTGTGTACTAATTAAGCCATTCAAAACTAGAAAATAAACTGTTTCTTTAGCTTATTTAATTCTTAAATACCACAACTAAATGAATGACTAATGCCATCAAATTTTTCAAATTTACTTTGTGTTTATTTTACTTGGTTTATTGATATTACTCATCAGACAAATTATTATGTTGATATTTCAACTATTATTTTTATTATCAGTATTGTAAATGCCCAAAGCTATAAGATATTTATATGTTCATGAGCTTCATTGTTATATTCCAAAATGTGAAACACGTTTATTGTAATAGTTAATAAATATAAATGCTTACCTGCTCTAAATGTTGTTGTTGGCATTGAGCATTTGATTATAAAAGTACAAAGTCTCTCTCTCTTGAAGATTACATTATAGAAGATGGATAGAAACTGTCATATAATGACAGATCCTACATTTATAAAAGAAATAAAATAAAGTGATTAATAGAAACTGACACTGAAGAAGAAATAGGGTGAAGTCTTTGGATGGGACTTTAGATGGACAGGAGCTTACAGAGGTGGCTCTCTAACAAATGATTCACACATCATACACAAAGTGATCATAGAACTGGGAAGCAGTACTCCCAGGATGAGGTGAGTCTCTCAGATACATAGGACTATTGTGTGCTAGAGGAAAATCAACAAAGAAAAGGAGGACCAGCTAATACAGTAGGTAGAGATAGTGGAGAGGGGTGGACTTTATCTCTGCATTCCGGGAGAGCAATGCATGGGAGGGGGCCTTGTCATTAAAGAAAGTTAAACAGGAAAGGAACTACACAAAAAAAGCATGGTTAATAATAATGGTGACTTCTTAGGATAGTTCAGAAGAGAAATTACAGAAACATAGTCTACGTGAAGCAATGGAGATAAATATGGTGTTCATATCAAAGCATTCTGTGCATGGGAAATTAACAAAATCTGCTTGTTAGTGCTGAGGAAAGGGCACAAATTAGAAATGAAAAATGACGTTTCTGAGACAGAAGAAAAAGGAAAACTATTTTTAAGAGAAATTTACAGAAGACACGAGATCAGAGTTTTCTTTAGAAGCTGCTGTTTTTTTATGAGGACCACAAGGTCCATACCAAGAAGCAATTAGACTCACGAGTCTTCATACCACCATGATGCTAACATCCACAAAACTATTAATCCGACCAAATTACCCTCAATTGATCTGACATCCTGCTGGCATGTCCTTCTCCCTCAAATCTCCTGTTAAAGTGTTCAATAATAAATTGTTTTTAGAAAGTTATTAAGTAAAAGAATACCTGTGTCAGGGACAAGGAATGCCTCCTTCTTTCAGTTTCTAAAATGTGCTGTGAGATACTTGGGAATTTCAGAAGCAAAGTGTGGGCCATGGGGACAAGGGGTAAAGCGCCAAGCACAGCAAGCATCACCTGCATTATATGATATTTAAAGAAAGGCAGTTCTACAGAAGGATCCAGGAGAGATGACGAGGATGGAATGACCCAATAGCAAGGTACAAAGAAACTTCAGCAATTTTGTGCCTGACCTTGGTCTAAACATCCATAACCACATGTTAACAAAACAATGAACAACCAGATATAGACAGTAGAACTGATGTTAAACCTTTTCAGTTGCTCCTTTCATGGCTTTTCTCTAATGTTTCTCTTGTGTTTGTAAAATACCAAACAATATGTTGCTGATGAGCGAAGACTGTATAGCCATGTCACGAAGTCCACATACCCAGACATGCAGGGTTTTGCAAGTCCTGGCAGCTGGATGAGGACATTCTTCCACTGTTTCTAGGGTTGCTTCTTAGAATAGTTTAATACAAGTCAAGATCATTCTTCATACAACTGAACAATGCCTATACTCCTTCAATGCACAGATCCTTGCAAAAAAGCTCTCTACTGTGTGTATCTATTGGGGTGTGTATGTGGGGAGTAAGAGAATGGCGGTGTGAAAAAAGTGGGTATCAGAAGACATGGGATAATATGCACCTACTAGTCACAGCCCAGCCTCACAGCAACTGTGCAGTGGGACCCTGGAGACCCCCAGGATCAGTGCCAAGGATGCTGTAGTTTAGTGTAGGGTAGCTAAAGGCTGCAGGCCAATGACACACGTTTGGTCCTCCCATCTGAGCTGTGACACAGGGAGTGGTTTCGGAGCAAGCTCTTCCAGCACAAAGCCATCATGACTGGAGTTTGATGCTCTAAACACAGACACATTCTCACTTCCACAAATGTTTTTGTAACATGAGAATGTGCTGAGTGAGGGAATTATTGCCTTTGTTCCCTGCCTTTCGATTTCTGCTCTTGTGCGAGCACACCTCGTATGGTGTTTTGACTTAGAGAAAATAAAAAAAAACAAAGATTAATTCTGAAACTGCTAATTGTGTAAAAGCATAGATTTTCAAAAAAAAGTACAAGTTCTTTTATTAACATAGAAACGTTTTTGAAGAAAAGCCATCAACCATTGTTTTTCCTTAGAATTTATCTTCCTAATAAAACATATATTTGGACAAGATTCATCAAAATATGGCTATCAAACACCTTTGTCTTATCAAATTTACTTTTAAGTTTCTATAGAATCATAATTAGTATAACTTATAATAAAGAAGAGTTTTCCTATCAAACATTTTATTTTTATTTTCATTAATAATGTTTGTATAATCATATCCTGAATTAATGTAGTTAATATTATTTATACATTAGTGTTACTAGCATAGCAATGAGATGATGTTCATATAGGATACTATGTGAAAGATCAGCAGAGTTGTGAAACCAGGCAGTGGAAGTACTGGTCCTAGGAAATTCTTACCACAAATCCACTTTTAAGACTTAAGCCCGGGCTGTTCCTGGAGCTGCCTCTTCACATGGATTTGGCAACTCATCTATGATAATCTAAAATAGCTCCTCCCCAGAACAGCCCCTGGAGAGTGCTTGACATATAGAGAAAGTCATTTTAGTTAGAGATCCAGTATCTTTTTGGTGGCACACGCTACTGCTAAGAATTGTGATGCACACTGTAGGTGCCAACAGCACGTGCTGAAGAGGCATTTGCCCCAGAATGGTATCTGTAGCCCACTGTACCAGACTGAGCAAAGAAAAATGTATGGGCCCAGTTGGCTCCTGAAGTAATAACCCTACCTGTAGCGCCATTGTGACTGGGATTATTCAGTAGTCACTAGTGTGCCATTTCATGACCTGTCACACTTTCCTGTTATGAGCAGATATTCATGATTGTTGACCTTGGGTCATGGGTCCAGAAAGAAGTTTGTTTCTCTGAAGCTGATCACTTATCACCCACTGAGGAGTGAGACAATGGCCTAAAGCAACCATAAACGTGGATTGTAGCGTCTGGTGGAAAGCCCATTTCAGAGAGCGCCTGTTCGGCGGGAGGGGTACTTGTCAGTGGAACCGATGAACAAAATGCTCCCACCACGTGCTTCCAACTTTCAAGTGCATCCTCTGCTGTCTTATCCCTTCGGGAAATCACAGTTCCCCGTAAGTTGCAATTCTTTCTCAAGCTGTAAACGTATCATGTGGTTACACAGCCATTTAATTCAGCACAATTGTAGGCATATGTACAGTGGAACTCAGTCAGCAAAAATTACTGTTCTGTCCAGGGAGGCAAAAATGTCTGTAGAATTTCAGCGCTGCAGGGTTATAGGAGAATAAAATTCCATTGCTCACCGATGTCTGCAGCTAAGGAAGAGAAGGTGCTTCCTTTTCTTAAGAATAATAAGCTAAGTATATCACTGTGTGAAAGTACTGAGAATGGCACCCTGACACGTGCTAACCTGAGTGATTATTTAGCATAAACATAAGGCAGCAGACAAATTTTCAGGACTAAAGAACAGTCTCAACAGCCTCAGCTTTCCATGGTCAAAATACACCAGCAATCTCTTTCTTTCTTCTCCTGCTCTGCTCCAGCACACTAGATCTGGCTGGTTGTTTTTTTTTTTTTTTCAGGGTGTTTTCTGTACCCTGAAAACATTGCTTTGCACCTTGTTTTAAGTCATGACGGTACAGAGAGAAAACTTGTTCAAATGGTTTGAAAACAAAGTTCCTCGGGTCCCCGGAAATATTAAGCAGCAAAGGAGGCAGTTTCAAGTGAAAGAACGCAGAGGTGAGGCTGGGAGGTGTCTCAGCTGCTCAGCGGTGAGAAGCACCTGACGCTTTCCTGGAGTGCCAGAGTTCAGTTCCCCGCAGTCACACGGATGAGCTCACGGTTACCTGTAACTCTAGTCGCTACCCCAGGCAACTAACTGCCTGCACGTCACATAAGCAAAAGGGAAACATCCAGCTGTTCCCACAAATATACGTTTGTTTCACCACACAATATACCCAGTAAAATTCTGTTTTTTGGAATGTTAATTTTTTTCCCTTTAACTGAATAGTTTCTTTATTTACATTTCAAATGTTATCGCCTTTCCCAGTTGGTCTCCCCTCCAGAAACCCCCTATCTCATCCCTCCTCCTCCTGCCTCTATGAGAGTGTTCCTTCACCCATCCACCTACTCCTGCCTTCCAGCCCTGGCATTGAAGCCCCTCATCAATGGAGACATCATAGAGACAAAACTAAACACACACAGTGAGACTAACAGAACTTATTCACCAAATGGTTTTAACAGATATCTATAGAATATTTCACCCTAAAACAAAAGAATATACCTTTTTCTCAGCATCTCATGGTACCTCCTCCAAAATTCACCATATAATTAGTCACAAAACAGGCCTCAACAGATACAAGAATGTTGAAATAATCCCATACCTCCTGTCAGAACACCATTGACTAAGGCTGATATTCAAGAACAATAAAAACAACAGAAAGCCCACATACACATAGAAGCTGAACATCACCATACTCTATTACTTCGTCAAGGAAGAAATAAAGAAATTAGACCTTTTAGAATTTAGTGAAAATGAAGGCACAACATACCCAAGCTTATGGGACACAATGAAAGCGGTGCTAAGAGGAAAACTCATAGCTCTGAGTGCCTACAATAAAACTGGAGAGAATACATTAGCAGTTTGATAGCACACCTGAAAGCTCTAGAACAAAAAGAAGAAATACACACAAGAGGAGTAGACAGGAGGAAATAATCAAACACAGGGCTGAAATCTACCAAGTCTACAATCTACAATCTACAATCTACAAAGAAAACTATGCAAGGAATCAACAAAACCAGGAGCTGGTTCTTGAGAAAATCAACAATATAGATAAACCCTTAGCCAGACTAATCAGAGGGCACAGAGACAGTATTCAAATTAACAAAATCAGAAATGAAAAGGAAGACATAACAACAGAAACTGAGGAAATTCAAAAAATGATAAGATCCTATTATAAAAGTCTATACTCAACACAAATGGAAAATCTGGATGAAATGGACAATTTTCTAGATAGACACCAGGTACCAAAGTTAAATCATGATCAGATAAATCATCTAAACAATCTGATGACCCCCAAAGAAATAGAAGCAATCATTAAAAGTCTCCCAACCACAAAAAAGTCTAGGACCAGATAGATTTAGTGCATAATTCTATCAGACCTTCAAAGAAGACCTAATACCATTACTCTTCAAACTATTTCACAAAGTAGAAACAGAAGGAACACTTCCCAATTCATTCTCTGAAGCCACAGTTATGCTTATATCTAAACCACACAAAGAACCAACAAAGAAAGAGAATTTCAGACCAATTTCTTTTATGAATACTGAAGCAAAAATATTCAATAAAATTCTCACAAACCGAATCCAAGAACACATCAAAATGATCATTCACCACAATCAAGTAGGCTTCATCCCAGGGATGTAGGGATGGTTCAATATAGGGAAAACCATCAATGTAACCCATGAAAATTATTTTACTCTAGCTCAAGAATTTTCTAGACAATGCAAAAAGTGCAATAAATAAATATTTTTGCAAATACCCTAAAATCCAATAGCATTTTAAAAACAACTTTTTGAACTTAGAGTGTATTCTAACATAAAAGGTAGACTATTTTAAGTGGAGGTTATATTTCTAGGCTAGATAATGGTAACTCATATTAAAGCCATTGGGTAGAAGTACATATCTATATTTGTTATGAAGGCTATACCTACACTGTGTTTAAAATACCAATAATATATGTGAAAGGAAATCATTGGTGTTTCAAAATGCAAGTCTAGACATAATAAGCACTCTAAAATACAATATTTCAATATATACTAATGATGCCTGTTTCTAAGATTGATCCAAATTTTGAGAGTGAAATTTGGATACTACAACAAATTTAATGACCAGTCTCAGACAAGTTACACTCTGAATAATTAAAATGACATTAGCATGTGTTTAATTACACAATTTCCCCCTTGTTCACATTCAATCTCAATGACCCTTGTAGTTTTTCAAACTCAGTTGACACAAGCTAAGTGACACTGTCTCTCAGATGGAATTACTCTGTTAATCACCACTTTGAAGGTTTCCTAGACCAGACTGAACCTTACACCTGGTCGATGATAATGGTCTACTAAAGCTATCAAATCACAATTTCTAAGAGCTACAATATAACATTTATGGGTGGGGGGAGGGTCTTGTTTGTGAAGTTTGAAGATAAGCAACAAACATGGAAAAGACATACTAAGTTTACACACTATTACATTTATAGAGCGAAACTGGACCTGAGCATAATTTCCTTATATTGCTATTTCCTAAAAATGCTTATACCATTTCCTCAAATGGGCCATTTACACAGAAGCCACAGGAACTCTAACACAATCATAGCTGCCCAGCTCCATCTTCTTCACCGGCTTCACAGCATGCTTAGAATAAAACTGGGCCCAGTCCATCATGCTCCAGTATGGCCTGGCCTTAATCAGTTTTCCATCTTCTTTCTCTGCCACCTTTTTCTCTTCAGTGCAGTAGACCTGACACATGCTGAGGCTCTCCATATCTAAGTGTTGTTTATTCTCTTCTTCTGCCTGATACCTCAAGCCTGATATCTCCCAGGCCCTATGGAGCTAACTCCTTTCACCAATCTCCCATCCATGAATTGTTATTGCAGATCTGACCACACATTTTTAAATGTTCTCGCCATCCTGCCTCTATGTTCTATATTTGAAACCATTTACCACTGTTCTGAAATCATAATTTTTCTGCTGCATTTCTGTTTATTACTCCTGAGAGTAAAGACTATGCAATCTTCATGAAGACTGCTCCTGTATCAACTAGACTAATGTGTGACACAAACAATGTGCACACGTAAAGAATGTTACACACCTGGAGGACTGACTCTGAGACATCCTTGAATCCATAATGCTACCTGTAGTAGCCATACTACTGTTAAATTACAATCAATCGTCTTGAGGCCTAGAGAGAGAATTTCACCTGTTTTAATAAAAATGCCAAGATTAAAAGGTGAACGGTCGGGTTAAGAGGAAAACACAACATCTGAAAGCACTTTAATCCAATTCTTTAAAAGTTAACTGAAAAGAGGGATTAAAGGAATTAAGATTTTTGTCAACTACCAAATAGGAACCATAGAGATTAGTTAATTATTACCTTCATATTTTGAAGATATTTTTATCATGGAAATGTCAAGCCTTTATTTGTCCATAAATGAGAAAGGAAAGAAACAAATCTAAATTCATGCTTGTGATAGAATGAACCAAAGACATGGTCAGCAAAAACAGTAGGCCTCTGAACAGATTCTGGGTTAAACGTGGCAAAATTCTGACAGAAATGTTTAAAACATAGATGTTTAATATATGAAAAAAATATTAAATATATTAAAACATAGATGTTTAATATATGAAAAAAAAATATATGAAAAAAATATATATAGCTGATTTTGTCTCCCTCCTCGCTTACTTCTTTCTTTTTTTCTTTTGAAAAGCATGTTCTTTTATTGAAAGGGGAAGTAAAAACATTTTATGAAAGAATCGAAGATTTACATGGAAAATATTTCTGATAAAATTCAAGAAATACATAGAAAAGCACGTTAAAATTGACTATTTCATGGAAAACTATATAGATAAAATGGTAGACATAAAAAACCTTTCTAAATTAATTGAAGGTAGAATTAAAAACATTTTGTGATAAAAATCAGAGATTTACATGAAAAACATCTCTGATAAAATAGAATAAATATATAGAAAAATGTTAAAATTGAAGATTATCATGAAAAATAATGGAGATAAAATGGTAGACAAAAAATTACTAAATTAATTGAAAGAGGAATTACATTTTCTGATAAAATTGAAGATTTACATAAAAAATATTTCCATTAGTCTATCTTTTTATTGGGGAATTGAGTCCATTGATGTTTAAAGATGTTAAGAAAGAATGATAGTTTCTCCCTGTTATTTTTGATGCTATTTTTATGTTTGTATGGTTATCTTCCTTTGGGTTTGTTAGAAGATGACTTTCTTGCTTTTTCTAGGGTGTAGTTTCCCTCATTGTATTGGCATTTTCTGTTTATTATCCTTTGTAGAGCTGGATTTGTGGGAAGACATTATGTAAATTTGGTTTTGTCAGAGAATATCTTGGTTTCTCCATTCATGGTGATTGAGAGTTTTGCTGGGAATAGTAGTGTGGGATGGCATTTGTGTTCTCTTAGAGTCTGTATGAGATCTGTCCAGGATCTTCTAGCTTTCATGCTCTCTGGTGAGAAGTCTGGTATAATTCTGATAGGTCTTCCTTTTTAAGTTACTTGCCCTTTTCCCCTTACTGCTTTTAATATTCTTTCTTTGTTTAGTGTATTTGGTGTTTTGATTATTATGTGCTGGGAGGAGTTTCTGTTCTGGTCCAGTCTGTTTGGAGTTCTGTAGGCTTCTTGTATGTTCATGGGCATCTCTCTCTTTAGGTTAGGGAAGTTTTCTTCTATAATTTTGTTGAAGATATTTACTGGCCCTTTAAGTTGGAAATCTTCGCTCTCATCTATACCTATAATCCTTAGGTTTGGTCTTCTCATTGTGTCCTGGATTTCCTGGATGTTTTAGATTACAAGCTTTATGCATTTTGCATTTTCTTTGACTGTTGAGTCAATGTTTTCTATGGTATCTTCAGCACCTGAGATTCTTTCTTCTATCTCTTGTATTCTGTTGTTGATGCTTGCATCTATGACCCCTGAATTCTTTACAAGGTTTTCTATCTCCAGAGATGTCTCACTTTCTGATTTCTTTATTGTTTCTACTTCCACTTTTGGATCCTGGATGGTTTTGTTCAGTTCCTTCAACTGATTGTTTGTGTTTTCCTGTACTTGTTTAAGGGATTTTCATATTTCTTTTTTAAGGGCTTCTTTCTACCTGTTGAACCATGTTCTCCTGTATTTCTTCAAGGGATTTTTATGTTTCCTCTTTAAGGACATTTACCTGTAGACTGCTGTTCTCCTTTATTTCTTTAAGGGAGCTATTTAAGTCTTTCTTGAAGCCCTCTATCAGCATCATGAGATACAATTTTAAATCCAACTCTTGATTTTCTGGTGTGTTGGAGGTATCCAGAACTTGCTATGGTGGAAGAACTGCATTCTGATGTTACCCTGTAGCCTTGGTTTCTGTTAGTAGGGTTCTTGTGCTTGCCTTTTGCCATCTGGTTATCTTTGGTGCTAGTTGGTCTTGTTGTCTCTGGCCGTAAGTTGTTCCTCCTGTGGACTTGTAAGCCCTTGTCTGTACTCCTGGGAAACCTACTCTCTTCTAGCAGGGTTGGTGCACAGAAGGCTGTGGAGCCACCTGGCTTCCTGGTGCAAATGGCAGCCTGAAGACCTCTGTCCCAGCTGCTACACTGATCCTATGCCCTGTGTGCTCATAGCTGTTCCCCTCCAGAGAGAAGGTAGATATCTCACCTCTGTGATCAGAAGAGAAAGTGCTGCTGGGAGATCACTCTCTCCTGGAGGGCTGTGCACAGAAGGCTGTGGAGCTACCCGGCTTCCTGGTGCAAATGGAAAATGGCTGGTGGGAAGACTTCCTTCCCAGCTTCTCTACTGATCATATGCCCTGTGCGTTCTTAGCTGTTCCTCTCCAGAGAGAAGGTGGAAATCTCACCTCTGAGCTCAGAAGTGAAAGTGCTGCTGGGGAATCACTCTCTTCTGGTGGGCGGTGCCGCCCAGCTCCCCATAACACCTACTTATTTTTTTAAAAAGCACCTGAGGAAAGAAGAGCAAAAAAAAATAAATATTCAGATGCTTCTCCGCCATCCGAAGTTCTTCAGGTGAGAATTCTTTGTTTAACTCTGTACCCCATTTTTTAATAGGGTTGTTTGGTTTTCTGGAATCTAACTTCTTGAGTTCTTTATATATATTGGATATTAGCCCTCTATCTGATGTAGGATTGGTGAAGATCTTTTCCCAATTTGTTGGTTGCCGATTTGTCCTCTTGATGGTGTCCTTTGCCTTACAGAAACTTTGTAATTTTATGAGGTCCCATTTGTCAATTCTTGCTCTTAGAGCATACGCTATTGGTGTTCTGTTCAGAAACTTTCTCCCTGTACCGATGTCCTCAAGGGTCTTCCCCAGTTTCTTTTCTATTAGCTTCAGAGTGTCTGGCTTTATGTGGAGGTCCTTGATCCATTTGGAGTTGAGCTTAGTACAAGGAGACAAGGATGGATCAATTCGCATTCTTCTGCATGCTGACCTCCAGTTGAACCAGCACCATTTGTTGAAAAGGCTATCTTTTTTCCATTGGATGTTTTCAGCCTCTTTGTCGAGGATCAAGTGGCCATAGGTGTGTGGGTTCATTTCTGGATCTTCAATCCTGTTCCATTGATCCTCCTGCCTGTCACTGTACCAATACCATGCAGTTTTTAACACTATTGCTCTGTAGTATTGCTTGAGGTCAGGGATACTGATTCCCCCAGACTTTCTTTTGTTGCTGAGAATAGTTTTAGCTATCCTGGGTTTTTTGTTGTTCCAGATGAATTTGATAATTGCTCTTTCTAACTCTGTGAAGAATTGAGTTGGGATTTTGATGGGTATTGCATTGAATCTGTATATTGCTTTTGGCAAAATGGCCATTTTAACTATATTGATTCTACTGATCCATGAGCATGGGAGGTTTTCCCATTTTTTGAGGTCTTCTTCCATTTCCTTCTTCAGAGTCTTGAAGTTCTTGTCATACAGATCTTTCACATGTTTGGTAAGAGTCACCCCAAGATACTTTATACTGTTTGTGGCTATTGTGAAGGGGGTCATTTCCCTAATTTCTTTCTCAGCCTGCTTATCCTTTGAGTATAGGAAGGCCACTGATTTGCTTGAGTTGATTTTATAACCTGCCACTTTGCTGAAGTTGTTTATTAGCTGTAGGAGCTCTCTAGTGGAGTTTCTTGGGTTACTTAAGTAGACTATCATGTCGTAGGCAAATAATGCTAGTTTGACTTCTTCCTTTCCAATTTGTATCCCTTTGACCTCCTTATGTTGTCGAAGTGCCCGAGCTAGTACCTCAAGTACAATATTGAAAAGATAAGGAGAAAGGGGGCAGCCTTGTCTGGTCCCTGATTTCAGTGGGATTGCTTCAAGTTTCTCTCCATTTAGTTTGATGTTGGCTACCGGTTTGCTGTATATTGCTTTTACTATGTTTAGGTATGGGCCTTGAATTCCTGTTCTCTCCAAGACTTTAAGCATGAAAGGATGCTGAATTTTGTCAAATGCTTTTTCAGCATCCAATGAAATGACCATGTGGTTTTGTTCTTTGAGTTTGTTTATGTAGTGGATTGTATTGATGGATTTCCGTATATTGAACCAACCCTGCATTCCCGGGATAAAGCCAACTTGATCATGGTGGATGATCGTTTTGATGTGTTCTTGGATTCGGTTGGCAAGAATTTTATTGAGTATTTTTGCATCGATGTTCATAAGGGAAATTGGTCTGAAGTTCTCTTTCTTTGTTGGATCTTTGTGTGGCTTTGGTATCAGCATAATTGTGGCTTCGTAGAAGGAATTGGGTAGTGTTCCTTCTGTTTCTATTTTGTGGAATAGTTTGAAGAGTATTGGTGTTAACTCTTCTTTGAAGGTCTGGTAGAATTCTGCACTGAAACCATCTGGTCCTGTGCTTTTTTTGTTTGGAAGACTTTCTATGACTCCTTCTATTTCTTTAGGCATTATGGGACTGTTTAGATGGTCTAGTTGGTCCTGATTTAATTTTGGTATTTGGTATCTGTCAAGGAAATTGTCCATTTCCTCCAGATTCTCCTGTTGTGTTGAGTACAGGCTCTTGTAGTAGGATCTGATGATTTTTTGGATTTCCTCAGTTTCCGTTGTTATATCTCCCTTTTCATTTCTAAGTTTGTTAATTTGGATACTTTCTCTGTGCCCTTTGGTCAGTCTGGCTAAGGGTTTATCTATCTTGTTGATTTTCTCAAAGAACCAGCTCCTGGTTTTGTTGATTTTTTGTATGGTTCTCTTTGTTTCTACTTGATTGATTTCGGCCCTGAGTTTGATGATTTCCTGCCTTCTACTCCTCCTGGGTGAAATAGCTTCTTTTTCTTCTAGGGCTTTCAGGTGTGTCATTAAGCTGGTAATGTATGCTCTCTCCATTTTCTTTGTGGAGGCACTCAGGGCTATGAGTTTTCCTCTTAGCACTGCTTTCATTGTGTCCCATAGATTTGGGTATGTTGTGTTTTCATTTTCATTGTGTTCTAAAAAGTCTTTAATTTCTTTCTTTATTTCTTCCTTGACCAAGGTATCATTGAGTAGAGTATTGTTCAGTTTCCAGAGGAAGGTGGGTTTTCTGTTGTTTCTGTTGCTATTAAAGACCACTTTTACTCCATAGTGATCAGATAGGAGGCATGGGATTAGTTCGATCTTCTTATATTTGTTGAGGTCTGTCTTGTGACCAATTATATGGTCGATTTTGGAGAAGGTACCATGAGGTGCTGAGTTAAACAAAGAATTCTCACCTGAAGAACTTCGGATGGCGGAGAAGCATCTTAAAAAATGCTCAACTTCATTAGTCATTAGGGAAATGCAAATCAAAACAACCCTGAGATTTAATCTTATACCAGTCAGAATGGCTAAGATTAGAAATTCAGGAGACAGCAGGTGTTGGAGAGGGTGTGGAGAAAGAGGAACACTCCTCCACTGCTGGTGGGGTTGCAAATTGGTACAACCACTCTGGAAATCAGTCTGGCGGTTCCTCTGAAAACTGGGCACCTCACTTCCAGAAGATCCTGCTATACCACTCCTGGGCATATACCCAGAGGATTTCCCTCTACTATGTTCATAGCAGCCCTATTTATAATTGCCAGATGCTGGAAAGAACCCAGGTATCCCTCAACAGAAGAGTGGATGCAAAAAATGTGGTATATCTACACAATGGAGTACTATTCAGCCATTAGAAACAATGAATTCATGAAATTCTTAGGCAAATGGATGGAGCTAGAGAACATCATACTAAGTGAGGTAACCCAGACTCAAAAGGTGACTCATGGTATGCACTCACTAATAAGTGGTTATTAACCTAGAAAACTGGAATACCTGAAACCTAATCCACACATCAAATGAGGTACAAGAAGAAAGGAGAAGTGGCCCCTGGTTCTGGAAAGACTCAGTGAAACAGTATTCGGCAAAACCAGAACGGGGAAGTGGGAAGGGGTGGGTGGGAGGACAGGGGAAGAGAAGGGGGCTTACGGGACTTTCGGGGAGTGGGGGGGCTAGAAAAGGGGAAATCATTTGAAATGTAAATAAATTATATCGAATAAAAAAATTTAAAAAAATTAAAAAAAATAAATATTCAAGCAAATTCAGCCCATAGTAGCATAAGAAATATTTTTTGAAGTTATTTTATAAGAGTAAACATACTGTTTTGTTTTCTTGAGACAGTTCTTACTGTGTTGCTAAAGCCAAACTTGAACTCAGTATTCTCCTGCTTCTGCCAACCAGCTAAAAAGCCACAATGAATTTTCATCTAATATTAACTAATAATATTAATCATGTCCTATTTAATGTCAATTATCTGAGAGTCCTTTTCCAGAGGGCTCCTTTTCCAGAGGGCATTTATGAATAATATATGTCTCAGAGTAGTTGAATAAACTGAGAGAAAAAAAAACAAAAACAAAACATTAAAATTCATATGGACAGGAATCAACAAAGCCAAACCAGGGACACCTTCCATCACTAAGCACAAACTATACTAATCATTTTGAGCCACTCTTTCTTAAACTAGAATAGACTACAAACAGAAAAAAATACAGAGGTAGAATTTTCATTTATGCAAAAGAATTAGTATGTTCCCATTTCCCATGAGGAAATGATTATCTTTCTCTTCCCAATGTCACTCTCTAGATGCCACTTCCCATCTAATATCATTCAATCATTGGCCTACAGTCAAACCATCATCTAAAACACAATGGGCTACCATGTGTGAGCACAGAACAGTACAGCGTGTGAGCTGGAGGGATGTCCTTAGCATCCAGATCCAGTTATGTTTGCATCATCCCTGGCTAGAATCCAAATACACTGACTGCCCAGTCAGGGGAGAGTGGAGTGAAGTCTATTCCATGAATTCACTGAGACTAAAAGGCAATAGTATTCCAGTATTCTGTGCAAAGACATGAGGTACTATTCTAGTTGGGCTTTTTTCAGCTTCTTAAAATATGTATAATATTTCCCTAGCAATCTTTTCTAATGGATATGCAAAGTGTGTAATTGTAACTTGAGTAACAGATTAATGTAAAATGTTCTATGTAGTATAGTTTACAATTTTAAAAATAAGTAACCCCCCCCAAAAAAAATTCCTTATGGTTTGTCTAAACAAGTGCATTAATATGGTGTTGGAGGAATGCTTTATCAGTTATATCACTTGCTTTTAGGAACATATGCTCTAGCAAAGAGTTCTTGTTCAGTTCCCACGATCCACAATGTGGCTCATAGTAATCTACAACTCCATTGCTAAGGGATCTGACTCCTTCTGCTAACATACCTGGGCACCAGCTGCATATATATACACAAACATGTAGTCAAAAGGCTAGTACATAGAAAAAATTAATACATTTTCTTAAAGGAGTATTAGTATCATACCAGCATTGTTAATGCCATTAAAAATGTGCAATCTGAGCCTTCAAGTCACATGCTGATAGTCTCAGCTACAGAAGAGTACAGCAGAGGGATGGTTGGAACCTAATGATTCCAGGCAACCTGGAACACAAAACTAGACCTCAATCTATTTTTCCATTTATTGAATAGTGGTTATATATGATTACACTCCTAATAGAAAGGAGTAAGTGTTCATCTTTCCCTACATCTTCATCAGCATCTACTGTCATTTGTTTACTGCTCTTAATTATTCTGACTGGAGTAGGATGAAATCTAAAAGTAATTTTGATTTGTATTTCCCTGGTGGATAAAGATGGTAATACTATTTTAGTATGATTTTCATACATTTGTGCTTTATATTTTGGGAATTCTTTATTTAGTTCTATGCTCGTTGCCTAGCACCACTGGGTTTTGTTTCTTCATGTTTAGTTTCTTTTAGTTCTCTATTTCTGATATACATCCATGTGCAATAGTGGCACAAATGTTATGGAAATAACCAACTGATTTAATTTTAAATTGAACTTAATGCCCAGTCCATGAGAGAAAAGCCAAACTTGACACTGCTAACAGGACTAAGAACCTAAAAATAGATACATCATGGGCCCTAAGGACAAGCCTACTACTATCTTTCTGCTCTGTAAATTTAGCAACAAAATATTAATACCCATAGATGAGTTCATTGCTGAAAACTCACCAGAGAAATAATTAACACTGGGACCCACAACTGGACAGTGTGCAAACAATGAGTGACTCAGAGCACTTGGCCCTAACTGAGATGCTCTCATCACACGCCTCCCTTCAAATCTTGGGGATCTATGCAATGGGGGGGGGGGGGGGCAGAAAGATTCGAAAAGCCAGAGAGGGGCTCACCCCAAGGAGAAAGTGTTTTCTGAACACAGTAGGGTTTGAGGTACGTATGGATTCATAGAGATTTTGTGTATATAAGATCTTCACAAAATCAACACAGACAAAGCCCAACACAGAGAAAATGATGTATGGATAAAGTCTCACTCATAATCAAGAAGCTACTCACAATTAAAGGCTGTTGGGAGCAGGAAAACAAATTTTCTTCAATGGGCTGACAATGAAAATATCAACCACACTCAATGGCAGATTTCACATTTAGGAGTGATTTTTCAACACAAATGGATTCACATTTTAGTGTGTGTGTGTGTGTGTGTGTGTGTGTGTGTGTGTGTGTGTGTTTATTTGGTTTGGTTTAGGTTCATTTTTTTGTTTTTTAGCAAGAGAGAAAGATCATAAATTTGGGACTGTAGAGTACCTGGCAAGGATCTTAGAAGAGATGGAGGAAAGAAAATAATATGATCAAAATATATTGTATGAGAAAAATTTTAAGTAAGTTTTGAAAGTGCATTCATATTAAATGAAAAGTCAGTAAATAAAGCATATGCATATTATAGGTCTATTTTTGAAAAGTAGCATGAAAATAAATTTAACCAAGCACAAAACAGGGAAAAACTTGGGAAACATAAATACATTGAAAATAAAAATGATAAGAATGTAACATAAGAAGCGTAAAATATTTAAGACCATGTAAATCTTGCATATATAAATTTATAGAAATATGACAGCTCAACAGCTGTAACTTTGAGAGGGTTTAACAACTAGTGTCCAGATAACTGACCACTTGTGAAAATCACTGAAAGACTGGATCCCTGCATCACGTAATTTATAAAATTAAATTTAATTTATATTAAAGATACACAAGAATGAAAGCAAATCATTAAACCGTTTAAAAACCAGAAAAACAGTAATAAACGTGGTGGGGAGCAGCTTAGTAAAATGGCTCAGTGGATGAAGTACAAACACATATGCAAGTTTCTAAAATCCAAGCAGGCATGTAATTCCAGCATTAGAGAAAAAGTCCCCCATAGCAATCTAGTTAGCTAGACCCACAGGCATTGCTGAGCTCTGAGTTTAGCAAGATACTGTGCTTGACACTGAATGTAACTGTCACCTTAATGAAGTCTAGAATCAACTGAGAGGCTTCTCAGTATGTCTAAAGGAGGAAACCATCCTTAATAAGTAAACTAGAGTGGAAAGATCCTCCCACTGTGGGAGGTCTCATTCCCTAGTCTAGGATTCTGGACTATATAAAAAGGAGATAGTGAACTGAGACCATGTACTTGTTGCTTTCTGCATCTTGACCATGGGTGTCACATGACCAGTTGCCTCCTCTATCTCTTGCTGCTGTGTCTTATAATACCCTTTAACCTTTAGCTGGGAACCAAAATAAATCTTTTCTTTCTTACATTCCTTTTCCCAGGACAACTTGGCACAGCAACAGTAAATGGAAGTACAATGTCCTATATCAATATACAAAGTGGATATCTGACAATCAAGGAAGGTACCAGGCAAAAACTTCAAGCCTCTACAAAATAAGCTCATTAAGTACACAAACACACATGCGAACGCGCGTGTGCACACACACACACACACACACAGACAGGAGAGAAGAGAGAGACTGGCAGACACATATGCACACATTCTTTCATGCACAAATATATATGTACATGAACATTAATACACACATAAATAGACATTAGAAGAAAATAAAGCATAATTTTTATTAATTTGTATATTTTTAGTATTCATGAATAAAGATGCTCATTAAGAAAATGGAAATAAATACTACAAGGATGCATTTCTCTACTAATCAAATTAAACTTTCTGCTTAAACTGTAAGACATTGCTGGCGGGCCATGTGATGAAAAGGACATCGACATACAATTGTATTGTACATATTTAAAGAACATTTTACCATTTGAAGTTTTTGATATATTTCTTTTTTCCCTTTCCCTTCTCAAACCCTCAAATATACCTCTCCTTGTTCTATTTCAAATTCATTGCCTCTTTTTACATTAATTATATCACAAAAGTGTGTGTGTGTGTGTGTGTGTGTGTTTTATTTAGGGCTAGACCAATGAAACTTGTTCCTTGTAGCATGTACAAGGAACATTTTTGGTTTTTTGATTATTTTTGTTTTGTTGTTATTGTTGTTTTGTTTGTTTGTTTTTGGTTTTTTCGAAACAGGGTTTCTCTGTGTAGCCCTGGCTGTCCTGGAACTCACTCTGTAGTCCAGTCTAACTTCAAACTCAGAAATCTGCCTGCCTCTGCCTCCCAAGTGCTGGGATTAAAGGCATGCGCCACCACTGCCCAGAGTTCCAGCTAGGTGCCCGCATAGGTGGTCATACCCAGCCCCCACAGCTAGCTTGGTGACAAACCAGAGCTCTTAAGTCGCTCCTTCACCAGCCCGACTGCCAATGCCTTGGCGGCCATGTGGCTGCACCCTCTCACTCGCCCACCTGAATCGTCGTGAATGGAAAACTCAAGACAATCTTAATTTTAGAATTAACCAGAATGACACAATCGCTGGGTGTGGAATCTATTGTCCTAAACTCATCATCTATTCTATGATGAAAATTCGTCTGGTGGCAGAAGCCAGGTCTGACAATTCCCCAGCCTACAGCCTGCGTGACCTTTCTCACTCCTGCCTTTGCTGAAAAGGCAGTCATTCTCTCTTGTGTGTCTCCTCTTCCTCTCTGGGACCCAGAAAATCCCTCCTCCTTATGTTCACCCAGTGATTGGCTTCTTGTCTTTATTATCCAAATCAAATAATTAGTGGAAATCCCCCTACAATCCCTTTCATGTTAGAGTAATTAGTGTCATCTTTGTTCAGGTCTTAGTCCTAAAATCATAATACATGCATACAAGTAACACTATGTGAATTAAACAAATTGTAGTTATATACATAGGAACACACACATACACACACACACACACACACACACCCTAAAAAATGAGAAAAATATGTTGCTAATTTGAGAAGAGAGATTGGAATTAGTAAAATGAAGAGGTAACATGACACAAATGTATTTTAATTTAAAAATTAAAATACCTATTTTTACGTTTTACTTTGTGTATGTTTATGAGTCTCTGGGTATTTACATGCAATTTCACAAATGTGCAAAGCTTCCTACTCAGTCCAGTAGACAGTGTCAGATATCCTAGAGCTGGAGTTAAAAGCTATTGTGAGCCATCTGATGTGGATACTAGGAACTAAACTCATCACCTCTGGAAGAACAGCTTAACTACTGAGTCACATTTCCAGACCCTGGATTGTAAGCTAATATTCAAAATAATGTTGTCTATATTAAAATGTGGCTTCAGGGTAAATAACTACAGGTAAAGGTGCTTGTGGCAAACTTGGTGAATGGACGTCAATCCTGAATAACCGTGTAGTAAAAAGAAAGAACCAAGTTTTATAAAGGGCCCTCTGACCTCCATACATGTATTATCATACACACAAGAAGGCATGTGCACATGGTCTCTCCCACACACATGTGTACACACACACACACACACAATTATCAAAAAGGAATTACTGTGCTGCTAAGAGTCAATAATTATGAAAATCTAAGTTAATAAATATGTATATAACATCATTGCTACTGATGAATCTATATATTGATCAACATTGGACTAGTTAAGACAACGCAGGATTGAACTCCATTTACCAACTGTGCCAGCAGCATTTTCACCTGTGGTTCTCTCATTTACTCTTACACACACACACGTGCATGTATGAACACACCCTCCAGGTCTGTCTGCAATTCCCATGTTCTCTATTTATGTTCATTTTTAACAGAAATATAAAACCCCAACCCAAGTGTCTGCACTGTGTGAGTGAAGAAGAGAGCTGGGACCCAGGGCAGTGGACGCGGTTTAGCACTGTGCAGAGTACTAGGCTTCTTTCCACTGCATAGACAAATGCATTCCTCAGTGTCAGATAACTAAAGAACCTAATTTGTTCTACTAATTAAAACCTGAACATTTTTGGTCGCGAATACAGGATGCTCTTTCTAGAGGGAAGAAGGGTAAAAGCAAGTAAAACTGAGATGAGAGCCCCGAGCCTTCCTGTGCTTGGTACATGTGCTCTCGATAGCTTGTACTACCATGACGCTAAGCCCTCTAGCCCTCAGACATTAACAAGCCTATGAGTTCAAAACCTGAATCAGCAATTCTGAGAAATCATGGAAGTGAGATCATAAAAATGAACTTAAAAAAGATTGACATGCAGGTCATGTAATTCATGTGTTTTTGAAAGTTGTGACCTATCCATTGCTAAGAGAGAAATCCTCTTTGCTTGAACTCTCACTGCTCAGAGCCGTTCACCTGTACGAGGCACCTACAAGGTCTGGTCCAGTGACAGAGCTGAATGCTCACTGGACTTGTTAGGCCCTACGGCTCTCTGGAAGCCACCTTGGCCAGCATTGTGGACCCTCACATAACCATGACTGGCTTCCTAATTTCCAGTGTTTAAGGAAAAAGAGTAAATGCAATTGTTCATACCGATCAGGCATATTAATAATTAAAATTTTGATGTGTTTAAGATTCATGAATCCAACTGGGCCTCAACTCTAGGAAAAATGTCTCTATGCAGAAACTGAAATAAATGATTTCAAACCACAAAGTGATAAGTTCAGAAACTATACAGAAAACATGCTGCAAGTTTCTTAGGGAGTTAGGGCTAGCTCAAGTTTTTTAGGGGATAAAATGTGACAGAAACTCACAAATAATGAAGACATTTGACAAAAGGCATGAATGATAGTAGAATACACTCAGGATGGTATGAGGATGCACTGTATTGAAAATGGTCACTTCGCAATTTCAGGCCTTAAGATTATCAGCACTACTTTTGCTAAAGATGTATTCATAATCCTCCTTACATCTGAGAACTCCAGGAAGCATCTACTACTATATTAAAGATAAGACAAGGTAGAAACCTTTCCACATGGCTGGATGCAAAAATACAGAAACCAGCTCTCGCTGAGGAGTCTACTCACTAGAGCAGAATTCATTTGGCACACTCTGTTCAGGCTGTGGTTATATGTTCATAGGTTGTACAGTTAATGTAAAATCCCTGTCAATCACTTTCTACAATTAAATGTTATAGAACTGAGGTGAAAATCTATGTACCCAAAGCTTTAACTAAAAAAAAGGATCCACTTAAGTTTTTAAACTTTAGCAACAAAATATACAACCAAGTAACAGTGCAGAATTATCCACTGTTGGCAGGAATACAGGAGACCTACTGCAGCTCTCAGAATCTTCTTTATTGCTTCTCTCAGAAAAACTTAAAGCAAGGATTACCAGCTCCCCTGACAAACCTGTCAACCTCCTCATTCCTAATCTTGCAGAAAACAGAAATCTGGTGCCACATAGCAGCCTGTGGAGGGGGCAGGATTTCTGCTCAAGAGATCAGAAGAACAAAGAATTGCATTCTTCTTAGAGAAGGCCTTGCAAAGTTTCTGCTGAATTGAGCTTTACATGCATGTGGAAAACCTAGTGTAAGGGATGTGGTTGCATTAATTATAAGATTTCAATTTGACAGTTTAATTAGGAAAAGGAGAGTTAGTGTAGGGCTTGCAGAATTCATGATGAATCACATACTCCAATAGACTTCATTTTCATATTTCAATTACACACATTTCTAACTGATGAACAGCAACATAGCATTTTCTGTTTAATAAATGTGATATCTGTTGGAATTGATAACATTAGTTCAGTAATTACTGAGCCATTATTGTCAGCCTTTTAAAAAACATGGGAAGAAGACTTAGTTATTAAAGTTTAGCATCAGCACAAACTACGTTTGAAATGTTCTGACTACAGAGCTTTGAGCCGAGTATTAGGCAACCCTTAGAGAGGAGAGAAGAATTCATTAGCAGGTGTTTGCATGAGGTTGATTTTTATCTAATCATGCCTTAATCACTCCCAGACATATCACTGCAGTTACTATGTTCTTTTTACATCCTTATGTCAGAAGAAAACAAAAAACAAAATACAAAAACAAAAAAAAAAGACAGGAGCAAGACTTAGGTTTAAATCATGTAACTTAATGTGAGATCAGGCAGAGATTCTAAGCCTTGTCTAATAATTCTAACAAAGTAGAAAACAAATTATTTTCCTCTGTCTAAAGATAAATGTCAATTGAAAGAGGATGGAGCATTAAGTTGCCAAATCCATCAAAACACATACAAACCGATGTGTCCTTTCCCAGGGAGGATGTTCTGAGAACTCGGAGCTAAACTGGAAAGCCAAGAATGCTCATAGATATGAGTCTTTTCTTTCACGGGTTTCAAACAAACAGAAGTTCATTCAATCAAGTGCAGATGTCGGTGTCCTCGGGGACTGGGACAAAGATCTTGCCCTACAATAAGCATAACGAAATACACTGGAAGTGAAGCATAATTCTGTGGTTTAAATTATGTCCCAATCTGATCATATGAATCTTTTTGTGAACAATAGCATAAATTCTATATGCTTGAATTGCATACCTATTTCTACATAGAAATAAGCCTGTTAAACACTTAAATGAAGCATATTCATGTTTATAGTGTTGCATATTTAAGTTTCTGTGTGTGACATGAACATTTTTAACTATGCCAGACGTAGACAATAGACGAGAAGGCAGAACGTCACCTTGTCCACAGTAGGATTATACATTTTGTATTTAAAGTTTCAAGTCACTCATTTTTAGCAATCCATTTCCAATGGTTTCAGGAAAATTGCATAATTAAATATGTTTTCATTGCTTTAGTAAGTTAAATAAGAAAATGACCATAAAATATTTAGAACAGTGCATAGCTTGTTACTCAATAAATGGTACTTACTCAAGAACTGGTGATTTCACTGTTACTTCAGCAAAGAGAGTTTTTGTATATAATTACAGAACTTAATAAATATAGGAAGAGATCATATTCTAATATAATGAATAGTCCAGCTTATCAACAACTGTTATAAGTAGATAACAGAACTCTGGGCATATTTAAGAACATTTCATTTGATTCATCAGGTCAAAACTAGCCTTCTACCCTTTATAAGATATGTGAATAATTTCACATTACTGATAGAAAAACATGATAGTTAAAACTTTGGCGACTGCATAAAAGCTATGTCACCAAGGTGCACAAGCATATTATTATATACCCTTTAGTAGCACCCTATCATCACAAAAAATTCATTAATTAAAAGCCTGCTCATTGCACATTGACCTTTCAAATTACACATTTAATATTCTTTATGGGAGCCCAAGTGTGAACTATACCAGATGCATTCCTGTTTTAGGAAGGGACGCCTATCATGGAGGAAAGCAGGATAGGATGACCTAAGTTCTAGCATGGAAATTTCTTTCAAAAAACAGAATGTTTCTGGAATCAACAGATTTAATCTTTCAGATAGAAAAGAGAAATTTGGAAAAAATCTCTATTATTCATCAAGACAGAGTTCAAAATCTTCATAAGCCTTCTAATGAATCATTTGTGATATTAATAAATGTGATTTGTGGGTCATATAAAAATTCATGCCTATTTTCCCCCTTCTAAGAAGGACTGAAGCATCCGCACTTTGGTCTTCTTTCCTCGGAGGTTCTTCCAGAGCCCAGCAAATACAGAGGAACATGCTCACAGCCAACCATTGCACTGAGCATGGGGTCCCCAGTTGAGGAGTTAGATAAAGGAGTGAAGGAACTTAAGGGGTTTGCAACCCACAGGAAGAACTACAACACCAACCAACTAGACCTCCCCCCCAAGACCTCCCCGAGACTAAACCACCAACTAAAGGAGGGACCCTGGTTCCAGCTGCATATGTATCATAGGATGGCCTTGTCAGACATCAATGGGAGGAGAGGCTCTTGGTCCTGGGAAGGATCGATGCCCCAGTATATGGGAATGCCAAAGCAGGGAGTAGGGAGTGGGTGGGTGAGGGGAGGCGTACTCTCATAGAAGCAGGGAGAGGGAGGATGGGATAGAGGGTTTCCAGAGGGGGAAACCAGGAAAGGGGATAACATTTGAAATGTAAATAAATAAAATATCCATTAAAAATCGTGACTAGATGGAAGATAAACTTGAAATCTTACATGGACCAATGAATCTTAATGTAATGGAGTGTGAACACAGGGCATGATTATGGACTGTTCTTTGCAAATATGCTTCCAAAAATTATTGTCACTTGTCAAGTTTTGAGTATCAAAGAACTATAACTAGTATCCATAACTATAAGAACATTATTCAAGTAGATTTCATTTTCAAACTACATTTGTTTATGAAAGTAAATTATTTTCATTGACTATGACCAAAACAACATAAAGGAACAGACAATGCTGAAACACACATGACCTACTTTCCATTAAACCAAAGCTAAAGTCATCTCCAAAATATCTGTCATGTTTTCACTACACATGAGCATATTGGGAAATATAGATATACTTTATAAAATATACTATGCTACTTTGTATTTATATAATGACTTAAATTTTTAAAAAATTAAAATTGTCTTCAGCTTTTTAGCTATAATTCTGGATGCATTATATATTGTACCACTCACAACAGGATACTTTAGTCTTAAACAACTTAAGAGCCACTGTCTTATATTATTGATGAAAATAGAAAATGGGTTTTAAGCAGAAAAATATTAAATCAACTAATGGTGACTGGCAAACACTGGTAGGTAAAAGCTCAAAGTAAGAAACCATGTTTCAGAGCAATGATATTTGTACACTGTACCCACATACACAGGTTAGAATAAGACTGCATGCCTGCAACACCTTAGAGCCTACTTATCTAACTGTGGTGCCACACATCCTAACTGTGAGAAAGAGATGAAGAAAATGTTCATGAATTTTACTGAGCCTAATGTAAGAAATTCATGCTACTTGCTCATTTTCCAAGTTCTGACATAAAGTAGAGGGTTATTGTTCTAGGAAGCATTTGCCAAAAAAATTCCCCCAAAGAGTCTTCTTTTAAGAGTCTTAAGATATGCAGCAGATATACTAGACAATTATGCAGTTTGTGTGATTTTAAGAGAACATAATCTATTCCTTCCCATAAATGAAACATTTTATACCTAGTAGTTGATGTCTGAATTCATTATAATAATTAGATATATGGCCTTTTATTCTTCAATGAAATGTCAAAATACAAATATCCAAAAAAGAAGCATCTTATTCACTCAAATTCACAATAAATTTAAAATGATTGATATTACACAGGTTTCAAAGTGACATAATCAAATGAAGATAATAGGGTAGTAGATCTCGAGTGAAAGACACTTTAGAGATGGCGAGAAGAAAGACACTAACTAGAAAAACTGGAGGTTTAAAAGAAACTTTGTTTCATAATTTATGACAAAGTGAGTCATGTTTTGGAATCTGTTAAATGCCACTCACCATAAATAAATTACTAATCATGAATTTACAGAGCTCCCATAATACTATGTTTACAGAAAGAAAAAAAAACTATATTTGAAAGGGATCACTCTTGGCCCACAAGTTACATCGGTGCTTGCTTTGATTTGTCAAGTTCATGCATGTCAGCTACTGTCCTTGAAGTTACTATTCTACCTGTGCAGATGTGCACTTTCTGCTAGGCTTTCTCCTTGCAGTAGAAGATGAACCACCTGGGCTAGTTCAGTATGATAGAGGAGGAGCTAGACAGAAGCAAAGGTTAACCTGTGCCGTCCAGTCTTTTTAGCTATCGTCTTTGTCACTGTGGTCAAGAATTTATGTTCTTTGAGCCTCATCTTTCCATTAACACCAAAGCGACTTTTATTATAATTAACATCACTAATACTACTATTACTTCTACTACTACTACTACTACTACTACTACTACTACTACTACTACTATGACTATTTGAAACATAAAACACCACCATATTAAGTATTTGGGTAAGAAGTTGACATTTCTGTCACAAATATTAGTTTTAACATGTCTCATTGGAATTTTGTAGAACAATATTTCCTTAAGGAAAAATCAGAATGCAGACTATAAAGAGCATTTTAATGAGACAAATTCATCTCATGAAAAGAAAAATCTATATTTAAGCTACTCCTTTATCTCCATTTCTCATGAACCCCTTAAGAACATGGACTCCTCCACTCAGCTTTGTCTAGCAATGCCCAAAGGGCTTCTTTCTTAACAGTAAAAGAAGCACGTGAAGAGTTTAAGATGAGAATCCATCTCTATCAAACATCCATCTCTGGCCATGTCCCAGGAGAATTCTTAGAGGCCAAGATGTCACAATCATGTATTTTCCACCCCTTATAAAACTGTCCTACAGTACAGATGGAAAACCTGCTCATAAATCTTAGCAATGCACATGTTGGACTCTGCATATTACTCCTGGCAAGTGGTCCCAGTTCCCCTTCCCTGTTAGTGGTGTAGACTTGTATCTCTATAAATACTTGCAAATGAAAAAAGCAGCCTTTAGGAAACAGAGGTCTACTTCCACATGTTTACCCCCGTGGCTTTGAAAACCTCCTTACCTTCTAATGACTGTGCTATAGAAATATATATATTTTACTGTAAACCTTTGTATTCTAAATACTGTAGTGCCCATTTTCAAAAAACAAAATTTAAAAGACTTAAAGAACATATAGCTCATGGTGCAATAATAGCATCTAATAAAACACTCAAGCATTCAGACATTCAGAGGGGATAAATTAAAAGAATTAGGTTTTGTATGAGGTAAAAGATAAAAATATAATTTAATTCTTCTGATGTAGAAATGCAAATTTGCCCTTACCATTTGTTAAGTAAGCTATCTTTTTTCCAATATATGTTGACTCATTTGAAAAAAATAAAGCAGACATAGCTTTGCTGTTTTATCTCTGCGTCTTCTATTCTATTCCATTGGTCTTCCTGTCTAGTATCAGGCTGTCTTTAGGAATTCAGCTCTACAGTATAACCTGAGGTTGTATATTGTATAGCCTTAATAGTGTTCTTGCTATTCAGACTGCTTTGGTAATCAGTGGACTTTTATGGTTTCATATGTATTCATGAATTGCTTTTAAACCTGTGAAATATTATAGGGTGTTTGAAGGGTATGACATATAATTAATACATTTTTTTTAAAAAAAGATACTAGATGACATAAAGGCATTTCATGCTCCTGAATTATAAATTTAAAACTGCAAAATGCCTATTCTATAAAAATTAGTTTACAGATTTAATGCAATAACCTTCAAAATGCTAATATATATCTTTAAATTTCCAGTAGTAACTATTCACAAGAATTCACTATGACTCTGAAATGTCTCGTCACTTAAAATCTCTACATTGTATATCATGTTGGTGACTATATCTCATCTTCCTTCAGAGTTTAAGTTCTCTTTTCCACTTGCAATTGACATGTGTTGCGATGTTTGCATGAATCTTCAATAGTCCTTTTAAAAAGCACCTCCTAATTTGAAATTTAATTAAATACGAGCAAACAAGAGAATAGCTGTCAGATTATCACATGATTGCAATGAATTTATTGGGAAAACCTCTCTCTTTTTCTTGCCAGTGGCTACATGACTGACAGAAAAACTGACTATATGCATAAAATGAAGAACACGCATCATGAAGGACTGTTTTTGAACCCAGTTAATGAACAAAGACTCATATGTAAGTCTTTATACTGAGTAGTACCCAGTGTCAGCACTTCAGACCACATGTTATCTCTGTGTACAGTAAAAAAAAAAAAAGAAGGCATTGCCTCTGTGCTAAGGATTCCATTTCTCAACTTTAGTTTGCATTATCTGGAACTAGACTACATTAAGATAGTTTATAACTGTGATATATAAGTCTATATATCAATTTCAGTTCATTACAGTTGAAATAATTCTCTCCAGTCTCTATTAATGTTCTTTTCCTTCTGCTTTCAATACTATACACATTTAACTTACACTACATACTTTGAGAAAAATACAGACTTTTTACAGACCCTATACAATGGCCATTTGAGGATGGAACACTTTAAGCACTCTCCTTGCACAGTTCAAAGGTTAATATGTCATTGCTAACTGTGGGCATCATGCTGTACAGAGACCTTCAGAACTCTTCCATCCCATAGCTGAGTTTTGTCCCTTTTGATGTTCTTTTTAAAATAGAATTTCTAAATTCTTCTAAAATTCCAAGAAAACAACTATAACAAATATAGAAGTCCTTTAAGGTTTTGCTGTCCTTTAAAATACAAGTCAAGGATCAATTATCAAAACAAACTCATTCCGTTAATCAGTTTACCAAGGTGCAAATTGTTTATCAGAACACAATGCCAGAGAGGCTGCTTTGTTTAATGACAATCCTAACAGCAAGAATCCCTGGGGCAGGAAGCAGTAATCAGGAATCCATCTCTGACACTTTGAGAATGCTGGCAATAGTCTCTTATAATGCATGGTTACAAGGAGACCTTGTACAGAAAACAATACACTGAAATAGACCACACTTGTTATAAAACAATAAACTTAAATATAGCTCTGGACCTGACACAAATTAGCAATTATTTCCTTCTAGGATCAAATGTAACACTCTAGACTGTTTCAAACATTTTTTTATTGCCTACTTTGTGCACCTGAATACTCACAGTACACACACAATTTGAGACAAAATTTCAAGTCATGAGAGTGTCCATGGAAGTTGATGATGCTAACAAACTCAAACTTGAAGTGCTAAGCATTTGTTCTAGAGAAAGATCAAACATATGGTTGAATGCGTTCATGTACTTACTCTGTGCTAAGAGAAATTTAAAAAACAAAACACAGAAAAAAGTTATAATAATGCCACAAACATACTAGCAAGATATGACATCCATATGCAATATCATGGTAAAGTCAGGTGATTTCAGAGAGAAAGTGGACTAAAGAATTGTCTGTGAACTGTCTTTCCAGCAGGAACAGCAGCACACGCAGAAGAAGGATATAGAGAATGCCTGACATTATGCTGAGGGGACCATGAGCCACCCTCTGGCCTTAAATTAGGGACATTGAACTATGAGTTGTACAAGACATATTGAGAAGACAGGTTCAGGCCCAATTATGGAGATAAAGCCAGCCTTCCAACCACAATTTTTATTTTTATTTTTTTAATTTTTTAGTGCGGTCTCATGACTAAAGGAACGCTCTCAGAGTTACATGATGATCAACATTTCCTCCAACTTAGAGGTGGGGTCAGGAATGCTGGGAAGAGGTCAGGGTCACTTCGAGACTGACACAGGGAATGACAGAGAGTCCTGTTTCCCAGTCCAGCCATCTCCCAGCCAAGATACACTGCAGCCTCCCTCTGCTTTCCCAGGTTTCAAAGTCTTGCAGTGGAATGACGGGCTGGAAGCTGGAACTGCTCTGTATTTTTTCCTCTCCCTGTGACAGAAAAGAAAAGAGAGGAGGGCCGGTGAACTTTAAACTTCCTGATAACTATAATGTGGGAAAGTGCCATTTTTAGGTTTACATGAAGGAGCTACCTCTGAGAATGGCCTCTTGGCCTGTGAAAAACTAGAAACATCCCAGGAAGTCACTGCAATGTTGCAGTACTGTGAGAAATTGTATAAAAATAAACATTGGATTATTTCAGGCCTAGTCCCTTGAGAAAATGAGCCAGAATTACTCAGAACCACTAGCCTAATCTTGACAGAACAGAGGAAATTAACAACTGAAGCCAGATTTTTTTCCCTTCTAAAAAAACTGGAGGTGGAAACTATTTATGATATTTTGGAAAATGAAAAGGAATCAGGTTAACCGTGTGATTCAAACGACCCTGAGCACAAGATCACTGATGTTCCTGATGAGAAAAAGCAGAGGGGCCACCGCTGCAGGAAGGTGTCGGCTGAAAACCAGCCTCAGGCAGCCTGACCCACAGAGGCCAAGAAGTACAGCTCCAACCTCTGAAAACTTGAATCTCTGGAGCTTGGCAGGTTCTCTTCAAAGATTTGCTTAAATATTTGTTTTTTTTTCTCCAGAGAAATAAAGATTTAAAGGCAGAAAGGAAGCACGCTCTGTCACTATGTCACTATGGGAACTCTCCTCAAACATGACCAAGAAAGGGTTTCCTTTCCCCTGAAAAATAATTTCCCACTGAACCTCTGGTTTAAAGGAAATCTACTCATTGAGAAAGCCAAAATAAGTTCAAGATTTAAGTCATGTTAGCTAAACACTAGCTCAGAGTACTGTGCTGAAATCCTAAAAGCCAGAGCAATCTCTTTCTACAGTTTAATCAGTCAACACTGTATTATTCCAATTCTGCTCTAAGGACTTAGTAGTTTCTCTATATAGGCAGAGTCCTGTGCCGATGATGTCCTGACTTTCATTTTTGTATGAGACAGAAATAATCCAGAGACACAACATGGAGAAGAAAATGAAGTCATTGTGCCCCAATTCTTTACAGGTCACTTGAACTTCAAAATCCTGCATGGGCTTTTATGAAGTAAGCCTTTCTACTGCTAACAACTGGATGGCTGGACAAATAATTTGGATCTATTACATCTATATAATCTACTAACTCAGAAAATAAAGAGAAATATGGATAGCTTTTTTGATCTATCATTTGGGTAAGGATCCAGTGTTCACATCCTCATCACCCATGAGAGTTGAACCCTCCAGAAAAGCAATGCTAACATAGTGTTGCTAACAACTACTAACCTAGCCAGGAGTAAGGGCATTTCTTTGTGAGGAATGCCAGAGAAGAGTTTAGAGCAGAAGATCAAGGGGCACCATGGAAAGCCCTAAGCTCTCAGGCTGTGGCTCCAATCTAACAGCTACAAGAAGGGATGCAGACACAAGGAGAATTAGCCATGAAAGGGCTTTAAATACAGCATAGTGTTGAGAAATTTTCAGCCAGTTACCACTAATAGAAAGCTCTACAGTAGGTAGAGAAAGGAAGCCCTGGAGTCCTGCTCATCCTGCTCATGCCTTTCTATAGACTACAGGTTTCCATGGGTCAAATAATAAAGCAGATGTCAAGGGGCTGCACTCATATTTGGCGTGCCAGGTTGGCAGAGTGTTACTGGAAAGTAGTCTAAATGATAGACATCAAAGCTGCAGTTGTCTCTCCATGTGTTTTTCATTGTCTGAGTATATTCATTCCAGAGTCTGAGGGAGGTTAGTACTGTGCTTATAGCTCATATTTCCTATGTCTATATAATCTCAGAGCAATCCTGCTTTCTTTTAGCTCAGATTTCTTGTAAATTTGTCATTTTTGTGAAATTCTACTAATTCTTGTCAGCTTAAATTCCTTGAGAATGCAACTGACCCCAGATTAAATGGATTTTTCCAGAGTTTAATAACTTGCCCGAAGTTTTTCTCAACAGGAATGTGATTCCTCGTTGCAAATGCCATAGCTGTGCTCTAGACCCCTAAGAACTAGAGATGTGTTTTGTACCAATATGATAGAGATCAATATTTCTGTATCTTTCAAGTTCTTAAAGATAATTCTAACCAGTGATTTTCCTCCTGACAGTAATATAATTCTTGAAATCCTATCTCAGTAGACGTAGGAGGCAGTTCAAAATTCTGCCTATTGTCATTCTCCATTCTAATAGCTCTCACTCTGCAGTCAAGATTGGAATTCTGGTTATTCCTGGTTCTGGGTCTTGAATTATAAATTGTATATTTGGGGGAAAAGGAAATAAAAATGAGATTGGCTCTAGAACATATGGTCTGTTAAAAGATGAGCTTTAGCAAGAGTCCACAGATCTCTGTAACTGAGTGGTCCTCCCATTCCCTCAACCATATTGTAAGCTTCAGATTCCCAGTTATAATACCAGTTAAAATCCTGTTCACAGCAGTTGTAAGAGTGTTTGGGGTTACTCTTATTCAAGACATAAACAACCAGGTGAATATCTCTCCAGATCCTTTAAAGGAAACAATAAAGGAAAATCAAGAAAGCTCTTAAGGAACAGTCACTGTGTTCTGTAGTTAGACACTGAGACCCTAAATTTGAGACTCCCTGCTCATTAGTCTCACTAACACTTGTTTAAATAACATACTAAATATAATGTCAATATTATCTTTCTATTTAAGAATACTCTTCCTTGCAAACACCATATGTCTTAGTCAGGGTTTCTATTCCTGCACAAACATCATGACCAAGAAGCAAGTTGGGGAGGAAAGGGTTTAATCAGCTTACATTTCTGTATTGCTGTTCATCACTAAAGGAAGCTAGGACTGGAACTCGAGCAGGTCAGGAAACAGGAGCTGATGCAGAGGCCATGGAGGTATGTTTCTTACTGGCTTGCTTCCCCTGGCTTGCTCAGCCTGCTCTCTTATAGAGCCCAAGAATACCAGCCCAAAGGTGGTACCACCCACAAGGGGCTCTCCCCACTTGATCACTAATTGAGAAAATGCCCCACAGCTGGATCTCATGGAGGCGCTTTCCCAACTGAAGCTCCTTTCTCTGTGATAACTCCAGCCTGTGTCAAGTTGACACACAAACCCAGCCAGTACACCATACTATATACAGTCTTCATAGGTGTCTCTGACCTTGGCATCCACTAGCATAATTTATACTCTTTGATTTTGGGTAGTTAAACCAGCCATGTAAGCACCTCTGCACCAGCAAAACATCATTCCATGAACCCCTGAAGTTCTCAGTTCTGTGACTGCCTCTCCTGCCATATGTATTTCCTGGCATAAAGGCAAAGAGGCCGGACTTAACTTCTCAGTGATTTGGATGTCCTTCTCAGTGAAGCCTTCAATAGCAAGTGTGTCTTCTGGAACTTCTGCAGAACAATCCTGTTGGGTCCTAGCATGCCCACATATTAGAGTCTCTTAACCACTTCCTTCACCATCTATAACTACAGTCCAACATTTCACTTTCTGATTATGAGCCATCACACTGCCCAAACATCAAAAAGTAATTCCAGCAATAGGTTTTCCTTTTCCTCTGGGCTCATACAATGTTAGATCCCATGTGCAGGCAAAATGATAAAGAGTCAGTGAACTCTTTTTTTAACTTCCCATCCCAGTACCCTTAATCAAGCTCATTACAAAGCTATTCCATGAATTCTGACAATATATGCTAGCTTATTCATGCAATTTCCTCAACACAAATGCTATAAATATGTAGAAATTTCTTGATTCTCAGAATCATAAATCATTACTCACCTTTCTTTAAGCAGAGTCACCATTCAAATCCTTTTAATAAATAATATCATCATTGATTCTTGCTATAATATTTAATTCTAAAGCAACTTATATCTCTTTTTAAGACGCTTTAGAGTAGGTGTCAGACAGTACCATAATATCTTTAGGAACATATTAGTACTAAACCTGACACCCTCACTTTCATAGAATGGTTTAAAGAAATAAATGGGCCCTAGCTCTTTCTTTGTTCGATGTTCAGTCTGAGAGAGTGAACCATTCTCCTCTATTTTTTTTATCTGATTGAGAAAATATGGCCCATATAGAGAGCAGTGGCACTAGAGGAGGAGAATCATATATGGGAGTTTCTCATGCAGAAGTTTCAGCATCCTCAACAATTAGGTTCTGCCACCCATGGAGATATACTAATGAAAGAGATAGGTAATGGTGAAAATCAGAGAAAGAATTTAATCAAAGGAAAGCAGTAAGCCTGAGCCTGCCTTAAGTCTCTAACTTAAAACTTAGGGCTATTTAGCCAGCAAGAGGAGTAGCTATTTAAGCGATGGTCAATGTGAAAGTTTGACCATCATCTCCAATACTTCAAGGTAATACATTTTCTCCTGTATAATGGTGCATAAGAACTGTCCCTTTGTTAATTAGTCTCATGCTCTGAAATGGTTGTCATTGGGCAATGGGGAGGCAGTCCTGTCACAAGACTCTTAAAGGAAGAGAGAAAAGGCTTTCAACTTATTTTAACCCCCAGGTAGGACCAAATGAAGACTCAGAGGTTCCAGCACAGTTGGTTCCATTTTCACTAATTCATTAATACAATTTAAGCATAATGAAAGTGATTTTTGCCTTTCTGCATATTTCTTTTTGCATATTTGTTATGTTTCTAAGTGTTATATAAATGTAACTTTTACACATTTAGCCTCAGTGTCAGTAGTTGATAGGAAATAAATATTTAAATGAGGTCAATGAATGTAACCAGTGAAAATTAGAGGTAGGGTGGATTTTGAGCAGAACCAGAGGAAACAGTAATGGAAAATGGATTTAAGTTATCATAACTTCTTTCTAATTTGAGGAAGACTTGAAGAAGAAATTCCCTCAAACCATGGTCTGCTACACTGCCATTGTTTATTTGTCAAACTGGCTAGATTAGTGCCATGAAAAAAGCTAGTTGAGCAACATTTCTTGATATTTCTTGGAGGTTATATTGAAATTTCATTTAAATTTGAATTCATAGATTGACGGAAGACTGTAACACCCAAAGAAAGACATAGAATGCTATAGAACACCATCTGCTGGACATGACATCATCCTTGTACTTTAGCATGAAAAGTACTTGTGATGACGTACCTGCACAAGACCTGTACAATATTTGGGTCATCAACATTCTTTCACGGATAATGAGGTCAAGAGCCCCCCCCTTTTTACCTGAGGATTTATAAGTAGTTGTCAGGGCAAGAAGAGACATTTTCTTCAGTGGTGTAACTACTAGTAAGTTATCCATGCACCTGGAAGTAATCATAATTAAAGTCATTCAGTCATCTCTCCCAAAAGAATGGAATTAATTGTACTTTCAGGTTTAAGGAGGAGAATCAGCAGAATATAAGGAAGATAAGTGATGGTAATGAGCTGAGTATGATTAAAACATATGTATGGAAATGTTGAAATGAAACAGAATCCCATTATTATATAATATTAATATATACTAATAAAAAAAGAGTGCTCTAACCAATCTCTATAAAGAAGATCAAAAATTTAACCAAATATGGATGAAGAGCAAATTCTCTGTCATAGCTGAAATACAGATTCTCCTGCCCTCCACAGTTGATGCTTGGTCTTTGGAACTCAATCCAGAACTTAGCAATAGCAACGACTCCAATTATCAATCAGATTGAAACTCATTTTTAGCCAAAGTCTGGCCTGACTTCTAATCTTGAAATAGTACATTGGGGCTTCTCAGAAGCCAGTGTGATCCAAGGCAATTTCTGTAATAAATCACTACTTAAATATCTATATTATCCTATTGGATTTGTTTCTTCAATGATAGCTTGCTGATATACACATCTATCTCAGTAGAATAAACAACATTTCAACTGATGAGCAGAATTCATCCAACAAATCCTCTGCTCATAAAAGTTAGTTGTGACTGTATTTCATTTTCCTGGTATTAGTAAAAGTTAAGGTAGTATTCTCTGTTTTAAATAATTGTTACCTTACAGTATTCTTAAGAAGATATTGTGCTTTTAAAACCATCATCTATTCATATATCTGATATTTGAAACAATCACTCTCTAGCAATGTTACATCCAAAGTGAAAATTCAATATCTTCTACCATTAACAACATCATTAATAACAAATGTCTGTTTAATTACTCTTGCTAAGATTAAAAAGGCCATTATTCTTGTAACTTGAGAAACTCATTAGCTGGAAAGGGCTGTTAATGGCAAATGCACTCCTTAAAGATGCAGTCCTTGATATTTGAAGGTATTTCTGACACTCATGCATTTGTATTACTTTAAAAATGTACTACCCAACTGCGCTGAAGATCATGCTGGGACAATAAGCAAGCACTGTAACATTTCAAATCAGACATGAAGCTACAAGACATTTTACAAGACTATACAGAGTCTGTTCTTTGGAATATTTAAACCCTCCACTCTGAGCCCGTTATTCATCATGTGCCTCTCACTAATCCTTCAACGAGTCTCGTATCAACATAGTGCATCCTAAGGCACAAATAATATTTATAAGCAATTTTTCCAAGGGATTCAGAACCATAACAAGATTTCTGAAAGTCAGTTTAACATCTGAGACCCATTTAATTTAGACCCATTAAATGAAATTAGAAGATGGGATTTAGAACAACATCTTTCCTAATCCACTGTTTCAGTTCAATATATTTTTAGCACAGAAACTTGCTTAACATTTAGTAAGAATAAGGACAGTGACCGTACTCTCAGAAAGCAATTCAGGTTGTTTCAGTGGTAACAGCTCATGCCACGTTTTGTAACATTTTTTTTCATTTCCTTTCACTGCAAATGATAAAGAAGATGTACAACTAGCTGTGCTGAAGCATTTGTTCTTACCATAGGATGTATGTACTTAATGGATCTAATGGCATTTCATACTCATGACTTAGCCTCAAAGAGATAACTTTTCAATAACAGCAGAGCCTAAGGAACAGCAGGAGCCAAGTAACTATGGTGAATCACTATATGGAAGAAAGACACTGCTTCTAAAGAAAAATTAAATACCTTGCGATGGTGAATGGCTCTTTCTTTTTTCCCATGCTTTAATACATGCAAACTGATTGCCTCCTCAGTGTCAGGAGCTATGCTAAGGTCTAGAATGTCACTGTATATCTACCCTGGAGGAGTTCTTCCAGGGTAATATTGGGAAATTTTAAAAGGTAAGAATGTGCCTCCTAAAGCAGAGTAAATCCCTGGTTTTGCTATAAACATTAGAATTCATAGAATTTTGAGTCTGTCCTGTGAGTAGAAAGTGTGTGTACGTGAGTGCCTGTGTGTTTGTGTGTACACATGTATGTGCACATGCATGTGTATGTGTATGTGTGTATGTGCGCACGTGCACATACACACATGTGCATGCATGCGTGAGTGTGTGTGGAGAGAAGGGAGGATGAATTTCAAGTAATTTAAAAATAAAAAAAATGATTTTACTTCTTATGAAACACATGGAAATATTTACATGGAAATTAATTTTTAGGGAAAGAGATTGATTCAAGTCCATGAAATAAACAGGATTGTATGTCACAAACATGGGCAGCATTGGCAAAACTGATCAAGCCAAGGATGCCAGACATTTATCAGTTGAGAGTTTTCCTTTTCACTGTTCATTACTATTAAAACCCCATTTCATACCAATAATATGTGTCCCATGAATCATTTTAAAGCTTCTTTAGATTCCCTTAGGAAAGAACCATCATAGTGGGAAACCAATATACCACATGTAGGTCCATGCTCCCAGGTAAAGGTGGGTGCTTCAGAGTAGGCATGACATCTCACTGTGAACCTGTGACATGGTTAATAGAATCATACTACATAAAAATGCTCATCATGTGCAGATACTCAGAGCCAACCATTGGACTGAGCCCACGGACCCCAGTGGAAGAGTTAGGAGAAGGATTGAAGGAACTGAAGAGGATCGTATCCACATAGGAAGAACAACAGCATCAACTAATCAGAACCTTCAGAGCTCCCAGGAACTAAGTCACATCAGCTGGTCTGTAGCCCTTGCTATATATGTAACAGAGGACTGCATTGGCTGGCCTCAGTGGGAGGGCATGTGCTTGGTCCTATGGAGGCTTGATGCCCTAGAGGTGTGAGGAAGGGGTGGGAGGGCAGTTGGGGAGCACCCTCTTAGAGGCAAAGGGGAGGGCATATGGGGTGGGAGCCTCGTGGAGAGGGAACCGGGGAGGAGAACAACATATGAAATATAAATAAATGAGGTAATTAATTTAAAAAGGGCCATTATGATGCTCTGTGAATTAGAAGGAAATAATTGCATTCACAAAGAAGCAAGCCATAAATGTACCAATAGTTATTTTATAATAAGTAAATGGTCAGAGGGCAATCATAATTAGTTGTTAGGGATTTTGTGACCAATTCTCTGACTCAGAATTAAGTTAAGTCAGAGAGCTGTGCTGGGATCAGGAGACTGAAAATAAATTCATGCCAGAGAGAATTTATCACTTTCATATTTTTTTCTGCCAGTTAAAAGCTTAAACAAATAATAGAAGGTTAAGCTTGTGTTTAAAGTAGGAAAATGTCTGTTATCATCTGGGGAAGTTCTCAGAGGAACGCTCGAGTCTCATATTTTATCTTTGATAATTTCCTTAACCAGGCTTTGTTCCTAAAAGGCTAGAGAGTTTATCCATGTCTCGAGGAAAGACTTACGTTAACACCTCTCAAAGCAATAAATTCTCCCCCTTCTCCCACCCCATACCTCCCTCTCCATTTCCCTCTACCCCCTCTCTCACACAGACAAACACATACAAACACATACGCTCAACACACACATATATGGTACACACATACACATACATACACTCAATACACTCATAAAGAAGTACACATATACACACAATACATACATATATACAATACACATATACAAACAAATAGTAAAGACATATATAGACATATACACATACATACAGACATACATGTATAACCACTGCTGCTGAAGTCAACATCACTGCTATGTGTTAGAAATATACCTATAAAGTGCAAAATTATACATGCCAGAAATCACATAAAACAGTAAGTTCTATTTTCTCTAAAAAACACTTTTTATATATAAGCGGGTTCCCAAAATTAGCCTGAGGACAATTAAACATCTAAGCAATACCACTCAGGCAACATGGGAATAAAAGATTCTGAACCCTCTATGAGAGTGGAAAGAGCTAAGAGTGTCTCTGACAGTTTGGGGTCAGGGCTAGGAAATAGAGAGAGGGAAGAGGAGCCATTCAACAGACAGTGAAATCTAATGAAGATAAGAGAAATTTGCTTTTGTATATATGGTTATTTTTACATGCAAACAAATATGTTCAGTTTAGGAGGAAAAGAAGAGATTGTTTAATAAAAGTTGGCCTCTTTAATAAATAAGTGGAGGGATTTCATGTCCATACCATAAAAAGAATCTGCTCAGAACAACTGGAAGTGAAGATGGACTGAAACCCTAGAACTTTTAGAAAAACATTTGAAAATCATTTCATGGCCTTCACAACAAAGAACGTGTCTTAACCAATCAAAAACACACAAAGAGAACTAGAACCAATTCAATTCATGGAAGTTTTATACTATGTCATTACAGCAGATTCCACAAACCTAGCTAAAACACACGTTCAACTTCAAGACATAAACGTGGAAAAGATAATTAGGTCCTAAATAACAAACAAGAATAAAGAATACAGACCATATAAAATACAACACATAAAATACAGACATAGACAAAACACTTTTACTGACAGTAAAAACACAGAAAGCTGCCTCTGGGGTGAAGCTTCCGACCTGAAAATCTGAGTTCAAAACTGCACAGTAGATGTAAGGAAGGAAGTGCTATGTGTTTGCTCTGACTCTGGCTCACACACATCTTGTAGCATGTGCCTACACAAATGAAAACACACACACACACACACACACGAAGAAAAAATGAGTAACTAAGTACAGCCCCTCTTTTTAAAACTCCAAGAGTAATATTGGATTGGAAAATATTATAAGATATGATTTGCCTTTCTCTAATTCAAGTGGGAAAAACAGAATATGTGTTTCCATGTTAATGACCATATGACTGTTAAGTGTCATCTCTGTTGACTATTTTTCCCAGAAACTTCTTTCCTGCTCTTCGGAGTAGTCTTAGTTAGGGTTTTACTGCTGTGAACAAACACCATGACTAATGCAACTTTCATAAGGGCAACATTTAATTGGGGCTGGTCTACAGGTTCAGAGATTCAATCCATTATCAAGGCATGAACATGACAGCATCCAGGCAGGCATGGTACAGAAGGAGCTGTGAGTTCTACAATCTTCATCTGAAGGCTGCTAGCATAATCCTAGCTCCCAGGCAGGTAGGATGAATGTCTTATAGCCCACAGTGACACACCTACTCCAACAGGACCACCTTCTTATAGTGCCACTCCTTAGGCCAAGCATATACAAACCATCACATTCCACTCCCTGGTCCCCTTGAGCTTGTTCAAAGATATGAGTCTATGGGGGCCATTCCCTAAACATAGCATAATAGAAATGTACATTTAGTACAACTTCCAAAGTCCCCATAGTCTATAGCAGTCTCAAAAGTGTTAAAAGTCCAAAGTTCAGGCTCTTCTGAGATCTATCCAATCAGTTAACTGTTATTCTTAAAGCAAGAGAGGTAATCAGCTGGGCAAACTCCCAACTCTGCAACTCCATGACCAATCTTCAGACTCCTATTTCATCTTTGTTGACTGCAACAAACTTCTTCCTGCTGGGTTGTTTCCACTACCTGTTAGCAGCTCTGACACATCAAGTATCTTGTGATCTCTAAGGCAACTTCAATGTTGCAGCTTCTTGTTTCAATGTCAAGGATCCACACATGATCTTCTGGGCTCCCCCAAAGGGCTGGTGTCACTTCTCCAGCTCTGCCCTCAGGTTGATCCACTCCACTGCTGCTGCTATTCTAGGTGATCATCCCATGGTACTAGCATCTCCAACATGCTTAGGTCTTCCACTGCAGCTAGGCTTCATCGATAGCCTCTCATAGGCTCTCTTCACGATGCCATGCCTCAACTCCTTTGCATGACCCCTTCAGTTCTGGGCCATCAACTACAACTAAGGCTGTACCTTCACCAATGTCTTTCCATTGCCTCTTACTGTACCAAGCCTCATCTACTATTCATGAACCAACCCTTCATGCCTTCAAAAACAGCACCACCTGGGTGACTCTTACACATTACCAAGTATAGCTGCAGTTCGAGGTACATCCTTGGCTATCTCTGGAACACAGTTTTTTTTGTGCTCTCAAAAAAAAATATTTCCCAAAAGATTTCATCTCAGTGATGCTGGTCTCTTCCTAATAACCACTAATTTCTTAGGTCCAGCTAACCAGCATAAATTGTCCTAGTAGTCCCTTTTATTCTGGACTCTAAAGCCAGAGCCAAGTGGCCAAAGCTGCCAAGTTCTACTGCTTGCTGGGGCTGGAACATGGCTCCTGTTCTATTACATTGTCACCAGCTTTCTCTTTTCCAACTCCTTCACTGCCAAAGCCTGGCTGTCCTGGAACTTACTCTGCAGACTGACTTTGAACTCAAAGATCTGCATGCCTCCTAAGAACTGGGATCAAAGGTGTGGGCCACTAAACTTGGATTTAACTGTTTCTTTACCTAGAACTTGCACTGTTCTGGGCTGGTTTTTAACTCAGAGACCTGCTTGTCTTTGCTCCTGGGATTAAAGGCTTATACTACCATGCTTGGACCTAAACTTAGCTGAATGGAATCCAGCCACAAGGTCATTATTCCCTTAATTCAATTTAATATCCTTGAACACACAGTTCAGCTCCATCTCACTTCCTGGTGTCCCTTTAATACTCAAACAATATATTTTATATTTTTCTTTTCTCAGCTTGTTGTGCTTGTTTAAAATGGTCTTCATGACACTTAACCAGAGAACAAAATCTATGCGGAGCTTTTCTGAGACTTCCTTTGTCAATGCAATTAATCTAAATCTCTTCACCTTTGCATCAGACTCTTTGGACAATGGCAAAATGCAGCCACATTCTTCACCAAAATACCACAAAATAGTCTCTATGCTACATACTGAAATTCTTCTCCACTGAAACATCTTAGGTAATATCAGCACAGTTCAAATCACTCACAGCAACAAAGTCTTCCACATTCCTTCTAGGATAGTCCATTAAGCCCCACTTAAAGCATTCTAGTGCTTTCCAAATCCAAAGTCCCCAACTCCACATTCTTGCAAGCAAAATCATGGTCAAACCTATCGTAGCAATACCTGGTACCAACTTACATCTTAGATAGGGTTTACTGCTGTGCACAGAGACCATGACCAAGGCAACTCTCATAAGGACAGCATTTAATTGGGGCTGGCTTATAGGCTCAGAGGTTCAGTCCATTATCATCAAGGCAGGAACATGGCAGAACCAGACAGGCATGGTGAAGGAGGAGTTGAGAGTTCTGCATCTTCATCTGAAGGCTGGCAGCAGAATTCTAGCTTCCAGGCAGCTAGTATGAGTGTCTTATTGCCCACAGTGACACCTACTCCAACAAGACCACACCTTTTAATAGTGCCACTCCCTGGGCTGAGCATATACAAACCATCATTGGAGCTATTATTAGAAACACAATATAAGTCATTGAGGAACACTTGTCTAGAAGAAGCATAAGTACATGTGCCTATCAGGTTCCCTTAAAAACAGCAGTCAATACAAGAACATAGGGCTCAAAGACAGTGATAGGTTTCTACAGTTCACTAAGTATTCTAGCTCTATTGTATCTGAAACCCTTCCTTCAGTTTCATGATTTTTGTGTGTGTTGAACACACAAGACATTGTAAAATAGTATTAAATTACTTATGAGGATTTATTATTAAATTACTTATGAGGATTTGTGTTACATAATGAGGTCATTATTGTCAAAAAATATGTGACATATAAGAACAAAACTTATCAGTGTTCCATAAAATCTCTCTTTACAAAGACTCTCAGAAGAAAATCCATTTTGGCTTTATTTTGGGGACATATTTGCTTTACTATTCTAAATTATATTTTGAGCAAGTAAACCATGAAACCAAACAAGTTTTTGTTTGCTAGGCCCCACTGCAGGGACCAGGGCCAAGCGCTATGTTCCTGCTTCAAGAACCTTGAGGCTTGCCCTTCCTTCACTTCTATCCTCTCCTGCTGCTTTTAAATTCTGCAAAAGGGCTTAGTTTATATGACTTTATAATCTGCCATGTACCTTAAATACATAACAATAAATACATATATGACTGACATTAAAGCATAAATGAACATCTCCAGTGTCTATTTCTATATATCATCTAGAGATGAAATCTATTTTTTAATTGACTATTTAGGAATGTTTTTAAGTAAATTTTCAAATTTTCACTCAAAAGCAATAGTTTCATCTTTCAATTTCATAGTGACATTTCTTAGTTAAATGAACAAGGTAAAGGTATTGATTTTAAAGTGTTACGTCATGAATTCAAGAGCTGACACTTTCAGTGATAAATTTGTTGTAAACCTTGACCACAACATAGCATTTTTATTCAGAACATTTCTTTGTATGCAAAATGTGTCAATGATGACTTTTTCAGTATTCTGTTAGGTAATGAGTAGAAACCCATATTTTAAGTCATAAAGTTACCAAAACAAAAATGATAAGACACTTCTTGGTTCTAACATAAAACCTTAGCTTTTAATTCTGCTTCTATCCTTCCTAACTCCAAGTCCTTAGATTACTCTTAATCTCTAAAGCCTCTAAAATAGGGATGACAAACTCTGCATAATGATGAACACCCAGCCTTCAAGTAACAGTCTCCACAGAAAAAGAAAATGCATAAGGCAAGAATATCTTACAAATTGATATATGAAAATGAATGTGTGCACACATGTATGTAGATACATATCAACTCTAAATGTGTTTATCATTGATATCTTGATATATGATATATATAATGCATCATTGATTACTCTTGAAAGTATAAGCCAGTATAAAATAAACTACTACTGTAACAAATTATTCATAACTGGATAAGCCATATTACCAGAGTCTGTTGCTACTGAAAACACAACTGATGTGTAATAATTAAAGTAAAATGAATTTAAATGAATTTAAATAATAGAATATAAATATTTTGAAATACATCTATAGGTCTAATTTATATATACACATAGAAGGAACATTCTATGGATTGTACAGGATATATTTAGGAATATATATATAAATACATATATATACACATATATGCATATACACATATATGTAATATATATGCATACAATAACAGTTAATGAAGAAAGATGTCATGAATTAGAAGAAGAGTGGGCAGGGATACATAGGAGGGTTTGAATGGAGGAAAGGAAAGGAAGAAATGTAATTAAATTACAATATCAAAACTAAAAAGCAATGTAAATTATAACAAAACACTTAAGAAAGCATAAAATAAAGTAATGAACAAACAAATAAAATTGCCTAAAGAGAAGTCACATGATTACTTAAAATTAGTTTCTGGAAGTTTTTCTTCAACACCAATTATGAATACATCACCTAAATTTCCAAATAATTTAAAAATGTATTTTTTTGCAAAAATAATTGTAGTGTGTAAACAGTGCTAGCCCCTGAGTAGAGAACGCTGGCTGCTTGCCTTTCAGGAAGTCCGCACACAAGCATGTGGCTTGCATTGCAGGAAGTCCTTGCACAAGCATGTGGCTTGCATTGCAGTAAGTCCATGCACAAGCATGCGGCTTGCATTGCAGGAAGTCTGCACATAAGCATGTGGCTTGCATTGCAGGAAGTCCATGCACAAGCATGTGGCTTGCATTGCAGGAAGTCTGCACCGGAAGTCCACACACAAGCATGCGGCTTTCCTCGCGTCTCCATTCAGGGAGCTGCTTTATCTTCCTGCCTTCATCCAGTGTAATTTATGCACTGATATGACAAATACGTGTTTCTGGTATACATATGCCTCTGTTCGTCTTAGTATGTGCTGAAACTATTCTGCTACTAGATACATAGTATACAAGAAGAGAAAATCTTGTTTGAAATGGAAACTCAGTTGTGTCGTGTGATGTTTTTCTGAAAACTGTTATGAGAGGATGTTTTGCTGAAGCAGACATGTGGGAAGATGTGTTGAGAGCAGACATGTGGTGTTTTTCTGGAAGCTGCCTGAAAAAAGTACCTGGGCTATTTTGTGAGAGCATATGCTTGAGAGAATATGCAATGTGTAGAAAGGATATAAGTAGGACCCCACATACAGTACACAATGACGTGTGGTATTGGTCCTACCAATGGTAGTACAATGTACTACCCTGGTACTCTTTGCTGATCATCATTTGTCTTGACTTTGCAGAGAGAAACTAAAGATCTTCCGGTGATGTTCCGGAGGGTTCTTGCCACTTCTGCAGACTCTGGCCAATTGGGAGAGCCTTATGGTTTCTTCTGAATCAAATTGACATTGCTGATTGTGAATGGTGTTTGCAAGTAGATTGTGCTACCACTGCTGATCTGTGTGAACTGAACTGCTGCTTTCCTGACAACACTGACTAGATTCACCCAAAGAACTATTCCTAAACAGGTCCACATCCTCCTTTGCCCTAAGAACCTTTTCTTTCCACAACCTCTGGCAGGTGTGGGCTAGAAGGGAGGTCAAAGCATTTAAGTACACTCATTAAAGTAAGTTTTGGAAAATATAAGCCTGCACTTATTCTCATGTAATTTACATTACATTAAAGACTGGTGATATATATATATGTGTGTGTGTGTGTGTGTGTGTGTGTGTGTGAATAAATACGTTATGACCAGGTAATACCAGGTAAAATAAATTGAAAAGAAAGATAAGAAACAGAGAATTAGGTGTGTTTGTGTTAAATCATATATTGGTTGAAGAGGGTAGGGAAGGAATTCGATGAGATGATATTTGAACAGTGTGCTAAGTAGAAGAAATGGACAAAGCAATATGGATCAGGAGAATATGTATATTGTAGACATGGTGGGAAGTAACTGAGAAGTCCTAAGAGAAAAGTCTTAGAATTTTCAAAGAACAGTAAGAAAAGCCATATAACAACGCAGAACAGCAAAAAGGAGAGTTGGTAGAAGGTGAAATCAGGTAGGCAGTGGGAGTAGAGTTCTACATGGACTTGGTGGGGTTGTGGGCAGTAGGAGACTGCCGGAAAATGAAACAGAATTGGAGTAGACAGTTCCAACTAAGTTCTTTCTCTATTAAAGATGGATTATCAAAGTGTGTAATCTAAGTGTCTGTGGGGTGCCCAGCCGCAAATGCAACATCTGCATTCCCCAGTCCATGAAAGGCTCCAGACCTTCACAGAAGAGGAAGGAGTAGGAACTTACGTACCTTATGTTAGGCAGGACCAGAGTGAAGAAATGTCTCTGTGCCCTGAAGACCACTGCATTCATGAACCCAGCAACCCTAGCTGCTGCACAGACCTGATCAAGAACAAAGCAGCCAACATTTTAGCATAGAGGGGGAGGAGCTCTTGATCCCTAACCTCTAGCTAAAGAAGCATTGACAGATGATGGCTTCTTGGGGAGGCAAGGTCTGTTTCCTTTAAGAATGTGATTCCTGAAGGCCAAGCGTGCTCCAATAGATGGCCGCAAACGCAGGGAACACAGCCTGGACTTTTTTAATATTCTCAATATTTATTCTTTTTTATTAGATATATTCTTTATTTACATTTCAAATGTTGTCCCCTCTTCTGGTCTCCCCCAAAAAATCCCATAACCCATCTTCCCTCGCCCTGTTCCCCAATCAACCCTCTCCTGCTTCCATGTCCTGGTACAATCACTTTGGAAATCAGTCTGGCGGTTCCTCAGAAAACTGGACATGAAACTTCCGGAGGACCCTGCCATACCTCTCCTGGGCATATACCCAAAGGATTCCCCGGCATGCAATAAAGACACATGGTCCATTATGTTCATAGAAGCCTTATTTATAATAGCCAGAAGCTGGAAAGAACCCAGATGTCCCTCAAAGGAGGAATGGATACAGAAAAATGTGGTATATTTACACAATGGAATACTACTCAGCTATTAGAAACAATGAATTCACAAAATTTTTAGGCAAATGTTTTGATCTGGAAAATATCATCCTAAGTGAGGTAACCCAATCACAAAAGAATACACATGGAATGCAATCTCTGATTGATAAGTGGATATTAATTAGCCCAGAAGCTCTGAATACCCAAGGCACAAATCGCATAACAAATGACTCCCATGAAGAAGTATGGAGAAGGTCCTGATCCTGGAAAGGATTTATCTAGCATTGGAGGGGAATATAAGGAAAGAGAAAAAGGAGGGAGGTGATTGGAGAATGGGTGGAGAGAAGAAGGTTTATGGGACATATGGGGAGGGGGGATCTGGGAAAGGGGAAATCATTTGGAATGTAAACAAAGAATATAGAAATAAAAATATTAAAAAAAAAGGACTCCAATCTTCCCAGGAACAGGGGCCTCTCCTCCCTTTGATATCCAACAAGGCCACCCTCTGCTGCCTATGCGTCTGGAGCCATGGGTAACTCCATGTGCACTCTTTGGTTGATAGTTTTGTCCCTGGAAGCTCTGGGAGTACTGGGTGACTCATATTGTTGTTCCTCTTTTTCAAGTCTAGAAGAAGGCATAGGCATCTAGGAACCAACTCTGAGCCATAGAAGGGAAAGACAGACAGAAAAGTGGGGATTGTACAGGGAGCTGGCCAGAGTCCTTAAGACCAATCCTGTGTTATACATGACCTCCATGTGGATACTTAGGCATTAGCAAGCATTCCAGTATATATTAATGAGCCTGGGGAAGTAGCAGAGATCTGGGTCAGGAGAAATTTTAGGGCACATTTTAAGTATTTACTTAAAATGGGAGAGACCACGGGCTTCTGTTGTGTTTGTTAATGTAACCAATGAGATAAGATGGAGTTACTCATAATATTTTATTGACACCAATAAATCCAAAGACTATCTGTGTGGAAGAGGAAATCAAAGAACTAGGACTTTAAATCATTGTTTTAAATAAGAAGAACACTGACTGGTTTTCATCCATCCTTCTTTCCTTCAGCTTTACTTGGTGGTGAGGGAAGTCTTTGGAGAGCTTCTGGATCGAGGACTGCAGTGACAACATACAAATAGGACTGTGCTGCAGTCCAGGATGTGGACATATTTTTCCATATTCTTTATAGGATATCTGTGCCATATCTTGCAATGAGTCTTCTAACTTTGTACAGTAAGTTATCTAACCAACAGAATAAATTTTAAAGATCAAAGATTATATACCTTCAGTTTGACTTTATAATAGGTTCAAACTCAGTTGCTCAAATATTTCACAATGCAGCCAAGTCACAATCCTGACACCAGACAACAGGATACTGATCTGGGTTATTTAGGAAAATCCCTCATGTTATCATACTCTCCCTCGATTTACTAAACTAAAACCTTAAGCTTAATTATCACATATGCAATTTTTTAAAGTACGAGAACTTACCACCCTTAAGACTTAATATCTTCTATGCACTCAAAAATCAAAATTCTGACACTCATTAGTATGCAACTAATCCATTTCCCTGCCATTTATGTTCAAAGCAGATAATATTTTGAACATAATTCTTATTTGTATAAACTCAGAAAATAGCCTAAACACAACCCTCCAAATATTATTCTAAAATTTCTACTGCTATTTTTTGAATACATTTTCTTCCCATCTTCCTGTAGTCTTTATAACTGTTTCTTCACAAGATCCTTCTGTGGTATAAAGCATACAAGCACATGAAACCTTATATTTGCTGGAAAGAATGAGAAGAAAAGAATTAGTGGGTGTCACACACACACACACACACACACGTTTCAATTGTGGTTCAGACAGCTTACAAATGCTTACTTAACTAATTTTAAGACTACTCAAATGATGACCTGACTCTTCTGGAGCTGCTTACCTCCAGGGTTATCTGCTGCTTGGGTGACATTACAAAGTCAGGCCGGATTAGTGTCCTGTTGAAGGGTTTCCTCCGCGCCATTTTTCTATCTCCCATGCCTTCTTCTCAGCCTGCACCGGATCCTGACCGCATGCCATGCAGTAGCAGTGGGCACTGCTTTCATTCCCATCCTGAATACAGGTGATGTGAACCCCGGGGCGGGACAACTTGTGTGGTTCTCATGTGACAGCCAAGCAAATACCACTCCCCTGGAGGAAGGAAAAGAAAGCATTCTTACAGAGGACCAATACTCCAGTTATGTTGCGGTTTTTACTCACTTAACAAAATGAAGCTCTGAAAATGAATTATATATTATAGATAGAAAGAAGACCATATATTTTAACACTAGTTTAATTTTGGAATCATATCCTTGCACTCTATTTCAACACCTTACTTTTCCAGTGTCTTACATTTGAGTAACAAAGTTTAATCATATTTTCTAAAGCTTTCATGACATTATTTTGAAGTAGCATAAATAATGAAAGGTAAGCCTAATTTCATGTACAATACCTTCTACGGGGATTTGTACAGCTCTGTCTTTTTTTTTTTAATTAAGGCGATTTCCAGCAGTCATTTCTGACTTCTGTGGCATCTCCCTGCAAATCCTCCCGTTTCCTGCTGCACAGAGGTTCATTTGTGTCATTCAAATCTTTGCTCTTTAAATATCCACTTATAAATTTATTATGGCAATACATTCATATCTTTACATTTAATCTGAAACTTCGATAACAAGCAGGAGATGGAATAGATGAGTAGCAGACACACTTGACAAAGTTAAAATGCTGTGCTGTCGGGCCGAAGTGGACTATTACAGTGACAGAGGAGGAGGATTTTAATTTTGTCCAGTTCTTCCTTCCCCATTCCCCCAACATTGTTCCTCTCCAGATTGCTAGGAAACCTTTGATAAAAGATCCAGAGTTTAAGTGTCCAACATCCTCAGGAAAATGTGTCGGGGGCGTTTTAAAATCATGGCTTTTGACTGACACAGATGAACTTGGCTGCTGTGCTGCTGCAGTGCAGATTTATCATTCGTTAATTAAGAAGGGTTTCCAATAGTAACTCCAGAAATTGCCTCTGGAATATCATTAATTAACAATCCTGCTTCAATCATGGAAGGGAGGGGGAGGGCAAGCAAAACTGACAAGAGTAGTAACTATTAAAATATACTCACATACACACACACACATGCACACATGCACACATCCACATGTATACCCACACTCATAAACTAATACACACATGACCATGCTCACAAACACATACACACATATGCACATATATACACATCTACAAGCACATGTACATACGTACACACACACACACACACACACACACACACGGAATTTACCAAGGAAACTTGGAAAGGGGTACAGGAGTTACTTTAAGCAGGTATTATCAGGCCAACAGAAAAATAACAAATAAATACAATTTGCGGCATATAATCTATCTTAGTTGTCAGAACTTGTGTGAGTTTCTAAATAAAGTCAAGAGTTGGGAATCTATGCAAACTAAATTATTGACCATGTTGTTTAGAATTTGAGAGGTGTTTTATTCTTTGTCTTTTCTTTTTTCCATGATGCGTGTTTCCTTTCTAGAGAAGAAGCAAACAAGCGCAAGCCCCACCGTCACCTAGTTTTCTTATTTGTTGAGTATCCAGGTAACAAACTACTTAAAATCAGCCAAACAAAACTTGATAATTGGCCCCTATCCCCATCTGAGCCACAGAAGAATGTAACCATGGCAACCTGTCATTTAGCAACGACCATCTCATGCACCTTTCAGAATTTAAGTCTGCTAGAATCTCCATTCCTAAGTAGAATTAGCGTGCTGGGAGCACTTTGTTCTATACTGTAAAGCAAGTTTGAAGACAGGCGCTCAGACTGTTCTCAACAAGGAGTTCCAGTGAAGAAGAGGCTTGGAAGCCATGAAAGATGCAAATGCAATCACAGCTTTAAAGCTTTTTCTAGAAAGAATTGAGCAGGAATGGAAACTATGGCTGACAGCCACTGGGGCCGTGCTGGCCAATAGTGGCTTGCTGAGGTCCAAGTGTCCTTAGGAACGTCCATTGGTAGAGAGGACGCAGCACGTTCTACTGTGCCCTTGCTCAATGTTAAAGGCACTGCGCAATCACCTGGCGAATATTTATTGATGTCAGCTTGGTAACTAAAGCGCATCAGAAACTCATTTTTGTGCATTTCATAAGGCATCAAAAAAGTGGAGGGGTCACTTAAACTCCCTGGAAATAATCTTACAGAATCTTTTTTTTTCTTTTTGTCTGAAATTGGTAAAAGTTTGAAAAGTTGATCCCTTATCCAAAGAGTTCTTTAATTTAACCATTAAAATACTGATGGTTCTAGTATAAATCTATAATAAGTTTTAATCATAACAATAGAATGTGTTTCCAGTACTGTGATTTTATAGAATACGAGCACAGAAGGAAACACTGATGAGGGAATAACTCAATAGTGAGGCTTGAAGGAATGAAATAAGCTCTGAAAGAGGCGATGGTGCTGGACTTTCTTTGTAGTCTCCCCATCAAGGGGCTTTGGTGGGTGTCTAAAGGAAATCAAGAATGGATTATTGTCCTTGATAGTTAGTTAACATGCTATCAGATTTGTTTTTCTACCTTGCTGCTCTGTAGGGATCTTGTCAACTGTGACAAACACTTTTATCTGTGTACAACACTGGAATCACAATGATAATTCTCTAACCCCTGCTGAAGCCAATGAATGCATATGTTGAGCGCCTATTGTGTGAACACAGCTCTGCCAAGAGCAAGGGCCATGCTGAGGGGCAGCACCTGGCTTGCTATGAAGCCAACGCTTGCTTCCTTTGAGAATCCCCCAGTGTGGAGCTTTAAACTCATAGCATTATTTTTCTTCAAAAGTCATTCTAACATATGATGAGCCTTATACTCCCTTAGATGAACCTCCCTCCCTACCATGCTCCTCTGTAGCTGAACGGAAATACCTTATAGCTTGGTCAACATTTATCTTTGAGGAACTATTCGTAACAAAAGCAGTGAGAAAAAGGTGACTGACAATCATTGAATACTGAAAGAAAAAGGAATATTATGGCAAGAGAGCATTATTGATTAAGTGTGAGACTGTGAGGACGTAAAGAGATCTAGATTAGACATCCACAGTTAAGATTTTAACTGTGTTTTGTCTGGATTTGTTAATATTATTGTGTTGATAATTTTACCATTATAATAATATCAAGAGAATAAATTATGCTTTATGTATATAATAAATCAAGAATTTGACTCATAACAGATACTTTGTTGACTACAATACTTTTGTTGTGCAGTGTCTGAAAACTAACATGAACATTAAAAATGCTTTACATGCATAATCAATAAAGCAGAGTTACAAGGCAGTTGTCATGACTCTTTGCATCATACAGAGAAGTCTAAACTCCAGTAAAATTAATTATCTTTCCAAAAGCTGTATCACTTGTAACCATCTCAATAGAAAACACACTATTTGGTTGTTTTACAGGTAAGTGGTCAGGTAAGAAGCTTCAGGTGAGATAAAAGCACATAAGACCTACTATAATAGCAACTAGATAGTGTAAATATATTTTAACTAAAATGTTCATGGGTTTGCTTGAATGACACCATTTTTAGGAGATTACCATCAATAAATCACCCAATGACAGATTCTGTTGCACACACTGCACTCCTACATGTGGAGAGTTTGCTTAGATGATCAAGACTTTGGGGTCAGACTGGGGTACATATTGAGTTACAGATTCCTCTGAACACATAGTGAGGCCTTATTTCAAAAAGAAGATCAAAAACTTGTCAGAAATTAGACCAATATTTAGGTCCACAAGTGTTCTTCTCAGTGCCATGTATAGTAAAATATAACAGACATTTAATATTAAAAATTTTGTAATTGTATTACAATGAGATGATTTGTCAGAGTGCTATGTAGCTCCTAAGAATTTTATTTTCCATTTTTATAACACATGAAACTCGAAACATATATTTATACTAATTTTTTTTAATTCACATTCCAAATGTTGCCCCCTCTTGGTCTGCCCTTGCAGAAATCTTGCCCCAATTTTCCTGTCTCCTTTGCCTCTGAGAGGGTGCCCCACCCCAGATATCCCAACACCCTGGGGCCTCAAGTCTCTAGAAGATTAGGCACATCCTCCCTCATTGAGGCCAGACAAGGCATCCCCTTGCTACATATGTCTCAGGAGCCTCAGATCCGCCAGTGGATGGTCTTTGGTTGGTGTCTCAGTCTCTGGGAGCTCCCAGGGGTTCAGGTTGACATTGTTGGTCTTCCTATGAGGCTTCCAGGCTCTTCAGTTCCTTCAATCCTTCCAAGAATTCCTGCCGAGAGGTCCCTAACCTGTATCCATAAGTTTGGGGGGATTTTTAAAGGCTGAAAGAAAATGTGCCAAAGTGATTTGAGATTACCATAGAAGTAGTCTATGTTTCTAGTTGCATTTAAAAATCTAAAGCTTAAGCCAGAAAATGTGTGTGTATGTGTGTGTATGCACATGCACACATGTGTGCTTATATATACAAATAATAATTAAAGAAGATGACATAATACATTTAGGAGGTCACTGCTGGGGACACTGAAGCCATTGGTGAAGAAAGGGTCAGGCGAATGTTATTAAATACATGATTTGTATATATATGCATACATAAAATTCTCAAAAATAGAACATTTAGATTAATTCTACCACTATTACAAATAAAAATCAAAGTAAAACTGCTAGCAGTATTTTATATTTTTTCTCCCGATTTTTACATATTATCTGGCTTCAAAATCTTCTACTTAAGTTTGTATTATACCGGGAAAGGAGAAATCATTTGGAATGTAAACAAAGAATATAGAAAATAAAAATATTACAAAAAAGTTTGTATTATACTGAAATTTTTTTATTCGATATAACTTATTTACATTTCAAATGATTTCCCTTTTCTAGCCCCCCAACTCCCCGAAAGTCCCGTAAGCCCCCTTCTCTTCCCCTGTCCTCCCACCCACCCCTTCCCACTTCCCCGTTCTGGTTTTGCCGAATACTGTTTCACTGAGTCTTTCCAGAACCAGGGGCCACTCCTATTTTCTTCTTGTACCTCATTTGATGTGTGGATTATGTTTTGGGTATTCCAGTTTTCTAGGTTAATATCCACTTATTAGTGAGTGCATACCATGATTCACCTTTTGAGTCTGGGTTACCTCACTTAGTATGATATTCTCTAGCTCCATCCATTTGCCTAAGAATTTCATGAATTCATTGTTTCTAATGGCTGAATAGTACTCCATTGTGTAGATATACCACGTTTTTTGCATCCACTCTTCTGTTGAGGGATACCTGGGTTCTTTCCAGCATCTGGCAATTATAAATAGGGCTGCTATGAACATAGTAGAACATGTATCCTTATTACATGGTGGGGAGTCTTCTGGGTATATGCCCAGGAGTGGTATAGCAGGATCTTCTGGAAGTGAGGTGCCCAGTTTTCGGAGGAACCGCCAGACTGATTTCCAGAGTGGTTGTACCAATTTGCAACCCCACCAACAGTGGAGGAGTGTTCCTCTTTCTCCACACCCTCTCCAACACCTGCTGTCTCCTGAATTTTTAATCTTAGCCATTCTGACTGGTGTAAGATGAAATCTTAGGGTTGTTTTGATTTGCATTTCCCTAATGACTAATGAAGTTGAGCATTTTTTAAGATGCTTCTCCGCCATCCGAAGTTCTTCAGGTGAGAATTCTTTGTTTAACTCTGTACCCCATTTTTAATAGGGTTGTTTGGTTTTCTGGAGTCTAACTTCTTGAGTTCTTTATATATATTGGATATTAGCCGTCTATCTGATGTAGGATTGGTGAAGATCTTTTCCCAATTTGTTGGTTGCCGATTTGTCCTCTTGATGGTGTCCTTTGCCTTACAGAAACTTTGTAATTTTATGAGGTCCCATTTGTCAATTCTTGCTCTTAGAGCATAGGCTATTGGTGTTCTGTTCAGAAACTTTCTCCCTGTACCGATGTCCTCAAGGGTCTTCCCCAGTTTCTTTTCTATTAGCTTCAGAGTGTCTGGCTTTATGTGGAGGTCCTTGATCCATTTGGATTTGAGCTTAGTACAAGGAGACAAGGATGGATCAATTCGCATTCTTCTGCATGCTGCCCTCCAGTTGAACCAGCACCATTTGTTGAAAAGGCTATCTTTTTTCCATTGGATGTTTTCAGCCTCTTTGTCGAGGATCAAGTGGCCATAGGTGTGTGGGTTCATTTCTGGATCTTCAATCCTGTTCCATTGATCCTCCTGCCTGTCACTGTACCAATACCATGCAGTTTTTAACACTATTGCTCTGTAGTATTGATTGAGGTCAGGGATACTGATTCCCCCAGATTTTCTTTTGTTGCTGAGAATAGTTTTAGCTATCCTGGGTTTTTTGTTGTTCCAGATGAATTTGATAATTGCTCTTTCTAACTCTGTGAAGAATTGAGTTGGGATTTTGATGGGTATTGCATTGAATCTGTATAGTGCTTTAGGCAAAATGGCCATTTTAACTATATTGATTCTACCGATCCATGAGCATGGGAGGTTTTCCCATTTTTTGAGGTCTTCTTCCATTTCCTTCTTCAGAGTCTTGAAGTTCTTGTCATACAGATCTTTCACATGTTTGGTAAGAGTCACCCCAAGATACTTTATACTGTTTGTGGCTATTGTGAAGGGGGTCATTTCCCTAATTTCTTTCTCAGCCTGCTTATCCTTTGAGTATAGGAAGGCCACTGATTTGCTTGTGTTGATTTTATAACCTGCCACTTTGCTGAAGTTGTTTATCAGCTGTAGGAGCTCTCTAGTGGAGTTTTTTGGGTCACTTAGGTAGACTATCATGTCGTCTGCAAATAATGATAGTTTGACTTCTTCCTTTCCAATTTGTATCCCTTTGACCTCCTTATGTTGTCGAATTGCCCGAGCTAGTACCTCAAGTACAATATTGAAAAGATAAGGAGAAAGGGGGCAGCCTTGTCTGGTCCCTGATTTCAGTGGGATTGCTTCAAGTTTCTCTCCATTTAGTTTGATGCTGGCTACCGGTTTGCTGTATATTGCTTTTACTATGTTTAGGTATGGGCCTTGAATTCCTGTTCTCTCCAAGACTTTAAGCATGAAAGGATGCTGAATTTTGTCAAATGCTTTTTCAGCATCCAATGAAATGACCATGTGGTTTTGTTCTTTGAGTTTGTTTATGTAGTGGATTGCATTGATGGATTTCCGTATATTGAACCAACCCTGCATTCCCGGGATAAAGCCTACTTGATCATGGTGGATGATCGTTTTGATGTGTTCTTGGATTCGGTTGGCAAGAATTTTATTGAGTATTTTTGCATCGATGTTCATAAGGGAAATTGGTCTGAAGTTCTCTTTCTTTGTTGGATCTTTGTGTGTCTTTGGTATCAGCGTAATTGTGGCTTCGCAGAAGGAATTGGGTAGTGTTCCTTCTGTTTCTATTTTGTGGAATAGTTTGAAGAGTATTGGTGTTAACTCTTCTTTGAAGGTCTGGTAGAATTCTGCACTGAAGCCATCTGGTCCTGTGCTTTTTTTGGTTGGAAGACTTTCTATGACTCCTTCTATTTCTTTAGGCATTATGGGACTGCTTAGATGGTCTAGTTGGTCCTGATTTAATTTTGGTATTTGGTCAAGGAAATTGTCCATTTCCTCCAGATTCTCCAGTTGTGTTGAGTACAGGCTCTTGTAGTAGGATCTGATGATTTTTTGGATTTCCTCAGTTTCCGTTGTTATATCTCCCTTTTCATTTCTAAGTTTGTTAATTTGGATACTTTCTCTGTGCCCTTTGGTCAGTCTGGCTAAGGGTTTATCTATCTTGTTGATTTTCTCAAAGAACCAGCTCCTGGTTTTGTTGATTTTTTGTATGGTTCTCTTTGTTTCTACTTGATTGATTTCGGCCCTGAGTTTGATGATTTCCTGCCTTCTACTCCTCCTGGGCGAAATAGCTTCTTTTTGTTCTAGGGCTTTCAGGTGTGTCATTAAGCTGGTAATGTATGCTCTCTCCATTTTCTTTTTGGAGGCACTCAGGGCTATGAGTTTTCCTCTTAGCACTGCTTTCATTGTGTCCCATAGATTTGGGTATGTTGTGTTTTCATTTTCATTGTGTTCTAAAAAGTCTTTAATTTCTTTCTTTATTTCTTCCTTGACCAAGGTATCATTGAGTAGAGTACTGTTCAGTTTCCACATGTATGTGGGTTTTCTGTTGTTTCTGTTGCTATTGAAGACCACTTTTGCTCCATAGTGATCAGATAGGAGGCATGGGATTAGTTCGATCTTCTTATATTTGTTGAGGTCTGTCTTGTGACCAATTATATGGTCGATTTTGGAGAAGGTACCATGAGGTGCTGAGAAAAAGGTATATTCTTTTGTTTTAGGATAGAATGTTCTATATATATCTGTTAAATCTAATTAGTCCAAAGCTTCAATTAGTTTCATTGTGTCCCTGTTTAGTTTCTGTTTTCCTGATCGGTCCATTGAGGAAAGTGCAGTGTTGAAGTCACCCACAATTATTGTGTTAGGTGCAATGTGTGCTTTTAGTTTTAATAAAGTTTCTTTTACGAAAGAGGGTGCCCTTGCATTTGGGGCATAGATGTTCAGGATTGAGAGTTCTTCTTGTTGTATTTTTTCTTTGACCAGCAAGAAGTGTCCCTCAGGGTCTCTTTTGATGACTTTGGGTTGAAAGTCAATTTTATCTGATATTAAAATGGCTACTCCAGCTTGTTTCCTGAGACCATTTGCTTGTAAAATTGTCTTCCAGCCTTTTACTCTAAGGTAGTGTTTGTCTTTGACCCTGAAGTGTGTTTCCTGTAAGCAGCAAAATGTAGGGTCCTGTTTATGTATCCATTCAGTTAGTCTGTGTCTTTTTATTGGGGCATTAAGTCCATTGATGTTAAGAGATATTAAGGAATAGTGATTGTTACTTCCTATCATTTTTGACGTTATTTTTTAAATTTGAATGCTTAACTTCTTTTGGGTTTGATGAAAGGTTACTATCTTGCTTTTTCCAGGGTGAAGTTTCCCTCCTTGTATTGGTGTTGTCCTCCTATTATCCTTTTTAGGGCTGGGTTTGTGGATAGGTATTGGGTAAACTTGGTTTTGTCATGAAATATCTTAGTTTCTCCATCTATGGTGATTGAGAGTTTTGCTGGATATAGTAGTTTTGGTTGGCATTTGTGTTCTCTTAGAGTCTGCATGAGATCTGCCCAGGATCTTCTAGCTTTCATAGTCTTAGGTGAGAAGTCTGGTGTGATTCTGATAGATCTTCCTTTATATGTTACTTGGCCTTTTTCTCTTACTGCCTTTAATATTCTTTCTTTGTTTAGAATATTTGGTGTTTTGATTATTATGTGACGGGAAGTATTTCTGTTCTGGTCCAGTCTGTTTGGAGTTCTGTAGGCTTCTTGTATATTCATGGGCATCTCTCTCTTTAGGTTAGGGAAGTTTTCTTCCATAATTTTATTGAATATATTTGCTGGCCCTTTAAGTTGTAAATCTTCACTCTCATCTATGCCTATAATCCTTAGGTTTGGTCTTCTCATTGTGTCCTGGATTTCCTGGATATTTTGGGTTACAAGCTTTTTGCATTTTGCATTTTCTTTAACTGTTGAGTCCATGGTTTCTATGGAAACTTCAGCATCTGAGATTCTTTCTTCTATCTCTTGTATTCTGTTGTTGATATTTGCATCTCTGTCCCCTGATTTCTTCCCAAGGCTTTCTATCTCCAAAGTTGTCTCCCTTTGAGTTTTCTTAGTTGTTTCTACTTCTGATTTTAGATCCTGGATGGTTTTGCTTAGCTCCTTCACTTGCTTGTTTGTGCTTTCCTGTAATTCTTTAAGAGATTTTTGTGTTTCCTCTTTCATGACCTCAGCCTGTTGACCAAAGTTCTCCTGTATTTCTTTAAGAGATTTTTGTGTTTCGTCTTTCATGACCTCAGCCTGTTGAGCAAAGTTCTCCTGTATTTCTTTAAGTGTTTTTTGCATTTCCTCCTTGTTGGCTTTTGTATTCTCCTGGATTTCTTTCAATGATTTTTGTGTTTCCCTTGCAAGGGCTTCTAACTTTTGATCCATTTTCTCCTGAATTTCTTTAAGTATGTCCTTCATGTGTTCCTGTACCAGCATCATGACCAGTGATTTTAAATCCAGATCTTGTTTTACTAGTGTGATGGGGTATCCAGGACATGATGGTAGAGGAGAATTGGGTTCAGATGTTGCCATATTGCCTTGATTTCTGTTAGTGACGTTCCTGCGTTTGCCTTTTGCCATCTAGTTCTCGCTGGTGTTAGTTTGTCTTGTCAGTGCTGGACTCACCAGTGCAAGCTGCCCCTTCCCAGTTGGCCTCTGGTGCACAGCTTACCTCCTGCACTGCTTGTAGACAGGGTGCTGCTGCCCAGGCTGTTCAGATCCCAAAGCAGGCACCCGAAGGCTCCCGCTGGGGCCCGCTGGATTCACTGGAGCACACTGACTTCTCCCAGCTGGCCGCCCGGAAGCCCAGCTAGCCACTTGCAGGACTTGGAGATGTGGTGCTGCCGCCCAGGCTGATCTCAGTCTGTCCGATCCCTGGAGTCCGAAACCAAGATGGATGCACCTCTCCTGACTGGTGGGAGGCCGAGTTCTGAAGTGGCTTCCGTGCAGGAAAGGCGCCGCACCACTGCAGCTGCTTGCCGCCCGGCTGGTCAGCGAAGGTCAGTGGTCGTGGGTGCAGGGCCTAACTGGACCCTGTGTCGCCTTGGTTCCACTGCTGATGGCCCTTCAGCTGGACCAGCCACTGCTGCACTGCCGCCGCCGCCACCGCCACCGCCGGAAGTCTATACTGAAATTTTTTGTTTTTATGAGATATCATTAAAATTGAAGATATTGACCTAGGTTCTCAGAGAAGTTTACACAGATCTTGAAATATTGGTGTTGTGTAAGGAAAACAACCTAAAGCCAGTAAGTATCAAAACATCTAAATCAGGAGAGTTTAATCCATATCTTGGAAGAATTTCCAGTTTGGCACAGTATTTCCTTTGTAAATTTAAAAATAAAAATAGATACTTGTGTAAACCAATATCTAAAGCAAATGGATGCTAACTTTGGGGTCTGAGTTTTAGTTTTTGTTTTTTAATAATATTACAAATAAGCATGGGCTTTGACATAGAAGCTATGACAAACAATGGAAGAGAGTTTGAAAGCCATTGAAGACAGCCTAGACACAGCACTGTTGCTTATTATAAAAGCCTACAGTGTTGACTTGTAGCCTCATCATAGGACTGGAGAGTAAGGCAGAGACCCCTAAGAACCAACAGTGGTTAAAATAAGTGCATGAAATGGTCAGAGTGGGCGGGAGACATTTCGAATTTAAATACTATGAGTTCCAATATCTTCAATGTTATAAGAGGAGATAGACATAGCATGTGTAGCCTGAAAATAATCTTCCATTTAATGTTTGGATTGCTGAGATGTACTGCTGAAAGAGTATGTTCAGACACTATTGCAATACTGAGTTACAAATCTGCAACAAAATAAAAAAAAATCCATATGATTCAAAAACAAAACAAAATGAAAAAAAGAAAACAACACAAAACAAACAAACAAACAAAAAGCTCTGAGCCAGTGAACAGAAGGGAAAAAAAACAACAAATAAATGCATTGATCTAGTCTGCTGGTTCTACTCGAGGTTGTTGTTAGCAGTTACTCATTCTAAGTGTCACTTTGCAAACAGACTTAAATGTATCTTTGGGTATTCATCTGAAGTATAAATAGGAGCTTGGTAAGGAGGAGGCCTATCAGTATGGAAGTTAAAGTCAAAGCCATAGTCATATAGTTGCTCTAGGGAAGAAGACAGAACAGAAGGAGAAAGGCCGAGCATTGGAATGAAGGAATGTTCACATAGATAAGAAAGAATTCCAGAAAAGTACTTTTCAATATAGAAAACTCAGAGACATAAGGCCAAATTCACACTTCAGGTCACATAGAGATAATTCACACCTGAACTCTTGAATGAAAAAGCCAGAGGAAATTAAAGATGAATATGTTTCATGAGAATTCTGAGTATGTTCCTTACTGAAAAACAATAACGCCCTTAAAATCATCTGGCCTATACTATATGTCACTGAAGAAATTTACTGGTTATACAAAAATTCTCTGGGGAAAAAAAGTAAAAATCATTCAAAATAAGAAGTTCTGATGGTTAGTCGGGACATTCAGCTTGAAAGGATATAAAATGGCCTCTATAAGGTCCTTGGCATTCTATATTAGGTTAAGTCAGGAAAGAAACCCTACCTTAACCTTGGTCTAAGTGAGGTACCACTCCGTGTTCTGGGTCCTGAGGGGGGCATTCATGTCTCTGTCATCTGACTGAACCACATCAAGTTCCTGCCACCAAAACTTCTCTACCATAAAACACCTGTGAGATAAATCAAGCCTTTTCTTCCTTGACTTGTCTGTTGCAAGCATTTTGCTCTTTCAATTTGAAAGGTAACCAGTAGGGAATAATGATACCAAGAGTAAACTTGTTGCTGGAAAAAATGAACCTTGTGACTCTTGGGTCTTAGGAACTGTTTTGCAGAAAGAATTTGGGAAATTTTGAATTGGAAAGGCCCTTGAATATTATAAGAATTCAGATTATAATCAGAGCTTACTGGTCCATTCTGATGAGCACTTGGTAATTATGAATAGACAATGAATGACCAGTTCATGGGATTTGTTTCTTTAATTCATTTATTTACTTGTTTATTCACTTTGCATCCTTTTACTGCTCCCTACTCCTGGTGCCCTGACTCACACAGTCACTCCTCCATACTCACTCCCTTCATCCTCACGAGTGCTTCTATTTCCTTAGTGGTTATAGTGTTGCTTATATAATTTACCTGATCTTGATTTAACTTAGTAAGGGGTATCTAACTAGAAATTTGCCCATTTCATTTAAATTTTCCAATTTTGTGGAATACAGGCATTTGAAGTAAGACCCAATGACTTTTTAAAATGTCCTCACTGTCTGCTGTTATGTCTCCCTTTTCATTTCTGATTTTGTTAATTTGGGCACTGTCTCTCTGTCTTTTCATTAGATTGACTGAGTTTGTCTACTTGACTTTCTCAAGTTCTTGGCTTTGCTGACTCTTTGTATCATTCTCTTTGTTTCTAGTTTATTGATTTCAGCCCTGGTTTTGATTATTTCCTGCCTTCTACTCCCCTTGGGTATGTTTGCTTCTTCTAGAGCTTTCAGATGTGTTATTGCTAGTTTGAGATTTTTCCAATTTCTTTATGAAGGCACTTAGTGCTATGAAGTTTCCTTGTAGCACTGCTTTCATTGTGTCCCGTATATTTGGGTATGTTGTGCCTTCATTTTCACTGAATTCTAGAAATTCATTGATTTCTTTATTTAATCGTTGAACAGGGGTCATTGAATAAAGAGTTGTTCAATTCCAATGAGTTTTTAGGATTTCATTTTTTTCTGTTGTTGATGATGTCAAGTTGTATTCCATTGTGATTGATAAGATGGATGCAAGGGGTTATTTCTTGTGTCTGCTGAGTCTTGCTTTGTGGCCAAGTACATGGTCAATTTTGAAGAAGGTTTTATGAGATGCTGAGAAGAAAGTATATTCTTTTGTGTCTGGGTGAAATGTTCTGTAAATATCTGTTGATTCATTTGATTTATAACCTCTGTTAGTTTTACTTTTCTCTGTTTATTTTCTGTTTTGATGACCTGTCTGTTGGTGACATCACTAGAGTGTTTAAGTCCTTTTATTATTGATATCCAGCTTTAAAAAAAAGTTAGTGTACTAGAAATAATCAAAGTTCCTGTAAAATCCCAGAAATAATCTTTGTGTATATTGAATGGACATTCTTTTATTTTGATACAGGCACTTGTTTTGTTGTGTCCACAGTAAGTTTGTTAACACACAGGAATGTTTTCTCCTTATTGTATGTATGGTGGCCTTACATACAGTGGTGAGGAGATCAGATCTTATAATATATCACAAGGGTTGATTCAGTTCATCTCATTTTCTGTTGTACCATGAAAGGCAGTCTGTATTCTGGTTGAGCTAGGTTTAAACCCCAGTGACTCAGTAGAGAATTCTACAAGGGACAGGTCTATTTGCCCATGTTTCCACACACTTAGGCTCCTGCCACAAGACTTCAGCTCTTCATAATTCTGTGGACATCAGCCATGTGTAAGGCCATACCCCAAGCCCCTAGTATTCTGGCTGGACTCCAACCCCACGGTTACCTGGCAACAAACAGGTAGGCCCAATCCACTACAAAAGGAGGTGCTTTCCCCCCCCCGCCCCTCTTCTCTCTCCTGCTTCCCTCTCTTGCTCTCTTACATTCTTGTCTCTTGTCCCATTGCTCACTCTCTCTCCACATGGTCATGGCCAGTTTCTACTTCTCTACTTTCTCCCTCTCTCTACTTCTCTGCAATAAAGACTAAAGCCAATGGACTGCCTCTTCTCATCTGGACTCCCTATGCTGAGCAATGGAAAAGGCCTTCCCCTAAAGAGTTGCATCTAATCTCCTGCAGGAAGGCCTTCTAGGTTTCCAGCCACAACTCCCAGACCAGACCAAGGACTGGCCCATGCACCCGCTCCCCTTTTCCCTCCAGCGTGGGGCCACTGATGACCTGGGGCCCCCACACGTTCTCGGCTCTTCCAAGGTATCCAGGAGCGTGCTGCAATGCCCAAGAGATAGAACCTGTCATCCCTGACCTCTGTGAGGCCGAGGGACCCCGGACTGTGCTTTTCTCACTCACGGAGCAGATCCGGAAGTCTCCTGGCCTGCCACCCATCCTGCAGCTGCCTGTGGGGTCACGCAACAGTCTCCTGAGTCTGCCCATCCAGTGCTGGCAAACTCTGGCTGGCAAGACGCGGGATTCCCCTGTCTTTTATTTCCCCACATCCTGCGCCCCCATAATTTTCCTAATTAACTTTGTGTGTGAATGTAGCCTTTCTGATCCAGGAAGCTATGAATTTCTAATAATAAAACACCTATTTCAAAGTATTGTTGTGAGGACTAAGACAATGCATAGAAATAATTTCAGCTAGACATCTGAAATGTCATGACTATATCATTGATGTTAACAGTTCTAAGAGAAAATCGCCCTGAAAATTGTAAATTGTAGTATAGACCATCATTCAGATGTTTTCTAATGTAACTAGCTATATGATCACCATTAAATATGTAATTATGTTTTATATGTATTATGAGGTCATATTAATAAAATATCTCAGTCTCTTAGGTACGCAACTAGTCATTTCCATTGGAAATTTCTCATGTATAGAGTTATGTAAATTAAGGCTAAAACCAAATGCATATTTTTATATTAAAAGAAAATAAACCTAAAATTTTATTCTAAAAATAAAAGGAGAAGAAGAGGAGGAGGAGGAGGAGGAGGAGGAGGAGGAGGAGGAGGAGGAGGAGGAGGAAAGACATGGGCTCACCAAAGGATCCATCTCTCAGCATCTCTCAAGTATTTGCCACCATGACGTTTTAACCACTGAATCCTTGGACTTTGAAATAAACTGTTCTTCCTTTAGGTTGCTTTGCTGGGTATGTTGTCCAAGCCACATGTAAAGTACAAGAGAGAATTCTAAAATTATGAATTAGTATACAATAGAGACTTAGGAACACACATTTTACCATCCCTTTACTTTCTACTTTAAAAAGTAAGTTTTAAAGGACCCCTATTTCTTGGTACCTCCCAAATTAATCCGTTCTCATATTTCTCACTGCACTTTGACACTGATTGTTGACAATAGGCATAGTGCTTTATTCTTCAGTGCCACAGTGTCTTTACTGATAAAGTGAAACAAGCACAGTATCTATTTTATAAAACTGTACTGAAGGTGAGGTTAAATATTAAGTATTTTGAAGGACACAGCGAAATGTAAATAGTCAGTAACTGTTGCCAGCTAATGTTACTCCTGTTATCACTACCATAATTCTTATTGTACATTTTAGAAATGATCAGGTAGTTTTCTCATATTTTGTGAATCATGATATGTGTACCTACAGAGTGTAGTAAATCAAATGGATTCTTAAATTTACTCACTCTAGATCATGTACAAGGTGTTTATACTGGAACATACAGTGGAAGAATAGAGGTTCTTTGGACAGATTCTTAAGGCTTTGGTTTCCTGTTCTTTCTAATCATTGGATTTGTTCACGTTTATAAAGCTGGCATTTTTTAAAAATGTACATAATATTCACTGTGTACAACAGTACAAACAGATATGGCCATTAGCCATCTGACACTTGGAGGTTAGAGAGAATCGATCATGTAGAAGTGCAAGGTTCGAAGCTCCTTTCTGTCCTGATGAGAATGAACTTTAGTTGGCGATGGCACCGCTACAGTGGCTTCTTAGAAAATCAATGGCCCTCAGTAGCTGTCCTTGCCAAACTGCCTGAGCTCTGGAACTTGGCCTAATTAAACAGTCTCATTAAACTTCACAATTTTTCCTTTCTTTTCCGGGTCTTGTTGACAATTACTTAGAATTCTATTAAGCAGATATATTAAATTGTCTAGATATAATAATTTCGTAATTTTTTAAAAAAAAGATTGGATATGAATCCTACATACCAAATAGCTTTGCTCTAAAATATTCAACTTGAAATCATTCACTTGTATGGAAATGATGTAGAGTATCCAAAATCAGTATCAGTTTATATTATTCTTAGATATGAATATGCCTTACTGTAAAGTTTCACTTCATATAACGTTTTAAATAATCTATTAGTTGTAATTGCAGTAAGAAATACAAATGGTAGGAAAACCCAAGATACACACAAAATGTTGGACAAAGAAGTTTAACTTACAAGCAAATTTAATATAAATTTAATATAAAAGTAACATTAGCATATTCAATGTTTATTGTGTAATTTTGTTTTTCTATTAACACATCTCTTTTTATTGTGATGCCAATAATTTATAAGTATGTTTGTTGAAAATAAAGCAGATAAATATTATTGAATTTAATTTTCAGATGGTAAACACTGCTTTGCCACTAAATTTTATCCTTGGAGAATTTTATATCTTGTAGGTTTTGAAAGAAATAAAAGCTCATTAACAGATTTTTTTTTTACCCAAACCATTACAACTGCATCATTTTGAATCACAGCTCATTAAAACAATTATAATCAAATGTTTCATTTCTTTTTCCCTTTTGAGAAACAGCTGAAAAGGTTATGTTTGTTGTTCTTTATACAAATCTCTGGGCGACATAAACAGGGTACATTGATTTGTGGGCTGTTTCACATTTAAGTTTCAGTGTGTCTCTGATGTTAGTTTGAGTTATTTCAACATTATTTCAATAGGATTTCAAAACTTGGCATTAGAAGCACAGTTAAATTAACAAGACATTTAATATCATCTTCTCAAAATTCAAGTATTGGCAGGTGATTGCTTAATGGAATTCAGTACACTTGCAGGTGTATTCTATTTTAGATCTTTCCAAAATGGAAAGAGGATACATTCTCAAGGGTTAGTCTGCCTTCTTTTATGACCTGATGTATATTATGATCACTGTTACAAGAGCAACCTCGAACATCAGGAGTAAAAATTCACGGTGGCTGCAAGTACCACCCTAATGCAGAATTTAATTCAACCAGTTACACATACCCCATGTAGGAGGCAAAGAAAGGTAACTGGAAAGGAAACTTGACGTTTTCTTGTTTTTCTACACACATGTAAACTAACTATGGGCCTGTGTTTATGATTCCATTCCATTTGACCCATCTGGGCCTCTGATTAACTACAAGAAAAGATTCCTGTCCTCTTGAATGTGTATTTAAGAGAAACTTGTCATCTGACTCCAACATTTATTATCAATGCAACCAGCCTAGTTTATGTTTAAAGGATCATCTCAGCTTTCTAACATCATCTAGAACTATTGTTTTATCAGTAATAATTGCTAATAAGCAAACAATTATCCACCATATCAGTTACTTTCTTGTTGCTATGACAAAACAGCATGACCAAAAGCAGCATGGAGGAGAAAAGATTCGTTTTAATTATGTTTCCAGAGTGATAAGTCTATTGTGGCAAAGAAGAGATGGCAACAGGACAGAAACGCATAGAGACATGGACCACTAAGGATGGGAGAAGTTGTTCATTCAAAACATCATACCCTGTTAAGTTAAAAAAAAAATCCAAATAACAACCAAATACTCATACCAAAGCCTAATATAGCATAGGCAAATATTTCATATAGTTACATTACAATAACTATTATTTAATAAAAACGTATACAGCAATTATCTTATATAAAAGACTGTTCAAAGTAATACAGTAATCTTTAAAACAGAAACCCCTTTTCCTAGAGCCCACATCAAAATTCCTTACATTATTGCAATTTTTTTTTCAAAAGTTGTCTCCGGTAAACTAGGTTATGAGTCTACATAGGATTTCAGGGGGTTAGGGACTAGCATTTTTGTCTAATTTGAATTTAGGGTTGTTTTTGTTTTCATGTTGTTTGGGGGTTTTGGGGGGCTTTGTGAGAAAGAAAGGAAAGGTGGGGTGACCACTATGAGTGGGTAGGGAAGAGGGAGGACCTGAGAGGAGTTAGAGAGGACAAAAAGCATGAGAAAAATATTGTATTGGGGCTGGAGAGACGGCTCAGTGCTTACGAGCACTGGCTGCTCTTCCAGAGGACCAAAGTTCAATTCCCAGCAACCAAATGGCTGCTCACAATGCTTTGTAACTCCTGTTCCAGGGAGTGTGATACCCTTACGTAGCTACACATGCAGTCAAAACACCAATGTACATAAGATAAAAATAAGTAGGCTTTAAAGGCTTAAAAATCATATTGTATTAACTTAAAAGGAAGGAAGAAGAAGTAAAGAGGTCATATAACTTGTCTTAAATCCCACCACTAGGTAACAGTAAAATGTGATATCCAGGCAGCTGATTCAGAGACTCTTGAGCTGCAAAGAAAATTCCCATGAAGCATCACCTGATTAACACTGACAAGACACATGAGAACTATGCATAGTTAGATTCACTGCCTCTTTCCCTTTATCCCATCTACTCTGGCTTAATAAATTCTGGGCCAGTCTAATTTATCTCTTCTATCCAGCACTTCTTTCTAGGAGTCCTTTGGTGTTGAAGAAGCATCAAAAGAAACAAGGCTGAATCCTTCTCCCTGCATCACAATGTGCTTCTAGTCCCTGCCTGCACATTCTAGGTAACACCGCTCTAAAAACAACTTGGTCATTTTATTTATGAACATTTGGGAATGGGTTAATATCACACAATTATCAATTTACAAATGTCACAGGGACATAAAAATAGATCACTGCAGAGACACTGGAAACAGCTGTGTCGAGGATTGGCAAGGAAAGACTGATTTGACTGACAGACTTCTGGAGAGCATTGGCAATGTGACCATCCAAAGGTGTCTTTGTCGTATGTTTTCATTTCTAATAATTTTAGATGTCAACATGATAAACAGATTTTTTTATTCCTTCAAGTAGCTTTTTATATTATACTCCCATGAATTCTGCTGAAGAAAGTCAATGTTAAGCATCCAAAGTTTTAAGATAAACAGTTTTGAAAAGCAGAGACTAGATGTTGAGGGATTATAATTGCATTACCCTAATTTTTCTTGGGAAATTGAAAGTATAGATAACAGTAATGCCTTAGTGAACACTGTATTGACCCATCTCATCTAAGCCCAGGTTTTCCGAGCCCTCTATTCTATTAGTAGTTGTCACTAAAGCCATCCCATTATCCAAGTACCCAAGTTGGAGCAGCCATTCACAACCAGATTATTCTAGTATTATTTTTTGGAGTTGTGCCCATATTTTTCTGTTTATAGTGTCTTCATAAAGTAAAAAAATAAGATTAAATTAAACCTAGGACTGTCATTGCTTCCACTTTAAACAGTTACTGTTATGTGTATCTCCTGCAAGACCTATTGACACTTAATACTAGAACACTGATTTAACCTTTTGTTCTCAAATGATAGAGTATTTTCTCGCTCACTGAGACTTCAACGACGACATCCTGAATTTAATTGAAACATCTTGTTTTGCAAATTCCTTGTATTTGTGAAAATCATAAAAAAGTTGTTGCAATTTAAATAATCAGGCACTTGGTTTTATGTTACTGTGAGGAAGGCCAGGAAAGGTGCAAAAGATTTTTATAGGGACCCCTGCAATGGGAAGGTCTATCTTCATTGGAGTGGAAATTGACTTCCATGTTATATCTGAATCTCCAAAGAGTGGATCAGCATCCATCCATTCATTGTAAAGAAGTCTGGATTCTTTACAAAGCAAAATGAGATGTCATCCAATGAAAAGCCACCTCAGGAAACACTTATGAGCAAGTGTTCTCCATTGAGCTGTGACTTAGAAAAATGTAAAATTTAGATAAGATTTAAAAATTAAAAAGTGCTTATCAGAATTCTTTGTACCAAGTCATAGTCTCTTAAATACTATACTAATTCAAATAGAAACATTCACTGGACCTAAGACTAAACTTTTAATATATTCAATATGAAGTTCTCTGAGCCACCAGACATTAAATTCATTCCAGAGATAAATTAGTTTATCTAGCCATGTCAAAATGCCTATCAAGTTGTCATTCATAAATTCAGAATTCTCAAGTTTGATAAGAAAAGCAACTTCTAAAAAGAAGATATGATGGGATTTATGGGGCAAAAATTAAGTGGGCCTTTCAAAAACGATCTCCTTGGAAGCTTTCTTGGTGGCATGCTGGATGCCCGTCTCAATTTTCTTACCCAAAGCTAAGCTTAATAAGTCATCTGTTTTTTGCATAACACCTTGAGTCTAAGAGCCAAGGCTGCCTATAGACCAGGCTGACCTGGAACTCACAAAGTTTCACCTGCCTCTACCTTCTGTGTACTGAGATTTACATGTCCAGCAGCTGCTTTAGCTTTACATTTGAATGACTGTGAGTGAGCTGATTCCACACCTAACACACAGAGTGTAATAAAATGGCACACAGCACAGTACTCAGGGGCAGGTACTCCATCCGTTGTCAGAAACCCACACATTTCAGGTATAACTTATTTAAAACCATGCATGGCCTTTATTATCTTCTCAAGATATACTAGATCTTTAATTTACTATTTACAACACACACAAGAGCAATAAACATAGATGTGTATATACACACTTCTCTCTTTCTAAAGGCTCAGTAAAGAATGACTGTTCCACTGGCACTGAGATTTCATTTAATCATTTCCATTGGAGAATAAAGCACCAAAGCATGTAGAAAACCGAGACATGAATGGATTCTATCATGTTCATGTTAAACCTATTAATAGAAGTATTACTATGAACAAGCAGTAATAGTTATTGTGGTAGTTTGAATGAGAAAAATAAGAGGTTGTGGCCTCATTAGAGGAGGTGTGTCACTGGGGTGGGATTTGAAGTCCAGAAGCTTCACACCATTCCCTGTCTCTTCCTCTCTTTGCCTCATGTTTATGGATCAAGAACTGAGCTACTGTTCCAGTGTCATACCTGCCTGCGGCCATATTCCTCTCCACAATGGCCACAGACTCAAAGCTTCTGAAAAAGTAAGGGCCTGAAACTTTTCCTTCTATAAATTGCCTTGCTCAACAATAGGCAAGTAAGTAATACAAGTATTCACACTCATATGTGTATGTATGCATATACTTATATGTATATATATATATATGTGTGTGTGTGTGTGTGTGTGTGTGTGTGTTTGTATATACACACAGTGATAAACTGTGTGACAGTATGATCAACTGCTCGTCTTTTGTCTATAAAACTAAAGATAAATGTTAGGGTCTTAGAAATAGTTAGAGTCTCATGTTGTTTTATTCAATGTGGAGACTCACGTACGTATGTGCGTGTGTGTGTGTGTGTGTGTGTGTGTGTGTGTGTGTGTGTGTGTGTACACATGTGTGTAGGTACATAGGAGGACAACTTTGTGGAGTCAGCTCTCTCCTTCTACTTTTATGTGACTTCCTAAAGTTACATTAATGCATTGTATATTCAACTTTTCAAAACCTTTGACAAGATAACAGAAACACTGAAGTAAAACCTTTGCTTTTCTAGGACAATCAGTATTGTCAGGGGGGGACTGAAGAATTGTCTGTGATTAAGAAAAAGACCAGCACAACTGAGGTGAAGCCTTCTGAATAGTGTTCCTTTAGGGTCAGCACTCAAAAGCTATGTTCTAGAGTTTGCCAAGTTTGTAGCTTGTGCTAGCGATGGAACTTAGAAGTGGAAGTCTCCTAGCTTTTTGAGTTTTGATGACATGAGGGGGTCATTGAGAGCAACTGAGACCTGGCACTATATGGGAGGATTATAGTTGCTGGACAGATTATGGTACAGACCAATTGTAGCTGGAGATACCAGCATTGTGGAGATGCCATGACCGTGGGATGACAACCATGAACAGAAGCAGCACAGGAGCCTGCCAAAGCCCAGAAGCCAAGCTGTGTGGCTGCAAAGGATGGAGTCAGAGAAATGACTCAGGCCTGTTGGAGAAGCCCAGAAGACTGTAAGAGGATCCACACCTCGGATACTGAGTGATTTACATAGTTGGAGTTTGGTTTTTGCTTCATTCAAATTGCGACTGTGTCCTGGTTATTCTCTCTTCAAGTGAAAAATTGCATGTAACTTATGTACTTATTTTATAGGAGCCCACAGTTGAGAGATTTTGGATTTTAAAAGGAATTGGATATTTTAAAGAGACTTAGGTGTTTGAATTTTTAGGGTTTGTGGGGTTTTTAAAATTAAGAATGTTTAAATTAATGTATAATCTTGGGGATAAAAAAGAAAAGAAATGCTGTCTTAACAGTGACATGTTAATTGGTCAAATTGACAAGGGATGAATTGTGTTTGATAGTTTTGTTTTGTTTTGTTTTGTTTTTTTGTCAACTTGACACAAGCTAGTTATCTGAAAGAATGCAACCTCAAATGAGAAAATGCCTCATAAATTTTGACTGAGGGGCATTTTTCTAATTAATCATTTTATTTGTTTACATTTCAGATGATAACCACTTTCCTGAGTAACTCTCAACAGTCCCCATATACCATTCCACCTCTCCCCTTCCCTTTTCCCTCCATGAGGGCTCTCCTCCAACCACTTGCCCACTCCTGCCTCTCTGCTCTAGCATCCAGCTACGTTGGGGCATCAAGCACCAGGACCAAGAGCCTCTACTCCCATTCATGTCAGATAAGGGTGCCCTCTGCTCCATTTGTATCTGGAGCCATAGATCCAGATTTACTCTTTGGTTGGTTAATCCTTGGGTGGTTTGATTACTTGATATTGTTCTTCCTACGGAGTTGCACTCCCCTTCGGCTCCATCAGTCCTTCTAGTCCTTCCATTGGGAGACGCCATGACCCAATGCTTCCCCAGGCTGCTTCAATCCTACATAGGAGCTGGAGCAAAATAACCACAGGAGGTGGAGAGAGGGAGGACGCTGGGAGGAAGAGAGTAGGGGAAGGGGAAAAGGGGACAGAATCAGGTATTGAAAGGGACAGGAGAGAAGTACAGAGGGTCAGGGAATTGAATAGAATATGTAGCAGTGGAGGATGAGGAACTGGGGGTAGCCACTAGAAAGTCCCAATGCCAGGGAAGTGAGAAGCTCTAACAGGGATGACATTGGGTGAAATACCCAACAAAAAGGAAATAGAACCTGCAGAGATCACCTCCAGGAGATAGGCGTGGCCCCCAGTTGAGGGATGGGACCACCCACCCATCTCAAATTTTTAATGGAACAGAGACTGAAGGAATGGCCCTCCAGAGACTATCCTACCTAGAAATCCACCCCATCTGCAGACACCAAACCCATACAATATTGCTGATGCCCAGAAGCACTTGCTGACAGGAACATAGTATGACTGTTCCCTGAGAGGTTCTACCAGCACCTGACCAATGCAGATACAGATACTCAAGCCAATCACTGGGCATTTTTTTTTTAAATTAGTGATTGATGGGGAAGGTACCAGACCTTTGTAAGTGGTCCTGATTTCTATAAGAAAGCAGGCTGAGCAAGTCACAGAAGCAAGCCAGTGAGCAGGACCTCTCCACAGCCTCTGCAACAGCTTCTGCCTCCAGGCTCTTTCTCTGTTTGAGCTCTTGTCCCGACTTCCTTCAGTGATGGACTAGGATGTGAAGAGATAAGCAAGAGAAGAGGAGGGCACAGACCATTTCCTCCCAACTTACTTTTGTTCTTGGTGTTTATTACAGCAGTCATAAACTTAATAAGGACACAGAAAACATAAAATTAACACATCTGTATTTCTTTCATTCTTGAAACCCAGGGGTGGCTTTATGGACCTTCAACACAAAACCTGATGCCAAATGAGAAAAGAAACCTGATTTTCTTTCTTTTATTTATTGAGTATTTTCTTCATTTACATTGCCAATGGTAAAACCTTTCCCAATTTCCTCCCTCCCAAAAGCCCCCCAAAGATTCCCAACCCCTCCTCCCACCCCCTGCCTCCTTGTATATGCCCCTCTACCAGACACACTCCCCCTTCCCCACCCCCATCTGTTTCCCTTTGTTGGGGCCTCTATTGAGCCTTTACCTGACCAAAAACCTCTCCTCCCACTGATGCCCAACAAGGCAAGATATTGTTCCTCTGCAACATTTTTGGCTGGAACCAAGTGTACCCCTTGATTAATGGTTCAGTCCCTGGGAGTCTTGAGGTGTCTGGGTGTCTGAAATCATTGTTCTTCGCATGGGGCTGTAAACCCCTTCAGCTCCTCTGGACCACCCTCCAGATCCTCCATTGGGGACCCCAAGACCAGGTTTGCACTATGCTACAGTGGGATCAAGACAGAGAATCTGATCCAGCAACTCTATGCGTTCTCTGTCCACCAAAGCCACTGAGATGGCCAGATTCCCCTCTCTGCCATATTCTATATTTTGTGGCAATTTGATAATCTAAGATTTGATGGATTCAGCAAAGAGTGGCAAAATTTATCTTCTGAAGTGATTCAAAGAAACTAGAAATAAAATAATGTACATTTACATAAAAGAGAATTTGGCAGCTTCAAGACATATAGTGTTTACCAAGAACTTCATTAAAGATAAAATTTAAAAATTTTGGATGATAATTTAACTCAGTAATGCATCACTTTCCTAGTGTATATAAAATCCTGGATTGAGCTTGCAACACCAAACAAAAATGCTAAGAGTTTGCCCTTATCACCTACTTTACAATTAAACAAAATTCTCCAGCACTCTAAATCAGAAAAGAATACACTGTTTAAATTTTACTACCTTGGCAATATTGTTGTATTTCTGTAGATTTTTTAATTTCAAAGCAGACACATTTTCAAACTTGTACAACCTATAATTGCTTTTTACTTTTACTTAAAATGTTAGTCATTCTCTAAGGACTTTGTTTAGACTTGACTACATGAATATTTCACTCTGGTAAGCTGGTTGTCAAGTTCTATGGTAAATAAATCAATACTGATCAGTTATTCTAATTACATGTTTCAAAGCCTGTGAATGTAGGTTTCAGTGGTTATAAGTAGTTTATTCTGGAGTTATTGATTTTTAAAATTGCTATAAAACTTAAAATATCTGCCTAATGATATAGGAAGGATTAGCAAACTAACCTGAAATTAGAAAGTAATAAAATATTTGAAGTTAAATATTACATTACAACATTTTAAAGGCCTTGATATAATAAGCAGAACACCATAAAAGAAAAATATTCCTCTTCTTCCCTTTGGAAAAAGAACCAACACAAAGTGTGTTATTGGATATAAACAAATGGGCTAAGAGCAATTAATAAGAAGTATGGGCCCACAAGATCTACCTTCCTCATCCACTTCTCTTTTATCCACCTGTATAATGTCAACCTTGTAGCTATAAAGGAACAAAAGATGATTATATCTGTAAGACTCTGGGAAATGGCAGGGACCTTTCATTGTAAAGGCAAAGAGGAAAGTCTCATAATTCAGGGACAGGAAGCTATGATTTACATAATGAATATGGCAAAGAGAGCTATAAAGAAACAAGAGTTCCATGGCAGAAAAATCACATTGGCTTTGTTCCAAGACACCAGGCACATCCCTGGAAAATCTGATGTGCCAGAATAGAACAGTATGTACTGTTCCCAGAGCCAGAATCAATGCAGCATTTGGCTTTCTACTTGAGCTTGGAACATGGGACTATTTTTCTCCCATCCTACCAGGGTTCCATTTATGTTTAGCACCTGAATGCAACCCAGGAGCTTGAGAACAAAATTTTATATATGGATGGGAATTGCTTGACAGGATCATTATTTTAAAACTTAAATATATTCATTTCTGTAATTTCTATGTTCTACCACTTAGCAATCATGGGGATCAAAGTGTGATCTACAATTGAGCTACTACTTAATTGTAGGAGCTCCCTTCTAAAATTGCTTTCTACAAGCTCCATTATTATATAAAGAATAAATTGTTCATCAGGGTAATATACAAGGATGAAATTAGATGGTCAAGCCAAAGCTAAGCCATGCTATATAACCAAGTTTAGAAACCATGTTCTGTATAAAGCATGCTCATTCTATGATTTTTCTGATTGTGTAGCATATATCATTACATAATATAGTCAATTAACTATCAGAAGCCTCATCTTTCCAAGATATTTCTTTTAAAATACTAAGATAAATATGAAAAAGTATGACAGATATAAACTAGTTTCTCATACCAGACTTAGCATATATTGGGAAATATTCAATAAAAATCATTATGTTGGGAGAGAGGCTGTGGTCACAGGAGGGCCACACCACTCCTTTCTGTTTGCCAGTCATTCCTAGAACTCTGAAAAACAGAGTGGTGAAACATAAGTTTCACCCTGCCTTGGGAAAAAAAAAAAGAGGAAATGGAACAATTGAAATAGCAAGGACAGGTGGGCATACATGAGCTACTGTAATAAGAAACCACAAATGTTTCCAGAGCTGGGGATTCAGGAAAATACAAGAGAAGAAATTTAGGGTGTTACTGGCAGCACAGTTTTCAGATGCTTAGAAACTGGGAGAAATACAAGCATGAATTTCTCTCATTTTCTCTTTTGATATTTCAAAGCAGGGTTTTACTGTATTCCTGGCTACCCTGGAACTCACTCTAGACCAGGCTGGACTTCAGTTCACCAAGATTAGACTGCCTCTGCCTGAAGTAAAGGTGTGCGCCACTATAAGCTAAATTGTGTTCTCTCAAAATCCACGTGCTAAAACCCCTTACTACCTCAAACTCTGACTGCATTTGGATCAAGTTCTTTAAAGAGACCAGTAAATTAAAATGAGAATATTGGCATTTTTCTCAGTTCACTCTAACATAATGAAAACTGAAACAAAACAAGCAGACAAACAAACAAAATCTGAAAGACATTAAGGAAGGCCCAGTTGAAGAATGGCCCATGTTGTCAGAAATTGTCAAAGGCAGTCCTCTGCATTTTAAGTAATTTACTTTCTCTGTGCCTGAGATTTTTTCTTTTTAAAACTTAATATTATGTTTACTTTATGTCCATTTAAAATGAATAAATGTCTAGTTTGTTCGATTGTTGTAACTTTTAAGTGAAGTAAAGTATTAACATATCCTTTATGGACAGTAATGAACAATCATATTAGCTATTTCGTTTATATATTTTAAGATGTTTAAAGATTTTCTGTCTGCCAATAAGCGTGCCTGTTTTATAAACAGTGGTGTTGTGGAAAAAGCTTGGGTTAACAGAGGCAATTTGATCTGTGAAGTTGTGACAAAGGCTGCCTGCTCCATGACTCCCCTCTATACTTGCTCATGGAGGTTGGAATGGAAGTGTTTTCTTATTTGAAAATTGCCCACTCTCAGCCAGCCATTGAAGTAAGCACAGTGTCCCCAATGGGGGAGCTAGAGAAAGGACCCAAGGAGCTGAAGGGGTTTGCAGCACCATAGGAGAAATAACAGAATGAGTCACCCAGTACTCCCAGAGCTCCCAGGGACAAAACCATCAACCAAAGAGTACACATGGAGTTACCCATGGCTCCAGACACATAGACAGCAGAGGATGGCCTTGTTGGACACCAAAGGGAGGAGAGGCCCTTGGTCCACCTACTCCCACCTCCCTGCCCTAGCATTTTCCTACACTGGGGCATTGGGCCTTCACAGATCCCAGGGCCTCTCATCTCATTGATATCTGACAAGACCATCAATGCTACATATGCTGCTGGTGACATGGGTCCCTCCATGTGTACTCTTTGGTTTGTGGCTTAATCCCGGGGATCTCTGGGGGTACTAGTTGGCTGATAATGTCCCTCCTATGGGCCCCAAACCCTTTCAGCTCCTTGGGTCCTTTCTCTAGCTCCTCCACTGGGGACCCTGTGCTCAGTCCATTGGTTGGCTGAAAGCATCCACCTCTGTATTTGTCAGGCTCTGGTAGAGCCTCTCAGGAGACAGCTATATCAGGATCCTGTCAACAAGTATTTCTTAGCATCCACAATAAGTGTCTGGGTTTGGTGTCTACATATGAAATGAATCCCCTTCCTGTACAGAACACAGATAGCTTATGCTCTAATATCAACAGTTGACAAATGGGACTTCATAAAATTGCAAAGTTTCTGTAAGACAAAGAACACTGTCAATAATACGACAAAATGGCAACCAACCAATTGGAAAAAGATCTTTACTACTCCTACATCCAATAGAGGGCTAATATCTAATATATATAAAGAACTCAAGAAGTTATATTCCAGAGATCCAAAAACCATATTAAAAAATATAGTACAGAGTTAAACAAAGAATTCTCAGCTGAGGAATACTGAATGGCTGAGAAGCACATAAAGAAAGTTTCAACATCCTTAGTCATCGGGAAAATACAAATCAAAACAACCACCTCACACCAGTCAGAATGGCTAAGATCAAAATCTCAGGTAACAGCAAGTGCTGGTGAGGATGCAGAGAAAAAGGAACACTTCTCCATTGTTGTTGGGATTGCAAGCTGGTACAACCACTCTGGAAATCAGCCTGGCAGTTCCTCAGAAAATTGGACACAGTACTATCTGACGACCCAGCAATACCACTTCTGGGCATCTACCCAAAACATGTTCCACTATGTTCATAGCAGTCTTATTTATAATAGCCAGAAGCTGGAAAGAACGCAGATGTCCTTCAACAGAATAATAGATACAGAAAATGTGGTACATTTACATGGACTACTACTCAGCTGTCAAAAACAATGAATTCATGAAATTCTTAAGCAAATAGATCAAACTTTAAAATATCCTGAGTGAAGTAACTCAGTCACAAAAGAACACACATGGTATTCAATCACTGAAAAGAGGATATTAGCCCCAAAGCTCGGAATACCCAAGATACAACCACTTCATAGACCACATGAAGCTCAATAAGAAGGAAGACCAAAATGTGGGTGCTTCAGTCCTTCTTAGAAGAGGGAACAAAATACTCATGAGAGGAAATACAGAGACAACATGTGGAGCAGAGACAATAGAATATTTTTTAATTTCATGTGTATGGGTGTTTTGCCTGCAGGTTTATATGTGGACCATGTGTGTGACTGGAGCCTGGGGAGGACAGAAGACGATATCAGATCACCTGTCAAACTGAAGAAGCTGAAGCTTGTTATGCACCATATGGATATGGTAAACCTGGGTCCTCTAAAGGAGAATCAAATGCTGTTAGCCATTGAGGCATCTCTCTATACCCAAGTATTCTGCTTGTTTATGAAATTAAAGTAGGATATTCAATTAGTATTGTTGCAGGAAATTGAGGAGAGGTGACTATGAATAGTAATACCTTCACCATGCTTCCAAGTGTAGCCAGTAAGGAATGCAGTTGGTTTATGGTAATGACTGTAAGAACAGCAAATAAAGAATATTCGAATACTATCACTCATTAAATGAGAGAGGAAAGTAAAGATAAGGTTAAAATATCACAGTTCCTTGATTCCATCAAGTGCTATCAGAAGTAAATGTCAAGTTATGATCCTGATTTAAAGAAGTAGAATAATTTGCATTTATGAATTCCTGTAACAGGTAGTGAGGGCTCAGCAGGTGAAGGTGCCTAAAACAATCTTGAAGACTTTGGCACCTAGAACCCACATGGTTTAGGAGTGCATACCAAGTATACCTCAGATATACCATGGCAATCGTGCTCTACCCCCAAATGAATAATAAATAAAATTTAAAATTTTATAATATAGCATTATAGTTTGTTTTTCATCCACATAATACATTTCACCTGTGTCTAGTTTAGAAAAATAGACAGTGCACTTAAAGTTGTAATGATTTAAAATACTAGAGAACAAATAGAAGTACCTTTGAATTATAGATATACAAATTCAACATTATTCAATTTTAAGTGAGCCAAGTCCATAAGGAGATTGTCCCTCCAGGCAAACCACTTGCTGTTGACACAAATTGCTATTTGACAACGGATTAAAAGGAAAAATGGAGCAGAAGGAACATTAACATGTAAACAGTGTCCAAGCCTTGTTGCTTGTGCCTTTTGCTAGGTGTTTTACAAACGTAAAGTTAATGCTGGCGATTTTCAGAGTTTTTGTTTTGTTTTGTTTTGTTTTAGGAGCTACTATATTTTAACCATTTCCAGAAGTGTGGTGCTCCAATACCAAACTCTCTAGATTTAGACTTGTAAAGATCATCAGCTGATTTGGGAACTGTTTGTCCAATTAGAAATGGTGTTCAAAATCTCACATAAAATCTGTGAATGTTTATTTGCTTTTAGAACTTCCAAGACCACGGGACTTTTGCAGTTGTTGAAGATCATTTGCACGGTCCCTGGAAGACTGTCCAGTGGTCCAAGGCTTTAGCATTATTCTGCCATACTTTGTTGGTATGCAGCTACAGGCACCGGCATACTCTTTGGTGTTAGCACAAGGCTATTCACTTTTCCAGTGAGTTCTGCAGGGGGCAGTCCAAAGAGAAATAAATCTGGCCTTGAAAAAGCTAATACATTATTCTGAATGCCAAAGTTTTACAAAGTTGCCTATTCTAAAAGACAAATGTCAGGAAAAGTATTTATATGCATTGTATGCTGGGTTTGGGGGTATGGAGGACAGTATCACTGCTTTTAAAAAGAAGCAAGCCTCTTTCCCAAATGTGCTATGTAGCCAAAGATAAACTGCAATTTCTGATCTTTCTGTTTCTATCTCCCAAGTGCTAGGATTACAGGTGTGCCTTAACATTCCATTGTATGCAGTCCTTAGGCAAAACCCAGAGAGTTTCATGTGCATGCTAGGCACTCTACCAAATGAGTATCCCCAGCTCACACAGTATGTTTTAATTACAGTTAGTAGCAAAGACAAAAAAAGTAAATTGAAAATTTTTCTAACTTCCTATGCACAGTGGATGGGGGAATAACAGAGTCTGATAAAACCCTTCAAGTGTACCTTTGACAGTGCAGTTAAAAACACAGAAGAAGAATGGTACTTAGGTCATTTTAGTGCCTGGTTTAGCCAAATCATAATTAAATAGAAAAAAAGCCAACATATTGATAATATAAACAACTGCCAAGTTTCTATGTGAAATTACATTCATTCCTTTACTTATACTTTTTCTTCTCCTAAACATAGGTTTGTGCTTCCAGGTTTCTAAAATTTCTAACATTTAAATTAACATTGTATGAAATGTAGGTGAAAATTCAACCCAGAATTGATATGTGACTAAAATATACTTTGAAATTTGAAAATAGACACATGGGAAATAATACATACATACATACATACATACATACATACATACATACATACATATTTTTGTTCAAATAATATATTTTCAAGATTAGCATTTCCGTCCTCCTGACATTCTTACATAGCAAAATCATACATGTGATATGTGAGTAGAAGCACATACTTGGACATATTTTATGCTTCATTTGTCATACAAAACACCACGGCACTCCCATTGGTATGCAAAGATGAGAATCTACATGTCTGCAACATGTCTGTTCTGTTTCCATTAAGAACAAAAAGAATCTAGTATTCAGATTCGGAAAACCAAGAGCTACTCATGAAACAGCAGGTTGGTCCTCCTGTGAGTGCAGCTCAGTACCCTTGGTACAACTCTTTCCCATTTGGGTTCCAACAATTTTGGAAGATGAGTAGACTTGTATGCACACAGGCAAAAATTCACAATCAGAGAGATGTGGGGTCAGGATTTTAGCCTTCTTGCTGTTCTTCTTTCTCCCACTACGTCTAATCCATTGCCTTAACCACCAGAGTGATCTTTCAAATTTAAGTAGTATAATTGTGTATCTTCTTCAAGAGTTTTCACATATGCCCCAGGAGTGTAAACTGTAACCACCTAGGTAGGCTAACATATTGGTCACTTAAGGGAATATTTCATATTTACCTCGGCCTCAAATTTCTATCCCTCCACACAAGAAACAGACAGAATGGACATTAGAGTAGGCTCTACACAGTTTGATTACAGCTTGCATTTGTAATCTCTGTCATTTCTTCTGTTCAAAATGTCATTTCTCTCTTTTTAAGAGTCACACTTGGCAGCAGCTCATCCAGCGGAAGGGCCACCATCAGTGGAAGGAACCAGGGCGACAGGGTCCTGGCAGGCCCTGTGCCTGCTACCACTGACCATCTCTGGCCAGCCAGGCTGTGGAGTTACAGCGCTTTTCACTGCACTGAAGCCACATCAGAACTCTGCCTCCCACCAGTCAGTTACGAGAGACTCTCCACCATCTTGGCTCTCAGACGCCAGAGAGAACCAACACCCCGAAGTACGCAGACTTAGCCTGAGGCCAACATCGTGAGGGTCTAAGCCCGACAGGCATTGGCCTGCACCCAGGCCCTGAGTTGTTTGGGGGAGGGACTTCTGTGTGCCAACCAGGCCAGGAGGTTGTCAGCCTGGCAGTCTGTCCCGGGACTTGCAGAGGGCACGCAGCGCCATCTTGGCTACCTGACAGAACCAGTTAGCAGTCATAGCCCGAGGCAAACATTGCTCAGGCCTAAGCCTGTCAGGCTTTTGCCTGGACTCAGGGCCTGAGCAGATAGGCTAGCCTTGTGTGCACCAACCCAGCTGGGGGTTCGGCTGCCCAGCAGAGTGATCAGCACTTGGAAAAGGTCCCCACAGCATACACCATCAGCACTTTCTGAAGGAGCAAACAGGCACTACCTGGTTCACAGAGACAATCTGGGGCAATGCACACTAGGGCTCCAAGGGCACCCAAGAGGAGGGCAGCACATTAGCAATCTGTGACAGGGGAAACCCAGCCATCCAGTGTTGCGAAAATAGCCTTATAGCCTCACAGGAGGCTCAAACACCAGCCAGAGACAAGACCAACTAACACCAGAGATAACAAGAAGGCAAAAGGCAAACATAGGAACGCTACCAACAGAAATCTAGGCAATATGGCAGCGTCTGAACAAAACTCTCCAACAACATCAACTCCTGGATACCCCAACACACCAGAAAAATAAGATTTGGATTTAAAACCACTGGTCATGATGCTGCTAGAGGAACACAAAAAGGACATAAATGAATCTCTTAAAGAAATATAGGGGAACATGAATAAGCTAGAAACCAGTATAATGGAAACACAAAAATCACTTAAAGAAATTCAAGAGAATAAGGCTCAAGAGATAGAAGCCAATAAAGAAGAAACGCAAAAAAAAAAAAAATTAAAGAAATGCAGGAGAACTTTAGTCAATAGGCAAAAGTCATGAAAGAGGAAACACAAAATCTCTTAAAGAATTAAAGGAAAACACAAACAAATGAAGGAACTGAGCAAAACCATCCTGGATCTAAAAACAGAAGTAGAAACAACTAAGAAATCACAAAGGGAGACAAGTTTGGGGATAGAAAACCTTGGGAAGAAATCAGGGGCCAGAGATCCAGAGATGCAAATATCAACAACAGAATACAAGAGATGGAAGAAAGAATTTCAGATGCCGAAGATACCATAGTCAACAGTCAAAGAAAATGCAAAATGCAAAAAGCTTGTAACCCAGAACATCCAGGAAATCCAGGACACAATTAGAAGACCAAACCTAAGGATTATAGGTATAGATGAGAGTGAAGATTTACAACTGAAAGGACCAGCAAATACCTTCAACAAAATTATGGAAGAAAACTTCCCTAACCTAAAGAGAGAGATGCCCATGAATATACAAGAAGCCCACAGAACTCCAAAAAGACTGGACCTGCGCAGAAATACCTCCTGTCACATAATAATCAAAACCCAAATGTACTAAACAAAGAAAGAATATTAATGGCAGAAAAAGAAAAAGGTCAAGTAACATATAAAGGAAGACCTATCAGAATCACACCAGACTTCTCACCAGAGACCATGAAAGCTAGAAGATACTGGGCAGATCTCATGCAGACTCGAAGAGAACACAAATGCCAGCCAAGGTTACTATACCCAGCAAAACTCTCAATAACTATAGATGGAGAAAACAAGATATTCCATAACAAAACCAAATTTACACACTATCTTTCCACAAACCCAGCCCTACAAAGAATAATAGGAGGAAAACTCCAATACAAGGAGGGAAACTACACCCTGGAAAAAGCAAGATAGTAACCTTCTTTCATCAAACCCAAAAGAAGATAACCACTCAAATATAAAAATAACATCAAAAATGACAGGAAGTAATAATCACTATTCCTTAATATCTCTTAACATCAATGGACTCCATTCCCCAATAAAAAGACATAGACTAACAGACTGGATAAGGAAACAGGACCCTACATTTTGCTGGATACAGGAAACACACCTCAGTGTCTGTCAAAAACAAAAACTACCTTAGAGTAAAAGGCTGGAAGACAATTTTACAAGCAAATGGTCTCAGAAAACGAGCCAGAGTAGCCATTCTAATATCAGATAAAATTGACTTTCAACATAAAGTCATCAAAAGAGATACAGAAGGAAAAATCCACAAAGAAGAACTCTCAATTCTAAACATCTACGTGCTAAATGCAAGGGCACCCTCATTCATAAAAGAAACTTTACTAAAACTCAAAGCATACATTGCACTTAACACAATAATTGTGGGTGACTTTAACACTCCACTAGCCTCAATGGACCGAGCAGGAATACAGAAACTAGACAGGGACACAGTAAAACTAATGTAAGGTTTGGACCAATTGGATTTGACTGATATTTATAGAACATTTCACCCTAAAGCAAAAGAATATACCTTTTTCTCAGCACCTCATGATACCTTCTCCAAAATCAACCATATAATTGGTCACAAGACAGACCTCAACAAATACAAGAAGATCGAACTAATCCCATGCCTCCTATCAGATCACTATGGTGTAAGAGTGGTTTTCAATAGCAACAAAAACAAGAGAAAGCCTACATACACATGGAGGCTACACAATACTCTACTCAATGACACCTTGGCCAAAGAAGAAATAAAGAAAGAAATCAAAGACGTTTTAGAATTTAATGAAAATGAAGGCACAACATACCTAAATCTTTAGGACACAATGAAAGCAGTGCTAAGAGGAAAACTCATAGCCCTGAGTGCCTCCAAAAAGAAATGGGAGAGAGCATACATTAGCAGCTTAATGGCACACATGAAAGCTCTGGAACAAAAAGAAGCTAATTCACCCAGGAAGAGGAGAAGACAGGAAATCATCAAATTCAGGGCTGAAATCAATCAAGTGGAAAGAAAGAGAACCATACAAAGAATCAATGAATCCAGGACCCAGGAGGAATAGAAGATAGGAAATCATCAAACTCAAGGCTGAAATCAATCAAGTGGAAACAAAGAGAACCATACAAAGAATCAACAAATCCAGAAGCTGGTTCTTTGAGAAAATCAACAAGATAGATAAACCCTTAGTCAGACTGACCAAAGGGCACAGAGAATGTATCCAAATTAACAAAATTAGAAATGAAAAGGGGGATATAACAACAGAAACTGAGGAAATTCAAAAAATCATCAGAACCTACTACAAAAGCCTATATTCAACACAACTGGAGAATCTGGAGGAAATGGACAATTTCCTAGACAGATACCAAATACCAAAATTAAATCAGGACCAAATAGATCATCTAAAGAGTCTGATAACCCCTAAAGAAATAAAAGGGGTCATAGAAAGTCTTCCAACCAAAAAAGCACAGGACCAGATGGTTTGAGTGCAGAATTCTAGCAGACCTTCAAAGAAGACCTAACACCAATACTCTTCAAACTTATGCCAAAAGCATTATACAGATTCATCGCAATACCCATCAAAATCCCAACTCAGTTCTTCATAGAGTTAGAAAGAGCAATTCTCAAATTCATTTGAAATAACAAAAAAACCTAAGATAGCTAAAACTATTCTCAAAACCAAAAGAAATTCTGGGGGAATCAGTATTCCAGCCCTCAAGCAATACTACAGAGCAATAGTGTTAAAAACTGCATGGTATTGGTACAGTGACAGGCAGGTGGATCAATGGAATAAGATTGAAGATCTAGAAATGAACCCACACACCTATGGCCACTTGATCCTCAACAAAGGGGCTGAAAACATCCAGTGGAAAAAAGATAGCCTTTTCAACAAATGGTGTTAGTTCAACTTGAGGTCAGCATACAGAAGAATGCAAATTGATCCATCCTTATCTCCTTGTACTAAGCTCAACTCCAAATGGACCAAGGACCTCCACATAAAGCCAGACACTCTGAAGCTAATAGAAAAGAAACTGGGGAAGACCCTTGATGACATCAGTACAGGGGGAAAGTTCCTGAACAGAATACCAATAGCATGTGCTCTAAGATCAAGAACTGACAAATGAGACCTCATAAAATTACAAAGTTTCTGTAAGGCAAAGGACAGCATCAAAAGGACAAATTGGCAACCAACAAATTGGGAAAAGATCTTCACCAACCCTACATCAGATAGAGGGCTTTGTATATATCCAATATATACAAAGAACTCAAGAAGTTAGACTCCAGAAAACCAAATAACCCTATTAAAAATGGGCTACAGAGCTAAACAAAGAATTTTCACCCAAAGAACTTTGGATGGCTGAGAAGCACCTTAAAAAACGCTCAACTTCATTAGTCATTAGGGAAATGTAAATCAAAACAATCTTGAGATTTCATCTTACACCAGTCAAAATGGCTAAGATTAAAAACTCAGGAGACAGCAGGTGTTGGAGAGGATGTGGAGAAAGAGGAACACTGCTCCACTGCTGGTGGGGTTGCAAATTGGTACAACCACTCTGGAAATCAGTCTGGTGGTTCCTCAGAAAACTGGGCATGTCACTCCCAGAGGATCCTGCTATACCACTCCTGGGCATATACCCAGAGGATTCCCCAGCAGTTAATAAGGACACGTGCTCCACGTTCATAGCAGCCTTATTTATAATAGCCAGAACCTGGAAAGAACCCAGGTATCCCTCAATGGAAGAATGGATGCAAAAAAATGTGGTATATATACACAATGGAGTACTATTCAGCCATTAGAAACAATGAATTCATGAAATTCTTAGACAAATGGATGGAGCTGGAGAACATCATACTAACTGAGGTAACCCAGTCTCAAAAGATTAATCATGGTATGCACTCACTAATAAGTGGATATTAGCCTAGAAAATTGGAATACCCAAAATAATCCATACATCAAATGATGTACAAGAAGAACAGAGGAGTGGCCTGTTTCTGGAAAGCCTCAGTGTAGCCGTATAGGGCAAAACCAGAACAGGGAAGTGGGAAGGGGTGGATGGGAGAAAAGGGAAAAGGAAGAGGGCTTATGGAACTTTTGGGGAGTGGGGGGCCAGAAGGAGGGAAATCATTTGAAATGTAAATAAAAAATATATCAAATAAAAAATATTAAAAAAACACTTAGCTCTCTTTTAAAACCAATTTCAGATGTGACCCCTCACAGGACAACATTGTTGACAATCCCAATTTAAATCAAATACCCCTTCATTCTATCATGAATTCAAAAATATTTTAACACTTACTCAGTGCCAACTTTATTTTATACTCTGCAAATTCAAACTTGCTCATATTAACTAAAAGTCCCACCTAGAGGCTACTTACGCACCAGGGAAAGTGAGGGAGAGTGAAGAAAACCAGGAAGTCAAAGCAGAAGACAGAGAATGGAAGAAAACACAGCCATGTTCACTGTTCAGAATGCCCTGAGTAAGACAGGGATGGCAATGCATGAGAATCTTGAAAGTCCTGAAATTAGGGATGGGAACTGGCCAGTTTTCAGAGGAAGGGTCCTGCAAAATGAGGGAAAACAAGCCTAAAATCTGAAAGGCAACTTACTTAGTCTAATTTTTATGGTTTGAGTCTCCCATTTTATAGAACTTATGTGAACTTTAGCATCTACTAGGAATTGAGTACACTAAAAATGTATCTGTTGAAATGCCTTACTTTGTTTTAGATTATGCTAAAGGTAGGAAGAGAAAACCCAAATAGATCAGTTAATAAAACCCACAGTCTTAGAGAAGAGATAATAGGGTCCCCAATTATCTCTTTTGCATAGTTGCCAGATGTCTGGCCCACTGATTTCCTGCTGCTGTGCATTTGTTTTAATAAACCATTGCCTTCCTTGAAAGGAGAAAAGAGTGGCATTTTATTGTATGTTACTGGCGTTTTATAAAACAACAACAAAACATTGCCATGCATAGTGGTATAGTAGCACCTACCTGTAATCTCAGCACTTAAGAGGCATTGTGAGGCTTCTGGAATTAAAGAGTAGCCTTGGGTACCCAGCAAGTTCAAGTAAGCATAGGCTACATGACATCTATCTATCTATCTATCTATCTATCTATCTATCTATCTATCCATCCATCCATCCATGTATTCATCTATTTTCTTTATGTTTGTGTGTCACCCATAAACAAGTATAGATATACATGCACACATATTTCTTAGTTTTCTGAATTAATAAATATAATGAGAACTTTTACAAAAAGTAGACCCCAAAGGAGTCCAAATATCGTGTACACTGGAACACAAATTTCTACATAAAATCCTACCTGAGTGAATTCTTAAGGATAAAAAGGATCCTATAGTTTTGAATTTGGCCCCCAATCTATCTACTCGAAGTATAAAACGATGAAAATGGATCTGTGAGCTACTCCTACAGATGAGGTGTTTGGCCAGAGGAATGGTAAGGGATGTGCATGAAAACTGTGCAGCAGCAGCAGCAGCAGCAGCAAGCCTTCACTATATAGAACTGGGGTCAAAGTGGAGAAAGTATTGGTGTAATAAATATAGTGGGTTATTTTTTCTTTTACGTCGGTTTTGTTGTTACTTTTCTTCATTTTTAATTTACTTTTCAGACATGGTCTCAATAGCACAAGCTGATCTCCAACTTGCTATGCAACCAAGAATGACCTTAAGCTTTCCTGATTTTCTGCTTTCTTGCCCAAATTCTGAGATTACATGTAGACATCACAGTGCCAGGAACATGTAGTTTGTTACTGGTGATATAACCCTTTCTCCAAGCTTAGATGTTGAGACACCACAGATGTGTTAGCCTTATTTCTGAAGTCAGAATCCTGACACAGATCCCTGTATCTTCTTCACTGGCTGCTTTTCATATGGATTCACCAAGAAATAACCATTTCCTTGTTTGGTCCAGGTCCAGGGACTGGCTGCCTTAACTGGACAGCCAGCAGAGGCAGGCTGAACAGCTCTGTCTTGGGCTGACCTCTGCATTGCTCTTGCTCTTCCACTGAAAGGGCCTTTTATTGTTACTAGGTCTATCCAAGAGATTCAGACTTTCCCCCACTCAAAGCCATATTATTGGCAACATCTGGGCCCTTTGACATTATATACAAACTAGTGTACTCTAGGACCTGTAAAGCAGCACGTTTACATGCCAGAGAAATGAGGACATGGACACAGGGTGGGAGTACACTGTTCTTATCTCTATATGCATGCATATATTGTTGAAGACTCTTAGATAAACTCTCAACATTCACTGAAGGACAAGTAACAAAAATGAAATATGCTTTGATGAAATACAAATGTAAAAATGAGATACAGATCACTGAATAATTACAAAAACAATTCTGAACTTATGCTATATCATGGACTCAGACATTCATTAAATTAATGCTTAAATTAAGCATGTAAACTTATGATAAGATAGTGTTTAAGCAAAATGTGTCTGCTGTAAATTCACTATTATATCAATTACATTAAAACATCTATATATCACTACTGCTGTCGAAGAAAATTCAAAACATAAAAAAAATTCTAAACCAAAACATCTAAGAAATTCAGGACACAATGAAAAGACCAAATAAGGTCAGGAATTAGAGATGTACTTGTCACCAACAGAACACAAGAGATAGAAGAGAGAATCTCAGGTGTAGAAGATACTGTAGAAGAGATTGACACAGGTGTCAAAAAATTCAAAACATAAAAAAACCCTAACCAAAATCATCCAAAAATTCAGGACACAATGAAAAGAACAAATCTAAGAATAATCAGAATAGCAGAGAACAAAGATTCCCAACTCAAAGGACCTGAAAATGTCTTCAACAAAATCATAGAAGAAAAATTCCCTGACCTAAAAAAGAGATGGCCATGAAGGTACAAGAAGCCTATAGAACACCAAATAAATAGGACCAGAAAAAAATCTTCTCCTCACATAATAATCAAAACACTACATGCATAGAACAAAGAAAGAATATTAAAAACTGCAAGAGAAAAGGGTCACGTACCATACAAAGGTAAACCTATCATAATTACACCATACTTCTCAACAGAGACTATGAAAGCCAGAAGAGCCTGGTCAGAGGTCATGCAGACTCCAAGAGAACACAAATGCCATGCCAGACTACTATACCATCAAAATTCTCAATCAATATAGATGAAGAAACCAAAATATTCCAGGACAAAACAAAATTTGAACAATATCTATCTACCAATCCAGCCCTACAGAGAGTCCTAGAAGGAAAACTCCAACACAAGGAAGGTACCTACACCAAAGAAAGGACAAGATATTAAGTGTCTCACAGCAAAGCGAAAAGGAGAGAACCACGAGCACATAAAGTTGCCTGCAAAAACAAACATATCAGGAAATAACAGTCATCTCTCTTTAATAGCTTTCAATATTAATGAACTCAACTCACCTATAAAAAGATATGAGCTAACCGACTGGATATGCAAACAAGATCCAGCATTTTGCTACATGCAAGAAACACACCTCAATAACAAAGACAGCCATTATCTCAGAGTAAAAGAATGGGGGAAGGTCTTCCAAGCAAATGGTTCCAGGAAACAAGCAGGAGTTTCCATCCTAATATCCAATAAAATAGACCTTCAACCAAAAGTTATCAAGTGTGATGAAGGACACTTCATATTCATCAAAGGGAAAATCCACCAAGAAAAAGTCTCAAATCTGAACATGTATGCCCCAAATGCAAAAATTGCCCACATTTATAAAAGAAACTTCACTAAATCTCAAAACACACATTGAACCTCACACAATTACAGTGGGAGACTTCAACACCCTACTCTCACCAATGGACAGGTTATAGAAACAGAAACTAAACAGAGAAACAGTGAAACTAAGAGAGATTATGAACCAAATTAATTTAACAGACATCTACAGAACATTTCACCCTAAAACAAAATACACCTTCTTCTCAGCACCTCATGGTACCTTCTCCAAAATCAATTATATAACTGGTCACAAAACAACCTTCCACCGAAAAAAGAAGAGTGAAATAATACCATGCAACCTATCAGATCACCACGGCCTATGGCTGCTCTTCAAGAATAGCAAAAACTACAGAAAGCCCACATACACAAGGAAACTGAACAACTCTTTACTCAATGACAACTTGGTCAGGGAAGAAATAAAGAAAAAGACTTCCTAGAATGTAATGAAAATGTTGAGACATCATACCCAAACTTATGGGACACAATGAAAGCAGTGCTAAGAGGAAAGTTTATAGCACTTAGTGCCCAGGTAAAGAAAGTGGAAAGATCTTATACTAACAACTTCACAGCATATCTGAGAACTCTAGAGCAAAAAGAAGCAAACTCACCCAAGAGGAGTAGAAGGCAGGAAATAAGGCCAAAATCAACCAAATAGAAGTGAAAAAATAATACAAAGAATCAATAAAACCAGAAGGTGGTTCTTTGAGACCATCAACAAGATAGATAAACACCTAGCCAAACTAAGTAAAGTGCTGGAAGCAGTATCTAAATTAACACAATCAGAAAGGAAAAGGAAGACATAACAGAAATGGAGGAAATTCAAAAAAAATCTTCAGATCCTAATATACTCAACAAAACTGGAAAATTTAGTAAAATGGATACCACACACAAAAAATTTAGTAAAATGGATACCACTAGATACCACACACAAAAGTTACATCAAGAGCAGGTAAACTAAATGGGCCCATATCACTCAAGGAAATAGAAGAAGTCCTTATAAACCTCCCAACCAAAAAACCCCAGGGTCAGATGGACTTAGTGCAGAATTCTACCAGACTTTCAAAGAAGATCTGATACCATTTTTCTCAAACTATGCCATAAAATAAAAAGAAAAGAAACACTATATAACTCAATTTATGAAGATGCAATTACTATAATACTTAAACCACAGAAGGACCCAAGTGAAAAAGAGAACTTCAGACAAATCTCACTTATGTATATCAATTTAAAAACACTCAGTAAAATTCTTGTAAACCAAATTCAAGAACACATCAAAACCATCATTTGCCATGATGAAGTAGGCTTCATCCCTGGGATGCAAGGTTGGTTTAATATATGAAAATCCATTAATGTAATCGACCAGATTAACAAACTCAAAGAAAAAAACACATGATCATCGCTTTAGATGCAGAAAAAGCATTTAACAAAATATAACACCCATTCGTGTTAAAATTATTAGGGAGATCAGGAATTCAATGCCTAGAGCCAAATATAATAAAAGCAATTTACCTCAAACCAACAGCCAATATCAAATTAAATGGAGATATACTTGAAGCAATCTCACTGATATTGAGGACAAGAAAATGATCCCCATTCTCCCCATATCTATTCAATATAGTACTTGAAGTGCTAGCTAGAACAGTAATAGAATAAAAAGAGACCAAGGGGATACAAATTGGCAAAGAAGAAATAAAGGTATCACTATTTGCAGATGATATGATAGTATACATAAGTGACCCCAAAAATTCTACCAGAGAACTTCTCCAGCTGATAAACAACCTCAGCAAATTGGCCTAGTATAATGTTAACTCAAATAAATCAGTAGCCTTCCTTTATACAAATGATAAACAGGCTGAAAATGAAATTAGGGAAACAACTCCCTTCACAATAGCCACAAATAATATAAAATATCTTGTGGTAACTCTAACCAAACAATTGAAAGACCTGTATGACAATAACTTCACGTCTCTTGCAAGAAATGGAAGAAGATCTCAGAAAATGAAGAGATCTCCCATGCTCAATGATTGGCAGAATTAACATAGTAAAAATGGCCATCTTTCCAAAGGCAATCTATAGATTCGATGTAATCCCCATTAAAATACCAAGTCAATTCTTCAAAAACATGGAAAGGGCAATTCTCAAATTCTTCTGGAGAGGCAAAAAAAAAAAAAAAAAAAAAAAAAAAAAAAAAAAAAAAAAAAAAAAAACCCAGAATAGTGAAAATAATTCTTAACAATAAACGAACTTTAGGTGGCATCACCATCCCTGACCTCAAACTTTACTACAGAGCAATAGTGACAAAAACTGAATGATACTGGTACAGAGACAGACACCTTGATCAATGGAATAGAATTCAAGACCCAGAAATAATACCACACACTTATGAACACTATATCTTTGACAAAAAAAATAAAATATATAATGAAAATAGAAAGCATCTTCAATAAATGATGCTGGTCTAACTGGCTGTCTGCATGTAGAAAAATAAAAATAGAACTATATTTATCACCTTGCACAAAGCTCAAGTCCAAGTGGATCAAGGACCTCAACCTAAAACCAGATACACTGAATCTAATGGAAGAGAAAGTGGGAAAAGAACATTGAAGTCATTGGTACATGGGGAAATTACCTAAACAGAGCTCCAATGGCTCATGTTCAAAGATCAAGAATTGATAAATTGGACCTCATGAGACTGGAAAGCTTCTGCAAGGCAAAGGACATCGTCAATAAGACAAACAGGCAACCTACAAATTGAGAAAAAAATTCCACTAACCCCACATCTGATAGAGGGCTAATATCCAAAATATATAAAGAACTCAAGAATCTAATCACCAAGAAAAACAAACAACCCCTTCAAAAATGGGGTGTAAAACTAAACCGAGATTTCACAACTGAGCTACCTCGAATGGTTGAGAAGCACCCAAAGAAATGTTCAAAGTCCTTAGTGATCAGAGAAATGCAAATCAAAACAACTCTGAGATTCTACATTACACCAATCAGAATGGCTAAGATCAAAACCACAGGTGATAACACATGTCGGAGAGGATGTGGAGAAAGAGGAACACTCTTCCATTGCTGGTGGGATTGCAAACTGGTACAACCACTCTGGAAATCAATCTGGATGTTCCTCAGAAAATTAGAAATAGATCTACCTGAAGACCCTACTCTTGAGAATATACCTAAAAGATGCCCCACTGTGCCACAGGGGCATGTGTTCCACTATGTTTATAGCAACCTTATTTGTGATAACCAGAAGCTGGAAACAACCCAGATGTCCCATGACAGAAGAATGGATACAGAAAATGTGGTTCCTTTGCACAATGGAATATTACTCAGCTATTCAGAAGGAGGCCATCCTGAGTTTTGTGGGCAAATGAATGGAACTAGAAAATATCATCCTGAGTGAGGTAATTCAGACCCAAAAGGACATGCATTGTATGTACTCACTAATAAGTGGATGTTAGCAAAACTAAAAATAAAACAAAAATACAAAAACAAAAACAAAGTACAGAGTACCTGAGATACAGTCCTCAGAACTCTAAAAGGGCAACAAGAGGTATTGTATGTGGAAAAATTGAAGGGTGGATGGGGAGGGGGAACAAAATATGAAGTGTAAAAATTAATTACTTAATTTTTAAAAATTGCATATCAAAAGATATTGGGCCAGGCAGTGGTGGCACATGCCTTTAATCCCAGCTCTTGGGAGGCAGAGGTAGGCAGATTTCTGAGTTCAAGGCCAGCCTGGTCCATAGAGTGAGTTCCAGGATAGCCTGTCTCAAAAAACCAAAAACTCAAACACCAAAAAAAGGGGGGGGGGATAATATATTATACAATCACTTCTTTAAAGTGATAACTATGTCTTCTTTATCTTGCTTTTCTAATTTTCAAAGAAGCACAGATTTTACTTTCATAAACCCACAGTTTTTACAAATAATACTATAAATTTTAATTGACAAGGCATATTTTTATCTAAATATTACCTTTTAACTTCTTCTTCTGTATCCCAATCAAACCTGGAGTAAGTTTTAGAAATTAAATTTTGTAAACCAGTCCAATAAGCTATGTGAGAAAACAAACAATTATATGCATTATTTTATTCATTCATAACCTTAATTCATCAAAGTACTAATTATGTATAACCTGTTCTGTTTCTAACTCCCTATATAAGTTCTGAACATGCTCTCTGGTCCATAAATTCCTAAACTTACTTTCTAATTAGACAGTAGAGAGCATTTTAAAGAAAGACAAAATGTTTTGTTTTTATTTCTTGATACTTTAATATATTTATGTAATGAATTTTAAGTCTCACTCCCAACTCCCTGCTTCTCCAGCTGAAACTTTCTACCAAACAAGTCGCCTTTTTACATCTTGCCTTCTTTTTATCTGTGACTCACTGGATAAATTGAAATTTTGAGATTTCTTGCCCCAAGTAAGTGTAGGATGTTATTTACTGGAACGAGGGAATGTATCAGTATTTGAAACTCTATGGAAGTTAAATCCACTAACAGAGAAGTAATAGTCAATAGTCCATCTGGAAAGAACAGGCCTCATAGGTTAATTAATTTTGTAAGTCATTCTTTTTTTATTATATATTTTCTTTAGTTACATTTTAAATGTTATCTGCTTTCCTAGTTTCCCCTTTGAAAACCACCTATCCCATCCCCCTTCCCCTGCTCACCAATACTCCCACCCTGCTTTCCTGAGCTGGCACTCCCTTGCACTGGGGCATGGAGCCGTCACAGGACCAAGGACCGCCCCTCTCATTGATGTCTGACCAGGCCAACCTCTGTTACATATGCAGCTGGAGCCATGGCTCCCTCCATGTGTATATTCTTTGGTTAGTGGTTTAATCCCTGAGAGCTCGGGGCCAGGGGTTGGGCGGGCAAGGGTACTGGTTGGTTCATATTGTTGTTTGTCCTATGGGGCTGAGGAACAACAATATGAACCAACCAGTAAGTCATTTTTGAAGTTTTAAGATCTATTCAAATATATAGTTTCTGTGATATTCAGACAAACAAATGCATGTTTATTTATTTTGTCCATTAAAAAAAAATTAGCAAATCTTTGTTTTCCTTCTGCCATGTTTAAAGATTAAAAGGAAAAGCCAATGTTCAAAATCATTTTCTTTTACTTTCATAAATCCATATTTTAAAAATAATACTATGCATTTTAATTGATAAGATATTTTTATCCAAATATTACACTTTGCTGTCAATTTCTTCTCCATGTAACCCTAATCAAACCTGTAACCATTAAGCATGCTTGTTACCTTAAAACAGAAAGTAGGTGCTGGAAAGATAGTTCAATCGTTAGGGCCTTTTGCTACTCTTAGAGAGGAACTGGATTCAATTCCCAACATCCATAATGTGACTCACAATCCTCTGGAACTCCAGTTCAGGGTATCTGATGTCCCCTTCTGGTTTTCACTGGCACTGTACACATGTGGGGCTCATACATACACGTGAGCAAACATATGCATATAAAATAGTCTACAGAAATACCCTTAAAATAGGAAATAGACATAATCTACTGTAATAGAGCCAATCCATGAGCTAAATAGACTATTTGTTCTATGAGTCCTTAATCATTTTCTTCTACCTTTTAAAGAAGCCATACTTGCCATTTTTCCTCCAAAAGCTCATTGTGGTGCACTGTCCTGAAACAAGGATTTGCACGGTGTCAATTCAAGGAATACTGTATATGTAATACTGGTATGTAGAGAGCCTCCGTCATGCAAGACAACATACTTTAGTCTGCCTTGTATTACAGTTATTCCCATCCAGGTTAACAGTGAAGTTAAAGATGGGGGAATGTGGACTACACGGTAACATTTCAAGCTGAAGTACATTGTGAAAAGAGGATAGCAACAACAAAAACAGCTTCCCATCGCTCTACCCTGGCCTTAACCAACTGCCAATGTTCCTAGGCAGTCTTGTAAGAGAGTAACTCAGAGAAAACATACTGAATCCAAAAGACAAGCATCACAGACACTTAACTCTGGTTCATTAGTGAAATTCACTTCCAGGACTCAGAAATTGATATAGGATTTTTGGAAAACATTAACTTTTGCTCAGAAAAGTTTGAGCAAAAACTTAGTCAGCTCCCACTGATACTGTGTGTAGCTGTCCAAGTCCAAGAACACAGAGAAAGACAATCAACACACAGCTCACCTCTACCACAGGCACAGAAACCAGGTTATAGTAAGATCAGTCAGCTCCTGCTGCCTGTCACAATTGACGACACCATTGAAATTTAAAATTTTTTAAAATTGAAAAATCAAGCATTTGGGTGCAGGAAGTGAAAGTTAAGTCAGCTTTGGTTGATTTTTATACTAATGAAAAAGCTAAATTGTTCCCTCAGATTATAAACTAAATCTGAATTAAATTTATAGTCCAAGATTTTGGTGGCTTTAGAAACAACAAAGAAGAAAGAAATGGAGACCATTATGTTACAATACATAGACTGCACAGATAACAAAAAAGGTTTTTTCCTCCTATATGGATATCAAAACTTATTACACATACATATAATGTAATATATAATATTATAAATACATATGTGCATGTGTATATGTATGCATATATTACTCCAACACACATTGTTGGGATTTCATGATCACAGTAGACCTGTCATCCTGTGGATCTTAAAATATTACTATCTCCTCTTTCATGATGATCCCTGAGCCTTAAGTGTAGGCTACTGTACATATGTCAGTTGGTACTGAGCACTCCACGGTTGTCTAACCTCTCCTGCTTAACTAGTTGTGCATCAACTAGCTTTATATATATGGTGTGTGTGTGTATATACAGGATGAAACTAAAAAAGAATTAGGTGGATAGAATTCTGTTGATAAGTGACAGTAATGAAGACAGTAAATTGATCACAAACATGATGCACATGCATGGAAGTGCTATAATGAAACTCATTGCTTTGTACAGTGTACTTATGACAACAAATGATAGGTGAAGATATCACAAAAAGATGTGTGTTGAAGTTATAATAATGTGCTATTTGTGTAACTCAGGAAACAAAGGCAGGATTGTGATTTCCAGACCAGTTTGCTCAACTTAGCAAGAGCCTAACAAGAGATAGATGAGATAGATAGATAGATAGATAGATAGATAGATAGATAGATAGATAGATAGATAGATAGAAAGATGGGAGAGAAAAGAGAGAGCACTGTGTAGTGGCATAAATGAATAGGTATATATAATATTTTTGACTTATAGACTCTGAGCATGTTGTAAACAAAATACACCTGTATGAAAAAGAAATAGGAACGACTCATACCCAAAGAGCTTGGAAACATTCATGGCACTCACTAATGACTGAGTTAAATCTTACGAAAGTCAGGTGATAATGAATTCTTCACATTTGATAAAATCAGCAGAAACCATCCTAATAAAATTGACTCTTTAATCGCCTTCTCATCACTTGCCTCGAGGGACTGATGTGCCTTGGTGTCTTACTCCAAAGCACTCCAGGGTATCTCAAAGTATGTACCTCTGACTGATGGTAGGGGGTGGGGTTGGCGTCTTTCTTACATTTGGGGGTTCTTCCAGGAATTGGGGAGACACCCCAACCCCCAAATGATCACCTACTAGACTGATCAGAAGGAAAAAGACCAAGCCCAGCAACAGACACCTACTCAAGTGTTTGTGTTTGTCTCTCTGTCTTTGCCTTTATGTTTGGCTTGCAAGCATGGTATAGGCTGGAAAGCCTCTGGTCTGGTGTGGTCAATTGCGGCAGGTAGTAGGAGTCAACTGAGTCTTGCTATAACCTTGTTTCTGTGCCTGTGATAGGGGTGAACTGTGTGTTGATCGTCCTTCTCTGGGTTCTTGGACTTGGACAGCTACACACAATATAGGTGGGAACTGACCAAGTCTTGCTATACTGTCTGCGCCCGTGGCAGGGGCGAACTCTCTGTGTGTTGATTGCCCTTCTCTGTGTTTGTTAGTGTTGGTTATCTTGATCTGTGTTCTTGGACTGACAACATTTTTGGACATGGGGCAGCCTGAATCTACTCTGTAAAACATCCTAGTTAACCACTGGAAGGAAGTTAGGAACAGAGAAGAACACTTGTCAGTAGTAGTAGAGAAGGACAAGTTAGTCACTCTCTGCTCCTCCAAATGGCTCACCTTAGGAGTAGGGTGGCCGCCTGTAGAGACCTTCGACTTGCAGGTGATCAAAGCAGCAGAATAAAGAATCTTTAGGCCAGGATCCCTTGGGCACTCAGACCCAGTACCTTATATAGTCACCTGGAAGAATCTAGTGGAGGACAACTAGATTTCCTCCCTCCCCTGGTGGATAAAAGCCTTTCTTTCCCCAGCACCCCCCTCACAGGTTCTGACCGTCCTGAAAAAGGAAACATGGTAGGAGGGATCTGGACCTGAGAAGAAGGCGACTATCCAAGACCCTTCAACAGCAGACATGTTGTCCAAGACTCTCCTCCTCCATATCCCCCTACCCTTGCCTCCATAGGCTGACCAGCACCAACACCAGCTCTGGGATCCTCAGCCCATACAGGACCAAGACCATTAAAACCCCCTTTATTGGTGGGAGTAGAAGGAGACCCCAAAGTTCCCAGATCCTCCATGGGGACCCAAAGTATGAGGGCCACCTCCCCTGATATCATGGTGACTCCCCTGCAGAAGGCATATGGGCCTCTAGATGACACAGGGAATTGGGCTATGCAATATTGGCCCTTCTCTTCAGCCAACTTGTACAACTGGAAGGCCCAACAACCCGCTTTTTCATATAATCCCAAGGGGCTGATTAATCTCTTTGAGACTATTTTATTTACTCATCAGCCCACCTGGGATGATATCCAACAACTCATGCAAGTGCTCTTCATGACCAAAGAGTGGGATGATAATGCAGGATGCCAGAAAGAATGTACCCTCAGACATGGGAGCACTCCCTATTGACCAGGCTGTCATCAATAGGGAGTTTCTGCTGCCTAGATATGACTGGGACTTTAATACAGCTAAATGTAAGGGGCACCCGAAGGTCTACCTCCAGTTTCTGTTGGCAGGTTTTATGAGGGTGGCACAATTTGACCAAGGTACATGAGGTTAAGCAGGCAACCAGATTAGTTGCCCACAGCCTTTCTAGAGCGGCTTGTGGAAGATTTCCGCCAATATACACCCCATGACCCCAGTATTGAGGAGCACAAAGCTACTGTGACTATAGTTTCTATAGACCAGGCTAGTAGAGATATTAGGAAAAAAGCTTCAGAGACTAGAGGAACTACAGGATAAATAGTTGAGTAATTTTGTGCAGGTTGCTGAGAAAGTTTACCATAACAGGAAGACAGAAGAAGAGAAGAAGCAGAGAACGAGAAAGGAAGATGTTGAAAGGGAGATGCAAAAAGAAAGGCAACCCCAATAGTTCTCCTGCTACTGTTGACCTTTGGACCCTGCATATTGAACAAGCTCATAGCTTTCATCAAAGTGAGAATAGGAGCAGTGTGGCTGATGGTCCTGCACCAACAAAAGGAGACCCTGAGGACAGGACCTGAAGAATATGAGTTAGTTATCCAAAACCTATACTCAGGTATAGCTCCAGGATTGTAGCTTGTAGAAGAAAAAGGGGGAATGAGGAACCCTAAGGGGTTTTCCAGTCCCACACCCTCCTTACAGCTTTACCCTCCCACCTGGGGTCAAGACTATGCCGAATTTGATTCTCCACCCACAGGAACTTTCTTAAGTAAAAAAATTCTCAGAATGTACTGATAGTCACCTGACCCTCTGGAAAGTCTCAGGTAGTATTCAAATGCATGTTGTGCTTGCTAGTCAATAGATTTAGGGGCCAATATACTTAACCAATAATTTTGAACTGTAACCTTGCTGATGTAACCTGTGCCCCTAAAAAGTATAAAAACTGCTTGTAATAGCCATTTGGGGTCGCCTTTTTAGAAACTTGCCTCGAGGGATTGATTGAGGGTTGACCCCAATGTACCGTAAAATAAACCTCTTGCTTTTACATAGAAAATATTGACTTCTTAACTTCAATTTTAATAATATACCATATTACATGATTTGTTACATACAGAGGAGAAATAGTTTAAGATAATGCAGCAAGAATCTTTACATTAATGTGAATATTTTTATCTTTATACTCACAGAAGTGCTACACTCTAACTTGTCAAGCAAGAAGAAAATTTTCTCCTATACAGTGGCTACTACAGTCGGTGATCATGGAGTATTCAATACCAATTAATCCTCTTGCAATACCATGTTCCTTAGGGAACATCATGGAAGAGAAGATGAAAATATTTTAAGAGCCACAGAATGACAGGACTACTACACTTGTGAAATCCCAACAATGTGGTTGTCTAAACAAGACCTGCATAATGACAACACCAGTTATCATGTCAATATAGATGGAGGAAATTTCACAGGCTTCTAGATGAAGAACAATAGGGAAATGGCTACTAAGAGATGGAAAATCCATCTTTGGGTATGATCCCTCTGGTAGGTTACCTAATCCCAGATTGCCATCCCTAGATACAAGTACATAAGAGCAACCCCAAAACACTAAAGGGGCTCCATTGGTAGTGTGTATTCATGTGCATACATATGTAACAATGATAATTATATAAGAAGTTATAGGCTGAAAGAAAGTTGGGTAAAAACAGGGAAAATTGAGCAGGAAGATGGAAGGGAGGAAAGGACTCAGGTTTAAGAGTCTCAGAAACTGACAATTAAATGAAAAAATACATTCATGCATAGTGTAAAACTTTCTTATTTTAGTAACAGATAATGCACATATAACTATTAATATATGCATTTTAAATTAAATGTTTAAAACACATTTAAATGTTTAATAGTTTTCAGTATTTTATATTTGTTTATTTAAGCAGTGTATACTAATAACTGGAATGACAATACATTTGAGTTGGCACTTAAACACTATGGTTATAGAAAGTGTATATTAGCATATTTATAAATTATATGTATTTAATTAGAAATAATCAAAACAAAGAATACAAAGGAAAAAATTTCCAATAAGCTCTCATAGGGCAAATCATGTGAAATAATGAAATGACATTATGAAACCAGACAGAAATTTTCTCAGCTATTAAGAAATGTTATTCATCTTTTAATGGGTTCTGGTGACTTCCATATCAGTGTGGTCCTCAGATTCCATGGATGCTTTTAAAAGTGTAGTGTTACCATCTAATTTTACAGAGACAATAATTACTATAAAACAGAAGTTCAGAGCAAATTTTGGTGCTAAAAGGACTTTAGGTGGCTGTTCAATATTGTGGAAGGTTTATACAGACCACACACCAAGAAAGTGACAACCACTTCAAGACTTTCTGTATCTTCCTCTCTTCTTAAATAAACAGAAGGGTCATCACCTACAGAAGAAATCTAACCAGATTCTCCATTTAGACAAAGTCTTCTACAGAATGTTGAAGAAGCTAAATAACATTTCCATTTGTGACCACAAGTTGGATACAGTAAAATCAGAGAGTTTTAAGCCTAATTTCAAATGAAAGTAGAAAAACAGGTTATCTTGCAAAGTGCTAGCTGAAAGTCAATTAATGGCTGAAAGTTTGTATATCCTACATGCTCTAGGAAGTGCATAGACAGATTCAATCAGCCACTACCCAATAATCACTGTCCATTTAGCTGATATCCTCCTATATTGTACATTTGAAGTGCTAGAGATGACTATAGTAAATGCAGCTAAATTGTACAAAAAAAGGCAAATTAATTTGAGGCTACACTTATGCCAGAGCACACAGAGTAACCATGATATAGTCAACCCATTCAAGCATGTACTCATTGTTTAGTTGCAATGAAAAAGCCAGAACCCAGCTTCTACCCTCCCTACCCATTCACATGGCATGAAGATGTCTTCTCTATAGACAAAGAGCAAAGGTTATAGAATAGTTCCTTCTATGTATTTAAGCTTTTGTCTTACATTTTAATTGAGGTGTACTGTATATGAACCGCACATATTTAAAATGAACTCCTTGAATAGCATTTGAAAACACAAACACCTGTGAATATGCATGTAGATAAAAATGTAGAGTGTCCTGTGAAGGCTCCATTCCCCCAAATAGGGGAATACAAGTCAGGAAATTTGTGGGTAGGTGAGCAGAGGGAAGGGGTATGGGATAAAGGGTTTTTGGAGGGGTAACACAGAAAGGGGATACCATTTGAAATGTAAATAAAGCAAATATCTAAAAATGTAGAGTGTCATGCATACACATCTCTTCCAAGTCTCCCATGACTCTTCACTCTTGTGCTGCAGGTAAACACTTCCATATTACTTTCACCCATCTTTTAACCTTTATAGAACAGATCTATACATGTTTCCTTTTGCAATGAAAAATGAAGGTAAAATCTGTGAATGTGCCTCAGAACATGCAAAGACAGCCAAGGAACAAGAAGTTATAGTGCTCTTACATTTTCTTTTAAATAGCTTATTATTTCAAACTTAAGTTTCAAATTTGCTAAAATCAAATCTTAGGCAATTAGTGATGACAGATAAAAATTAATACATGCTTCCTAAAAGAAATCCAAAAGTTCATAGATTTGGTCAACTCATGAAAGTTAATGGATTTGAAGGACACATTTGATTTTGCTATTTTGTCCTTCCTTCTTTCCTTTTCTCCTGTTCCTCTCTCTCTCCCTTCTTTCTTCCTTTCTTCCTTCCTTCTCTTTCCTTATCTCCTTCTCTTCCTCCCTCCTTCCTGCTTTTCTTCCTTCTATTTCTCCCTCCCTCCCTCCCTTTCTTTCTCTTTCTTTCTTCCCTGCTTCTTTTCTTCCCCCCTTAATCCTCCTCCATCATTCCTTCCCTCCCTGCCTCCCCTTCTTTCCTTCCTTCCTTTTATCCTTTCCTCCTTCTTTTCTCCCTTCCCTCCCTTCTTCCTTCCTTCCTTTCATTCTTCCTTTCTTCCTTGCTTCTTTCCTTCCAGGTTCATTTTCTTCCCTGTGCTGTATTTTCAAATGTTCTACCTATGATCCTGAGTGTTTCTCACATTTCGTTTTCAGCAATTTACATTTCATAATAGTTATAGCTGAAATTTAGAACATGCTTGGGCACAACTCATAATCAGCCACAGGACAAAAAAGTAAGTTAATAAGGGAAAGATGATAATAAATATCTTTTCATCTTTGCTGACTAGATGCTCAAAAATTCACAGAAATCTGAAACTCTTGAGAAACTCAGAGGCTGCCCACAATTTTCAGCAGATGTCTTCAGTCCTGTCTCTATCGAGTAAGTTCATGGATCCTACTAGGTTCTCATACTATCAGCATAGATGATTCACCAGTGAAGCAAAATTACTAAAGCATTTTGTAATTATTATGTATTGACACATCAGTTCTTATTAGGATTAGCATAGCCTTTCTCTTGCTTCTATTACAAAATTATCTCTAACTTAGTGAGCTAAAGAAAAAACGCATCGTTACTATTGGCAGGTCTAACATGGGCCTCCCTGGGCAGAACCAAAGTACTGGCAATACTGCACTCCTTAATTTGAATTTATTTATCTTTATTTTTAATTGTGTGTTTATTTTTGTGATTATAATTACATCTTTTACCACTTTTGTTTCTTCCCTCCAAAACCTCCCATATACTCCCCTTGCTTACTTTCAGATTCACAATCTCTTTTTTTATTAACTTTCCTTATATGTGTATATGTATAAATTTATAAACATTGAGGTCATAATTACAGCCTGTCTACTCTGCTCATTGTTACGTGTGTGTATATATTTCCAGAGCTGACCAGTTGACACAGGGTAACTACTTGTTGTACTCTCCTTGTGCTTCTCTTTGGAAAAGACATTATCCCCATTTTAGCATTCCTTAATTGCTATAGATTTTTGTGTAGGTTTTGAGCCTTGTAGGCTTTCCTCCACCTACATTGCTATGTCCTTCTTCACGTACAGTTTTGTCTTTTTCATATATTTTGCCATATTTGCCCTTCATCAAACTCCTTCCAGATCCACCCCACCTGCCTACCCACTAATGTCATTCCTCCATTTCTTAAACAATAGAAAAACAATCATTTCGTAAAGCTCTTAAAACAATCCTCTTCCTTGCCCTTTCCATGTTTTGCTGCATTTTTTATTGTTTGTTTTTTGCAGACCTCACCTTTTGGCCCCTTCTTTGCTTTCAGAGCTACCTATGTGCCTTCCAGCTTTGAATTCAGCTGAGAAAAGTTCCTACCTTTTAAGGAAACTTGTAAATGGTTTGAGTTCACCTAGATAAGCATATCATAATCTAATCTTAAAGTCCTTATTCAAAATCACATTTGTGAGATTATTTCCACCATGGAAGAAAACATAGTCATAAATCCCAGGGAGTAGGACATCGTTCAACATCCATTTTGATTGACATCCTACACAAGTGTGAGCTTTCTGAAAGTAAAGAGCATCCCTATCCACCTCCTTGTTCCCAATATTACAAGTGGATCTCATCAAGTGGAGTTCATTCAGTGCTGGTAATCAGACATGAGCTTGAGATAAATTAAAATAAACAATATGAAGAAACAAAAGCCATAAAAGAAGAACCTCAGACAATACAGTAGAATTAATATAATTTTTAAGGAAAAGACTTACTAATAAACCAAATCAATGTCATGGTGGTGAAGTTAAATAAAAAAAAGTAAGCAACTTCTTGAAAGGTTGATTCAGGGAACATCAAGGAACAGGGAGTGGAAAGATTGTAAGAGTAAGAGGTTATGGAGGACTGCTAGAGAGCTGTGTCTTTGGGACATGTCAGCACTGGGACACTAGTTGACTCTTAATAGCTGACCATTACAGTATGCAAAAGATCTGGACAGTGAGAATCTCACATGGACATGGAGAATCTCATAAGATTGCAACCCTAGCTGAGGAGCTTTCAGTAGTTGATAGCTTCTGGAGGAGGAAGAACTAGATTTCTTCAAGGATGTGAGCCTACATAGGCAGCCCATGCTACAGTCCATAACACTAATCCATATACATATTTACAACATTAATTAGATATTGGAAGAACAGAACCTTGAAGCATGGGTGTTGGTTGGAAAACAAAGTAGACCTTGTCACATGGTAAGTTACACTGAGAAAGATAGAAAACTACTTCACTATTACTTTTATGAAAAAAGATAGATGATAGATACATAAATGCATGATAGATTATAGATATAGACATATTGGAGATAGAGATAGATGAGAGAGATAGACAGAGACAAAGACCTAGATAGTAAGAAATATAACATAACTAAGTGCCAAAGAAACTTAAACTGAGGTCTGTTTTATTCTATACCCTTGATAACATACTTGAAAAGTGTTAAGGTAAAGAAGGGAAATATTAAGACTGAGGAAATATTCCCAAACACAAAAAAAAATCATGATGAAAGGGGAGCAGGGATACCTGTTCCAATTTCAGGCCAGATAAAGAACAGTAGCCTGAAATTGGAGAAATTTGAATAAGATCTATAAATTAATTAATATTAAACTATTAGAGTTCATTCCTAAATTTGGTAACCGTACCAAAATTATATAAAATATTACTTCCCAGAAGATTGTTAAAGAAGTTTTTATTTTTGCAAGTGTTTGTGTTATCTCAAAATACATTTATTAAACTTTTAAATAGACTAAGTTCAGAACAGGGAATTGTTTTTATTTTGATGATAGATCCTCTTCTAAAAATTGCTCCTAACTTTGTTTTCTGTCATTATGTCCTATCTAATACCTTTCTTTCCCATAGCATGAGTGTCCTTACTAAGAGTAAGACATAGAAACTCAACATCCTTCTTCTCACTGTTTTAAACCTAAATTGTGCGCACTTGTCAGTGTACCAGCAGAAGAGAAATCTACCTGATGAAATTTAAATATTGATAATTATCTTGTAAACTTCTAATATCATTTAAATATTATAATAATGCTTCTAGGCATTGTAGTTAAATAATAGTTACTGGATGGTAGTTATTCAACATAATGTCCTTAAAGTACTATTTCTCAGTTCTATAAGTCACAAGAGTTGTCTGGCATGTGACTTTCTTTATTGGCTTTGTTTTCCTTCATGTTTTATCTCTGGCTCATGCTGACACACTTCTGGATTGTGTTTAGTCTCTGTGTTCATTTGTTTGTTTGCTTGCTTGCTTTGGAGGATTTTGTTTTGCTGTTTTACTATTCACTCGCATGAAACCATACCAGCTTTCAAGAGGTTGCTCTCTATTTATTACTTATTTATCACTCACTGATGCATTTGTGTGTGTGTGTGTGTGTGTGTGTGTGTGTGAGAGAGAGAGAGAGAGAGAGAGAGAGAGAGAGAGAGAGAGAGAGAGAGAGAGAATATGAAGTCAGAAGCTAAGTTAATTATATCAAGTGAATTCTCTCTATTGACCTTTAAGTAAATCCTGCAAATGGAATCCAGGCCGTGAAGCACTAGCAGAAAGTGTTTCCCCCCTGGGCCATCTTATTGGCCCCCAAGTGATTTTTTCTTTTCTTCATATTTCTCCTCCTCTTCTGTTTCCTCATCCTCCTCTTCTCTTCTTCCTTCTGTTCAAATTCTATTAAAATATATTTTAAAAAATCTTCCCTCTCTTTACTGTTTCTTTAGTCCATTGTGGAGAAAGTTCTGATAATCAGTTCTACTTTCCCTCTTTTCGTTCTTCTCTGCATTTTATTTTGTATTTAATATTATATATTTATTTTTAATTAGAATATAAATTATCTTCACACCTTCTCTTTCTTCTTCCAGAACTTGCTGTGAACATTCTGCTCTTCTCATTCTCAAAACCATGGCCGGTTTGCTGTAGTTGCTATTGTTACACACACACACACACACACACACACACACACACATGAACACACATCTAAATATGTCAACACAATGTGGTCATTCTATCTAGTGCTATCTATATTAATATAAAGTCCTTTTTAATTTTATTCATATGCAACAGGAGGAGGGTTACAATTTGATGGTTTTCTTAGTTCTGAAGAGGTGCTACTGGAGCACATTCCTGTCTCGTGAACTGCTGTCAGACATTATTTGAAGTAATTCTCATGGGATACAAACAAAAGTATCGGAACCATTCAATGCCAAAACACAGAACAAAAGCCAGCACAAAGAACTAAATAAAATATGTTTGAGTCTTACAGAATTTGCTTATCTCTTATTAACTCAACTGTCCAGAACACAGCTTTTCATGGAAAATATATAAATAACTTGTCTCCAAAGGAAGAAAGTTAGTGTTGTAAAATCCATGTGTTAAAGTTCACATGCTTCAAGTTCAGCAGGCTTTCCAGTATACTGTCAGCAGGCTTTCGAGTTCACTCTTTAAGGGAAGCATCACCAGAGGAGAGACAGTGTACTGACGAGGTCAGGTGAAGAGGAAAGAAAGAGAAATGTCATAAAAAGCAGACGTTATTCTATTAACTTATAAAAGGCTTAAGAAATAAAAACATTCTGTTTCAAAACCCTAACATATAGACTGTTAGGATTAAATAACACTGTTATAGGTGGTCATTATGATATGTTCAGTGTAACTACTTTTAAATATAAGGCAAGAAATAAGTTCTTGTTGAATACTTTCTGTTATCATGTTAACAGGTTTTATTTATGGGTTATATTCTTCATGCAAAAAGGTTTTCTGTCTACAAACACAGCATCTTTGTTTTGTCTTGTAGAATATAGGTATTTCAGTAGGCTACATGAAGGCGAACTATATGGAGATTGTAGCAGAATTGGTTTTTCCCAAGGTTTAGTATAACAAAGTACTAATGCTGGATCGGCAACAAAAACATACTAGTAATGATAATTTTTTTATTTCACAAACTTTTTTCCAAATGTTGTCACTTAGCATTCTACTAGATGTGGATGCAATAAGGTAACAAAGTGTAAGTGTTGAAGAATGCCTTGAATGGGTATCAGATAGACATGCATTTAGTAAATGCTCAGTCCCCTTTAATTCCTGCACTCATGATGCAGAGGCAGGTGGATCTCTTGTGAGTCCCAAGTCAGCCTGGTCTAGGTAGTAAATTCCAGGTCAGCCAGGGCTACAAAGTATTACCCAACCTTAAACAAACAAAAGCCTTTCACTCCAGAAAGTTGATGAATACACACAGAGAGGATTTAATGTCCTCAGCACAATTTCTGTATAAAAAAATCAAAACAGAACAAACAAACAAGGAACCCTAAAGGTATCAAGAAAAAGTCAAATAAATAAATAAATAAATAAATAAATAAATAAATAAATAAATAAATAAATAAATAAATAAATAGAATTAAGACCCTGACTATGGCAAAGCCAGGAGAGCTATCACATTGTGGTTGTATCTGTTATAGTAGACAAAAGAGAAGCAAATGTCAAAACAATGGAGCTCTTCATTTTTTTAATAATTAATTGCTTTATTTATTTACATCTCAAGTGTTGAATCCCCTCCTTCAGGCCCCTGCTCAGAGTTCCTCTACCCATCTCTCATCCCCTTTGTCTCTGAGAGGATGTCCACTCCACCTGGGCATCCTCACACCTTGAGACTTCATGTTTCTACAGGATTAGGTGCATCCTTTTTAACTGAGGCAGACAAGGCAGCCCTCTGCTATGCAAGTACCAGAGGCCTTGAACCAGCCACTGTGTGCTCTTTTGTTCTCCTCTGCTTCCTCAAAGTTTAGGGTAGCCTGGAATACAATGAAGAAATAATATCAGAGATGCAATCCTGTGCAATCCTACCATGCTACAAACTAAAATGTGCATAACATTTTTCATGATCAAAATACCTTTTCTTCTTTTCGCAGGTGCTCTACTGAACACTGGTGAGAAACAGTCTGGACACAGGGATCTGGTGTAGAAAATACAAAGGATAGTATAGAGGTGATGGAGGAAGAGAAAAGAGGGGAAAGGAAAAAGAAGAATGAAAAGAAAAATAATACAATTTGCACACAAGAAGTATTATTAAAAGAAATGGAGGGAACTTATGGGGCAGAACCAAGAATAGCAGAAGAGTCAGGCTCATTCTAGAAAGGCTCCCTAGAGAGGTAATATGAGAGGCCAAATATTGGGAAATGGTACAATGTTAGGTAGTAAAGAGATTGGGGGAGACAATCTAGTGAGGCAGGAAGAAATTTCAACATGAAAGTTTGAGCTAAGACCAGGATGTGCAAAACCTAGAGAAGTAGCCCAAGTAAGTGAGCTTTTCCCTCAAAAAATACTGAGAAGTCCTGAAGAACGAGGGAGATGAGTCCTACTCCATATCCGTGAGGCCCACATATACATTTGATGGAGCTTTTCTTAGTTGCTAAATTAAGCAAATAAATATTGCGAAGTTGAATTGCTTTCCTCTGGAATTTTTCCTGATGTATTTGAAATGCAGGCTTCAATCATCTTTGTGTGTGTGTGTGTGTGTGTGTGTGTGTGTGTGTGTGTGTGTGTGTGTGTGCTGAGTCTTCATGGCTACTTTCCAAAAGTCGTGCCTTACACAACTCGCACACAACCCACAAGCACTTATGCATCCTCCCCATGAGTTTTGCTTCCATCTTCATGACCTGACCGTGGAGATATCCGGCCCCAGGTGTAATGAGAAGGTGCATTAACCGTCTGTACCAAGGGGCCCCATTTGTCCTGTTGGCAGTTTTGTTCTTCCCTCTACCTCCCTAATGAGGCCCAGTCCCCATCACTGACATTGTAGCAGTCAGACAAACCGCCATCTCAACTTCTGCCAGGAATCAAAAATAACATTAATTGCCTTCTATAATGTGTATCTATATTTAATGATAATGGATAATATCTCCGATGACATATTTTTCTAACTTTGTTTCTCTGTTTCTCCTTCATTTGGAAAAATGCCTTCCTGTCTGTCTACATAACTTCTTTTAAGATTGAGCATGCCTGTTCATCTTGTAAGTCCTATCTTGTGATTAGTTCACAGAGTGCTTTAATTGATCCTGATCTTACTGTCTTCAAAGAGACAAGGCCATGCATAACTGTTTAAAAGTTTACTATACATCTCCCAACTGGGAACACATGGAGTCCAGTGAATCTACACAGGGATTCATACATATCCTAGAACTTTCTCTAGAAATAGGATTCTTCTCAAGGGATTGGGAAATTTCAGAAAACCAATAGGGAAAGATACATTTTCTTCACTTTCACCAAGTTGTTTCGGGTATAGCTTTTAGTACCTTACACAATTCCTCTACAGTAGTTCCAATTGCTCTGAAAAGTCACCGAGTAAAGTGACATATCAAAATACAGGAAAGCATTTTTATAGCATCCTCTGCAGGCTCTGATAGCCTGGAAAAGACTAATATCTCTAAAGATTGCTAAGGATAGAAAATAAGGTTATCTATGCAAAAATAACTTTGAACATTACAAAAAGTATCTACAAACTTTAGATGTTAAAATATGGCTTATTTATCTTTGTTTTTCCAATGGCTAACATATCATCTAGTAAATAGACACAATAGATGTAGATAGATAGATAGATAGATAGATGAATGATAGATAAATTATATAAATATATGATGATAGATAAATGATAGATTAATATATAAATGGATTATAGATAGATGATAGATAGATAACAGATTATATAAATAAAAAGATGATAGATTTATATATAAATGGATTATTGATACATGATAGATAGATGGATAGATGATAGATAGATGATAGATAATCTATGAACTTATTGTATATCAAGTACACACACGCATGTACACACTCACAGATTCATTCATGTATTTAGAAAAAATAACATCTAATAACTACATTGAAATGTAATAACTACGATGGGATCTATTCTTTTCTATTTATGACAATGATGATGACGATGACAAGGAAAGCACTTAGTACATCGGTACATTAGTGGTATCCTACCTCACCTTTCCTATGATTGTATATGTTACCCAAAGCTCCTACACAGAAACACATTGCTCCAAATTCTGCTGGCAATGAGCAGAGAGCCTGGCTTCCACTTAGTCCTTAGCACATCAGCTCTATTTCCTCTAAATTTGCTCTTTCTCCTTTCCCAACAGATGTTAAATGGAAAGGCAGAGATTCAAGGCTAGGGCTGTCTGTCTCCAAACCTGCTTTTGTTAAATCCTGCTCCTTTTCTAGGACCTTCTATCTCTGATACTAACTACACATGAAAGGAACCTGGAATCCCTCACCTCAGTGATGTGAGTGCTGCTGGTTCCCAGTATGAGTGAAGGCACTGTTAGAAGTCACCTTTGTATCAGGAAGCGAATGAGTTAAAACCTGGGAAAGTGTGTGTGGAGGGGTGAATGTCTGGGTGAGACAAGCTCTCACAGGAGCAGCAGACAGGCTAGAATCCTGTCCTGCCATCATCCACTGGGACTCCGTTCTGTACTCCTAAACCAGAGTTTCAACATCAGACTGGAGGAATTTCTCTGAGATTCTTAGTCCTCAACTCAACAAGGCCCACATTGCTTCTGTCACAGCAGATCAGCACTGAGCCCGCGGACATCATGAGCAGGGACTGTAGTAGTTTTAGTGATATCCAGGATGCCTTTTCCTTGTTTCCACGAGCTCCACCAGGACAAGCCTGAGTGCAGAATGTCATGATGATTGGTATGCACGTGAACTCGGAGCACACAGTTGATTGTGGGGTGATGCAATTGCCCAATGGCACTAAAAAGCAGGAGCCTCCCAATATTTAAAACATTTTCTCAGAAGAAAAAAAAACTTCTCTAAAGTTTTATGTTGTAGAAGAGAAACTACTGCCCTAAAAATTGATAGATCAAAAGCAAGATAAAGTTTACTTCTCTCAAACACGTTTCTTAGTGCTCCTCTTACACCTCGGCCTGTAATTTAAGAAACTGTTAAAGCAGCAAAATATCACATAGCTGAATGTTCTGATACAATTTGAAGATTTTGGGTCTCTCCTTCCTTGAGGTCAACAGTCACAGGCCAAGGAGGGTGAGGGGACAGGAATGGGGCACAGAAAGGATCTGAAGGCTATGAGTCCCACAGAAGGACTTTAAGAATCAGTTTCAGTGAGGTAGGTAAAATTAATTCCAGGTGAACGGGGGCTATATAGATCTTAGGAGTGGGGAAGGGGGATTTCCAAGATGGCTGAACATTATTGGATGGGGCTGAGGTGCTTGGAATGCTTCATTTACATGAAGAGTAATTCCAAGAACCTCATAGGCAAGCTCTTTTTGGGAGAAAGGAAGTTGAACCTGTAATCTGGCCACAGACTATGCGACTTTCCACAGAGGTCTTTGGGCTTATGGTGGGAACGCTGAGTAGAATTTAAGTGCTGAATCATAAAGGCTTCCAAGAAGCTTTGTCATCCTTCAGATAAGGTCAGGCAACCGTGCTTAGAGACACGCTCCAGTTAAGATCAGGCAGAGAAGAGGGAGCCCTGCTAAGAAAGAGGTCCTCCGTTTTGTGCCAAGCTTGAAGAGCTATCCAGACACGGTGGACCACAACCTTAAGAACAGCATCTTCAGGGAAATCATTTGAAATGTAAATAAATATATCAATAAATTAAAAAAAAAAGAACAGCATCTTCCACAGAAGAGTTGGTTGGAGGCTGAGGAAATTCTACATGTCTTAGGAAATTTTTATGAAAATAGGTACCATTTTTATAAACTATTAAAATGCTATTCTATTTATTATATATTTTCATGTATCTATTTACATGCTAGTATGTGTACAGAGGTACATGTATGAAGATATGCCTGCATGTCTGTGAACACCTCTGTGCAGGCCAGAGAACAATCTCTATTGTTTCTTGGGCTTCATGTACTTACATCTTTTGGCACTGGATCCCTCACTGGCTTCTGTCTTCGAGCTCACTGAGTAGAGTAGGCAGGCTGGACAGGAAGAAGCCCCAGGGTTCCAGCTGTCCCTGGCTCCCAGCATCACCCCACCAAGCTTTGAAATGTTTGGAATGTTTGCCTACTTGTTTTGTTTGTTCATTCGTTTTTAAGCATAGAAAAACCTTAGATTGGATAAACTTTAAAATTCTTTGCAAGTCTAAAATTCTGGCATTGTATTCCACATGCTCAAAACTAATCTGGGGGCTGGAGATGTGATAGCACTGTGATGGCCTAGCATGAGACAGGCCTTATGTTCACTATCAACGCCACATATAAAAAAAGGCAAATTACATAACAGACATCCCTGATGTAGGACATCAATTCTGAATACTTCTATTGTAATGTATTTGTAAAGGTAAAGCAAGATCAATGCCACAACAGGAGTACCATCTTCACTGTTGAACTTTCTGAAGAGTTGATTGATCCAGCCGGACTGATAATCTCAAGTCAAAGATATAGTAATGATATAACTGCACATATACATGGGTTTGGCTTCTAATTAATGTAATGAAGATAGTATAACTTGGTTTTTCACAAAAATATGTAGACATTGTAGTATTAAAATTAATCAAACTTACAAAATATTAGCTCAAGTTTTTTTTATTTTATTTACATTTCAAATGTTACCCTTTTCTTGGTTTCCCCTCCAGAAACCCCCTATCCCATCATCCCTTCCCCTGCTTCTAAGAGGTTGCTCACTCAGCCACCCACTCCCATCCCCCATGACTGGAATGGAGCCTTCCCAGGACCAAGGGCCTCTCCTCCCAGTGATGCCCAACAAGGCCATCCTCCGCTACATAGGTAGCTGGAGCCATGGGTCCCTCCATGTGTACTCTTTGGTTGGTGGTTTAGTTCCTGCGAGTTCTTCAGGGTCTTGTGGGTTGATATTGTTGTTCTTCCTATGAGTTGCAAACCCCTTCAGCTCCTTCAGTCCTTTCTCTAACTCCTTCACTGGGGACCATGTGGTCCAACCCCCTCTGTATTTGTAAGACTCTGGCAGAGCTTCTCAGGAGACAACTACTTCTTGGCACCTGCAGTAGTGTCTGGAGTAGTGTCTGGGTTTAGTGTCTGTATATAGTGGGGCAGTCTCTGGATGGCCTTTCCTTCAGTCTCTGCTCCACAATTTGTCTCTGTATTTTCTCCCATGAGTATTTTATACCCCTTCTAAGAAGGATCAGAAAATTCACACTTTGGTTTTCCTCCTTCTTGAGCTTCATGTGGTCTGTGAATTATATCTTGTAGATTCCAAAGTCTTTGGGCTAATATCTGCTGAACAGTGAGAGCATACAATGTGCGTTGTTTTGTGACTGATAATCTCAAGTCAAAGATATAGTAAAGATATAACTGCACATATACATGGGTTTGGCTTCTAATTAATGTAATGAAGATAGTATAACTTTACTCAGAATGATATGTTCTAATTCTGTCCACTTGCCTGTGAATTTCATGAAGTCATTGTTTTTAATCAATAAGTAGTACACCACTGTTTAATTCTACCACATTTTCTGTATCCATTCCTCTATTGAAGGACATCTGGGTCCATTCCAGCTTCTGGCTATTATAAATAAGGCTGCTATGAACATAGTGGAGCATGTATCTTTGTTATATGTTGGAACATCTTTTGGGTATATGCCCAGGAGTGGTATACTGGGTGTTCATTTAGTACTATGTCAAATTTTCAGAGGAACCACCAGATTGACTAAAACAGTGGTTGTACCAGCTGGCAATCCCACCAACAATAGAGGAGTATTTCTCTTTCTCCACATCCTCAATCATCATCTGCTGTCACCTGAGTTTTTGATCTTAGCCATTCTGTGTGAGGTGGAATCTCATGGCTGTTTTGATTTGCATTTCCCTGATGACTAAGGATGTTGAACATTTCCTTAGGTTCTTCTCAGCCATTCAGTATTCTTCAGTTGAAAATTCTTTGTTTAGCTCTGTACCCTATTTTTTTAATAGGATTGTTTGGATCTCTGGAATCTAGCTTCTTTTGTCTCGGTTCTAGGTTCTAACTCTGGAATCTAATTCTTTGTATATATTGGAAAAAGGCCTTCTATTGGATATAGGATTGATGAAGATCTTTCCCCAATTTGTTGCTTGCTGGTTTTGTCCTTTTGACAGTTTCCTTTGCCTTACAGAAGCTTTTCTTTTTTTTTTTTTTTTTGAGGTCCTATTGGTCAATTCTTGGTTGTAGAGTATAAGACATTGGTATTCTGTTCATGAAATATTCCCCTGTGTGCATGTGTTCTAGGCTCTTCCCCACTTTCTATTCTGTTAGTTTCAGTGCCTTTGGTTTTATGTGGAGATCTTTGATCCACTTGGACTTGAGATTTGTACAAGAAGATGAGAATGAATTTGCATTCTTCTACATGCTGACCTCCAATTGAACCAGCACCATTTGTTGAAAATGCTATCTTTTTTCCACTAGATGGTTTTAGCTCCTTTGTCAAATATAAAGTGTCCATAGGTATGTAGGTTCATTTCTGGGTCTTAAATTCTATCCCACCTGTCTTTGTACCAATTACACGCAGTTTTTATCACTATGGCTCTGTAATACAAATTGAGGTAAGGAATGATGATTCCCCCAGATGTTCTTTTATTGTTGAGAATAGTTTTCCATATCCTGAGTTTACTATTATTCCAAATGAATTTTAACTGGGCTTCATAGAATGAATTGGTTAGTGTTCCTTCTGTTTCTATTTTGTGGAACAGTTTGAAGAGTATTGGTATTAGATCTTCTTAGAAGGTCTGAGAGAACTCTGCATTGAACCCATCTGGTCCTGAGCTGCTTTTGGTTGGGAGACTATTAATGACTGCTTCTATTTCTTTAGGGGATATGGTATTGTTTAAATTATTTATCTGAGCCTGATTTAACTTTGGTATCTGGTATTTGTCTAGAAAATTGTCCCATTTCATCTAGATTTTCCACTTTTGTTGAGTATAGCTTTTGTAGTAGGATCTTATGATTTCTTGGATTTCCTCAGTTTTTGTTGTTATGTCTCCCTTTTCATTTCTGATTTTGTTAATTTGGATACTGTCTCTGTGCCCTCTGGTTAATCTGGCTAAGGGTTTATCTTCCTTTATTTTCTCAAAGAACCAGCTCCTGGTTTGGTTCATTCTTTGTATAGTTCTTTTTAATTCTACTTCAGTCCTGTTTTTGATTATTTCCTGCTGTCTACTCCTCTTGGGTGTATTAGCTTCTTTCTGTTCTAGAGCTTTCAGATGTGCTGTCATGCTGCCAGTGTATGCTCTCTCCAGTTTCTTTTTTTGAAGGCACTCAGAGCTATGAGTTTTCCTCTTAGCACTGCTTTCATTTTGTCTCATACATTTGGGTATGTTGTACTTTCATTTTCATTGAATCAAAAAAGTCTTTTATTTCTTTCTTTATTTTTTTTCTTGACCAACTTATCATCGAGTAGAGCATTGTTCAACTTCCATGTGTATGTGGGCTTTCTGTTGTTTTGGTTGTTAATGAAGACTAGCCTTAGTCCATGGTTACCTGATAGGGGGCATGGAATTATTTCAATCTTCCTCTATCTGTTGAGGCTTGTTTTGTGACTAATTATTTGGTTGATTTTGGAAGAGGTACTGTGGGTGCTGAGAAGGTACATTCTTTTGGTTTAGGATGAAATGTTCTATAGATTCCTGCTAAATCTATTTGGTGCATAACCTCTGTTAGTTTCACAGTGTCTCTGTTTAGTTTCTGTTTCCATTATCTGTCCATTGGTGAGAGTGGGGTGTTGAAGTCTCACCAATGCAATGTGTGCTTTGAGCTTTAGTAAATTTTCTTTTATGAATGTGGATGCTCTTGCATTTGGAACATTGATCTTCACAACTAAGACTTCATCTTGGTAGATATTTCCTTTGATGAGTATGGAGTGTCCTTCCTTATCTTTTCAACAACTTTTGGTTGAAAGTTGATTTTCTTTTTTTTTTTTTTTTTTTTTTTTTTTTTGTCATTAGAATGGCTACTCCAGCTTGTTTCTTGGGACCATTTGCTTGGAAAATTGTTTTCCAGCCTTTTACTCTGAAGTAGTATCTTTCTTTGCCACTGAGGTACATATCCTGTATGCAGCAAAATGCTGAGTCCCGTTTACTTATCCAATCCATTAGTCTATGTCTTTTAGTGGGGACTTGAGTTCATTGATGTTAAGAGATATTATGGAAAAGTGATTGCTGCTTCCTGTTATTTTGTTGTTAGAGGTGGAAATATGTTTGTGTGGCTATCTGATTTTGGGTTTGTTGAAAGAATATTACTTTCTTGCATTTCCTAAGGTGTAGTTTCCCTCCTGGTGTTGACATTTTCAATCTCTTATCCTTTGTAGGGCTGGATTTGTGGAAAGATATTGTATAAATTTGGTTTTATCATAGAATATCTTGGTTTCTTCACCTATAGTAAGTGAGAGTTTTGCTGGGTATAGTAGCCTGGGCTGGCATTTGTGTTCTTTTAAAGTCTGTATGACATCTGACCAGGATTTTTTGGCTTCTCTGGTGATAAGTCTGGTGTAATTCTGGTAGGTCTGCCTTTATATGTTACTTGACATTTCTCACTTACTGCTTTTAATATTCTTTCTTTGTTTTGTGCATTTGGTCTTTTGATTATTATATGATGGGAGGAATTTCATTTCTGGTCCAGTCTATTAAGAGTTCTATAGGCTTCTTATATGTTAATGGACATCTCTTCCTTTAGGTTAGGGAAGTTTTCTTCTATAATTTTGAAGATATTTCGTGGCACTGTAATTTGGAAATCTTTGCTCTCTTTTATACCTATTGTCCTTAGGTCTGTTCTTCTTATTGTGTCCTATATTTCCTGGATGTTTTAGGTTAGGAGTTTTTTGAATTTTGTATTTTCTTTGACTGTTATGTCAATGTTTTCTATGGTATCTTTTGTACCTGAGATTCTCTCTTACAATTTCTTATATTCTGTTGGTAATGCTTGCATCTATGACTCCTGATCTTTGATCTCTTTTCTAGGTTTTCTATCTCCAGTGTTGTCTCCTTTTGTGATTTCTTTATTGTTTCTATTTCCATTTTTAGATCCTGGATGGTTTTGTTCAATTCCTTCACCTGTTTGTGTTTTCCTGTAATTTTTTTAATGGATTTTGTGTTTCCTCTTTAAATGCTTCTAACTGTTTACCTCTGTTCTCCTGTATATTTTTAAGGGAGTTATTTATGCCCTTCTTAAAGTCCTCTATCATCATCATGGTATGTGACCTTAAATCCAAATCTTACTCTTTCCAGCATGTTAGGGTATCCAGGACATGCCATGGTGGGAGAAGTGGGTTCTGATGGTGTCAAGTATCCTTGTTTTCTGTCACTTGGGTTTCTGTGTTTGCCTCTAGCCATCTGTTTATCTAGGGTGTTAGTTGGTCTTGTTGTCTCTAGCTGGAGCTTGTACCTCCTGTGGGCCTGTGATCTTAGGTGTGTTAGCACCCCTGGAGAGGCCAGTTCACTGCTGAACAGGATTTGGGTATGGGGTCTGTCAGACAACCTTAGCTTCAGAGCACAGATGGATACTGGAAGGATCCTTTCCCCAGCTGCTCTACTGTCCCTGTGCCTTGTGAGTCCCTGGAGGATCCTGCCTTGGACAGTTATTGGAGTGAAAGTGGTTATCTCACCTCTGGGCTTAGGAGTTAGAGCATTCCTGGGAGACCATCTCTTTCCTGGTGGTATTTGAGTGTGGAGGACTGTGGGACAGCCTTAGCTCCAGGGTGCAGATGGAGACTGGAAGCTAGCTCAAGATGTTTAATGTCTATTTTTTAGCATAGCATAACTCTTCTGTCACTGATATGAGGTCCCTAAATGTCTTAGTTATATTGGGGTAACCTCCTAGAAAAAGGGCTACAACAGGCAAAAATATTTAATAGGGCTTGTTTTACTATCCTCCCTGGATTTCAGGATTGCAAGGATGTTTTATTTGGAACTCTCATCCCTAGCTATAACTTTATCAGGTGTCTGCCAGAGTTGAGTTCAGCTAGCTCCAGAAGGAAATCCTGTAAGTGGTTTAGCAAATGCTAAATGGAAAGCCTAGGGTATCTGGCTACTTGAAATTCAAAAGTTATAGCTCAATAATTCAAAAAAGCAGCCTGTCTTTCTCAGGATGGCATGGTAGTCTCTGTAAAGAAATCCACAGATTTAACCATTCAAACTGCCCTACCTACTTGGTCCTGCATATCTTCCCAGCACTAACAGAGTATAAACTACTGACTTCACAGAAGGTCTCTCATCAAACATGTTTGTTCCATTGGCATGTGATCAAAACAGTTTCTCAGATAAGTGTCATGAATTACACATTAAAAAGATTTTGCTTTTTCCCCTGCTTGTAGACATTATGTCTTCAACACCTCAAGGGCTTTAGCTAAATGCTCTTTGCTCTTTCCAGTAATAATGGTCCAATTCACTCAATCACAAATTAGGCTCAAAAATGCCAGTTCAACTTGGCTCCAAGTAAATAAATTAGACCAAAGTCTCCATAACAAGAAGAATATTTTGTAGAATGGAATGGAAAAAATAGATTTTTCCCTTTAATGAAAAAATTATGAACCTCTTAAAACGGAGCTTAATAGAAGTGATCTGACTTGGGCTTTAGTTTTGACCTCGGGTATTTTTCCTCTTTATAGGAAGCATATGAACTAATAGTTATTTGACTAAATTTTCATTGAAAATTATTTGGTATTAGCCTTCCTGGAAAGCCTGCAACTAATTCCATAATTGAAAACTGTACTTGAACAGGTAAAGCCCTGTAATATAGCTAATTGTAGTTAGCATTTATTCCAGCCACAAGACTTTCCATATTAAATAAGGCACAAACTTCTACTTATAAAATGATCATGTGATCTTTTAGAATAATTAAAGTAATCCTTCAGCTATCCAGAATTGAACTACAGAGAAATCTCATTATTCTAGAATATAAGAAAGAAACCATACATTTTTGAGGCGTCTAAATATGCCATATAGAAATCTACAAACAATGCTTGTACCTAGAGCACCTGAGAGAAGAAGGGTTTGCAACCTTTCCATCATTTAGTTTTACTTTGTTTTCATGAAAGGATTGATATTGCACATAAGGAACAAGTGCTTGTGAAATGAGCATATTACTGAGTTGGAAACAATTGTGGTCTGTCTTTGGTACCCTAAGCACCTCCTGTATAAAACTTCTTATTAGCAGCAAAGTTTGGACATGAGATAATAGATTCCATAATCTCAGAAAATGAAGATTTGGGGGCCTAGTAATATATCAAACATTATTGACCTTCCTGTTCATGTCTGCAACAAGGCTGACACAGGAAAGGCTATAGAAGTAGACATCTGTGAGTAAGGTCTTTTCTTAAAATAAACCTTTTTGATCTGTTTAATATAAGGAGGTAAAAAGATCTAGAGATCTAATGTAGAAACAGATGGGCCATGGCCTTGGGAATGTAGCAATACCGTCTTAAAACTGAAGCTCAACAAATGCCTGTGCTTTAATCAACTAGATTATCAAACTCTTTCTCCCATAGAACATAAGCAAGAAGTAAATGGAAAAAGTAAAGCAGTTTGTTTCAACAATTCCCTCAACACAACTCCCTACACTATAGTCATGAAATCACTCCCCAGGAGTTTCCACAGAGTCTACTTAAACTAATATTAAGAGACAATTCTATTAAGCCAAGACTTCCAGCCTTAGGATGATGTAAAATACACAAATGGAGTAGAGAAGATATTGAAGATGAGTGAGAAAACAACTCAAAAGGCAGACATTGGACAGCAATCATCACTGAAAGCATGGATAAAACAGAAGAAAGCATGAATGCAGACATGGGGCCCAGAGCATAGGAATTAAGAATGGGAGCAGAATGCCTCTAGGACCTTTAAACACTCTCAGAAGTCAGGACTTTAAGTGCTGTATAAGCGTACACTTCAATTTTATGTTAAAAAGTCACTTGTGTATGTAACAGTATGTATTTAAAAATAGATAATAGATGAATAGAAGATAGATTGATAATTAATAGAGAGAAATAGAGAAATAGGGGGTTGACACATCATATATAAATCATATAAATAAATAGATATAACAGATATATAGATGAGGATAAAAGATAGACTGATAGGCAAATAGATGATAGAAGACAGATGATAGATAGATAGATAGATAGATAGATAGATAGATAGATAGATAGATGATAGATGATAGATGGATCATTATTAAGAAAGATAAACACATAGATTTATAGAAACATACATACATACATACTTAAATAGATATATAGATACATAGAAAGAAACATAGATCCAAATGATTGCTAAACAGATGACAGATACGTAGATACATAGACAAAAGTAAAAATCCACCTGATTTTACCAAAGAAAATAATAATTTTAAACATATTTGCAATTGTCTCTAGTCTTTCTCCCTGAAATTGCAGATAAGTCAACTAAAATTAAAAAAAAATACAGTTGACAAATACAACACAGCAGCATGCATCAAGATTGTGATCTAACACTGAAATAATTTCTATTCACCTTTATCATGTTTGTCAAAGGTTTAATAATGTGTATCAGTGATACAAAGTCCAAACTTACGTACATACTTGAAATCATCAGCAAAACAGTGGTCTCTGGAGGCAATCATTGAGTATATTACAATCCATCCTTTTTAAATCTGTGCTAGGAGTCCACTGTCTGAACTTACATTTTAAAATGACACTCAACTAGACTCCATATTTCAAAAGTTGTCTAGTTAAGAAAGCAAAAATCACTAATTTCTTTCTCAGTCTGCTTATCCTTTGAATATATAAAGGCTACTGACTTGCTTGCATTGATTTTGTAGCCAGCCACTTTGCTGAAGTTGTTTATCAGCTGTAGGAGTTCTCTAGTAGAGTTTTTAGGGTCACTTAAGTATACAGTCATATCATCTGCAAATAGTGATAGTTTGACTTCTTCGTTTCCAATTTGTATCCTTTTGACTTCCTTCTGTTGTCTAATTGCTCTAGCTAGGACTTCAAGAACTATATTGCAAAGATATGGAGAGAGGGGGCAGCCTTGTCTAGTCCCTGATTTTAGTGGGATTGCTTCAAGTTTTTCTCCATTTAGTTTGATGTTGGCTACTGGTTTGCTGTATATTGATTTTACTATGTTTAGATATGGGCCTTGAATTCCTGTCCTTTCCAAGACTTTTAGCATGAAAGGATCCTGAATTTTGTCAAATGCTTTTTCAGCATCTAATGAAATGATCATGTGGTTTTTTTCTTTGAGTTTGTTTATGTAGTGGATAGCATTTATGGATTTCCTTATATTGAACCATCCCTGCATCCCTGGGATGAAGCCTACTTGATCATGGTGGATGATCGTTTTGATGTGTTCTTGGAATCGGTGGGCAAGAATTTTATTTAGTATTTTTGCATCGATATTCATAAGGGAAATTGGCCTGAAATTCTCTTTCTTAGTTGGATCTTTGTGTGGTTTTGGTATCAGCATAATAGTGGCTTCGAAGAAGGAGTTGGGTAGTGTTCCTTCTGTTTCTATTTGGTGGAAAAGTTTGAAGAGTATTGGTGTTAAGTCTTCTTTGAAGGTCTGATAGAATTCTGCACTGAAACCATCTGGTCCTGTGCTTTTTTTGGTTGGAAGTCTATCTATGACCCCTTCTATTTCTTTAGGGGTTATAGGTCTGTTTAGATGGTCTATTTGATCCTGGTTTAATTTTGGTAATTGGTATCTGTCTAAGAAAATGACCCCCTTCACAATAGCTACAAACAGCATAAAGTATCTTGGGGTGACTCTAACCAAACAAGTGAAAGACCTATATGACAAGAACTTCAGATCTCTGAAGAAGGAAATCGAAGAAGATCTTAGGAAATGGAAAAACCTTCCATGCTCGTGGATTGGCAGGATTAATATAGTTAAAATGGCCATCTTGCCAAAGGCAATCTACAGATTCAATGCTATTCCCATAAAAATCCCAACCCAGTTCTTCATAGAGCTAGAAAGAGCAATTCTCAAATTCATCTGGAATAACAAAAAAACCCAGGATAGCTAAAACTATTCTCAACAGTAAAAGAACTTCAGGGGGATTCAATATCCCAGACTTTAAACTCTACTACAGAGCAATAGTGATAAAACCTGCATGGTATTGGTACAATATCAGGCAAGCAGATCAGTGGAATAGGATTGAAGACCCAGAAATGAACCAACACACCTATGGTCACTTGGTCTTCGACAAAGGGGCTGAAAGCATCCAGTGGAAAAAAGATAGTCTTTTCAACAAATGGTGCTGGTTCAATTGGAGGTCAGCATGCAGAAGAATGCGCATCGATCCATTCTTATCTCCTTGTACCAAGCTCAAATGAATTAAGGACCTCCACATAAAACCTGACACACTGAAACTAATTGAAAAGAAACTGGGGAAGACCCTGGAGGACACGGGCACAGGGGTAAAGTTCCTGAATAGAACACCAATAGCTTATGCTCTAAGATCAAGAATTGACAAATGGGACCTCATAAAACTACAAAGTTTCTGTAAGGCAAAGGACACTGTCAAAAGGACAAAACGTCAACCAACAGACTGGGAAAGGATCTTCACCAACCCTAAATCCGACAGAGGGCTAATATCTAATATATACAAAGAACTCAAGAAAGTAGAACCCAGAGAACCAAATAACCCCATTAAAAAGTGGGATACAGAGCTAAACAAAGAATTTTCACATGAAGAACTTTGGAGAGCTGAGAAACACCTTAGGAAATGTTTAACATCATTTATCATTAGGGAAATGCAAATCAAAACAACCCTGAGATTTCACCTCACACCAGTCAGAATGGCTAAGTTCAAAAACTCAGGAGACAGCAGGTGCTGGCGAGGATGTGGAGAAAGAGCAACACTCTTCCACTGCTGGTGGGATTGTAAGATGGTGCAACCACTTTGGAAATCAGTCTGGCGGTTCCTCAGAAAACTGGGCATGTCACTTCCTGAGGACCCTGTTATACCACTACTGGGCATATATCCAGAGGATTCTTCAGCATGCAATAAGGACACATGCTCCACTATGTTCATAGCAGCCCTATTTGTAGTAGCCAGAAGCTGGAAAGAACCTAGATGTCCTTCAACAGAGGAATGGATACAAAAAATGTGGTATATTTACACAATGGAGTACTATTGAGCCATTAGAAACAATGAATTCATGAAATTCTTAGACAAATGGATGGAGCTGGAGATCATACTAAGTGAGGTAACCCAGTCTCAAAAGATCAATCATGGTATGCACTCACTGATAAGTGGATATTAGCCTAGAAACTTTGAATACCCAGGACATAATCCACAAATTAAATGATGTCCAAAAAGAATGGAGGAGTGGCCCCTGGTTCTGGAAAGACTCGGTGCAAGAGTATAGGGGAATTCCAGAACAGGGAAGTGGGAAGGGGTGGATGGAAGAATAGGGGGACGGAAGAGGGCTTATGGGACTTGCGGGGTATGGGGACCCAGAAAAGGGGAAATCATTTGCAATGTACATAAAAAAAGAAAAGAAAAGAGAAGAGAAGAAAAGAAAAGAAAAGAAAAGAAAGAAAGCAAAAATCCTTGTACATTATTAAAACGTTATATTTAGAAATATTTATACATATAAAAACTATGAGACTGTGAATATATGCATGTGATAACAATTAATGAAAAAGTAGGCCTTGAATCTGAGAAAGAGCAAAATGGAGTTTGGGGGAGCAGAAGGGGAAATGACATAATTATATTATGATCAGAATTATAGAAAAAAGGATATTTTTCCAATCTAAACCTTATAACATTAATGGGCCAATTTCAAATGCCAATAAGTATACATTAGGTTTCTCAAAAAACATTAGGTATCCATAAGTGATTATCTTTTACTTGTTGAATTTGTTAATTTGGTCTGTTGGGAGAGAGATAGTCTACTAAAAATTGTCAAAAAAAATTTAAGTTATCCATTCATCTTTCTTACTTTTCTTATTTAAATAACATAGCTTTCAGTGTTTCACTGTATCCGACTTGGCAGTTCTAACGCTCACAGTCTCAATGTCAGGCTTGGCCATCACTACATCTTTATTTCCTTTTGCACCTTTTTGTTCCCCATACAGTGAGCTTCCTCAGCCCTATTAGATTCATGCAATTTCAAAATACACCTGTTCATTGTACACAGTCTGAAACTCCCACCACTCTTGAGTCACCATCTTTATGCTAATTCTGTTCCTTGTAAGTGTGGACTTGATGCAGTAGGGAAATTTTCTGAAATAAAGCTGATAAATCAGATCTTTGGTCTTAAAAAGCTACCTTCTTCCCCAGTCTAGAGGACTGGTCAATACCTGGAATGAGTTCCCCAACCCTAGCATTAACATCTCAGAGAGATAGATAATATTAGCCCCAGATCAATAGGACACAAACCAGGAAACGTGCGGTACATAAAGTGTGCTGGGTGATAGATTCGGAAACAAGGTCAGAGACAAGCTGAGCTCTGAGGATGAAGGAATGTCAGACACTGTTCAAACTGTATTTGAATCACAACCACCCCTTGTGAGAAAAGTTAAATAATACTTTACATTTCGTCCTTCTTGGCCCAGCATTCCGAAATGGAATTTGTGCCTTGTTTCTATGTGATTTGAGGGGCATTTCAACTTAAGGGGTTTTGTCTTTTTTAAAGTTATTTTGTTTATTTTTCGAGATCATAATATAAGCACCTCATTCCCCCTTCCCTTTCTTCCCACCAAACCTTCACATACACCCCTCCTTGCTGACTTTCAAATTCACGTACTGTTTTTCAGTAATTGTTGTTATAGAGCTGCATGTATATATAGTCACAGTGCTTTTTCCTTATGGCAATGGAGTTCACACCCAGGTCCTCAGGCATGCTTGGCAAGCACTGAGCTACTTCACAAGCCGGAGAGAGTGCCACTTACTTATCTGTTAATAGTTTACTTATTTTGCAAAATCAGGTATTGACTCTCAAGCAGCGCCTCATACTGGCTAGGCAAGCAAGTGCTGTGACACTGAACCACAGCCCTACATCTGGGACGTTCTCTTAAAACATGAAAATGAAAACAGAACTTTAAAAAGCTAAAGATAATTCTTTAAAAATATTAAATATAAAAAATATTTTCTTCAACATTAAGCTTCATTTCATAAATATTAATTTGAAAATTGCTAAATTTCTACTTAACAAAAGGTAACCCAACATCAGTAATAATGTTAATATTTATATATAATTTATCTCATGATAACTTATAAAATGGAAAAATCTGTACTACAATCTTATATAAAGAACATCATTTATACTCAGTAAGACACATATGGACAATTCTAACCCCCCTGATTTTACCTGTTCTTATGTTCTTGTAAATAAGTTTATTTATAGGTGAAAGTTTCAAGACCATAGACAAGTATCAATATTTACAAGTACTACAAAACACTCTTAAATGTACACCAGGTAACCTATGGCAGTAATAGATGCCCCATAAGACACATGAAATTCAAGCTTTTCCTGTAACTTAGTCTCCCCCAAATACATATGAGGATAAATGAGTACATTAGAAATACTTGTGAATCCACAGTATGGTGAGAAAGTAACACTAGCACTTTCTACACCTCACAATAATTTTCATCTACCATCAACTAAAAACACTATCCTTTCGTATGCACTCTTATTCCTGTTCACTTCCGTAGCCCAGAGCACATGGCGGACATAATATCAGCATCCAAAAACCATGGGCAGAACTCAACTGAACATCCATTAGATGACCTACCATCGAGGAATGCTCTCCCACCCTTGTAGCTAATTGCAAATAAAACCTGCCAAACCTAATTTGGTCTGCCAGACTGTCTGTCAGCACTTTTAATCCACAGTAAAGTAAGCATGCCTAGGAAGGAAAAGAGAATAGCTTGCTTTCATGAAGTTTTGGAATGATTTATAAATTTTTTATATGCATATGATATTTTAGTCATCTGAGTTTTGTCTTATATTTATTGAGACTTTATCAATGCAAAGGAAGGAAGAGTTCCTGAAAGAGGTGTGTGTTTATGAGTGTATGTGTGTGTGTGTGTGTGTCTGTCTGTGTCTGTGCCTATATATGAAAGACAGCATTGTCTTAATGTCTTTAAAAGATATCCAGTAGAAGATAGTAACTCTGTATAACAAAAGGCTTGAGAGGTGAATCTTAGAATCTGGGATTCACAATTTAAATCATAACTCAGAAGACAAAATTTATTTCTAAATAGAGAAATCCCATCTCCTTTGCAATAAAAATAAAATTATTCACTAATTGTCAAATGTCTAAATTAGCCAATACTGAACATTCAGAAAAAAATTAAATGTTTACAGAACTTTGCAAAAGGAATAGGTTTTATATTAAAATGAACTTAAATCAATTAAGGTGTCTGAATGCACCTCAACAGAGTCAGCAGCTACAAGATCCCACTGATCAGGGATTTCTTAACACCTCTTGATAACTTTGTCCAACAGTACGATGAAGTTTATTTCCCTTCCTGGCATAGCTGATCCGGGATGCCTGTTTAACCTATAGCAAAGTACAGTGGCATTTTATAAGATTATCAACTCTGTACAAAGCAGCATTTACTAAATTTCTACAATCTCAATTGCAAATTAAATTTCCATGTCAGTGCCAGGTTAATTTTGTTAAAAGGCTCTTCAGAGAAGAGCTTTATTTCTTATGAGTTTCTCACTATGCTAAGCAATTTTCATACATTATCTCATGTAACGTTCACATCCTTGAGGAAGATTCCATTCATGTCCCCTCACTTGACAAATGAGAAAAAGAAACAGGGTGATTAAGACACTCAGCCAACATTACACAGCTATTACTCGCAGTGTGTGTGTGTGTGTGTGTGTGTGTGTGTGTGTGTGTGTGTGCTTGTATGTGTATACTGGGGTTGTGCAAGGTTATACCGGGTGACAACCTCTAGCACTCTCCACCATGTTTGTTCACAGTGACACTCATTGGACTGAGAGGCACAAGCATTGCCCCAGTCCCAGCCCACCCATGTTACAGGGAGGTATTGAATAGAACTAGGGTCACACGCTTGTTATTGGAGTATTGTTACTGACTGGACCTTTTAACTACATTTTCCACAATGGTCATTCACACTCTTGACCCCACATTATTATGTCACATTCCTGTGCATAAAAGCACTTCAAGTTGGAGTCTTTGCTACTCATGAGAAAAAGAAAAACCATTTAGCCCAGGTTTAGAAACACATTGGGTTGTCCTCAAACATGTGACCAACCCCTTTTTCTCTGATGGATCTAAGGTGAATGCAGACACTAAATTTTATGAGAAGAAAGATAATGTATTACTCTGACTACATTCACATTTATTTTCCAAGTCAGGAAGTGAGAATGTCTAAATTTGAAAGAAAAAAAAAAACATCATTTTAAGATTGAAGGAGGCACACTCACTGCCCTGGAACTAATTTCAACAGAGTGGGAAATACTGAAGATATTAGTAGACTATTGGGTTAGGAGCACCCTGCTTTCAGGACAGACAAGAATTAAAACAATTGTTTTGTTATTATTCTTTTTAAAGGCCTCTTTCCAAATACTCTTAATGAAGACTATAACTAATATAGTCTGAAAATTAAGAAAAACATTTATCATGTCTTTAAGCAGCATCATGACCAGTATTTCTTTGACTCTCTCTCTCTCTCTCTCTCTCTCTCTCTCTCTCTCTCTCTGTGTGTGTGTGTGTGTGTATGTGTGTGTGTGTGTGTGTGTATGTGTGTGTGTGTGTGTGTGTGTGTGTGTGTGTTATTCTCTCCATTTCATTCCAGAACAGATGATTACCTTGTAAAGTTACATCTGCTAAGGTCTTTGGAGAGTGAAACCCCAGAACCCTTGAAAAACTTTCTTCTCTGTTCTAAACTAGAAATGAAAGAGTAGAAATTTGTGTTGAATGAGCTCTAACCTTAGGAAACATTTACAAAAGGGAAGGGCATTTCAAACACGGCCGCCCCTCTTTTCTCTGAAAACACAGAGGACAGTTCTCCACAGGGACTTTTCCAAGTAACAATACTTGAAAGTTGAGGTATCGTCCACTTTTACCACATGTTGAAAACGGCCAAACCTTTCTTGGTCTATTGTAGCAAGCAGTCTATCTATAAATTTTTGAGCAAATTCTGATTTCTTACATCAGTCTCACCTGCCACATGTTCTTAGCTGAAAGCAAAAATGTCACAATGGTGTGTATGCCTGTGAGCCTGCAGTGACTCGGTTCTAACAGACACTGTTGTACATTTTAAAACAGGACAAAGATGTTCCCAAAATAGTGAGAAACAGGGTAGATCTGTTTTTTAAAAAAGACTTAAATATGGTAAAAAAAAAATCAATCTAAAAACTGTTCAAGGCAGCTCAGAGGCCAGAGATAACACGAGTTGAGGGAATAGAGAACTCTAAAGAGCCTGGTACCAGTTGCTAATACTTAATCTCTTTAAATAATGAATTAGCTGCTCATATCTACAGTGGCTGCTAAGAGAAAGCACTTTCTTTGTGGAGTGAAGTAAAGCTTGAATACCCATGAATTATTCAATATAAAGTGTGCCAGTTAAAATGCCTTGATATTGGAAGTCAAGTGTAAGATTCTCTCTTGTCTGTCAAAAAGTATCTCTCCTGTTACTGAGCCCTGAAGGAGGAGCCCAGTAAGAGAAAAGAGAAAGGTAAAGCCATCTAGAAACAACATAATAATGCAGAAGCATTCCATCTCATTGCAGACCGACCTCCCAGGGCAGGGAAAGCTTTATCCCCGACCTGTGAAGCAGGTGTTACTGCTGAGTGGCTGCCTCCTCTGCTTGCCACCAGGATAAGGAGTCTAAAATCACTGAAGCTTGTACACTGGAGGCAAGTGGTACTAATACATCAGCTACTAATGATTCAACAAAATGCGTTCCCTCACGGACCTCAATCACACTCACTGCCCCATCCCCCCCTTTGAGGAAATTTTAAAGCAAAAATGATTAAGGACAATGGCATATTGGAATGCAGATACTCAGAGAATGGCAGCTCACAGCCCTCCTTCATCTGTTTCTTTGTGAAATGTTTTCATAGACAGATGTTTTTTTCATATCCAGCGTTGACTGTGTGACCCTCCAGTTTAGTAGATTTGTAGAAGTTTCTGTTGCTGTAAGTTTAGCTGTAATATTTTTTAGGGATGTGTGTGAGTTTGCACATGGGAGTGCAGGTGTCCACGGAGGACAGAGGAGGGCACTGAATCTCCTAGAGCCAGAGTTACAGGTTGTGAAGTATCTGAGAGGGTGCTATGATCCTAACTCAGAACCTCTGCAAGCAAGTACTCATAACTGCTGGATCAACTCTTTCTTTCCTAACTTGAAGAAATAATCTGATACATTTTTTTTAAAAAAAAATTGTCATAGTAAATATTTAATCTGATTCAGGGAGTTCTATCTTACCTTTGATCATTTATATCCCAGATAAAAGACACACAACTTGTATAATTATAATAAGCCTTAAACAGCAGTAGAGCTGGGCAGATATCAACCATCTACAATATTTTGTCTACTTTCCTATCAATAACCCCAAGATATGACTTAGCCTGTTCTACCACCTGGGCCGACCTTACTTAACTGGGCAGCCATCATGGCCAGTTCTCACAATCCCTTACCCCACAGCATCATCTCCTCTATCCTTCTCTCTACTCTACTCTCACAGCCCTACCTCCAACTCCAAGCCTGGGAACTCACACCCTGACTACTTCTCTTCTGCCCAGCTATAGGATAAAGGCATCTTTATTTAACCAATGATTTTAAATTAAGGAACAAGTTTAAATAGCATCACTAGGTGTACATGAAGATCTCTTCATCCCTGGAGGCAGCCAGATTTTGGGGGTCAGTGTTTAGCATTACAATATATAACAAGAGACCAAGCTTCAACAGAAATTATTCTTATTTGCAAGGGAATTATCTTCAAATTTTAATTGCCATACGTTTTTAAGACATTTTTATTTTTTTATTAGATATATTCTTTATTGACCTTTCAAATGATTTTCCCTTTCCTGGTTCACCCCTCCCCGAAAGTCCCATCAGCCATCTCCCCTCCCCCTGTTCCCCAATTAACCCCCTCCTACTTTCCTGTCCTGGTATTCTGTTACACTGCTGCATTGAGCATTTCCAAGACCAGGGGCCTCTTCTCCCATAGATGTCCAACAAGGCCATCCTCTGATGCCTATGCCTCTGGATCCATGGGAACACCATGTGTACTATATGTTTGATGTCTTTGTCCCTGGGAGCTCTGGAAGTACTGGGTGGCTCATATCCTTGTTCCTCCTATGATGCTGCAAAACTCTTCAGCTCCTTGGGTCCTTTCTCTAGCTCCCCTATTGAGGACCCTGTGCTCAGTTCAATGGCTGGCTGAAATTGTCCCCTCTGTGTTTGTCATGCACTAGCAGAGCCTCCCAGGTGACAGCTATATCTGGCTCCAGTCAGCAAGTACGTGTGAGCATCAATAATACTGTCTGGGTTTTGTAACTGTATATGGGATAGATCATTAGGTGGGGTAGTCTCTGGATGGTCATTACATCAGTCTCTGCTCCATACTTTGTCTCTGTATCTCCTTCTGGGTATTTTGTTCCCCCTTCTAAGAAGGACCAGAGTATCCATACTTTGTTCTTCTTTCTTCTTGGGCATTATTTGCTATGTGAATTATGTCTTCGGTATTCCAAGCTTCTGAGCTAATATCCACTTATCAGTGAGTGCATACCATGTGTGTTCTTTTGTGACTGGATTACCTCACTTAACAACAGAAACTGAGGAAATTCAAAAAATCATTAGATCCTACTGCAAAAGCCTATATTCAACACAACTGTAAAATCTGGATGAAATGGACAACTTTCTTTAAGACATTTTAAAAGCAATGGTCACAGGGAGGCACTATTTAAAATAAAAATATCAACATAGTACACACATAAAAATGTCATAATGAAATCAATAATATGATACAAGTAATATATAACAATAAAGTACAGTTCACCACAAAACAGATACAGGAAATTTTCAAGTAAGTTTTTCTTTACCAGCATCAGAAAGAGGGTCAATATCTAGAATATGCAAAGAATTTTTAAAAAATTACTAGTCATTCAGAACATAAAGAACCTCGTTTTTAAAATGGGGCATGAGCCACTCCCTGCAAATGGGAGAGCTAGTCCTAGGGTGATGAATATAGGAATGCTCTCCCTGCTCCTTACTGACTATAACACTCAGGAAAGCTGTCACTGCAGCTCACCTGGGTAGTACTGTAGAGATGGCCTTGGACATAGAGTTTGCAGGTGAGCTGGCCCCTATGGTGTGAGAGGTTGAGCAGGTTTGCCTCTTATTTGTTGTACATTGGCACAGACAATGGACAGATGCCTTTCTCCTGTCCCACATCCCTTGCCATCCATGGTGAGGAGGAGCCTCATCCCAACCCCAGGTCATAAGAGTGAGAAAACTGGTCCTGTCCCTCACCAGTGGCAACACTCAGGATAGAGGGCCATGTACCTCCTCTTGGAGGTACAATAGAGCTGGCCCTAATTGTCTCTTATAAGTTAAACCCAAGGTCATGAGAGTAGGAAAGCTGGCTTTGCCCCTTGCTGTTTACATCATTGGATGAGTTAGCTAGGAAAGGGTAAGAGAGCTCATCCAGTGGTGTGGCTGTGATAGAGCTAGTGGGCTGAGCAGCTCAGCTAGTTCACAGGCCCAGGTTGAGGGCTTTGAATCATCCCAACCCAACATCTACCCTAGTAGAACTACTGGAGTTGGATCCTACAGATCCAAAACTACAGGTTCTCCATGACACAAGGCAACAAGATTTCCTAGAGGAGTCCCAATGAGGTCTCAGAATTGATAATGTAGCAGACAGAAGCCAAAGGCCTCCTACCAGTCATTGCAATGAACATTTGCAAGCAAAGAAGTATGGACAAAAGAATATACTGTGAGATACTATAATATACTACAGCTTCCACAATGAGCTTCTTTTTTCTTCTTTTTGGCAGAGAATGGGATTTTAAGAGAGGACAGATAAAATACAGATAGTATAAGAAAAAATAGGGGAGCATAGCTAAGTGGGACAGGGTAAGATGACAGAATAAAGTAGCCTTGGGAAGAAAAACTAACATCAAAGACTGTTGAAAATCAAAATGGAAATTTACCCCTGCATAAGTTTCCTAAAATATATACATATACATGATATTTACACATGCATGTACATAATACACATATAAAAAGTTTATATCATGTTACCCAAAAACAGGGCATTGTCTTCCATGATACCACACAGACTATCAAATGAAAGCCCAATGCCAGGAATTGGGTACCACTCTTGTCCTCATTAGCCAGTGAGGAACCAGAAACCCGAAACATTAGAGACTATTATCAGTATTCTTGGTTATCTTCAAGAACTTGATGGAAAGATCCTAGTATGCTGAAGTCACTGCATACTTGAGTCATGGAAAAATCAAGGTGGTGCTGATCTAAAAGCTTCATCTCCACTGAATAATTTTCCTGGTGCTAGAAGATCCTGTGCATGCTCTGAGGAAAAAAAGTAAATATCAGTATCACCTAGCTGTAAACCCTGCAGGCTACAGTAATGACTGACCTGGTGAGAGTATGTCAATACTGCAATATGAACACCAATGACGTGGGAGTATAAGTCACATTCTAGTTGGATTTAAGCTCCACTCCATAAAACAGAACTTATGCCTTGGCACTATTAATGGAACCAATAACCCAAGACAGGTAGGCTCTAGAGGAGAACCTACTTCTATTATTCTGCCAGATAGATGGACATAGTTTTAAACCAAATCCCAATAATCTATCACTAATACCCATAAATAAGTGTACCATTCAACTCTCACCAAAGAAACTTCTTGGAGTAGATAATGATTAACATGGAGACTCACAACAGGTCATTATGCAAATAAGGCATTTTAGAGTGCTCAATGTATATCTCTAGTACACATCTTCTTCAGGGATAATTGTAGAAGAAGGAGCAGAAATATTGCAAGAACCAGAAGTAATAGATGGTTACAGGTGCAACAAGGAGTTGAAATTGTAGCAGACACAGTGGAAGATCAGAGGGGTAGAGATCAGAAATCTCCACACCTAGGTAAGGAGCTATTGGCAACTGATGCTTCCTGAGAAAGAGAGAGTCAATTTTCTTGAAGAATGTGAACCCTGACTGAACAAAAGAAAAAAACATGAACTAGGTAGTGGAAATGGGAGAGGAATTGATGCTGGTGAAAATGCATTAGATGTATGTATGAAATTCTCAATCAGTAAGAAAAATCCAAAGATTTATCTTTCATTTTTATGTATGCTTATGCACACATGTATTAAGGGTCCACAAAGGCTGGAAATGGGTGTCAGAATCCCTGCAGTTGAAGTTAAGGTTATAAGCTGTGCAATACACATTCTATGAACCTATCTCAGCCCCCCAAAAGAAAAGCAAGTAGTCATAACCCCTGAATCACCTCTCCAGCCCTGCATGACCTGATCTTAACTACTCATTACTTTACATTATCTCCATTTTCAAATGAGGTAGCACTGTGAGGTTTTGGGGACTGGAAAATCATATTTTCCTATCAAGAAACAAGAGTCTACCAAGATTGAGACAAAGCAATCTAGTGACTAAACACATGAAAATAAATATGAAATAATATAGATCTAGACATAATTTAAGCATAGGCATATTAAATGACTAATAATCTGAGCACTTAATTTGTTTAAGCAAATCATCCCAAAAGTTAATATCAGAGCCAGCATTAGAACCTGGCTCTGCTAATTCATTGTTCTTTGTATCGTCAGAGCCTCCACCTAACTCACTGGGGGCTTCCTTTCTCCCTGTGACTATTACTCAAACTCTTCACCAGTGACTTAAGTGTTGCATTATCCTGACATAGTCTCATAAAAATCAATTTTCCATGCCCAAGTAAATATTGTAAGTTTCTAATTCGCTAACATCCCTGCCCATATACACGATTCAGGCTTTCCTGTGTGTCTGCTCCTGTATACAGAAAACAGCATTCCACGGCCAGGTTACCCTTCCTCACTATTCACATCTAATCAAAACTTTTTCCTCAAGAAAATCAGAACTGCTCATGTTTAGTGAAAGGTGTCCCTCAACAGAGGAATGGATACAAAAAAATGTGGTATATTTACACAATGGATTACTAGTCAGCCATTAGAAACAATGAATTCATGAAATTCATAGACAAATGGATGGAGCTGGAGAACATCATACTAAGTGAGGTAACCCAGTCTCAAAAGATCAATCATGGTATGCACTCACTAGTAAGTGGATATTAGCCTGGAAACTTGGAATACCCAAGAAATAATCCACATACTAAATGATGTCCAAAAAGAACGGAGGAGTGGCCCCTGGTTCTGGAAAGACTCAATGCAACAGTATAGGGGAATCCCAGAACAGGGAAGTGGGAAGGAGTAGATGGAGGAACAGGGGGAGGGAAGAGGGCTTATGGGATTTGTGGGGAGTGGGGACCCAGAAAAGGGGAAATCATTTGAAATGTAAATAAAGAATACACCAAGAGAGAGAGAGAGAGAGAGAGAGAGAGAGAGAGAGAGAGAGAGAGAGAGAGAGAGAGAGAGAGAATGAGGGAAAGTAGACAAAAAAAAAAGAATTCTTACTCTTGGAAACCTTTTCATTGTTACCATGGTTCTGTATTGAGTAACTTTTTTCAAAGTTACAGTAACAGGCCCAGTCCCCCATTCTTTTCTACTTTCCTCTATAGGGTACCTATTAGCTTCTGATAGACCAATAGGCTTACTTATTTCTAGACTACTTGTTGCTCCCTTCTTCTGTGAAAATATAAATACTATAGCAGACCTTTTCCATTTTTTTAAATAATGTATCTTGACCAGAAATATAATGTCTGGCATGTAGCAGATTATTTTTAATTACAAAATGGTTATGATATGGGGACTGGGCTTACTGCTCTGGAGTTAAAACTGGAGGCTCACAATTTCGCTGATACAAAAACCACACAAAGATCCAACAAAGAAAGAGAACTTTAGACCAATTTTCTTTATGAATATCGGTGTAAAAATACCCAATAAAATTCTTGCCAACCAAATCCAAGAATACACCAAAAGAAACATTCACCATGATTAAGTAGGCTTGATCCCAGGGATGCAGGGATGGTTCAATATAGAGAAATCCATCAATGCTATCCACTACATGAACAAACTCAAAGAAAAAAAAACACATGGTCATTTTGTTAAATGCTGAAAATTAATTTGACCAAATACAGCATCCTTTCATGTTAAAGGTCATAGAAAGAACGGGAATTCAAGACCCATACCCAAACATAGTAAAAGCAATATACAGCAAACCAGTAGCCAATATCAAACTAAATGGAGAGAAACTTGAAGCAATCCCACTAAAATCTAGGACTAGACAAGGCTGCCCTCTCTCTCCATATTTATTCAATATAGTACTTGAAGTTCTAGCTACAGCAATTGGACAACAAAAGGAGGTCAAAGGGATACAAATTGGAAAGGAAGGAGTCAAATTATCACTATATGTAAATGATATGATAGCATACTTAAGTGACCCAAAAACTCCATCAGAGAACACCTACAGCTGATAAACAACTTCAACAAAATAACTGGATATAAAATTAACTCAAGCAAATCAGTAGCCTTACTATAATCAAAGGATAAACAGGCTAAGAAAGAAATTAAGGGAAAGACACCCTGCACAATAGCCACAAACAATATAAAGTATTTGGTGTGACTCTAACCAAACAAGTAAAAGATCTGTATGACAGGAACTTCAAGTCTTTGAAGAAAGAAATCAAAGAAGACCTCAGAAGATGGAAAAATCTTCCATGCTCTTGGATTGGCAGTAAAACTGGCCATCTTGCCAAAAGCAATATACAGATTCAATGTAATCACCATCAAAATCCCAACTCAATTCTTCATAGAGTTAGAAAGAACAATTCTCAAATTCATCTGGAATAACAAAAATCCCAGGATAGCTAAAACTATTCTCAACAGTAAAAGAACTTCTGGGGAAATCAGTATTCCAGACCTCAAGCCATACTACAGAGCTGTACTAGTGTTAAAAACTGCATGGTATTGGTACAGTGACAGGCAAGTAGATCAATGGAATAGAAATGAACCCACACACCTATGATCACTTGATCTTTGACAAAGGAGCTACAACCATCCAGTGGAAAAAAGATAGCCTTTTCAACAAATGGTGCTGATTGAACTGGAGGTCAGCATGCAGAAGAATGCAAATTAATCCATTCTTATCTCCTTGTACTAAACTCAAGTCCAAGTGGATCAAGGACCTCCACATAAAACCTGACACACTGAAACTAATAGAAAAGAAACTGGGGAAGAGCCTTGAGCACATGGGCACAGGGGGGAATTTCCTGAACAGAACATCAATAGCTTAAGCTTTAAGATCAAGAATTGACAAATGGGACCTCATAAAATTACTTCTGTAAGGCAAAAGATACTTTCAAAAGGACAAAACAAAAACCAACAAATTGAGAAAAGATGTTTAGTAACCCTACATCTGACAGAGGGATAATATCCAAGATATACAAAGAACTCAAGAAGGTAGACTCCAGAGAGGCAAATAACCCTATTAAAAATGGGGTACAGAGCTAAACAAAGAATTTTCACCTGAGGAATATGGAATGGCTGAGAATCACAAAAGAAATGTTCAACATCCTTAGTCATCAGAGAAATGAAAATCAAAACAACCCTGAGATTTCACTTCACACCAGTCAGAATGGCTAAGATCAAAAACCCAGGAGAAAACAAGTGCTGTCGAGGGTGGAGAAAGAGGAACACTCCTCCCCTGCTGGTGGGGTTGCAAGCTGGTACAATCACTCTGGAAATCAGTCTGGCAGTTCCTCAGAAAACTGGGCATGAGGCCAGAGAACCTAACTACACCACTCCTGGCCATATACCAGAGCACTCCCCAGCATATAATAAGGATACATGCTCTACTATGTTCATAGCAGCCCTATTTATAATAGCCAGAAACTGAAAAGAACCCAGATATACCTCAATGGAGGAATGCATAAAGAAAATGTGATATATTTACACTATGGAATACTACTCAGCTATTAAAAACAATGAATTCATGAAATTCTTAGGCAAGCGGGTGGAACTGGAGAATGTCATCCTGATTGAGGTGACCCAATCACAAAAGAACACACATGGTATGCACTCACTGATGAGTGACTATTAGCCCAGAAGCTTGGAATACCCAAGAAACAATTCACATATCAAATGATGCCCAAGAAGAAGGATGGAGAAACTCCTAGCCCTGGGAAGGCTTGATGCAGCAGTGTAGGGGAATACCAGGACAGGGAAGCTGGAAGGGGTTGATTGGGGAACATAAGGAGTGAAGAGGGCTTATGGGACTTCTGGGGAGTGGGGATACAGGAAAGGGGAAATCATTTGAAATGTAAATAGAGAATATAACGAATAAAAATAAAATAAAATAAAATAAAAAAACCTGGGGGGGGGCTCTACCTGAGGATCTGAGTCAGTTCCCAACACCCATATTATGGCTTACAAACATCGATAGCCCCAGTTCCAAGAGATCCCAATTGTATACACATTAAAATAATAATAAATTTTTACAACTAATTAGAAGACAAAGGTATTCTCTCCAGATGAGCAAGCATTACTAAAACCATACTTGATAAGAAATCAGCAATACAAATAGAAACATCTGAATGCCCTTCATTTTATTTGTTTGAATTCTTAAAATGGAAACAAGATCATAAAGGAACTATTCTTTGTGAGCCAAACAAAAATGCCCAAAAGTAATAAGTAGCCTCTACTTTATACTGTTATTTTTTCAAGGGAAAACAAAACAAAAACAAACAAGCAAACAAATTCAAGTGTGACAATCAGTAGCTAAGCCAACCCATAAGCTATGCTGACCATCCATAGGTGAGACCTTGAATAATGTGGAACTTTCTGCAGCTTCCAATGGCTTGCTTAAGACCTATGAACTATCCTTAACACAGAGAGCTAACCTAGGTAAGTATAAGTACTTTGCAGATGTTTCATATATCTGACAGAGCAATAACAATGAGTGCTATCCCAACACTCAATGTTCAGATTCAAGGGTAAATTACAGC